>NC_090942.1:213124746-214374746 GCF_040807025.1 Struthio camelus | reverse complement strand
CTCATGACGATGACAATGATAATTATTTTTGCACTACCATTTTTTTAAGTTTGGACATGGTAATATTGAGTGTGTGGTTAAGAACAGAGATCTTAGCTGCCCTTGGACTGACTTGCTTGCTGATGAAAATGCTTGAGCAGTTTCTTTGTGATTCCTTAGCTTTCTGATAGCTCATATATACTGAAGCAGGAGTGGGACTTTGAAATAAATGGCAGGGAAGTTTGTTACTCAGAAGAGCCCTGTAACTATAACTCCCCCCTCAGGAAGTGAAGATCCCAGTCCAAATCCTCACTCTCACAAGGTTGAGATGTTCCAGTTACTGGATGACCTGGGCTAATCTTCTTTTCTTTTCTTTTATAATCTCCTTTAGTGCTTGTAAATAAGTGACATATTCACTGAGCAAAGAAAGTGGCTGTCTAGATAACCCAGTCCTAGAAACTTAGTCCACGCTCTTCATCAGTCATAGAAAGGGTATGAACTTCACATATGTATTACTTGAACAGATTCCCAAACAAGTGTGCCATCAGCTATTTTCAAGCAAGTCAATCTCATTTTCTCTCACTGAAATTTCGTACTGGCATAGCCCTACTTCAGTGCTGAGTAAAGCCACGTTCTGAAACTTCAGACTCTTCCAAATTGGAAGTTTTGGGTTCATTCCAGCACTCAGTTCTTGAAATATTTATTCTTTTCTTCCAGCTGAATAAAGTATTCTTTACCGCTCCCTTACCAAAATGGGGACAGTCCTGTGATTATGGTAATATACTGGGGGCAAAATGGCTCATCTGCATGATTCGTAAAATTCTAAATTAAAGGCTGCATCTAACATTCACAGACTTTTGTTGAAGTTGAGATCTCAAACCATCTGAAGTCAATTGTCAGCTGACATCAGAGCTCTTCAGAGTTGAATCTATTATTATTCCTGTCACATACATAAAACAACTTAGACTAACAATGCTGTAAGGTTAAAGACTATCTGATTTTTTTTTTTCTTTTTATCCACTTTTGGTTCATCTTCATCTAAAAATTAACAGTAAAAGCGACTCCCTCCCCCATACGTTCTATACATAGAGAGACGCTAAAACAGTGTCTATACCTGGTAAAACAATTTCTAAATAAAGGCTTACTCTTTTGAAGATCACAATCAAAAACCCATCCTATGATATTATTGGTAGCAGATACCGGGTCTCTTTTTTTAAAGACATAAATTGTAATACACTCAGATGGCAGCTCAAGAAAATAATTGTGCATAATATATCCGAGTAATCTGCTGTATAATTAAGTATTTTAGAAATGAAATAGCAGCTGTATATTTGAAGCTGTCTCAGAGAATTAGCTAAAAACCTAATTCCTGAAGCCACACCTACTTCTTGAGGTAGTTGAAGAGGGAAGAGCATAATTGTCAAAGAGAGAGAATACGAATGGGTTAAGTTCTTGCAACAGATGACAGTTCTTACTTTCTGTTTAACCCTTGTTACACGATGAGTTTTGGACTGGGCATTCAAGAGGTTTTTCTGCTCTGCAAGATATTCAAATCGTGCTCACTCACTTACTGTTCCCCTTATTATACTTGTCCAAAACACCTCTTAAGGTCAAGATAGAAAGTTCTTTATATGTCTTCCCAGCCTGGAAAAGAGGCTCAGAGGCAGGTCTGACCTTGTGACTTTTCTTGTTCAGGTTAGCAAAGTTAGAAAAAAATCTGAGATAGCAATTACCATCTATTTTAAAATATTCCAGCTCACTTAGAATCTCCTTAATCTTTTTCTTTTCTCTTTTTTCCGCCCTCTCCTTCTCCGTGGAACTGAAGAAATATTGTGGTGCTTGTCAATAGGGCATAGTGAAAATGGTTGGGACCAGCAAATGAGAGTAATTTGTGTATTAAAAACTGAAGAAATGACCATGTGGTGCAAATTTGCCGTCAGCTCTGCTGAGTTTGAATTAAGGCATTGAAGGAGAAGAATGGAAAGAAGCACAGACACTCGAGTGTTTCTGTGGGCAGGAAAAGTCTTCTCTGTAACTTATCTTTCCAAGCTTCTAATTTCACAGGCATCCAATTACAAACTCATTCAATAACTTCAAAACTATGCTTGAAAAAAATTCACTTCAATTTTACAAAGCTCAGTTTCAGTTGTGTCTTGGAGCATTAAGAACTGAAGCACGGAAGTTGAATGAAATTACCAAAGAATCCATTTGTGTTTTAAATGTGCAGCAGAATAACAGGTTGTGCTTAAAATAGAACAAATTTTAGATCAAGAAATATACTGCATGCCACAGATGCACTGTACCAAGAGGTATTTGACCAAATCAGTAATAGCAAGAAAGACTGAAAATCTAGTAGGCTTAGCAAGTAAAATGACACACAGACACATGAAATTATAGAGCGGAAAGAAGTGGTAGTAATCTTCTATTTAAGGCTTTAAAGATCAAATCCAAGCACTGACATAAAGTACATACAGAGAGCGACAAACGAGAAAGTTCAAGACTGTCTCCTTTCCACGGTTATGCGATAAAAGGACAAGCAGATTTAACAGCATCCACTGTGCCAAGAGATAGAAAATGGTGATTTGGGTATGCATCACTGCCAGGAATCTAAAAACTAAGTGTACCTGAATCATTTGAAAACATCAGACCACACTTGTATCTAACGGAAATCAGTGGAATAATACGAGGAATAGTGAATTTGGTGCACACCCTAGAGGAGGCTCTGTACAAAATGATTATATCACCTCCATCTCTTTAGCTTTTATGGTTCTGTATGAAAATTAAAGTCATGCTAAGATGAACTATGTCTCAAGGTATTTAAATTCTGTTGTTCAGGTTAAGTTCAATTTCAGAATGTAATATCAGAATGAATCCTGTTGGGAGTTATTTAATTTTTCATACAGATTCAACACGTATGAGAACACTTTTACACCTATTTAAAATCAATCAAGTGAATACAGCGCTCATCAGAGGTGAGCGATTTATATCCCACATATCTGAGCCTCCTCTTACATTCATGGGTTTTACACCACTAACGCTGCGGCAATGTTTGTGATTTACAGTAAGGATATGAGGATATGTCACAGGTAGGGTTGAGTGAAAGGTTCATCCCTTCCATCAGCTGCATTTAGACCTGAAGTAAAAAGTTCTATATCCGATTTGAGAGTTTAATCTAACCCCGGTAGTGGAAATCCTATATTTCGGTCTTTCTCAGCCTTTTTCTGGGTGGGACTCAAACCTGAACAGCACATTTATTTCTGTATTTTGCCTGCTCCCTTTTGATGAAATGGATTGTGGGATGATGGTCAGGGCAAGAAATCTGGCACGATAGAAAAAATGGCAAGAGATACCTTTGCCTCCACAGGTCAGATGCGGAGTAAAGTGTGTATTTACTTGCGGGGTGAGAAAGTGAGAATTAGGTTTTGTTTCAGCATTAGTCATAACTAAGAGGGCTATATAGTTGCTGAGCAAGTGGTGTTTGTCATTTTGTACAGTACAATTCTGTCAACTCTACTGTTTGTTCCAATAACAGGCACTAGAGCAGTTACGCTGATGGTAAGGCAGTGAAATGTTATTTTCCAGTCAGAGGTGGATTTCAACTCCCACCCAAACTAAAACATTTTCTCTATTCCTCTTCAGAATATGAAAATATGAAATAATTCATAATATGAAAGTCAAGCTTCTGAAATCTCTCTTCCCAGTGTTTAGGCTATGATTTTGAAATTAAAAAAATAAATGGCAGTCATCGTCATTCTGGGTATGTGTTTACACGTGCATTAGTTTAAATATGTGAATAACTACAGCGGTTGAGGGACTTCTCATTTGCGTATTGTTAAACCTGTGCACGCTTGCAAGAGAGGGCTCATTGGTGTGCAAAGCTTGATACCTCGTGCGTGTTGAGGTTAGTAAGAACACTATATGAAAATAAAAGATGATCATTTTGCTTAGGGCAGTCCGTCCTGACACATATGTAAAATGTCTAACGTTATTTCAACTTCGGTCAGAAATAAATTTCATCTTGGGTTCTGCAGAAAATCTCTTCTCCCACTCCTACCTTCACAGCACTGTGGAAACTGCCTATGTGGAAACGTGAACAGGGTAGATCACTGGCAGTGCAGAATGACGTAACTGAGACACACACAAACAAACAAACAACATCATACAGGTCAAACAGCTGAAAACATTCTCTGACCAGAAATGCATCTTGTAAGTAGTTTTGATTGTTGCTTTTCTTCTTCTAAAGATGTCTGTTAATGCGACTAGCCCTTTGGACTATTTTTAGCTTAGTGCTAATGGACTCTAGGTGCCTTTGAGATTTTATTGCTTTCTCTTTTATAGAGAATGCTCAAGCAGTTTTAACCCAGGACTGTAAATTCACAGTTCCCAGTGAGTTTTGCTCCTTTGGCTTCACTCGTTTTTGTCCGCTTGCACTTTGTTTTGATGGTGGTGATTGCATCCATTTTACTTCCATGTGTAAAGACTGAAGCATTTTCAGTTTATTTTTGTTGGTAACACAGAAGTTTCCAGGTTTCTGGGGTCATAACTCTGCTGCAATTGGCACATTTGGGCTTTCAACCCCACTTCCGTTTACACTTCTGGGCTTGTCCTCACCATCTTTTTAGGCTATGACCCCTTGTTTGAAGGGCTTTGCCACAGTGAGAAATAAAAGGTGTGAAAGAACAATAAAATCAAGACAGAAAAGAAAGTCTCCGTGTGAGACCATCTATGTCTTCCACGACAGGTCACAAAGACTCTCTGAACATGGTGGTAGCTGTTGGTGCGGATCGTTCAGTTCTGTTTGGCAGGGACTTGGAGCATTGTGTGCAGTGCTATTCCCCTCATCGTCAAAAGGAGAATAGGAAAAGGCAATAAGGATAAAAGATATGGAACACTTCTCTACAAGTAGCAACTGTGTAGACTAGGTTTTAGGTTTCAAAATAGAAGACTTCAGAGGAGATGTGATAAACTTCTATAAAACTACGAATCGAATGGAGCGGGGAGATATGACTCAATTACTTACTTTCTCTTCAAATATAAGAACTAAGTATCAACAAAAAACTATATTGGGTTATTTTCAAACAAATGAAAAGAAGTGGTTTCACACAAAACAAGTGCCAGCATTGTGGAACTCTCTGTGAAAGGATGCTGTGTACAGCCAGAATTTACATGGTTTTAATTACAGAATGGACAAACATACGGAAAAGAAATTCTTGGAAGATTATAAAATATTCAAAACTGCATCCAGCTTGGAAACTCCTCTGAGCTGAAAACAGTAGGAAAAGATAATATTAGAGGATCTATCAAATATGCTCACTGTCATTTTACAGATACCTAGACATTCACTTATGGTCATTGTTCCTTTTGATTATCTTCTTTGGCAAAAGCATCAGCCCCCCTGTAATGAAATCAAAAGAAGTGAGCTACAGGAGAGAGTCTGAGGAGGAACAAATAATAATAATTCTCAAATAATTCTGAGGAACAGTGGATGCAGGAGGTGACGGTCATGGGGTCAAAAGTGTAAAAATAAAAATAAATATTTAAGGGGACAAAGAGTGGAATACCTTGAGGCCACCTACTGCTTTCTGAAGCCGTCTAAGTAGATGGCAGGAGCTCTCAAGCTATGCCCATCCGGGAGATGTAGCATGGCACAAGAAGAGAAATATGCCACAAAGTGGCCTGGATCACCCCATCAGGCTTCCTTTGCCTGGAGCAGTGGTTGTCCAGTTTGAATAGAGCCAGGAGAGGGTTGATTGAGGAGGTCCTGAGAATAAACACAGCTTTGGACAGAAGAGAAATAAGGTAAAAGACGAGAAGAAAAGTGCAGCCAGAAAATCAAAAAAAGGTTTTGGCAATGCATAAAAATGGACTGTAGCCTGGTAAACTCAATGTACATGTGTGCTAGTGTGTCTCTTGCCACAGGAGAGAAGAGTTAAGGGAACCCCAGGCACCGTGCCACAAGGAACCACCACGCACCATGCACCATCCATTATGGGTACTGTTGATGAACTTTGGATGTGAGCCAGCGCAGCTCCTTTTACGTTGTAATGGGAAAGGGATAATATTTAGAAAGGTACAGTGAAGAATTTCAAAATTAGCAAATGGTTTTACTTATCTTGATTTTGAAGTAAAGAACTGTTAACACCTTAAGGGATTGAACTTTTGATAAGGAAATCCGTGCATTGTGAGTGCTCTTTGCACATATGAAACCACATCAAGGCATCTGAAAGGAGACACAAAATATCCTGTCATGTGTCCATGGATGTGCACACTTCCTACAACAGGTGTATCAACATTTTGGTTCTTTGATGGAAATGGGTTTGAGACATGCAGCCTTCAGTTCCTCCACAAGAGATTTTTCTTTACATGCAGCTGAAATACAGCAGTGTGAGATGTGATGAAAGTGAGAATTTTATAATAGCTTATATGGCCAATGTAAGATACTTTTTAGCACAAGAATATATCAGTTTCTTGCTTTTTCCTAGTCTCCACTGTGAGGAATAGGATTGATTTGCTTTGTGGTCTTTTTCTCCACATCCTTTATCTTGGAGATTTGGAAAAGGGGTAGGAGGACTGAAGTATCCCTATAACTAAGAGAAAGTCCCATTGAGGCTTTTCTTCTCTTTAACAGAGTAAAAGTAGCAGCCACTGCAATGAAAACAACATGCCGATAGTTTTGCCTGGCCTTTGAAGACACAGTGAGCATGATCCTAGTTTCAGGTGGAGCGGATGAACCGTGATTTCAGAGGACTTCTTCAAAAGGCACTTGTGAAGACTATTGCAGTGAATTATACAAAACTGTAAATCTTATTAATTTGGATTTTTTTAACATTCAGGACACAGCAATTATCTCAAATTATTCACAAGTTTCCTGTGGTGATTCAAAATACATTTTTCAAACACAGAATGTTTTCTGAATTATATTCATGACAGATTGTTGGTGATGAGGCTTTATCACCATACCAATTTCCCCACTCACTATATAACTGTAGATTAAAAATGTCAGTAAAGCATCATCTTCAGCATTAGACAGCTTCAAAATCTGCTGGATCGCAGTATATTAGATTTTTGATGTATTGCATGATGGAGCTGTCACTATGTGGGCAGACACCAGCAACATAAGAAAGAAATATTAGTCTATCATATGCTGAGGGGACACAGTTCGTGTGGCAAATCATATGGAAGTGAGAGTACGTTCAATCCAAAGAGCAGTCCTACAGACAAGACTTGTTAGAGCACCAGATCCTGGTAAGATACACGTGCCTTGGCTACAGGTTGAAGGATACATTCCTGCATCTTGCAGGGTTGATAGAGCTGGAGAATAACTGCACCGCTGTGCTGATTAAATATGCAGCCTCTCACCCTAGATGCAGATAGACACAAGGGAGTCAATTGCACGTGTCAGCAACTGCTTTTGGACACTTGACGGACCTGCCTGGGTAGTAAGATTGGAGTAGACTTTCTTTGCCCATGACTTTTAAGCAATTTGATTGGACTGAGACTATTTGTTTTGGAGAAAAATGATTAGTGGCTATAAATACAACATTCAGCATTATTGTTGGAATGGTGCCTTGAGCAAGAAAAATCTCTTCTCCTTCCCTCTGAATTTTAAGAAAATAAGAAGATTAACTTTAATCAAATGCGCATAGTGGCACTATTTTTTCTTATTTAAGAAAATAGTGAGGAGGATGGCAAGGGGCTGTTGAAAATAGTAGAAAAACTCAGGGCATGAGAAGAAATGTTTTCCAGGGAGCAGCCTCCAAATGAAGGAACTGTGGGGTATGGAGGGTGCATCAGTGAATTTAATTCCTAAATTTTTTTTTCCCACACCAGTTTCTCCCTATTCAACCCTAATGCAAACATTCACCATAGCCCAATAACTCTAACAGCTGACGTTAGCAGCTTGCTGCTGTGAGTAAAGAGGAAGTGGCCTAGTCCGCCTTCAGTTAGGTTCCTCACCATTGCTCCTGGTCATGAGCTCTGTTGCTAATCTTGTGCTGTCTCTGTCACTTGTCAGATCTTCAGAAAGTTGACAGAATACCAATAGAACCAAAAAATGGATGATTATTCTTTCTGGATGAATGAGTCAAACTGCTTCATGGAAGAGCACAAAGGCTACTGTAAGGCAAGGGAAAGACTACGTGAGGAGCTGAACAAGAAAGGGAGATCACAGAGAGAATACAAGTGAAGGGCAGAAAAGCCAAACCTGTCATTTTTGATGGTAAAGCTCTGGACTGTATCTCAAGGAAGCCATCATCTAACACAAAGGGAATCCTTAACAAATATACTTTCAAAGTCGGCATTCAGATACATCAATAAGCTTCAGCATAGATTAATTTTCTCTCTAGTACTGTCCATGAGCAACAGAGTCTTATTTCTAAATCTTACTCCAAGGTAGCTCTGGATACAGGAAAACATGCCAGTGCTTGCAGGAAGACTAAAGACAATCCAGAGTTCTCAGCTAAAACCAGCCCTTAGTTTGTACCAATGGACAACATAGGACCGAGAAACAGTTCAGTTTTCTCATCTTTTTTATTTATAAGCTTTAACTATAACCCTACAAACAAAATAAAACAAAACAAAATTTAGAACAAGCTCAGAACAGCTAGGTGGATAATACCTGCAGAATAAACCCGGCACAAACCAGAAGCCTTGGCTGCAACAAGCCATCAAGACTTGTGGAATTAGTCTCAACTAGACCAAAACACTAATCTTCAATTTTTAGTTCCAAAGTCTAACTTTGTGCAGAGACAGAAGACTACTGCCTACAGAAAACCTAAGAATAAGTTGCAAACCTCAAGTGAGACTAGCTTTTATTACAGGTTTATATTTTGATTCGATACACCTATTTTTAACACATATCCTAAATGTTGTAAATTCAACCTTTGAATATTTCTTCTTCAAAGCCTAACTCTAACATTGACCTTTAATAGTTCTAATTATAAATCCTTTTGCAAGTCCTGCACTTTCTGAAGACAAAGCTTGCTCTGTTACCTGCTGAAAATATCAAATCCAGGCTGAAAATCAGCGACTCAATTCCTTGTAATCCTTAATTCTAACATTAACCACAGTCAGGTGACCAATACCTGGAAGAAAAACTTAAACTATGCACCTCAGCAGAAATCAATCTGCAGCCTAGCCTGGTGGGCTACGCAGGGTCCAAGGAAAACAAAACAAAGCCAGAACGTGTTGGCAGTTGAAGTAGAAAACTTCTTGTTTTTTACCACATCCAGGCGACTAATATCTGAGTCAGTATGAAATATTTTTAGTTGCTGTGACCTGGACTTATCTTATGCTGACTCTTTATAAACGACCAAGAAGAGATACAGATGCCTCAGTCAGCTCCTAGTCTTGTAATACCTGTCAGCCTCCTATCACTGCCCACACACATTCAGAGCAGGTTTAGCTGTGCTGTTAGGGTCCTATGCTTCAGCTTGGATACGTCAGTCTCCATTATTTGGTTGATGTTCAGATTTTCACATCGGAGATGGAGGCAGCTGAAATAGCTTAACCTAGATCATGCATTTGACAAATTTAACTCTTCATGTTGCTTTGCTACCCTCACCCACCCCCACCCAAACTATCTGCAAACTTAGCTTTGATTAACTGTAACTGTCTACCCAATAATATCATTAACTATCCAGCTGAGGTGTATTAGCATCATGGTATCTGTAAGTAACCACCTGCAATCTAGATAATTCTGCAAGAGAAAACAGAACATTTATATGCTGTGTTTTTTACCCTTTATTACAACTTTTAGTATGAAGGAATCACAGAGGCATTACAGGGTAAAAAAATATACTAGGATTTACAAAAGATGTGATGCTTGTTCCAGAACTATCTTTAGATACTTTAGAAACTTTAACTTTGGATTCTATAGTCCTCTCCCGTTCCCTGTGCTTACTCCTCTCATAATACCGAATCATAATGCTTCAGACTGCGAAGTCTATACAAAGGCACTCATTTTGTAGAGTAGGTTGTATTTTGCTTCTATTTGCTTTTATAAAAGTCTTAACAATTATTATGTTACTAAAAATAACAAAAAAAAAGGATTTGGAATAGCTTACCACAGTGAGAGGCTGAAATCAATATTGTTTATAAAGGCATGAATGTTATTGGATGTATATTTACAATAGCCTCTAGAAAGTAACTCTTAAACCATTAAACCTCCTGGCAAAGTATACATTTTCATAAATCTGACTAAACATTTTACAGTAATAATTAAATTAATTACCAGGAGAAAACAACACATTTGGTGGATTTTATCGGTAGGAGAAAACGAGAGATTTCACTATTGCCTTAACTCAAAGTGTCTGTTCTCTTCCAAGCTGATATTTGCAGCTGGAGAAATACCTTTTTGGGGGAAGAAGATTCCACAATGGAACATAAACCAAATGGGATTAATCTGAAGAGAATGTAATTAACTTGCACAGAATAATGTTTATAGTGTTGTTGACAGAGGACAGCTCAGAAAAGTGCACCCAGACATCATTGTTTGGATGTAGAACATTCACATATGTTATTAAGTAATTAATTACTCCACCTCCTTTAAATTAGGACTCTCAGGGAAACTGGGGCTGAAAACGAGAAGTCAGAAGTCCCAGGAACAAGATAACAGAATAAGATGCTAGATGGGTAACTCAATTTAAACCAGCTGAGGAAGGACTTCCTATTAGTTCATTATGTTACAATTAAGTGTCCACTAGAAATCATTGTCCATAAGGTACGTATACGGCATTTTCTGGAGGTCCCTACTGTAGATGATTTTCACTCTATATTGGGAGGACAGACCACTAAAAGCGAAAGAGAGGTTCAGAGGGGTGAGGTGACTATCCCAAAGATACACAGCATGTCAGCAGCAGAACTGGGGACCAGAACTCAGATTTTCTTAGTTCCATGTCTCAAAGATGAGATTAGGTAGCTTAGTCTTACATCTTGTGTTAGAAATGTTTCAGCAGAAAATTGTCGTCAGGACAGATCAAAATCTGAGAAGCGTGGGACAATATGTGAGGATCCATGAGAAGATATAAGTAACAGCTGGAAAAGAAAAGAGATCATTGAGGTACCTGGGGCCCTGATTTTGTTGAGCAATTATTTCCTCCTTCTCCTTCCACCCCCTCAGCAAGCTCTACAGGCAACAAAGTAATGGGAAATATTGATTCAGCAGCAGTATTTTGAAAAGACTTGAGAGATGTAAAGCTACAGGCACTGAAGCTGATACTAAGGCATGAGTAAAATCTTGGTATTATCGGTAGATGTTTTGGGAAATGCAATACTGCCAATTGTAGACAGATGTAGACAAAGCTTAGATAAGCAGGACGAAAGAGATATTCAGTCAAAGATTAACCCAGAAGTGAGGTTGTGGCCTAACCCTAATCTCCTGTTAGTACTTAATCCATAGAAATATTCCTCTCTTCTGTGCTACCCAGTCTTTCTCCTTTTATCTTTTCTGGTATTTTTCCCAGGTAAGTTACTTTTGGTTCCCTCCAGACCTATCATCTGCACTCCTGTCTTCCCCTTCCTGCCTTCATTCCTTATGCTTTTGCAGCTGGGCCTAAAGATGGAAAATACTATAACTCAGATTCATGAAGGAAAATGATTGGCGAGGCAGAGTCTAGTTTAAGGTAATGAGAAACTGCAGTTATTCGTGCTCTCAAATATCTTCTCTTTGACACATGAGAGGAAACAAGAGCAGTGCCCAGTGCGAAGTTCTTGAAATACGATTTTTTTGTTATTTTCTAATTTGCTTTTGGCAGCCTCTGGAACAGTAGGGCACTTTACCTGATGAATATCCCAGGACACCAAAATGTGCTTTACCAAGCTTAAATTCTACCTCAGTCCAAGTGTCCACTTTGGCCAGCAAGGAAACTAGAAAAACAGGAAATACCAAGCATAGGGACTTAGATGAAATTCAGACTGGCTAAATCTTGACCTAGCAAAATGCAAACACTACTGAGCAATAGTATCTTGAAAAACAAGATCATTTTACGCAAAGGCAAACAGAAGTATGTCAATTTTTAGTAGTGTCAGAGATAAAGTTTTTAATTGGTACGACTGTGGAAAAATGTCAAATACATCATTTATGTAGAGGTTGACCTCATGTACATAGTTCTGATCCCAAGAGCTTACATTGTGAAATATCTTTCTCTTATGTTGTTGGAAAGCTGTGCAACTCCTATGCTTTCCATTTGCAATTTTACTGCCCTGCTGAATCACCCAATGTACACCTTCACGTTCTTGGCAGGCTTTAATGTGTTTGCTTACAGTATAATTAAACGCTCTGTATTCATTACTTCCCAGCTCTGACTTATATTTAGTCTCTTCAGTGTAATTACTCCACTGTGTACATTCAGTCAAATGTGCTATTCTGTGTCTGTCCAAATTTTATTAAACAAGGGTAAATGTGTGGCCAATTAACTATTACACATACAATGGTATCCGTCTTCAAGAGAAGCTCTTGAGCCTCTAATGTGCTTCAGTGGCATGAATTACAGGCTGATAAATCCTCTCTCACACTCTTTTCCATCAGTTTTTGTGTTCTGTCTGCTATTATTAGTGGCAAATTAATTGACTACGGGGAGAAAAATAACGATAACAACAAAATTCTGGTCTAGGTCAAATTCATGATTTCAGATGGTGATAAAAATAATACAGAGTAGATGCTTAGTCTTCCTGAATCTACTATTCACTATCTACTATATTACCAAGGTTAATTACTCAACACAATCTCACTTTCTCATTATTTTGTGCTAAAACATGCAGGTGGAACAAAAGGGAAAGACTGGGTGAATCCCTCAGTATCTAACCACTAGAAATATTGCGATTAGCAGGTCCTGTCAATTCCATTTCTTAATCTTATTAAAAAATCCTCTTTCAAAAAGCAAGCTCTGGAGAAAAAATAAATTAACTGTAAGACTAACTTGGAAATCTTGAGGATCTTTTTAAAAGATATTTTCATTTGCTTTCTAGTACCTAGTCTTTGCAATCGCATACTTGTCAACTAAAGAAGCTGTTAGGTAGTTAGGTGATTTGGTTACTCCCAGAAGAATTCTGAGTTTCTGATGTGTTTCCTACCTGCTGCAGACTGGAAGTTTACGGGACAAAAAATATCAACAGTTGGATTAATCTCACTTAGCTTCAGCAAGGTCTGTAATCTAAACCAGCTTTCTGGGCACACTACATAAACAGCGGAGAGAAACGGAAATGTTCTGCAGGCAACACAGGCTCTCCTAAAATATACTTCTAAGATAGGTTGAACCAGCATCCCAAGGAAGTACCTGTCCCTCTCCCTCTGCTAAAAGTAATAGAGTTTAAACTTAGCCATCTAAAAGTTGCAATCCTAATCTAAAACTAGAAACAGTGCATTCAACCCGCAAACAACCGTCTTTGAAGATATTTTGTTTTAATACAAGAGCCTGTATGGAATCAAACAAATAACAGAATGAGATAATTTTGCATTTGAGCTTATTTTCTCAGAGAATGAATCAGCACTTATACGTCTTCTCGATATTTCTTAGACTTGTTCTGCAGAGGATTCTCTGCCGGAGTGTGACAGGAGAGAAGGCAGGCATGACTGTCTTGTCTTGCTCTGAATGACAGTCTTTCACAATAGCTATCCATATTAAAACGAAATTTTCTAAATCCAGCAATAAAACATAAAGAGATAAAACGTAATTTACGAATAGTTCATATCAGGTTTCATCCTAAAGTGAACTCATATTATCAGGTTTAACAGCCTTTCATAAATGGGATTTACACTCAAAGGGCTACATTCCCCTTTCAATGGATTTTCACGAATGGAGTTTGCTGTGGTGTAAATGAGAAGAGAATCTATCTCCAAATGCCCTGAGGCCTTCATTGGCAGTTTGCTGATGATGCATACGAGGATACTAAAACAATGTTATCTTCGTCTAAGCATAGCCTTAAAATTAGATGGCAGTTAAGATAAGTCTTCTTTTATTCTGCTGATTTGGAAAACCAAATGGAATACATTTATTGGAAGAAAGTATGCAGATTAAAAGTCAATGAGACTTTACTGCATCATGGATAATTATTCCCCATTGGTTTAGCGTTATTTCTTCCTTGTAGGGGTAGAATATGATTCAAATATCAGCTCAGTAGCTTTATGTTCCCACTACAATTTTAAAAATTTGGAGTAAATACAGGAATATCATTAATAGGCCTTTTATTTCTAATTTTATTTTCTTAAAACAAACCAATGCTCTTTTTCTCTCTATATGTAATGTGCATATATTAGCATAGTAAGTACATATACATATATATATCTCCACATAGTATATGCCATAAATAGACCTCACCATTGATATAAGGACAATAGATGAAAAGAAGTTTGATTTTATTGTTGTATTCCTTTATAAACGTTCACTGATAAAACTTCTCTAATTTTTTCTTTCATCACCTAAAAAGTAGTACACCTAACATAGAATGTAAAGAAAATAAAATAATAGCTAAGATTATTCGGAAAGGTCCAGTGAAATTTAGTAGCTCATGTAACTCCGTAAGATTTCTCTGGTGATTGGAGGATAAATGTGTAAAGGGATCTGTGTTTAAAATTATAGCTACCAATAACTACTTTGGGGTTAGGAAGAATTTGTATAGGTCTGATTTATCTTCATATTCAAGGTATCTGAATTAGACATCTACTCAAGACAAAATACTGGTAACAGTGTAATCCACTGTGTCATTTGCTGTATTGTAGTAAGATCCCCAATTTTTTTCTATTCGGAGGCTTTTAATCATCTGTAAGTGAATCTGAAAAGCTTAAATGATGTTAACAACTATTTCTTTTTACTTGCCTTAGCTCCCTTAAGCTTCTATGAATAATAAAAAAAAAAAAAATCTGCATTGCCTTAATTAAACTACAAGTCATTTCAACTCATACTATCAATATTCTTCTTTAGATGTGCAAGTAATATTGCCTAATATATAAATCAATGCACATCAACCCCAAAGAAAATCTGGTGGTTTGTGACTGCCCTAGTTTTCTGTACTCATTTATTCCAAAGCTTTTTCTCGTTATAATCTTTCTTGTCCTCTCTGTCTTCACTGTCATGCCTATAGCAAGTGACCGCTCATGTCTACATACGTTTCTTTGGCTGGTGCCAGAATATGGTCTTTAAACAAAATTAAATTGTTAGAGAAGCTCTATTTCGCAGTATTTAGCTCTTTTGTGGAATAAAAAAAAACTTCCAAGAAGGCTGTAAGTTATTTAAGCATTTACCATCTGGGGACAAATAATGTAGATAAAACTACTTTTCACTCACATAGTACTAGTTCATGTCCATTTTTATTTATCAATGACCCCACATAACAGTAATATTTTTGCAGCCTTTGGACCAGTAGGAGTGCATATAGCTTTTTTTTTTTTTCCTAAAAAAAGGATGCCACCACTGCAGTAATAGTGAAAATGATAAAAGTGTCTAAGAGGGAAATGTTTTCAGTATTCCTCTTTTTCATTAATTCTGTTAAAGATATGGAGTTTCTTAAAGTTTTGTTGAAGCTCAGTTATTGAGCACCTGCATACATGTTTTCAAATATCCTCTCAATTGAGGCTATAGTTCTTAAGTCCTTCCTTACAGAGGAGAGATCCAAAGGCGTGCAGTTCAAGTCAGTTTAGCAAAATAGCCGCAAGAGCACGGCATTTCACATCAGCTGAGTTACCTTGCTTCATGACTTGAACGTTTCCGGCCTGGCAATCTCTGTTTAGCGTTACAATATTTAGCACATCTAGAGAGATGCAAAATGATTTCTCCAATGACAAATGACACATCAGTGCAGTGCATCAGTGCATGAACTGTGCCATTTCTACCAGTTTCTATTCTAGAATATGTGATTAGCATTTTCTCTCAGCTTCCCCCTTTTGCAATATTATATGCATATGAAAGACTGGTAAGAACACAGTGAAACACAGAAAAAAACACACCTCCACTGGCTTTGGATCAGTATTCATGCATGCACTAGCATGCATGACTGGTACTATGATGTACGGGTCAGCAATGGTGTGAATTAGCTAACCTTAAGGCAGCTTAGTGTTCATTTGCTGTCCAAGCTAATTCACATCCAGAGCCAGTGGAAACTGGATAATTCATCTTGGCTAAGGTAAGTGTTTAAAGCTGTGATTTTAGGGGGATCTAAACCAATTTAACAGCTCTCTCATCTTATTTCCTCCTTTCTTTCCAACCTAGAGGTCCAAGCAAAAACTCTGAAATGATTCATATAAGTATCAGACCAGAGCAAGGAAAGAAGCAGAAACATGCCTGAAGCGAAGGAAGAAAGACAATAGGCATTTGTGCTTTCAGCAGCAAAGAGCTGCTCATCTCATCTCATGCTACCATGCCATTAGATAGGAGATACTAAAATACTGAAAAACCTTTTTCTCTCTCACTTCTTATCAAGGAAGCTTAGAGGTCTAGCTAAGACAACATACCCCCTCACGAGGGCTGATATTTGCTGAGATGATTCCCATCTCAGATGCTCGTTTAACAGTATGCCATACAGCAGACACTGTGCTAAGCAGGGCTATCTGGACATATGTTGACTGGTCAATTAAGTGTCCGTTCAGGAGACAGATAACAGGAGCTTCTCAGAACCTCTGGGTTTATTCCCACGGAGACCTGCAGTTTTTGGTTGGTGGGAGTTTTCAGACGCCCAGCATTCATACAGAAGAGAGTTGTAAAGACTTCAAATTTTCCCATTTCTGAATTTCACTGCAAGTAAAATGGGTGTGCTAGAGAAGGAAGTGTCTTTTTGTGCTAGTTCCTTGTCTGTCCCAAAAAGCAGCTGGAAAGAGCTGCTTCCGAATATTTTGGGGTGCCCACCACAAAACATTATGATTAAAGGCAAGAATTAAGACTGTCACTCCTGATGTGGTCCCTCCGTACCTTCGTAAAAGGACTGGAGTGCCGTCAAGGACCCCTGCAGATAAGCCTGTATTATAAGTTTGTCTGAGTAGGTTCTGAAGTCTACCTTTGAATATCATGCACACTATTTATGTGCAAAGGGTAATCGGGACCAGGCTTAGACTGAGATTCTTGGCAGGGAAGAGCCTGAACACGCAGGCCCAAGTTCTTGTTCACGTAGCTTGGATGGACCTGGGATAGGGAGGGCTGAATGCCCTACAGCTTTGTTCACAAGCAGGAGAACAAATTCAGTTTTCCTTAACTGAAGGCTAATAGCACTGGCAATAGAAATTTTATCGAGAATGGAGGAAGCCATTCCTGATCCTACAGTAGGATCTCACCCTTAATCTCACATTGCCACAGCCAGAAGTTCTGGGCCTAGCAGGGAAGGACTCTGCTAATGCAGGCAGCTGTAATACTGCCTCTAAAAATATATTGTGATGTGCAGGGTACCCCAGCACAGCCTTAAATTATGCCGTTCTGCAACTTAGACTGGTGTGCTGAAAGATGGCCTAAAGCCACTAAACTCTTCTTGACTATGTGATTTGTGCTACACCTCTAAGGTATCTCGGCTGTGATATTTAAGAAAAAAGCTATTAGAAAAAGATAAAACTTTTCTTTTTTCCTTTTTTTTGGTAGACCTGTTCTGCAATAAACTAGGAGATAACACAAAGCCAACATGTTGTCGCTCAGCAGCCTCAACACAGATCATTCAAATATCTCATCAGATGCCAGAGATGCCCCAGCTCAAATATATATTGCCTTATCTGAAACATTTATCACTTTCCCCCCCCCCCCCAAATATTGAGTATAATACCACACTGCTTCGCACTGTAGCACCTAGACAACTTTAATTGCACCACTATGCATCTATGACAATCCTGTGAGGTAAATTACTACTACTATTCCCTGTCTCACAGAGCTGGGACAGTATCTGGTTGTGATTTCAGCTCAGATAATTTAAAACAGAGCTAAGTCTTGGGAAGATGGTGGTGTTTTAGGTCTACGTTTACCCAAGTCTAGGTTACAAGCCTAAGTGTAGCTCTGTTGTGTGTCAGGGCATTACAAGCTAGCTACAAGCTACCGGTGGAAACTCTCCTACAAAACTATGCCCCTTTCTATGCACCCACACACTTTCTTCATCTTCCCCTCTCTTCCTTAGGAGCTTTATGCAGTGCTCAGGTCTACTGTGCAAAGGGGCTCAGCTGCAATATAGTCTGCCCATAGTACTACGAAAACAGCATAAGTGAAATCTGAATCCAGGTCAATAAGAGAGTAAGGGGGGGATTCACACATGTAAATACAGCAGTCCTGTTTCAGACATCACGCATACCAGGACAAAACTGAGGTAGCTTCATTGCCTTAGCGGAGTTATTTTAGATTTGCATTTGAATGAGTAGAAAGATAACTTGGCTCAGTATATCAGCCTGATTCATTTTAATGAAGGAGACACTGGCTTCTAGCCACATGTTGAAGTCCACCAGTACATACCAAATCAGTGCTAGCTTTGTGAAAAAATAAAGCTGTCAGATGAAATAGTATTGAGATTTAAAAGCCACTTATTTCCAAGTCTGGATACTTACTTATTTTTAGAATATGAAGAAACTATCCTTCACAATCCTGTACAAAAAAGGTCTCAAAAGTAAACCACTTCTCAGTAAACTACATGGATAGTGTAAATGACACACAGATTTCAGCAGACTTTTGCACTAGAATCTCTAAAATGTAAAGCTTTAGACGGCTTAAAAGTCCAGCTGTATTTATCAAGTCTACATTTCAAGTCTCAGAAATCGAGGGGTATCATCATTCAAAAGTTTATGCCTCTCTCTATTTACTATCATAATATTAACTGTGGATGGCTAATAGAGATTACACAGTATATTGTACCATCAGCCTTTATTTTTTCCAGGTTCAGCCTTATCTTTTTACAGAGATACTACAAAAGAAGATGCAGCGCTATATCAGTTGGAAAGCATACAAATCTCAGCTGATCAATGAATCATAGTAGCTGTTTGGAGATTGATGGCAGCTCCAGGAATTCAGAAGCTTTACAAATATATCCATAAGGTCAATATATAATTTAATACTTGTTTTGCTTGCAGGGGCTTGCGGGGAATGCCGTTTCTACCACTCTGATTTGCTTCTTTAGTGGGCAAGTATTAATGCAGAGAATTTGTTGCTGTTGCTGTTGCTGCTGAAGCTTTTGCTAAAGCTTCCTTATAAAAATGCATTTAACCTGAAAGCTACAGTATTTTGTCTGCTTTCAGCCTTTAATAAAGTGCAGGAATTCATTAAGTCATCCGAAAGCAATTTTCAATTACAAAAATACAATTTAAATAAGGAAAAGAGGAGTCTTTGAAGATGACAAAAGTGGGAAGTGATTGACACACTCTGTTGTCAGCTGGAATCAATTTCACACTTGGGAAAAATACCTTTGCTAGAGAAAGATCATCCATCAGCAGGAGGTAAACTGCAGAGAACTGGGAAAGGACAGAAAAAGTAAATCCTATCTTAAGCAAAATATTCAGCAGCCTGTGCACCTTACACTCTGGCAAAATGAAACCTCTTTAATATAAGTACTGAACTCCATTGCATGGGCACTCCGGGCAAACACCGAAGAATTATAGGAATATAATTAGCTGTCCAAATTTGAGTCTTATTCAGGCACAATGCCATTTGGCTTTCAAGCAGCTTGATCTCAGTGAGCATTGCAAGAGATCCCTAGAAGTTTTTACGGCTACTGAATAACACATTATTTTATATAATAATGTAAATAGCGTTAATACTTGAACACACAAATTCTCAAGCTACGTTTCAAGGTCTGCTTGGGTCTGAGAATCAGAGTTCCCTTCAGAGTCAATGGTTCACATGATGCCTGTTTCTTTCTGTCTCTAAGCTAAGATGATTTAAAAAATGCACAGTTTAGTTTCCTGATATGTCATGTGCATGTTACACACTTGACAAAGCACTGCTGATGTGTGAGTAAACAGGAAACATCTCTTTAAGAAAATGATGAGTTTGTGGTACATCAAAAGAGGGTCCAATTTCTAATAAAAATCAGCAGAGGGTTGGAATCTCAAAAAAGTCGTAAAGTCAGTGTGCAGAGGCTGTGACTGATGATAAGAGGTTCTAAATGCAGGATTTCATTCCAAGTAAATACTGTGGAGCTGTGCATATGAAAAATGACTGATATCTGGAGCCAAGGAAATTACACACATGGATAGATGGGGAGCAGTCCCCCGATAGCACTGCTGACATATCATTCCCTCCTGATCTGTCTTACTTTGGCTTATCCATCTCCTTCACGTGGAAGCTGTCTTAAGTGGCAAACCTGCCCACATATATGTTTCTACACCAAGGCAGGATAATATTTTCAGAGGATCCTTTCAGTGGTTTCTACTGAGTAAGTTAAACATGGGGAAACCAAAACCATCAAAATCTCAACTGTCCTGATTACAGCCACTGTGTCTGAGAATTGAGGCATGCAAGAGCACTCCGCAGACCCAGATGCTAGCTGAGACAAGCTAATACATTAAAATCAATGTATCTTTGAAAGCATATGAATGCAATATGGAGCATTAACAGTGGCATTAATAATAATGGAGTAAAGAGTAACAGTCTGTATTCCTCTCTCTTCCCTCAAAACAGTCCAGGCCACGTTCCTGGTACTTAGCTGCATACATTTAGTGCAACTATGCTTGTTTTCATCATAGGCTTGAATGTGGGTTGCTCTTATTTATCTCAGCCTGCACTCTACAAAGCTGTGCTCAGACTCTGTGACATGAATTTGTCCTGCCTGTCAAAGATCTATCTTGAGGCAAAGTACCATGTGGACCAGGCTCCCCTCTGAGCCACAGAGCTCCTCTCCAGGCCAGAGACAGCTCTACTTTTAAGATTTTTTTGAAAATTAATATTTTTCTATTGTGTCTAGGTACTAGGTGTCTAGAGCACTATCCAGCCAGTCACTTGATTGGGTTTTGTGTTAGGGCATTAAGAATAAGTTCTGCATGCAGAAAGGTCTGAGGTAAGGCTATGTGAAGCCACACATGCTAGCTGAAAGAGTGGGTCATTCAGGGTGAGTGAGTTATAGCTCAGTCCTACTTGTGTTGCCTTCTAGAGTGGTCTCTAACCAACCAGCAGATTTCACTGGGAAGACCTCTAGCTGCCCCACTCCAGGACAGACCTAGCAAGCGCAGACCACAGAACCTGGACTACATCAGGAAGCTCTTGGCCCCCACGAAACTGTGGCATTAAGGTCTTCAAATAACTTTGGAAAAATCTCACCTAAATTGGTGTTGTCAATGGAATTCAGACGTTTTTCAGGTGTTTGTTGTGGCCTTAAAGCCCAGTTTCAGTTCTTGAGGCAGGTAGGAGTGATTTATACAAGAAATGTATCCCTTCTTTAGGGAGTGTTTTTAGATAAAGAGGTTGCCTACTGTAATAGATTTTTGCAAGGAGATACTTAAAGCATAAATCCTTATAATAGAGGGGTTAAGTATTTGTATACATTCTTTTTCAGGTGTCTAGCTCAGAATGGCTAATAAATCTAACCCTATGGTATTAACATCGCTGTCTATTTATCGATCTTTCCGGTTTTTGGCTGTTCATTAACATTGATTTTCCTTTATGCCCTTTTTGTTTGTTTGCTGGTGTCTCTAGCTAAGTCGGTCTGTTTTGACTATTCTACAATAGTTTTCAAATAAAAATTTAAATCTAAAGTCTTTCCAAGCCACATAATATTTTCAGTTTAGGATATTAGTTAGCTCCTACAAATTATTCTTCCCTGCAAAAAATAAAATAACCTGATAAGAATTTGTTAGTGCATTGTATCTGTCTCTTAGTTAGATGTTGTATGCAACAGGGAAAAATAGCAGTAGAAAATTCTTCTACTAAATGGTAGGCAAAAGGATGAACCAATTGGTAAGCTATACTTTTCAGTATGCATCCATTTTCCCACCTAAATAATCGTGTGGTACACAATAATAACTCCTTCTGAGAAGTAATGGATCAATTAGACTTTTCTTTTTCTGTTGAAGCAGGTTTATATGTATAACATAGGCTCTGAGAATGTCTATCACAGCAGTGAAAGTTATGCCACTCATGCAGATGACGTACTGCTACATTCTTAAGCGTTGCCATTGTGTCATGTAGCTCCAGGCTAATATAAACGACTTTGAAATGATAAAATCACTGTTCTGGTTTGTTACAGGAGCTAAAATGAGACCCCAGTGGTTTCCATGCAAATCATCTCTTGTGAGACATTTGTCAGTGCCAAAGCTAAGTCTGTTGAATTCAATGTCCTCCAAATGAAAGTTTCATTAAATGCTTTTTATTACATACAATAGCCTATTTTGCAAGTGTCTAATCTAAAGATATAAGGAGCACTAAGTTATAAGAAAATATTTCTGGTCATAAACAGCCTGCTGATAACCACAGTTTCTAAAAGATTCATTTTTACAGAAATCTAGAGCAAAAGTTCTGTTTCCATATCACACAATGGGCTGAATGTCTAATATTCTGTCGTTTTTGCAATCAGAGATCTGCCATTGCCTCAGGAAGAATTCCTTTCATCCTGTGCAAGCGAAAAGGACTGAGGAGTTTCAACAGACAGACAAGGGCAAAATTTTATGCTGATGTAGATCTTTTGTTAAGATATATGGTAAGAGTGCTCCAGAATGGGTGCTGTTTTGTCCCCACTTGGCAATCAGATGTATCCTGTTCTGAAGTGTAAAGTATAAAAAAACTTTTAAATTTATTTTGGGTTCATGCCCTTGGATTACAGATAACTGTAGGTAACATGAAGTGTGACTGACGTTTGTGGTATATAATTAGGCAACAGAATGACTAACATTAAACAAGTAATATAAGCACTGTTTCTATGTGCCACTCCCCTCGGCAGTGCGATTAACTTCCACAGGATAAGATACTACTCAAAACTTTCTGGCTCTTTACCACATTCAAACAACCTTTTTGCCTATAATGGATTACAACATCCATGCAAATTTTCATCCCGTCTCAAAAGCCTTCCAGACTTTGTAAGTGCTCCTCCGTCCTATAAGCTGTCCCATAGATTCAGTATGCCTTTCCTGTTATCCCATATATCGCTTCTCAGTTTTCTTTAGATCCTTCAGTTAAGGGAAGCCCTCAGTATGTCCCTTCTCTCCTAGATTCTCCTCTGAGTAGCTGTTCCCAAGAATTTCATATGTTAGTGCCTTTCAGGATGACTTTTGGTTGTCCCCATTCCCTGGAGGACTCTCCCACAACACAACATCTGGTGTTGTCCCATCTGTTTTCTTTAGAGGGGGCTATTCCTGGCATTTATCAGATGTTCTCTAGCTCTTTTACAGGACTACTTGACTCAGTAAGAGGAGACCACTGATCTTACGACAGAGTGTAGAAGAGAAGATGAATAAGAATACGTCAACCTAAATTTTAAAACTACTGCTAAGATTTGCACATGCTGTTGATATTGGCTGGATGCTTTTCTGACTGATACACAAGTAATATTGTCCTCTTTCTGCGTTACATCTTGATAATGTATCTGTGTAACGGGACTCAGTAAAGGACAGCAGATTGAAAGACATGTCCTTTGATATCCTGAAGGCCAAAATAGATGATCTGATAATCCAGTTAAGTCTTAAAATATAAAGTGAAATCTGACATGATAAAATAATCTCTAGTCTCCAAATACTTTTTATATATGTGTGTGTATATATTTATGTTTATATTTGTGTGTGTGTGTGTGTGTGTGTATACATAGCTATTAAGCTTATCTACCGCAAGGTTCACCTCAAAGAACAAGCCCAAAATAATGTTTCTATCCACTTATTCTCCTGAACGCTGTAGCTTGCAATGCAGCTCTTCAACTGTGTCCACATCAGTTACTGAAATGATAAAAGACACCTCAGTTCAGTGAAACACAAAGGGATCATTAGCTAAGGCATCATTTATGTGTCTGCTGACATCCATTTATTTTAGCAGCCTTACCTACTGCTCACTGAAATGAATGAAAAGACTTTAAAAAAAAAAAAAACCCAGTGGTACGTGTGTTTTAAAAAATCCTCCATCAACCAGCAAGAAGTGCAGTAGGCAAGAACTGCACAATATATCTTCTGGTCCTGACACAATTCAAAAGCAAGTACCTCTCTCTGATTTTTAAGGGTGTACACAACAGCTATTCCCTCATTCAATAAATTCAATAGGAGTACTAAAGTAAAATTTTACTATGATCTTCATTAATGGCCCTTCTTGTTTCATTATCTCGTTCAATCAATCATATTGTTCAAGTAATGTGAACATTATCTTTTACGAGCAGTATTTATTAAATACAAATAAAAATAGCACAGCAAATCCTCTCCATTCACCTTTACGTTGTTTATACTTACACTGATGCGTGAAAATGTTGAAAGCTGTTTTGCATCAACATTTTGTGCTTTTGGAACTTCAAGTAGAAAATGACTGTTTCTTGGAGCCATATTCTTAAGAGAAAACACATGCATGAAATCAGATTGTTGTACAGAAATCAGAAGCTACGGACAAACCCACCTGGCAGGCAGAAAGAAGATGGCTGAGCATTCATATCTGATCGTATGAGTCTGCTGAGCAGATCACATGCACCAAGTGTTTTTTGGAAGCTACATATTCGCAATGTCGTCATGCCGCTGGCAGCTACACAGCCGAGCCTTAAGCCCGTTATCTCTTCAAAACTCCCTTCTTTGATTCACCCTCTGAGCCCTTATGCTTACCAGCATGTTAACAACAGGTCAGCATGACTCTCTTGACTGGGAAGAGTGTACCAGCCTCACACATTTCCTCAAGTCAACACGTGAGGATGGCAGTAAATCAAACGGCAGCATTTCATTCAGCTTGGCATTAAATGCTGTTCCGTTCTAAACTGTGACCGCAAAAACGGCACTATGGGACTCCATGTTTATAATCTCTTGATGACTTCCTTATCTAATGAGATCAGATGGTTGCTCTAAATGCCAATTCTGCAAACTCCACCTGGGAACCAAAAGTCAAGCTGTGTTTTGCGTCTTTTTCTGGCTCACGCGTTATAATCTAAACTGCAGATTATTGCAGAGTTTTCTCTGTAATTCTCTCAAGGTAAGAACAAAGAACTTGAAGGGATGCCCACCACTGCTGAGCCTGTTTGCTGGTGTTGGCTGGAAGGGGTATCATACAAGCCCTTCTATAAATGGGTTTTCCAGAATCTTACTGCTATGATCGTGAGAAGCAATTTAAAAAGAATTTCATCCAAAACGTATTTCTGGCCAGGTTAAAACAATTTATTCTTGTGCTAACCTTGTCCTCTGCCTTAAGTTAGTATTTCATTATCCAGGTGCTGAGCAGAACAAGCATGACTTCCCTGCTTCATAGGCTGAGACCCAAGCCAAGCCTTTGGCTCTTTGACCCTTCTTACCAATGCTTGTTGGGTCCAATTAATACACAGTCTGGCACAGGCCCAGTTGGGAGGCAACAGTTAACAGCTGAGAAACAATAAGGAACAGATTTTTAAATTACCACATGGAAATCATTTACCTCTTCCCAGCTGAGATCAGTGTCTGATTGTACAAGCCCTTCTCTTCTATTCCTGGAGCTTAAATGTGCTTCTTGTGACTTTCTCCTGAAACAAAGGAGAAACGCATATGCGGTCAGGCTCCACCTTCAGCTGGAAGGAGGCAAAGCACAGCTCCACCTATTATACAGAATTCAAAGTTAACAGCATGGATGGTAAGCAAATGAGGAATAAGGACATGGCCATGTGTTTGGTGGAGCCACAAGAAAAGTTTCCCCAAGAGGAAAGTTTACCCAAGGATTCGCAATGCTCCTAGAATTCCCTGCAGCATTCTGTACTCAATTTTCTTCACCTCATGTGAATGCAATTGCACATAGTATGCAGTGCAATCTTGTTAGAGCTTTGAACAATAATATAGCTCTATTTGAAATATTTTAGGAGGGTATTTTCATTGCTGCATCACATTTGCGACTCATTTTCATCCTGTGGTCAGATAATGCATCTGCTTCTCATTTCCTAATGAAAACCTCCAACTTCTAGGAGAAAGTAATCTTTCTGGACTTCAAGTTCCTTGCACCCTGTTTTTGTTACTCCAGTCTACAGGTCATCCTTTTCTTTCTATATTATATGTTGATTATTCTTCTGTGGTGCATTCACGTAATCTTTTATTGGCTCGGTCTACCTGTACTCTAACCCAACCGGATGTGAGCCAGATCCTTTTCAAAAGCCTTGTGGTTCAGCTTATGGGTATGAGTCTCTCATTCCCTCATTTAGGTGTATCAGAACTGCAGTTATGTCGTTACATAGCTTTGGACCTGGCTCACATCCTGATATCAGCTTAAAATGAGGGCAGGGCAGGCTCTCATTTTCCTGTGAAAAGAAGATATAGACAAAGCCTGTGTTAATCTGTTTTGCTGCATCAGCACATTTCACCTGTACAACTGGTTCCAAAACTGATATCTGTAGGAGTCCACAAGTAGCCTCTCTCCATTCTGATAACGACCTTGAAACAACCAATTATGTTGTCTCCTTTACCAGGCTACTTCCCACCTTCCAGTTCTTCCACTAATTCCCGTTTTATCTAGCCTAACTAATAACATCCCATGTGGCATCACATTAAATGCTTTATTGAACTGCAGGTAGATTAGATCTCCTACATTTCTTTTTCTGGAAGATCAGTTAGCTTATCAAGGAAAGCTGTCACGTTAGTCTGGCACAACCTACTTTTGTTATTGATTGATGTATTTATCTCCTTTTCTATTTTCTGTCATTGAGATGCTTTTTTACTCATCCGTATTTGAAAGCCTTGCAGCCTTGCATTCTGTTTCAGCCAGACTAATATCCTGCAACGGGCAGTTCACCATTTGTTCACATGCTATATGAACTACACCTGCTTTGCTCCAGTCATAAAATTGTTCCTCAGACTCAGCAGACCTAATTTAAACTCCCTGCTGCTAGACTTATAACACTGGGCCACAGGCTGGTTATCTAATCCCTCAAGATGTGACAGAGTTAGCTGAGTGTTGTGTCTACATCTGACATGGATATTTTCATTTCCACTGCTTCACTGGCCACCCTACTTTTGTCCTCTGCATTCGAGACCATTATCGTTATTGAAAATTGAAGCGATTCAGTTTTGATGACATCATGAGTTTGCATGAAACTCTACCAGTCTAGACAGCAGAGGACTGTGACCTATTTCACGATGTCCTTTTATTCAGGTGGCTGAAGAAATGTTTCCCATTTGTTCCAGTTTCATTACAGATAAATGAATCCAGACTGCAAAGCAAGCAGGTGTTCACAGGGCTGAGAATGATATTCTTGTTGGTAAAAAAAGCTGAACTCTTGATACCTACAGGGAGAAAATTCTTCACAGAAAATGTGCTATTTTTGCAGTCACGTCTCATTATTGCATTTCGGCTGACGTCTCTGAGCTGTGAGCAGATACAGAGTCAGCTGTATATCAGAGTCAGTAGCAGAATGAATTTGACTAGAACAAGATGAAGAATCAGGGCAAAAAGCAGCAAGCAAAGTTTAGATAAGAAACCACTAGTATCATTCTATGTATGGTCCTAAAGTGAGCCCATGGCAGAAGCAACAACAGAGCTCGGGTTGCCGATACAAGTTCATGTTCACCACTTCAGAGTATTGCTTCTTTCGGCTTTTTTTTTTTTTTATTACTCTTGGTTAAAAACTGTAATGGACATATATATGGGAATAGGCTACATATAAAGGTCTGGCTGTCAGAGCAGCTCTGCTCAGCACTGCAATGGTATTTCCTTAGGGCTCAGCTGAGCCTATGACAGCAGTCACAGTAATGAGAAGGAGTAATACTTTCCCGCACACAACAGGAAAGGATGAAAGCCATTCTCTCCTACTAGCTTCATAGTCATTACCACTCACCCTACTGCCCCTTTCCCCATCTACCATGATGCACAAACTATAGAGTCACAATCATTTAGTATGCTCAGAGCTTCCCGGTGTCTTTTCACTCTTATCACAGCTCAGAAGTACAACTGAGAGCATCTCTCTATGGTTCAGAATTTTGTTGTGGTCCTGCTTATTATTCACAGATGTGATTTTGTTTGCTTGTTTACTATAAAACTAACTGCATCTATGCTGTTGCTGCTGACCTGACCTCCTCCATCTTGTGGGGAATCCCTTGACAGCTTCCAGGGTGCAGAACACTCTCTGATCTTTCTCAGAGGGCTTGTATTTCTCTTATGAGACGATGCTCTTACTAATAAACATGAGACTTAATTTGAACATCAAATACTAAGGAAAGAAAACATTCCCAGCCTGTAAAAGCAAGAGGGGATTAAACAGGACCGTATCCTAATGGAGCACAGGCAGGCCTCCATAATTAGGCAGACTTGAGGCCTCGGGTGTCACAACACAACAGAACAGATTCTCAGGAGGTTGCTCCTCCCCTACAAAATAGGATGCTATGTTAATAATAAATGTGAGGCTTAATTAGGATCACAAATACTGGGAAAAGAAATCAACTCCCAGGCTGCATAATTATAAAAATATTAGAAGCTCAAATGCTTAAAAACAACAGAAAAGAAGGGTTCTTTCCAGACTTCAGTAGACACAACATACTCTGTTGCTGAGTGCATGGGTCCTAACGGTTTTTGGTTTATTTGAGACTGTCCTGGCTGGGGTTAAACAAAGAACTTTTAATCATGATCATGCTCCTCTTCAGCTCAAGCTTCAAAACGTTAGTGCGGCTCCTGTCACAGACTCACGTTCTGTGCAAACCCCTCGTCAGAGTGCGTGCGTCCTTCGTGAACAATAACCTCTCTAGCAAGGTCAGCCTTCCCAAAAAGTGGTAAATAAGCTTTGTAGAAAGCCAACTCTGACTAGAACACAGTTTTGTATCTTAAAATGTCTGCTTGTATTTTCATTAATTCCTGACAGTATGGGAGAAAATCAAAAGAAATTTGCTGAGATTTTTCGTGGCCTAGAGAACTTCAAAGAAGAGAGTATATAGGAGATTTAGAAGAGAAGAGTTTATGAGGCAGATTTCAAGGCAGATACTTGTTATAAGCAAATGCACATTTTAAATAATGCAGACATCGATCTACAAGTCACTAAAGTTTATGTTTGCTTACGAGAAAGGACTTGTATTTCCACCTCGCAAGTGTATTCAAAGCTACTTTAAAGTAATTTTCCTGTTTTTCTCCATCTGCATGTGGTCAGTCGTGGCATGACTTCCTTGCAAATCGAAGACTTTTGTAAGCAGAGGAAGTAAAAAATTTCATGTGTCGTGAGCATTTAAAGCAGTCACACTGGGTCAGAACAAGGTTTCATCTAGCTCAATATGTTTTCTATGATAATACTTCTCTTAGATCCTTTCCACTATTTTTTTCTGGATATTAAAAGATATTAAAAGAAAAAAATAGAAAAACAAGGTATGTAGAGGATCATCTGCGCCAGTAAAATTTACCAGTCCTAATAACCATTAAACTAAGGACATTATGAGCAGGAAGTTATATCTGGTTCATCATTTTGAAACTTGGCAGTATATATCTTAGGAGAGAAATTGTCTGTTCATTTTCTTCCTCTTTTACTTCGTTTTTCACAACATGCTCTGGCAGTGAGTTTGACGTTTTTACTGTGCTCTATAAGGAAAAAGAAAGCTTTTGGTTTAAGCCTGTTGTCTCACTGCTTCTTTGACCCTCTTCCTATGTTCTAGGAAACAAAAAATAATCATTCCCTAATCACCTTCACAATACTATTCTATTTATAGACTTTTTAATCATATCATCCCCCTTTTAAAGATTTTTGTTAAAGTTGTAGTGTACTTATTCTGTCATAATATGAGATAACAAGAACTGCATGCTGAGATGTCAACATATCAGACTCTGTTTGAGGTGATCAGATAAACAGTGACTTCTGCTTAGTGCCGACAATGAAAGAAGCTGGAAACTAAGCACTGGGCAAGAGCTGAGGCTTTCAAAAGTGCTTAGTATGGCTCATCCTCTCCGAGAGAGGTAATGATTCCCTCCTCCCTTTTGCATCAGCAAGGGAGAGAAATTGAGCCAGTGTATCTGAAAATCCAACTCCTCCCCTAAGGTTTTTTTTTTGTATGAAGCTAATGAGATAAACAAATCATTGTAGAGGTGGCCACAATTTTAATTTCTTACTTGAGCCAGTTATTGAGTCTGAATGCACAGTTCATTGATCACTCTAATGCTATACCTTGCAGGGTATTGAGCAAATTTTCACAAAATGGGTACATTTATTGCCTGGCTGTAATAATTTCTATTGGGTCCTTAAGAAAAGTCCAGTGAAAAGAGTTCTAGAGGATGGCGGGAACTGGTTATGAAACAGAATGAATAGACTGAAAATATGAGAAAATTTTGCAAGAAATCTAGGACGGACGCTTAACGCAGTGCTGTCACACTGATGTTTTTTGGAAAGGCTTAAATGATAGCTATGAGAAAGGACCAGAAACACTTTTGTTGCCTGCTGTAGGGCTTTAGCAACCCAAGGCATGTCAGTGAGCTTCCTCAGCAGAATTTTATGGCATGCTGCAGCTGTGGATGCTTCCAAAGCGACCAAAAGTTTCATCCAGGACTTCACAGACCAATTTTGTCTTCCTGGTTATTTCACTGGGGTGAATTCATGCTGGGGTGAGTTCATACCTTAGGCAGTCCTAAAGCGTGAAACAGGATTGCCAAAGCTGTGTAAGTCAGCAGCCTGCTGTTCCTAACGTGAAAGAAAAAAAATGCTCTTCTGCAGCCCATGCTTTTTTTCCTATTGTAAGTGCAAAGAACTTTGGGTTGATGTGAACAAAACCAGAAACCAGTTTTGTCTTGAAGCACCATTGCTGTAGGATCTTCCCAGAGATCAGCAGATAAAAGTGAGGGGAGTATGTCACATTCAGAAGCAGTAAAAATCCTTTTTGGTGTGGTGAACATTTTCCCTCAAATGACCCTTAATTGAAGCAAAATTGTTGTAACTGAGATGCTTAAGTTAATCTATTTGCAATAAAGGTTGTAAGGTAGGAAATATCGCAAAAGATATAGGAAGTGTCAAATAGGGCCATAAGCTGAAACCAAACATTGACCAGAATCGGTTTTAAATTAGAAATAGAATTGATTCCTATATTTCAGATCCCTCTTGAGGTAAATGTTCCAGAAGTGCCACATTTCAAAAAGTTTTTGGGCACACAAACATACAGGCAGATGCGTGGTGGAAGTGAACTGGACATTTTACAAGGTCTACTATAGAGCACCTATGTTTAAAAACGTGGGCCTAAAATATTTCACTTCTTACATCCTTCTTCTTTTAAGGTCTTGTCTTCAGTGTGGGACTGTGGTGGATCAAGTTGCCTGTTAGCTACCTTTTGCTGAGTCATATAAAATAAGGCCCGAGCGAGGATAAGAAATTCGTAAAAAATTAAAGCAGGCTACTAGCTGAGGTAACCTTTTTTTGAGGAAAAACTTCTTTCCTGGGAGGGTGACAGAGCACTGGACCAGGTTGCCCAGAGAGGCTGTGGAGTCTCCTTCCCTGGAGATATTCAAAACCCGCCTGGACGTGATCCTGGGCAGTGTGCCCAAGACGACCCTGCTGGAGCAGGGAGGTTGGACTAGATGAACTCCAGAGGTCTCTTCCAACCTTCGCCATTCTGGGAGTCTGTGTGATTCTGTGAATGCCCTCCCTATAGAATTTACTTGACTTGTTAGTACATGTGAAAACTATGCTCTGCTCTGTTTTCCCTGGAACTTCATCTCAGATTAGTCATGATTTGTCTGCTGATACAAGCTGTTAAAACTTCCCCCTTAGTGAAGATGCGCAGAGACTCTGCTTTGAAAGGCAAAGGTCCCTAAAGAATTTGATACTGTGTCACTCTGATAGCACCTAAATTGATTTAAAACTAGCCTTGAAAGTGCTGAAGCCTTAATAACACCAAGCGAGGTGCCTGCCTGCCTAGTTTGCCTCTCAGGGTGCTGGTACACGTCCTCAGCTGGGCCTTGCACGTATTGCAGGCTCTTACCCAACAGGTTTGTGGTTTAAAGCACTTTTGTGGGGTGCTCAGCTCTCTCTCCTGCTTACAAGGACTCAGAAAGCTGTGCTTCTGCATGCTGGTATTGCCACTTATTTGTCAAGTGTTGGTTTAATTTCCTCAGATAATTTTGCACAAGCCACATGAGCGCTGCCACCACTGCACTTAACTGGGCAGGTCTCGCATGCCAGGCGTGTTGGCTGACGAAGGCGCTTCACTCCAGCAGGCTCAGGACTGTGAATCCAGATGGTCACAGACGCTTTCCTGCACAGAACGGAGCTAAATACACCTTTAAAATACTAACGTTATCCTCAGGATGTTTGGTCTCCTCGTAGTCGAAAGATTGAGACCCTCTAGGAAGATAATTCAAAATATGTAAATTTAAACTTCTAAAGAGAATTACACTTGGAACAGCACTTTATTGGCTGAGAAGGGAGTGCAGTGAAATCATTCTCCTTATATTCAAGCTAGTCTTTGTTCTTAGGTCCCATTCAGGTCTGTCTATAAGAAATTTCAAATCCCTTGCAACTATGTAAGTGAGTCAGGCTCCTTTCTCAGGAGAGAATACCAGGCGAAGAATCCAGAGTGGAGGGAAATTCAACTTTCTCTTTATTCCTAGTGATAGTTCTATATTTCAAACATGCAAAAATGTGAAGAAATTTAAAGACTGGATTCCCTCTTTACTTGAAATTAATATAAATCTGGGAGGCACTGAACCATTAAGACACATGTGTATAGCTGATGTCAACTATATCAAGGTCAGCAAATTGCATTTATTTTTTATCGCTCAGATACTGCATGTATAGACAAAGATTAGCAGCTGGATCTAAGCATTTATGGATGCAAATATTGTCAAGAATGGAATCGCAGCCAATTTCTTTCCACCCTTTCAACTGCTATCCATAAACAGGCCAGCACTGATGTTCTATATGGAAAGTGGTTTACTTGGTTGCATTATGTATGCCCCACTTTGGGGAAAATCAGTACATGAAACATCATTCCTTTCTCCAGAAAATTTAGCTAAGTGTATAGAAAAGTGAAGATAAAGTCATTTTAACCAGATGCTTTAAAGCACGGAAAGCTGTGTGCATAACACTTTGGCAGAAACACAGGGGTAGACATGGAGGGAAACAGTTTAATCAGATTGCTTGTAAAGAGACATATGATTCCAACAATACAGAGACTTTTGGAAAAAAATGAAGCCAAAAACCTGAGCTCTACTTTCATATTCATGAAGTAGTTAACAATACCAGCATGATCACCTCTAAATTTAGAAAGCAAAATTCTCTTTCTTTGGGACCTAGCCTTGTTTTTGGCTTTTGAATAGCAAAAAAATGGTTCTGAATAATCCAGGAACTTTGGAGGCTATATATAGTGTCAAATAGCTGAAACTCTATCTTATTACAAAGAAAGCCAGAGGTGGGATTTTTAAAATCATTTGTTATTGAAGTGAACAGTCAAGTTGCCACGTGTTTCTGTGGGAGCCAAGAATATTTAGGTCAACACTGAGTATTTTTCAAAATCCCAAACTTTGTGTTTGTATTTTGAATAAACTGAATAAAGTTTCAGACGTCTTTCTGTCGTATTCTCTTTCGCTCCTCTGGCTAGGGGAGAGCAGGGAGAATAAAGGGGAGAGCAGGGAGAATAAAAAATGATGCTGTTTTAATGTATCCAGCAAACCTTGGAGTTTCCCTGTACTGTGCACAAGTCTAGAACCACAGAGGACAGGAATCCAGATCTCTTTTATGCACTACAGAGTTGTGAACTAAGCATTTAGGAGGCAAGATTGATTAAAATGAATAAATTAAAATTAAGCTCTCTAGATTTTTCCTTAGTAAGCAGTAAATGAAATTCAATCAATACATTGTTAATGAATAGAAAAATTACCTGGACAGTAGTCATCAGCCACCTCAGATTAAAAAAAAAAAAAAAAAAAGAAAAAGATAAAATACATGTGAATCTCAGTTCTCACTCTTCTCTAATAGAAATATACTAGCAGTGTTATATTAGGGCTTTAGACTGTTTTTCAAACAATAATATGAAGATAAAGGTTAAAAATTTGAACCAAAGCTTGTGCTTTTCTATTTGTAAATAAAATAAAATGGCATGCATGAAATATTATACATAATTGTGGCAATTCCTATACACATTAAATACAGCCAGACCTCATTATTGTATCAGATACCGTACACATATTGACTAAATGCTCTAAATGGCTTGCAGTAGAAACCTGTCCAACTAAAACACATAAATGTGTCTAAGTGAACACATTTGCCTCGTTTAAAACAGTGATTTTTAGCCCGTGGCACTGAACATCTTTGGAGATCTGTGGATAACTTCTAGGGGGCCTTAAGGCAGCAAAAGGGGCCTTAGGGTAGCAAAGAGGGTAGCAAAGAAATGTGAGACCATAAATGCTACACAGCATTTATCACAGATATTGCTAAAGAGACTATCAATGGCAATGGCTGGAAATCCCTGATTTAAGGTTGTGTATAAATGCTTTCCTGGGCTGGAATCAAGTTGATTAACATCTTTCTGGATTAAGCCTTATCTGCCAAAAAATGAATACAAGGATATTTGTTATTTGCAGAGTTTCCATAAACTGATATATGCTACCGTGTGGCCAATGCAGCAGACATTGGTTAGAGACATGCTTTTCCATATGAAATACTATTATCCCTCAGAATGGGTAGTCATAGACGATTACAGAAGCTGTGCGTTTACTTGAGGTAGAAGAACAGGCCTTTTATAGCGCTTGGAAGAGCGTTCACATACACTATTAGATTTTTTTAAAAATGAATTAAAATTCAGTCCTCTGAGCTTGGAAGAAAGATGAACCCTCAATTTTCAAGGTGAAATTCAGTCAAACTGTGATCTGAACTTTTTTTATTCATCTTTTATAGCTGTCTACTTCTTGGTCTTTTCGCTCATTTCCCAGAAGTACCTGGACTTGGCTACTACCGCGGGCTAGAAGAGATGGCCATTGATCTAATTCTCAAGTAGAATTGCTAAGTTTCAAAGACTGACTTTAGGTAGCTGGGCAGACAGATCAGAGCCACCATTCACACATTTTTTAATGTAACATTTTGACACAGTAGACAAAGAAATTGTATAGTTCATTGTCAAAAGAAATGGGATTCATCTGAGCAAATGTAGATATCTACCATGTAAGGGTCTACATCTGAACATAACATCAAATTTCATTTTAATCAATGGAAAAAAAGCACTTTTCTTGTATAATTTGTCATACTCTGCAGCAGATTCTTAAAATGGGCCAGTTACTCATTGTAATATAAAAATATGTTTGGTTGACTCCTTCAAATGTATCCCATTCACACTGAAATGTGGATCACAGTTTGCACAAAAAGCAAAAAGGGATAGGAAAATTATGTGTTTATGAGTAATTTCAATTACAGAGAATAATACCCCCTCCCCCCTAAAAAAGAGAACCAGAAGAAATACAGAAATCTATTCCTCAGTCAGTCTTTATTAGTGTTTAAGAAAAGACTATTATATGTACTGGATTCTCCCATATCTTCTTTCAGTAATGCTTTTTTTTTTTTTTTGCATTTTTTAAAAAAGAGCAGTTATGGTCTCTGCAGGAGATGGGCATCTGAAGTAAACAGTGTTTGGGTGTGACCAGCCATAGTCATTTCCATGCCAAGTATATGAAGACAAATAATTTCTCCCTTGTTATTATCTTACTCCCCGAAAAAGAAAAGCTAAAGCGTGGCCTCCTTTCATAAGCACAAAATAAAAAACGCACTTTCACATGCACTGCAATACACAGAAATCAAAACCACCGTGAGCTCCTTCATCACATATACACCTGCAAATACACAACACATAGTAGCTTGCAAGTTCAGCCATCTGTTCAGGGGCTCGAGTATGCCTTTAGGCACTAGCAGAACACGTGGTTGCATGGCATGAAGACAGGTTCCAGGAGGCAGCTGATCACAGAAGATGACTCTCTTCTCTTGCCTCTGGAGTAGTTGTCTGCTGCTGACCTGTGGCCGCAGCAAATGAACCTCCAGACATCACACTGGTCCTGATGGGCACAAGAAGGACATGGAGCCAGTGCTCTGGCAGCTACACTCTTCCTTGCAACGTAGAAAAGAGCGAAAGTGGGGAAAAGCAGCCAAAAGGCCCAGTTGTCATGTGTCAGAGGCAGGGTACGGTGGAAATTTCCACTGGCTGTTCTTTTGGACGGATTTCAATTTGCTAAGTCCTTACCAACTGGACATCGATTTCTGCAAAAACCAGGAAGCTGATATGGACCTACGCTTTTAATGTATAACTTAGCAGCTGGAATTGAATTCTGTTGATGTTTGGAAACAAAAGTTTTTCTTCTTTGTATCCGGAGTCTAGACCAAATGGGAGATGTCACCTTTCTAGTCTTTTCTAAGGACGTGTGGTCCGAGTCACACTTTACCTCTAAATTCCTAGCATTCAATAAACTCTATAAGCAGTGAGAAAGCCAAATTGATGAATGTTCTCAGAGAACTAGAGGCTTGAGGTGAAAAACAGTTCATATTTTTAGATTCATTCTCCCCGGTCAGCCTCTCGGTGGGGTTTGCTAAAAAGGGAGTGTGGGAGAATAGCTTAATTTTAAAGCATAAACATATTACTCATTAATCTCCTAAGGAAAACAATCTCTTGTCATATGTTCTGTTACTAAATATTTTCAGATTATGACATTCTGCCGCATTGTTTTAACCAGTCTAGAGTCTTCCTTTTCAGCTGTGAACGGTATTTCACTCAAACTCTCTCTGTTTACTATGCCAGTTAATTTTTCCCAGCACAATTGCCTGCAGAGACGACCCTTCACTTCAAACATTTCTCCCAAACACAAACACAGCTGGATGTGAAAAGAAATCAACCCCAAACAATACGTAACACATAGTTGAAACCCCTACATATTTTGACATGTATTTTGATGCCAGTGTCCATCGTAGACCCAGCAACATTTTAAGAAAACAACAGCAACGAATGATAGAAACATATTTCACTCATAGTGGGACACGCTGCGCTTTTCTCTTTAAAGGCAGTTTCTAACCCTCTGTATATTGGATTTGCTAAACTGTTAACCATATTTTCCAAGGCTTAGGGCTGTCATTTAATCACAGAACTAAATCATGGGGCTTGTCTAAATTTATTTATTTGGGTAATTAACTTCAGTAAAGTCAGTGAGCTAACTTTTTCCACCCTATTTTCAATTTCGATAGGAGAACTTCTGCTGATTTTGCAGTGTTTTCATGAGCACCCAAACTCTAATCTAAGCCCCTTCAAGCCAGATACTAAGAGATAAGGCTGCAGAGTGAGTTAGTCCGAAAGAGTATCTCTACAGAGGGAGATCTTATGGATGCTAATGGCCACAAAAACAGTGACTGGACTGTAGAGAAGTCTTTCTTAGCCTTGAGATTGTACTCAGAATGGAGGACGAAAAATACAATTATAATAAGCAAGTTGGGATTCCACCTTGCACTATGTGTGGTCGGCTCCTCCTGGACTTATCCCCAGGAGTAAACTAAGAAAGCCTACATGTCTCTGTTGTTGTTTTGCTGGGGGACAGAATATTTCCACCTCTTCCAATTTTCTAGCTACTACTGGAGTCGCTTGATGCGACTCATTATAGCCTGCTGAGTTTTTCCTTAGCTTTTACTTGAAGTAGTAATATACAAAGAGCTCTACTGAATCATCAACTCCACCTGCCTGATGCGCTAAACAGAATGTAATTGCTGGTGAGGAGCCCTGTTTGCATTAGTCCCTATTGCTCTGCTGAAAGGCCTTTCCAGAACATGATGCCTACCACCCCTCTGATTTCAGGCATAAGTGTGTGTATTCATGGCCTGCTTATTCCTGGTTGTTCCTGAGCTGACAGTTATTTCTCTTCACTGATACTTATGTCCCTGGTCATCTTTTTCTCTGCCAAGATGAACAAAATGAAGTCCTTTAAACTGTTATGAGATGGAGATCTCCCTACTCCCAATGAATTTGTTAGCCTTGATCCAGCATGGTTCAAAGTAGTTGCATTTTCTTGGATGCTAGATGAGTTCTCAGCAGCGGTGTTCTTTACAATGCTATGAACACACCCTTTCTCTACAGAAAGTTCTTTAGGTGATACACCCTTGGATGCCCGCTGTCTTTCTCTGTGGTAACATTACACCTGTAGTTCACAGACCCTGCTGTGTGATGACCCTTCAGATCACAAAAAAAGTTCTGATTGGTCCAGTTCATATTATTATTATAATTTTTCCTGTGAGACATGATTCTTATCTGAAAAAAGTGCATCTTCCCATTCTGAGCTATTATTGCACTCTCAGTTTTTGTATTATGATCAGTAATGATCATTTATAGAAGGAGTCAAGTCTAAACATTGAACTAGAGTTGAATGAACTAGTAACCTTCCTCCAAATCAACAGTTCCCCTTTCATGGATAACTAATTGTCATTTGCACAACTAATTGCCATTTGCACTTTCACTGTCCTCTAACCTATCTTCTCCAGTTAAAATAATTTTCCCTCTTGTACTGAATGAAAGGAGTTACCTATGTTCAAAAGCTTAAGAAGCACCTCAACCTTTTTATCTAGAAAAACAAAATAATTTAGCAAGCTAATCTGACACAATCCTCCCTTAGCCATATTTAATTTTCCACATTACCTCCATGCCTTATTTTTCTATTTCATTTAACATTTGGTCACCCCTTTGCATGCTATAGTCAAGATCATTTGGCCATGCACTCACTTTATTCCCAGCTCTGCCTTAAATAGTAACATGGAAAGGAGTCACTAACCAACAGAAGTCTCTGAAGCTTATATCTCTTCCAAATCCCCGTCAAATTCAGAATAGCTGGACTGTTACTAAGAGGAAGACTAGGACAGCATGTTTTCTTCAAGATTTTCTGTCTTTCTAGTGCATATATAAATAGATAGACAGATAGATAGATAGATTAGATACATATATATATACAGAAATCAGTAAATCATTAGCAAATGCTGAAATGAAGACCTAAATAGGGAAAGCTTTAAGTAACTGCTTAAACTTGGGACTTTCAAAATAAATTGTTGCATAGTGAAAAACAGGAAAGCCTCTTTTGCAAATGAACGAACTCTTCAACCTTCATCACATATTATGGATAAGTCTGGTCAAATGTGGATTCCAGTAAATGTAAGGAAATTGTTTCCTGCTGCATCTGAATCGCTGCAGTATATTTTTGGAGATTATCTTGGAAACTTCCTATTACGTATTTTAGTGTTATTTTTATTTTGCTCTTAATCCTTATTTATATGGTGTGAATAAATCTAGAAAATGCATTTTACTGAGGCAGGAGTGGACTATGATTTAGGGAACCAGACAGTAAAATATTAGTAGTTCACAAATTCACTCCATGCCTGAGTGAACATCTTTATTGATTACAAGCATTACAAACAGACTCTGCATATAAAATACATGCGTCACAGAACGCTATTGTGGCAAGCCCTAAATTATACTAGACCTTTTTCAGCAACCATGTGGTTTTGTATTAAAAGGTAATACAATGTGCTAAAGCCTCAAAATGAACAGTTTAGCTTTGTACTGTATATGAAATACAGGCATCAAACAAAGAAAAGTCTTTGTAAAAATATACTTAGAAAATTAGACTAGAAAGCTAGGGATGATATTTTAGCTGAAATATACCAAGCAGATGAGAGACTCCTGTTTCAATAACCACAACTCAGTGTAAAAAACAGCTTTAATTTATTTTTCCACAGCCCTAAGACGGCCTCACTGAATTTCTGGCCTTTGTTTGTATTCCAGGCACATACTTTCAGAATTTTTGAGATGTCTGAATGTTGTTTGATTTGCATCCAACTTGCTGACACAGCCCCAGTTTTGTTGCAGATCAAATAATCTAGCTTTTTGGAGGCGAGTGATTAGGAATTCTTACTGATGATTTATACAGTCTTGAATAAACTCATTTTATTTGGCTTGTCATAACCAGCTTTAATTTTCTGTTCTGCTAGTAAAAGGCTTAACAGTTTGTTTATTGTATTGCTGTAATGTCAACAACCTAATCTACTTTAAAGAGCAAAGTCAATATTGTATTTTATTAAAGCAAATGTGAAGTTTAATTATATGTTTCAGTTAACCTTGGCTTTGTGCTCTCTTTTTCCTACTAATATTATTTCCCAGAAGTTAATCTTTATACAGAGCTCTTGTATCCTTCTCCTCCTCAGGTCTAAGAGCCAGCAGGTGGTGCCTCTTGCAGGGTGCGTTTGAGAGAGGTAGATATGTTTTCCCACTATGATGTTGTCTGCTTTGTGGGTGTAGTGGCTCTCCTAGGACCAGTGACCATATAAACTGATAAGAAGGTGTACGTGGCATTGAGCCGGACCCTTGCTGAAGCCTGGGCTGCCACGCCTCCTTGCTCTCTCTGAGATGCTCTGTGCCAGGACCCTGATGCGGTTTGGGAATCCATAGGGTGTCCAAGACACCCACATGGCACTGGCTGGATTGACACAGGACCTGCAGGAAACCATACAAGAGCTGAAGGCCAAGCTGGATATGCTGTATGTAGTTAAAGCAATCACATCCTCTCTGCAAAATGCAGCATATCTGTCTAGCCTGGAAGTCGTTTCAGTATTCAAACAGCCATTTCATCACAAGGAGAAACACTCACAGACCAAATGTGACCTGCTGAGTCTTGGCCTCCAGGCTACTGCATTTGGCTGTGAGAGAAGGATGGATGCAAATGCAAGAACCTGTAGCTGAATTCAACTCTTCTACACACACACCACACATAACAGGAATATGTCCAGTCTTGGGGTCCAGTCTTGGGTCCAGTCTTGTTCAATGTATTCATCAGTGACCTGGAGGAAGGCACAGAGTGCACCCTCTGCAAGTTTGCTGATGATACTAAACTGGAGGGAGTGGCTGACACACCAGAAGGCTGTGCTGCCCTTCAGAGGGACCTGGTCAGGCTGGAGAGCTGGGCGGAGAGGAACCTCCTGAAGTTCCACAAAGGCAAGTGCAAGGTCCTGCACCTAGAGAGGAATAATCCCATGCAGCAGGACAGGCTGGGGGTTGACCTGCTGGAAAGTAGCTCTGCCGAGAAGGACCTGGGAGTGCTGGTGGACAGCCAGTTAAGCATGAGGCAGCAGTGTGCCCTTGTGGCCAAGAAGGCCAATGGGATCCTGGGGTGCATGAGGCAGAGTGTTGCCAGCAGGTGAAGGGAGGTGATCCTCGCCCTCTCCTCAGCCCTGGGGAGGCCTCCCCTGGAGTCCTGTGTCCAATTCTGGGCTCCCCAGGACAAGAGAGACATGGCACCACTGGAGAGAGTCCAGCGGAGGGCTACCAAGATGATTAGAGGGCTGGAGCACCTCTCCTATGAAGAAAGACTGCAAGAGCTGGGCCTGTTCAGCCTGGAGAAGAGGAGATTGAGAGGGGATCTGATCAACGTGTAGAAGTATCTGAAGGGGGAGTGTCAAGAGGATGAGGCCAGCCTCTTCTCCGTGGTGCCCAGCAACAGGACAAGAGGCAACGGGCAGAAACTGAACCACGGGAAGTCCCACCTAAACCTGGGGAAAAACTTCTTCACTGTGAGGGTGACAGAGCATTGGAACAGGTTGCCCACAGAGGTGGTGGAGTCTCCTTCGCTGGAGATATTCAAAACCCGTCTGGATGTGATCCTGGGCACTATGCTCTAGGTGACCCTGCTTGAGCAGGGAGGTTGGACCAGATGATCTCCAGAGGTCCCTTCCAACCTAAACCATTCTGTGATTCTGTGATATCAGGAGCAAAAACTGTGCAGAAAATTTGTATTACTGCAACTATGGCAAATTCAGTGGAGCAGAAGAAAGAACAGTTTGCCTTCTTTTTGAAGGTGAACCTGAATAGCTGTAGCTAGCCAATTTTTTTAAGTTTGGTAGTGCTGGCATCATTAAGATTGGAGGAAGAAAGTAGAGTAACAGGGAAATAGAAACTCAGTATGTCTCAAGGGAGGAGGGGTAGAGGTAAGTTATTATGGAAGTGAAAGGAGTGTGGATCACACCTGCAAATCTTCCTTCTTAACAAATATTCGTATACAGGATCTCATTACAGTGATGACTGATTTTCAAAAGTCAGGTCAGAGGAAGTCAGTCTTTTTTCCCAACACATTCTTCAGTAGACAGAGCTGGAGCCAAAGAATATCAAATGCTGCATACCTTTTTTAACTTTTGTTAGTTCTTTTTGAAAAAAAAAAAGAGGGGGTAAAATGAAAAAGGGAATTCTGAAATCTAATTCAAATAAGTAATTTGCATATTGGACTCTGTCATCTTTTTTTCATACATTTTTAAAGCTTGAGATGGCCAAGAGTCTGAAGCTGAAGTTCAGTTAGGTTAAAACATTAAACCATATGATTACTTACATAGAGCTTATTGAATCTGTCAGACCAGTAAAGTCTACCTTTAAGTTCCTTGAGATGCAGAGATCAGCTCTATTTTGAGCTGTGGTAATACCTTCATGCGTATTTGATCTTTTAAAAATAAATTTAAATTAATTTATAACAACTTAAATAGGGAGATTAAAAAGGGAAGTGAGAGAATAGCCTGTTGTTCTTGGAAATTCCTTTCAACTCATACTTTAGATCTAAGCAACTCAAACATTTTACTTTTGGAAACCAGTTCCTTCCATCTCAAATTATCAAACTTATAAACGAAAGGATTATCTGCTACGAGCCTGAAACACTTTTTGTTCAGAACTGTATGGGTTTCACATTAGCTGAATCATCAAGGGATGATGAGGCCAAAATTCTCCTAACCACAGGATACAATGAATCAGGTGCAGTAAAGCAAGATTTTGATATAAAACGCTATGTATTATACAGTAAGAAAGGTTCAGCAAGAGGTACTGAAATATTTTTCACTGACTCTTCCTTTGCTGCCACGTTTTTACTTCCCCACAGTTCCTGAAACGCTACCATAAAACTTGTTATCAAAATAATGCCTTAAGCTTTTGTCAGTTCATATTATCTTTCCACCATCAAACTCTTGTTGCCAGTAAGTTATTGATTTAAGATAAATTTCTTCTGCCACTGGTTCTGCCCAATTAAGGTGATTCTCCTGGAGCAACACAAACTGATCAATACTGCCTACGTATAGCTCCCTATCCCCGTTCAGACCATGAGGCACATTTAATATATTAAACAAATGCATACAGACAAGGATATTAGCCACTTTGCTAAATTAATTTTGTGACATCCTTTTATTCATTTTTTGATTTACGGGAAAGGAACCTCCCTAATCCCCAAAAGAAGGGTTTGCACTCTAGCAGGATAAGAATCACCTAACCAAGCATCACCCCTGGGCAGTCCAATGAAGTTTCTTTGAAGCTTCAATAATTGGCCTATATGGGTTGGAAGGTACTTCACTGGATTGAACAGAGAAAATGAATGAAGAAACTCATAATGGACCCCTAACACCTAGAAAAAGAATCCCCTGATCTCCACAGGTGATAACTTTATGCTCTGTAGTATGAGAGTTGATTATCCTTATCATTATGGCAACATATATAACGACAAATGTTATTAGTGGCCATAAAATTATCCAACCCTTTAAAATTTCTGCCACAGTAGTTAAATCAAATACCTCCTTCAACGATAAAACCCAAATTGCTGAATACAGATTGCATATAGATATATATTCTTTTTTATTCTAAATTTACTTCCAATTTAATTTAACTGTACTATTCCTCATGCACCATGTCCCTCATAATTTTGACAGTAGAATCCCCTAAAACTCTTCTTCTTACCCAGCTAAGCAGTTCCAACTTTGCAACACCTGTATTTATGCTCTACCTATAGCCTTTTATTTTGCCCCATTGCAAATTTTGCAGTCTCATGTAGATTTTTCCTAATGGTAGGGAATCACAGCTGGATTCCATACTACAGAAGTGTACCATTCATTAATGCTTTATAGTGCATTTGAATATCTTGACTCTACAGATTTTAATCTATTTTAGCACACTTGCCAAGTTAACCGCAGTAACCTCTTGGGTTACTTTTCTCAGAAAATCCTATGAGTACATAAGAAAAGCTTTAACTATTTTGCCCATTATTACTGGTCAGTTCACACTCCTTTGGTGCTTCTGTACTAAAATAAAACATTAATACTTATTCACTCAGCTGTTAGAAGGATGGATTTGTTTTGAATAATTTAAACTACCCTTTTCCCTTCTCTGTTGGCTTAAAAGAGTGAAGTGACCCAAGATTGCTTTTTTTTTTTTTCATTTGTGAATGGCTTCGTTTGATTTTTCTTTTACTGTTAATGATGAAAATAATAATAATATAGGCCAAAACGTTGTTTTTTCTGTGCTATGAAATTAAGGCCATGTGTAACTTGGTCATGAGTGGTATTATAGTTTTCCTTCTCTTCAGCTAACCAAATTTACTGCAGACAACGAGCCCGAATTTTATTTATGTATGTGACTCAGTGCAGGTCAGCCTAAATCAGTGTTGTGGTACTCGTAAGTCCAACAGAGAACAGGTCCCAGCAGATCCTTTGATTATTATGCAGGAGAAGGTGATCAGAAATTTAGAGCATTGCAACTGCTTCTTTATTTCATCATGAAACATCAGCAGCGACACATACCACCTGCTGATCTATCCCCTCGTAGGGCTATCACGATCACGTTTACTGGAATACTATTATATTTTACGCAAAGATTTGTGGACTAGGTGATTGATGAGAAGTTACAAATAATGGGTGGAAATATGCACTGGAGCAAGTCTTCAGCCTGAAACTGTTTAGGCATTGACTTGATGCATAGAAAAAGCTCTGCCCCATTTGTTTTCAGGTTTGGGATGTTCCTTTCCTTCTTCTAGAAAAGTTTAGATTTTTTTCCAATTCTTCAGGTCAAGTGTTAGCTGCTGAAACCTGCTCCTTTGAACTGATGTCTCTGAACTTCGAGTGGTTGTTCAAATACCAATAATGTCACTTCTTTTTTGAACTGTAAGATGCATGGTGAAATAAAGTGAAATCTCTTCAGATTTTCATGACTGTAAGTGATTCTGATTCACAGCTTTTACTGGGAAAATTCTTACAAGGCACTGCTTGTAGTTCTAGATGCCTGCTCAAATTGCTATGAACCACAAAACAAAGTGTTTTCAAAAGGTGCATGCTGAAAAACGAGTCTGCAGAGAAAAGAATAGCAGTGCAACGTGCCCTGCATATTTTGTTTTATTGATGCTATGTCAGATTTTATCAAAAGACAAGCAAAATGATAGTTTTTCTAACAACTGCCACTGTAAACTTGCTGGGAAAGCTAACAGTCAAAATATAATCTTCCTGACTAATGGATCAATAACAGCAGTAAAGCATTTGCAGGTCATACTCTTCCCTCAGTTGCACCTGTGTAATTCAATTGTCAGAAGAACTCCGACTTCATTTGCATCTGAGGAACACTGCTGGACTGCTACTACCATTTTTCTTACACTGAAATAAGCGGAATTTGGGGACATTATACTTATTTATTTCATGGAATATGAATCCCTTGCCACTGAAAAGCTCAAGGATCAAGCACATTATACACTTGTATGGAATTCAACAAGATAACCAACTCTTTTTAAACCCTGGGGTAAATCATTGTGTAACATTGTGCTGTTCTTTCATGTTCATTGCTTTTCATAACATATAGTCATTTCTTGCAAAGAGTATCCTGCATAAATCCCCTATCTATCTCACAGGACTGATCAGAGGCAACAAGTGCTTAGAAGTCACTGAAGAACAGACACTGGAGAAATTCATGTTATTAATGGGTGTTACCATTAGGTTACACCAAATTCTAAGGAGAAAAAGTATTTATTGATATTTTACTGTCATCTGAGATGCTTGCAGCAGTGGTAGCTAAAAGGTTTTATCTACACAAATCTGTCATAAAAATTCATGGATAACAAATCAGTCACTCCAAAAGATCACATTTTATTTTCATGTCCGTGCTCTATAAGAAACTCAGTGATAGAGAAACTTTAAGAAATCCTCAAATCAGTATGTATAGCAGTTACCTTCCATTTCTGAGTAACAAGGGATAAGGGATTTGCTGAAAACACGTTCCTTTTTCACTGACTCTGTAAGGCCCTAATTCTCTGATAATGGGATAGAGTGAACTTCAGAGTATCTAAATTAGATTTAGATACTATAGAAGGAAACTTCAGCATACGGATTGCAATTAACTCCTCCTGACAGTTAGAATAAAACACAGAGACTAATGAGGCCTTACTTCTTAAAACAAAAGGTGAGATTCAAAATATGATTCAGGTACAAAAACAAGACTTCTAAGCAGAGTTCAGCTACACGTGTTCCAAATTTTAATCCTGAAAAGCCCATTCAGCTATTACCCCTCAGTGGCGGCTGAACTCTGGAGGCCTTACTCCTAACGTCCCCTGGGTACTGCAAGTCGTGTTGAGGTTGCTCACATGGGGACATGACTCACTAACCTGATTAAGGTGCTCATTGCAGAGGGGATGGGCTTTGATCTCGGGTCTGTAACTGTACTGGCATTAACTGTCACTGCCTAAAACACAGAAGGAGTCTCTAGAGCAAGGACCTGGCCTGTAGCTCAATATTTCAGGTGCTCTGCTGAATGGTGGTTTTAACAGCCTCAGGCAGAAGTTGACATTAAACCCAGATCTTCTATTTCCTGAGAAAGTTCTCCAACTGCTGACTACTGTGTTAGAGAAGGATGCTATAACCACCTTTTGCTTCTGTGCTTTGAAATGAAAGTGAATCAAGCTCTGTACTCTGAAAGAAAGGAGAAAAGCTTCTTCTATAGGAATGACCCCTGGGTCTGTGGAGAGAAGCATGGTTTGAGCACACTGAGGGAGTGACGCTGTAATAAATCTCTGCCCCCTGCAAACCCCTTTTGGCTGGCTTAGATTTCCTACATTTGCAGAGTGCTTCCCATTTGGCACCATACTGTACACACCTATGAGCTGAAGTGCATACTGGAGAGGTCTGGATTTTGCTCTGTGGGAGAGGGGATGAAAATTAGAGTATTCCAGTGCCTTGTTATTTGGGTACCCACATCCTTTATTGCACCTTATTTAAAAAGAGGGTAAATTAACCCTTTTGATAGGGGTTTGAAGGACCCTTGAAAGGAGTTGGTGCAATGCCAATTAAAGGGGATCATCTTACATGTAATGTTCATATTAGAGACCTGAATATGCTTTATTTTCTTATCTTGCGTTTTCTGACCTGTGTCTGCTATAATATTCTTTCCACTCTAGTCAGGCTCCCTTTTCCCACATTATAATTTCTACGTACTTATCAATCATATATTAAGTGATCTGTCTAGCATGGGTTTCGTGTGATTTATTCTCTCCAACCTTCTCTGTAGTCTGGAGGGAAAACTGCATGTTGATTTGGAAGGATTTTTTAAATTTTTTTCTTCATAGTCTGTGCTCTGCATGTTCAGCAATGCCAACTGGCCAAAGAAGAGTACCCTGCCTTCCAACTACAAAGCAGCAATGCTTCTGGCAGCTGTTAGTCTCCGCGGCACTTCAGCCATTGAACGACTGTTGCTGCTGTGCCCACCTTTGAGGGTAGGATCCAGCCAAGAAGACGTATCTACCAGCATGGCCTTGGTGGGACACAAATTTGCATTCTGCTTCCCCTTACTGTGTGAGAGGTGCCACACAGGCAAGCGTGGGACTCAGGATGGTGCAGCCTGTAGAAGAGGGGTTTGCTCTGGGGTGCTCCCCAAGAGTTTAGGAACCCCAGGTGCACTATGGCCAGAGCCACCACACTGTGGGGTTGCCGTAGCCTCATGAGTGCAGAGCATGAGTGCAGAGCAAACCTAGTCAGTAAAGGAGAAGTGACATCGCAAACTCACACTGTAAGCATCCAGGTACCTTGGAATTTCGTACTGATAGCTGCTGAATGTGTGTACTAATAGCTGTTGAATGTACTCCTAAGCATTCTGTTGACCATCCTGTTGGCATCCATACTGTTATCACCTGAGGCCATCTGGACCATTGTTCAACTATGGTCTGGCACTGACTGACTGAATAATGAACTAAGCCCAGGAAGGATAAAAGAAAGTAAGCCACATACCTCTGTGTGGACTTGGACTCACCATCCGAGCTGGCCTGCGGACCCGACAACCCACTCATCAGTGGGGACACCCCTGATGCCAACTGCCAGAGAGAACCTGAATCCTCCTGGGGAATAATCCGGGGAAAACTATACCGGAGGGGTGTCCCATAAGGACAAGCGAAGGGCGAGAGCGGTCATTATACCGTGCATCCGAGAGCAGCCATTGTACTGTGCTTCCGTGGCTTAACCATAGAGCTCTGATATGTGTAGTTTGTTCTGTTTTTAATTCTTTACTGTACTTCTTAGCTTTGTTATATTTGTAGATTGTCTGCTGTTAAGTGTTGTCCAGTGTCTCTTATGTGTAGAACTGCTTAGATCTAATAAACTCTTATATCTGACAAAAGATGATCTCTAGAGCTCAGTGCAACTAACCCCGGAATCCAAAAGAATCCCGGACGCCCCTCTAGTGGCGTGTCACACTATGAGAGGCAGGCTGTGATTTTTTGCTAGACATGCGTGACATTAGTTACCACTAGGTGCTGATGCTAGCGTCTGTAAGTAAGGGAGGACTGCAGTTTTCTTGAAATTGAAATTCCAGTAAGAGTTTCCTTCTTCCCTTCTGCTTGAAGAAACAAGTCTGGGCAGCTCTGGTAGCTATATGGCTAAGAGGCAACCAGGAACACCTTCCTAGCCCGTGTCACAACTATGATTTATCTTCTGCTAGTACAGTATAGTAGAATAAATCAAGGGAGGTCGGTAAAAGTTTTAGGATATGGGTTAGTATCAGGAATGTAATAGTTTGACTGGGAAACAAGTAGGGATCTGACTTCAGTTTAACATACACTTTAAACATACCCCATCTTGGACCAACCTCTAGACAGTTCTGTCTCCTTAACAGACTTTTACTCTCGTAGCACATTCTATTCCTCCATGACAGGGGACCTTGTTCTCATGCTTTATGGGATTTTTTCCTGTAGATATACCTAATATACTCCATGCCTATCTAAATCTCTCAGGATAGTAGAAAATACTCTGAATTTGCCTAGCTATTCCGTGAAAGACTAGTGGTAGTGCACAGGATTTGCAGTAGTCTGTCTTAGTGACATATTTTGGGGAACATTCTAATGCGTCAGGACCCTGAGAACTTTAGTTCTGCTAATAACCTAGTCACTGTTTTGCTACATGATGTTTGATAAATCACTTTCCCCACCTATCCGAAAAATAGGCACAATGATGCTGCTCCACTTTACTTCATTGCAATGAGGACAATTACAGGAAAGCATAGTCAAAGAACTAGATCATATTATATATATGTAGTGCTTTACAAAACAGTTTGCAGTGAAGTTCAGCTCTAAGTTGGATGCTAATAGTGTCAGGTGAGTTGTTGCAGAAGTAGTATTCGTGTGGTTGAAAAATGGGCTTTTGAACTTATTATCCTACTGATTTCCATGTCAAACACATTTTACAGAAGAAAAATAAAAGATATCTGTCCTTGATTGTCGAATAGGCAGCTGCTCCCAAGTTATATTTTTCTTCTCCATCCTCTGCAGTTTGGATTGTAATTCACATTGTCACTTTGCTAAGAGAAACCCAGCTTTTCTCAATATTTTGTCCTGATCACACTGGAAAAAGGAAGTATTAACAATTTCACAAGGAAGTATATTATCATGCTCCAGGCTAGCTCACCTGGACAAAAGTATTCCAAAGAGTGCAGTCAAGCTTTAGACAAAATTTCAATTTTTTCTTTCTTAATTAAAACCAAATCATGGGGTGGTTCTTTAGCTGAGGTAAACTGAGATAACTGTACACAGCAGTTTATATCAGTTGAGAACTGCATTATGGACTCTTCTGTTGATTTGTATAAGCAAGAGAAATTTCAAAATAATATGTTCCCTCATAGCAATAATGCATTCAAAAGTCAAATATAGGCACTGTATTGTAAATTACTTTGAACTACCCTCAAGTTCTTTCAAAGGGATTTCACTGAAGAATGTATAGTTTTCCTATAGAGCTATAGGATCAATAAACTGGTGTTAAATTATATTTAATAGCATTGGTATTTTAGGTACAGCATGAATTAGAAAATATTTATGTTCTGTCACATAATAGATTTGCAGTAGATTTATTGTTTTAATGCTATTTTTCCTTTGGCTTTTTTCTTTTGTGTACACAATAGGATAATCCTCAAAAGATAAGAATGTTAATATTATTACTTATACATTTATTATTATTACTTGCAATAATTATTGTTATTTCTGTTAATCAGGAGGCTTTGCACTAAAACAGCAAAATTCATCTAAGGAAAACAACTTTGCATGGAGAATCTAATTACTTTTTAATTGGTAGAATGATTTCTGCGTCTGTCACCTCTGATTTTTAGGCTAGATTATTCAGGTTTTCTGCTCTACACCTTCTCTTTCTCTTCTCACATCTTTGTTTTATATGCTGATTGCTTTGCTGTTACACTTTATTTCCTTGTGATACCTCTCTCAATTTGCTTGCATTCTTGTCTTTTGTCTGCCTAAGTAAAAGACCTAATGAAATCATAATCTGTAGCAGTCTGACTGTAGACCCTTAATTAAGATAGATCTTCTTTTAAATGTGCATTTCTTTATATGAAGTATAAGACAAACGTAATGAATCTCCTTTAGAGTTCCTTAATTCGGAGTATTGAACAAGTTTAACACCACTCCTTGAGAGACTGACAGCCAGAGCATTTTTGTTTTCCGTGGAGTGCAAGTTAATAATTTCTTCATTTTTTTCCCCCCTAAGCATTCTCCTCTCCATTTAGAAATCTTGATGGATCCAGATATCCTGAGGAATTTTTTGTAGTCTGATATTTCTCTTATCATTACTTTTGCACATATCTACTGCTCCTGAAGAAATGGAGATCCTCAGCTTGTTCAGTAAGTTTCATTTCAAGGAGGCCCTCCATGCAGGAGTCAGTATGTGTCTATGCTGATTGAATCCTTCCATTCAGTGAAGAATCAGCCTAACATGCAAATCTCAGTGGAGTAGGATTCACCTCATTTCACTTTAGCCATAGGAACATTGGTTCATCTAGACTAAACTAGACTTTAGGCTTCTGTAGTTGATGCACAGAAGGCACTTCCATAACGTGTTGTTCCTCTGTCTTACTGCACCTTCCCATCCTTGGAAATCTAGACAAGGACATGGGGAACACTAGTGTTTCCTGAGATCACATCCTGATACGGAATCAGAATAAATGTTATGTTCACCACTCTCTTGTCACCAGTTCAGAAGTATCCTTAGAGTGTGAGTAGATAGGATACCTACTAATACCATACAAGAACAAAGAAAGATGTAAGCTGGGAAGCTTTAATTTTTGTAGGGGCTGTAGATCTAGAATCAGCTAAATGTCTTTCAGTCATCTGAGGCAAGAGATCTGAGGTCTGCAGTGATGCTGCATTAGCTGCACTGGCTGCATCTGTACTAATAGCCAAAAGAGATCAAGGACCACACTCTGACCTCAGGCCTCCACTGATACGTGTCCACATGGCTCAAATTTCTTTCCAAAGTAGGTTGCCCTCATCCAAACAGCCAGTTATGCATAGTCCCTTGGCTATTCCCTGACTACTCCTATGCATTGGCTGGAAGAGGGTTCATTAGTGTGAGCCAAAACAATGCCAGAAGCACCTTGAGGTTTAAGTATTATGCATGATTCTAGGTTAATGTTTAAGCCATGTCCTATTCCTGTCTTATTTGCTAGTATGTATTTAGCTTTTAAGACTGTGCAAAGATTATCTGTTTCTTGTTCTTTCATCATTCAGACTTTATTTATCTAGGCATGAGCATTTCCAAAGCCACAGGACAGGGAAACAAGAGAAACTTCCACAGATTAAATTGTAAATAATTATGGAGTGCAGTTACTGTGACCAGAATTCAGTCAAAACAAGACGAAAGAAAGAGAGCAGCAGGCAGGGAAGGCTAAGATATATTCTGTATATGCGCAGAAAATATGGCTTTGGATTTGCACACAACTCTTCTAAATCATGAAGCAGAGATATAAAAATATAACTGCTTCTGGGTGTGTGCTCTCCCTGCTGGCAAACACTAAGCTGTAAAATTCTTTGAACTGTGTACCCAATACATTTTTCCCATAAATGGAAATTCTCTTACTCAATTACCAGAGATTTTTTTTTTAGCAATCGCTTAGCCTTCACTTCGGGGCTCATTCTGACTCTTTCTGTTGTGTACCTGAGATATAGTTAATCTGTTAATATTCCTGATGCCTCTCAGTAGTTGACTTTTGACCATCTTCCCCACTTTCTGGGGGGAATTTGGTAAGTTATGACTGTTCTGAAACACTTGCTTATGCAGGTCTAATAAATACCCTTCTCATCCAAGCTGCTCTCCTTCCTCTTTCTTTCCTAGCTGCTTTGTAACACCATGTAACGAGGGGAAAAAAATCATCTCATCAGCTATGGCCACATGGCCAAGCAGCTAAATTGTTAACCAGTTTTAGTTTGAGGAGGAAGCGATTTACAGTCCAGTAAATGAATGACAGGTGATAATGGGTAGTAGCCTTTCTTTAGAGACCCATGTGGGTTTCTGAGGTCACTGCCTGTGGTCCAGCACTTCTCCCTCCCATTTAGATTGTTCTCATAGCTCTCGTTACTCAATCATTGTGCACCTCATGCCCATTTACCTGCAAAAATGTCCAGGGAAGGAGGGCAGAGCTATCCCCGTGTCACAGAGGGAGAACCACAAGACTGTAAGGACGTATGTTCCTCAGTTAGCTCCAAAATTGGCAGGAGCATAGTCACATTAGTAGAACACTCAATTTGGGCTACACAGCCTAGCTGAGTGGTTGCATTAATTACATCAAATGTATTTTACAGCATTTGTGTAAACCTTTGTGCTGCTTTTGCTGCTTCAGCTACCTACCCCCTTTGCATGGCATTGGTCTGGACACACGAGCTTGTCCAGAGCTAGCTGTGCTATACATAGCGTGACTGCTGTGAGTTGTGACTATTCCAGGAGGGATTTGCTGAGTGCCATGTAGGAACCTTCTGCCTGAAATGGGAACTGAACCCACAGCCTCTGGCTCCCACCACGGTAACATAAGCACAAATCTCCCCGTTCTAGTTATTCAGATGCTACGTATGAAAAAATGTCATATATATCTGGAGTTTTTATGTAATTGCTGTTTTATATTTTGATCGCTGCCTCTCTGTATCTCATTTCTACCAAACACCAACAAACGAATTTCTTCCTATTAAAGCCTGAGAATGTGTGTGATGTTCTGGCTGATGGTCTTTGACTAGGACAGATATGTGATCAATAAAAGATTTCTTCCTTCAAAGTGAGGCTAGACTAAAGTATCACTAGAATGTACAAATCTTCACAACCTTTTCAGCTCAGACATGTCCCATGAGTAGCAAAACAAGAGCAAATGGAACAAAAATTTCTGGAGGGATCACCAAGATACTTATTTAGTCACTTAGACATTTTAGAAGCAAAGACACAGGGCTCTGTACTCTTCTTCATTTGTGTATCAAGAGATTAGAGTTAAAATTATTGTTAATGATAAAGTTGCCCCTGTACAAATCCTGGATGTCTCTGAAGAGGAACTAAGTTGCGTTCTGATCTTGTCTGGTTTTCCATCCTATATTTTACTTAGCTATTTCTGAAATTTCAGCTTTCAGGCTTTAGAACAGAGTAATTCAAGTTCCCTCCCCATGGAGGAATGGCAGGCACAGTTTTATATTTGCTGTTATTGAGAAGAAACTATTTCATTTTTCATAACGCATATAAATCCAGAAATAATTAGGAAGTATGGTAATGATATATGTAAATCCCAGGACTAACAATTTGTGTGTTGGCACATCATAGCCAACATCCTTGGACTTTCAATGCAAATAAATACAGGATGCTTTGTAGAGTTAAGAGGGAACACCCCAAAATGATACACTTGCTTACCTTCTTAAAAAAAAAAAAAAGGCCAAAGAAACCTTTCGAGGAACCACAGCAATAACAGACTAGAATAGATCTTCTGTGTCATCCTTGCTTATTTCCTGCCATGTTAAATATTCCTTTCCCACAAATTGCCAGAGCATGAGCTTTTGCTTTCATATCTCCTTTTGAAAGGCTCCTCATAAACTCTTGATACTACATATCTTCACATTTGTTGCCTAAAGTTAGTTCTAATCAGGTGTGCAACTTCTGTTTGGCATAAATAGTGCTTTACTCCAGGTGCTTACCTTTCCCGAGGTATTTATGGAAGGAAAGCAACCAAAACTCTCCGAGCTTCCATTTGGCTGTGCTGAAAAAGGAAAGTTGTTTTCATCTCTCAGTTACGTTCTTTCTGATTATCTTTGCTTCTTTTTCAGTCTTTCCTGAGTATGTAGGGATGAGAATTGTATCCAGAATACCAGCAGAGGTCTTTTTAGTGCCTTCTTTAGTGGTTCTAGTAGCTTCTGGAAATACCGATCTAATATAACCGACAGTTTTTCCGTAATGACTTTGGTTGGACCTCACCTCAACCTATGCAAAGGACATTCTTATAACATGAAGGGGCCGTAAAATAGAGTAATAAATCCTGGCTGCAGAGCGCTCAGGGCAGAATGCCCTGTTTGCACATCTTGTGAGCAACATCCAGAGGATGTGCTCCCGGCTTCCAGTGTGAGGGTTGACCAGGACCGTGGCCGTGTGGCATCTTTCTGCAGCTAACCTCGGCGCATAGAGCATAAAAATAATCAGAAAAGAGGGTGTGGAAATAGCAGCTGGAAAGATGGTGCTTTCATCTGAATCTGAAATATCTGGGGCTGCAATGTAGGGAGCAAAAAGGCAGCTCAGAATCACCTTCACCACTTTTCCATTCGTCCCTGTTTGAAGTGGTGCAAGAAAACAACAGACTCACCCTGGTCACATGCTCAAAACCTATCGGGATTGGGCTCCTTACTGGCATTGCTTTTTCTGAGTACAAATCATTCATATAATTTTTTTGTCAAATCCAGAGTCCCAGAAGAATTTGTGTTCACTTTTTAAAAACTTACATGAATTCAAATTTGCATTTCCCATTTCACCGTGCTTCTATAAGTACAATGTAATTCAGACACATTTGAGTGATATAAATTACATTTTAGAATACGCTAGTTAATTATGCCTGAAATAGACATCTCAGAAAAGGGAAAAAAAAAGGAGGAAAAGGTAACTTAGATGTGATTCTCAAGGATGTAGTCTACATAGTACAAAGGAGCTGTAATTTTTAAATAACTTATTTTAATAATAAAATCACCCTACTGAAGTAGCTCAGTTTAAAGCCGAATAGGGCTGAGTAGAATAATGCTTTCCAAGCCTAAAAAAAAAACTGAAGTGAGGGGAATACTACATACAGTTGAGTCAAAAAATGTTTTCCAGATCATTCAGCAACAATACTAAACAAGAACAAAAGAAAAAAACTTCTTGTTAGATGAAACTGACATGCTTTGCTTTGTGTTGATTTGTTAACCTATTTATCTAACCTCAGATTTCTTTTAATTTCAGTTGCTCTTTGTATGGGATGCATTATTCTCAAATAAAATTTAGAAATTTCACATGGCCACCAGGCAGTGCATCCCCCAATTCAGAGCACCCAGATCAGGTTCACCCTTGGTGTAGCTAAGTCCCCCACTGGCTACTGGAGATACCTAGTGAGGTAGCTATATTTGGGTAAACTCAGACTTTGCAAATACCTTTACCCCCTACTCTTTAACAGGTATGACATCATTTGGTCAGCAGACGTAATGTGTGCTTATAACTAGAGGGAAACCTTTCACGTTTAAATCTCAGCAGCGCCTCTCGCTAAATCTGATCTTGGGGCATTTACTTACCCATGTAATTCTATTTACTTTGTATATAAAAGGATGCGTAGTAGACATCATCAGTCAGGACTTGTTATGATTGCAAATGAAATGTCCACATTCCTACGAGGAGTTTAGCTGCTTACTCCAAGTTGATTTCAAGGGGTATTAGGGATTTAATTACTTTAGGCACTTTTGAAAATACTGTCATACTTAATTGATATCTATTCAATGCTTTGAGGGTGGACTAGATGATCTCCAGAGGTCCCTTCCAAACTAAACCATTCTGTGATTCTGTGATTCTGTGAACATGTAAACAAATGTATAAATGTGAAATATTCCTGCTGTTCGTGAAATATCCATGAACCAGGTTGAAAACTATTTATTTGAACTACAGAGCAAAGGCTTGTGAAAAAGCAATCAGACTCTCAAAAACGAGGCATTTTCTACAAACAATCCACTCGCTGAAATAAAGTGGAAATCACAACAAATATAGTCCAAGTAGCTGTAGTTATACTAGTACTCAAAAGCAGTAAGAGTTTAGCTGATAAAATATATGGGAGAAGTGGTCATTTGGTCATGAATTTCAGCTTTAAGATTATGTAAAAGAAATGGAAAATAAAAATTTGAGTTTCTAAATTCCTCTGTAGTCATTAAATAGTAGATTTGTTTGTTTTTTTTTTTTTCAAAAGCACTGAATCACTGTAATCTCCTAAATGCAGTAATAGAAAGTTTTGAGTGCTCAACGCTGTTGAAAAATCATGTCACCTTTTTAGAAGATTATGGGCTGGGATTTCAAAAGAACTTAGCATGAAGATGTGAAGCTGTAGTTCTCTGTATGGTGAGGAGGGGATTTCTTTAAAAAAAGTAGTCTTACCATTACTTCAGCAAATAGTCGGTTTTATGTTTGATGGTAAATGAAAATCTAAACATACATATGTAGTGGTTGGGCACAACAAAATATTTTCTTTGAGATGATAGTTTATCCTCTACAAAAAGAAATATAACCAAATTTAGTTTTGAAATATTTCAAAATGACCAATCCCAATGATTTCCATTTTCTCAACATTTGTTTTTCATTTCTTTCAGTTCACAAGAACTGTGAGAGCTTGCTTTTTTTTTTTTTTAACAGTATAATGGATTTTTAAATTATGTTTCTTTCACATGTTTGATTATTAGGGTCTTATTTAGCCATCTCTTTAAAATCTGAATCCAGGTAAGAAGTCCATATCTGCTCTTAATTTTGGAAATCATAGCTCTTACTGAGAACCTTAAGAAAAAAATATCAGCTAGTAGGCCTCTTTTGAAATGACAGAGTTATATTCAATTGGGATTATTCCAGTAGTTGTTAGATGTCAGTATTGTTCCATGGAAATCCAATTGGAAGTAGATTTTCTGGCTGTAAGTAACATAGCTCTTCAACTGTGAAGTCTGGAAGAACTAGATTTTAGTGTTTCAGTACCTCATCTATTAAAAAGAGACTTTAAATTATGTACTCAGCAGAGCAGTAATCATTAGCGCAGACCCGAGATGCACAATAGAGATTTAATTCCACTGGAACTGTTCCTAATGAAATTCTATGTGGTGCTGCGTATTTGAATTTCATTTTTGGGTGGACCAAAAAAAAATTAAGCATAAGGAAAAGTAATGCTATCTAAAAAATATTCATTAAGACCTCTTTCAAAAATTCAAATCAGGTGTAATACATACGGTGAACAGCTTGATATGTTTTTTCAACAGCAAAATGTATTTAACCTTTATGTTTCTTTCATGTGTTTGATTTTCTACTGTCTGTATGTAATGAAACATCTTTTTCTGCTAAGCTTTGAACACTGCTGCATAATACCCTGGGGAGTTCTCCAAGGTTATTAAATCCATTGCTTTGTCGCAAGTTTCTAGAGGCTACACTAACTCCTCCATTTGGAAAGCTGCTATAATATTTCTGGTTCTCAGCAATGAATAATAGGATTATTACCTTAGGGAATACCAACAAAAACATTAGCAAAGTACATTTTCCAATATTTAAGAGGGTAAGTCAATCCTCAAAACAAAAGTTGCATGTTCTTGAACACTGTCTAATAACATTAACCTGAAATCACTTGATTTAATTGTCCTGTTAAGCAGTTTATTGCATTACTTATGGGATAATAGAATGGGTTCAATGTGGGTTCATTGCACTATCTTATAAACAATGTAGCACATCATTAAACAGGATGATAGAAATCAACGTATTTTATAAGAAACAATTATGAAGGCTCACGTAAAGCTGCTAATGTGAATAGTAGAAAGACCTCACTGTGACAAGGGAAAAAAGGCCTTTGTGAGGATAAAAAGACAAAGCAATGTCAAACTATAATTCCCCAGAATCAGACTAGAAACACAATTCTCTTCAAAATTGTTAGTTTCAGTTCAGTCTGATGTGCCGCTCTTAAGTCTGCACCCAGTAGTATCCTGAAATCTATTGCCTGACTTACAGAAAAAAAAATCCAAATGGTATCTCGGCAATTCTGTTTTAGTGCATTTAGCTCAGGTGTGTGACAGCCTTCCTCGAATCTAGCTTACAAAGGAGTGATGGTCGATTTTGACTGGTATGTCCATGGGGAAGGCAAATAAAAATGTTCGGGAGAGGCCAAAGAGAGATGATAGCTACTTCATTCTGCTACAGAAGAAGTAATTTCATGTTGCCTGAGGGAACTGACGGGGTGCAGAGTGGCACCTAAGTGGCACCAGGTGACTGGCACCTAAGGCTCAATGTCACTTTACTGCCCCTCAACTTGGCACATCTGTCCTTGCTTGCCATCACACCTGCACACTTCTTTTGCTACAGCCCTGGTAATTCATAGGGATGCCTATGAACGAAGGATCTAGTTCTTTTCTGCATCCCTCCAGAAATGAGAATAGTCCAAAATAGTGGAATACCACTCCAGAAATTAGATTCTAAGACAGAGTGGTTCAGTGGTCCTAACGGATCCACAAAGCATGTGCTCGCTGAGCTCCGCAGCCAGACCGGGGGGAGCAGCGAGTTCAGGAGGCTGTGGCCCCGTTGCTTGAATGCCCATCCTGCACTAAAAGCATTTCATGCTGCAGTTCCAGTAACTACAACACTGCCCATCTCGCACTGTGCGCGCTGGCATCTCTGTGTACACCTGAGGTGGTTTTAATTAATCAAAGCAGCTCCCAGTGTGGGGAAATAATGGAGAAATGATTGGCTCCGTATATTTGCTTCTCTCCTGCTTTGCAGCTCAATTTAGCAATGCAGAGTATTCAGAGTCTAACTTGGATTAAAGGCTTTTTTGTCTGGCAAAAGTGAGCTCCTCACTGTAAAAAATGGTAGCAGAGAGTTGCTGTTTCATGGCTTACAGTGAAAACACATAGGCTGGATTCCTCCCAGCAAGCCGTTAAGTTTATTCCCTCAGAGCTCTTAGGCACACTTAAATGATAATAAAACTTCCCTGCAAGACAAAGATTTTTCTGAGAAATCTTAGGTGAAGGAAAACAAGCTTCAATCAAAAAGATTTGACCAGAACGAGGAAAGATCCAGCGCTAAAAAAAAGCTCTTCTTTGAATGATCATTATTTGCCGTGGGAGGACACAGGGATAAGCCACCATTCCCATAGTTACAGAGATGTGTAAATGTCTTTCGCATACTCAGTGGAAATAAGGTGGCAAAAGATTTTTATTATCTGGCCTTTAGTATGCAATATATTCATTTAAGCATTTTTCAGTTAGCTATTGTTATTTGTTACAGCTTCTGTAAACATCTTAAATTATAACCTTGCCTTAGCAGTACCATATTCTTGTCTGACAGCAAATAAAAACTTCAGGACAGGTTTTCCCTCCCACATTGATTTTAATTTTCAGTTTTAGTGGAAGCACTTTGTTTAACGTTAGATAAACCTAAAGGAAAACCAGTGTCTGCTAAAGAACAGGATCACGTTTATCCCTTCACTGTGGCGTTCATGGAAAAACACATCTTATTGTATTTCCTAGCTCAGCCATGGTCAGGAAGCTTTGCCTGGCTTCCAGTCTAGCACAGAAAAGTCATTGCGATTTCTTCTGGGAGCTGCCCAGTAATAATTTTTTTATTGATAAGGTCAGATTGAAGATAATAGCATGGAACCTGTTCTACTTGTCATTTTATCATCAATTTTTGAGGCTAGTATTTATTGTCTACATGCCAGGGTACCATGGACCTTGTCGGAAGGGATTGTCTAGGTACTATGCAGTGAATTCGCACAGAAAAAGGGTAAGTTATCCAAAGGCTTGATCCTGATACATTCAGACTGAAATGGTGAATTATACTCACAAATGGTGGAAGCTATAGGAAAACAGTTATGGGAGTTCGACAAAGAAGGAAAAAAGTTTTACAGGGCTGACAATCCTTCGTCTGTCCCTTGCGGTGTGTGCAACCTGCTGGCCTCAGGCCTGCTCTTTACCTGAACAGCAATGTACAAAGAGCAGCAATGAGACAGAAAGAGAAAAGAAGATGGGAGAGTTCAATGCAGTGGGGTAGGCACTTTTAATAATCTGAATATAAAGCCTAAAATTAATTTTGGTCATGGCAGGGAGTTCTGCAAGGCTGAATGGAGCCACTCTACAGACACGAATTGGCTAAAGAGAAGATACTGTGATTTAACATCACTGCAGTTGTGCAGTTCTGTAGCCCATCATCACAGTGTAGGATTTTATTCTGCAATATCCAAATATTATTTGGTTACTCTTGTTTTATCATAGCCTCTGTAGGGTGCCATATCAGATGCCCTAGGTCTCATTGCTCTCATCTACTCATTCTGGCCTAGTTCTCGAACTTGACATGCCACGCTAAGGGAAATCAATTTTAGTGCTCAGAGAAAAGTAAATCTGATATGGAAGGTCATTAGACTGCACCCACTGTTCTGCTGCCCTCCAGTCTTGCACAGAAATTTGATAAAAATGACAGATCTTCAGTGCAGAGCATTTCTCTGCTCTCCATCAATACCACAGGATACTGTGAGGCACTGGGGAGGGAAGTGGGGTGACAGGCTTTTTTTTGCTTTGCATTTTTGTTCCTAATAACAAAATAAAATAAAACATAAAATACTTTTAAAAATAAAATAAAATATGGTGCAAAATGGTCACTGAACTCATTCAAAAAGAGAAAATATTATATTACCTAATATGTCTCCTGGAAAATCAGCTTAACTAGCTACCTGAAAACTACCTTTGCAATGTTTCTGCATCATCACCCTTCCACTCCTAGGCAAAGGGAACTCTGTGTGACTTCTCTGCACCTTCCTTTTTGCCAGAACACTCCTATAGGAGCTCATTTTCAACTCCAAAATCTTATTGGATGCTCACCTTGCACCTAGCACTGGATTAAACCTTAGCTTAGGATGACCTTAAAGCCACCAGCCCAAATCTAAGTCAAGCTGAGCACAGGCAGAGCAGAAGTTTGGTCTCTGAGGCAGAGGTTCAGCTCACCTGTCTTTAAGCATCTGAAATTTAGTCCTTTAGCGTGACCAAGTCTCTTCTACAGTTAGTGAAGAAAGAGGCATCTCCAAATAGTGATTCATCCATCCTAAGACAGATATTGAGTATGTGAGAAAAGTTTCTGCCTGAAGCTGCCTGTTTTTCTTCAGTTGCTACAGATGAATCCTAGGTAAGATTCAGTTACTAACTTCAGGAGAGCTGAAAGCAGGGGAAGGAAAGACCCCACTAATCCCTAGTGTGTAAATTGTTTTTTGATTTTCAGGTTCTCAGAGGAGGCATTGTGTATAGCCAAGGAGTGTAGAGAATCTACTAGACTATGAACATGAAGAATAACACATTCAATCACATTTCTGTCATTTTGTCACAAATCAGAAGAACTAGGCAATTAGTAACTCACCTGCTTGTTGATTGACTGTGTGGATATGTTATATTAGGATATCGAGGATGTATATGCATTCCAAATCCAACTGAAGCTTTTGAGTTGATTTTCTTTTAAAATAGATTGTATTTGTTATCAGACCCATTACCGCTACCTTCTCATATTTTTATACATACGCCTGTAACACATATTATAGCTATATTCTGAACATGCATATAACAAACAATATATATAAACATAATAATAAATAACAAAACATTATATATTCATACACACACATATATATATACACACATACAAACACACACACACCCACCCACACACCCACACCCACACACACCCACACACCCCTTAATAGTAATATTCTGAATATGTATAAACGCCTAAGCAAATTTCAGGGAACTCGATACTATAAATGATTGCAATGAAATTCCATGTATCAATGTCATTGGGACACAGTTAAATACCTAGAAAAACTACTTCTGTTTCGTTGTCATTATGGGAAGCTTCACAAAGGTTGCTGCCAGTTTCCCACACTTTACTGCCTGCCCAGAATATGTTCTGTTCTGGATGAAAGTACAAGAAGAGCACTCTTCAGAAGAGGCACTCCATTGTTCTCTCTTGTAACACAAAGGATCCAGTTCAAGTTCCTCTAATGCAAAACCATGTGGCAGTGTGGCATGGGAAAAAGGCAAGCTAATTTCAGGCCCTTTATGGCTTAATGACTGATATCACCTCAGGGCCAAATAACATGAAGGGCCAGAATCAAGCTTTTATTAACTCTTTGGACTATAATATCTCTGCGAACTCATTCAGATGTGGCCTGGACAGCCCACATTAGTGTGCCTGACAGTTTCAAACTACCAGGTTTGGCATGCCTGTTTTCGATGACAAAACACAGAATCAAGATGTGAAGGATGCGGTCAAGATGAGGTGGGAACAGCATCCCAAAGGGCAGAAGATTTTTAGTACGCGCAGTACTTTCCTCTGTAGGAAAAAGGCTTGTGCAAGTCTATTATGTGTTTGTCAATGTCTAACAATTTTTAGATCTATTGGCTAATTTCCATCAAATTTTTCAGAGTGGCAAAGTTCTCAAAAGTTAATATGTTCCTATAAGGTTTGTGAATATAGGTAACGGTGTGGAGGAGAGTGGCCTATTTACCCCTGCGCAGAGGGAAGAGCTCCTCTCCTGTTTGAAGAGCTCAAGTACCTCCCATACTGGTTGGCAGCAGCTAGCTGGTCAGTCACCAGCTGTATGCCACAGAAACGGATGTGCCTGCCTGCCCGTCAACACGTGCACTTCTCTGGATTAGTCAGAAAGCAGGCTGTGACTTGCTCAGCTGGCACATCAAAAGAAGTAGGTATGGACCAGGGAAAATTTGGGAGTACTGTGTTAGAGGCACCTTGAAGACAAGAGAGATGGAGCTACTGCAAAGGTAGAGGAGTATAGGGAGATCCCCAGGTCCCATCTCTTTTACTTCTCATGAAACACGTTTACAAAAGTGCTTAATGAGTAAAGGGTTCTCTATGAAGAATCAAGCACCTGCTAGTCACATTTGTCTGGAGGCTAGGTACAGTGTGAACAAAAAAATGCCTCCGTATTATGGATACTTTCCAGAAAACATCATTGCTCATGGTGTGAGAGCTGTACAGTCTTGTTCACTGAAGTCGTGGTTTGTTGGCTATGAATGTTTATGAGAGGGCTTGGTGTGAAGCGACTGATTCGTTTCACTTACACTACCCATAAGACCATCAGATAACAACTTTTATTTACTAGTCCAATAAAGTAACTTTGAATAAAATGTCCTAATCTCCTGTGACTAATCTACCCTGCTTTGTGTCTCCCTCTGAGATTTATTGTCCTAACAGATTTACAGTTTCAGCCTCAGTTTCAAGGGCCTTCTATTCAGCTCCTGCAGTGGAGGCAGTAAGTGGAATCTCCTCTATTCTCCTGCAGTGGATGTTGGAAGCAGTACCTGACTTATCCATGGTGCGATTCTGTTAGGGTTCAAATATAGCCATGTCCCAATTTGGACAAAGGTAGTGCAGTAGAGTTAAATGGTGATATTGCTTTTCACATTTTGTCTTTCTTCTAACTGTAAAGAATACATGAGGGTCCATGGCCTGAAAAGTGAAGCATCTGGAAAAAGGGATATTGTGCATGCATGGCAAGTCCAGCACTTCTGGGACTTAACAGCTTTTCTGTGCTTTAACAGCTTTTCTGTGCCTGTAACGCAGAGACAATCTGTGTATGGAAGTAAGTCTGATACAGAACATATCATGTTGTTTTCAGATCTACTCTTACTGAAAATCTTGACATTACATTACAGAAATGTCCAATTCTTAACTGGGGTATAAGCTTAGAAAAGATGCTACCTTGGTCATTAAATATTTTGTATTTTTAGAAGAGCAGATGGTGGCTGAACAGGAAGTCTGTCTTGCCTACTTCCATTCCTATGGGCATTCAGTTTGGGCACAGTCCTTTGGAGATAAGAGCTAGAAGGCTTTCCATCCTTCTCTTTCACTTCCCCTTAAACAATGTAGTTCAGAAGAAAGACACTGAAACAGACCTCATGATATATTTACTTTTGAAAGAGTTTACTGCTTTAACGTCACCAGAAAACCTTCCTTGGAGAGTTCTTCTACGAAAGCGATATTGAATTCAGGGAAAGCCTCTTCCCAGTGAAGCTAATAGCAAAGTGCCCTTTCCTAGAGTGGGGCAAAGATTTTGGCTGTCTGTAGTTACAGTCAAAACCTCTCTAGTGTCACTAATTCAGCTTAAAAAGATATGGACTATTACTGTACTATGTATTTATTTGGAATGAGCTAGTAGTTGCTTGTAAAAATAGCATTAGTCTTAGTCTAGTTCTTTGAAGTCTGTGGTTTGACTTCAGCTTTGCCAATGGGGGATACTCTGGAAAGGTCTGGCATGTTCCCAGAGAAAGCAAGTTTTAATAACAACAGGTTAAAAAACAAAAACAGCACTGAGCCTGAGTGACACATATTGGCTTTGAAATTGCTCTTCTTCTCTGCTGTTTGGAAGGAAATAATCAGACAAATGCAATACTTTTCCTTTTTATTGATTGATTTATTTTTATTTTTAGAACAGAATTTCATTACTTGAATTAGGCTTCCATTTTATGTTTTTAGCCTCCATATTGGACAGGATACATTAAATAAAGATCTCAAAGCCTTTCAGCATTAAAAGGCTAACGCAATAGTAAGGCTGTTAGAGTATCCAAAAATTAAACAATTGTAAATAGACTAAATTGGCATCAGATTCTACTATCCCATTTTCATGCAAATATGCTGTAGGATTTCAGTGCAACTTTTCATGAGCTCAGACTGAAAATGCGCCATACTGGGTCAGACAACTTTTTTTAGCTGCATCTTGTCTCGGACAGTGGTCAGCAATGGACACTTAGAAAAATAATATAAGGATATTGAATCATTACACTGAGATGACTGAAGCTGACTGTCTTTCATGTAATGAGGGCACGAAGCAACTGCTGAGCTGCCGTTGTGCACAGCTTGGAAGAGTAATATACAACAATAGTTACTTCAGCTTACTATAATAGAGTGGCACGGTCTAAGCTGTAGTTCTTAGGAGGAGCTCAGCCCAAACGCACTTCAAGTACCTTTAGCGTTGGGGCAGCACAATCCGTGGGAGGCAGGAAATACTTCAGTCAAACAAACTTACCTTTTCTAGATAATCAATATATTAAAAATGGGGCAAATATATAGCGATCCTTCACTGACAGATGCACTGCCAGCTTCCAGGAATTGCATCCACCCTGGTTTAGAGACTATAGACGGAGACGCAATCTGTTCGTTCAAGCTTTCGTCAACACAAAAGCACTTCCGATGTATCATACAATAACTCAAAGGGAATATTGGCTTAAGGCGTACCTGAAAACATTGAGGACTGAAGGCTACAGTTTATCTTTAGAACAGATAGAGGCGTATTAGCCCTACGGAGGCCAAAGCAAAGGAAAAAGTTAGTTGAAGTAAGACAGCACCAACAGTTTTCTCGTTATTCCTTGTGAACTATGACATAGGAATGAAATTACGCAACATGTCCATGTACTAAAATATAGTGAATATTTTTTAAAGGCACCTTTCATCCCAACTCTACCTTTCCGTATTTTGCAGCAGGTAAACTTGCTACATTTCTATGATGTGTGCCAGCCAGCACAATTAAAGCCCCTTACAAGCTTTAATGAATTAAGCTTTTGCATTGTAGCATAAAGAGAAAGATGACAGAGACAAATTAGCACAATTACATAAAAGATGCACTTCCATAAATGCTGCACTGGGCATTTTATTGGCAACAGAGATGAACAATAACATTTTTCAGCATTTTTAGTGTTGATAGTTCAGGTGGGGGAAATATTACAAAACCAGAGATCTTCTCAAAAGTACCAAATGGAGAAATTTCTCATTACGGATACGTCACGTGATATTTTGGTGTAATTGTGCTTAAAGCACAAACAACAAATTGGAATATTCCTTGATATCTGAATAAAAAATTCGCATTATCCCTGGAAGAGTGAAACTCAGCATTCCATCGAAGAACGAACAGTCAGTTGCTTTATCCAGTTTAGTGGCTTATGAAGAACTGATACATAAGCTTCGTAACAGACTTAATATTTCTGAGGCTGCCTGATCTCACATCATTTGTACAGGAAGACATCAAAAGAGTAAGAGCTTAAAGTGCCAAACACTACTGCCTCTCATAAAGCCCAAATAAAAGGGATTTGCATGGAGGAACTAGGCAGGTTAAGAGTGAGGATGAATCTTCCTTTCAACTAGCAAGTGGGGAGCGAGGTAATTTGCAGTCTCTAACCATAACCTGTGAACTATTCCACAATAGCCCTGCTAATACAAGCACATATTCTATGAGTGTCTGAGTATGTAGCTCATTCTGGCATCCCTACCCTACAAATTCCTGTGGAAACAGCATCTGCTCTCCCCAAGTTCCCTAACCCAGATGGGCTGCTGAAATGCTGCATTCCTCTTGTGCTTCCTTCCAGCCCTCCCTGGTCACGCAGAGCGCTGCAGGATTTGGGTAACAGGTTTTGAGAATGCCAGCTGTGATATGAAGGAGAGAGAGTGGGGATTTCTTCATGCTATCTGTTTCTCCTATCTTTTTTTTTAAATAATTGCTTTCACTGTAGCGTGTGGAGAATGAGATGATGGAACACCTTGACCTCTCATAAGCTTTTATATCATGAACACTTATATAAACACAAATATCTATGACTATACACACACAGATATGTGTGTGCACGTAGTTGAACATGTGTGTGTCGACCCATAGACATTTGTGCCCACAGTTGCACAGAAGGATGTTGAGAAAGAGCTGTCTTGCTCCACAGCATCAGATACCGCAGTCACAGAGATTCACTAACGTAAGGTATAAACACATACGGTGCCTGCTTAGTGTTCAAGTACCTATTAAGTCCCTAGCACTTAGCGATTAGATAATCCATGTGCATGAAACAAAGAATTAGCATAGACAAGCATCAAATCTGCATGCATTCAGGTAGCTGTCCATTTTTAATTGCCTTGTAGTAACACAGATGATGCAGGACCTCTGAAAGGGAACAGATTCCAAGTTTTCTGTGAGAAAAGGACTATTCTCCTGCATGTTCACTCCCAAGCTTATCCTATGGGCCTTTGAAAGGCTTTTTAGTTATATCAGCAAAAGCAAGTGTGCAGCTGTATAAACCTGGCACTCAGGGCTTGTACTTGTTTCTACTTATACTGATACGGGCTAACAAGGAAATAGCTCACATCAGCAGAACTTTTCAATGATCCCTACTTCATCAGGGAGGGATTGAAAGTAGTACATTTGAAGCTAATATATTTACAAATTGCTTCAAACGGGAATAAAAGGTGTTTCTGCGGTAAAGCAATGGCGCAAGCAGAGGCTTTGACTTCATATTTTTGCACATGCTAGAGAGTTTGGACCTGTATTCCTCTGCCTCCACTGGCAGCAGATGGAGTTCAAAGCAGTAACACGCCCTGTGTTAGCATAGTTGTCTCAAATGCCTGAAGTCAGGTGAAATGAAGCTGAGTTAAAAGTGCATGTAAACATCTGGATGTCCCCAGATGTGCTCCTCCTCTCTTCTCCTGCCCATGTGGAAATACTGGGAGATACCCAAGCCCCATGTGGGAATCCTTCCAAGCTATCCTCCTCATTTCATCCACCTCAGGAATTTTAACATATTTATAATTTACACCTGCTTTTTGTTTTATTGATTTACACACTTCTTCAAAATAAATGCAGGATTCTCTTCTCTCCAATGACTGCGAGGCTCTAAGAGAAAAACCTGATGAGAGAGGGAGTGGCTGGTACAACTAAGGCTTTAAATTACACAGCTCTCCCTAACGCAGGCTAGGACGCGCACTGATTGAACTGGGAGCCTGAACGAGCGGCACCATTAGCAGTGACTAGATGATGCATAAGTAACAACTTTTAAACTCTTCCCAAACTCGTTTTCTTCAAATTGGTTTGAGCCGTTTACAAGACGCAGTAAGTTCTCGTGAATCAGATGGCTGCGCTGGCAGCAGATGCACGTGGAATGCTGATTAGGACAGAAAATGGCTCAGAACTAACCCGGCTTTCTAACGATCGAAAGTTCAGGGTGAGGAGAACCGAATCGCTGCTGCCACAAACCATTAGGCCGGTTCCTACAGACAGATAGGCTGGGATAACTTGATACATGTGTATCAGTCCCAGTAGTGACTACCTTCTTTAATTTAATTTATTAGATAGATGTTTACAGCTGTAACTTAAAAGTGTTACAGCTTTCCTGGGATGCTTACTAACCAAGCATTACTTTTTAATCAATAACAGAAAAAAGCCAGATTGTTCGCTATGGTGCAATTTCAAAAAGTGAAATCTCTTTGACCTGGAATAATCATAAAGAAAGAAAGAAAATGATCTCTAAATAGCTTAGAAGAGGTGCTAAAATTGACCTTTATGACAGGAGAGAAAATGGACAGTATTAATCCCACTGTTAGTTCTTTATCTTTAAAAATCAATGCAGATTGCATCTTTCCTTCGGCTAGGAAGACTGCTCTGCATTTGATTCAGCCAGCAGTAATGCTACCCCCAGCAGAGGGCATGTGGTATCTACTTAGCTGGCATCAACAAAAACAGTAGGACGCTCATCTGATGTTCACAGAATTTTCTGAAAACCATACCCTACAAATCACTAATGGGCATGTTCCTTCTTGAGGTGTACACAACTGTGGCACAGATTTTCTTCAATAGAAGCTGTCCAAATGCACCTAGTTGCAAAATGTGACCTCCTTTCCTCTTTTTTTTTTCCTTTTCTTTTCGTACTATCAGAATAATATGAGAAAAGGAGGTTAAGAGGTGACTTGATCAGTTTTAGAAGTATCTACACAGATAGACCACTTCTAACAGTATAGGATTCTTTAATCTGCCAGACAAAGGAATGATAAAATTCAATGCCTGAAACTTTAAGCTCAACAAAATCAAAGTAGAAATACCCTGTAAAAAGTTTAGCACCAAAGGTAATTAGCTGTTAGGACAACTTGAGTAGGGGTACGGTGCATTCTCCGTCACTTGAAACCTCTGACCCAAGAAAAGCCTTTGAGTCTTTCTAAGAGACATGCTTCAGGTCAACCAGAAATTGCCTGGACCATCACAGGATGTAGTGAGTATAATTCCATGGCCTGTGTTAGGCACAAGCTTCATTTAGATATTTAGGTTGGCCTCAAATGCTATGCATCAGCAGTTGCATTTATCAACTGTTTCCACAGCTGTGGCTGTAACATATTAACTGTTAGACATGCCTTTTCTCATATCTGGACTGCAAGCATTGCATTTACGTGCACGAAATAAGTGTCCAGCAGAGAGAATGTTTTTGCCTGAATCAGTAGCTCAGTTCTCATAGGTTATGATCTGGTAGTAGAACAAACGACCATCTCTACTATTCTCTCTCCTTCTTACTTTTTTTTTTTTTTTCCGCATTAGAATTCTCATATGCATCGGTATTACTGTCAATAAATATGGAAAACAGGAAGAAAAAGCCTTTGCGGTAGAACAGCAGATCTTTTCAATCTTACATAAGAAGCCATCTTCCTCATTCGTGAAGCAAGAAACTTAATTAGTTTGCAAACATCTGAGACAAAATGTAAGCATTCATTTTATCTGAAAGTTTGAAATATAAATATTGACTTTAGAATCTTCTAAGAATTATCTTCTTAGAGGACTGCAGTATCTTAATTCCATTTAGCTTAAAAATATTTTATTGCATTCTTCCAAAAGCATATGCTGCACTGGATAGAACGAAGAATGACACTCAGAGGAGAATTCACTTGCTGGAAGTTGATTTCTCCTTCTGAGGTAGCTCCAGTAGGTTTTCTTAAGAAGAAACAAAGGGCTTTCTTTCTAAAGATTCTTCTTCTTCTTCTTTCTTTCTAAAGTTTCTTCTTTCTATACGAAGAAACAAAGGGCTATTTTAAGGGTATGATTCACTTCCTCCTAATATTATGTATGAAATAGTTCAGACAGACTGTACTCAAAATGTGCCTCTGTTTCCCCCAGTGATTATATAATTATTCAAGGAGCCAGAGAGACTAATGGGTATCTGAAAAAAGTTGTCTAAATTGTAGATGTATAAATTCAGATGAGATGAACTCCACCTTTAACGCATAGGCATCTCAATTTAAGGATCAAAAAAAGGATCAGATCTTTCCTCATTTCATTTCATTCATCCCTATTTTCTGTTTCAGAGGTTTGATCTTCTTGAGAGTCACAGAATCACAGAATCCCAGAATGGCCAAGGTTGGAAGGGACCTCTGGAGATCGTGTAGACGAACCCCCCTCCTCAAGCAGGGTCATCTAGAGCACATTGCCCAGGATCACATTCAGGCGGGTTTTAAATATCTCCAGGGAAGGAAACTCCATTGCCTCTCTGGGCAACCTGTAAGAGTCAAAGCAGAAAAGAAGAGAGAGAAGAATTCTTCTGAAAAGTATTTAAACTTTATTTTAACCCTATATCACCAGCTGCAAAGTGGAAAAATATTATTGGAGAATAGGTAATTTGAACAGTAATCAGTAAAATAATAGACTTCTATTAAAATGGCTATATGGACCTAATGTCTACTCTGGACCTAATAATCCAAAGGCCACTGAAGACAAAGGGAAAATTTTCTTTAAACTCTGAACTATGATCTCTATTACCATCTCCTGAAATAATCAAAGGGAAAAAAAAAGTAAATAATAAAAGGAGGAGAGCTAATTTAAGATTCTTGAAGTTTTCTAATGCTCTAAACTAGATAGTCTGCATCTCTTAACTCCTTTTTTTTTAAATCCAAATTCTAATCATTAAAAAAATCAGTAATCTGTATTTTAAAAGATTAAGGAAATTCTTGAGTCCTTCTGGTTTATTGGATTGCTCTAGTGACAGGGATAAATGGGCTGTAGCGTCGTAGCCCAGTTACAATTGTTATTTATAGAGGTTTCTGATCCAGGTAAATTAACTTATCAGTTAGGGTAAAAATACAGTGCACACAATTTACTGCGCAAAAGTGCTTTAAACGGATCAAAGTCCCAATGCAGAGATCATCATTAAGTTCATAGCAACTGATAAGGCCTGGATAGGAACTGTAAGACTTCATCGAGAAAAACTATTTTAGCAAGATTTCCCGCCATATTTCATAGATCTGCAAAAACTTCTAATCTGGGCATGCTTAGAGGTAGAATGAGAGACATTATCTGTGAATGGGACTACATAAATCGATACCACCCAAGGACCTGGGAACTGAATATTGACCTGTGTGCAAAGAAATGGCAGTGGGTAGAAATTTTTTTCCAGCTGAATCACAAACTAATGGAGATAAACATCCAGCGTTCATGTTGACCATATCCCTATTGAAGATTTGTTTTCATATGGTAGATGTATTTCCAAAAGAAAGAGAGCGCTTCTTGATCATTTCTCCACAGATATCACTCATGGGAGGCCAAACTATGAATAATGGTGGAAGCTGCATCTTCAGCTCTAATGTGTCTCCTTCCCTGAGCCAACCTTGCAAACAAGAGCACGTTTATTGCCATGATCAGACAAGTGATCTTCACATCCCTGAACACCCCTGTACATCTGAAGTTGTCATGGTTAAGCCCTATGGCCCCTAGAACATTCTAGCAAGTGCTGCCTGTCGTTCAGGCTGTCCTCCCCATGACCCCGGGCACAACAGCTTTACACTGCTTGGCCGAACAAAAAGCACATGGTATGAGGCTGCTGCCGAGGGCCCAACACCTTAAGTCTTCCATTTGGTCCGTGTGCCAGTAGATGCAAATGAAGGATCAAGAAATAACCAATCAGCACAGGCTACATCATCGTAAAGTATGCCTACGACCACTGTCCGGCCGTCTATAAAAGAACCACCGCTGACAGTGCGTGTGTGCGTGACGGAGAAGGAGTGAAGAGAGAAGAAGAGGACATCGGAGCTGAAATTACTCCCTGCGCCGAAGAGAGCTTGGCAGCCCTTATCAGGGCTCCAAGAAGCCACGCGGCCTTGCTCAAGGCCTCGCCGGGAAGCCGCGGGCTGGCGGAAGGAAGAGGACCTCAAGCAGCACACACGCTCCTGCCCCCACCATGCAGGACGCCGGACTGGGAGTTGCCACACGAGAGGACGTCTTTACGTAGGACTATATAATCCTAGCGTAGGGGAAAAGTGCACTATCACGTGTGGCCTTATTCCACGAATTGCGGTCTCTGCACTGGGCTTGGGTAGCGGCCAGGTGTGACCAACAGAATTCACGGTAGCGATACCGGGGAGAGGCACGTCTGCCCAGCGTGGCCTTTCGGGCATCTTTCCTTTTATTTCTGTATCTATTTTGTGTTTCTATTCATTTCCAGAAGATTTACTACTGTGTGTACGTACATGAGCCATTCATTCTATTCCTTGTAAATATTGATGTGTGTGTATATACATATATATATTTATAATAACAGCACCGTTCACGGGTTATAGCTGTTATTGCAATCGTTATTTGACATTAAACGTTACTGCCAATTTTACCAGTAGCGTTTGTAAATCCATTCATCACCACGCAAACACCTATATTGCCATCCTGACTGTCCTTAAGTTGCGGTGTCCTGTTCGCTTCAGTATCCCTATTAATACGCCTTTCAGCTGGGGCATCCGCCCCTCAGGCGCCTACCGTAGCATGAGCGCTGCAGGCCCATCAGACTGTAACAGCAGTCAAAGTATGAGAATAATGTTTTTCCACTGAGGGGTATGACAAACTTGGGGCAGAAATTGTATTGTCCAGGCAGCACTAAGGCTACATGATCAACATGGTCATTAGTCTGCCAAAACTACAATCATCAACATGTTCTTGACGCAAGGCATTTTGGCTGTGAAGCTGCATACCCTGAACAAATCAGCAGGCATACCACGATGCAGATTTCTTGCGAGAGAAGAGTGGATAGTGAGGGAAACTGCAGGAATCTTCTTTACCAGTGCTGAGAAAAACACGTATTTCTGTGCACCTAACAGAAAATGATGGCAGAATTGCACAGCTTTCCCACTGAGATGAAGGCTCTGTCCACCCTTTTGCACAAACAGTATTCAAAAGGTCAGGGTCAGCCTAGTGAGACTAATCTCTTGTAAGCTCATGCTGTAGTTAATGGAGAGGGCAATTTAGAGCAGGCACCTAATTCGGCTGCTCTGTAATAGTCTCTGGAGGATCCTGTTTCATTCAATTGACTATAACAGGATACCAGCAAAGACACCAGGCCAGATTTTGCCTTTTTGACTGTCTCTCTCCAACCTGAAAATATGCTGTGACTGAAACCTCTCTTCTTCAGCCTAAGATTCCTGCATTAATGTGGTATTTTGGGCCTCCCACACAGTACAGACACATGTTAACACCGGGCCCTCTTCAGATCATCTACAACAGGCATCTGCCATACACTTTCCAACTGCTGTACTTCTCTGGACTCCATAGGGAGAGTAGATGGTCTAAATTATTCACTGATATATTGATAGGAAACTCCATAGTAGACTTTACAGCTTAATTAGGCATATAATATTTGATATGATTTGAATATGGCCCATTTATCTGCATTTATTTCAGGTGGGACTCACCTCACCTAATTTTAACTACAAAACTGTCAGATCTGGGTTCTCTGTGAAGTCAATGGAGAACATTACGCATCTCCAGAGTGCTACAGACATAAGTTTACAAATAGATAAGATAGGTGTTTATAGGATGAATTGCCCTCTGGAGGATTAGAAGATGGGTAGGCGTGTATTGCACCTTTAGAGCACCTACCACGACAAATCTTAATTCCAGTTTAGGCCCTTAGCTAAGTTGTACTACAGCAACAAAGAACAATAATGATATATTAGGTTGCAGTGGATACTTGATTATTAAACAACTCTTATATGCATCTATTTATGCTCCTGCTACATGGTTCCTGCTATGTGTTATGTTGCAGCAATGTTTTGACCTAATTCTTGGTGCTTACATTTGAAAAAACTTTATGCATCACACTTCTGTCCTAGAAGAGAGTTCCCTGAGTTATAAATAAATCATTTGTAGAAATAGCAAGATTTAAACACTGTGATTCTTTTAAAGTAGTTCTATCACAAGCAACAGAGCTTGAATCCAGAAATCAAGTACTCTCTTTAACTATGGGAAGCTGTTTCAAGTCAGTCATAGCCGCATGATTAGGAACATGATTAGAATGGATTAATTCTTTCTCTCTCTTTTCTTTTCTTTTTTCTTTTCTTTTTTCTTTTCTTTTTGCTGTTTTCCCTTTTATATTTCCTTTTTCTTTTTCCTTTTCCTTTTTCCTTTTTCTTTTTCTTTTTCTTTTTCTTTTTCTTTTTCTTTTTCTTTTTCTTTTTATTTTTATTTTTATTTTTATTTTTATTTTCCTTTTTATTTTCCTTTTTCCTTTTCCTTTTCCTTTTCCTTTTCCTTTTCCTTTTCCTTTTCCTTTTCCTCTTTATCTTTCTTTTCTTTTTGCATAATGCATTTTACTGGTAGGGTAAGCATTTCTCTTTTAGTTAATTATTCAAAATTAAAGAGAGAGAGAGAGAGAATGGAGAGGAAGGGTGACAGGAAGTGAATTCAGAAAAAATTTGAGGAAGTTGATTGAAAAAATTTACTTTGCATGGAAAACAAAAGAGGAAAAAGTACAAAGCAATAGAATGCATATGGTTTAATTGTGTTTGATTAATCAGCCTCTATGTCAAGGTCAATACAGATATAAAGACTTCACTTCGTGAAGGTGTGCTGCATTACAGCAAAAAAGAAGTAATAAAAAAGAAGAGTATTTCACCCATTGATTTGTAGCCTAAAGCTCCTTGAGCCTGCATTGTAAAGCAGCTCAAAAACGTGTTTATAAGCTTCTGTGTGAAACACCTGCTGCCAACAGAAGGCATATGGGTTCCTGGAAATTCACATATTACCTGGAGGTATAGTTCCATAGATATACTCAATCAAAAATTACACAAACCTAATTTGATCTCCCAACTGGAGTTCCTGTCAGTAAGACAGGAATGGAGAGAGGGAAAAATAGGTCCCTGCTTATTCCGTATCATGTTATCAGTCTAAACTGTCTTCATTTCGAATCACAAAACTTCTTACACATATAAACAGAGGGTGGGTCATAATTACATTTCTTTGATATTTTAACACAATTCCATAAGCATTTCTTCTTGGAAGAAAAAAATTCTGTCAGCATCGGGCTTTGAAAGAGCTAAGGTTCTTGGTGTTATTTTTGATTGCTTTTTGTCTTGTTAAGCACAGAATGAATTTAATAAAATCCAGCTATCTATCTCAGTTATAGATTTGCCTGCTGGTATAAATATGAAAAAATAATGGCAGCGGTTTGAAACCTCTTTACAAATTAAAATCTGGCACCAACTACAAATTCCTTTTGACTGCTTCTTAAGGACATTCTGTAGATGACTGCGTTATCAGTTCAGAAAAAAAAAAGACAGACATCTTGGGTTTTAACAGCTCTGTGGAAGAGCTAAAGGTGTCTTCCTCATCTAGAACTGTAACTCGTTATTTACCTCTTCCTCCATTATATTTCTATGGGGGATATTACAAAGCACAACAACTTGAAGATGAAGAAAGCACTGCTCTCAAAATATTCTACCGCAATTAGCAAGTAATATATGTTGCTGCTATAAAAATGCCAAAGATAAGGTTTTTACATTTCATTATCATAACTCTTACTCTCTACTGGCTTCTGCAAAGAGGAAAAAGCAAAAAGCTCTGGAGTTTTTAATTAGAAATACTTTTAACTGATAAGATATGAAGAATTAATTATTTATTCCCTAGATACATCAAGAGTGTTTTCCTTTTTGGATTACTGCAAATAAAATTGATAAACACTCAATATTTACTCTTGAAGCAAGATATTAGTGCAGTGCAGATGGTGACAGCTTCCATAAGGTTCCCAGTTTTGCTGAATGACCCCATACCATGCTAAAAAACCAGGGATCGTTACTCAGGCCAGCTCGGGGAAGATCCCTTCTCACAGTTCAGCAACAGTAATGTAATAATAACAAGGAAAAACATGGGTAATCTTCCGTTGTTGTTATAAGTGGTATTATAGTAGTACCTCTTTATTTGGAATTATAATGAATTAGGAAATGGAAATAGAAATAAATGGGAAAACTCAGATAAAAGGGACAAACTGACCTAGAAACACAGGTGACATTTAAGGGGAAGGAAAACTGAGAGATTACATTAAAAAGGAAACAAAAAAGCATATAATAAATGGACTATGATAGTCAATACAGTAGAGAAATCAAATCTTATACTCCAGATCACTGTCTGCCATTCAGAGATATTCTGTGAAACAGAAGTAAAATAAAATACTGATATTTCCATATAAAAGCCTGAAGGACAACTGAGAGCTGTAAGACTACACAGATCACCGTACAGCGCTCGGAGCTACTTCAGATGTTGTTCACCAGTTGTAAAATGTGCAATTAGCTGCTAGAACTTGTTTCTGCAGTTCAAGTTACACTGAACAAAGTGCTTCGGGAAGAAATTCATTGAGGTGAGTTTCTATTGCCTGCTCAGGGAAGAGTTCCAAGGTGTAGAATGACCCCGTTCTTTTCTCCTCTCGAAAGAGCACTGGTAATGCCACATAGAAGATGCAGTCAATCCAGGTCTAAAACAGAAACTAGAAACACAGAAGAGCAAATGGTATCTCTCATGAAACATGTTTCACATGATATTTTTGTGTCAATATTTTTTGGTTTCTGCTTAAAATGTTATTTATTCCCTAGATACATCAAGAGTGTTTTCCTTTTTGGATTACTGCAAATAAAAATTGATAAACACTCAATATTTACTCTTGAAGCAAGATATTGCTGCAATGCAGATGGTGAAAGTTTAATTTTGACTCTTAGGTAAACATGAAAATTCCTGTTAAAAATTGAAATTGTTTTTTCCAGTTGCAGAAAAAAATGCAAAAGAAAAAACAATATATTTTATCTTATTATCCTGAACTCAAGAACTGTTCTGCTATGCATTCATTGCACAAGATTCACTAAATACAGGTGCCTATATTTGATCTTTAGCTCCCTATGTATCTATATATTTGCCTAAACACACCTATATGTGTATATGAACACACACACGCACACCCCTTACATTCTGTTTATCTTTGGCTCACTTCAGAACCAAAGGAGAGAAATGAGCATGTTAGAGTATGAGTATTTTTGCCCTAAAGTTAATGTCTCAAACAAACAGATGAGGTGAGATAAATTCTGTTCCTGACTTCCAAGAATGATATCAATCAAACAAACACATACAAGTCAAGCTGGCACAAACGTTGCAAAAGTTTACAGAAGAGATTTTTTTTTTAAATCATATTCTTATTGCCCTAGCTGTCCTTTGAAATGAACTGGTAGCAACAGAGGGAAAGTCACTCTCAGTTGAATGAGACACCAAAAATAAGATAGGATGGTTGAAAGATCAGTGGCACTAATGTGCAGGCTGCTGAAAGTCTAAGCAGCAGGAGATCTAGCATTTGGAGGATAAGCCTGGGGAAGCATCGTTATGGACTTAGTCTGTTCCTGTACCCTTCTTTGAGTTGCATTCTTCCTCTACTAGCTGGAGCTGGGGCCCATTCTGGGTATTTTTATGTCAGTACTAGAACTATACAATGTTTTAAAAGGGAATATAGCATCTACTTCACAAGCTAAATCAATCTATCTCTTTTAAGCAGTGCAATGAGTGCTGAATTAACCCCTTTGCTTTTAGCAAAGGTTTCATGAGATGAAACCTTAAGTTCACTAGATGTTGGAGTGATGATGTTGGAGATAAAATGCCAAACAACATGCAAGATACCTCTGAAACAATATAGTAATCTTTATGCTGCAATGGATCTTGGATATCCCACTGGCATTTGTATATCACTGTTAATATTCTTCAAACTGGCCTGGCTTCTTCACATTATTTTTGTCAGATTGCAATAGAGAGGTGATAGATTCACTCCTTTTTACTTCTTAAAAATAGTGCATGGAAAGAAAGAATGTCCAGGAATTCTTTGATGAGACTTGATTAATTTAATATCACTCGTGCTATGGAATAATATTTGTGCTTTAATAAAAGCCTTGGTCCCTTCTAAGCACTCAGAACTGTTATTAAAAAAATCTAAAGTTTGAATGAAAGGGTCAAAAACTAAAAATGGATATCAGCTTCCATGCACAGCCACAGTGACTGTCACTTTCCTCAGAAACACTTTAACTCTTGGCACTGCTAGTTTAGTCATCAATGAAGAAGAAAAAAAAAAAGTCCTGTGATCCCAGTGGCATATATCATTTTTGGCCTCTAATAAAAGTGTTTTTTCCCTTTTGGGAAAGACAACTGGATGGATTATGCTGGGAATAGCTTGTGTCATCAAACCAGCTTGCCAAGCTAGTGGCGTACAATGGAAATGGCAAGTTTCCATCCTCCTGATGATTATAGGAGCTCTTTGTTCTCAAACAGTGGGAGTCTCTGGTTGAGGTCCAGTAAGCCATGGGTAAAATGCAGGAAGTCAGGAAGAAACACAGTGAACCAGTTCACAAAATAAAAAAGAAACAGCATCAACTTTATATGACAATTTGACCTACTATTGAGCAGATTAAAGTCCCCTTCCTTTTTAACCTGACCTTAATCAGACCTCCAAATTCACAAAGTCTAAAATTGCTAGTGAAAGTTTTAGGAGCATCAGTTCTTTCCACTTACTTGAACGTTATGTTGACATCTATGAGGCCTGACGATAACCAAAAATCCATATAACAAATTTCAAATCTATGCAATAGTAATTGATTGCTATTTATTTGAGTAAAAATGAGAGTTTATGTCTGGTAAAAGCAAGAATCAGTAGATTTACACGCACTAGCACTTTGTCTTTCTTTCTTAGCAAGAGTAGGCAGCAAGAAGTATATAACAGAAATTCTTTGCATGAAGAGTTGTTTACCTTAGACTTTATTTGGCTTTTGAATTATATGCTATGTAATTTCACAGAAAGGGAAGACCTATCTGTGTGTCTCGTGTAAGATACCAAGTTAGAAACATGAGCCCGGATGCCGTGGCAAAACACGCTATTTGGAGAAGTGGTGGTGGGTCCGTGAAATTCCAAAGAACTCAGCAGAACTTTTTACAGATAATGAACTTTTTGCTTATGGAAAACAGCCAGCAAGAAAAAACAGCCAGAAAACCAGTAGGTCTGGGAATGAAAAGTGGCTCACTTCTCTTGCCTCCCAGTGAGAGTTAGACTCAGAAGTGCCTATTTCATTTCTGAAACGGCAAGTCAAAGCCGTAAGTCCGCTAGCTGCTTTTTAAAGTTTATTCTAGTCGAAACTTTGCCTTTCTAATTTTTCATTTGAAGACAGAACTCAACAGCAAATTCTTAAATATGTTGAAGATAGTCTAAGTGTTGAAGAATTAACCAGGCTTTATAGTGCCACTTCATTGTAGCAGTTGTTGTTTGTGCTGCTTATCCTGTCAAAAAGACAGCAAAAGGGTCATCAGTTCAAATAAGACCATGACTTATATTTACATTTATGCGGCAGCTCTTATCCTGTAGGAATTGCAGGTGCTACAAACTTCCCCCCCCACACAGCATGGGCTTTTATTATAACATCTTGAGCTGTCAGAGTTGTTACAGATAAACAGAGAAAACACAAGACTATTTTATACCAAGACAGGGAAGAATTCAGAGAAAAATGGATGTCCTGGAAAAATGGATAATAGCTGGGTATCCGAATCAACCAGCTTAAGTACAGTCGATCCTCTTTGTTTTGCATAGCAAAAAAGAGTGAAACATCTGCATGACATTCTTCAAAAAGCATGCTATTCAAACAGAGAGCCTGTGTTTTAAGCATATTGCTTTGATCTCAAACAAGTAGATAAAAAGAAGGGGAATTTTTTGGCCCACTCAGACCACTTCAGCCTTTCATCCAAAATTACCATTGACTGAAATGGGATTTTGTGTTAAAATCTATTTGATTCTAGTTTTCTTTTAGTAATGAATGTTTTATCCATTATATTTCTGGAACATAGCAGGGAAGTACTGTAAAGGCCATAACTCTTCTCACAGCAAGGACACCATTATGTTGTATACTCACTCTACAGCTACAATTCATGACATCAACTTTATTTAGGCAGGTACTGTACGCTCATGAACACCTCAAGGTCTCGAGGGAAATGTAACACGTACCAGCTACTCGGCATGAATGCTTCCTTTTCCAGACTGAATCAGCTTGATTGCAAGATCTGTAACACAATGAAAAGCCTCTGATACATGAGAAGTGCTCAGTATCCAGTTGACCTTCAAGGTCACCAAAAAAGCTTCAGTTGGAATCTGCTTGTCTTCTCATCAGTAGAGCAGTTGCTTGGCCTAACTGCTTTGGAAGTGCAGCCTGAACTTCAGACGTCTCTCTGGAAGAAAATGCAGTGAAAATGTACTATGAGATAGATGTAAACTCCCACTCATCAGCGCTGACCACTTAACCAGCCACTGGAGGGCATTCAGTTTTTACACATCCACCACATCCCTGTTGCCTTCAAGGTTAAAATGATGTGACTTTTTTTTACTATCTTAGTTTATAGGTAATGTAAAACTTAGCATTGCAGTACACTAACTCATAAAAAGCCTCTACTTTCTTTAGCAAAAAGAGGGAAAAAAATACCTGAGTGCTATGTCAGCTGAAAAAAAGTTTTGCTCATGCAGTTGCAGCTTTTACTAACACAGACACAGTAAGCATAATAAATCCTTGTAAAAATGAAATTCCTATGCTCTCTCATTCTATCTGTTATTACCCTTTTAATCTATAATTTATAGATATTGCTTCTCCGCAATATCATTTTTCCCTCTCAAATCAGAAGACCTTCTTCTGCAAGGGGTTTGCTATTATATTGTAGTGTAGTATCATGTAGTATAAATGTATCTAATACATATAACTATCAATTTGAATGTACATGTTTATATATAACAGTACTTAGATTAGATTAGATTTGATTTGATTAAATTTATTATTAATGGAAACCTTGAATTTAAAGGTAATTTTCTTTGTGAAAGCACTGGGGTGTCATAGGGATGTGAACTGCAGACGCAAAGGATGAGGGCAGATGAAGAAGTTATACTCCAAAGAACCACCATTTTAGCTGGGATAGGGAAAATAAAAAATGGGTGTTAAGAGGTGCCTCAAATTCTGTGGAAGCTGAAAAGCTGGAGAGCCGTATCTGTTCTTGTGCAGATAGGAGAGGTATAAAGAGCTCTGGGCTGAAAAGAGATGAGCTGCACTAGGTAGATGTAGGCTTGGACCAAACACAATGCAGTGAAAGCAAGAGAGCAGAGGAGCCAGAGTAATGCTGTTGGATTCTGCTTCAAGAAACAGGTGCAGAGCCTCCTCTTATCCGAGCAGCAACAATAAGGGAAAAATCACTGATGTTTGGCCAGGAACATGAATTTTTCTTGATCAAGATAGAATGCACATCCGAGAAGGCAGCTGCCTACTCAGATCAGCATGCCAGAGTGCACGTAAAAGATGCCGTGTAGTTATGGGCAGGGCATGGTCACACATTCCTCTTGCGGGCCACCCCGTCTCGGAGGGCTCCTGGTTAGGCATGACAGTTTTCATAGCCACAGCACGCAGCACTGCAGCATGGTCAGCACCATGCCCAGGCACTTTTAAGTTCATTCACAGTGAAATGGATGCTCAGTTCAGCCAGGGCCTAGAGGCAGGTTTAAACTGTTCTCCTTAGACTGATAGTAAGGCACCAATGCAAATGCTCTGCTGCATGTGCTCGATCCCCAACATAGATACATCATCCCCATTGCCACTGCCTTTTGGAGTAAACCCTTGTCAATGCCAGCAGTTCCTAGACCTTAAAACCAGACTGTCATCATCTAATATGACTTTTTGTATGGCATAGACATAGCTTATCTCTGAATGAATGGCTGCTTGAAACATTAGCATACGTTGGAAAATCCAGTCTTGGTTTAACAAATGTTTAGCAATTGAAAGTCCCTAGCATGCAAAAACTTCTCCACCTACATAGTATTAGAAATTACTTTTCCCAGACCTTATTTCTAGTCTGAGTTTGTTCAGCTTACACTTTTTAAGTACTGGTTCTTGTCATATCTCTGCCAAGCTAAAGAGCATCCTGTCATCACATTTTTGTTCTAGATATAGGTTCTAATAGACAGAAATTACCCATCATCTTCTCTTTGTTAAGGTAAAGAGACTGAGGCCTTGAGTAGAGGATTATTTTCCAGTACTGTAATTATTCTTGTGCCTCCTGCCTAAACTTGTCCAGGTTAGCCTTGACAAGAATTCGTCGATAGCACTAGCACACTTGTTCTCCATGTGCACAGGTGATGCAAGCAAATAGCTTTTTGCAGAATTGCCAGATTTTTTTTTTTCTCTCTGATACTTCCAATTCCTCACTAGCTGTTGTTTTCTCTTTGGCCTATGAATGTTCTCTGTAGCAATCAGCTTCGTCCTATCATTTAACCCACTTGACTGTGTAGCTCCTTTAGCTTTTGACTGCTTTCCCTTAGTCCAATCTCAAACCAGTGTCTGAGTAGTTTTGTGAAGGATGATACAATGTCCTCCATTGCAATATGGATCCCTGAGGTCACACATAATACTAGCAAACCTCTGTGGATTCACAGGGAACGATGGGATGTAGTAAAGTACAGTAAAAGATACTGGAACTCCAGGCATCTTTGCCAATGTCCAGGGAACATCTCCAAGATACATTGAAAGCTAACTTAGCACGCTCTGGATCCAACCTATGCACATCTCTTCAGTGGTTTCAGTCAGGGCATGAGACAATTTGAAGGTAGATACAAGTGGGCCAGAAGAGACAACTAACCATAGCAGAGCTGTGCTTACACACATTTTGCAGTCTGCAGTGCAAAGATGCCTCACTTAAGAGCACTGGGCCCGTGACCCTAAGGAAAGAGCATGGTCCTTCCATGGCTTCTCTTTAGTGTCATCATTTTCCTTCAGAATGACCTTGAATAGAGCATTTCATTCCTTTTTTACCTTTTACCAAATAAAGCTTTATTTAAAAGTTCACTGCATTTATGACTTTGCTTCAGACAATAACCTTGATCTAAGCGAAACACTGTCGTCTCAATGTTCCTAATTGTTGCTAACACATCATCAGCTGAGACAGTCTCAAAATGACCCCTGCAGAATACAGTGCCTTGAAAAGAGCTTTGAGGCACCTGCCTTGCTCTGTGGAAATCACGCCTATTTTGCATCTGGAAGTATAGAGTGAGTGTGAGGAGTTCAATTGACTTTGTAACCTCAATCACAATCCAGCTACACTGAAGCAATAGCATACCCGAACTGGTTTAAGACGATGTAGATATTCAGCTGGTGTTCAGCCCGTGAAAATAATAGCTGTGGATAATTTTCCTCTAATTACCTAGATTTAAGGTCTCTCCAAGACAACTAGGGATGCATCATGTTTGATTTGGATGAGTGTACAAAAAGCTCAACTTTCTGCAATATTCCTTTTCAAGAAAAGTAGGTCATTAACCTGCCGCTATTTCTGAGAACTAATCTGTGGAAGCTCACTTCACAGAAGTGCTCCCAATTTCACTCAGATATCTGTGACTTACAATGCTTTCGGAATTGGTCTTCTTTCAGGGACAATTCTCTGAGCGGTTTTCAGTTTCTTTGGCTGAATGTAAGAGGTAAGCAGCACAGAAACTGTCCTTACTGTGAGAGATGACAGTCTTTAAGCTGAACTACAAGTTTAGATGAGATCTAAAACTGTTACATTTTTCTAAGTACTGGAAAAAAAGAAATCCAGTTTGTTCCACTTGTACTTTGCGAGAAAGTGGAATAGCTTAATTCATTGTTCTTTTTATGTCTGGGCATTTTTCCACAGTAGGTAGATTCACATCAGTGGGCACCTCTGGTGTTCATCTGTAAAACTGGTATCATACAACAGAGGCAGCGACAGGGCACTTCCAAGGCCTAGTTTACTGGTTTTGCTGATTCAGTGCCAACTTTGAAACCTAGGTTACTTGTTGCTCTTTGCATGGCAACTGGGCTCTGACATCGGAGCTTGTTTCAGAAGCCAAAACTTGTCGGGAAGAGGATATGGATCAAAAGGGCAAATTTGACAATGAGAAGTTACAGCTACACAGCCTGTGGTTTCTACGGGACAGTTACATAATTGCAAATGATTCACTTATGATCAGTTATGAATTAGTGATGTTCATATCTGCCCTTTTAACTCTAGGTTTTTGCAGTCACTAGATTAGTACAAGTCACCTGTAACACTGGAGCCCCTAAAATGAGGAGTTGATGTGAAGGATGGAGGAAGGCTAGAAAAAGTTACTTGTTAAATCTGTCTCCTGTATTGTTGCTTCCTCACATATGGACTCTGTATCAAAGATCATAAGCTTAGCAAAATAATTGAAAAACTTATTTTGAAGAGAAGAAATATATGAAATATGGTAAAGCCATAGAAGGTTTAAAAAACATGCTATAAACATTGAAACAGTGGGGATGTAGGCAGAATTAAAAAGAAAACAGCCCACCAAAAGATATCTCACAAGGAAAGTAAGATATGTGAGAAGGGTCATAAATCCTGAGAAACGCTTTGACTGGCAAAGTAACAACTGTTTATAAAGTTCATATGCTTCAATACCTTATTCACCTTGAAAATAAGTTAGAAGCTCTGCTGATATAATTGAGGGTTCACTGCTGACAGAAACTTTCAGATTGGGGGGGCACAAAACAAAAGGTAGAATTTTTCTAGACCCTTATAATGGTGTCCTAATAATATGTTAGGATCAAAGGTCAGTGGGGTGAGAATGAAAATGTGTAAACTATGTCATATGGTGGAGAGAATCTGAGTAAAATGGGGTATAAAGTCTGTCCTAAGGCAGAGCGGAGCCTGGCGTACCTTGGTGTAAAACATCCTCTTCCCAATAAAGGCTAAGACAGCCTGAAGGACCAAGCAGAAAAGAGAAATTGCTCTGCTCTTGGCAAACCTCCATAGGGTTTGAGTATTTTAAAAAATATGTTCTTTAAAACTTGGAAACAGATTGTGATCTGTGTCTTGGTAGTTATTTACCAGCTATTTCCAATGGACATGATATATAAATTATCTTGCTCTGCCTTTATTCCAAGAGAAATGTGGAGCAAATAAATCCCTTTAAACTCTTTCTCTATGATCGTATAAGGGCTGGCACATAACCAGGAGCTCCTGGCTGGGTACTGGATGACCTTACCATCTGCATTAGCAGGCAGTTGATGTTGAGATTTGAGCAAGCTCAGTTCGGGTGCCCTGACTTTCAAGCAGAGAACAACACCTCTATCGCCCTCCCACTGTAAGGCTTTCCACTGGTAGGACAACAAAAGTGCATTCCTAGGAAAGGGTGCAAGGAGGACAAGAGAGTGACTTTGTACAATTTGACCACAGTTTCTCCCTAGTAGGAGACACCACATGGAGAATATCTTTTTCTTCATAAAGCAATACAATCAAAATAAAAACAATTCATCACCTTCCGCATCCATAAAGATAAAACACTATGAGAGCTCATCCTTATTTCCTGAGATTCCCATAACCCACAGGGGAAAATAGTTGTCCCCCCTCAAGCAGCAGAGATACTCTTTTTTTCTCTACAAAGATTAAATATCAGCTCCTGTACTTACATGGTGATTTGTCTGTATTTAAGACAATATGTTATATAGTATAATATTGTGGATATATCTTTAGTGAACCTAGAAACTAAGAAAACCAGTTTCCCTATTGGAAAAGATTAATTGCCTGAGATATCTTTAAAGATGCACTTTTACAGTCTACCTTTTTACTTTCATTTCCTGGAATGCTGAGTTCATTAAACTTCAGAGGTGAAACTTACTGTACCTTACTGTGACTATGGAAATAAAGAAGCTATTCGTAGGTACTGCATAGACATAACATACTGTGCCACTGTCTATCGTAAGAAACTCCCGTGTCTTTTTAAACCTGATTTTCTCTTTTGCTGTTCATACTGCTTTAGGAAATTCTGTTTCCTCTAAAAAAAAAAAAATCCAGATTGCTATGAAATTTAAGTATGAGTGACAACACAGGTACTGGGTTAGACCAAAGGTGCAAATAGCCACATGTGGAACAGACAGTAAAGGGTGATTAAGAAATGACTTTAAAAACAGATAATAAAATGACTGGAGATTTAGTGACTTCCTGAGCCAGAAGCTGCCACTCAATCATCCTATTTAATAGTCTCTGCTGGACCCATTCTTCAGGAAGATCCTTAATACTTTCTAAAGCCTATTTGTATTTTTGATCTCCACAGCATCCTGTGGCGATGAGTTTCACATTTATTTTTACTGTATTTGAAAAAAATGCTTCCTTTGGTTTGTTTTTAGCCTGATACCTAATAATTTAATTGGGAGTCTCCTAGTTCTTATATTACAAGAAACAGCAAATAAATCCTCTTCACCTTTTATCTCAAGGGTTTTAGTCTAGTTATTTTCTCCACTGAAGGTGAAGTTTCATGCATATCTAGAAGTTTTCCTATGGATAGGGAGCATATTTACTGTAGATTGCTCTATTTTTATGCTAGAGTGTAAAAAAAAACACTCTAAGGCCAGGAATCTCATATGAAAAGATAAAACTTAAAGAGCTCTAGAGTTAAAATGAAGCTCCAAAGTTCACTCGTGTTCTTAAAATTCAGAGCCATGGCAGGCAGAGTTCACGCTGAAACAGTGGTGAGTGAGGGGAAGACCTGCTCTACTGCTCTGCGGTGGCATTCGCATCCTGTGGTGGGCCAGTGTACGGTGCAGGGGCTAATGGTAACAGGGAATCAAAGATTTCCTTCCTCCTTCAGCTGACATTTAATATGCCTCTCACTGGCCTAAACCACTATTGCTATTACTGTTATTAATATTCTTCAGGTAGGCAGGATTAAGCAGACACTCACTGACTTTCTTAAGTTAGCAGGGATGAAACCTTAGCATATAGGGCAATTTGATGATTCTTATGAGAGCTTTCATATACTGCCCATCAGTTAGCATGGCCTGCATAAAACGCACTGCAAGAAAAGGCCACCAGCAGCTGTCTAGCTCAGGGCTTATTATCACAGGAAAAGAAGAAGAACTGGGGATTGTTACTCCTTAAACTTCAGAGAAATGGTCCCAGGCTGTAAAGCCCTTAACCTGTGAAAGGTGTTTCAGATACTTGGCCTTTTTTGTTTTGCTTTTCCTAGTGTATTCAACTTACATAATTATTTATTAAGTAGATTGTCTAGGCCTTTGAAAATCCTACCATGAAATTCTATTTCCTTTTAAAATGCTTCAGGGCATCTTGAAGTCTTTTCTACTTGGGATCATCTTCCTCTTTTCTAATATGCTTTAATTATTTTCATCCCATCAGTTTCTGTTTTCCAGAGACCATGCTTTCTTTTGGCAAACCTTGCTCCTGTCTGAGGCCCTTTTACTGCATTCCACTTGTATTGCAAAATCGTTGGAGAGACTGAAGGAAGATGAATGCCATGCCCTTCTCATCTACCCGTCTCAAAACATTTAATAAAGAAGGTCAATATAATGTATTCCCTTTTTATAAATGAGAACACTGAAATAGAGAGAGGGCAGAGGACTACTTTCACTCACCAAGGAAATGAACGGCATAGGAAATGCCAGCACTCAGGCCCAGGTGATAGTTCTAGATGCTGAGCTCATGCTGGCTAGGGGAGTAGGGGTTTTGCAAAGGAGTTTAGGATTTTGATGTTTGGCTTTCTTCCAAATTGGAACACATTTGAAAATTTTCCAAGAAAAAATAAGGATTTATTTCTCCTGTTTTGAAATGTCTTATGTCAACAGAACTGAAGAATTTTTTGTTGTGTTTTGTTCTGATCATGACTGAAAAGCTACCTCCTATTGCAATACATCATAACCTGAAATAATAAAAGAAAAGAAAGCGAAAAACAGTAATTTCAAAATGACCAATCAAATGCACTGGTAATTTGGAAGTCCTGATTATTTGATCTCCTTCAGAAAAATCTCCATCAAGAGATTTTCCAAAAGGAAATTTGATAAAATGACCTGACTTTGCACGCTACTTGGGTTGCAGTGGAACCACACATTGGTTAGGGCATGTTCCCACTCTGGTTTATCCCTTTGTCCCCACTAGTTGTGCTTAGGTACAGAAAATGATGTGGAATTACTCTGTGGACAGGCAGATTCTCTTTCCTGCTGTCCTAGCAAGCAGCATTGCCATGGTCACGATCAGTGAGGCATTGGTCAGTGGCACTGGCCAAACAGGACTTTCTCATTGCAGTCTCTACGAAATGGGAATATGCACACTTCCCAGGAGTGCAACATGGCAGGAGCTGGCAACACAAACTTCAGTTACAGCTTCCTAAAGTGATTTTATGGGCAGCAGGGAAGGAAGGCTACTAGCTTACAATAAGTCATACACTATTCATCTACAGCTGCACCTTTGCAGGGCAAATGCAGGGTCTAGTAGCTTCTCACAGCTAGGCTGCTTTACTTTGTGCTCATTGCAATTCTGAGTTGGTTTGATACCCATATGCCAATAAATAGGTTTTTTTTGGCAATTTTTCTCAAAATACAATTGAAATTGAACCCAAGGAGTGTGCTTTACCTAGTTATTCCAGCTAGCAAGATATTACATTTCATAATAAGGAATCCCTAGGAACATGTGCTTTGGTTTAATTTTCACCTGATATTTATCACTGTGTATGCTACAAATTTTGCTAGTATCTATAAATGTAACTGCAGGTATTTGGACCTGACATACGTTTCTGCAGCCAGATCCAGAGAGATGTGCAGGGTAATGGAATGGCAGAAATCCAAGTTCTAAAATAAATGTAATCTGTCTACTGCTAATGGGAAACAAAACACCAGCTTCAAACTCTTCCAGAAGATGAAACCATCACTTGAATATTTGATTGTGTGAAGAGCTCCTTAAGTCCTAGCAATTGCATTTGAATATGCTACAACATTTCTGAATGATATATCTTGAAATGGAGACAATTACAGACTGCTCTGACATGTTTGTATTATGCTAGCAAGAGGGAAGCTCCGTGTGATCAGTGCCCTGCCACGGGGTTGCCGTGCATACAGCCCTTCCCCTGACAAATATACTTCTAGAAAAAGATTGTAGGAGAGGGAAAAAACAACATTTGATGAAACAAATTGATTAAAAGCTTACTGGCCAGCTAGAATACAAACTAAAAACTCCTGGATCTCAGCATAGTAGGTGCAGCTACTTCCTTCAGGAGGGTACAATATTTGCATTAAAAATAAGAGAAAAATAAGCCTATTTGCTATAGCTGGTTCCCTTATTAATGGCCCCTGCTCTTTCAGCCCATGAGAACACCTAAAGAAGTAAAATGGCAAGGATTAAGTTGTCTATATTATGGGAAGAAGTGACATTGGAAGCTCCTGCTCCTTCCTTTCAGAAACTGAAATTAATAATACAGCCTAGGTTTGTTTGAAGGAAATCCGAACCAGATTTATCCTGCCTCAGTTCAGTTACTGAATAGAATTGCCTAAATTCTGCCTAAAGGAGCCTAAAGAAGCTCATCCCTTTGTCAACGGGAGATGTTATGCATCTTTAGAGGTCTGCTCAGCCCCTGTGAACTCAGCTATCCTTTGGAATTTCCTATCTCTTGATAGACAGTCTCTTGATCGATTTCAGAAAGACACTAGAGAATCCACAATGCTAACTCAGCTTAGTTTCTGAAGTCAAGAAGGACGGATCCTCTTACTTACTTACCAGCAAATGGCAGAAATGTCTCCTCTAGAGAGTTAATTGTCTGAACTTTCCCAATGTCTCTCACACCCCAAAACCCTGAGGGTCTCAGACCCTTCGATAACAAGTCCAGACTTAGATGCATAATTTTTAGAGGATTTGGTATGGCAGATAAATTCTGCCTTTATTCTTTTCATTCAAATCTTATGAAAACTGTATTTTTAGAGAGAAATCAGTTTGCCACTGAGAGTTTACAGAGTAGATTGAAATTAAGGATCTACTGAGCTTAAATATTGTTTTACTTCAGCCAAGTCAGTGGAGAAAGAAAGGGGACGTTATATTCTAGGGTCTAGGAGATCCTACATTCTAGGATGACATCAACTTTAGGTGTTCTATTTCACCCCTTACGTCATGAAACAAAGCTTCATACGTGGTGGCTTTGTTGACTCTGGTACACACTAAAGAGTGGTAAAACCAGAACAAATCCAGAGTGAGAAAGCCAGGGTCAAGAGGAAGGGGCTGCTTGTGCTAGAGGGAGCTACATTGGCTGACCCTAGAAGTCATAACTCATTTCAAGTGGGTGCCTGTGCTACTTGCTTGCAACATGAATTGACTACAAAACATACATTCCTGGGTTGCAAACCTCCAGAGAGTCTATTTCGCTGAGCTAAGTGTAAGGGAAGCCTGAGCTACTCCTCAGATGTAGATGCCTCTGCTGTAGAAACACGTACTTGGTTAGATAAATCCCATTCAAACACAGTTACAGACCTGCATCCTATTTTTCCAAGTGCTGTGCAAATGCATAACAGATTCAAAGTCCCCTTTGAAAAGCACTTACAAAGATCAGATCACATGAGAGAGGAAGCTGAGGAGAAAGCAGTGACAGCAAGACTATCATAGTTAACCATGATATTTAGTGTACGTGAGGACTAACTCTTATCCTGTTTGGAGGTATTCTGTAGGCCCCATAGCAAAGATAAATTTAAGGAAGAATTTGAAATCTGGTAATGAAACAGCTATGCAGCTACTTCATATATTCTTCCCAGATGTGCTAGTCAGTATGGGGGAAAGTCTGCAGTTTCTTACTTGAGAGCTTACCTTGTCAGCAGTGGCAGTTTTATTTGTCATCCAAAGAAAGGTCCATATCTTACTAGGAGAGATTACGGACACCACAGAAACAGGCACTGGAAAGCTCTAGAAGTAACAAGCAGTTATAATTGATGCCATAGGGAAAAACAGAGCCGTATCTCACAGCCTCTAATCAATGTAATCTATTGAAGGAAATCCATGGTAAGCAGAAAGGAAGAGGAAATTTCTGGCTTATTTTTGGTATATACTTGTTGCTTATTTTTATGTGACTGCAGTTGAATTGCTTAAAGATGTCCCAATTGAGATGGACAGCACTGTCTTGTGGCCAACACTGGCCTTCTTGAAAAGTAGAGGAACCCACTGTGCAAGTGCTGTACAAACGCAAACAAAAAACATGATTTCTGACAACCAACTCGTCACATAAGTAAATGCCTCATTATGCATTGATTGTTTGAATGTTATTTGTATATATATTATAATAAGCTGTGACCATTAACATCAGGTGAAGTTCAGTGTGTACAGTATAAGTGAGCTGTCAGATGTCACATTATTTTTTCCTATCCTCTATGATTTTATTACAGTCTAGCTGCCTTCCTTTAAATTAAACAAATTCTAACAGATGGCTGAGCAGATCCCACATTTCTTTGTGATTTCACGAAGAAGATAGATACAGGAATGTTGTCCACAGGCATGTCTGTTAAAATGAGGCAAACTCATTAAAACTCATTCTATTAAGCTAGTCTGATTCTCACAATAAGCCAATGTGAGAAAAAAAATCTTAAGTAATGAAGTGATACTATGTGGATCTTGAAATGATGTGTCCTTCAGGAGGCGGTCAAAGCACACAGAAAAGCAGGGACAATTGAGGGTTACTATATTCAGGTTTCTCAGCTGCCGAAAAAAATAAGATACCCCTGGTCTATATTAATTTAGATTAGGAAATTTACAGCACTCATCCTTACCCTTTATGTTCCATTTAATGCTTATATTTAGTACTCATATTACCTTTAATACTTACATACAGGGTAGAGTTTTCAAAAGCAGTAGTACAATTGTGCTCACACAAAAAATAAATATCGTGAGAAAGGAGTTGGCTGTGTGCTAAGCAGTGGAAGTGGAATCCTTCTCTGTCAAGGAAATAAAGAGATCTCTCTGCAATGATGTCACAGTAAGATATGCAAGATGTGATTTTCAGGTAGCCTCAAAGACATAGCAGTCCAGTATTTTAGAAAATAACAGGTCTTAGTCCGCTGCCCAAACACTTCTGGTTTTCCTGATACTGAAATACAATCTGTCTTCCTGGGAGTAGAAAATGTGATTAACTAAATTGACTAAGTAGATGCCAAAACCATGAGCTGGCTAGGCAAACAGAGAATTATTCAAGGATATACACAAAATCAAATTAAAATAAAAAAAGAAATAAAAAAGCTGTTACATTAGAAGCTGTTAAGTTTACCCAGAGCCTTCCCTATTAGGACACTTGGTCATTAAATCTGAAGTCAGCCTCCAAATGCAAAAGTAGTGCCTTAACATAAAGAAGGAAAAAGGTTCAAAGAAAATAATATTTGTGAGAAGTTTAGATATATAGTATTATATATAATATATATATAAATTTGTATTTCATATAGGCCAATATATATTGTTAAACGTAAATAACCAGACGTCATTTTCCTCCCACTTCCCAGTTCACCACTGCATAATATATGAGCTGATTTGCGAACTCAGTTGTTGCTGCTCAGTAACCACAATGATTACTGCAAACTGAAGATATATAACAAGGATTCCTATTTCTTCTATTAAGTTAACTTTATAAAGAAGAAATCCTAAGCTAATTGTTTACACGAAATGTGAAACTACCCAAATATTTTTTTTTTTGAGTTTATGAAAGGGCAAAGTATTGCTATTGTTCCTATTCATACGACCTTTTCCCCGTTCTGTTCAGAGGAAAACCTAGTTTGATCAGAGCAAATCTCTTCTAAGGGGTGTGTATAGTCAGAGGAAATACAAAGTTAGTGAAATTCTCATGAGTTGACTTGTCCTCATAGACCCCCCCAGCCCAGCTGATTGCTTATTAAGGAATGAGCCGAGGTCTTGTACGGTGCTATTTCATAGAAAATTTGCCTTGGAAACTGAGACTTAGCTCCAGCCTTGTGCTGCTAGGCACAAATTCCACTTTTCTCCTAAGCAGAGAGGAATAAGCAGTGTTTACACGGCAGTTTTATACCAGCACCGCTAGACCTGATGTGGATGCAGCAGCAGCTTCTAGTCTGTCTCAACCCCCATTTCTCATCATTCCCATTTCTGGGGTTGCTCTCCTTCTTTAAACAGAAGTAATCAGTTCCTTGCCTGCATGCTGAAGGGTGACACTTGGGGATGAGACCAGTATAGACTCACCTGCACTGGGATAGGAAAAAGAAACCCGTGAAGATACCATTGTTAAACAACAAGCAGTTAAGCTTACTCAGAAAGAACAGATCTTCTCCTGGCTGTTAAACACTGTCACTAATGAGGTGTTTAGTTTACCTAACACATTTATTATTAGTCACTGTCTGAAATCAGACATGGGCTAGTTACATCCTGGTCATTGCTACAACATGGTGGTGGAAGGCTTTAGATGTGAAATTCGCTTACTATTTTCTTCAGAAGGGAACAAAAGCAGGTTCGTGCACAGCACATCGGTTACCAACCAGTACCATAATGAAGAGTTTTGATTTTTCACTTGTTACCAAGCCTGCTTGAAAGTGAACCACCCCTTGGCTTCTGGCAAGCTCACTTTGGGGCAGGCTAGCGCTCTCACTTGCACTGTAAGGCAATCGTCCCTTTATGTGACTTCTGTGAGCTCTTCTAAGTAGATGATATCATATGCAGTGACCTTAAAGCCTGCTTCTCTTTTCTGTAGATCCTGAAGAGAAAACAGGAGAAAGAAAGACAGAAGGAGAGTGAGAAAGACAGCTGGGAAAAGTATTAGCGGGCCCTGATGACTCATCCAGCATTTCTACACTGCTGACGCCATGGCTTGCCATGATGATACTGGAATGGCATTGCATGTTTAGGGAACGACAACATTAAAGGCTATCTCACGGTGCATTTTTCCACTGCAGCCCAGTCACAGTAACAAAATCCTTACATACACAGTGAAAGTTCCCAAAGCACTGAAAAGGTTGCAATTTCTCATTTTGTTATTGGAAAAAAGGTAAAAATGGTCATTCAGTGAAGGGGCTGTGATGCCAGAGGAGTTAAGGTGTCAACTTCAGAGGTCCAAGACCAGGCTGCGCTCTTGATTTTCACTGAAAGCTACCCCAGCAGTCATTTCAGCAGTGAACAGAAGAGTGCCTGCCCCTGCAGGTTAGAGCCAGAGGCCGTCGAACATAAAAATCTGGCCACGCTACCCCCGTGTGCCACCAACTACCGAAGCTGACATGACTTGTCTAGATTTGGCCCAGGGCATTTCCTTAGCTCAGGGAGAGCATGATGGGATTTAGTATAAGGCAGCACTTCACCATCACTTCTATAGAGGAGTAAAACAAGCTAGCTGCCACTAGGATGGATTTGCTTGTTCAGGACAGAGGTCATTTGATGTGGTGACTGGAATAGTAAGTTACTGTAGGAAGTGACAGGAAAGTTCATTCCAGTTCTGTGCTTCTGTCATCCTTTTCATAAATAATCTAACAATACTAATAATGTCTAATCTATATTAATTTATACCTGGTTTTCATCAAGAAAATTCGGAGTACTTTTTTTTCCTCCTATCTGTTAACAGAAGGGGAAACGTCTCATCTGAAGACAGGACAAAAGGGCAATATACTAACATTTTTCTCCAATTATTGATTTAAAAAAGTGAAAGCAGTTTGCTTCTATTTACTGAATGAAGCTGTAATGCTTTCCTCTCGATCGATTCAACAATGAGTTTCTAATGCTAGTTGTACAGTGGTGCTTTAAAGATGATGCATTTTGGGCACCTTACACTCCCGTTGTAGTACATGGGCTTGGTTTTCCATCCCAAGGTACATCTGAAATCCTGTGGCACTCCCAGTATATCATGGATGTTTGTTTGGTAGGAGAGAGATCAAGTTGCTTCTTAGTATCAGAGGGAAAGCAGGGAAGAGTAAGGGAACCAGGACAGATCTCCACTGCTCATTTTATTGCTAAGCTGACTCTAAACTAAATATTTAGATTTTGGTTAAAATGAGCTTGATGAAGATATTTTTTTCTTTCTAATACTGGTCATGGACATTTTTGATTTATTGGATCATCTTTTACGCTGAAATTTTGGTATGAATTATTTTCTGAGGGAATACGGAAAGTCTCGAAGACGCTGACTACTTTGTCAAAGGGGGCAAAATGGTAGTTTTTTACAATTCTTATTTACATTTTTATTCTTTAATTTTACCCATTGTCTATTTTTGCCTTTGTTCTGATCAAAGTCAGCTGAAATAAATTGGGCAGCTTTTCATAAACATCAGTGGGCTCTGGATCTGTTGAAAGCCACTGCTGTTGAGTGACTCCTCAATGGCCAACGTGAAGCACAGAGCAGTCCTTCCCCTAAAGGCATTACCTGTTTCTCACAGATCTCCTGCTGCTTGCTAGCAGTATGTCTTAGGAGCATAGCTAGATGGAAAATGTTTAGCAAAATCTTTTAAATTTTCTAAATCTTTAGCTAGGTCTATGCAGATGCTTTTATAAATATCTAAAAGTTCTTTAAAAAGTGACCTTAAAATATTTATATGAAAATCATGTGGAGTTTCGTATTTTGATTCAGCATGACCAGTTAAATTAAAAAATACAAAATACTAGAAAGCTTTAAAATTTTAAAATATAAATCAAAATATTTAGCTTTTATTGTGAAAAATCTTTTGTTCCTGAAAAGACCTCTTAATATTTTTTCTTGAGGTTTCAATTTTTGCTTCTTCTCTCTCTTTCCCTCCCTCCCCCCCCATTATAGATCAAAAGAGAGTGTGGAATGAAAAGATTTTTTAAAATATTGCTTATTCACATGTGCATCAACATACACAAAGTTCATACCTCGAAAGCTGTCTAAAAACACCATTCCCATCAGTAACTGAGTGTTAAACAGAAAATATATATTTTTTTGAAATGCAGTTTTCTCATTCATTAATGGGCAAGTGCAGTAATACCACAGGCATTAAGAATTCAAAAGATGAGTGTGTCTCAGAATCCTTGAATAACCTAGCTATTTATTCCAATCTGTGCTGCGTTTAGTGATGTCGTTTGTCTGCTCATAAGGTACAGGCTCAATAACAGCACTCGGTAGTGTGCAGCAGAAATGGCAAGGGAGCTTGTTCAGACCGTATGATTAGTGTGTTCAGACCGTATGATTAGTGTGTGTGGAGACCAGAACAGAAAAGGCGAGTGAGAGAAGGATGATCAATAGACGATCTGAAATGTTTTATAATTAGAATTACTTTATAACGCTAAATGCAGCTCCATCAGTTATAAATGTCCTGATGATCATCCTCTTCCTCCCTGTTTAGGCCCTAATGAGCATTATAGCCAGTTTCAATTACTGATAGATACAAACACCTTACAGTAACCCACCCCCCCATCACCACCCCCAGAGTGCAGGAGCGTTAACAATAGCTTAAGAAACATTTTCAATGGCAGGTCCTGAGCAATTGCTCTGTGTTGCCTTTCCCAGAGTCAACATATATTTGCTTTGGCTTCAATAAGTTTCCTCTGAATGATTTTCAGTCAACGGGGAGAAAGGGAAGAAGGATGATGTAGCCTGGAGATCAGTGATCAATGCTCCAGAGGCAGGCGTTGGACAGCGCCTGGGAGCCACACCGCTGTGTCCATGCTGATTGCCCTCTCTTCCACCCAGAGACACCTATCGGAGCACTCTGGAGGCATCCTTGCCAACACACCTTGACTTTTTTCCTATGGGATGGTGCATGCCCCTTCCTCATTCCAGGATGCCGGCCAATGGAGCCAAGAGGCACATCTGAAAGACAGGACTGTGGAAGCTGTCACAGTGTGTGCCCACCCCACGGACATCAAGCGCCACCAGGACTCGCTGCTCCTGCCTCGCAGAGAAGAAAAATACAGCTGACAAAGCAAATACAGCAGGATCTTTGAGGGACAGCACCATCCTGCTCCCACTGATTTTTTTTCTGGCATGCTAAATGCTGTCTTGAGGAAGCAAACAGAGACTGAAACGCAGCCCCTGGATGCCAGACTGTGCTTGCATTCAGCCTGGCATGGTGTGTCGGGACCAAGCGACAGCGGGTAAGAAATTTCACCCACCGAAATGTAGTTCCACACCCAGAAAAAGTAGATAGTGCTTCCCACAGCAGTGGGCTGTTGTGAAGGAAGAATTAATTAAGGATCAGGAGACCCTTGGTTTTTTAGGAGACAGAAAGAATAATTCGCTTTTCATTTGTTATGATTTCTCCAAAATGCTGATGAAAAGAAATAATGAAAAAACTGTATTAGTTTTTGAAGATTTAGAAAAAAAAAGGAAATAAAAAGAAAAGAAAAGCAGCAACTGACCAGTTGAATAACGGATAATTACTATCTTGTGTGCATTTTTCTGTTGAAACTTAAAACAGTAATTGCTTTGGACAAGACAAGCAGTGTCCGGATAGGGAGGACAGGACTGCATTCTGAGTTCTGTACTTTGCAAGAATTCGATTTTTGCATGCACTTAAGTTCCCCTCCTCACCTTTTTTTTTGGCCACTAACAATTACCTTGAAGGAATGGCAAAAAAAAGGAGGCTTAACTGTATCTAGAAATCTCACTGAAGTGAAAGATAGCTCTTCTGCCAGATTTAGACCAATTACTTTATCCATGTGATCTATGAGACTTCTGAATGTTGGGCACATGCAAAAAAAAAAAAAGTAACTATTGAAAATGCCTAGTATTAAGGGTGAAAATTGTCTATATGTCTAACAGCAAAAGGGAACTGCACTCGTTCTCAGTTAGTTGTGTTATACTACAGAAAGGGAGTGTATGACTGTTAGACCCAGCTATGTTTCCTGAGACACCAGTTCTAATTTCTGATACGGATTTACAGTCTTGCGAAGAGAAATAATCTGGTGTCTGTGGGACTCCTGGAATGCGAATCTCTTTTACTTTTTTTTTTTTTTTCCATTTAGGTGAATGACCGCACTGGTTGGGGTGCAGCCTGTACAGATTCTCCACTGATATGTGTTAATTCTTTGTGTAGCAGAACTTGATTATGTATCTGTTTTTATTAACTAACTGTCACACTTTTCTTAATGCAAACTTAAGACGGAGAAGCCACAGATCTGGATTTCTGTGATTTTTTTAAATGGATACATTTTGAATGTTAAAAAAGAATCTTCAGTTGTAGATTTTTTGTGTTTTCTACCTGAGACTTTCTGAACAAAAATGAAATAAGATGGGTATTACCAGAGATTAAATAAGGCCTTTCTCATGCACAGGTAAATTGCACTGAGACAGAGAATCTCTGACTAACCCTTTGCATGGGAAACTTAATGCTACTCACAGAAAGTATAAGAGCAAAGGGCTGTGATATCTGCTGATAAGAAAATATATTCAGAGGAAATAATATGAAATAGCAGGGGGAAATATTTAAGGTGGTTAAACCAAAAGCAATGGACTAAAACAAGGAAAGAGAGATATTAAAAACAAGCATTAGGAAAAATGTTCTAACATCTATGCCAATTAGAGAGGACATTAAGTGAGGTCAATGGAGCATTGACGAAGAAGCTATTAAATGAAGTCTAGGTGGGTGCTCAGAGGACTAAAGTACCAACAGTCTCATCGAAAAGAGGGACCAGCATGCCTCTGCCTTTCCTTTTCCAGCTAATCTGTCACGTCACGTAAGTGGAATTCCTCAATATCCACTTTAAATATGGAGAGGTAGAGAGGTAAATAGAGATGGCAGCACCTACACTCCTTTTGAGGACCTTAGTCCTCATGTGAGGACATTTCTGAAATACAGAGTTCTTGCACACCTTCAGGGCTTTGAGATTGTTGAGGGGGCTCCAGTATTAAAGACTGGACAAGGGCTGTCACCTAGTACAGGCTTAGGTGTACAAACACCCCAATGCGGGCAGGACGCCCTGCTGGGACTGCCCTTTCCGCCTCTGTGTGCCCCATCTGTCCTTCCAACAAGGGTATTCCCAGATCTCCAGGTCTTAGCTTTGTCCTGCCACAGAAGAGGGCAGGATTTAAGATCAGCCTGAGAGTGGACTGCGTACGGGTAGTTCAAACACTGGCAACTCAGGTTACGAGCAGCGATCTGGAAATGTGGAGTAGGGGTTGGGGGTGCCTTGGGCTTAAGCTACTTTCTGACCTAATGCCTAAAGTTAAGAGTAAATACATTATTCTGCTCCCCAGCAAAGGAGCATTCTTTGAGGGTGAATAGACAATAACATCCCCAAAAGTAAAAAATCAGACAAATCCACCCTCAATACAATTAATTCGTATTCTCACTTTTGCTGGTTAACTTTGTGCTAGTGTCTGGGAGACATTCTTAAAGAGAAGTATTTAAAAACAATTTAAATTAGATTCCCTTAATTTACAAAGAGTAACACATTAAAGATATTCCTGTTTCTTGGGAACTAAGACTGACTGAGACAACTAGGACAATCCCTCAGTTCCAATATCCTTTTTGTGGTTTTTTAGGTAACAAAATAAAATAAAAATATTTAAATCATATTTTTATATAAAAACTTTTCCCAAAAAACTGGAAGAATGTCTCTTCGAATAAAGGAGATATCCTGTGGGAAGACAATTGTGACTAATTCATTTTTCAATTTTTCCATCCATATTTCTCATTTCAGGCTTTTTCATATCTCCTTATCCTTTTATTATTATCAGCAAATGCAGCAATGAGGAAAAAAAAGTGTTTCTTTTCTTTGAATATTTGCTGTAGCCTGTGTAATTACTGTGCTTGGTAAGAGACATGAAGCACTATTGAATTTTCCAACCTATTTCTTTTGAAGAGTAAAATACTCTTGCCTCCCTCTTAAGAAACCTCTAGAGGAATGCCGTAATAAATGTTGTTAAAAAAATAAGGGAAGAAAAAGAGGGGTATATAAACTTGAAAATGCAGCTGAGTTTATGAGTGTCCAGAGTTTGAAAGATGTTTGCGGAAATAAGCCACTTTAAAGACCACAGTGTCTCAGCTGGCCCAGGTTCCTCTAGCTTCCAAGTCCACTTGCTTGGAAAATGTGTACAGCAAACACAACCTGTATAAAAGACTCAGCTTTGTTGGAGGGACGTCTGGTATTCAGAAACAAGAGAGAGGTTATTGAAAACCTCTCCGTTGCTTTCTCTCTCCTACTGAAATTACAACTAGATGACTACAGTAATAAGATTAAGCCTCCTGTTTAATCCAGAGCTTGATTAGGATGTGGACGAGTATGCCACAGCTTGTCCTTGTTCTGTCTATCACAGGATATAAGATTTTACTCTAGACTGAGGCTTTGGATCTCTCACGGTATTTTCAGCTAAATATGAATTAGTGATGTGGCAAGCTATCTGAGCTAATCGGTATGGCAATCACATGCCAGTTACAGACCAGCTATCTAGTTGTGTTGCTGTGTATTGGAATATTGAATTTTACAGCATCCTTTTCCTTGCATTGCTGATGCTGAGTACTGGTGACACTTGTCCTCATTCTGCTGAATGTCTCTGTTTGTGGAACTGACACATCTTGGGAAAAATCTTCGGCACAGAAGCGCAGAGCAGCCTGAATAACAGCGCTGCAGCCACTGCACATCCAAGGACCAGCTCAAAAGGAGTGAGAGGTCAGCCAGCTTCCACGCTGTCTCTGGGCTTCACAGCTTCTTCTGTACAAAGGCTATGGGGCTCTTGCTGCTACACTTATTTCCACCATGTATCACAGATTCTTTGTATTTAAGCACATAAATGCACAAAAATCAATTGAATGCTTCTCTGGCACAGGCTGGTTTCAAGCTCTGTTGAAGTTCACTTTTGTGCTGGGAGCAGGTTTGCGCATACAGGCTTAAAAGTTCAAAAGTGCCCAAATGAATTCAGTATCTACATCCCAGTGAACTGTTGTGAGAATTAAAGGTCTTGTGCCTCCCTCCACCCTTACAACAGAGGCAACTTAGCCATTTCATATTGTAGCTATTGGATCACCATAATTTACCATCCAGGAAACCAGAACTGATTGAAGGTTATCTTTGCAGGTTGTGCTGCAAATCATACAGCAGTTCAGCAGCGGCTGCGTGAACAGCGGGGGAGTCCCTGCGGTACGAGCTGGAAGCGGGATTCTGCGGGCAGCCTTGGGGCAGCAAGAAGAATGACTGCAGCCTTTCTGTGCCAAGCCTACTGTCCTGTCCATCAGTGGGTGTGATGGTCACCACAGAAAGGTTTAACAACAAAACCACACCATTCAGATAGCAGAGCAGAAGCAGCCCCACAGCCTAAAACCCTCTTAGTTGTCCTGGAAAAACCCTGGGTGCGCATATAGCTAGGCTGAGAGACGCCTGCTTTTGCCTACTCACGGCATTTCCAGCCATGGTGCAGCTATACAGATGAAAAAGGGTCAGCTGAATTACACTGCTTCTTAAGGGCTCTTCCAAAGTTGTGCTCTGCTAAAAAGATCCTTTTCAGACCCTAAGTGTAGTGTGAAAGGAGAGCTTGCATGTGGTTTTAAAGCTTGCCTCCATAGCATATATTCCTGTCAATCAATCAATGAGCTGGAGCAAGACTTTCTGACATTTTTTGTCCTCAGTAGAAGGAAGAAAATTGACTGGTTTCCACATCTTCCTAGCCTGGCAGTTTACTGTCCTTAATCTGCAGAGAGACACCCTCTTCCGAGTCTGGTTGAACTGGCTCAAGGTTGTGCTCAGACAGCTCAGTTAAAGGAGAGGGTTGTGTAAATTCTCATCAATCTTTTTAAACAGCAGTCTGAGTTTGTCTTGGGCAGCCAGTGGAGGTGGTCTCGGGTGACCCAGCCGATAGCTTTTCTGCAGTGGATAGGGGAGTGCTCAGACAAGCAGCTGTCGTGTTCAGAATGGCGCTGTCATTGTCATGTGAGAATGGCATTGTCAAGTGCCACAAGTAGTTCTGTAAAGGATGCTTGACTCTGTGTTGAGCTTCCCTGACAAATAATCGTGTTGTCCAGGTGCTCCATCAAGTTAAGCTTGAACTGTGTTCGCTATCACATAACATACATAATAGCTATGTGTCAACAAACCAGCTGCTTAAAAGCTTCCCTCTCTGCACTTGAAGGACACAATTTTTGTATCATGGCAACAAAAAGTGAATATTCACCTGCAACATATTTGAGAAAAAAGAATATGCATTACTGATATTGCTGACTGTATTTCATCTAGCCAATTATATTTCATCTCCAAACATATAATATGTCATTCCTAAAAAGAATTATAAAGAGAAAATAACTTCCTCCTGCACCTCTCCTGATTCTGATCTGGAAGCACAGGTCAGACCCGAAAAACTGTGATGCGCAGGCCACAGACACTGATTTCTTCGTTAAAATCTGTGCTTAAGACTAGAGCTGGAACTTTCTAAGCTGGGTATTTTTTTCATAGATTGTTGAAACTGCATGTGCTTATGGGAAAGAGTCATTACGGTTAAAATTCTCAGCTGTTTGAACATGGTAAGAAATCCTGCTTCAACATTTCCCGAATGAAAATATAATTTGAACTATTTTCTTCAGGCTCAGAATAACTTCTCGTGGAGAGACACATCATTTTTTTATTGAACTGAACTACTGATAGCAGTAATAAAAATATAGAAGGGGGTAGTGGTTACAAATTCAGGACCCAGGCGGCAGGGTGTGTGCACAGGTGCACGGCTGCACATATGCCTGTGGGTGTTGTAGCAGAGGGAAGGGTTTTAGGTTGTGCTGTTTACCAGTAAGAGTCATGAAATGCCTGGAAGGAAGAGATCCCATGGCTAACAGTTGCCTGCGCTCAAGTGTGCGTCAAACATCAGCTCTGTGTCTTCTGCATGCATGACTCTGTGCAGCCCTGCAGAAAAATGATGGTAAATGTGAGACTTCATTTTAGCTTTAAGCAAGAACGCGCTGCGGCTGAGTGCCGCGTGAGTGACGCGGCACTTTGAAGCGCTGCCAGCAGTCGTCAGCAATTTTTTTTGACAAATTTCCTAATGAGGTGTGTAGCTTTCTTTTATGAGAAACAAGAGCTGTGGTGCCCTGTTCTTAAAACTGAAAGGTATGAACGTTTCGACGAGACTTCAGTGAGCCAAAGTATATTACAGAGGTATATTGATTTTGACAACTGTTTTGACAGTAAGATTTCTGAAGTCCACTCAGTAGCTGGTAGGAAGCAAAGGAGAGAGAGAGAGAGAGAGAATGAGAAAGATACAAGCAAAAAAAGGGAAAAAAAGAAAAAAAAGACTGGTCCTTTCAACAGTGCCTTTTACAAAATGCAGTTAAAAAGTTTTCTTTCATGTCAGTTTAGGGAAGAAAACAAGTTGCCAATTCAGTCACGATTTAAGGATTTCGGAAACGAACAATCCCTTTGCTTTCCTTAGTTATTCACTCGCCTTGCTAAAAATATGCTTTTTTTGCTTGGGAATGGCTTTTTCTTTTAGCAGGGTTTGACATCCCCAAACGCTCTAAAACATGTGTTTACTTGCAGAAATGTGTAGGGGGTATAGATCGACTTTTTGTTTATTTGTTTTGTTTTTATACAGAATTTGGGCTCATTCCATGCAGGAATTATGAGTGACAGCCCCCAGAAACCTGAAAAAGCTATTATTCAAACAAAAAAATGCATTTTTGTGAACTAGCTTCTCGTGATGTTTTTTGCATATTTCTGCCTATGATCATGACCTAGATGGTCTGAATCAGTCTGTGTATTTCCCAGAGAGTGTAGACCCTCATTTTCCCTATGAGAAAGCTGTGTTAAGCCAGTTTCTGCCCATGTCCTATAAAGCACATGATACATTGGTGGCAGCTGACTCCTGCTACCATCTTTCCCAGGCTGTCCTCACTCATAGAAAGCTGCTCGAAGAGCTGCTGCACACATCTAGCAAGCTGGTTACTTCAAAGCTGTGCCAGACGATTTGCCTATTGCTCCAGCCTCCAACTTCTCCGTATGATTCCTGCAAAGTCTTTAATCAGCAGTAGGGGCTCAGTGTTTGCTGGGAAGGAGAGGGAGGAGAGAGAAGGGCCAAAGGGTTACTGTTTTGTCAAAATGGGGGAATAAAGGAGGAATAGCCATTCAAAAGCAGAAGCAGTTCACCTCTTTCCAGGATTCTGGAATAGGCAAAGCACACGGTGACATTTTACCACATTTGGACATCAGCTACCCACTGTGGCTGGAGAGACTGATAAACAGTGAAGGAGGAGGATGGATAGAAGAGGAAATTTTACAAGCCCTGTGTTCTCCCATTCCTTTGGGGCATGGCTCTCATCTCTGTCTTATGCACATGCATTTGTGCTCATGCCACAAGCAGAAGACTAAACTGCTTCTCTAGGTGCATCTTCTGTGCGCTTCTCACATGAACCCAAATGCAGGGAGGCTCCTTCCCCAGTCATGTGAGTTGGATTTGTAACCACAGAAGTAAACCTGAACAACTCAGTGCTCTCTTGTTCTCCCTGCTTACATGTCTCCTACCAGCTGAATTAAAATTAAAGACCTCTGTCTTCAGCTAAGTATTCCAATGCTTTCTCACACTACTCGACTCTCTTTTGACTGTTTAACTTGTCATCAATATTCTTGCTTCCTCTCTTTCATTCTTTGGCACTTTGTGATGTGTTCTGCATAGAAAGTGCTTCCTAAACGAAAAATGACTTGACCGATGTTCATTGTAGAATTGTGCTTGAACAAAAAGACCAAAAACAGACAGCTAGAACCTTGCTCTCGTATATGAATTGAAAGATGCCATCTTTAGTGTTGCTATGTGTCCACTACCATAAGAGGGATAAATCGAGGATATGGTTCACTGAGTCAGTTGCACCGACACCCAGGATAGTACCATTTGACATTCTTTTGTAGTTTTTGCACTAATATCCCATGTCACGTCCAATTTTCTTTGCTAAAGATAAATTTCTATGGAATTTGAGCTTCAGTAAAAGTATCATGTAGGGTTACATTTTCTCTGAAAGTAAGTGAGATTTGTTTTTCTTTACTGTTCAAATAAATGCTTCAACAGAGGGAATAAAGAAATTATTTTCAAGAGTAGAAATATTTTTTTCAACTGTAAAATCAACTTTCATTGTTGATCTAATGGGCTATCAGTCAAGTTGTTCTTGCTCTGAATAGCAAGTATAGGAGATTTCGAGTAGCTGATGATATTAAAGAACAGATGTTCTTCCCTAAAATTTAAATATATGAGCTGGAGGGGAACACAAAATTGCTGGCTAATATCCTTCCATGTAGAGCAAAGGCACTTTTTCCACTCATGAAATTACATCATGCAATTGATTAAGTCATTTAAGCCAAAAACAACCCAATAAACAAAGTAATTCTTGGGTAGCATGAGTGTCATAGATGTGATAAGAAGATTCAGTGTCCATGAGTGTCTGTCTCCACTGACTGCTGATGATTACCTTAAGCAAACACTTAGCTTCAGGTGACAAAGGCAGATGCAATGAATGCCTCCCTTCCACAGGTTCTTTTTAAAATCTCTCTCTTACTGGGTAGACTGAGAACAGCTAGGCCAGGGTCAAGTGCTTCTGCTAATCCACTTGTGTTTTAAAAACAAATCAGTTAACCTAGCCATTAAATCAACTGAATACCTTTGGCACTCTGGCCTCATTTTCTGGATAGATTTTCTTGTGCTTCTTAGCAAAGTTATGTCCACATTTTAGCTTCCTTCTGCAGAGACTTCTGGCAAAAATGGCCTGAAAAGTGTTGTGATGATGTACGGGTTTTGTGGATAAGGCAACTACTAAATGGTGTGAAGGCATACCCTGATGATCTGTGAGCAACAGGGTGGAATTACACTTGCAGCTCTGTCATCCTCTTGCGTGAGTAACAGAGATCAGCGCATCGGTGCAGTGCATCCGGACTGTGTCCTGTTCGGTAGCGCTTCAGAACTTAATATTAACTAGAAATTCAAGTCTTTGAAATCTTGTGGTAACAGCAAAATGTAAACCTCCTGAATGAAAACTTTGAGCACAATCAAAATATATTTAAGTGACTTGAGGAACTGACAGGAGAAGAATAAGAAGAGAATAATTGCTCTTTTGACAGGTTTTTCCATTGGACTGTTTCTCTTTTGTACTGCTTTGAAAGGAAAATTAATGCACTTTGTCCTCCTTGCTTGTCATGTACTCAGTCCTTGAGTAACAGATCCTCGTGATGTCTGAGCAGAGTTTTCTGCAACATTTAGATACAAAGGAAAATATATTCTCAAACTGCACCTGCGAAATTTTAATTTCATGATAGAACTGCCCCTGTGAGAGGGATGCCATTCAATTCTGAGGGCATATATTGTGCTAGGAAAAAACAAACAAGCAAAACAAAACTCAGAGAGGAAGAAAGAGACTTTCAGCAAATATTCATATTCCGCAGAGGTAGGAAAAAAGAAAACAAATCTCACTCCTAACTGCTGTTAAAATCCCTATCAATTTCACTGCTATTATTATTGAGTAAAGTCATAAACCTACCACAGAAGGCAGTTTAGAAGGAAGCTAGTGAGCGTAAAATGGTATAACAGAGAGTCTGCAGAGTCAGACCAAGGATTCAGAGCTAACGGGCTCCCCAATTTATCTCCCCTTCCATCTTGCTTTTTAGGATAACTACATCAGTGTGGACAATTCAGTTCCCCTGGCTGTGAACATCATACATCCCTCTGGGAGCCAAGAATAGAACCGGGATTCTTTATGAGCAGCTCCCCGCTGTGTACTAACAAGCAGCGGTGTAACATATTGGGAAGGTGTGTGTGTGTCAAGCTCTTTCCCCAGCTGGATACAAAAATAGGAAATGAGCACCACGACAAAATCGTAACAAAGATATCAGCCATAGTGGAATAGAATGGTTCCGCAAATATGTGGGATACAAGTTACTTGCAGGATACACTGCTTTGCCGGTGCACAGGCACAGTAGAAGCTCTTGCACTGGGGAGTTAGTTTGATATCTTGGCTGCAGGGTAAGTGTTACAAATGCATTGAAGGCTTACAGGAAATTTGAGTTTATCTATCTACTTCATTTCTAGCATTGATGAGTAGGAGAGTCTTTCCCCTCATTTCTTATTTCCATTCTTTTAGATGAAAGATAGGTGGCACATCTTCTTCCACATCGCTTGCAGCCATTACCTGTAGTTTTTTGTTTGCTAATTTTATCCCCTTGCATGATTCCCAGTTCTGTCCATATTTACCAGAATGGTCCCAGGAGAAAGATTTTAGTTCTGATGTTGATTTTTATTTTTTTACACGTTGCATAAATATTTTGAAGTGCAGATTGTATCTTATGTTCTTCATGATTTGGAAATAAAGCTTTTATATTAGATATATTTGTCAGAGAGTTTTTATTAATTTTTTTTACCATATCTGCCAAAAGTTCTTTGCAACTGTTTAATATTCAAGCATTTGTTGGATAGATGTATGGGTTACAAGGCTTGTCCCCGATGGAAACAACGTGAGCCTTCCAGTTATGTCTACCGTGAACGCTCAATGATTCTGCTTTTGAATTCCATTTACTTTTAATATTGCACAGATAATCTTTCTGATAGTAAACTTGCTTTTTAGAGCATCAGATAAAACACAAACCAAGAGCATTTCCAACATGGACAGAGAGAATTCATTTGAAATGTCAGCATATTTTTAGCATACTAATTTTGTTATTTTATTAGCTTTCGGAACTATCAAACATACAAGTTTAAAGCTGTTCTGGAAATGATAAATTTCTTTTTTTTTTCTTGAAGATAATCCATCCAAGATAATCTTATCAAAAATTAGTTATCTAACTAATTAATAATTCATTTCTCTATTTTTAAACAGAAGTTGTGCTATATGGCAGTTGGAAACATCTGCCAGTGTTCAGTGGCTTATAACCATTCATTTTCAAAGGAACACATAATATTTTTATCCAAAACATTATTTAGTTAAACCATAATCTATGAACTGCAGAATTTGGCCAACAAGAGACATCTAGAATAGACTTGTACCTGAAAAGAAAGCCTCAGATTATTTTTCAGTAAACGGTTGTTATCATAGATATTCAGTGACTGCTCTCTGACCACTAATGCTCTTTAAAAAAGAAATACCAGCTCCTGGGAGCACCATTATTATCTCATATCTTTATAGAGAAAAAGATAACAAACATCAGAAAAACTTGTGCCTCTTTGCAGAGCGGAATTTATCCTTCTGAGTTTCAAGCCATTTCTTAGCGTCCAAGAGACTGAAAGCACACTTCACAGCTCTGATGTCCCTGTGACCTTGGTGGACTTTAAAGACGTAGATGTCAGACTTTCAGCTATGGAATGTAAAAGTAAGCTGTTCAACAAGCCATACGAGTCAATGCCTCTGAACAGTGGCTCCAGAATCAAGACTTACCCGTTTGCTGTTGAATGATTTATCAAAGTGGTAGAAAATATTGAGCTACTGCTTAAGAAATGCCAGAGGACACTGGACCTAGGAAGGGTATATGCATAATTCATGAAAGCGATCAACAATATTCGTAGGGAACAGTAACTACTTACTTTTCCCACTTGTTCAGTAGACTTATATTTTATAAAAGAAAATTGCATAGTCACTCATCTTTATTCATAAATCCCAGGTCAGACAGTTTATCGAACCCCTCAGAAGAAATACACGTGCAAAAGTATGTTATCTACGTATCTGTTTCCAAGACCACACGTACTCTAAATAACTGGGAGAGGATAAACTAAGGGAGGATTCTACCAGTTCACACAGGCATTTTGTATCTCTACCACCTGCTGTCTGTCGCCCTAAATCAAAAGTAGGTTTGTTTCTGCTCTCAGCTATCAGGCTTGCAATAAAAAAAAAAAAAATCCATAATAGTGTCACCTAAAATGAGAAGAAAGTTATAAATGACTGAGTGGTTATTCTCCTTAAGCAAAGCCTTTATTAGGGGGTTAATCATATACTATTTGTCTTGTTTGGCAGAGTAGAGGCATAGGCCAGATTTAGGATAATAAACAGTGGTAGTAGTAGGTTAGATTTGAAGTTCTCCTTCTGCCGTTGACTTCCTTTCTCTCCGTAGCTAGTTATAAACAGTGAGCCACTGAGCAGTTTACCATGTTTTAGCTGACTGCCGTGAAGGTTTCATGGGGATGACCTTAGCCCATTGGTCAAGCTGAAATGCCCTCCCTGCCTGCTTCAAGGGAACACTGCATGCGTGTGTGCACACACACGCTCACACACACAAAGTTATTGAGCATCAGCGGTTATCAGGAAAATAACTAAATGCAGTCATTTGACTATATGGGAGCAGTTACCATGTCTGAGCAAAGGTATCTAGTACCATTACAGAGGCTCTAGGATAGCTTAACTGACTTCCATCTCCTGTAGGTCTTGTGTCATGTTTGCCAGTCTTATACTGATGTTTTGGGCATCTGAAGGTGGGTGAGATAGTAGTAGACATATAGGTTTAGGCACCTGAATCGCTCCCTACTTTTGTCTACGCATCAATTCTTGACCTGTATAACGGGAATAGTAGCTGCACCTCAAGGGCATGAAGTACTGAAATATCAGACTACTGAGGAAAATGCATGTACCTTCTTAGATGGTGTCATATGCAGCTCCTGGAGAACCATCTCTACACTTAAAAAAGGTATCCTACCAATACTTTTCAAAAAAAAGGAGGAATGTTAATGCTTCAATAATGCATCAAAAACGGTTTAAATAAGTAATAAACCATATGACTAAACACCTGATCACCCATCTGCTGATTCTTGTGACTTACTGTTTATCACCTTCTCAAAAAATTCATTTGTGTGGCTTACTAAGCAAAAAGCTTAAAAATAAAAAGGTTAATTGAAGGTTGGAACATAGGATACATTATTGACTAGTTGACTTATTACCTTTATGTTATGAGTAATCTGGAAGTAGTTCAATAGAGTTGCTGCTACTTTTCCCAGGTCTGAATTTGACCTGCAGTCTTTCTTCTAGAAGCCTTGTCACTTCTTTATGTCTAACAGTGCTTTGAGTAATTTCTTTTTTTTTCCTCTCTTCTTAAGAAAATAAATTATTAATGGCATGAAGAATACAGATTAACAGAAGAAAAAGCCAGAGCATATCACAGCTCCCCAAACCTAAAAGATTTTGAAAAAGGGGAGAACAAAAAAAGCTAAACATCCGTACCTGAGATTGCTCGTTTGCATGCCAACAAAAGGTAGGAACGAAACTACAAAGAGGCTTTGAAATGAGAGGATTATTAGAACAAGAAGAATTTTGAATTAATCAGGACAAGCTTGCATAAGCAGATTCAAGATGCCAGAGGCTTTGGAAACTCTTTTTCTGCAAATCACTTCCTACCACAGACACGCTTCGTGAAAGGAGGATGGGGAGGTGAGCTTAGGGGTGCAGGTGAGGAGGAGGCTCTTCTGTCTCTGATATGATCTGAATTAATGTAGATGTCAGGCAGCAGCTGAGTGTGTGAAATGGTACTGTGTATGAGAATAAAGATTTTGCAGCTACCATGCTAAAGATGAGGGGCAGATCCTTAGCAAGTGCTATTTGTCACAGGTCCAACAGAGCTAATGCAAATAGTGCCAGCTGAAGGTCTATTCCTCCATTTTGTGGTATTTCCTCTCCTCACTCAGCCCTATCTATCTCCTTTATTTTTATGATAAACAGGACTTGAACTCTGCTGAACCTCACAATTCTGCATCTCATTGATGACTCATTAAGATTTTATTGTTCCAGTGACATGTTACTGAACCCAGTTTCCTTAGGGGGCTGGTCTGGTGATTACAGGAGTAACCAGTGACTGCTTAATCGTCTACTTCATTATTTTCATATTAATAATAAATACCAGGAGGTAGATACTTATAATTACATTGCTAATTTAGGAAGACATGAGACCATAAAAGTTGGCAATACTGAAATACAAATTCGGTCTGAAATATCGCATGAATAGATATGACTTGGAAGGTACAGAGGAAGGTAAGAGAGCCTAGACATTGTTATCTTAAAGAGAATTATTGTCTCAGCATTCATAATGGTATTTAATTAAGCAGAAGAAAAATACTTCCTAGAGCAATAAGCAGCTTGGAAGAGACGAGGCAATAATGTATTGTCATGTCTGTCTGGGAAACATCTTCCATCAGGAAATCAGGCCCTGAGGATCCGTCTGCAGCTGGTAAAAGTTAGAGCAGCCTCATCCATTGGTCATCTTTGGAGTAGAAAGTTATAGTTGTGTATGTCCATAAAGTCCATAAAGTATGTCCTGTGACTGCTGTTAAATTTGAACATCTTTGATCAGCAGCTATTTTGCAGATCATGGATTGTCAGCTGAAAGCTTCAGGGCACAGCAGTTCCCCACGCATACCAGTGGCACTGAGCAGACAGTCCAGTCTCACTCTGTGCTCTGGTAACTGCTCTGGAGGCTTGAGACAGTACGATTCATCATAAAGCAGGAAAAATGCTGAGTGGGATGCGTGCTGAACTGCAGACAAAGTTTTTGGTCAGATATCATTCTCTGAAATATGTATTTATATAGCAGTGAAAAATTACGGCAAAATAATTAAACTGACAGTTTTGCAAAAAAAAGGACAAAAGGTAAGGCAGAGGAACGAGAAGAAAAGGGAAGAGACAAGAGACAAGAGATAAGACAAGAGAAAAGGGTGGAACCAGTATTAGCTTTGGACTGGATTCTGATTTGTTTATACTCAGCTGCCGATAAGTCTGAGCTACTCATCTTTCACTTCCTGAATTGTCAATGGGAAAAAAATTGGTACTTCCAAAGGGATATTTTTCTGGTTTATCTTGTATGCCTACCTTAAGATTAGATGAACTGCCATCCAGAGGTGCTTACTTATAACTGATGTGTAGTTTGACTACCTAACTTTCAAATATCTAAGCTAGAGCAAATGTTGAGCGAGGGCTTGTGAGGGAACATATTGGACAGGTGAATCATGAATAGCAATAGTATTTCTCCTTTCTCCCAGAGCAAGATAATGCTTTCAAAGCTGAGGAATTCTGAAAGCTGCAGGCTGTGAAACAAATCAATTTTTTCTGGAAGTTCAGAAAACTATGTTTTCATTCCTCATTATGCTTAAAGTGAGGTTCTGAAGTTCCTTGACTTTATTTTGAATAGACCAAGTTTTTGTTTCAGATGTATTTTCACATAACTGAATATGTTTTTTGCATAGTGCAGCTAAAGTAGCAGTCAAATCTAAAGTAAAAGCATTGCATCCTAAATAGGACAGAAAATCTTGCCCAAGTTCACAAGATGGATGCTCAGCATTGCTCAGCCTTTAACTTGCAGGCAGCTTATCACTCAATTCATTACCTTGAGCTGCACGTATTTGTGTATCACATCAAAAGTCAAACAAACAGCTTTAAGAGGAAGAAGCTGGAAATGTTACTTCAAGTTTCTTCACCTAGGCGAAGGGATTTAGCGCTCCCAACTGCTAGCTATTTCAGAAACCGGAGATTCATAACTCTGCCAAGCCTCTAAACAGTTAAATGTGGTCTGAGTTTGTTTTGTAAGTAAAATAAGCAGAGCGAATCCCTAACTGGGATTGCTAACAATCAGTATCAATAATTCTGTACTTTGGTGACTGTACGTTAACCTTGAAGCATAATCTGAAGTGTGTCTGGAGCTGGATGTTTAGGTGCTAGGGTGGTTTGATATCAACAGGATTGAACAAAGGGGCTGGCAACACTAGCAGTACCTAGCTTGGCTTAGCTTCTCAAGAAGCAACCTAGGACCTCGGTTCTCCTTGTCAAGCTATCCCTCCAGGTGTGTACGCCCAGGAGGAATCTGACTATGTACTGCTGTACTGCTTCTAGCTAGTGTGATGCCTCAGTTTATATAGGGCTCACTGTTACTTACCAGGGTCATATTTCTTCCAGCGAAAAAACATTCTATTAAGCTATTTAAGCGTCAATAATTTCCTTTAAAATGAGTTCACTTGATGGGAGGGAAAGAGGTAGGGAAGCGGATATAGCTTAAAAAAAAGACAATAATTAGGAAAAATAATCTTGATAATTTGCAGAACACCACATAGTTCTTGGGCTCCTTGAAAGTCTATGCATTAGAACCGAAAATCATTGAAGGAATTGAGGAAACCAAAACTGGAAGATGTGAAGAAATGTTTTTTGTAAGTGTACAGTCTTTAGGTAGACAAAAGCACATAGGGATGTTTTTGAGCTCTCTCGTTTAGTAAGGCATGTCTGAGGAGAAGTGTTAGCTCATTGCTCATCATAATGGTATAGGATTGCACAGGAAAACTGGAACACAGCTCCTTTCTTATTGAAATGGAACAGACAAAGGATCTGGCACCAGAAAATACACTAGGTAGATGAAGAAAAGGAATAGAGCTATAATCAGGCAATTATAAATTTAAAGTACGTTTATAATATTAGATTTAAACTTTGCTAATATACATTTTGATTGACTATCCATTCTTGTCTCACTTCCATTACTCCCTCAGGCTCTACTTGTCTCATTAGGCAAATAGTTGGCTTATACAACATAACATTGTATTGAATTTACTATCTATCTCAGTGGCAATTAGATAAAGCACTCAGTTTTGATCCTCTATGCTTCTGAGTTACTGGAAACAAGAGAGAAAATCCTTATAGTCTTGGCTCCTGAGGCTTCCCACATACTACATTCACGATAGCAGACTGCTTTGCCACAGTGAAATATGCGTAAGTGAGTAGACTCTTCACTAAAGATACAGTTGGTATCTCAGATCCTGAGCTCTTTTATTGCAAACCGTGGCTGATGTTACAAAAACTTGCCTCACAGTTTTTTCCCTACTTTCATAATGTTTTTTGAGAATTTTTTTTTTCCCAAAAGGCATGTCAGCCTGGGCAAGGAGAAAGTGCAGGGAATTTTACAGTGTTCAGTGAAAGTATCCACAGAACAGAGACCAAGGGAGAGATTTTCAGGAGCAGAAACATGAAGTGAAAATGATCAGAACATTTTACTAACTGGTATTTAGAATACAGGCAGAAGAAAATCAACCCTAACTTCAACAGTGGTTAAATCTTACCTGTACAGTCACCAGTCTTCTCACTGGTAGTTTATTCCCTTTCTGTGAATGTCTATTCTGCCTACCAGCTTCCCCCGTTCATCCACTGGAGGCTCTCTAAAGGACAGATTATCGTACTATTATCTATCTTCACTGTAACTACTGCAGAGGAACGCAAAACAGGATCTTTAAGCATAATAATAATATTGTTAAAAATATTATAAAATAGACCTTAAGGTCTCTGAACTAGAATATGTTATTTTTTGTTTGATTTTCCTCTGCTTGAGCAGATTCACTACAGGATACAAAGTATTCTCTTACAGTGTTCGGTTGATAAATAAGTTTGTTATCAATTTGTTTTGTAGAATGTCATTCCATATTTAAGGTCTTAAATAAGCATGCAATTGCAGGGAAGTCCCAAATCAAGCAGCACTGTGTTACCTCCCATGGAAATGCATACTCAGTTTGATGCATCTACTTGCATTGCATACATTTAGACAATTTCCATATTCTCTAGAAAGTCGAGGCTGCCTGTTCATTAGCAGGCTGATCTTTGGCACTGAGTTACTGAAGTCGAACACAGAAGATTTCGGTTCAGTAGGAGTCACTCAGGGGAACCCCTCTCCCCACTAGCTTTAGCAGATAACCCCCTTAGGATGACAGAAGTGAGGACAAAGTAGAAACGATGAAGGATTTGGTGATCAGATCTCAAATTGTCATTATGCAGTTATTTCATAACTCAAGTGTCTCTCCCCTCTTGCTTGCAGGAGCTATAATCATTGCCGTTAGAGCAGTGCAGAACCAGAGAAGCTTTACTGGTGAGCGGTAGTATCCTGTAACACACTACCTTCTCCTGTTGTCAAATTCAAGTCTTCTCTTTCCGTATCGTATATGCATCCATTCCTATTAAACAGAGATTTCCAAGCAGCTTAACAGAGAGTCATTTTTTTCCTGCAGTTTTGGCACTGGAGTAGAGAATGAAAGTAAAGTACACAGACATCTTTTATCCACAGGTAGAACGAAGCTTTCTTTTGTGGCAGGTGGAGGATAGGCTGAGTATTTCAGAGCATTAACATTACAAGGTGGTAAGTTATCGGCTCCAAATCTAGCACAATTTCCAGGAAAGCTGATAATTACCTCTCACTGAATTCCAGAGCTATTGGAGACCTTTAGATATCCTTTGAAGCACAGGACTACAGGGAGCACATTTTATTTGTAAATTTCATGCAGATAATATTGATTTTTGTAATTTTTAGATTTTCAAACTGCTTCATTTTCCTGTGATGGTTCAAATCTCACCATTGCAATTGGAGCCTGCTGACTCTTGGTTTGTTTAGTTATCTTAGAAAAAGTCTATGGACAGACCAGAAGTGGGAAACCATTGGTAGAAAATAGGACGGAAAAGACCACCATGTGTGTTCTGGTGATATCAGTGCGACACAGTTGCTTCACTCACTATGTCATTATTTTCTTGAACGTGCTACTATCTTCTTCCCAGCTAGGATTCTGGATGTGAAATCTTGGCGACACCCCAGTGCATGTGAATTCCATAACCTCTGCTGTTCACTTCTGAAAAAAAAATAAAAAAAGCCGTTTCATGTAGCTGTGCTGCAGTACCATCTGTTTAAGATACTGCGTTGGGTTTCACCGTGCTGTCGCTGCAACGTGTGATCAGTCATTGATGCAAAGAATTGTAGGTTCACAGAAGTAAGGGTAAAACACCAAGATATAGCCGAGAATCTGTCAATTTTCCAGTGGTTTTTCCAGATAACATAATATTTCTAGGCTCAGCACATGAATTTAAATGGAACTAGAGCAGAATAAATCTCTAATGTGAATCAGCTACATCAAAACTTTCATAGAGTTTGATTTACACTAGATTTTATCTTTTTGCCGGTCCTTTTTTTTCAGATATTGTATATCTGCATTGGAGATTGGCATTGAGCCAATATTAAAAATATGCCTGTGACAGAAAAATCCGGGAAAAAAATATAAAAGCTTAATCGATCAGTAGTTAATAGTTTGCCTTTGCTTTCTTTCAGACAGGCATCTCAAATGGTTTTGCAAATATGAATGGCTTCCTCATTGTTTTGTACATTTGTATGGCCTCTCACAACTTTAATAAGGGTATTGAACATCACTACATCCCGGTGATACAGGGGAGTGCCATTACCTCAATTTCCAGAAATATTCAGTCACAGGAGAAATCTAAGGTCATATCAGGCCAAAGTACCCAAATCTATCTGGTCAGGCAGTTAATGTTCAGTATAGACTTTCTCAAGAATTCTAGTAAAAAAGAAAGGATTCTGATTTCTTTCTGTATAACACTTGAATTGATTTGCTGAGATTAAGTGACTCAGTGTATACTGTAAAGACTTGGAAAGGACACCCGCACTTCATGCTTACACTCTCCTCAGCCCTCACTTAATTTTTATTGCATTGAATTACCACCTGCCTCTTAAACTCTGCAGCTATGATGCATTCTGGATGATAATCAAACCCCGTAAAAGACCAAAATCCTGGTATTGCCTATGTCCTTACCAGTTCATGTAACATGGATCAAACATGAGACTCTTCTGAGCTTTACTTTGGGTTTACCTGTCAGTTATGGTGGAATGAGTAGACTAGAAAGCTGGGAGTAATAGGAATTTATGCAATAGTTTCAGAGAGGAAAGGTGAATGGGTGCTCATGTGTCATTACTCCTTTTCACAAGCATAACTTCTTGTTATAGCATACAAGCTATATATGCACAAGCATAACTTCTGGGCTCCCAAGTCAGCCTACAGAAGCCTTCTTCAAGAGGAAAGCTGGCTTTTGCAGTACCATCTGAAAGAGTGAATTATTAAAGGAAGAAAGTATAAAAAGCAGCCCAGAATGAGAGATTGTTTGATATTTTTAAGTGTATTTTACAGTAAATAATAGAATTCTCCTGCAAAGAAGGTAAAATTATAATGATGATCCATTGCTACTTAAATCTTTTGATCTCAGTGAGACAGGAATTCACCCATGTGCTTGAAGTGAAAGGAGTACTTCAGCATTATACCGACTTCAGTCACCTTAAGTCTGTATCTGTTTTGACCTAGCTGTCCAGGCTCTCTCATCGAGAAAGATAGGCATCTCCAGAACATGATTTATCTAATGATAGGTGCTTATCAAAGATAGAATATGTTACCTTCTCAAAAAGCCGGTCTATTTCCATTCGCTGTGTGTAGGAAATCACAGAATCAGAACGACTGAGGCTGGAAGGGACCATGGAGATCATCTAGCCCAACCCCCCTGATCAAGCAGGGTCATCTAGAGCACGCTGACCGGGATTATGTCCAAAAGAGTTTTGAATATCTTCAATGAAGGAGACGCCACTACCTTTCCAGGTAACCTGTCGCAGTGCCCTGCCACCCTCACAGGAAAGAAGTTGTTCCTCAGGTTCAGACGGAACTTCCTGTGGTTCAGTTTCTGCCCATTGCCTCTTGTCCTGTTGCTGGGCACCCACCACTGAAGAGAGTCTGGCCCCATCCTCTCAACATTCTCCCTTCAGATACTTGTACACATTGATCAGATCCCCTCTCAGTCTCCTCTTCTCCAGGCTGAACAGGCCCAGCTCTCTCAGCCTTCCTTCAGAGGAGACATGCTCCTGTCCTCTCATCATCTTGGTAGCCCTCCGCTGGACTCTCTCCAGTGGTGCCATGTCTCTCTTGTACTGGGGGCCCAGAATTGGGCACCGTACTCAAGATGAGGCCTCCCCAGGGCTGAGGAGAGGGCGAGGATCACCTCCCCCGACCTGCTGGCAACACCCTGCCTCATGCACCCCAGGATCCCATTGGCCTTCTTGGCCACAAGGACACACTGCTGCCTCATGCTTAACTGGCTGTCCACCAGCACTCCCAGCTCCTTCTCGGCAGAGCTACTTTCCAGCAGGTCAACCCCCAGCCTGTCCTGCTGCATGGGGTTCTTCCTCCCCAGGTGCAGGACCTTGCACTTGCCTTTGTGGAACTTCAGGAGGTTCCTCTCCGCCCAGCTCTCCAGCCTGGCCAGGTCCCTCTGAAGGGCAGCACAGTCTTCTGGTGTGTCAGCCACTCCCCCCAGTTTAGGATCATCAGCAAACTTGCAGAGGGTGCACTCTGTCCCTTCCTCCAGGTCACTGATGAATACATTGAACAAAACTGGACCCAGGACTGACCCCTGGGGGACACCACTAGCCGCAGGCCTCCAACTTGACTCTGCACCATTCACCACAACCCTCTGAGCTCGGCCATCCAGCCAGTTCTCAAGCCACCTCACTATCCACTCATCCAACCCACACTTCCTGAGCTTACCTAGGAGGATGTGATGGGAGACAGTGTCCAAAGCCTTGCTCAAGTCCAGGGAGACAACATCCACTGCTCTGCCCTCATCTACCCAGGCAGGTATCCCATCCTAGAAGGCTACCAGACTGGTCAAGCATGATTTCCCTTTGGTGAATCCGTGCTGACTCCTCCTGTTCACCTTCTTGTCCTCCAGATGCTTAGTGAGGACCTCCAGGAGGAGCTGTTCCCTCACCTTTCCAGGGGTGGAGGTGAGGCTGACAGGCCTGGAGTTCCCTGGCTCCTCCTTCTTGCCCTTTTGGAAGAGTGGGGTGACATTGGCTTTCTTCCAGTCCTCAGATACTTCTCCTGTTCTCCAGGACCTTTCAGGATGATGGAGAGTGGCCTAGCAGGAATCTTCACACCTAGCTTGAACTGAATGGATAAATTAATTCAGATAAATCTTGTTCTATGTAAGGGAAAGCAGAATCAGGATCAACTCATCAGCTTCTTTTCTTTTTCTCACTACTTAATAGTACATGGTGTATAACAGGACTAATCTTTATTGGTATTTAGTAAAAGTATTTTGAGACTGTTTCAATATTTCATCTTTGTTTTGGTTATTAATCTCAACAGCTATTTATTGCATTGTGTAGTGCAAAGCAAACAAAAATAATCCTTTAATTGATCTTTTAATGATATATTTTATATAATATCAAACTTGTAATCAGAAAATGTATTTTATAGTAAGAATTTGTTTCTTTCATTCTTATACGAGCATTCTTATGACCCTTAAATGGCAGCAGACTTTCATTTTTACAAAATTTGGAAATCTCTGGATTTGCTTTCCAAATTTTGTTTACTGCTATTGAAAGTGAAGAAAGCAATTGCTGGATATGAAGAACAGGCTGTCTTTGACTGTATTTCTAAGTTGTAAAATGTAGTGATTATCTTAAAAGCATGAGCTTTTTGCTAGAATTAACTCTTATCTCTAAGCCTTTCTTGTCTTATGTATCACTGCCTTCACTGACCTCTGCTTCCCACTGGAAAGCCAAACACCATAACAATTTTTTGCTTCAGATGACTCTTACAACATTTCAAAGTGAAGGTCTTCTTTTTCCTTGCATTAGTTTCTAGTTGACTTTTTGCAACCTTTGTAGTACACTGGAAATTGCACTTTGGAAATGTTATTATTTTGACCTAGAACATCTTCACCATTTCCTTTATTTTCATCTGAAGACTCCCACACACATTCCAGCACCTTTGACATTTTTATTTCTACCATTTTCTACCATTTCTTATAAATGTCATTCATCAAGAAACATTCGACCTCCAGGATGACTGGCAGTGCTAAGGCACAGGTGACATTAGTCATTCTTTTCCAGGTCATAGAGAAAGAAATTAAGGGGAGGACAAGACGATAAAGATCAAGAAATGACTAATGAATTGATGAAATTAGGACATTTAGGGATATTCAACTATACAGAGGTGTTCATGGAAAGAACGTACTTCTCTTCCGCCTTGTAGCTCAGGAGAATAATGACCATTGAGTTAAGACCATTGAGAACCATTAGAAAAGGTTTAGAATAGGATTAAGAGAAATTTGGGATAGTTATGTATTTTCCACCTCTGATCTTAGTAAAAAAGAAGAATAAAAATAGGCAAATGAAATTACTTTAATAGATAAAGGAGCACCACAAGTTAGAGAATGGATACCTGAAATGAAGTGAGAATCAGTGCAAGTCAGAACAGTAGTCAGGCTCTTAAAGTGGTTAGGAAAAGGATTATGTCTACTTTGGGCACTTGTATACCGCAAAAAGCCTGTGAAACAAAATGGAAGAACTTGGATTTTGATGAGGGCAGAGATTGTCCTCATGCTATTGAGGAGGTAAACACTATGGAAATAATGCCACTAGGAAGACTTTTATTTTCCAGAAAAAGATTAAACACTACTAGTATGACTCTATTACTCCTAGAGATGAGAATTTCACAGCAAATAATAACTGAAATGCTAAGAAGCACTGTTGCTTTAGAGAAGATTTTGGGAGGAAATGGGGGCATTATAATTTTTTTTTTTTTTCAAGTGATCATGGAGTGATTTAGTTTCAGTTAAATGTAAGGATGAGCAAGAACAAGTCTACAGTAAAGGACCTTGCTTTTGAAAGGATGAAAACCACTCTAGTTACAGCAGTGAACCGAAAGAAGAAGACTAAGTTCTCAGAAGCCAAAAAAATTTAAGATTTCTGTCAAGGGATTGTACTGTCGAAAACCTGTTCTTAACAAGAGGAAGAAAGATCATAAGAAGAGATTATTAATTCCTAAATGGCTGAATGGATGAAAGATGCTAAGAAATAAGAAAGGCATATACAGAAAGCGAAAAAAAAAAAAGTTTTCAAGTTTTCAGCTAAGAAGGCTGTGTGCTAGATATTAAGGAAAGAGAAAATTGGCAAAACCTGGGCTATATTCATCTTTGCAAGACATATTAAAAGAAAGAGCAAAAGACTATTCAGCTAAATTAAAAGTTAGTCTGTTAATGAAATTTGCTGGTGATCTGGTTTTGTGGGGTATTATTAATATGTAGGACAGTTAGAACGTCACGTCTAAAGATCCAGTTATTCTTCAAGACTAGAAAAAGGAAGAAAATAAATAGAGCACAAAGGAAGCTCATCAAGATTGCTATCAACTGGGAGATTCTCAATTGGAAAGAGCTGAGGAAGAAAAGGAAGTAGATGTTTTAACCGATTACAGGATGGCAATGAATCATCAAAGCTTTTACTGTAGAGAAAAGAGACTATTCACACAATTCTGCACGGAACTGAGATCTCTCCTGGAAGCCATCCTAGAGTCTCATGTTCAAAAACGATTAACTCAAACAGAAAAAGAAGTAGAGAAGGACTTCTAAAATGATCAAGGAATGAGAGGAGAATGAAAGAATTTTACCTGATCAAACTCATAACATGAAACCTCAGCAGTGACAAAGTTTTTCCTTAGAAATATATCTGCATCTTTCTGGGTGTCTTGTCTGAGGAATGAGCAGCAGGAGGAGGAAGAGCTACACAATCTACACAACAAAGCTGACGTGTAAATATACACGTATAACTTGGTTACAAGTAAATGTAGGTAGATAATTACAGAACTTAAGATCCTGCAACAGCTTTTGAATAGCAGGACTAATGGACACAAAGAGTAGAATAATTTTGAAGAATAGCCTGCTAGATGTATTAGCCAGGTCAGCTGAGGTGGTTATCCTCAATAACAGAATGCTAGACTGATTTGATCATTTAATACCTTATTTCTATTCCTGTGTTCTTACTATTTCAACATTGTCTCTGTTGTCCTATTGTTTGTGGGCCATGACTTTTTCTGGTATGTGAAGGTTTTAGGATACAAGCTCTCCTAAAGGTTGCTTATGTGCTTTTAAATAGTTTAAACTATGCCTTTCTGTACCTAGGGAACATAGAAACACCATTCAATTTTAAAGGGAAATATGAAATGTAAAACCACCTGGATTTTTATTTTCTACTAGTATCAAGACCTGTTGAACTTACATAATGTAGTCTCCACTGCTACTTAAGGATAAACTTGAATGCCAAAATTAAAGGTATCTTAACAAAAATAAGAAGGAAATTGGGATGAAAGCTAGAAGTGAAATGGCTCATCAGTAATCTTTTTGTTCTTTTGTGAAGATATGTGCCTTCAGCAAACACACACAATTGCCGGAACACATCTGAGGAATTATTTTGAAGTACAGTATACAGACAGTCTTTCACAAATTGAAAAAAAAAAAATTATCTCGATTTTTGGATGTTCACAGTGCTTTCAGAAAGCTACCAAATTGATTTAGGTTCTTAAGCAGTGCATTTATTTTGTACTAGTATAATCACCAGCACTTAAGTTATTAGTGCTATTTTTGGTTGCTGGGCTGATGCAAAATGTTAGTAAATGTAACCCAATGAGCTGTATTTTTATAGCTGTTAGGAACTATCAGACATGCCAGCACAAGTCATTTCAGACAGCTCCACTCTGTGATCACACATAGAGCCATTTTGAATATTTTACTAATTCATTTATCAAGTGCTAATTTCCCAGCAGTAAAAAACTGAGCAATTGTCTAGGCGTCTCTCTGGGTATCTTGTCATTTTGTTTTCTATGCCAAATAAATTATTGCTGTCTTACGATTATGAATACAGGAAAGCTCAGAGGAAGCTCGATTATAATCTCTACTTAGGAGGCTAACATGTTACCTGTGTATCTGATTCAGGAGAATTACACACAATATTGATCTTGGAGATTAAAGCATTTCCACATAAAGAAGGTATCACTATATTCAATGGCATCACTGCATTTCTATTCTCCCTCAATGATATTTTTATTCAGGGAGTCTATAGTACCTATGGGGTATCACAGAAACGTGTTACACTGCCTTTTCTTTACGATGAATCTATTTTATTCTCTGCCACAATTAATCCATTTCTGAATAATGGCAAAACAGTGACATTCTTTTATCAATACATGAACAGATTTCTCTGGTGCCAGTAAATTAGATTTTGAAGCGTGGCACTGGCTGCAGAAGTCTCAGAGGGCTGTGCCTTGCGCTCTGTGCTGAATTTTGTTTGGCTTAGTATTCCCAGCGAAGGCTGCGGGAGACGAGCAGGTTCAGTAACAGTACTCTGCCTCGGTATCTGTTACTGTTTATTGGCATAACTACCCATTACTGTTTATCAGCATAACTTCAGTGAAGCCAGTGCAGCAAAGCCACTTTGCACAAGCGTTTGTTTTTCAAGGGCTTACAGAGCATGCCCTTCAGGTGTGCCCAGGCACGGTTACCCCCTGCTCCAAGCAGGTGGGCATCAGGCACCGCTGGTCCAGAGCTGGGCAGCCGATTTAGCACAGTGCTCAGGTGAGCTAAAAAGCCCTAATGAGGGCTGGTGTTTAATGAGGGCTCACAACTCAGAGCGTGAGCAAAGCAGGCACGTGACCTCCTGCATCTGACTGGGAAGGCATGACCGCAGAACATGGACAATAGAATTAGGATTAAATTCTGACTCCTGTCCCGATTTTGTAGGAAAGGCTGTAATCTGCCTTATATAAACAGACCTAATTCTCTACTCCATCACACCATTGTTATCAGAGTATAATGCTATTAAAATAAATGAAACTATCTTCAAATAAAATGGGTGTCATGTACTGGAGAATCAGATCTACAGACTTGAGACTAGCAAGAAAGGAAGTGAAATGATTTCTTTATGTAAGGATATGTTCTGAGGCATAACAGATTAGTAAATGCAATTCGTGTATTTTTTCTCACATATTATAATAGGTTCTTATTATTTGTGCTATTTTTAAGCAAGTATAGAATTAGTCTTGTTATTTTTTACAATAAAGTGAGAATCTTAGTGAGCAAGATATGTTATAACTCTGTAATCCTGTACGTTACAGCCTGGCATGTGCCATACACCATACAGAAATGCAGGAAGAACATATTATGACTGTTTGGCATTGTTTTCTGTTTTGTAAAATTATATTTTGTCTGCTACGAATTTAAAAAAAAATTCTATAGATCTCTACAGGCTATTAAAAGTGGCTGGAGTGAAAAACAAAGTACGTCTGAAGGTTTCCTTCTACCTACCATACGCTATTAGAAAATTGCTCACTTATACAGGTAGCGCATATCAGAACTCTGCAAAACTGGCGAATACACTTCAGGTAAATTTCCTGCACATATGTAAAAAGTGCCAGATTTTGAAAAAGGGATATGCAGCATACATGAATTTTTCATCTCATAAGCCATTGGAACTGCCTGAGTAGCCTCTAGCAAATTTTATCCAAGAAAGAGAAAGAAAGCACGCATTTTTGCGGAGTAAGTGGCATCTGAACAAATAAGGGAACCACAGGGCATAAAATGTGTTCAATACGTATGAAATCTGGTAGGCCTTAGCCAAACTACTGGAAAATATGTGTGCTGTGGATTGAGCAGGCTGGACACAATCCTGGGTAATATGCTTGAGCAGGAGGGTTGGACTAGCTGATCTCCAGAGGTCCCTTCCAACCTCAACCATTCTGTGACTCTGTGCGACTCTGTGAACGGCGTTTGAATAACATCTTCCGAAGAATCAAAGGATGATGTTTTATTAAAAGCCAATGTTATAAGGACTTAGCTTATTGGAGAAATTTTGAGAATTGAACACTAAAGGAAATAACTTTAACAAAATTTTGTTTCTGGTTTAGTGTCTGATAAACCTCAAAGACCACATAGCTAAGTAAAACAGGCCTAGGGATTCTCCAGTTTTCAATTTGGATTGCCTTTGAAAAAGTATTGACAATTAAGAGAATATCACTATAAAGCAAATAGATAGGAAGTACGTGAATTTTTGCTCCAAATTTTAAAGCAATCCTTAACAGAGGCCTTTTAAATATTCCCCCTTCAATTCTGCAAACACAACTGACATGTCGTCACAGTCAATGACCAAAATAAAGCAGAGAGTTGCTAGATGGAAATTCCTAGAAACTTTTGGAGCTCATCCTAAATTACAAGTGTGCTTTTGCAGACTCAGTAGGAGGCACTGTTACGCAAGCAGTGTTCTAGGTCCCTAAAACCGTCTGACTAAATAAGCTGGCCAGCAGGGAACTGATGAAAATCTGACCTTGTAACAAATAACGTGTTAGTTGCCTCAAACCTAGCTAGGTTACCATACAAATTGGACGAGGCAGTCCCAAAGACAGGTAAGAAGGAATGTGAAGCGAGGGTTAGCTGTCCACAGCGGGCACCATAAAGTCCAGACTGGATGGAGGAAATTAGATCTGCATAGCACCTAGGAGCTTATAAACAGTGACTGACAGGTCTGGAGAAAGGAGAGAAGAAAATGGGAAAGAAGGTCCTGATTGAATAGCATCAAGGAACAGCGCCAAAGGGAGCAGCACCTGAGAAATAACACTAGACCCTGGATGTCTCTGCAATGATATGTACATATAAGATCTGATCAAGTCTTGCCTAATGGTAGTTTTGCATATTTGCAGCAAGTGTAAAGTTAGTTTGATATATCTTGTAGTTGTTAATGATGAAGTCATACCTTAAGTAACAGAATGTATTTGTGCTTTGAAGAGGAAGGGTAAGCCAGAATATCTATATACCTTCACTCCAGGTGTTTCCTGGCCCATCTCCTTCAAGAACCAGCCAGTGAGTGGGCTGAGAGCATTGCCTCATCTGGCTGGCCTGATTAACGAGTGGCAGCAGTCTTAGTTTGTGTGCAGCTGAGGCAGGATCCTAAACCTGCTGCCAATTGGGAATAACTGTTAATGCACGCTGTTCCTCAAATCATGCCCAGATATTGGCTGTGGAGATGCTAGTTTTTATAGTCAAAACTGTGCCGGGGAGCAAACTCATGATTAAACATTGTCGACAATCAGGAGTTCAGCCCTTCAGATCACTTCTTGGTCCAGCTTTATTTAACAATGGAGATGTAGTCAAACAGTTTTGCCTTCATAAGGACCTCACTAAAGTGAAATTTTGAGAAGCTTCTTCACTGATTAACCGTATGCTCATTGATTAACAATGTGTTGAAGACAAATCTTCAGCTGAAGGTTGCTGGTGTTTTCTAGAAATAAGAGTTATTTCAGACTGTAGATACAAAGTGTAATACACATCTAGGAATCTGTGGAGCCATAAGAAAGAAGGAAAAAATATAGAAAACAATTTCCTTGCGAAATATTCAGACCCAGCTCAGGTTTGGAAGTTCTCCAGCCCATGAATCCTAGAAAGATGATTATCAGTGGGTAGTTCTTTTGCCTCATGGAGGTTAAGTACTAAAAATACTTCAAATAACTCCTAGGCCACTGCATAAATGCTAATTAAATTAGAACAATGATCATTGGTGACAAGATTTGACCTAGAAAAATCTTCACCAGATCCAACATCATTTAGAGTCTGCAACAGTTTGTTTGGGGTTATGGTTCAACTCATATCACAGTACAGAGAGCATCGTTGAAGTTCAGATCAGTATTTAGCTCCAGCGTTCAGTATGTTTACAGTAGCGCCCTTTTCTTATCCTCGCTTTGTTTACAATGCTCAATGCTCAGCTCTCTTTTTCACATTAGAGTAAAACAAGGCAGTTTGAGAGCAGATTGGAGGTTCCTGTGGGTCAGAGAGTGATACATAAAACTCAGCTATGCTAAGTGTTTGTGAAATGAAACAGATGGATGTCGTCTCTAGACAGGGGAAGGGGGCAATTAGGGATGTTCATCAGCCGAAACAGAGAGACCTAGATACTCAAAGGTATTTGAAGACTGCTATACTCACTACGGCATGGTCCAGCTCCCTTAGGCCAGATTTCCATTGACAGCTAGGTGCTTAAATTCCATTCGTAAATGAATTATGCAGTTCAGGGTCATGTTCAGTTTATCTCTCTGCATGTATTTTCTGCAGTTGCTAGAACTTCTGGGGTGCCTACATTGAGCGGTTAATGAGTGATTTATATTGCTAAGAGGAACACAGTGGGTGCAAAACTTTCAATGGCATTCCCAGGAAGTGGCCTTCCACTTGAGTGGCCACCACTCTACATGTCACTGAAGCAGTGGTATCTGAGTCTCTATGCATTTTTAAAAATATTCTTACCTTTGGAAATTGAGGCTGAGATCCATCTGAGTTGACCTTACACACCTACTTTGCAACTACCCACCTTGAAATATAGTCACCCTAAACTCTTTGATAGTCAATGGAGGAAAAGAGGCATGATTAGGCCAAGATTTATTTGATCTGTGTTGAGTGTATAGGTATGCACTTTACAGTGAGGTGAATCATTCTGTAGAAATGTCTTTTTTCACAATTGCTGTAAAGGGAAGCTTGGATAAGCACATTAGAAGTAATTACTTTTCACAGTCACAAACACATAACATTTTGAATCTAGCTATTTCAGTTTCTAAAAAGACTTATCACCACAGGCAACTTTAGCATGAAAAGTTTATACTATTAGCATAACTTGAAATAACTGACTTTATGTCGCCAATTGGGTGCAGTTTAGATACTACTGGTGGACCAACCCTTGCCAGTTAGCCTGCACGCAACATCATATGGCAAGGAAAGTCTTAACAGTGGGTTATCAGTTGCGGGCTGGAGCTAAGAACTTGGAAAAGAAAAGAAGCCAATCTGAGCACATATGCAGTGTGTGCAGGCTTGCACACATAGTGGGAAGACTCCACCGCTGTTTAGCCTGTCAAAAGCTCAAAAGCTTATTAGGACGGTGGCCTCTGATCTCAGCAGGAAGATGAGAAAGTTTTAGAAAATGAAAAATGTGGCACTGCGGTTCATCTAATCTGTCTTTTCTGCTTTCTCTTTCTCCCAGCATTGTATATATGGATTATACTTTTCCCTTCCCCAAGATATCAACTGTTAATAATTCACTATGATGATTTTGGACATTTTATATTTAAAGTCTGCATACAATCTACTGATTAAATCACATTATGTATAGTTGGATGAATATCTTATTTAACAAATTGCTTTCTTCTGTCACCACAAATTGTACTTTTTCAGCAAATGACTGGCCATTTTAATAAGAATGAGTGTAATTATTTTACAGCCTCTGCTCTTTAGAGGCTGGGGTACTTTATTTTCATGTAAGAAGTCAGTGAATATTATTGTAAAGGAGGATTTTTAAAGTTGTAGTTTGTGCTTATGATTTACAGAAAATGACTGTGCTTGGAAAATAAATAAAACTTGGGGGCTTTAGTGAGATCATTGAACCTTAAAACGCATGAATCACTGAGTATTCCTTCTCTTTACCACACACCTCATGGTAATATTTCCTCTTGTTATTCAATCAACTAGACAAAAAAAAAAGAAAAGGAAAAAAAGCAAATGTGGGCAAGGAAACCAAAACCAAAGCCAACAACGTGGACTTTATTCTTCCTAAAGATATGTGAGACTAGCAAAAGACAACCTTTATTTCGTAATTTTTTCTCAGCTTTGGTCTCAGATACTCATCCGAGTTGCCATAAGTCATCCAAGCAGTGAGGGCTGCCCTGGGTGCAGTCTTAGCCTACTGCAAGTGGCAAAGAATGGGAATTAGCTGAAGTTCATTTCACCTTGAATTTACCAGGAGGTTGTGTATTAATAGTTTCCTGGGCTCAGATGATGCATAATAACACGTTACATCAGAGTAATGATAGATGACAGCTTGACTCACATACATAGATGTCAAAATCCAGAAGGAAAGCTATAGAATGTAGGTACCTGTCACTTAAGCCCTGGAAAATCTCTTCCTTCAGCTTCTGTGTGTTAATATCTTTGTGAAAATGAAATTCAGATACCTAAGTTAGATACTTTTGAAAACACAGGCTCTCATTTAAGTATGGTAGCTGTCCACTGTAATCTACTAGTGACTTTTGGAAAAAGGTTTAAAAAAGAAAACATGTTTTAGTTCTGCAGGTGATACTGATCTCAGCCTAGTAGCCCATCAAACCCCAGCAAGGAGGAAAGCTACTATATCCATGTAAATTCACAAATTCAGAGGGCGAAAAGAAGGAAGCACAGAAACTACAGTAGTTCCTTAAGAAATGTAGTCTTAATTTTATCATCTTTCTGTATCAGAAGGCATTGAACCTGAACTTGCTGCACCCTAATCTATTTCTTTAACTAGATTATTCTGGGTTGTATATTATAAAACTTTTCTTTTTATCTGTTTCACAATTTATAAAGAATTAAGTATTTCTCAAGGCAGAGAGAGAATGGATGCAAGAACCCAATATTTAGGTATATACTTGATATTTAGAGAGACCCTGAATGAGAGCAAGGGGTACATCATAATTTACCCACATCTTGCATCGCGGTCACGGTGATAGTAACAAGGCTGGAGATGAGAATGGATGGGAGAGGAGGAGTTTCAGCAATTCTTTGATTCTGGATTTGAGTGGGAATTCCATCCCACAGTTTAGCACACTTTAGTCATCCTAAAAAAAGGAGACTTTAACAAAAGACACACATTCCAACTATATAAGTATATGATACATACATATATATATATATAGCCATAATTTTGTTTTGCAGCACCATTTGCTTGAAGCAGAAGCAGGTGAAGATCCTTAAATCAGTTTTACTTGTGAGGCTGATCCTATTCACTAAAAAAATTACTCTAGGAAAAAATATTGATATCAAGAGAAAGTTTCTAGATAGGCTCAGATCTGGAGGAGAATGAGACCTGGGGAGACAAATTACATGAGAATAACAAGGAAGCTCTTTAGAGAAGGGATTGTAATTTTGTTCTGTGTGTGTACAGCACAAGGCACACAGAGTGCAGGGCCATATGTCGGTTTCCCAGATGAATCCCCTAAACTGTAAATCATTAAATGCTGAAGATATGCCTAAACCTTAGTACCTGAATAGAGCTTCTGAAGTCAATGAAATAGCTTATTTCCTTTAAGATGTGAAGCTCCCACTAGAGAAAGATCACTTACAGATAATGCTCTCAAAAATAGCATTGAAAATAGTATAATAGTAAGGACATTCCTTAGCTGGGGATTTATCTGGATGGCTAGATGGAGAGGAAGGAGGGATTAAAGTCTTTAGTAGGGGTCATTCACTTCCATGTCACCAAATACAGTCACCCTCACACGGCTGCTCAGTGGTAGCTCTTCTTCCTCCCTCCTTCTTCCTACATATACTTCAGGTATACTTTCCAAGAACTTATGCATTTATTGTGTGTGATCTGTTGACAATGCATTGCCCATCTATGCAAGTAAGTGCAGAAGAGCCCAGTAAATGTGCTGATCTCACGTGTCACAACAGGTTTTGTTTTAACACTTCAGTATTTTGATCATTAACAAAATTCTGGGGGTCAAATTTCCAGATAATTCAGCTTACTTGAACAGATTTCCTCACTCTTCAGTAGCTCGATTTAGCCCGATGCTGTCTCTGAAATTGTTCTTAGGTTATGACCTTACTGAGTGAGTTTCAATCAAGAGTGAATTTTTATGACATTTTGTAAAACTGCGAAAATGAGTATTTATAATGGGAAATGTGAAACACCTTTAACTATAACTGCACTGCTAGGAGCTGAAATAATAAAAGAGCTTACTCTGTTTCATTTCACATTGTATAAGCTATTAGACAGAGGAGGTGGAAGTACGATTTAATTCTTCTCTCCCAGTACATTAAAGGTATATTTGTTTTTAGCTCCTTTCACTGACACTCTGTTTTACATTTTACCCTTTAGCATCCAATAAAAACAAAATAAAAAAGAAGACAGAAGAAGGAAGAAATGAAACTGCTGTAGAGAATAACCTCAGAGAATAAGATAACTTTGTTTACAATCTAATAAAATATTTCTCATGAGTGTGGAGGGATGGAAACTTCTCTGCAATACTAAGTAACTCAAAGCTCTTGTGTTGGAAGGAAATGAAAAAGTCAGTAGTCACTGCACAAGGGGCCATACATTATATGACTGAACTGTACCCGGTGACTGACTATGAAGCATAATCAGTGGACTCTTAGAAAAAGAATGCACAGTGGCCAGCATGTTTGGTCTGTAAATCGATAAAGTTCTAGTAAGAGCTTCTGTCTGGCTTTTGTGCTGACTTTTTATTAGCCTTTTTCTTTTTTTTTCTTTTAAACTGACAACTCTCATGAGAACTGCACTTCCTATGCTGCTCTGATCCAAGTCTGATGTCAGTCTGCCTAGCAACACTGATTCACCCGGCTAGTCCTAAAAGCCAAGAATTGCATTCCCTGCCCTATAAAGGTTCTTTCATGTTATCTGTGCCCTCAAGAAGTGAACTCCAGTCCACTTAAAACTCATTTACTTTACAGTAGTTTCTTGGGTGCAGCCGAATTCTTCTTGGACAATATAATGATTTTTAATGAAAAGAAGCCTCCAAGAGATGGTAAGAGAAATGGTGGAATTTTCTGGCTATGTAATCATTTGTTGCACACTTGAAATTTCATACAAGCACACAAAAATAATTCTATGGTTGTGCATGTACTGGCTGAACTAAAAGCCACCAGTAGAATGGATCTACATGCAGAATACATTATTATAATGAAGATGGGGAATATACATGCTTATTAATGTTCTCATTAGTTGCAGTATTAGAGTTTCCCTTTTATCCCTACCTTCCACTGCAGGCATAATTCTTTTCAGAAAATAGCAACAAGGAAAGGTGATAGGAGATTGACAGGTTTTTTCTTTAAATTGAAGTTATCCTAAAAAAAAAGTAGAAACAGCATTTCAGCATTTGATATTCTGTTATATTTGGAACTTTATTTATTTATCAACTAAATTTATTGTTTACCTCTTTCCATCCTTGTGATAGTCTCGAAGACAATGTACATACAGGTGAAGATACATGAACTGTGCTCTTAATCAAGCCTTGAACAACCCAAAATCAAAATCTTGTAGCATCTGGACCAGAAGGAATCCAGACTGATTTTCAGAAACTAAATTTTTTAGGTTTGCCTGCAAATTTGTTTTGTTTTTGACAGTAATGATTTAATCTGGAATCACCAAAAAAGCAAAGAAGACTCCATGATGGTTACAGGTTCACATCTCTCTCAGCGGCTCTCTGAGTCACTGAACTCTGAACACATTTATAATGAACTCAAGCTCAGCTGTTCTGTCAGTGGTCATACTTTTTAGTACAGAAGTGGGTATGCCTTGGCAAAGATCAATGTAATTTGGTCTTCACCTTTGTGTAGAGCCCATAAGTAATAATGTAAAAGAAATAAGTCATGAGTTAGTTGTGTCACCTGAGTCTTCCAAGTTTATATTTTCTGGAAAACTATTAAAATCATTAGGATACTGAGAGAGCTGCTCTTCCTGCAATGCCATTAGCCAGCCTGCTACTATTTGAGTAAATATGAAGAAATCAGTCCCTAATTTTATATGCACTTTTCCAGATCTGGCCAACTTAACAATAGCCAACCAAGAGGCTTAATGTTAAGATGACATTGGTGCCCTCTTTTCAGTGAAAGATGAACAGCAGCATGGGACCTTGAGCTCACTGGGACCTTTTAGCAGCTTCCTTCTCTCCTTGCTAACCATCTTAGTGGGATACAGGTCAGGTATTACCTTCTGACCCTGAGTCTGGGAAAGTCACTGCCATGTGTTTCTTTCCAATCTGGCATGACTTGTCCTGACCAAACAACAAACAAGATCCAAAGAAGAGCTTAGGCTTGTGTTAGGAAACTGAGCACACTCAGTTTTTCAAGGTGATTTCAGAGCTAGTGCTGTTTGCTCCGGGTCATGTCCTCACAGGACAGCAATTCATGTATTTCAGAGGTCTGCAGTTGAGAATAATCTGAAATTCACTTTTCACTGACAATACAGCTCCGTTAGTGAGCATTAATTAGCTGAGGTTACCATTCACTTTTTTCTTTTCGCATTTCCATGTCTTTCTTTTCTAATTACAGCTCCTATATCTCTCCCACCTCTCCGGTTTCCTCGGTAGGTAGGTAGTACAAATGTAACAAGTGCATGTGTCTCTTGCCTCTGCCTTTTCAGGCATCTTCTTCGCATCTGCAAGATCCTCAGGGAAAAAGTTAGAGGCCACACAGCGTAACACATGTGTGGCAGCAGCTGGGGAGTGCTGTTCCCAGCAATTCTTCCAGCTGTAATAGTTACCCGTTAGGGAGCAACAGAAACGTCTCCCCATCACTAACTGGATCCCACTGCAGGCCTTCTGCTTCCTTCCCAGGAACAATTCCTTATCTCCCACAGGTCAGCTTCAGTCTTCTACTTTATTAATTAGAGGCAAAACTGTCACTCCTTCCACATGCCCGCTCAGGGAGTAATGGTGCGTGAGAAGTCTCATTAGTCTCCTGTGTGGGCTGCCCACACTGCCAGATCCCTCAGAGGGAAGAGAACAACTGTTAGCTGAATGCTGCTCTCCTTTCCTGTGCGGGTAAGTGATGACAAAGCAAGAAAGCACAGAGAGTCGGATAGAATTGACTCCATCTGACAATGGGGCAGTCTTTGTCAGACCCAGGCACACAGACGGCATGAGGGCTAGTTTAGGGCCTTTCTTGGAGCACCGGGTCTATGTTCTTCCCTTTCTGTTTTCCTCGTTGGCGTGCTGAGCAGTACCTGAAAACCCCATTCAGAACTGTGGCTGTGTTATCACAGGCGCAGTATGAAACCATACTGAGTCACAGCTCTCACCTTCAAGGAGTGAGAAGTTTAAAACAAATCCCTTAAAGACTTAGGTACTGTTCATGTTAGGCACGCAACGAATGTATTGTAAGTGTGCAGGATGTTCCTGTACTTTGTATTAATTTGGTTCGTATGTCCCTGCAAGATTGGGACCTACACATTTGTTCATAATGTTCATAATGTTCATAAAGATCTGTGATGAACAGCAGACAACAATAACATTAATAAGCATGCCTGTTTTCTTACATCCTCAAGGTCTACCATGAGTTCTATGCCTTTTCTTCATAGCTCACTAGCCTTACTTCTAACATGACTGTGGACACACATGTCCATGCGCTCATAACATGTACACATACACAATTCCACAGGCAGGAAAACTGGCAGAATAGCACCATATAAGAACTTGTTTTTTCTCCCACATCCGCACCAAAATTTCTGGACTTCCATCTTAAGTGTTTTATCTCTGCACAGACGCATTCATACACACAGGGATAGTATTTTCCAGGACTGAAAACGATAGTAATGAACAATACAGTCCTGGAGGTGACGATTTGGAGTATGTGAAATAACTACAATAAAACAGTCCATGCAATGTATTCTAATAACCTCCTTACCACACTATTAAATACTGTAACTGAAACTTCCTTGCATTTCTGCTCAGAAGCAATGCAGCATGAAGACTGAATTATCTCATATCCGTTGACAAACAATTCTAGGTCACTAAAGTGGGATAAGCCACAGTCAAACAGTTACGCTGTGTTTAGCTTAGAAACTAACAGAAAGTTTGTATTCTGCAGAAACTTTAACCAATGAAGATGCTTCCTTCACCCTGAAACACACGGGGAGCCACCTGTATACAGGTGCACAGCAGCATGCACACACATAGAGCCATTAACGCACGAAGCTATCTGCACATACATGGCATATAGCTATGCATAAAGCCAACAGTGCACACTGAGCGACGCACACAGATGCGTACCCTTACACACAGGCACGCACACAGAGAGGACTGTACACAGAGCAAAAAAAAAGAAGGGTTACGATCACTCCTACACTTAGAAGGAACTGCCAGCTCTCTTCTTCCAGCAGGAATTCATTTTGTGTGTTGGGCATACCTGGTCCTCATCAAGGATCATTTTTTGTTGCTGTTATTTATCTATTTATTTATCTATTGAGGTCAAGCCAGACATAGGGAAACGAAAAGTATGCTAGACCCACTCTGAAAATAAAGGGCCAGCTAAAAGGATGAAATCTTGACCTCATTAATTTCAACAAAAATTTAATCCCTGACATCGTTAGGTTTAAAATTTCCCTCCCCCTGGGAAATTATGAGAATAGAATACCTCAGGGCTAGGTCCTACTCCTAAATTTTCTGCATTGATCTCTTCACATTCTGTATTTCTTAAAAGAATAATCACACTGACATAGCTTCTGCAAGATGAGCTAAGAGATGAGGAACACATTAAAAATATTCCTTCTGCCATACAGCATTTCCCTCACTGATCTTGATCTTAGAAGAGTGCCAGCCTCCAGCCATTCTGTGTTTATTGCTTGGTGACTTGAAGTTAAATAGGACTCTCTGAAACACTTCACAGTGAATCTTTCTACTGATGGACAGATTCTTTCTGATAAATCATATCATCATATTGCCAGTGGTTATATGGAGTACATAATTATTAAATGTATAATTCCCCTATCTCTCAATCTAGATGCTATATAATTGGATGAATAATTTATAGCAAACAATTTATAATTTGTGTCCATTGTCTATTAACAAATTATCCACAAATAGTTTATAATTCTCTAAGATGAATTCCTCATTCAGAATGACTTACTATAATTACAAAAACCTGATATGCAGTCTATTAAGTCAGTTGAAAGTATTTCACCAAATCCTATGAACTCTGAATTAGACCTATAAATATTGGTCTGTAGATAAATCAGAAAAAGTTCGATAGAAGTACCCATGGTCATAATTTTCTTTCTAATTATTTTCACTGGAGATGTTTCATTTCTCTAATTGGATAAGCATGTAGGGAAACAGATACACAGTGGACATACAGACTTATGTTTAAATTTACGTGACTCAAATGCCTTTAAAGAACCCATGAGATGATTACTCATCTCTTTACACATCTAAATATCTCTCTGAAATAATTCTTACACTATAACTCCATCCTATCACACATTACTTGGCAGCTGTAAAGCCAGATTTCATAAGGTCTCAGCTTCTAATGCCTTAAGCATTGTAGTGCTTCCCCTTCCCCACCCTCCCAGACCGAGTCGTTAAGTATTCTGGAATAAAAGATCAAGCAGTATAAGCAAATTAGAGAGATATTTTTCACTAACACTCTCATATTCTATAATTTTTAGCTAATTCCCATCCTTTCCAAAAGCCAGAGCAGAGAGATTAACCTGACAGCACAACTGATGATTGACTATCATCTACTTCACCTCAGCAGTAAAAGCCAAAGCTCTTATCTTGGCAATACAAATTGCTTGTTTCCAAACCAGCAAATGCTACCAGAAAAAAAAAATATATGTATCTCAAAGGTTATTTTTCTCTCTATGGTTTCTTACCTAGACTAGGTTTCAAATTTCTTTGAATTAATAACTCTGCTCTCTTTTCATTGTGCCTTAAGCAGTCATCTGCCTTCAAAGAAACACTGTGTTTGCTTTAATTCCTCTCCAGTAGAAAATACCTTATTAAAGTAATGATCTAATGGTTTAAAACAGGGCACTTCTAAGCTAATGGAGGCTCGTTAAATATTCATTCATTAGACAATGCTGCTTGTAATAAAAATACCATTAAGTCACCATAATGCATACTGTCAAATACTAGCAGGTACTAAAATGGAAAGTCACACAGGTCAGTATCTATATGTACTGTATCATCTTACCTTAAAAATTGCTATCCTATACTTTCAATTATTACAAGCTATGACCTGTAATTCATGCAGGAGGATGTTGCCTGGTGTTCAGATCAGGTATTTAGCCAGTTTTAGATTGCTGTTAATAGTTGTGCTGGTCTCCCGGAATGGGGGTTAAGGGCACACTTCATTTCATAAAACTAGACGCTCAACTAGACGCTCAGAGCTGGGAACACACCTGTAGAAAGGGACACTATAGACTATTTTAAAGGCAAATCTTGAGACCAACGAAAACTGGGATGAATAGGGTTACCTACTCTGCATCTATGTGTTCCAAAATCTGGTTCTGAAAAATGTATTAAAGATCTGTACAGAGAAAACCATGTGCTGTGTGTAAGCATGCAGCCCTGTAATGTAGTATTGCTATGAGTAGGAACAAGCTGCAGGGCCTCAGGACTGACGACTGCTGCGCCTTCTCTGTCTGAACTTTTCTTCACCTGCCTACAGCTTTGTTTTACTTGGTTTAACTATGATAGCCATTTTTCTAATTAACAAAGTGTTTATGGCTAATTTAATTTACCTTTATTATCTGTGTATGGTGCAACCATAAATAGGTTTTATATAGATAGCAGTAACAAATAGTTATTCTATGTACAAGGAGTAATTACAATTCCAACATAACGTTTCAGTGTCTAGAGAAATATAGGCCTGAAATGATACAAGAGGCCTTAAGAGATGGAAACACACGATGAACGTAGAAGAGCACATGCATGGGATACTAAAGACTGGGGCACAGGCCGTCCAGGAGATACCACCACTATAAACTCTCATTGCTAGACAGTTAAAGAAATGGAAACCTGGACATGAACCCTCCCTCCCCCCTCAAAATCAAAACCAAAACCAAAAAACCCCCACCATTTTCAGGCTTGATACAGAGATGAAAGAACAAAGTATCTAACGTGCGTAGAGTGTACCACGTGTAGTCAATGTGGATGTCATGTAAAGTTACAGAGCCGTGAAGAAACAGCAAGGGGCAAAAGGGTGTTAGCAAATGTACCAAAATGACACCAAGTGGATCCTAGCATGAGGAGGAAAGTGTCAGCATGAACATTCAAGTCCTGCCATCAATGGACTCCAGGTGTTGCCAACTTGCTGTAACGTCCCCCCTCCTCCACCGCTTCCAGAGTGAAACTCCTCATGGTCAGAGCCAGAGGAGCAGGGGAAAGGGGAGATAGGAAGGGACTACAAACTGAGCACTGTGTGGAGAGCAGTTTTGGACCATGTTCTTCTTTTATTATCGTCATTATTGACACTTTGGTCTAGGCGGATCGATGCTCAGCCACAGGAGGGCTTCCTAGCGCAATACGGGGAGAGCCCACTTGACCTGGGCCCACTTACCAAATGCTCCAGCTTCAGTTTGATATTTCCAATGGAATAAAAGAAAATCAAAGTAATGTAGGAATGGTTTTACAAGAGGTTATGCCTGGAACCAGAACAACAAGGAGACAGAATGAAGTACTTACACAGGATATTTTTTTGAAAACATACACCTGAAATAAGAGAAAGAATGCAAGGTGTGCAGGCAAAACCTGTGGAGTGCTTTGGGCAGAAGTAATGACTTTGTTCATTCTTTACTCAAGGTTTCGCTCTTAGGCTGGGATCAGATCTTATGGAAAACCAACTATTTCGGTTGCCTGCTTCTCACCAGGAACTTCCTGAGTGGCCAAATGTGGGCATAAGGCTTGTAAAGGCCCCTGGCTGTGTGCTGGCTTTTCAGGAATAGGGCCAAAAAGACTCTTTGTCAGACTTCTCTGTTAGCAGTATAAGGACAAGGTTGACCCAAGGGAAGAAGTCATAGGTATCTCCCTGCAGTGGGGGAGCCAAGGGCTTTGATTCCAGCCTTTTGTCCTCCCCAGTAGCAGCAGTGCCACGTCACAGTGGTGGGCTGTGTCACTGCAGTTGGTACTACCAACTCACTATAATACCCTCCACATCATCACCTCCAGAATGAAACCCCCAACCTTCAGAACCAGAAGAAGAATGGAACAATGACCATAACTGCAGGAAAAGTAGAAAGTGAGAAGAGTGTTTTTAACACTTTCAATTTTATTATTATTATATTGAAACATTTTTTCCATAGAGATATTTTTCCTTTTTTTGTAATAATTAGTTCTCAATTGATAATAATTCTTGGATTAGACTTAAGATTTTGACTATACTAACAATAATTTATTGGCTTTATATACCAGATATTTTTCCTCTTTGACCGTAAATGAGATTTTTTGCATAACAAGCGCAGTACTACCAGGAATGTCAGTGATCCTTCAGTGCCTTGTTTTTCTAATTTTACACCCATCTCCTAGGGCCTATCATTTAGCTGGGAAGTACCCAGTTCCATCTAGACAGGTATTCATGCTTTGTAGATCAATTTACATGCAGCCAATGGGCCTGGGACTTTCACAGCTATGGGCAAGGGCTTTGTCAATATTTCTTCAGCATCCTATGTGCCAGTAACACTCTCAGATTTCAAATCAGTTTGTAACAGGAACTGTTCACCGGGGCATAAGTCTCAACACTGAAATCATGCACTATCAAAATGAGTCATGCAACTATGAAAAGACTCTTTTTGGAATGAGTTACATAGACTCTGTCTGAACAGAAAAGTGCTATTTCTTCTAAAGGCAATAATTTTTTTGATGTCAAGTTAGCTTTCAGCTGGACCTTATTCTTCATGCCTAACTTTCTGATCATCTACAGTGCACTCAGGTCGGCTCACATTCTGACTGAAGTCTGGAGTGAAATAAAGATGTAAGCTAGGGTCTTCATATGCCACAGCAAAAGGTATAACAACAAATCTGCTTGCCTTCCCTCAGCACTGCCTTGTTCTTACTACCCCAACCAGGCTCCTGTGCACCTAGCACAGCTTTTTTCGCTCTTTTCCACCTCTCACATAGCCCCCTGCCTGAAGGTTTGTGTAAGGCACTGCAACTTGCATATCCACGTCTGCCTCCTGCTAGAAGAAATCGAGCAGAAAGGGCCACCGGCCCTTTACGCATTACATATGTTCATCGTCAACTCAGGCACAATGGGGTAATGCTCCAGGGAGCAATGAGCTCAGAGTTTTTTCCCTTCTGTCTCCGTGCTGCTCTCAATGGTTTAGAATGAACTTATCTGGCAGCTTCAGAAGAATTACACTTTCTTTGTTTACATCAAATCTATCCCTTTGGAACCAAGATGAGGATTTTCAAAAACCTGTGTGGGGAAAGAAATTGCCGAATAATGGAGATGCATACGTTATAATGCTACTTGGAAATCTTTGAAGTTCAGGCAAGAAAAGACGGATAGGCAAGCAAAATGCTATAGAATTAACCAAAGTAATCTGGAATTTAATTCTTTCTTCTAGCTGTCTTCTTACAAGGGCAGTTCAACTCGGTGTTGTCCTTGGCTTTATTTAGCTGCTATTAGGAAATATGCATGAACTACTTCCATGATTAGCTAAGCAGGTACATCAGCCTTGTTTCTCAAGCAAACAAATTTCACAAGCAGATTCTTTCTTCTTTTCTTTGAGAAGAGGAAATCTTCAGGGTCAGATTTTGTACTTATCTCTAGCCCTTTAAAATAGATAACAAGCCCGGATACTGACGGTGGGCATGGGAGAAAAGAAGTCATACAGACCAATAATCTCCCTCTCTGGGTGCTTTCTCACTGGAGTAAAGAAACACTTTCCCAGGAGTGAATTAATTCTTACCTCAGACCCATTCAGCTTCATTGCTTCAGGTATTTCAGACTCTCCACTTCTCTTTCTCTGCCTACTTCCATCAACTAACTTTAAACTCAATTGATCCAGAAGTAAATGAATTTATTACAGCACAATGGTTGTTTTATCCTAAAACACCCTGAGAAAACTCCACTACATAGCTTCTTTCTGAGATCAAATTCTGCAGTTGGTTGATGCAACAGCTGAGCCAAACTGAGGATCTCTGCTCTTGCCCATAACGTACAGCCCACCTCATGAGATGAATTATACGACTAAAAGACATTTTTTCCCACTGTTTCCATTCTCTTTGCATTACTATGGTTCATGCTTCTACTCTTCTTTCCTTCTTTTTTTCTTTTTTTTCTTAAACTTGCATACCTTCTTGCAACTGATTGATTTTCTCAGCATCTCTTTTGTGGATAAAATATTGATATATTTTGGAAATCAATAGAAAGACAATTAAATAGAAAACAAACCAGGCACCTCAGTCATATATGTCTCTTGCTGCATAACTTTTCCTTTCAGCCTATGTATGTCATATGTCTAAGGCCACAAACCAAGCTTCTCTCTCTATTTCCCTGTCTGCCAAGCCAGCATATGGGTTATTGCATGCATGGAGCCTACTATTTATTTCTAATTATATAGTATGTGGTGGTCTTATGATAAAGAACTCAAGTGAAATAATTAAAACTATGTCAATTAGGACTAACACTGAATCTAAACTGTTACACCAAAAATAAGGGGCGTGCCTAAAAAGGAGAGAAATTTCTCTATAAAACAGAGCCTAAATAAAATCAAATGCAGTATAACCCTCTTATTAAGAAGTATTTGACAGTTCAGTCATATGCATTTCTGCTGAAATATCAGATTGCTTATTTTAATCTCCCTGAAAGAGAATCTACGTAACATTGATCTTCCTATACAACTAGATTGATTTCTCATTTATAGTTAAGTATCTCCTTAAATGGTGCTTGAAACAGGTGTTTACATGCCTGTTTCCAGAGTCTCTTGAGACTTACAGAGCCTGGTGGGACAGACTCCTGCACCTGCCCTGTCTAGACTTGCACCCTGATTTGTCTGTTCTCATTCTTCAGCCACAGTTTGGACTCAGTCTTCAGTAGACTTTTGCCAGTCATCAGTCATACCACACCTATTGCTGAGAGTCTCTAAACATGACAACAAGGCTGCTACATTGTGGCTAAGGAGAGAGAAATGTTGAATTTTCTTCATAAAAGAATCACACTTGAGTCTTGCTCTACTTCTACAGAATATGAATTCAATGTTAATATAATCACAGAATCACAGAATCAGAACCACTGAGGTTGGAAGGGACAATGGAGATCATCTAGCCCAACCCCCCTGATCAAGCAGGGTCATCTAGAATACGCTGATCAGGATCATGTCCAAAAGAGTTTTGAATATCTTCAATGAAGGAGACGCCACTACCTTTCCAGGTAACCTGTCCCAGTGCTCTGCCACCCTCACAGGAAAGAAGTTGTTCCTCAGGTTCAGATGGAACTGCCTGTGGTTCAGTTTGTGCCCATTGCCTCTTGTCCTGTCGCTGGGCACCACGGAAAAGAGTCTGGCCTCATCCTCTTGACACCTTTCCTTCACATACTTATACACATGGATTCCCTTTCAGGCTCCCCTTCTGCAGGCCGAACAGGCCCAGCTCTCTCAGCCTTCCTTCCCAGGAGACATGCTCCTGTCCTCTCATCATCTTGGTAGCCCTCCGCTGGACTCTCTCCAGGAGCGCCATGTCTCTCTTGTACTGGGGGCCCAGAACTGGACACAGGACTCAAGATGAGGCCTCCCCAGGGCTGAGGAGAGGGCGAGGATCACCTCCCCCGACCTGCTGGCAACACCCTGCCTCATGCACCCCAGGATCCCATTGGCCTTCTTGGCCACAAGGGCACACTGCTGCCTCATGCTTAACTGGCTGTCCACCAGCATTCCCAGGTCCTTCTCGGCAGAGCTACTTTCCAGCAGGTCAACCCCCAGCCTGTCCTGCTGCATGGGGTTCTTCCTCCCTAGGTGCAGGACCTTGCACTTGCCTTTGTGGAACTTCAGGAGGTTCCTCTCCGCCCAGCTCTCCAGCCTGGCCAGGTCCCTCTGAAGGGCAGCACAGTCTTCTGGTGTGTCAGCCACTCCCCCCAGTTTAGGATCATCAGCAAACTTGCAGAGGGTGCACTCTGTGCCTTCCTCCAGGTCACTGATGAATACATTGAACAAGACTGGGCCCAGGACTGACCCCTGGGGGACACCACTAGCCACAGGCCTCCAACTTGACTCTGCACCATTCACCACAACCCTCTGAGCTCAGCCATCCAGCCAGTTCTCAAGCCACCTCACTGTCCACTCATCCAACCCACACTTCCTGAGCTTACCTAGGAGGATGGGGTGGGAGACAGTGTCCAAAGCCTTGCTCAAGTCCAGGGAGACCACATCCACTGCTCTGCCCTCATCTACCCAGGCAGGTGTCCCATCCTAGAAGGCTATCAGATTGGTCAAGCATGATTTCCCTTTGGTGAATCCATGCTGACTCCTCCGGATCACCTTCTTGTCCTCCAGATGCTTAGTGAGGACCTCCAGGAGGAGGTGATCCATCACCTTTCCAGGGATGGAGGTGAGGCTGACAGGCCTGGAGTTCCCTGGCTCCTCCTTCTTGCCCTTTTGGAAGAGTGGAGTGACATTGGCTTTCTTCCAGGTCTCAGGCACCTCTCCTCTTCTCCAGGACCTTTCCAAGAGGATGGAGAGTGGCCTAGCGATAACATCTGCCAGCTCCCTCAGCACTCGTGGGTGCATCCCGTCAGGGCCCATGGATTTATGGATGTCAAGTTTGGACAAAAGATCTCTAATCTGATCCTCCTCCACCAAGGGAGAGTCTTCTTTTCTCCAGACTTCCTCTCTTGTCCCCAGCGTCTGGAATTCCTGAGGGCTGGCCTTAGCAGTAAAGATTGAAGCAAAAAATAATGGTTGATATGGAATTTGAATGTTACTTAACTGCTACTTCATCCATAAAAGAAAGGAAATTAGAGGGAAGAGATGGTGGTAGGAAAAGAAGGAAGGAAGATTAAAGCTTTGATGGCATAGTCCTAGGAATTATATATGAAAAAACTGATTACATCTAATTACACATTTCTTTCAGTGGAAATTTATTTACTGGGGTATATACTATAATTCTTTATTTAGGCTCAGTAAAAGCATGTGACCATGTTGACCTGTAAACTACAATTAGTTTCGGAGTAACTTACACTAAGGCTTATCAGCAAGGCGTTTCAGTCTCTGTAGCCATGTGCCTCGTTAGAGGCCTTTCATCATCGTGCTACACCACCTCAGAAAGGGCTGGGATAAGCTCTGTGGTTCACACACCATGTCCCTCCATGCACACACTAATTTTATGCTCAACAACAGCTCTCAAATCAGAAGATTATCCTTACCAGGTGGGGAAGGAAAGAGGAAGGAATAGATCTGCCTCACAGCTTTTTCCTCATCTGCCTGAGAATTTATTTGAATTGACTCATGGTCTTCTTACTTAGTCTGGCATTAATTTGTTTATGTCTTTTCTCCATTACCTCAGTTTCTGCCTGAATAAAGACAAGGATGGGTCATCCTGGGATCTGTTTTATTAGATTTGCATCAGAGTTCAGCATCAACTTAAATTTAAGCCAGCTTTGCCGAAATCTGCAGTACCCTCCAGTGTCTTACTAGACCCTATTTCTTCCTGAAACTCTGCTACTCTGCTGAAACATCTGCATTAAGGAATATTACATAAATTCTCCTGTAAAAGATGGTTTCAGCTAGATGTTCTTACCTGACTGTCACAGGGTTATGTTTTCCAAGTCTTCTCTGATCTTTATCTTTACTATTGCCTTTCCGGGTCAAACACATCTCTGTTGCTGTGATTGGGAAATTTTCTAAACAAACATTTGTCCTACAAGGTTATCACCCACCTCTTGTCCTCAGAGTCATGATTGATGAGGCAAATAACTGGTATTGCCTCATTAATACTGAGATCGGCTTCAACTCACAGGACAAGTCTTTTCACCTTCTGATGGAGAGTACAGCAGCCCTTAAAGCTGCTGAAATCAAACCAGCTCCCTTTGGCATTCCCTTCAGATCTCATACTAGTGCTGAATGAATTCCTTTGCTAGGTTATCCAAGTCCTACGCTTGCAGTTGCAAGCATACATAGACTACAGACATACCCAGAATTATGTGGGTGCAACAGGTAAAAGCCACGATAAACTGGTGTCTGGAATCAGCTTTCTTTGGCAAGGCCTCTAATCATTGTTCTGCTGAAGAAGACGGCTGTGTGACCTGTGCTAGTGACATCATGTTCATCAGTTGCCATCTCTGGAATTTAGGAGTTATTGTAGGTACATGGGACAGATAAAGGACTGTAGTGTTTTTTTCTTGCCCCAGAACACGAAAGTGAAGATTTTAAAAGTGTCAGTGCTCATGATTCCACTTGCATGCAGTGCTGAGGAATTACAACACTTTGTGACTCTGAATTAAAACCGTTCAGTGTTGACCTCCTAGTCTCTGTGCTTAAGTATGCTATGTGGGGTAAGGGTTGTCCTACGCCATTCTTCCCTGTGCTCAAGGAAGTTGTTACTTTTGTAATAATAATAATAAAAAGGTGTTTCCGATTACTTTCATGCGTTGGTATTGCAGATGCTACATTTAGCCATGGTACATCTGTGAGCGTCTGTGTGTGTGTGTATGTCTGCAGCCGCCTGTTTGTGTATAATGCATGTATAAGGCATGATAGGGCCTTTCTACTCCACGTTCCGGAGTTGGTTCTGCGACACGACATACACAAACAGATCATTTCAGAAGTGAAGCTTTGGAAGTGAGAAGTTTTGTGTCTGGATAGCAAATGAGAGTTTCTCCTTCTCTCCTGACACGTTTCAGTGGCCCTTAACATAGATGACCATGTCCCAAACCTGATGAAAAGAATTAAGATCCTATCATGACATAGCGATTGATACCTGTATCATTGACAATCTCTTTTGAGAACTTTCAAATTGCTCAGGGGATGCCTCACTGCTAGGATACTGTCTTCCCTTGACAGTTCAAAAACACTCCAAAGCCAGAACTTTTATTTTTTGAAGGGAAAAATTGCACTTGGAATAAGACCTAGTCTAGTTATGTCATGCATTCCATCACCTTATATCTAACAGCATGACATGCATGTTAGCAGCAAAGTGAGTCTGACGAAATTGTTCTATTTGACGTGGAAAAACTATTTAATTCTGCACATAAACTACCAGTTTGCTTTAGAACTGCTATTTTGAAAAATAAATTTTGCAAAGAAAATTGATTTCTTTTTTTTTTTTTTCTTCTCCTGGAGGAGTACAAGGACATAATCTCCACAGTACTTCATAAACTTGATTTCATTTTGTAAAACATCTCTCTAGTGTATATCTCAGGTAGAAAAGCATTTTAGTTCTTTTGATTGCAATATATTATCCGCTTAAAAACAAAAAGAAATATCTGATGTATAGCAGCAGATGGGAATGTATTATCTTGTCTTTAGAAAAAGACCGAGAAAATATAACAGCAGTTTCCAATTGGAAAAAAATATTTTAAAAGTTATCATTTTAGCTTAGCTTTCGTGGCTTAGACAACTTTATATATGGATTGAAAAAGGCACAGTAGTTAAAAAAAAAGTGTCATGTGATAGCGAAATTTAATAGGAGGTGTTGAATTAGCAGATGCTTTTGGAGTATGTTAGCCATCAAGATGTGATATTATGCTACCGTAATCTGATCCACATTATTAGGAGGATCTGAAAGTTTTCACTTAGATTTGTATTACTAGGCATGGACAAACTATTTAAGAAGGCTTGTCTATTTTGGAAGGCTATTCTCTCTGTCCAGAGCTCCTACCTAAATAATTGAAAAAGATCAGTTTGCTTTTTGCTATAGTACCGTCACTTTCATTCAGTTCTGCGCTGCTCACTATTAACTTTCTGTCTAATAGTAATGTATGACAACCATCCCAAAAGGAACTTTTCATGAGATTATGATTTCTGTAATCAGCAACGGATGAGATCCAACAAAAGACGTATAAATCTGAAAACCAGTCAGCCTACATATACTGTCTATAGGACTATTTAGAAAGAGACAAGGCTTCGATCCGTCGTACCTAATGTAAGTACCTAAGAGGATGAGTCATTCCTGCTAAGATCTGAATTATTTTTTGAGTGTACACATCTTGCTCAATTGACTATATAGAAAGCATAGGGCAACTGCTCTCCCAGATTCAGCATCTTTACTGGATACATAAATGAAATGCGCTAGATTCAGGCCTTGATGTTTCAGAAAGGGGGATTTAAAAAAATGTTAGAGAAGATAGATACTTAAGAGTAAACATTAGAAACAGATGTGCAGAACCATCTGTGGATCCTTAACTTATTACCCATGCCTGAGGAAATTTAGTGGAAGAAATGAGTGGTACTCATCCCCCCCACCTCTCCCCACCTCCGGACGAGAACTCATGGTACCTAGGGGAGTGGTCCTTCTCGATGTTAAAAAATCTCTTTCACAGAATATTTTTTTTGTGATCTTTCTTTTTATTTGTTGAGATGTTTCAGAATATAAGAGATTGTTGATACTGAAAGATTTACAAAGCAAGCAGAAGTGGAACTACTCTTGTATCTTTAATGGGGAAAGTGAGAGAGAATACCATACATTATCTGTCACACTCTAGTTATATGGAAATAATGCCTATATAATGTTCCTGGATCTTTTTCATTACAGCCTATGACAATGTATTATTTATTCATAGAAAATTAAATTGTAATGCAAGTCTTCTTAATAATGAAGATGACTGAGCTCATGTATGAACATAAATATACATACACTGTTACTTGACAAAGTCCTTGCAAAGTAAAGACTAAGAAAATAATATACCTCTGAGCTTGTATAAAATACTGAAGAAGAAATAAAAAGCATCCACAGCAACAGTTTTCTGAAAAACAGATTTAAATGTAAAGATCAATGGTAAATATGTATTAAATGTAGAAGAGTCTTTCATGTGTATTAGACATCATGAAAATACAAAGCCAACAATATGATCAGACAAAAGGAACAGTAGAAAAGGAGAACTGGGAGAAGCGTAGGGAACAGATGTGAATAGAGACATGCAGTAAGTAAGTAAAAGATTATGCCTGACCCTGAAAGGAAGCATGAAGAACTTACATACAATGCAACAGAAGATCGAAAGCCAGAGCAAGAAGTTTTAGAAGCAGATAGTAGAGCCAAAGGAGAGATGCAGGCACATGGTGTATGACATAACAGTATAGTTAGGACTGAGCTAGTGATGGGGAAGAAGTGGAGAAATTTAGTGAGGGATTAAAAAAGAGCAGGAGAAAATAGGATCTGAAACAAAGTGCATCCAGGGGGTGAGTGCTGTCAGTTGTGCTGGTTGCAAGAAGAAGACACAGTGGAGATGGTAGCTTTAATAAGACAATTAAACGTTCTGTGAGAATTCTGATGGGAACACTGAAAAAATGAATTATGACTTCAGTCCTTGTGGAATTATGGTGATTTAAAGGTGAAAGCCTGAAGATCAGTGCCTAATACATAGCCATGTTTCCTAAATTAATTATTTTGTTATGGATTTATTTTGTTGAGATAAATAACATCAAGATGTTGCTGTCTTCTCTATGGTAAGCTACTTTCATCCCCAGATATTTACTCATTTAGAGTTCTCTTCTTCTTAAGAAGTATAGGCTTTGTAACATCACTCAACATTATAAGTCAATGTGCCATCATTTACTGCTGCACCTCCTCTAGCACAGGCTTATTCCAAAGAAACGAGTTTTGCAGATGTGTGTCCTTGCTTTGGGATGCAAGTCAGATAGATGAATGACTATAATATTTATCTAACCTGACTGATCACATTGCTACAGCTGAGGTCAAAACTGGAAACATAAACCATTAATTGCAGCAAATGTCAGAAATGTTGTTGCTATTGTTCTTGTTATTATGAGCTATATTCTAGTTGTTATGAATGATGCAGAAAGACCGTATTTGTTCACTCAGATAATTATAAAATAGTATGTCTTTATAACGTTGTCACACTGACTGTGTGAAGTCTTCAGATCAACTTCACACATGCTGTATCATCTCCTCAGGTATATGGTCATAATATGAAGTGATAATTTCACAAGAGGTTCACACTGAGTCTTCATACAAAAATATAATTTGGTTAATTTGCCAAGAAAGTAGTTCACCCTTCATTCATTCACCCTTCCAATAGCTGATCTCTTATCTCTGTACCTTACGAGTTATGCCATGTTTTCAAGAAGAATTTGACACAACTACAGTCAGATGAAACAAATAAATAAAAAAGCTAACTAATCTAAAGCCCCACTTCAGTTTAATAAGTGCTCAGAAGTTACAGAACTGAGCCCCTCTCCTTTCTTCTAATGTCACTTGAAAATACATATACTATTTATCAAAAAGTGCCTACCATATTGGCAATAAATATATAATATCTAGTCTGATTTTTGATAGAGGATAGGCAGCAGTCCAATATGAACATCCTAAGGTTGATTTCAGAAACATTTAAATGTTGCTTTAGCATCTGCTTCACATCTTTATGCTGCTGGAGTCACTTTGGGAAGAAGGGTCACACACCAGACTTCTTCAGGACAGGATGAAGGAAACCAGTTTCAGTCCCCGAAAGCTCAAACCAAAGGTGTGAATCAGTAATTATTACCATTTGGATTTTTGGCAGTATAAGTGAAAATCCTACTTAAAGGTTTGTGCTTTATGTAACACAATCCTATACTCCCCGGATACTCTAACACAGTAAAACTAAGAATTTTTATATTCCTTTCATGGGCTGTAATAGCTATATATTTTCCCCAGTAAAATACTTACAGGATGTTAAATAAGTACATGGGTAGACAAGATATTTGTTCATCAGCATCTCCTGCGGTATAACTCATAATTAAACAGATGAAGGACATTCTTATGTTAATATTGTCCTATTTCATATTGCTAAGGTCAATATTTGTATAGTTTATCTATTTCAAGAATACTATACATGTCAATTAAAACTACCTGTAGACAGCTTTTGCCTGTGCATGTGATAGAAAATCAAAATTACTTGCATTATACAAATGAACTGGTGCATTTCCTTTGATTTTTATTAGCTAATTTCTCTTCTGGACTTTGAAACCACTCCGGAGCTCACCAAACAAAAGTTTCCCTGTGTCTACAGCACCCCAGAGTTAATGAATGCTGATTTCTGTTGGACTACACATTGTAATCATGCATGTTCCGGCAACCTCTGAAGAAATTCGTTTGTTTATGGTCTTCTGGATTTCAACCTGAGGCTGTGCTCATGTATAGGCAAGCCTTTATAACTTGGGGAAGATTCATTTCTTATAGTTAACATTTAGACATCCAATCACTTTAGTTGAAAGAATAATCATCATATACACCTTCTAAAGTCAGCAGAGAGGAGCATACTTCTCTACCATTTGGAGCAGAAGTCTAACTTTGATTCATCTTCTGTCTCATAAAAGACCTGTCTCTCCTTATTGGCTACAGAGGGAATATAGAAAGACCAAATTTCTAATTTTGGCTTCTAAATTAAGTACTGAAAATAAGGTGAGTTGATTACTCTCTAAAGCCTGAATTCATCTTCCATAAATTAACCATCTGGAGGTTTAAAGTGGTTAAGTATCAATCCATGATTCATCCTGCCTATCCTCAGCCCTCAGTTCACGTCAGCATCTGCTATTCATCTAGATTTAAGTGCTTGAAAGACCACAGTAGTTTAAACTGTCTATGTCGTTCTTCTGCGGAACATTCCTAGTCCTGTCCAAATTAGACATCTAGTCCTCACAAAGTCCTGTTGTAATTAACCTCTCTGAGGGCAGCTGTCAAAATCCTAAAACTCTGACTACTAGACAGCCCTTAATTCTAGCTCAGTCTCAAACCCACATAAATAGCTGGTATTGCATTATCTCAAACTGATAGGCTCACTTTGTGATACTCAACACCGGCCTCCTCCAGCTCATCTTGACTTAGAAGTTTACAGATAGTGAAAGCAAAGAGACAGAAGAAGTAGTGACAGAGTAGAGGTGATTTTTTTTTCCCTTGGTTCTCCTCCCCTCCTCCCCCACTAGGACCTTTTTAAAAGAGTTAGTATATATATTAGGATAAATTTGATTGGAACATGATGGCCAGCGGTTGTAGCAAAGAAAGACAGAGACAATCCTAGGCAGGCCTTGAATACAGGGAAAGAAGTTCATTAGGTCAGGGCCCACATGGAGGAGTGAGTAGTGCAGCAGATGAGTAGGTGGAGAAGATAGGTTCAGAGAGCAAATCACCGTGCTCATCTTCAGTAATATCAGCTGAGGAATTCCAGAACAAAGCTGGGAGGTCGGTAGGATTTAAAAATCTTCTCACATTTCTGGTTACTTCATATGCAGGGATGAGTGCATTCGCTGATGCACAGTGAATGTAAGACTATTAGTACCACCTAACTCCGAGACCATCCACTTTCTGTATGACCCTTTTTGGGACTGCTTAAACTTAGAGCTTGTCTTGATGCCTTTTTTGAGATCTTCAGCAACATTTTCTGGTCAATCTGGTAGCTTGTCCTTTTAGTGGATAGTCTTTTAATTTTAATCAGCTATATCATTTCCCGGTCCTCCTATGGACCTAGAGATATCTGTAGTATGCTACTGATAATGCCAGAGTGCCATACTCATCATTTACCTTGGGCAGTATCTGCTCATCTGTTGTTGATAGACTATTGCAAGCTTCTTTAGACTGTTGACATAATTGCCTTGGCAGCACAGGAGAACACAGTAAGTCATTCCTGTTTTCAGTACAGGTTGGTTTCAACAACTCCTTCTCATTTCTGTTCACTGTCCCTAATGTTTCATGAGCCTAATAAGTACATGGCTCCCAGCTTGCGTGTTAAAAGAAATAAAAATGGTTCCGCATCCGAGGCCTTTTTTGGAAAAAGGAATTACGGCATTTTGGTAAGAGAGTGAGTCACTGCATAGCCACAGAGAAAAGGGGGAGGGAAAAACATTGGCAGGCACAAAAACATTTTTCTTGCCTGCAACAGCCATCTGCACAGGTCAGGCTAAAAGCCAGATGCATCATTCAGGATGAAAGCTTATCAGTTCAGAGTGCTGCAGTTCCCAGTGATGGGGATTGGCTATTTGGCCTGGAGAGTGGCAATACAGCAAAAAGTGACTAGCTACTTTCAGGAGCATATTTATTTCCCTTTGGCCATCTGACTTAGAAGTGAATCTTGCCTTGAGTTCATGTAAAAATATATCCAATGATTTCTGGATCAATTAATCCTATCCTATAAAAATGTAATCAGAGAAGTCTTATAAGTGCATGGTTGTTATATCACAAAGCCTTTTAGCAGTTTACATGACATCAGTTGGGAGGTTTGTTGAAATAATAAAATACAGATGCACAGTAATGCAGAACATAGTCCAGCACACTTCTGTGAAACTCATTCATATGGAAATATGAATAGGGAGCTTCATCTCTCATATACAGAAAAAGAAATGCTGAAAAAGTATGTCACAAATGAGGATCCTGGAGAATAACTTTGTTCTCCTGCCAAATCCTTAGAGCATATTTATCGTAAAGGATTATAAGATATGAGGTGACTACGTTTGGAACTTGTTACATTATGTTTACCATGCAAACAATGAGAGCATTGCTCTGTTACAAGGCAAAAAAACCCTCATGCTTATTTTCAAACCAATGCATTTGTGAACAATACAATAACAATTGCTACAACTAATGAAGAATTTTGCAAAATACCTTGATTTTGGCGTAGACAATAGATATTTCAGAAAAGACATGCAGCCATACGGTGTTTAATCAGTATCATGTGGATGGTGAGGGACAGATGGGGGGAATAGAAGTGTGATTATAACAGAAAACCTCTTCATGGTGCAGTTTATAATATTATCTGTATAAACTTTTAACAAAAAATAACTTAGTGATTGCACAGCTCTTTCTGAATTCTTGAGACTTTTTCTCTGGGTATTACAGAATCACAGAATCACAGAATGGTTTAGGTTGGAAGGGACCTCTGGAGATCATCTAGTCCAACCTCCCTGCTCAAGCAGGGACCTCTAGAGCATAGTGCCCAGGATCACATCCAGACGGGTTTTGAATATCTCCAGCGAAGGAGACTCCACCACCTCTCTGGGCAACCTGTTCCAATGCTCAGCCACCCTCACAGTGAAGAAGTTCTTTCTCAGGTTCAGATGGAACTTCCTGTGGTTCAGTTTGTGCCCATTGCCTCTTGTCCTGTTGCTGGGCACCACGGAGAAGAGGCTGGCCTCATCCTCTTGACACTCCCCCTTCAGATACTTCTACACGTTGATCAGATCCCCTCTCAGTCTTCTCTTCTCCAGGCTGAACAGGCCCAGCTCTCACAGCCTTTCTTCAGAGGAGAGGTGCTCCAGCCCTCTAATCGTCTTGGTAGCCCTCCGCTGGACTCTCTCCAGTGGTGCCATGTCTCTCTTGCACTGGGGAGCCCAGAACTGGACACAGCACTCCAGGGGAGGCCTCCCCAGGGCTGAGGAGAGGGCGAGGATCACCTCCCTCCACCTGCTGGCAACACCCTGCCTCATGCACCCCAGGATCCCATTGGGCCTTCTTGGCCACAAGGGCACACTGCTGCCTCATGCTTAACTGGCTGTCCACCAGCACTCCCAGGTCCTTCTCGGCAGAGCTACTTTCCAGCAGGTCAACCCCCAGCCTGTCCTGCTGCATGGGGTTCTTCCTCCCCAGGTGCAGGCCCTTGCACTTGCCTTTGTGGAACTTCAGGAGGTTCCTCTCCGCCCAGCTCTCCAGCCTGTCCAGGTCCCTCTGAAGGGCAGCACAGTCTTCTGGTGTGTCAGCCACTCCCCCCCAGTTTAGGATCATCAGCAAACTTGCAGAGGGTGCACTCTGTCCCTTCCTCCAGGTCACTGATGAATACATTGAACAAGACTGGACCCAGGACTGACCCCTGGGGGACACCACTAGCCACAGGCCTCCAACTTGACTCTGCACCATTCACCACAACCCTCTGAGCTCGGCCATCCAGCCAGTTCTCAAGCCACCTCACTGTCCACTCATCCAACCCACACTTCCTGAGCTTACCTAGGAGGATGCGATGGGAGACAGTGTCCAAAGCCTTGCTCAAGTCCAGGGAGACAACATCCACTGCTCTGCCCTCATCTACCCAGGCAGGTGTCCCATCCTAGAAGGCTATCAGATTGGTCAAGCATGATTTCCCTTTGGTGAATCCATGCTGACTACTGATCACCTTCTTGTCCTCCAGATGCTTAGTGAGGACCTCCAGGAGGAGGTGATCCATCAGCTTTCCAGGGGTGGAGGTGAGGCTGACAGGCCTGGAGTTTCCTGGCTCCTCCTTCTTGCCCTTTTGGAAGAGTGGGGTGACATTGGCTTTCTTCCAGTCCTCAGGCACCTCTCCTGATCTCCAGGACCTTTCCAAGAGGATGGAGAGTGGCCTAGCGATAACATCTGCCAGCTCCCTCAGCACTCGTGGGTGCATCCCGTCAGGGCCCATGGATTTATGGATATCAAGTTTGGACAAAAGATCTCTAACCCGATCCTCCTCCACCAAGGGAGAGTCTTCCTTTCTCCAGACTTCCTCTCTTGTCCCCAGGGTCTGGAATTCCTGAGGGCTGGCCTTAGCAGAAAAGACTGAAGCAAAGAAGGCATTCAGCAACTCTGCCTTCTCTGTATCCTTCGTCACCAGGGCACCCGCCCCATTCAGCAGTGGGCCCACGTTTTCCCCAGTCTTCCTTTTGCTATTGATGTATTTGAAGAAGGCCTTCTTGTTGTCCTTGACATCCCTTGCCAGATTTAATTCCAACTGGGCCTTAGCCTTCCTTGTCGCATCCCTGCACAATCTGACAACATCCCTGTATTCCTCCCAAGTGGCCTGTCTCCTTTTCCACGTTCTGTACACTTCCTTCTTCTGCTGGAGCTTTGTCAGGAGTTCCTTGCTCAGCCATGCAGGTCTCCTGCCCGCTTTGCTCGACTTCTTCCTCAGAGGGATGCAGTGATCTTGAGACTGGAGGACGTGATGCCTGAATATTAACCAGCTCTCTTGGACCTCTCTTCCTTCTAGGGCCCTACCCCAGGTGATTCCTCCTAAGTAGGTCCCTCAAGAGGCCCAAGTTAGCTCTCCTGAAGTCCAGCGTTGCAATCCTACTCATTGCCCTGCTCCCTCCTCGCAGGATCCTGAACTCCATCATCTCATGGTCACTGCAGCCAAGGCTGCCCCCAACCTTCACATCTCCAGCTAGACCTTCTTTGTTCGTTAGTACAAGGTCTAGCATTGCACCTCTCCTCGTTGCCGTCTCCACCACCTGAGTCAAGAAATTATCATCAGTGCTTTGCAGGAACCCCTTTGACTGTTTGTGCCTAGCTGTGCTGTCTTGCCAACAGATGTCAGGGTGGTTGAAGTCTCCCATGAGAACCAGGGCCTGTGATCGTGAGGCTACTTCCAGCTGTTGGTAGAAGGCCTCATCGACGACTTCCTCCTGGTCAGGTGGCCTGTAGTAAACCCCCACAACAGTGTCACCCATGTTACCCTGCCCTTTAATCCTTACCCATAAGCTCTCAACTTGCTCTTCATCCACCCCGAGGCAGAGCTCCACACCTTCTAGTTGCTCCCTCACATAAAGAGCAACTCCACCACCTCGCCTTCCTGGCCTGTCTTTCCTAAAAAGCACATAGCCATCCATGACAGCATTCCAGTCATGTGAACTATCCCACCATGTCTCTGTCACTGCAACGAGATCATGGCCCTGCGACCGCACACAGATCTCTAACTCTTCTTGCTTATTCCCCATGCTGCGTGCATTGGTATACAGGCATTTCAGAGAGCCAGCCAAGCATGCAAGCTTGCCAGGAGAGGTGCAAGAGGATCCTCCATAGCCATATTGCCACTTTAAAAGACGGTAATTTTTTAGGTAAAATGCTACCTAAAACATTGCTTGTTTTCCTATTCTTTTTAGAGAGTGAGGTTGATTGGTTAGATGATCTCCTTCCATGAGATAAAAATCAAGTTAGTGAGGATCCGTCCTCAGAGGAATCTTAAGGTCAAAATCATCAGATTTAAGTTGTTCATTGTTGCAACACAAGACCCTCTTTTTATAAAAATGTTTTATTTAATTGAAAATTTGATTTTTCCCTCCTCAGGTTCACCGTCATTTCTCTTACCAGTCAGAAGTCAAGCTTTTCTAAACAATTTCTTTAAGAAGCACAGTCCTCACTAGTTAGAATCACAGCCTAAGGAGAAGATGAGCAAATTGTTTGTTGTGTCTCAGCTCTCACTGAAATAAAATGAGGTGGAGGTTTCTATTCTACCTACAAGATATGTAACATTTTTGGAAATAAGATCTGTTTAAGTTTAATCCCTTAACAAGTTTAGATTCATCAGGCTTCATTTTTTATTATTCCTTGATTTGTCTGTGAGCAAAAAGAAATATGATAAATTGCCTCTGGGCATTAAATTATCCTAGATGCAATAAAAGAAGTATCTGCATCTGTCTTCTCAAGGGTGAAACACATGGAAAGAGGGATTTGGTTTTCAGAGAAAAGTCAAAATTTACTTCATTTTCATTGACTCACACATTGCTCCTGTTTGTAGTCTCAAGGTAATGAGAAAAAAAAGAGTGTTTGAACTATGTTGCATTGCATATAAGGCTAGAAATATCTAGAACAAGAGTTCGAATTAAAAAAAAGGTAGGATAATATTTGATTGAATTCATACATTTTATTTATTTGAAGTTCATCAAATCAGGAGTCAGGTATACTTAATGAAATCCATTTTCCCCAATATTGAAACTAAAATGGGGAAATGATGCTTTAAAGAAGTGCAAGCAATTCTTAGTGGTGTAGTAAGCACTAACGCTTCCCAAAGTCAAGTTCAAAATGTTTTATGATGGGAACTAAAAGAAGTAGTCCCAGAGATACTAAGATAGTTATTAAGACTGAAGATTATGCAGTATTTCCAAACTTCAACAGCAAGCTAGTGAGAAAAGTCTAGAAGGAAACTTCAGAGTTAAATCCCTTTCCTTTACTCTGACTGCTAGTTCAATTCCTAGAGAATTATGCTAGAGATTTGCAGTACAGAATCCAGAGAGTAAAAGCACAGCCGACTAAACAAGCAATATAGAAATGCTAGTATGACTGAATTATGTCTTAATCGTGCTATGAAACCAGCAACAGTGTTAACTCCCATTGTAAATATACATAGTTCAGCTCCCCTAGTTCCGCTGGATGAGGATACTCAAATTTAAGGGAAACAAGATATAGAAAGGCAGCCTGTACTGTTGGCATGGCAAAGTAATTGGTGACAGTAAACCTCAAATTTCATCACAAATTTATGGTGTCAACAAGTCGTCCAGATGATTAGATCCAAACTTCTACAAGACCATCTAATAAACAGAGCATTCTTAACACAGTGCAGTCTCTCAAAGTAACACAATGCAGGTTCTTAATGACACGGCAGTGTGTGAAAGGCCTTTCAGTGAGTCAGAAATCTGGCAAGAGACTTTCATTCCATTAGACGAGAAGCAGAAAAGACATAGGAAACCTTGCAAATAACAGAATATATTTAAATACAGTTTGAAAGTACAAAGCTCAAAACCTCAGGAGCTTTCTCAATAATAAAATGATCTCTGTCTTCCTATGATGCTTGTAGACATGCAAAAACATATTTCACTTTTGTTTCTTTCATTCTAGCGGGTCTCTGACAAATTAATAAATGTTTAAATAGGAGGTCTATACTAAAATATTTATCTCAAAGGATTGTGAAACAATGCCTCCCTTTTGCTGCTGCCAAGCTCTGGGAAGTTAGGTTTCTCAGAACCATTAAGCACTGCAATCTGAACCTAGTTTCTTCTGTGTTATGCCAAAGATTTATCAGAGATGCCAGATACCTATTGCACTAAAGTGCAACCACACAACAGCCAAGAAAAGATGAGATAATCAGAGCAGCAGACCAGAATTTCATTTATGATGTCTGGATGGCCCAAGGGATTTCAGCAAGCTGCAAAACAATTTGTTTTGAGGCTGCAGATCCGGGTTGGTCCAGCCCACATAAAGAAGCTTTGTATGTTGTTATACATTCAGATATCAATAGATACTAGGAATCAGCGCTAGGAACAGCCGTTGCAGTATAGCTCTCACATTAACGAGCTAAAAATTAATGTCACATCCACATGGATGGATATAGGTAATTCTGTGAGCCTTGTCTGTGCCCAAAGGTAGAAATCAGGTCTAACCTGGAGCAGAAGAAGCCACAGTACTGCAGAGGTCTGCCTGAGCTAACACAGGCTGTGGGCAGGGAAAACTTTCCTTTTATCGTACATTGTTCATACTAAGGTCATGTCTTAAGGAAAAATGGAGAAAGTCATGATTAGATCCCTCTTCCATCTCCCTCTTCCAATATCTGCTCTGCAGCTATGAGGAAGATTCTCTCTTCCAAAACTATCAGTCTGGCAGATCTCACTGACACTTTATAAAAGAGTTAAACTTGACGTAACTAAGTAATGTCTAGACATTGTACATAGAACTCTTTAAAAGTGTCCTGAGGGTATGGAATGAAAGTTAGGAGTTTTATGCCCCTTGAAAATTTTTATGAGGAAGTAAATTTACAGAGCTGAGAGACACAATATAAGCATTCTTCTTACATATAAATAAGAAATTGCAAAAAAGCCTCCACTAAATATTATCACCTTGCTAGAAATTAGAGAGTGCATTCATGAAAAATTTCTTGATCTAAATTTAGCCAAATACATAAACTACAGCCTTTACTCCATGTAAAGGACAAAATGTAGACAAACTTTTTCAACAAAGATAATTACAGGTGAAAAACTGGGCAGTGTCCTGATACGAGGTTGTATTTATTTAATGCTCTCTAAGAATGATAAATCAAAAAACACACTAATTCACACAATATATCTTTAACAAGAGAACCAGTTCTTTCTTTCTTTTCTTTTTCTTTCCCTTCCCTTCCCTCTTTCCTTCCTTCCCTCCTTCCTTCTTTTATTTTTTTGGAAAGTGGGAGGGTTTTTGTCTTCTCAATCAATACAGCAGTTTGAACAAGCCAGGGCCCTCTAACTCCTGGCTATAAGCGGATGCCTAACAATGCTGATAATTAAGCCAGAGGCATCATGGGCAGTTTGCTATTGATCATATGTCTGCAGGTCAATTTTGGTCTTGGAGCCACATCTACACTCTCCATTACCGAAATCAGTAAAAACAGTACCATGCAGCAAAATGAGGTAAAAGGAGACAGAAGGTTTCTGTGGCAATTAAAATAGCTCTATACGATTGCGAACGCATGAAGATGAAGTTACAGAAAGGAATTATTATTTCACCCCTCTCCCTAGCAGGTGAAGGAGAGCTCAGCTGGGATATGCTTTGTCTGAAGACCAGCTGCACGTGTGCTACTTTGCCTTTTGCTACTTTCTTCCTTTGTCATTAACATGCTGTCATCCAGAGGAGGGTCTCAGTTCAGAAACACATTTTCGTATGGGACTTTGGTGCAATAAATTGGACTTTAAATATATGCTTAATTTGCACAGCAACCTTACCTGGTTTACAGAACAGACCCTTCTGTGTTTGGGAAGGAAACCTGGTGCAAGGTATTTTTATTTGCTGTTACTGTTCCTTATGAGAATAGTTGGAGCACTAACAGAAAGATAGGATAGAAACCCTGTGACTTAGGGATTTCCTGCTCACATCTCAGTCCACAGGCAGAGCTAGGCTCCCAGCTAAGCCATTGGGCTGTGCTCTGCCCCCTTGGGCTTCAAAGGAAGCTGTCCTTCCAGCACAGATCTTGCTCTCTGTGGGCCCAGACGGAAATATGGCATGCACACACACAAAACACAGGCACCCGGGGTGCAGCGGGACATGCTGGCGAGCAGCTGAGACACCTGAGAGCGGACTCTCTAGGGCGAACGTCTCCTCTCCAGGGCCAGCCTCACGAGGATGCAGATTGCCCTGCTGAGCCGCCAAGCTGCGGCCCCGGTTTGCTCAGGCATCCCCCAGCGCCTAGAGAGCCTGTGTGGTCACAGCTTTGGCATTCAAGAGATATGAGCGAGGTAAAGTCTGTAAAAAGACAAAATAATTTTATTGAGCCAACTAACGTAGTTGAGAAAACAATCAAACAAAAAGGCTTTCAGGCACTCTGAGCCTTGAACAGCAATTTGCTTATTTGTAACTTGTCTGCTTTTTTTCCAGCTACATCAGTTGATTTAATGTAAGGTATTACTACCCTGCACAAAACTGTGCTTCTCGTAGATATGGCAGCAAAGTGTCAATGAGGGCTTGGAGACAGCTTAGCTGGGAAGCCGATCCAACATACGGTGATATTGTCTGAAATCCAAAAATGAATTCCTGTAAGATAGGATAGGCTTGTGAAGACTTAAGTTTTGTATGCTTTGGAGAAGAACATTTACAATTATAAGCCTTCTACAACCTCATGATGATGTGGAATCCGATAACAAGGAAAAAAACCCAATAGTTTTCATTCTGAATCTCAGAATAAAAGACAAATACCTTTATGGAACATTTATTCCACCTATAACATGCTGTTACTATCAATTCAGTTCAGAAAACTTCCTGAAAATTAATGGACATCACTAGAATGATTTTCTTGCTGACTCGGTGTCTAGGGGATTACCAGCCTGACAGAAAGAGGAAAAATATATATACACATACTTCTGGGTACAGAAATCATTTTATTTTTATCATGTATAAACAAAAAGTAGTAATATTTTTTACTCCAGTAATTTATGAGCAAATATCTCCACTGACATAATAATTTGCTGTTATCCAAACCAGGAATGATTGCATGGTAAGGTTTTATTTGTGAAGTGTAAATTAGAATTTCATCATAAACCTACAACATTCAGCAAGGCTCTCTATCATTACTTGAAATGGTATTCAGGAAAATAAAAACAAAAACAAAAAACAAAAAAACCCACAAGAATATAAATTAATGGGTCAGTATAAGAAAAGGATTTTCAAGTATGGCTGGTTGGCATTTCAACATAACTAAATTAAATTAAAAATGAGCACAAGAACATATATTTTTGTGCAATAGAAGCCTTCTAAAATGAAATTATTAGAAGCAAGAATACAGCATGTGTCTGCAGCTTCTAAAAACTATGTCAGTGCAGCATGAAGTGCTGAGTATGACTTAAAGTGCTTGATTTTATACTCTAAGTTTAGTCATATAAATTAATATATGGTTTTCCTTATCTATATTTATAATATAGTAAAAGACACAGACCCCAACAAAGACTAATTGAAATAAGTTATTTAAGCAGACAAAACAAATAATAGGCAAAGCTTTCAGATAGAGATTACATGTTTTTCCTGCACTGCCACTGGAAAACTGTCCCAAATGTAGGGCAGGAATTCAAGTGTCTTTAGCTCAGCCAGTGTATTAACTGCAAGACGCAGACAGCAGAACTTAGGTTTCTCTATTGCATGCCAGCAGCATCTTGGGTAGGTTTCTACACTTAGATTAGACCTGCCTAGCTTTACCCGTGGATATCTACATCTGAACCAGCCTTCTCAGCTTTCCATTTTGTCAATAGGGAGAAACCAGCTTTTTAGAGAATGATTCATCTGATCTATTGCAGACCTCTACCTTAGCTGAATTGTCTTGCCCTAGTAGTGACTCCATCTCTGAGATTACAAAGGGAGCCGAAGGTGACCAACTCACGTGAAGCTATTTACACAAGAGACGTCTACATTTGAATGAATTTATTTTATTCTATGTGTCCAAGATATGGAATGTCCACAGTGAAATAAGAAGCAGTAAAAATATTGGAAGTGATAATTGCTTTCTACAATTTTTATTTACATATGTGGCGGTGCAATATTAATACTGTAGAGCATAATGTAGAGCATGAATTTTGCTCAGGTAAATTTTGTCCCGTTTCTTTAGCTAAAGAGTCTTTGCAGTCTGTATAACAGCAAGAAAATGAGCTTTGGGAATCAAATAAAGTCAAGATGCAGGCTGACCTTTTGTTTCTATTCTGCAAAAAAATTGAATTTATTGTACATAAAAAGGACTAAGACTGTCTGTGATTTCTTTGCATGGATCTGAGAAAGATGCTTACACTCAGCAGAGGGCCTGACTTTTTTTGCATTGCAGAACAAATGATAAACATGTTGGCTACTATAAATTATTAATATAGGACTTATTCCATAGGACTGATGGTATTAGTGGATCAATCAGATATGAAATTATCTTCTCAAAGAGGTAAAATAAAGGGAATAATGAAAACTATGTATAAGACCATGGGCTACCCTTTTCTAGTTCACACTGAGAATAGTAGGACTAAACAAACACATGAAGTAGGAAGAAATTTGAAAATCAAGGTGAACTTGTAAAACTTGCAAAAACCAAAAATAATGTAAAGAAAGATATAAAACTTGGGGAAAATACCTGCAGTATGTTACATGTCTATCTGTATCTGTTATCACCTGACAAGTCTTTGGTTATATCCACTATCAGTTTCAAATCCCTCAGGATAGAGCACTTTTATTAATCTTCTCATCACTCCTGTATCTTTTGTATTGTATTTTTTCCTTAATCCTGTATTTCTTTTTTTCCATATCTTTCAGAATATTTGTAGGTTCACCAATTGTGTTTCTCTGATAGAAAATTAAGGTGAAACTATTACTTGCACGGTAACAGGCCTCTGAAATCTATACAGGAACACAGAAGGTGTTTTAATGTTTGAAGTATGGTACAGCCCCATATAAAACAGAAGTAACACTTTTTTCAGTTCAATTCATTTTCACATATATGGCTTCAACGTTACCACAGTTGTTGGCTACACCCGTCTAAACAGGAAGCAGAAAACTGTCCGAACAAAACATGCTAAAATGGATGCATCCCAGGATGAGGATTTGCAGGGCATTGCAACATGGCAATGTTGCATTGTAACATGGCATGTCCCACGTAGGTACAGCTCAGTCCCTGCTCTTCTTGTTATGTTATGGAGAAATGTTCCTGGTAAAAGTGGAGAACATTAAAAAAAAAAACAAGATATTTAAGATGCAATGGAAATCAACAGAAAAAATGATCATTAGTCATGTAAACAACTCACTCAATTCATGAGGATAAAAGCACATTCACTAATACCAATGTCTAGACCTGTTGAAGTGTTAGATCACAAGACAGTGCTTACGGCTGACAGTTCAAATCATCACGCAGAATGTAACTGTGTCCAACAGTGTCAAGTGTTTGGGAGACAAAGCCTTCTTGCAAGCTGGTTGTGTCTGTGAAAGGGTCTCCTGAGAGACAGAAGAGCCATCATGAAACACCCTACCGTTCCTATCAGTGCAAGAGCCACTCCCTGCCAGGTGTCCCCGAGGAACAGGCCTATGTGGGGAAGGTGTCGGATGTGAAGGAGTCCGCTTCTGGTCAGAGGTGATCTAAGGTGAGGGAAAAATCCTAGCCTGATAAAAGTCAATGACTTTTGGTCTATCTTCATTACCACCTTTTAAAATTGTCAGTATTTTTTTAGAGATCTGAAAGATTTAATGAAGAATTGTCATTTCCTCAGAGACATCTTAAATACAACAGCCATTTTACACTGAAGCTTTTTGACATATTTTTTCATCTACCTTTGCCATGTTGTTGATTGTGTTCCTGAAAAGCTTTTCATATTACTTCACTGAGGATGGCATAAAATCTGAATAGAGTAATATATGCATTACTTTACCGTCGCCGGAGTCCTGGATTCAGGCCCTGATGGGATTTCTGCTAAAAAGAGGTACAATATTTGACAACAATGATATTTCAGGTCATGATTAAATGACTTATTTAGCTGTTTTGAGACTCATTCAATATGCTCGCTACTTTCTGTTCCATATTTTTCATAATACTGAAATCTTGCTGTTAAGGATTTTCTCAAACTAGTGCAATACACAATGTCAGAGCAAAACAAAGTACAACGACTGTGTCATAGATTACCATCCCTCAGATGGAGACCCAAAGCAGTCGTGTTCTTTTTTCTTGTGAGGTTTTGGAATGAGTAAAATCCAAGTCATTAGCATTCAGGTTATTTATGACATTGCAAAATGATGAAAGTAGTTTGAAATGAGAAGTAGCTTAAAGTGTGAGACATTTTGTGAAATTATGCATCTGTTTCTTCACTGGAAAATTTGTATGCCAGCCAAGACATAGCAAGGCAGACAGACTGCAACTGAATAATAGGAAGTTTTATTACAATACCCAGTTCAGGGTCTGAGTAACCCAGGTGAGGAATTTTTAGCATTTCCAGTATATGTAGAACATACTTAAAATAAAAAATAAATTCTAGAATCTCTGCAAAGAACTTTACATGTGTTCTTAAGATAACTTGAATTTGTAAATTGACAGACCTTCAGACGATATTTAAAGAAGGCTCTAAATATCTAGTCCTATGACTATGTCAATAATCCAATGATTGTTAAACTCACAAGATAAATATTTACCTAAGAGTCCATAACAGCTCAGCTAAACACAAAAACGTTACCATGTAAAATACATGACATACCTAGCAAGAGATCCTAGCCACGATTTTGATATGTTAAATAAAGATTACAGTCAGGGAGAACCATTTGTAAACCGCGTGTAAAATGTTTTGCATTCAAATTGAAACAAACATTTAATTGCCAGGCTGATAACAGCCATAGTATCATTTTGGGGATTTTGACTCAGAAATTGCTTCCCGATTCAGGAATGCACATACTTACGTGTCATAAGGAAATATTCACAGACCCAAAATTAAGCATGTGCTCAGTTAATGAACACAAATACATTCTCAGAGGCTAAAGTCCAAGGAGTGTTTTTCAGATTAAATGCAAAACTGACTAGCCACACTGGTTTTATTAAATCTGACCAATGTTTTTTGTTCATCTTGTTTATATTACTATATACACTTACTTTGTTTTACATACTTTTTGAGCATAGTCATAGACGCCTCATGAAAATCCTGGTTTTGTATCTACTCTACCTACCTGAACGTGGAAAAATGCATAAATAGCTATGCTAAAATACGTAAAAGGGAAGTAGCCTTTAAAGCAGGCTCTTAGGATAAGTGGAGATATATAGTGAATTCCACAGCATTACTGAAGACTACTACTTTTCTATCAAAAATCCAAAGGTTATTATTGGTAAGTGATAAAAATATATTTACTATACCTGTTTGGAGAAGGGACCGGAAGGTTCATAGACATGAAATGAAATTCAATTTTGATAAGGAAAGACTGAAAGGTACTGCTGTATTTTGTGTGTTTAGTAGTAGTGGGAAAAGAAAAGGCTGAATTCAGTTACGTTCCCAACACGAAGATGCAACGACAGACAGAACAGGGCTGGGTGATAATATGTTAAAAAAAAAAAAAAAGGAAAGAAAGAAAGAAAATCACGTAATGCTAAGGAAGGAGGGCAACGATAACTAGGCTCACATCCTTACAGAAGTACTATATCCTGTGAGGCAAGTTCAATATGCTGGCATGCGTTCGCAGAGACCTCTACCAGAAGGATTTCAAGGTCATTATATTCAACACAAGAATGGCTAATAGCATAAATATCCACATCTAGTAATGAAAGTTCACTTTGCTGAGTTGGCTATTTCCTCAACATTGAATGGGAGAGGTTTGCCTCCAAGACTGAGGTTTACGGTAGCCGAGATAATGAGGGCTGGAGCATCAAAAACAGACCAGAAACACCAGGATGTGGCTGCAGCCGTATCTCCTGTGTGAGTTCAGGCACCCACGGGAGGCTGAGAATCAAAGCCTGAAACTACCGCTGGTGCTCTGGAATATGGGGTACAAGCAGCGCACCCTTGAAGAGAGGTAAAGTGTGGTTGTCCTGTTACTGCTCCTTGGATCACTTTTAAGTTTCAGATAATTATTTTTCTACAGAAAAATCATAAGTAGAGCAAACTCCACCTCTTTGCATACCCAGCCACGAAGCTACAGCTCAGACTTCCTCCTACCTATCTCCTTTCTAGATTCCCCTATGCATCTTGCACAGTAGCCCAAATTTAGCAGGAAGCATAGGGCATTTTTAGTTCCCTATAGCCTGCTGGCCTGGATACTCATGTGAGATGTGAAAGCTGTGGTTTCATCTCCTGCTATTCTGAGGTCGATGACTGCTGTAGGTACCAGAGAGAAAGGCCTATCACCACTATTTTTATTGTATGCCTTGGAGTTCAGGTGAGTTAGGATAGGTCCAAGCATTTAACTGGACTCTTTAGAAACTCAGGCACATAGATACCCATTTTCTGTATCGTAACTACCCTCAGGCAGGAAATAGGTTTCAGCAGTCAGCTCCATTAAGACTGAAATGGTAGAATGCCTTTCAGTGCTCAGAAAATATTTAGCCCGGACTGTCAAATACTTAGGGCATCTCATCAATACGACCAGTTTGGATAGATTTTTCTGGCGTTTCATTCCCATACTTAGGCACATATATAGCAAACTAGATGTCTAAGCAGAGTGAAGAACATGTGTCTTAAAACCTCTAGGTGTGAGTTTCCACTTACCAGGACTGTTTTTACCTTACCTACAGCATTTTTGGAGGTCTGTTTGGGCATGAGGAACCTACAGCTGACTGGTTTTGCATTTGTGGTCACATATGATGACACTATCCTAACTATTAATTTCTGCAGGTTAGCAACTAGAGGGTGGGAACCATACTCCCATCAGTGAGTCACAGTCATACACCTTTCCCCATGTCAATATCACAGAGAAGGCGGCTAACACGCCTTTGCTTCACCCAAGCACAGGGCAATTCAGCTATCCTGTCTCAAGGTAGACAGCAGCCCAATAGACATTGAAAATGGCTCCATAGAAATTTTGTGAAAGTAGAAAACCATTTTGCTTTAATGGTATGGAGTGGACACTATGCTTCGAGTTTTGTATCATTTGGCTTGCGGGGGCAATGTGTAGCTGCTTTTAAGCTGAGGTTCTATTTGTAATTTAAAGGTGTTATGAAATAATCACTTGCAGCAGCGAGGGTTCAGTCTCAGTCTTGATGTTCCTATGTCCATTTTATCCAAAACAGCTAAAAATTCAGGGCAGAGTATTAGCATGTTCCAGTCTCCCACAGCGCTATCGTCTTCAATGGATGAAATATATGGGGAAAAAAATGCAGCTCAATGCCTCTTTTGCATAGTTATCATACTGGGTACCTGTGCAGTGCAGCATCCCCCCAAAAATGTCAAAATGATTCTGCAAAAACTGGAAGGAATTTTCCCAGAATTTTTCCATTTTCCATACTCATTATTTATCCATAGCTGAAGAAGACATTCAGCGCGAGTCACTTTCTGCATTCGTTACGATCTTTGAGATAAGACATATCCACTGAAATGTGACTATTGTGTCAAAAATGTGAAAAAAAAAGTCATGAACTCTAATTTTTTGCCCTTTGTCAGCCTTCCCTCATTTTAATGGCTGGCCAGGCCCACCAACGGCCACTGATCTCACCAACCAGTAGGGCAGTAGTGACACCAAGAGCCATGAGCAAATCAACTATAGAAAAGCTTATACAGGAAAACTACAGGGTTCTTTTTGCAACCTCAGCATTAACATTCCCCTGCCTCATAGTCATGACAAAGATGGTAACTGGAAGTGGCATGACATAAATGCATTCTTTTCGGAGTGACAGAAATGTGAATGGGAAAAGGTGCAAAAAGTCCTTACCCTTTCTTATTATACCCTCAACATGGTTAACAGAGCTACATGTAACCTCTGCTCTCTCCTTAAATACTTTATCTCCCTGTGAAATATTCACACATCCTCGTCCCTTCCTTTCCCTCCCCTCCCCTCCCTTTCCCTCCCCTTCCCTTCCCTTCCCTTCTCTTCCCTTCCCTTCTCTTCCCGCTCCTCTCCTCTCCTCTCCTCTCCTCTCCTCTCCTCTCCTCTCCTCTCCTCTCCTCTCCTCTCCTCTCCTCTCCTCTCCTCTCCTCTCCTCTCCTCTCCTCTCCTCTCCTCTCCTCTCCTCTCCTCTCCTCTCTTCTCTCTTCTCTTTTTTTTCTTCCTCATAAAGGGACAAAGAGAGCACTGTAATACCTAGATTTCTAAGCTTTTCCATTTTTACTCACTGAATTGCTTGAATGTACCTGACCCCATTTTGATGTAGTATTGAATAGAATGGTACCAAGAAAAGAAAAAGAAAAAGAAAAAAGAAAAAAAGGCAAATATTATGCAATAAAAACCTTAATCATGTAGTTACAAGTTTAAAAAGGGTTTGAAAGTCTGGTGCTTTGTCTTTCCCATTTCACATGGTTCTGCTGCTAAAAAAATCTCCCTGAGGTTCCTGCTGCATCTATCCTATAAATGATTCTGTTTGATCAGAATCCAGTGCAAGTAGGGCTTTTTTTTCAGTCTTACAGAGGCAATGATTCCATATCACAGCCCTGAAATTCTTGACAGCTCAGTGGGGGTGAGAAGAAGAAGTAGGATTATCTAAAAAAGAGAGAAAAAAGAGGAAGCAATTCAAAGTCAGGCCAAAGATGACAGGAGAATCAGGGTAGCAGCTGTACAAAATCGTACTTGATCTCTGCCAGCGATGTGGTTATGTAGGGGTGAATGACAACTTCTAATTAAAATTGTGACTGATTACCATGTAAGAAATGACACAATTTGCCGAAGACCTGAAGTTGAAGATGAATCACTTTTATTTTGCAGAAAATGCAAATTTAAAGTTATGCATTTTTACAGGAACATCTGTGGCATATTTCTGATAAAATTCACTGCATAATTAAGCCCCCCCCCCTTTTTTGACTAAAACTTTTAAATTGTCTTTTATTCAAGCACTGACTTTGCATTACAGAAAATAAGGACGGAGAAATATTGAAAATGAAATTTGTAAGAGACCCTGACTGTACTTCAACAGCTTTCATTTGAAATTCCAAGAACGAAGCGGTTTCAAAATATGGTGTCTGTTTTAGTTTAATAAATTCACAGATCTGCATCAAGCAATTCAGGATATTATTTTTCAGAGCTGTTGGATTGTTTACTTGTCATATAATGCATGTGAACTGCCTTCATATCCTTTTTCAAAGGGACACATGAATATGAGTATTATTCAAACACATGTTGCTGACTCACTTGAAAGCACATTTTGAATTTGGATTCACATTGAGATTAGACAGCTTCTGTGCTGTTTTCTCTTGAGAGCTCTCTCAATCATTGTGCAAGTTGATATTTTCAAGACAGAAAGCTAAAACATTGTCGCCTTCTACTGGTTGCTTCACATTTCTCAGGCAATGCAAAGCCCCTGGGAAACTACCTGATGGGGATGTCAGAGTTTTCTTACCATGAAGAAGTCTTTGAGTAGCCAGATGCCTTTTTGTCATCTACTCCCAAAGTTGTTCTCATACAGAAATTTACAGGAGCAGCAAGGAAAGGGTGGGATTGCCAGGTTCTTTCTTGAACTCTGCCTCGGCACAGCCTAAGACAGTGAGAGTTGGCTTGGACCAAAACCACAAGAACCACGCTAACAGTTACACAGTATGGGGGGGTCACTACATGCTGGTCCAACCCAAGCCTCTGTAGACTTTTTTGGTATCGATATAGTCCTTAGGTCCTAGCTGATACCAGAATGATAGAGAAGATAAATTTAATTCTCTTCACTTCGTCCTTTCCACTACAGTTAATTAGCCAGGCTCCCTGTACCGCTTTGTGACTCCAAGAAATTCCCAACCTATCATATCAAATCTATGCCAGTTAGGATATATACGAGCAGGTTTCACACAGGAGTGTCACCTAAGCGTGGAAGTAAAGGTGATTTTAGAATAAATATTAGTTACATACAGAACAATACATGATTAGTTTGAAACTGACTTTCATTTCCCTATGTCAGAAGAAAGCGTCCCATGAATTTCAATGAGATCTGGATTATGGTTTCTTTCACTGTTTCACTGGACAACCTCATTAATTACTTTGACCCTTTGGCAGGATAAATATAATACAGCGAGAAAATGAATACCTGAATTGGAGATGAAGTGGCATATACAATTAGCAGGGAAAGATCTGCTTCTCATAGAAGTAGAATTCATAAGGATACAGATATTGAGTTGGAGAAGAAGCTAATTCTTTAACAGATTTTTTTGTTATTGTTTGTTCTAGAGAATTGATTGGATCCTCTGATAAAACAATCAGTATGTAAGCATCAATGGCATTTTTTTAGATTACAAATATCTAAATGTAGTGTGTAATATTTTTAGTACAATTAATACTTCAAAACTACATCACATAGATATTTTACAAACATCTTTCTTTTCTGGCTTGCTCCAGAATTCACCTGACTTTCTACACTTAAGAGTAAATCTGGCTTCCGAGACGATAATTTTATATTTTTACACTTTCACACTATCCAGAATTATTATATAGGTCTAGGCTATTGCTAGCTGACCTTAGTTTTAAATAAGTGGAATTGGAGAGAAAACTTCTTGCATGTTTGTGTGTCTCATTGTTTATGTCCACAGTTAACATTACAGAATGAAAAGTGAAACTGTGTGCATTTCTTTCTGAACTTTTTTATACTTTTTTCTTATGCAAACCACATTTAGAGAACATTTATGCAACTGTCAAAATCAAATTTTAAGTCTATATTCCTGGGTTTTTTTTTCTGAAATTACATATCTTTTTTTATAAGTTACACAGCTGCAAACACCAATTCTCCCTGTGAGCATAAGGAAACACAGAATCCCAGCATAGCCAGGGTTGGAAGGGATGTCTGGAGATCCAGAGACCCCTGCTCAGGTTGGGTCTCCTAAAGCAGCTTGCCTGGGACCATGGCCAGTTGGATTTTGAATGTCTTCAAGGAAGGAGACTCCACCACCTCTCTGGGGAACCTGTGCCAGTGCTGTCACCCTCACAGGAAAGAAATGTTTTCTTGTGTTCAGATGGAATTTCTTTTGTGTTAATTTGTGCCCATTGCCTCTCATCCTGTCACTGGACACCCACCACTGAAGAGAGTCTGGCCTCATCCTCTTGACACTCCCCCTTCAGATACTTGTACACATTGATCACCTCTCAGTCTCCTCTTTTCCAAGCTCCACAGGCCCAGCTCTCTCAGCCTTTCTTCAGAGGAGACATGCTCCTGTCCCCTCACCATCTTGGTAGCCCTCTGCTGGACTCTCTCCAGTAGTGCCATGTCTCTCTTGTACTGCGGAGCCCAGAATTGGACTCCAGGTGAGGCCTCCCCAGGGCTGAGGAGAGGGCGAGGATCACCTCCCTCCACCTGCTGGCAACACCCTGCCTCATGGGCCCAGGATCCCATTGGGCCTTCTTGGCCACAAGGACACACTGCTGCCTCATGCTTAACTGGCTGTCCACCAGCACTCCCAGGTCCTTCTCGGCAGAGCTACTTTCCAGCAGGTCAACCCCCAGCCTGTCCTGCTGCATGGGGTTATTCCTCCCCAGGTGCAGGACCTTGCACTTGCCTTTGTGGAACTTCAGGAGGTTCCTCTCCGCCCACCTCTCCAGCCTGGCCAGGTCCCTCTGAAGGGCAGCACAGTCTTCTGGTGTGTCAGCCACTCCCCCCAGTTTAGGATCATCAGCAAACTTGCAGAGGGTGCACTCTGTGCCTTCCTCCAGGTCACTGATGAATACATTGAACAAGACTGGACCCAGGACTGACCCCTGGGGGACACCGCTAGCTACAGGCCTCCAACTAGACTTTGTGCCACTGACCACAACCCTCTGAGCTCGGCCATCCAGCCAGTTCTCAGTCCCTCTCACTGTCCACTTCATCAGTTTGCCTTTGAGGCTGTTAAGGGAGACAGTGTCCAAAGCGTTACTAAAGTCAGGATGGACAACATCCGCTGTTCTCCCCTCATCTACCAAGTCATCATTTCATCATAGAAGGTGAGCAGGTTGGTTAACCCCATTTTCCCTTTGAGAATCCATGGTGACTATTCCCAATCACCTTCTTGTCTTTTACGTGCCTGGAAATGGTGTCAAGGATTAGCTGCTCCACATAGAATGGAAGTAAAATTAACTGTCAGATACAAATGCACATGACTACCTTTTGCTCATGCTTACTTAGGCAGTATGGCCTTCTATCCACTTAAGCAGGATTTCTTCTATGTTGGTACGTTTCAGAGCTATCACAACAAGAAGTCTATTTTTACTTTGCCAATAAGATCCATAGTGTCCTGATACTGCAGCAAACTACAGGACCAAAAACAGTTTAGAAAAGTGCCCAAAATGACATACAGATTCTGTCAGAAAAGCAATGGGCATTTTCTTATGTGTGCGTTAAAACATTGGTGGCTTCCATTACAGACAACAGTGGAAAATGAGCAAAGTAAGTTTGGGAAACCCTGGAGTGTAGAAGTGAATCACCAAATCCCTTCCTCACTTTTGGGGCAACCAAGACATGAGTACATCGTAGAATCTTTGTCATATAATCTCATTTTATAATTCCTTGATTGGCCCTGTGCTTTGGATAGAGATCAAATAACATTTATTGTTATACCCATTTGTTGCGCTACCATTGATCTGGATTTATCTCATTATATTTAGGTACCTACCTAAGGTGAATGAACTAAGAGCTAGGTCTTCATTGGTTCACTCTTCCTGAAGCCCATTCAGGCCTTAGATGAGATTAATCAATCCCTGAAAATGCTCATCTGTCTTCTTCAGTTAATTTCTTGGTTTCTTAGGTGCAAGAAAATAGCTATTGAATTATTTAATTTAGCAATAAAAGATTTTCTTATTTCCTGCTTACGTTTTGGTGTATTTAGAAACAACAAAATTAATTTGGTCGTTATTAACTTTCAATTTTATTTTACTAGAATAAATTAAACTCTTCCTATTTCTTTCTATGCATAGGCTGATCAACTCAGTAGCATTTTCTGCACCCATTTCAGCTTCAGTTCCTCTTTCTCAAATATGGATGACTAGAAGAATATACAGTCTTGCAGATTAGTACTGACCAGGACCTTGCATAATTGTACATATACTTCCCAGTCTGCCTGTGTCTTCATCTTTATATAGCAACCTTACTGGTTTTGGACTTGTTATGAGATAACGTTATCTTTGGAATTATGGAATATCCATAGAAATCTCATTCATGCAGCATATAAAATAGACCTAAGTTCATCACAAATTTGAAAGTACCTATTTTTATGACTTTACAGCTTTCAAGCATTGGTAGATTTTTACTTTGAATGTATAAAAGATAAACTGTAAGCAATACCTAGAAGGGGGATGGAACAAAAAGTAGTTTGTATTCTGAACTGACAGCTCTGCAGTCAGTTTTAAATACCTTATCACCCATATAGAAGTTTCTTTAGACCAGTAATGGTACCAGAGAAACCTCAAGTACTCTCTGCTTTTCAGTAACTTTAAACAGGTGCCATTGGTCCTGCGTTTTTAACTTTGCCAAGAAGTTCTGGTGATAGTGATGATGTTGCACATTAGACAAAGACTTACCAGTCCAGTTGTTTAATGTGTGAGCGCTTGCATTGCTATCTATCTTCATCATAATATTTCAGTAGAGTTGTTAATGGTGGCACTGTCAGAATTAGAAAACAGGGAAAGCATTGTTTCCCACTAGCCCCAGCAGATATGATTCTGAACACTCCTGGGGACAAAATGTACTGAGTATAGTGATGTAATTTTTAGAAAAAAATTGCTCTTAAAGAGGACATGCTGTTTTGCTTATTTTTTAGCATTAGTCTTGTACTAATGCTTTAAAGCTTCAATCAGAGCTCAAAAGGCATCCCTATAGAAAAATGATATTTAAAAAATAATAATATATGAATATATTTCTGGATGAATATTGAAGAGATTATTTTAAAAAAGATAATATTCTCTAAAAGCTGTAAAATATTCACTCTTTCAAGCATTATCTACTTCTTTTAGGCTTTCCCTGTATCATACATTTAAATAAAATATGTAAAGCTGACATCTCATGTCATCTCTCTATAAAATAGAGCAAACTCATAAATCAATCTGAATGCAGATGATACCAACACAGAGATTTGTTTCAGAGAGTGCATATTCACAAATCTAAGTGCCTTTTGAAGTTCAAAAGATTATACTTGTCACAGTCTTCTTCTGCCCACTCAGGACAGAGGCCTCTGCTCAAATCTACAGAAATATGAACTGACAGGAAATGCAGTTATGATAGCTACCATTTTTGACAGCATAACAAGTTGCTGCTGTAGATTGCCTGTGCAGAGGTGTTGTCTTGTGCAAGGTAAGCAGCACAGCCAAAATCTGTTTTGTAGTGTTGTATCAGGTCCTCTCCAGACCAGAGACAGAAGATAACTCATCAGATACGCTTTCTAATGAATAGTATCTTACTATGGGCAATGCTTTGGGCATCATTATCCCGTTATGGGTTTTTATTTCATACAGTAGTGCCGGTCTATATCCCTCTTTTTCCTCACTACTTCAGTTTTTTCAAAAATACATTTCTGACTAGTCTCTCATTTTCCCTTTTTTTATTTCCTGATAATAGAGAGGATCCTTGGCAAGAGGAAGGATACAGCAAACTATGGTGTCCACAGTCTCAGACTGGAAAACAAGGAATGTGAGATGGTGGAGGCTGATGACACAGGTGCACGAAATACAGATATCCGCCAAGGAAGCTACACATGAATTTATTACACAGCTATCACTCATACCAGACCCTCTGATTAGCATGTTGGCTGACTCTAATACCACTGTAGCACAAGAAATAATCTCCAGAACAGAATATGAATGTTTCGCCATCTTTCAGTGTCCCTGTTAATGGCTGCCAGGATCCATTTTGATCATTAACATCTTGCAAGCATGTTAGAATCATGAACAAGGGATAGTTTGATATCCTCCCTGGGCCCAGACAATACTTTGCAGCTGAGCCAGTCCTGAAAGAGGCCCACCATGAGAGGAGGTTAAGTAGTAGTTCTATATCCCAAACAGCAATGGGATGAGTGTCCAGAATCTCCTGAAGAAATGTTATAGGTCTGTGATGGAGCAGAGTGTATTCAGGACTGCTATGTGGTTTGCGTTGCCTGTAATAGTAAAAGACAATGGAGAAACACTTCTTTAGCTCAAGTGCTTCAGACACTGGTAGAGAACTTCAGCAGCTGTAAACCAAGGTAACAGGAAAACACCAGTTTGCAGCATATTCTCAGCTTGTGCAACGCAAGCAGAAAGATTTTTAGTTAGACACCCAGAAGCAAAACTCGGTGCGTCCCCCACAGCCTACCTTCCCAGCAGGTGTAAATCAGCGCTGCTGTCAACAGAGGTGCATCAGTTACTGCTAGCTGAGAATCTGATACAAAGATTTAAGTAATACAATATTGATTTTCCCTAGCTGATGACTTCCAACTACAGGTTTTCAGATCATAAGAAGTTAGAGTCTTTCTAATTATCATTATGCCAGACTACATATGGCAGTGATAATCGGGGAACTTCACTACATTGCAGTGTTGTTATATTGCTGCTGTGTTTGTGAAAAGTGTGCTGCATTCGTCTGTGAGATCATTTTTCCAGAGGCCTTTAAATATAAAAATGGATCTCATCTAAATGCAAAATTAAGATAATGATACTTACTTTCCTTAGGCTGGGAAGCCAAGTTAATTAACAGTTATAAAATAATTTTGACATGCTCAGATAGAAGGCATGTAGAACTAAAAGGTATCTTTACTTTTCCTAGAATAGTCTAGTCCCATACCTGGTAATTATTCCAACATGTACTTTATTAAAACCGCATGTTTTATTTTTGTCCACTTTTATGCCTTCAATTTAAGTTTTATAAATACTCTAGCAGGCCATTCTAACTTTAAGAATCTAGCAGGGGTGGTAAATCTTTAAATCAAATTGACTACATAGGGGACTATATCCGAGTGAGAAAGTATCAGTTACAGCAAATATAGGATACAGATGTTTGTAGGGAAAAAGGAGAAAAGGTTTTGAAATAAGCAGATTTTTAAAGAGGGTTTAGTTCATACAGTATACTGTAACTCTTTTAGGGAAGCTCAAACACTCCAACTAGAGATTTTGTTCTGTAAGGTACTTATATTAACAAGTGTGCCCAACACCCAAACGACAAACAAACAAACGTTCCAAAGCTACCTATCAGCATTTTGTTAATAGCACTGGTTTAAGGAACAAGCCAAAAAAAAGAAAAAAGAAAAAAGAGAAAAAGAAACCACGAATGCATATCTCAAGCAAATGTTGAAATACGAGGGGAAAAAACATTTATTTAGGAAACAAAATTAGATCTTAAAATATCAAGAAAATATCCATAGGTTTAGATATCTATGTATTCCAGAATCATAAGCAACGGTTATTGATCCTAACTAAAATCAGAAATGCTTCATGAGAAAAAAAAAATCTCCTTTCCTCTTTAACTTTGTTACTAAAAATAAGGAAATTTACCCTGCCCGTGCTGATTATAGCCCTACTACAGTTTAGTATCGAAAGTTACATTTCTGAGAAAAGTGGTACAGAGTTAGGTAAACTGATCTAATAAAAGCTAATATCCTTGATCCAACAAAGGATCAAGGCAGTCCCAGAAATGAAATCGCACCAGGGGCTGTGATTAAGACTATATCTTCGTGTATGAACGGGTGGAGGACAGACATGTTCTCATTCTTCTGTACCTCTCTGCAATATTCGATTCAGTTATCCAAAAGATGTAATAATCTCACCTGCAAGAGGTGACCCTGTTCCATTATGCTTGCAATTTTCTTTCCCCAAAAGATTCTTGCAATGAAGAGCAAAGAGAAACTGCACTCGTATCACTGACTGCTGTAGACAGCTACAAGGGAACATGTTCAAGGGTCGTGGATTAAAATGTTAACTGCAAAAAGCCTACACATAATCCTACCTATCCATCACTATGTACGACCAAATCATCCCAACCCACGTGGTTCAAAGTCTGAGCCTATTCAGCAGGAGTAGAACTGAGGCAGTGTGATACAATCCATTTTTACTCACCTACTTGCTTTCATGAGCAGCACTTTCTAACAACACCAGCTAGCTAGAAGAACCTGTTTTATCTTACCAAATAAGGTCTCAGTATTTCATACATTTACACTATCTACATTGCAATATAGTAATGTAACCAGAGAGGACACTTTCCAGACTTAGAGATTTTCATCTAGCCCAGATCACTGAAGCCTGACTCCTCAGGAGTGCTGGCTACAGTGAAAACACTACAACATGTTCTTAACTCTCTGTACTGCTCTGCTAAAGCTATGAAATTAGATTTATGATCTCCATCCTTATCTTCAAGGCCTACAGTATCCCAAAGGTACCATTAAAAGAATGGGTACATGGTATACTTAACATAGCTTATATAGCATACAGGCATGTTTATAAACAATATTTGTAAGAAACCTCTGCTCACAGTCTGATTATGAGAGAAAAATAGTTAATTATAGTCAATTTATTTAATACTATCTTTAAAGGCAGCAAGAGAGTATGCTGAACACCGTAGAACTTATGTAAAACAAGGACCTTTACTGTAAGACTGACTTCAAGATCACTTGAAAAGAATATGATCACTTGATCACTTGAAAAGAAAGTGGGCAGGAGACCTGCATGGATGAGCAAGGAACTCCTGGCCAAACTCCAACAGAAGAAGGAAGTACACAGAATGTGGAAAAGGGGACGGGACAGGCCACTTGGGAGGAATACAGGGATGTTGTCAGAGTGTGCAGGGATGCGACAAGGAAGGCTAAGGCCCAGCTGGAATTAAATCTGGCAAGGGATGTCAAGGACAAGAAGAAGGGCTTCTTCAAATACATCAATAGCAAAAGGAAGACTAGGGAAAACGTGGGCCCGCTGCTGAATGGGGCGGGTGCCCTGGTGACAAAGGATACAGAGAAGGCAGAGTTATTGAATGCCTTCTTTGCTTCAGTCTTTTCTGCTAAGGCCAGTCCTGAGGAATTCCAGACCTTGGAGACAAGAGAGGAAGGCTGGAGAAAGGAAGACTCTCCCTTGGTGGAGGAGGATCGGGTTAGAGATCTTTTGTCCAAACTTGACCTCCATAAATCCACGGGCCCTGACGGGATGCACCCACGAGTGCTGAGGGAGCTGGCAGATGTTATCGCTAGGCCACTCTCCATCCTCTTGGAAAGGTCCTGGAGATCAGGAGAGGTGCCTGAGGACTGGAAGAAAGCCAATGTCACTCCACTCTTCCAAAAGGGCAAGAAGGAGGAGCCAGGGAACTCCAGGCCTGTCAGCCTCACCTCCATCCCGGGAAAGGTGAGGGAACAGCTAGTCATGGACAGTTAGTCCTCACTAAGCATGTGGAGGACAAGGTGGTGATCAGGAGGAGTCAGCATGGATTCACCAAAGGGAAATGATGCTTGACCAATCTGATAGCCTTCTAGGATGGGACACCTGCCTGGGTAGATGAGGGAAGAGCAGTGGATGTTGTCTCCCTGGACTTGAGCAAGGCTTTGGACACTGTCTCCCACCCCATCCTCCTAGGCAAGCTCAGGAAGTGTGGGTTGGATGAGTGGACAGTGAGGTGGCTTGAGAACTGGCTGGATGGCCGAGCTCAGAGGGTTGTGGTGAATGGTGCAGAGTCAAGTTGGAGGCCTGTGGCTAGTGGTGTCCCCCAGTGTCAGTCCTGGGTCCAGTCTTGTTCAATGTATTCATCAGTGACCTGGAGGAAGGCACAGAGTGCACCCTCTGCAAGTTTGCTGATGATCCTAAACTGGGGGGAGTGGCTGACACACCAGAAGACTGTGCTGCCCTTCAGAGGGACCTGGCCAGGCTGGAGAGCTGGGCGGAGAGGAACCTCCTGAAGTTCCACAAAGGCAAGTGCAAGGTCCTGCACCTGGGGAGGAATAACCCCATGCAGCAGGACAGGCTGGGGGTTGACCTGCTGGAAAGTAGCTCTGCCGAGGAGGACCTGGGAGTGCTGGTGGACAGCCAGTTAAGCATGAGGCAGCAGTGTGCCTTTGTGGCCAAGAAGGCCCAATGGGATCCTGGGGTGCATTAGGCAGAGTGTTGCCAGCAGGTGGAGGGAGGTGATCCTCGCCCTCTCCTCAGCCCTGGGGAGGCCTCCCCTGGAGTGCTGTGTCCAGTTCTGGGCTCCCCAGTGCAAGAGAGACATGGCACCACTGGAGAGAGTCCAGCGGAGGGCTACCAAGACGATTAGAGGGCTGGAGCACCTCTCCTCTGAAGAAAGGCTGCGAGAGCTGGGCCTGTTCAGCCTGGAGAAGAGAAGACTGAGAGGGGATCTGATCAATGTGTAGAAGTATCTGAAGGGGGAGTGTCAAGAGGATGAGGCCAGCCTCTTCTCCGTGGTGCCCAGCAACAGGACAAGAGGCAATGGGCACAAACTGAACCACAGGAAGTTCCATCTGAACCTGAGAAAAAACTTCTTCACTGTGAGGGTGGCTGAGCATTGGAACAGGTTGCCCAGAGAGGTGGTGGAGTCTCCTTCGCTGGAGATATTCAAAACCCGTCTGGATGTGATCCTGAGCACTATGCTCTAGAGGTCCCTGCTTGAGCAGGGAGGTTGGACTAGATGATCTCCAGACTTCCTGAGTTTACCTATGAGGACGCAATGGGAGACAGTATCAAAAGCCTTGCTTAAAGGGTTAGCGATATCTGTCTCTAAGGGGGCATAACTTGAACTCTAAGGTTCAAGCCTCATTTCAGTGAGGCAATAACAAAGCTAGGAAGCTAAATTACGATCAAAGGGATTCTACTGTCAGCTGGTAGATAAACAGTAATTTGCACGGACAGCTACTCATTTTGACTGCATGGTTAGATAAACTGCGCAGTCCCCAGCACCAGCTTAGTTTGCGTAGGTGTTTATGTATATTTCATTTTGTAAATCTGAACTATGACGGTAAAAGTTACTGTTAGGAAAATAATATTTGCAACTATAATTGTTTATGATAACATCATACTTTAGGATGCGGGTCTAAATTCATCATTCTCTGAAATATAGTTCTTCCAGAATTTCTCATCCAATGTTAAAACATCGCTGTCTGATGCAGTGGTAGTTGAATCCAAGAGGAACTCTTGCTACTGGTTTTCTATATCTCAATCTTACACATTGAGATAAAAGATGTAATAAGATATGAAGGAAAGGTCTAAGTCAGTAGCTCTTAAACTTTGTAAATTAGCAGTCCATGGTAAAATGTTAACATTTCTCACAGACAGCAATTTAAATTTAGCATCAAACTTTTAATTGAAAAACTTTATAAAAGTAATGCACATTTTACTGTTTAATAGGGTTAAAAGTTATTTATCATGAACTATTGTCCTAAGCACTGCGATGTCTTAAACAAGTGCTAGAGAAGACAGACAGCAGCAAATTCGTGTAGATACATGTGACATATACAACTGTTAGACAATGAAATTAAAAAGCATGAATTAATGCCATACCAATCCAAGTGCTTCTTCAAAATTAATGCAGCAACAGTTTTTCTCCGGTTGTTCTTCTGTTATCTAGAACAGATTTCTGCTTCAGAGACAGGGAACTGCTGACCCCAAGAGCTGCATGCTAAACTCCTCGTACAGCTGAGTGTTACAAAGCCACAGACACCACACAGCTATGCAACTGACAAACGGGGTAGGCCAGGAGCTCTTCACAGATGGGAAATAGCTACAGATCCTTAGCAATTTTGGCATCTAAACTGTAGGACAGGGACAGTTTTGGCATGCATCATAGAGCAAGCTCACCGTGCCAGCCCAAATAACCCCTGCTGGCTCCCTTCTCGCAGCCAGGGAGCCCAAGTGCTTATCCTACCAATGCACATGGCATAGTTTTGTCAAGGTAGCCACGTACCTGATCCAGCCATAGGCTACTGTGTGGCTCAAAAATCCTACCCTCATCATCGCTTTTTTTTTTTCCTTTTATTTTTAATGTGGAAAGACCTACTGAGTATGCAGGCATACTGCCTTGTAGCTTGAGAGCATCCGAGTGTTCATGATATAACTGAATACTTGAGGATCTGCCCAGAAACGTGACAGTGTAGCCACTTTTGTAGTCCTTGGGTCTGTATTAACACCTGGGCATGGCAATGATTAAGACATCAAAGCCCAACAGTGTAAAAGAAAAACTCTCTTTTGTACTGCCAAAGGTAACAGGTATGAAATTATCACACACACTTTTTGTCATCCTGATGCTATCCCACTGTAAATAATTATATTTCCTGTTCACTTATTGACATCTTTTAAAAATTCACTGTTTTATTTGTTATCTTTGAATTTACTTGCATGCACTGTGCCCTATCACCAGCAGAAATGCTAATAAAGATTCTATTTGTCATTTGCAATGATTATCATATTTTCACTCTTCCATTCTTCTGCACTTGCAGAGCCTTCTCTGTCTACTAGAGTATACATATAATTCCCCCCTATCTTCACTAATAAGTGACTATCATGTGATGAAAATAATGGTTACATAAATGTAATTTACAGTCTTTCTGTTAGGGTCAGTCACACAAAGTAGAGTGCATTTTACGAGACTTGTTAGATATCAAGAGTCCTATTCATGACTGAGAACTCCCCGCTGATGAGGTGTGAAAGTTCGTTTTGTATCATTTGTAAAATACTGGTGCCTGGAATATGTTCTCATTTCTGTTGTACCTAACATCATTTAAATTACAGTGAGAGAAGAAAGGAAGGTTTGCATGGAGGAGTGGGCCCAAGTGATGACTGATTTATTATGATAATGTCAGAGATTTGACTTGATTGTGGTCTTTTAAAGTAGCTTCTCTATGGAAAACTGGTAGCCATTATGTACTCTATTTATCTGCTGCATACAAGAAGATTGGCAGCATATTTTCTTCACTCAACAGCAATGTTTTCCTTCTACCAAAGGAGTCTCCCTCTCCATTTCCGGTAGTCCTGCTATTGAAATCTGACTTTAATGCTTGTTTTGTGAACTGGTGATATAGACAGCAAAAAAGGGCAAATTGAACTCAAAATACCTCTTTTTTCACAATAACTGTATATTTCTATGAAATAGTCAAGAAGATTGGAAGTTGACACCTAGAGCTGGTCTTGAATTAGTAATAAGTGAATAAGTGCTGGAAAGTCTGTTACCAGGGTTCAGCATGCTCTGGCCTGGGGGATTGCGCTGCCCATATTTTACCTCTTCTGTAAGCTGTATAGAAAATCCAGATATTTACATTAAGACTATGCATATGATGGATGGAAATTTCAGCTGATGTTGAAATACAAAAACAAAAAGATTTCTTATAGATAACATACTGATAAAACATGAATTCTAAAAATAATACCCCCAAAGGGCAACTAAATATTTATTCTGTACCATATAGAGTATTTTCTGGGTGGGGGAAAGGGGGGAGGGATTTATTCTCCTGGTAAAAAATTAATACTGCTTTTAAAAGAATAGCTGTTCTTAAATTTTCCCAAATGAGACAAAGGAATGAAAACAACAAAACAAACAGCAACAAAAAAAACAGCACATGATTGCCAAAGTCAGAGGAATTGCTAAAAGGATGTAAGAAGTCTAAAAATATGTAACTTACATGTTATCTTGATACTCATAACATGTCTACACACACAGAGACACACAAATATGCAATGCATGTATGCGTGTTTTCAGAATTGCCATTAGCTAAGATTCTCAGGCTTTGAGAAATGCGGACACTAACATTGGCAACAATAAGCAACAAATGATCACAGTCTTGATGGCAACCCCAAAAGTAGTTGAGGTATAGGTAGCGAGAAAAGCAAGTAACAGGAAAGTATAGGATGGTGTAAGGTAAAGCACAGGATGTTACCTGTTACTCAGGCAACACCAGGTCAATTCCATTAAACCCACTGACTTGGCAGCAGGATGAGATTTTCAGTCGGCAAGAGTCAGCATAAAGGATTCCTAATTTCCACCACCTGCAGGTCTCTTAGGTATTTGCAGAAGTTGTAGTATATAAAGATGCCCTTGGGCAGAATATGAGGATTGCTCATTTCATAAATGACAGAAATGTTTTAGAACACAAATGTTCATCTTTCCTGGAATAGAGATATTTTGAAAACCAAACAGATAATACCAAAAAAAAAAAAAAAAAGATATTTGAAAAGGAGAATTCTACTTATTCTGCGAGGAATTACATTCAGTGCTGAAAACTTTGGTTCAGTCCCATAGGCATGGCTAGGAGAATAGAACAGTCCTGAGGTGTTACAACAAAAATGAACAGGACAAAGCAAATGAAGGGTGCTTTTACCCTAATTTATGACCAATACCTAGCCCCTAAGGTCTTGATTAAACTTAAATTCCATCTAAGCCTTGGTACCTCTTGTTGGCTGTAGGCTTTCAGAGGCAGCCAGCCAGTAGGAAATACTAGCTTGAGATTTAAGTGGAATTTAAGTTGGTGGAAAACTGGCCGAAGTATGGCTTTTATAGATTTGTTTTTTCTTGATTTTAAGCTAATTTTAAAAATATATCTGCTTGGGTACTTACAGTAATATTTCTCAAGTTTTTTCTAGAGCCAACTCAGAAAAAAATTTTAATCCTTTTCATTTATTATAGAAGTCAGACAATACCAATGATAATAATGATAAAGCCACATAATTTATTCGAATGTGTTTTGAAAATATACCTTCAAGGTAACAGGAAGGAAAGAGCTAGACTGTTTTTGATTTAGCTTGTAATAACATTTCAGTGAATAATAGAAATTCCCAGGTGATTTTCATGATCCTACAAGCCAGCTGCTGAAAAACTCTAATCAACCATAAATGATTAAAAGCCATTTGCACTGAACATAACTACAAAATGTCTTAGTTCTGGGCTTCTACTGAATGCTTTATTCTAGCTTGCCCTGAGCATTATGGATTTGAACATTTTAAAAAGTGTTCCCTTCCATTACCACCTCAATTCCAGTACCAGCCCAATTTTATAAAAAGTACAGCTGGAAGTGACTTGCAGACAGCTTTTTTCCTGCAGATTTAATGAAATATTGAAGCATTTTGGGAATTCACTCTGATGTCAATAAATTGTTCAGGCTGTGAAAAAAAAAAACAAAGAATTCAAAAAGAATCAATTTTTTTTTTCCAAACAGTTGAAAAAATTGGAGTTAAGTTCAATTCAAAATATTTTTTTTGTCAAAAAACAAAAAAAATCATTATTCATCCAGTCCTACTCTAAATAGCAGGGTCAAATCATAAAAAAATTCCAATAATAATGCAGATGATACTGTTTAAAAATAGTAAAATGTGATGAAGTTAGTAATTTAATTAGAATGTAATGATCCTAATGAAACCAATATTTGATTTTGGAGCAGCCTTTTAGCACTGAGCAATGCTTGAGGACTAAGATTCAAAGTTTACTTTAAAAGTGTTCATACTTTACTCAGTGCTACAAAAGCGTGTTTGAGAAGAGAATGATGTAGAGGGGAGAGTAATAAAAAGTCGCACTTTTCTGAAGCCTCAGGCTGTCTCTAACAGTAGCTCAGCCTCAAGGATGTTGATCTTATATTTCAGGATAGCATAACAGTAGAGAACCAGCGAAAACATAGGAAATGGTTTACCCGGAACTGGAGCAACTGCAGAAGCCTGAGATGGTTAATTACAGGTTAGTAATTGTACATTCATCGTAATCATCTAGGCTTAAACACCTAGGGAAGGAGTCATCTGTTTGTGTGGATACCATGGTTACAGCTGGAAAGTCGCTTCCACACTCCTATTCTAGGCATCCATAGATGGGATGAGGGTCATAGTGTGTCTAGGAAAGCTTGTTTAACTGGCATGTCACCACAAGCCACGGAGATTGGACCCTGCCCTACCCCTGCCAGGCTATTCTCAGAATGGGACATATCTTACAGTGTCTGGAGTATTTTAGCTTTGTGAGGAGTTCGAAAAATCTCTGTGTCATTGCTGAGTTTATTGCATTATAGGTCAGGTATGGGTTCTCTGCGCTTTAGAAAAGAGTACTTTTAATATGTAGTCCAGGCACTTTCCTGCATTTGCTTAGTTTATGCCAGTCAGTCTACAAGTTCAAGAGCTTTCACAGACTCAGTAGCATACAACAGAATGAGGTAAGTGAACAGGAAAGTAGGTAGCAAAATTGTGCCCAGACAACACATCTCAGGGCAATGGTTACTGTGTGTTAATGAATATTTTTTTTCTGAATACTCATCTCTCTGACTATTCCTTTGTAAATGACCCCCAGTTAGGATCAAGTGGATGCTTGAAGTACTACTGCATAAGGAACTGAAGGATTATCCTCCCAAAAGATATCCAGAACAGGTGCTTGGAATAATGCGTTGTATCTGAAGAGGTTTTTTGGAACACCTCTGAGTCACACAGAGCACTTCAAAAAGAGGCTAGAAAATTGTAGGTCAAACTAGTCAAGAGTTCTGTAATACTGAATAAGTCTTGGTAATTGGAATAATACAGAGCAAAGTACTGTGCATCCAGAGATTAGCTTTGAAAAATCTTTATGTTAAAAACAGAATCATCTTTCATTCTTTTAGATACGAGAACATTTTGTAACTACAAGGACCAGCCTCCATGGATTTCAAGGCAGCATCACATGCATCTCAACTTATTCATATAAAGGACTTACTTACCAACTATTTGCCAGTCTTTATGAGGTCTATGAATTGTTGCCTATTTTCTGGTGAAATTTGTCAGTAAGATCATTTATTAGAATACAGTCTCATTTCAGTGTGACTTCAAATATGGTAATTTTAAATGTGAAATAGTAAACTTACTGATGAGAAATTTTTCCTTTGAAAGAGGTTTAATTATTTAGCCTCCTCATTCTTTGATTGATGCATATTCTTTTTATAAGCTACCGTGACAATGAAGAAATTCGGGACAGGATGTGAATAAAAACTGTCCATTCCCTCAGGTATATAACTTTTCTCTAAGTTTTCTTTGAAGTAGCTGAAAGAGCAGCTGGAGCCTGCTGAACTATTTAAGCAATTGTAGAAGTATTTATTAATAAGTATAATTTTATTGAATTGTGAGAAGTATCTGCTAAATAGATGTGGAATTCTCTATCCTTCTTCTAGAGTTGTTTTTGACTGCATATTTTGACCACTACATTATTTCCTGTAAATTTTAAAATGAGCAGCGTGACAGAGAGGTAGTTGCTGTTGTTTGTGTTGGTGAAAAACTGACAGTAGGGTTGAGCTGATACTCCTTTCTGTTCAAGATGCTCTCCATTTTTAGAAGGCTGTTTCTGAGACCCCAGATCCAGCAAAACAGTTCTCTGCATGTGATGTTCTGTGAGCATTTTAGAAACTTAAGCTTAATTTGTAACTCTGCTATATCTTACTTGTGCAGGTTCCCTGTTCCTAGAGCGCACAGAGTGCCAAGCCTTCATCAGATTTAAGCCCTTCCAGGTTTGTTCCTATTATTCCTGAGCAGGACATATCAAGTTTCATGCAATTCCATGTAGGTAGTGTTCAGATGAGATCTTAAACCCTAAATCCATCTTTCTCAGCTTGATAGGATGAGGTAAGAGCTTTCTTAGCTTTAGTTTTCATGGTTTGAGTGGGATAATAAATGAGGTTTTGTGGTTCAATACAGCTGCGAGGAAGAGGGTTTCATTTCACATAATACTAGTTGTGTTCAGTGTATTCTAAAACACTTTACAGAATGACACACTTCTGTAAAGTGTAGTGCAATGCGAAGGTGAATATGGCAGCTGTTATGTACCCAGTAAAAGCCAGCGATTACCTTTAGTTTAGTCCCAGAGTTGTCCGGATTATGCTCAATCCTGGCTGCATTAGCTTCCCATCCAGAGCTCTAGAGTAGATGAATCTATTAACTTGCGAGCAACCCTTTTTGCTGTTTGAGTTCTGAGGCCAAAAATTTCATTTACCTAAGAGTAGTGTAGGTTAGAGTGCTAGAAGTTGGCACGTACTTAGAGAGTAGTCTAAGCCATGGAACATATAGAAAAATACACGTACCTGTCACCTTGTTGCGTTATGCCCAAGAGACTATTGCCAGCCCAACAAAGTAAAATAATTCTTAAGTGTTCCGTTTCCCCTGTTTTGCACTTCATTTACAGGTATCAACCTTTCATCTGAAGTTTTTCAGTTTTGACAAAGTAAAAACTCTTAGTGGAATAACTCTACATCAGCTCTACTTATGAATACCAAGTTATGAATCAAAGGGAGGTTGAAACATTCCAGAAACTAGTAACTTCCTTTAACTTCCTGATACAGATACAGGTTTTCAGGAAAATGCCCTTTCTATCTTTTCTTGAAGTAGGGCTCCATTTACTAACTGTAAAATACCTATTTTTTGATGAATCTGTTCTCTTGACAAAATTTATTTTGTTTTGTCAAAAGTTCCTCTTTGGACAGTTTCACATGAAATATTTGTATTTGTCTGTTCTAAATGACTTTTTCTCTCAAAGATGTAAGTCATTGTAGAATGAAAATATTTTTTCAAAAGGCTCAAATAAAATGAGTTATTTAGATATTATCAAAAGTAAATGCAATGAATGACTCAAACTTTTTGCACAGTTTAAGCTGCTAGGATTATACTCTTTTTTGAATTTTTCCTGTCTTTTTGTGTGCTGTTTCAGGATAGGAGTAAAACTATGAAAATCTATCTTCCCACCTCTTCTTCCTTTGGAATTAACTTATTTGAACAAACACATAGAGAATATCCCAATAACCGGATTTTGCAAACAGTTTGTACTGCAAGAAATGTTATTCTTGATGCGCTAAAAAAGCCATCTGGGTTCTACTGTGCTGCTTATTTCTTTGCATGTCAGAACTCAGTCAGTTTTTAAGATGCAGAGAGATTACTTGGTAAGACCGTGCATAATGTTGCTTCTTAAAAGTGTGTCTTTGCCCCCAGACCAAGTTCAAATGCTGCGTTTAAAGCATCCAACCTCCATAGGTGACTGTGAGCTGGACAAGTTCCTACAGTCTCCACTGGAATCTTATAACGAAGGCTGTTGACACACCTAGCGGGTGTACAGGAGAGTTGTTTTCCTTCCAAGATAATAGATAATGTCTGCAGTTTGCCTGCAGCTAGACCCATAAAACAATACCAAACTTTTGCCATTCCTTCCTCTTCAACAGCCTGGAAGTAACAAGAACGAACTGGATTTCCCACAGAGATGAAAGCTGACTTAACAAAACCCCTGGGTGGACAACTCTCCCCATTGTTCTTCCTCAACAAAAAAACATCTTCCAGAAAGATGATACTTTCTAAGTGGCAATCATATTCTCTTTAGATGTCACATAAAAATCAAGACAGGTAAAGGATTGTAGGAAAAAAAGAAGTCTGTCTTTAGGAAGAAATGGCTTCAACTGATACACGCTCTTAGAATCCAGTTCGCAAAAAACAGATCAAATGGGTAGCATTCCCAACCTTAGATTGTTCAACAAGTTTACTTATGTATTTCTTAAGATCTCTGCTAACAAAATGATATCAGGTAGTTTTGGATTAAATGAATTCTTTCGGTGTCTGAGCTTTTCCAGACAAAGCCTACAGTAGATCTACAGTAACACTTAACCTCTAAACGCAGCTAATATCATCTGATGCCAGATGGGCTAGTGAGTTCCCTAGATGTCTAAATATAGGGTTTCAAATTGTTTCAAAAATATTGTTTTTGAATTTCAGTACTTCTGGCTGCTTTTTAGACTGCATTATGATACAAAAGAGTCAAATCTCCCTCTAAGTCGCTGGAGGGACTGATCCATTAGACCGTTAGATGTCTATGGTAGGCAGTCTGAAAATGGCTCATGAGCTCTTCTTCCCGCTACTCCTTCTCTTGTGATAAATCTGTCAAACTGCAAGGGATAGACAGCTCAGTTCATGAGGGCTGTGGTGGTGCAGCATAAGAAATCACTGCCCTGAGCTTCTAATTATTGCCCTCAGGCAAAGGTGGTTTGCTGACCTAGTCTCCATTTGCACTAAAGTGGACTAAGAGTGTCAACACAATCATTTAACAGAGCCGAGCTCTTGGGGCTGTCCCCTCCACCTGCAGAATAATAAGCAGTGCCTGAGAGCTCGCTATTACTGACATCTGAATTCAGGTATAAACACTTTACTGGATTAGGGCCTAGCGGAATTTCTTTTTGCTGACTGTCTGAATCGTATAAACTGCAGACAAAGCAGGGCTCTTCAGTCGACAGCGTTGCACAGTGCCTGAGGTACCTTAGTGCCTTAGTGCAGGCTGCAATTTGCAGCTCTGCACCCTTTCACCTAAGCTACTGTAGGAGTAGTTTTCCAGAGTCGCTATGGCAGTTTTCCCTTGTGTTTCTGTGATGTAGTTTAGGTGATGTTGGTCTCACAGGCTTGCATCTGCCAAACCCTAATATTGGTATTATGATAAGTTCTCATGGGAAGTGACTGCCACTCTCTTTCCTTCATTTTTCGCTTTGTAGATTTTAGTTTATACAAGAGAAAAACAAGCAAAACAACACAGTAGATACTATTCATTTATATACTTGATAAATACTGTCCAGTAATGCATATGCACAGTCTTAACAGCCTATCAACATGCAACACTGATGCCTAATTAGCATGCTCCAACTATAGCTTCACAGGCAGAAACAATGAGTAGGGAGTCTGAGCGGGATCACGATGAAAAGTGCCTAATGCTAACAAAAAAATATGCTGAAAAGTTGTTGTCATCCTAGTGTTCATCATTGCTGCACTGGAGAGAGCCCCCAGAGGAGGACATTCATTTGGGACCTCCACTGCTGCTCTTCAGACCTGGCCGCTGGAGGCAGTTTTCCCTTTCACCTTCCCTTTCCCTTTATTTCCCTTTCCCTTTATTTCCCTTTCCCTTTATTTCCCTTTCCCTTATTTCCCTAAATATATTTTTAACCATTAGAGTTGATTCATGCCATCAGATAGGACCGCTCTAATCAATCTTCATGCATGGGGACCTATCTCAACTTCCTTTGTGCAATAGCATGATAATCTTAACCTTTCACTCAAGAAGTGCACTCAGTCATCCACGTTATCACAATATCAGGCTGCATCAACTTGGAATCTATGGCTGAAAATCACAAGCTTCCATTTCACGTATAAACCACCCTGCTTTATCAGTGGTAGAAAGAGAATATCACAGAATCACAGAATCGTTTAGGTTGGAAGGGACCTCTGGAGATCATCTAGTCTAACCTCCCTGCTCAAGCAGGGACCTCTAGAGCATAGTGCCCAGGATCACATCCAGACGGGTTTTGAATATCTCCAGCGAAGGAGACTCCACTACCCCTCTGGGCAACCTGTGCCAGGGCTCTGTCACCCTCACAGTGAAGAAGTTTTTTCTCAGGTTTAGGTGGAACTTCCTGTGGTTCAGTTTGTGCCCATTGCCTCTTGTCCTGTTGCTGGGCACCACGGAGAAGAGGCTGGCCTCATCCTCTTGACACTCCCCCTTCAGATACTTCTACACGTTGATCAGATCCCCTCTCAGTCTTCTCTTCTCCAGGCTGAACAGGCCCAGCTCTCACAGCCTTTCTTCAGAGGAGAGGTGCTCCAGCCCTCTAATCGTCTTGGTAGCCCTCCGCTGGACTCTCTCCAGTGGTGCCATGTCTCTCTTGTCCTGGGGAGCCCAGAATTGGACACAGCACTCCAGGGGAGGCCTCCCCAGGGCTGAGGAGAGGGCGAGGATCACCTCCCTCCACCTGCTGGCAACACTCTGCCTCATGCACCCCAGGAGACTATTGGCCTTCTTGGCCACAAGGACACACTGCTGCCTCATGCTTAACTGGCTGTCCACCAGCACTCCCAGGTCCTTCTCGGCAGAGCTACTTTCCAGCAGGTCAACCCCCAGCCTGTCCTGCTGCATGGGGTTCTTCCTCCCTAGGTGCAGGACCTTGCACTTGCCTTTGTGGAACTTCAGGAGGTTCCTCTCCGCCCACCTCTCCAGCCTGGCCAGGTCCCTCTGAAGGGCAGCACAGTCTTCTGGTGTGTCAGCCACCCCTCCCAGTTTAGTATCATCAGCAAACTTGCAGAGGGTGCACTCTGTCCCATCCTCCAGGTCATTGATGAATACATTGAACAAGACTGGACCCAGGACTGACCCCTGGGGGACACCACTAGCCACAGGCCTCCAACTAGACTCTGCGTCATTCACCACAACCCTCTGAGCTCGGCCATCCAGCCAGTTCTCAAGCCACCTCACTGTCCACTCATCCAACCCACACTTCCTGAGCTTGCCTAGGAGGATGTGATGGGAGACAGTGTCCAAAGCCTTGCTCAAGTCCAGGGAGACAACATCCACTGCTCTGCCCTCATCTACCCAGGCAGGTGTCCCATCCTAGAAGGCTATCAGATTGGTCAAGCATGATTTCCCTTTGGTGAATCCATGCTGACTCCTCCGGATCACCACCTTGTCCTCCACATGCTTAGTGAGGACTAACTGTCCATGACTAGCTGTTCCCTCACCTTTCCAGGGATGGAGGTGAGGCTGACAGGCCTGGAGTTTCCTGGCTCCTCCTTCTTGCCCTTTTGGAAGAGTGGGGTGACATTGGCTTTCTTCCAGTCCTCAGGCACCTCTCCTCTTCTCCAGGACCTTTCCAAGAGGATGGAGAGTGGCCTAGCGATAACATCTACCAGCTCCCTCAGCACTCATGGGTGCATCCCGTCAGGGCCCATGGATTTATGGATGTCAAGTTTGGACAAAAGATCTCTAACCCGATCCTCCTCCACCAAGGGAGAGACTTCCTTCCTCCAGACTTCCTCTCTTGTCTCCAAGGTCTGGAATTCCTCAGGACTGGCCTTAGCAGAAAAGACTGAAGCAAAGAAGGCATTCAATAACTCTGCCTTCTCTGTATCCTTTGTCACCAGGGCACCCGCCCCATTCAGCAGTGGGCCCACGTTTTCCCTAGTCTTCCTTTTGCTATTGATGTATTTGAAGAAGGCCTTCTTGTTGTCCTTGACATCCCTTGCCAGATTTAATTCCAGCTGGGCCTTAGCCTTCCTTGTCGCATCCCTGCACAATCTGACAACATCCCTGTATTCCTCCCAAGTGGCCTGTCCCCTTTTCCACGTTCTGTACACTTCCTTCTGGTGCTGGAGTTTGGCCAGGAGTTCCTTGCTCATCCATGCAGGTCTCCTGCCCACTTTGCTCGACTTCTTCCTCAGAGGGATGCAGTGATCTTGAGACTGGAGGACGTGATGCCTGAATATTAACCAGCTCTCTTGGACCTCTCTTCCTTCTAGGGCCCTGTCCCATGAGATTCCCCTAAGTAGGTCCCTGAAGAGGCCCAAGTTAGCTCTCCTGAAGTCCAGCGTTGCAATCCTACTCACTGCCCTGCTCCCTCCTCGCAGGATCCTGAACTCCACCATCTCATGGTCACTGCAGCCAAGGCTGCCCCCAACCTTCATATCTCCAGCTAGACCTTCTTTGTTTGTTAGTACAAGGTCTAGCATTGCACCTCTCCTCGTTGCCGTCTCCACCACCTGAGTCAAGAAATTATCATCAGTGCTCTGCAGGAGCCCCTTTGGCTGTTTGTGCCTAGCTGTGCTGTCTTGCCAACAGATGTCAGGGTGGTTGAAGTCCCCCATGAGAACCAGGGCCTGTGAACGTGAGGCTACTTCCAGCTGTTGGTAGAAGGCCTCATCGACGACTTCCTCCTGGTCAGGTGGCCTGTAGTAAACCCCCACAACAGTGTCACCCATGTTACCCTGCCCTTTAATCCTTACCCATAGGCTCTCCACTTGCTCTTCATCCACCCCGAGGCAGAGCTCCACACATTCTAGTTGCTCCCTCACATAAAGAGCAACTCCACCACCTCGCCTTCCTGGCCTGTCTTTCCTAAAAAGCACATAGCCATCCATGACAGCATCCCAGTCGTGTGAACTATCCCACCATGTCTCTGTCACTGCAACGAGATCATGGCCCTGCGACCGCACACAGATCTCTAACTCTTCCTGCTTATTCCCCATGCTGCGTGCATTGGTATACAGGCATTTCAGAGAGCCAGTCAAGCATGCGAGCTTGCCAGGAGAGGTGCAAGAGGATCCTCCATAGCCATGTCCCATGCTGTCTCCCCTGGCTGTATGCACCCGCTGGAGGCATCCTGACTTGAGCGGTGTTTTACTGACTCTCCTGCCACTATACCACTCCCCTTCCCCCATCTTGCCTAGTTTAAAGCCCTCCGTACCAGGCTGGCCAATCTGTTGGCAAAGACACGCGTGCCCCGCTTGGTAAGGTGGATCCCATCACTCCCCATCAGCTGTTGATCTTCAAACAGGGTCCCATGGTCATAGAAACCAAAGCCCTGTTGCCAACACCAGTGGCGCAGCCAGCTGTTAACTTGGAAAACTCGTCTACTCCTCCTCCTGTCCTTTCCCCTCACAGGCAAAATATGGAGGACTTTACTATTCCACAGACCATGCTGATTTCTGGGCTGTAAATCATAGCCATGCTGTGAGCACCAAATTCACCTAATATATTAAGATTTATGATAAAAGTCTAGTACTTGATCATTTATAAGCTGCATTTTGCAAGACTTTTATTAAAATACCTCTGCTATGTCTCTACTATTTTTACTGGATCTTCATCTATATCTCTTTTGTTAATTCAATAAATTCCAAAGATGCTTTTAAAAATAATTGGAATGATTAACCTCCAGCTTTTCAAGGTTACAAACATTTTTATTTTACACCCCCTTACACTTCACATTCACCGTGAACTTTCATCAAAACCAAATGCTTAAGCTCAAGTTTCACTGGAAAAGAAAACTTGCTACTGTATTAAAATAAATACATTTATTAGGGAGTATAGGAAGCATTGCATAAAGTAATGTTATATATTGTTATTGAGACAAACATTTTGTTAAGTTATATGTAGGGGCAGCGGTATTTCATACTTGAATGAAGTGATATTGATTAGAAAAGTATCTATAGGATCCTGTTCCAGATGTAGCATGTGCTATAATGATAGATTACTACTTAGGTATTTAATTCAGATTTTTGATTAATTTGTCATTGCATTCAGACATAGCAAAAACAAAAATTCATCCATCTTTCTATAAAGATAAGGGTCACTTGCTAAATTCACATCCTTTAGATTCTCCTGCATTCTTATCGCAGCCTCCCCACTTCCCCATCTTTACTCCAAATCACCACAGTGTCAGTCTTTTAACTGATTCATTTCTGTCTTTCAGTATATATTCTCACTACTCATTTCCATCTACAACTAGCAGAATTCCAGTGCAGAAAAATAATGCCAATCTGATGATTCACAGACATGTTTCCTGTTTGACTAGTGACGAGCCATTAAAACTTTTATTACTCATGAGATATTTTCTCTGTTACATTTTGCCCAAGCATAGATAGAATGGAAAATTCTCTAAGATATCTAACACATATTTCATAACAAGCTCCAGTTTTGTTGGAATCCTTTGGGGTTCTCGTATCTTCAAAGTCTTTTAGAAACATTATATTTATATGGCACATATACTTACTAATAGATACACATATTTAACATTATATAGATTAAAATCAATGTATTATAACTTAGACCATGTCAGCATTTAAAATGTGAAGGGTATTTGCCAGCACAAAAGAAGACAACTTCCAAATGAAAACATGGGCAATCTAAAACTTTCTTTAGTACCAAGCTGTTCCTTGTCTTTTAAAATATATAGCTGGGAAGTATTGAAAATGGCAGACAGATAACTATAAAGGATTCACTCATTTGCTTTTTATATTTCATTTTGTGTTTTTTGCTGGAAAAAGTTTGCAACGTTTAACATGCCCATTATGTTACAGCAGTGGACAGCATGATATATTCCCTTTATCTCAATAAATCGAGAGGTAGAGTTGTCACCGCCCCTGGCACCAAATTATCTGAGGTAATTGATGCTTTGCAGAAAGTCTGGAAGAAATCCTCTCTGACAGTTCCAAAGTGAGTCATGTATTCTAAACCAGATATCACTGCTGCATTTACTTTGTGTTGCACATAAGGGAAGAGCATTTCTGAGTGATCGTAAAGGTATTGTGAATTAATAAAGGCACCATTTATGGCAATACTATTTATGGCATTTATGGCAAGAATCTGCATGGGACCTTTTTAGGTATGAATTCTGTCTCTTTTGCATCTATTTCATGCTGATGTGTTTCTATACATTTCAGCAGAGCTACAGTGCTGGTGAAAGGTAGGCTATATATGCAATTCATATGTCTATGCTATGGGAGACCTGCCATCTACAAGGGGCAGCTGGAGGCCATTTGGGATACCCCCACAGCCTTAGCTGTAAGGGGAGCATGGACACGTAGTTCACTGGTAACACCTTCACGTAGATCCCTAAATCTAGGCACCTTAATGTGAAGTCCATTTCAAAAACTGCTTCTCATGAAGCACCGAAGCACCTGACAATGACGGAGAGCAAATTTAATTAAACAAACAGCTTTATTGTTTCATCAAATTTCTTCCTCTCTCAACTTTTGTTTTATACTGATATTGTAAATTCAGTGGAGTAGGAATCCCTTTATTTTGTAAATGAACAATACTGATACTAAGTCCCTGGCTGGGGCTCCTAAGTGTGGTAATAATGAATTTATAATCTCTACTTGTCTGTGTTGTTACAAAATACAACATGCCCTGCACCTAACTGAAAATGATGACTAGGAGAGAGACTAGGATGCCCGGACAAATAAGAATTTGGTGTAGTTTTTATGCTCTTTATGCATTCTCATGAATTTTCCAGCAAAGTACACAGTGACAGAAATGCTAGCAGATATCACTAACTGTAAATAAATCCTGTAAAGTATTCACAGAAAATATTTCTAATCCTATTTTACGGAGGAGGAAAGTAAAGCATACAGAATCTAGGGATTCATGAGAACTCACCCAGCCTATAGCAGGCCTGAGAAAGGAGCCAAAACCTCAATTTTCCTGTAACAACTTGAAGGTTTCTTTTCTTCTCCCCCTCCCAGTATGTGGATTGTGTCTGCTTACAGACACCTGACTAATCGACAAGAGTCATTTTCAGCACACAGCTTCAAATAACCGAGAATGCAAAACAGCAAAGGAGTAATTTTTCCACCAAACAGGGAAGAAACGAAGGTCATTCCTGTCCCTACAAATTCCTCAGCTTGCAGTAAGCACTGTTGCAGACATCGCTCCCTGTAAAAACTGAGCAACAGCCCACCACATTGATTTGTTTGCACCACAAACCTCACAGATAGATGAAAGGAATGAAAACTGCTGAAAACAGGAAGACCATCTCAGAAGGTATGGTAATGGAGCTAATGAAGTTCAAAGTCAAAGTGCAACTCTTTGAGTGCGTGACAAAAAAACAGTGTATTAAATGCATGTGCAGAAGAAAAATCGTTTGAAGCCTGTGGTTTTTAGATCAACCCTACCTGGCACAATGTGAGTAAAGATTTCTTAGAACACATTCTGGTCATGATTTTTATAACTAGAAAACACAGTTTTGAATTGAAAATTTTTCATGCATTGGCCACTTTTAAAATCTGTAGGAATCACCCAATAAACTGACCTTTATATAGCCCAAGACAGATACTTTACTTTTGTGCTGAAGTTCCTATAGCTAACCTATAACATGTCGTTAAGCTTCAGCGTATTTTGTGCAAAATGTACAAAACTATGTTGAAAACTAAAGTAATGGAGAATTAGTCTTATGTATATTTAAATATTCCTATGATTTATGACTGACAAAAATTTTCATGGAATTTTAGTGTGAGTTTCTCTTTGTTTTCTATCATTAGAACTTGGAATTTGATTAGATCATGATCTTGTCATGCAGATATAAAATAGCCCGAGCATCTTAGAAGACAGGTTTTTTCAATTTCAGACATTTCTTATACCTCTTTTATGGCAGCTTTCTTTTTTTTTTTTTTTGAAGTTCTCTATGAAATTTGCTCACCACATCTAACACAGCTTTCCAGGAATGAGCTAAGTAACCTTTTTGATACATTTGCTAGATAAGAAAGTTGCTAGATAGAAAAATTGACTCTCACTCCCTCTACAAATAATGTGATTTCCACAATCTGTAAAGATGCATCAATTCAGCCCCCCAATCTGAGAAATAATTAATATCATTTACTTCTTGGAAGTATGGAGTTGATGGGAAACCTTAATCAATACACTTCTAACAAGTCTGATAAATGAAAATTTTAAAGTTACTCCCAAAAGTAGAATTTCCCTGTGGAATTGCTGTCACATTGTAGCATTGGTCATCCCCTTAATTTTGTACCATTTTATCTTCTGCAGTTTATGAATCAGTTTTGTATCAAAAGAAAAAATCTTGAAATGATACATCAGCAGCAAATTTTGAAACAAAAAAAAACCAAGCAACTTGCCAGGAAAACAACAAAAAATCCTGTAAACGTAAGTTATTTTCCTGTTTCAGTATAGCCACGTTAATCTTGTTATTTTTACATTTGTTGTGTCACAGAGTAAGTGAAGGACTTATTGTGCCAAAAATCTTACAGCTTGCTAACCCAATTTTTAGCCTCAAAATAATGACGAAATTCGCTTTTCACCATCTCTGAATTTTATCTAACTTCATGTATAATCTGAATTATACATGTTTCAATCATAAACTCTCTAAAACATGCAGCTTCAGTCTGATCTCCAGCTATAATGGAATTTCTGGACATGGGGTTGCAGTGGAATTTGCTCCAGTGTCTAATCAATTGTAAACGCTATGTATTGTGTCATATATTCCTCTGCTATATTAAACCTTGGACAGATAAAACAATAGGATTTAATTTGCCTCCAGTGTGTCATGGTCAAAACAAAGTCAGCTGTTTAAGATAAGAATTAGGGAAGATTAATGCCAAGAATGAAACAGGACTAGGGATTATTAATCAGGGCTTTTTATAGCCCAGTTTCGTGATGCTTTCACGAGCCAATGGGAGATGACCTCCAAGTGGCAGAATTAATAGCCATAAGATGCTCTCACAGAAAAAAAAGAGAGAGAGAGAGAGAGAGAAGGAATATATCACCTGGGGCACTATAGTGCAAAAACGTGTGCTTACTTGTAATGCCATACAGGGATGACATTGTTATCCGAGGACAGGCTGACCAGTGTTATCTTGCATTAATGTGAGTAGTGGACATAAAAATATATGAGTGATTTCAAGGAAGGCTCACAAATCCAGGTTGGAATTTTTCTCCCCAACCTGGTTTGGCTCAGCTTCAATTTTTTAATATGCACAGATCCAGCTTGAGTTGCCTCAGGACATTTAGTGTAAACATAATCTCAGCATGAGCTGGTGTCCTTTTTTTCCCCTTTTTTTAATTTTTATTTTTTAGTGAACGTGACGATATCCTGCCCTACTCAGATTACCACTTCACAATCTGAATTTTCCATCCCTAGAACTCACCTATGGCTGTAAGTGTGGATTCAGAAGCTCTGCAAGTAAAAAATGCCTTTAATCCTCTGAATTCTATGGAAAGAAGGACTTGGCTGATAACATCCATTCTTGTTCATCTTTGCACAGCTCAGCAGAGTACCTTTCTCTAGGTGAGTCCAATAGGGTCTTGCTCCTTCAGCCACTGATCAAGGTCTTCTCTCATTTCTGTACAGGCAACAGGCTGACTCAATGCTTCTAGTCACCTAAGTTCTTCCTGTGTCCTCTCTTTTGTGTCCTCTTCCTCTGTCCTCTCTCTTACAGTTTTCGATACAGATGATATAAAGGAAGCCCACAGTCTCTCGATGAGGAAGCCAGCAATAAGAAGTTTGTCGAGGGGATCTCTTTTGAAAGATCCCATTGTCCTGCGGGCTTCTCAGAGTTAGATTTGAAAATCACCAGCCTTGTAAGTAAGAACAATACTTTTTCCTCAAATTATATAACCCAGCCCGGAAGAAATGAAAACAGCCTACTGACAAACATTTTCAATTCATAGGTGATTTTAAGAAAAGCTAAAATGGGGATTTCTTTCTGCTATTTATTTTTATGCTGTACCTTTTTGAATAGGCTGCACCCACTAAGCCATGTGAATCACATAATTATGATTAGCTCTCCCAATAGTCCTATCAGAAATGAAAGTTTATACGGAGAGTATATGATAACCATTTATTATTTTCCTTCAGCTCACTTAGCTGTGAATTTTTATGGGAGGTATTTAAATAAGTGTTCCACTTGGATAAGATGGCTGACTGAAAAAAACAAAAATGAAGGAAGCTCAAAGAGTTTTATTAGAATAAAATTCTAACCACTGTACTGCAAAGAAAGCAGATTTGTATACTCTCGTGCATCATCTTTTCTTTAATCAAGATCAGATTGTACAGAGTGTAACACAGACAGGATGCAATAGGTAATTTGAGGCAATAATAGAAAGCATATAGATTATAACCACATTAATTAAATATAATATTAGCAATCAATATTGCCTCTCCTCTGTGGGTTTGAGTTTCATATCTTCTCCTTTGTCTGTATCCTTTAGGTTAAGAGAACTCTGAGGCAGAGATCTTTTGCCTTTTATCTATAGAATAATAGCACAACCAAGCACAACTTCAATTCTTTGCTTTTTGGGCTCAGGCTCTTGTGGGCTTTTGTGTTTTCCTTATCACTTTAGAGATGGTTGGAAATATTGGTATTGATTGTTTCCATGATTTTGTTTCTATGAAGTTGTGATTTTTGTGTACTTTTTCATCAAGGTCTGTAAAAGTTACAGTTTTAACACTAAAATTTTATTTTATACTTCATTTGTATTAGAAAAAAAGCATTTTCTAATTTTTGTATCTTAAGAAAAGTGAGATATCTCTTTTTCTCACTGGAATAAAATAAATTGAAGCTTAAAAAGGTATTAGAATTACTCTAATATGAAACAAAAAATACTCGAGAAAATATATTCCTTCTCAAACATTAAAAACTTTTTTAAAAATCATCTTCCTCTTTCAATCCATATTCTGCTCTGGTATCTTTAACAGGGATGAATGTGGACAATTTTCTTCTGCAAATTCCAAAAGTTCTGATTTTTTTTCTTTCTATTCAGAAGCATATTGAAACAGAAAAGTCAACATTTTCTACGACACAATATTTCAATAAATCATTTGGGGCTAATCAAAACATTCATGTTTTGATTTTATTCCTATAAGACCTTTTGAAATGAAAAATCAAAACATTCCTCTAAAAAATTAAAATAGGATTTTTTTCAGCCCTTCTAAAGCACTTCATCAAACTTGTCATTGTTGGTTTTGATTCTCAAAATAAATTTCATCATCTCATAGACACAAGAATTGCTTAACTGGTTCACATTGGAGCCCACAGGAGGGAGCAATATGTGTAGGGATAGTTTCAATTATCCTAATTTTTCTATGGTTTCATTCCTATCCAATCAAACAAAATTTTTAAGCGTAGGATTAGCTTTGAAGTCATGTTTATATCTCTATTTAGCAAATATTTAAGTATGTGCTTACCTTCTTCTGACTTCAGGAATACATAAATATATGCTTCAATGCTTTGCTGAGTAGCGAGACATTTAAATTCCTCACCAGCTTGTCGCAGAACTGGGGCCTCAAGCTTTTGATGAGGGATGCAGAGATATAAGACGAAAGAGCATCAACCATCATCAAAAGCTCAGACTTTTCATTTCTTTGCTATCACATGAAACAACATGCTTGAGAAAGATCTATATCGGGTTAACTACTTCAATGGTGAGATGATACTGATGTAGCACTATCTATTCTCATCAGTTACACATGGCCTGAATTGATTTATAAAGCACTGCATGGATTCTTTTACAAACCGTCAGCTCTTTGACGAGGATTTAAAAAGTGGGTCAATTCCAAAAGAAAAAATTGTAAAAGATAATTTTTTTTAAGGGGATTCACTAAGGCTAATGTAAAAATAAGAAAAGGTTATAAATTTAGCAACAGACATTTTCTAGCCAAATTCTTATGTTCAGCTTAGCCATATTTTTTTTTTCCTTTTCCCAAGCAAGCTTTTGTTCATAAAAAAAGGGAGAGAAGATAAAAGAAAGGAATATGCATCCAGCAAATGGGAGAGTACTCTATGTCAGGGTCACTGCATGTCGGCCTTACTCTTATACTCTTCTGTAGCTATCCAATAGTGAGCACTTACAGCGATAGGATGTTGGGTTAGGTGGACCTCTAATCCAACATGATATGGCCAGTCTCATGTTTTTACCAAATGAGACACAAAGGACAGGAGATATCTGACACGTTTCATTACAAAGCATGTTCTTCAACCTTATTTTCATTTTTAAGCGTTTCTGAGAGAGTTGTGTTTGTTTTTTTTTAATTTAAAGCCTGAATTTTCCTTGTGTAGACAAAAAAACATGCTGCAACAGACAAGTGACAAGATGTCCTTGTCCTGCACCAGCTACGAGCTGCTTTCTGCCAGTGCAATTTAAGCTGCCTGGAAGGTCAACCTTTGGAGCTGAAGGATTGTCTATACAGAAGAAATACCTTGACACAAACATGCTTGCTCTGTTTTCAGCAGTTTGGGAAGTTTATCTGGTTTGTACCACTCGAAGATTCTTCTGACACAACAAGGACTGATGGATGTGGAGCTTCTCTTCAAACTCTGAAACTGCCGTGGTAATCATTCTGTTAACACTGTACATGAGCAAACAGGCACTGGAAAGGTCAGGAATGTTCGCATATTAGAGCTGATGAGCTGCTGCGATGCTCTGAGGAAAACAAACACTGAAGCGACTAGAGACAGGAAAGAATTTTTTGATGATGCTTTTGCCAAAAAATGTTGAGTGATTGAAAATAATGATCCTTTTTCTGCAGGCAAGGGTCATTTTAAGTGAATTTCTTTACCTGAAGAAATACAGGAGTAAAAGTTCTAAAATTCTCAGTGTCCTGTTTAACTGTTAGCAGACAGAGCTTAAAAACACTGTACAGAGAAGGCCCCAAGTCTGTAACTCGTAGATAACCAGTCAATACATAAGTTTTGCTCTAAATGTTCCACAAAAAGATAATCAACTCCAACAGTTGCTACTGTTCCTTCAAATGTTTATGCGTTATTTAGACCTCAGCCCACACTTTCTGCTCCTTTTCACTTTAATTCCTTTCCATTCAATTTCTTTAGAGCGCGTACTGTCAGATACATGCTTACAGGAACAAAGAATTTACCGTAATGAAACAGCAAGTCCCATACCCTGCTTCCAACCAGAGATGGCCGCTACCAGAGGTTTCAAAGGAAGCTTTAATAACCTTCACCGTGAAAGATGGGATAATCTGGCCCACATCAGTTTTCTTTATATTCTTTAAAAGCTTGTGATTGTTTTAAACCCTTAAGTGCATCATTCAACAGAATTTGTAGTAGTGGTTATTCTTGGCATCCGTATATTCTTCACATCTAAATTATTTTTGAAACTTGCTAAATTCCCCATCTCAACAGCTTATTTTGGTAATGTCTGCACTGTCTATGCCTTGTGAGGAAAATATTTCCTATATCCATTGTGAATGTGCCTTGGATGGTCTTTATTTCTTTATCGTGTCCCTAGTCTTGCCACCTATTTTGCTGTCAGCTTCTGATTTCTTTCCATCAGCAAAGACCATAAAGCTGTAAGAATTTCCATAAATCAGGACAAAGAGCTCGTTAGTCCAGCACCTGGCTCTAGTAGTGATTAACACAGAAGAATATGAGATAATTCTGCAGTATCTTTAAGCTTATAGTAATCTTCAGCGCATGACAGTGTCTTTTCTTTTGTTCTGTGGATTTTCTTCCATATGCTTGTTCAGTTCATTTCTAACTCATATGAATTTTTTATCATCCACAAATAGAGCTAAAATAGATGTCTTCACATGGAAGTATAACCCAAAGGAAGTCTCTCTGAAAAAAAGACGAATGCTTCATTCCTCCTTCATGACATAATTTCGAAGAATTTTTTCTAAAGAAAAAAAAATCTGTTTCTCTGGGCATGTTTTACCCTCTGATAATTGGAGATATTTTGGGAAGGAATGCGGCAAATGTTTTCCATTTCAAAAGATCAACATGTTATTGCTTTCCTCTATAAACATGCAAGAAACTTCACAGCCACTGAAAAATATTGACTGTTTTTTTTTTCTCTATTCTTGACACTAAGGTCAAGTGAACAAAACTGCCCCCTAAAGAATTGAGTTCTGTTCTTGACTGACTGACTAAATGACTTTGGGCTACCTTGTGCCTCAGTTGTCTATCTACAATGTGGTAAACCATTTCTGAAAGACAATCACCTCTTTAGGCATTTTACATTCTTTACTTCAGTAAGTTTTAGAATTTGTGATGGCTCTGTCCAATTATACATCAATGGATTAGTGAATCTGATATGTAGAAAGATTAACTCCAACCCTCCACTTTTTTTTCTGTTCTATCTCATACTAAAAAATTAATTTTGAGGTTACTACTTGTAATAAAAAAGAAAATACTGAAAACAAAAATTTTTTGCCTGGGTAGAGCTGAGACTTTTTTTCAATTTTTTCAATGAAAAAATAAATTCAGAATACTTTTTGCCTAATGATAAAATGATTTGAATGATTTTAAATAAATCATTTAATTTCAGTTTTGTCTGCATTTAAAAATTATTGAAAATTTTAAATCAAAAAGTGTAGATTTGTTACTAAAGAATTGACAGATTTTCTCTAAAGTAATGTTCTGATGTTTCTATGATAAAATATTTCACTTAATATCAGACACTTAAAAATGTCAAAATGAAATGATTCATATTTTAATTTCCCTCTCTCTTTGTTTATCAGTAGATTCATTTCCACCCACCCTCACTCCAAATTCCATTTACTGCGCTATATTTTCTGTTCATCAAATACATACTGATCTCTTTGCAGCTATCGTGCAATTAATAGAATTGGCTCATCAAGCCCTGGACTTTCAGGGCCTACATTATACAACACTCCTGGTACTTTGAATCCCGTAGATTGGAAATCTATCAAAGTAGTGCGGTAGTTTTACTATTGTACTGAATGGAGCACAAAAAATAACAGGAAACCTGAGGAACTCTCCAACCTTAGTCATTTGTATCAGCTTCAGCTGTCACAGACACAGAAAATCTTTTATTGCTGTTTTAGTGAATGATCAGCTCTTTTCTTCAGTTGAGAAATTCAATTTAAAACTCATCTGGGAATATTGTTGTTCTTTAAGCTACATATGACTGCGAAAGAAAGCGAGACAAGACTGCTTGACCAGGGACTACAGTAAGTGGGTTAGTCTTTAAGTAATCCATTCACTGATCAATTTTAGTGTGAGTTCTGACTAAATCAGGACAGAAGGAGAAGGGCTGAATGGGTCTAAAACATCACCATCTGCTTAGCAATGTTTCTAAAACAACCACTTCATAAGCATTTTCCAGCTGCTGGACAAAATCCATACTAGTCATTTCTCAAGGGACTTGTTCCAGAAATACTGCCTTTAGTACGTATCGTTCCATTTCTTTCTCTCTGACCTTGCATATTTTGGGATCTCTGGCATATACTGTAACATAAAATAAATATTTTTCCCACTGCAATTGCTCTCTGCTTTAGATTTTATGTTTTATTTGAAAAACTGTTCAGTAAATGATTTTTCCTGCTCAATTTTATTTTAACAACCTCTGGTTTCTGAATGTGTGTCTTGTAATACAACTCCTTGCAGTTTCTGTTATTTCAGGTAAATTCACAATTTTTGTTCCTCTTGACAGAGTCATTCAGGCCTTTTGAATTCTGAGGAAGCTTTATGACATTCATTTAAGGAGTTATTAAATCTTATGATTTCTTCTTTTCCTTACCTCTTATGACTTTTTAAATGACTGCTCTCTCAAGTTCCTTTTCTTATATCAATCATTTTATCAGAACTTCCTATCCATTTCAGTATCTAAACTATTTTTTGCTTGACTCAGCTCCCTCACCTGATTATTCATTTCAGAGAATCAAAATTCTCAAAGGAATTCTCCTTCATTCCACCTTTTGGAGGGTGAAGCACGGATTATTTTTTTTTAATGGAACTTTAAGCCTGACACCTGGTGCAGGTTTGTTCTCTCTCTCATTTCCTAAAAAGGGTGATCAATTTAACTTCTCTTCCTCCCCACTCCCCCCTTATATTCACCATTTTGTGTATTCTCCTCTTGAAACACCCCATAGAGTTTGATCCTCTTTCAGCATTAGCTGAAAATCGTTTCCACGTATGTTACCCATAACTTGAGTGCAAACCACGTACCACCAGTCTTTATGGCTGGGCCTCTGGATATGCTATATTGCCCAGCGAAGTACCATCCCAAGCACTCTCTCTTGCTCTTGAATGGACTGGTGCCTCTGCATAATGGTCTGGGGCTCTCTCTGAACAAGCCTGCTCTGGCACAGAAGGAGGCCACCCCATCAGCAAGAAGCTGATCTCTGGCCAATCCTTTGGCTGTTCAGTTTTCAGTTCAGAGCAACCTCGCTTGCAAGCAGCTAGCTTGCTCTGAATTCAAGCTCTCATCCCTCGATCTTTGATACAGACTCTCATCCAGCCGTAGCAAATATGATCTTCCCTTGATATCTCCATCTAGAACTTGCCACAGAAGCAATTTCTGCTTTTATCATGAGACGCCTCTTATTAAATCCCTCTCCCAGTTACATTTTCTCTGTTATGTCAAACCAGAGCTACATTGTGAGGCCTTTGCAATACACATTCCCTGTTTTATATTTAGACATCCACTCTGTTTTTTCCACTTCCTCCACTATCTATTCACATTTCAAACAAGCAACTTTTTTTTAAAACTCATTCCTCCCCTCATGTGTTGTGACTAATATCTCAGGAACTGGTACCAAGTGTCACTTTCATTTTCATTCAAATCCTCCTTAAGAGTTTTCTATGTTACAAAACTTGGCAATGGTTATGCCTCTAGGTATGCGTATACCACAGATTTTTTACCATGCTTCACAACACTGTATTACCTTTCTTTCTGAATGTAGTGTCTTACAATAGATAGTAAGCTCTTTGGAGTGCTCTCATGGAGTTCCCAGTCACAAAAAGCTGTATTTACAAATTACCTAAGCCAGACATAACATTATATCCATGCTGTTTATCTTTCACCCTGCTGAATCTCCATGAGAAATTAATGACTCGTAGCTCTTGTTCACAGTTATATGTTTGTATGTTTTATATTTTATGAAAAACTATATACTTAAACTCATGTATACTCAGAAATGATGCAAATCAGCATGTGAATATGTCTACTAGGAAGATAAATGTTCATGTAGTGCGAATGCTCTTGTTCATAGCATGTATAGCATTAAGACAAGCAACATTCACTCAGCTGGGTATGGCCTCTATTTTTTTTTTTTAATGGAAAAAAAGCTGTGTCAGACAAGTATGAGTTTAGATGTCAGGAATTACAAGTAAGCTATTTCCTTAATTAAATCAGTAATCAAGAATATGGATTTGAAGAATTTAGACTCAACAGAATTGTAAATGAAGAGTCAGCAGTGCGCCGTTGGAGCAAAGGTGGCTAACCACATCCTGGCTTCGTTAGCAAGATCATAGTGAGCAGCTCAAGGGAACTTGTTATTCTCTTGTCTTCAGCACTTGCGAAGCCACACATGGAGTACTCTTTAAACTCCCCAGTACAAGAGGAAAAACTGATAAACTGGAGCAAGTCTGGTGGAGGACCACTCTGATCATTAATAGACTGGAGCATATGACAGACAGGAGAGGACTGAGGGATCTGGGTTTCTTCAGCCTGAGGAAGAGAAACCTGGGGTGGTATCTGACTGCTATCTTCAATATCATAGTATAAGATAGAGACAGAGTCTTCCCAGAGATTGCAGTAAAGAAAATACCAGCTAGGTATAAAGAAAAATGAATTCACAATGAGACTGGTTAAGCACCACACTAAGCTGTCCGGAGAGGCTGTGGGATCTCCACCCTTGGATCCAAACTCAACCGGGCAAGAGCTGTGCCATCTGATGAAAGTTAGAAGTTAGACCTGCTTTGAGCTTGTTGAACTAGCCAGCCTCTAGAGATTTCTTCCAATCAATGTGACTGGAAATCACTTAGGAATTAGGGAAATTTAAAGAGGTGGCTCACTCGAGAACTCACTTTGGGAAAAAGTGGGATTTGCTAGAGACTAGAATTCTGTCTATGGGAGCTATGCGTAATGTCCTGGAACTTTGTTTGACTGGATCATCTGCTAAAAGGAAAGCATACAGTTGGAAAACCAAAACCAAAGCTAATTTTAAAATACAGTTTTGTTTGATTTATCATATACACTAACTTGTTATCCACGCCTGGCAATTTAGCATAAGAGATTCATTTGCTTTTACCTTACCTAGCTGTATCTAGTATTAAGAGAGTAAATTCACGCTGATTCCATTGGCATCCCATTAGCGGAGGAGTGGTCATCCTAAACACTCCTACTGGTCCCACATCTCAGTCAGGAGTGCCAAGGAGCAGCAGGGCACTGCTCCACAAAGCTGCGGAGGGAAGAGGTGTTTGAGACTTGGTAGTGCAGGGTCATTCCCCATGGGCAGGTGCTGACTAGCTATCCCAACCGCGTGGCAGAACAGTGGGAAGAGTATCATAAGAGACTCTTCAAAATTTAACAGTTGTCTTTTATTAATCACAGTCTAAGGGCCTTGTGGATCTTGGCCCATAAAGAGGGCTCCTCTGTGCCCCGGCAGTAAAAATAACAATAAAAAGAAGATTGCTCTGCATCAAAAAAAAAAAGAACATTTGTTGAGTAAGCTGCTCTACCAACATAAATAATGATTTCACAGTCTAGCTTTCTGCCTCTCTTACTGCACATTTTTAATTAGTTTTGTCTAGTTTGCTTCTATGGTAAAAGAATAGATTTTTCCTCTCTCTGTATCCTTTTCTACTGTATTTTTTATAATTCTGGTTAGCACAGACCTCTAATGTAACTGCTTTCTGTTTATTCTTAAATAACTTTCCCTTCTCTTTCTATTTTTGGGAAAAGCTTCCTGCCCTTGACCTGGTAATGCCAACTGTTGACTTTTCGCAAAATGACTTGTATTCAAGTTCCTGAATGAGAGAGAAACTTTTCTGAAAATATCTTTCTTATAGTGTGCTTGAATTTTTGTCCCTGAGCTAAATCAAATATCTGACTCTCAAGTGTGCAAAACAGCATGCACACGCTATAACAGATTTTTCTTGCAGTGAGCAAAGCTAAAGGACCCTTACATCTGCTAACCCATAAACAAAGGACCCTATCTCTTCACACTCTAATAGCAGTATAAGAAACCAGATCATGAGCAAAACCCTCGAAATGCCTCTTTCTGCAAATACAAAGTCACAACATTCAGAAGTCTTATTCCTTCTAGCTAAAAGGCTAGCACATCCCATCTGTTTTTTTCATTAAGTTTCAGCAAAGAAATGTGAGTCTCATATATTTTCCTCTTTCATTTCCATTCTCAGACTTCATGAAAAACTGGAAAATGTCTATAGCGAAAAAAAATAGTTTTGCATGATTTGTTGATCTATGGAAATTAATTGCAAAATATCTTGATTTCTTCCTTCAAGGAAACACAAATCAAGTTCTCTTTTTGTCAGAAAAATCTTAATTCTTTAAAATAAATGGTAAGGAGTGAGCTGTATGATTTTGACTGATTATCAGCCAGATTCTTTTCTTATCAACATTTATATAAAATTATATTGTTTTCAGTGGTGTTTTTTGAGTTTTACTCTGACTTTTACTCTGACTCTGACCTACAGAATCTCAGTTAGAAGCTAATATAATTCTGGCATTTTACTCAGCAGATTTCAGTAGAGCTACACCTGGTCAGTAATGACTTTAAATCAGACTCAGACCCAAATTATTGATTAAGGTATCAGTCTAAAAAAATAGGGCTTCTGCTCCTGCTAGGCTATGATGCTCAATTCCCATTGAATTGTATCTCAGAAAGATTAAATGCTTCAGAAGATTCAAATAAGACTTCAATACATTTACTCTGTCTTTACTAATAATTTATCTTTATTACAAATTAACTGCAATAATTCGTTATCTTTTAAGATTTTTTTTTGAGATCTAATGTTTTAAAGTCCTCAAAGAAAAATAAAGGCGTCTGTTAAAACTAAATATTTTTCAAGCAAATGGTGAATATAGGTAACATGTATATGTTTTCTATTAAATTGCTGTATTTAATCACGCCACAGATGGAACTGATTTGTGAGTTTAAAGGGTACAGGTTCCTGGCTGTCTTTATATTCTATTTTATGTTCTCTTTTGTTTCCTGGCAGGGTATTTTGAGGGAAGAGGTAGACTGCAGGATTAAGTTCTGGGAGACTGAGGATTATGTACCTATGTGAGAATAGGTCTGTGTTTTGCAAGAAAGACAAGATGTAATATTTTGTGAATGAAAATATCTTGGGAGAGAATTACATGTATATGGGGTGCTGATTTGTTGAAGACTGTGAGAGCCAAACTGCTGATTTTGAGAGTCAATTTATTGTAGCGCTGTGTAATATTTACAAGTTCAAGCCAGTGAGTTTCTTGCGGGCCTGGAATAGCCGTACCAAGGATAAATGTCTTTGTTGGGACAGGGTGGAGCACTGGCCAGGAGCTGGCATCTGAACTAAGCAGAGGAGGTGGATGTCTTAACATTCCTAAAAATTAGAGATACGAAGGATTTATCTTATTTAGGGTAGAGTGGTAAAAAGGCTGATAAACAGCCTGAGTAATGTAAGGGAAGTCCTAGGCAGCCTGCGACTTAGAGGCGAAGATCTGCAGGCCTGTTAGATACGGAAGTTATCACAAAATGTGGTTGGGAATGAATACATAGAGCGAGGACACTCTACATTACTTCACCTCGTGGACGTACAATAAATGCAGGGCTATATAGATTAATTGCAAACTAAATTTTGTCCCTACCTTCACTGTCCGGACAAACCCTGGGTGATCAGCCTTCCTACTGCAGTGTAATTATATCTGCTCTATACAGGCCTAAGTGACTCTGATGAGAGCTGTTCCCTGACACTCGCCAGCTCATCTACATTGCCAGGGAGCACAGGACTCACCGCAAAGCTCAGCCCATTTTCTGCTCCTCTCTGAAGTGCAGAATCACTGCAGTGCAGCGTGGCAGGGTAAGGGGGCAAAGACAAGGTGAGATGCTTACTTGAGAACTACTGCTTCATCCAGTCTGCTTTTAATTTGTCAGAGATGTCTCTAACTGGCCATCCTAAAATTTAGGCATACAGTGCCCAAGGCCATTTTTAAGTGCCCAAGTACACACAGGACCAAACTGTGATGAGTGGAACTGAGTGACCCACAAAGGTTTGTGGTCAAGGGTTTGTCCGAGTAGAGAAAAGACTTTTCATGCTTCTTGTGAGCCCAAGAAGTTTACTCCTGGCAGCAGGGCACACACGTGAAACCTATTGATAGTCAAGGTAGTGGAGGAAAGTACATGAAGAAAAGCATATATGTTAAAACACAGGTCACAACTCAGTGGCAAAACTTTCTAAGCGCACATCAAAATGGAAGGGGAGAAAAGATAATAGGCAGATGGAGTGAGCAGACAGAGTGAATGAAAAATGTGCATCTGGGAGAAAAAGAATGACTCTTGAGAGAACAAAAAACAAAAATGTAAGGAAACATTTTTTATGTATAAAGTAGAACAGAAGCAAAAATAAACTTTAATTCATGTCCTTTCGGGCCGTTGCTCAAGACAGCATACAAATGCATGAAGCAAGTGAAAAAGAAGCATAATTTAATTATATTTATAATGAAAGAGAAAATAAGCCTATACAGGAGAAAAAATATAGGTGTTCGATTTCAGCAGAGCAAGCTTTGTTAAAATTAAAAGTATTGGGTAAAATTGAAAGAAACAGAGTGATGAAGGGGAAGGGCCGAGTGAGGGAAAGTAGAAGGTGTTCAAAGTAAAATTCCTATATGCCTCAGGGAATGTTATTTATGTGTATGCTACCTACCAAGTAAATATCTCATAAAGGAAAAGGGATGCTGACTAGAACGAAAAAATGCATTTACAAAGTAATCAAGACTAGGAAAGGACCAAATGTGAGGGATAAAATGTGGATTATGGAAAAGAGAGATGAGAAAGGGTAGAGAAAAGTGAGAGGAATTCAGCATAAAGGCTAAAAGCAAAGTAGCATGAGAGGAGGGAAAAGAAGCAATAGAAATGTGTCAGGGCAAAAAGGTCAACCAAAGAGATTACAGAATAGGATATTGTAAATGTAAGATATTATTAACCAAAGAAATAGATATGGCTACAATATGAAATTAATTCCTGCCTCAGTTTTCACAAAATAAAAATAAAAGACAAATGTTAAAAGCAGACATAAAATTTCCCCAAGGAGGAAAAAGAAATATTAGAAATATTACAGGAAATCTCAGTTATGCCAGAACACGTAATCAAAAATAATGGTCAAAACTGTATACACCAAGAACATTTATAGGAAAAACCCTCATACTGTGTCTACTCAAGTTACTTCACAATTTTCTTTGTCAGAAAAAAATAAAAAGGAGGTTAGAGGAGAGGAGAATAAAAATTTCAGCTCACAGCTCTCTTTAAAGCATATCAATGACAAGCTAAAAGCTATATTTAAAATATCCAGCCCACCAATTCTTCTCTGTTCTGATAAAATAAATGTCTTTGGAAAAGAACACAATAAAACCACTCCTCAAAGCCCGTACATTTATCTCTCTTGCAATTCACATACCCATTAAGGACTTAATCTGCTACCACTGAAGCCAATGGCAGGATTTAGTACTGATTTCACTTGGCCTTGAGTCAGGTCCTAGCTAACAGAGCGGCTTACTTGCCGGCACTAGAGACATGGTATGGACCTTAGCAGCCCTGCGTGTGAACTGTGCTCTCCCATCAAATTCATGTATGTTTGTTGCTTCTCTGCTCTCAAGTGCGAGGAGGGACACAGCAACTGATGCTGAATTTTGTGAAGTGTTTTGAGATCAGTCAGTGAAAAATCATCAATTTAATATAAACAAGGGTTGCTCAAAAGCCTAAAATTTGGACATGTGGAAGAGGAAACAACTGCTAAAGATCTCTTTATTTCTCTACATTGGCTGCCCATCCTGTTAAAAAAAACATGGAGCAGGAAAACAGCTGTATCTGGGCTCCTGCATTTTTCTGGTGTCTGAAGTCATGTTACTTTGCATGTGCCATTCAAAGTGTGAGTAAACAAGAGGGAAAATTGCTGCTTCTGTCCTAACGTTGTTCTTTAATTCCTTTTCTACAGCCAGACTAGTGTAATTACATGCTGCTACTTCCTTGGGGAACATTGCAGCTGCTATATTTTCAAGCAGTGCTGGGCTAACATATGTAAGGCCCATCAGCATTACAGTCTTAGAGGAATCAGCCTTGAGGAGTTACGCGTCCAAGACTCTGTCCAAGGTCTGTCGTTCCAAAGCCATGGAGAGCTTTCATTTTTCCCTTTTTAAATGTTCCCTAGTAGTAGAGACTCTTCTAAAGGAGCTACATTTGGGTGAGGCGAATCTTGCTCCTATTTGCCTTGGAATGAATTCAGAGAAACTGCTCTAGACTCCCCTGTCCCCTGAATGCTCCCCTGTATGCATGTAGGTCATCCAACTTGCGGCAGCAGAGGACGGTATTTTCCTTAGCCCATCATGCTGATGCAGCGTGATTCTGAGAGTCCTTAGATGCTAGTGGATAGATTGGTCACGCTATGCCCTTCTTTTTTCTCCTTGTTTGTGCCCCAGATAAGATGCCACATGTCTTATGGAAGAAGTGCAGGCAGTAGGTTCTGGATAGATTTGTCTTAAGTGTAAATGGTATCTCACATCCTTCTGGAAAATAGATAACATTTGGTGAAAGAAGAGATGGATAGCAGTGGTAACATCACTTCCTGGAATTTTGCGTACTTGGCTTCAAACTTTTACTGAGTGCAAAGGAAAAGTTGATGGCCATCTTCTGTGTATCAAACAGTGGTCTCTGAGCCATTTGAGAATTTAACCCAGGGGGTTTCTGTGGATATGCGCAGAGGAGTGAATTTTGGCTGGTGAATTGACACTGGCTATGCTGAACTTAGACTTATTTACATCAGATGTAAAAGATTAAGCAGCAAATCAGTGGTAGAGCCAGAAGCAGAATCCAGGAATCCAGACTTCCTTGAATCACATTCCCACCTGTACCTCAAGGGCCTTTATCCTTCTCACCTGCCTAGTTATACTGATTAAACGTACCGGTTTATTTACTTACTTAAGTGTCCTATACTGAAGCAAACTTTAAACAAATGAACCAGCCCTCAGCTCAAGCAGAACAGCTATTCCAAGCAGAACAGCCAGAACAATCTTTCATTCTATAAATAGCCGGAGTTTTCAGTGAGGTTTACAAACAGACAAACATCAAAGCTTTTTTTTTGGAGACTTCAGCGCAAGAACCTTTTGAAACTCTGAGACATAAATAAAATAAATAGAAGTTGTAACTCTGTAAGTGCTCAACACATAAAATGCTAGTGCATGCCAGAAAAGGAAGAAGTATTTGAGCTTCATTCAAAAGACAGCTGAAGAAGAAACAGGCGATTGATAGGGCAAAGGGCCACTGTGTAGGAGAATACGATTAAACACGCTATGCTGCTTGGGAGGAATCCAGATCAGCACCTCAGCAGCTGTGTGTTCTGGACAATCTGTTGCTGATTAATGAAGGAAGAGGGGAGGCCATTTACAATCATCTTAGCCTAGTTCTATGAATGCATAAATCAGGTTTTCATCATCTTTTGTAAAGACCCTAGTGTAAAACATGGAGCAAGTTTCAGATGGCAACAAGGGCACTCTGAAAACTGATGTTCAATAAGCAGGCATACTGACCTACTTTTTTTTTTAAAGAGTAGAGTTTATTGTAAACAAAAAGACACAATCATGTGGCACCAAACAACAAGATGAGAAAAGTTTTGGAAAAATTACCAAAATGTTAGATCCACTAACTGAGATCATTCATCAACTCCAGAAGTATTGGTATGGGTGGCACTCGGGTCATTTAGACATCTTCAGGGTAGGGGTCTATCTCTGACATCCAGTTGAAATCCCTTATACTCACAGGAGAAAAACAGGCTCTCGGAGGGTGGATTTCTCTGACCTGTTTTAGATCTCTACAGTAGGATAAGCTCAGCTACACCTAGAAATGCCCATTTCTCTCTTTGGAGAATATAGTGACCTTACAGTAACTAGCTCAGATGCAGATGACTGCATAGAAATGCGACATTTAACCAGGTGAGTTCTCCCCCCTCGCCCTTGAAGGGGTATAAAATGCTCGTACCGGGTATCCAAACCTTGATGTTAAGCCTTGGACTTGGAATTAGAGATGTTTGAGATGGAAGAGGCTGACTGAGTTTCTTTGCTCATTGTGAAGGCTAGGTGACTGCTTTTATACTGAACTGCGGAGCGTGATCCAGACTTCCGCAAGCTATCAGCACCCCATATGTGTGAATATGTTCACACAGCAAAGCTTACTGCTTAGCAGCTCATCTTCAGAAATGGTATAATCATGTTGTCAGAGCCAAGGAACAATATGAACATGAAAACACTGTTTTCAAAACATGTTTGATATCTCAACAGCATGCCTCCCAATGCTTTGGATTTCAGCACATGAAGAGCCAGCTTGAATTTCTTTCTTTCGTTACTCCAAAGACCTCAGTGTGATCCCCAAACACTCATTTTCGTCCTCAGTGTCTCACTTATCAAGGGCAAAGGGAAAGGTAGGGATTATGTTGAACATTCCAGAGGTTTTTTCTATAACTGCGTGAGATATTTCAGCCAGCACTTTTTGGTTACTTAAAACTGGAATTGGATAAAAATAAATGTGTCGTGGATTAAGTTTTATTTACCAAATAGTCCAGCAGACGTGCAGAAAGCAAAACCTCAACAATTCTCAGAAAAAAATATAAATAATAGGAAGATTCTGCTTTAATTTAAGAGTTTAATTTTTAAAAAGATGTTTCCTGTTCCTAAATCTACTTCATATTTGCTAATATTTTTATAAAATAAAAGGCAAGTTAAATATTTTCAAAAAGAAACAATTTATCTGAAATTACAGATCTTTTCAAATCACTTTCATGTCAGATTGATGCAATTATGTAGTTACTATTACTGGCTACGGTAATGAACGAAAAACGAATATGATTGTCGTTATATAGGTTGGGGTGTCAAATGAAAAGGCATGATACTGGAGGAGTGGTTGTATGAACTTTTTTCTGTAACTTAGAGTCTAACACAAACTCTCAAATGAAATTTTCCCATGGTGGTGTTCTGATCCTATATTGCAGCCACAGAGGTTCACATGTAGCTTTTGATCAGAAGGTGTTTTATAACAGTACAGCAAGCCATATGGCCTCACCTGTGACTGTCAGACTCAACAGGACCTGCCACTGTGCTGTTAATCCGCATATAGCCATATTCCAATCTGATGTGTTGTGACCTTGAACAGGCTGTAGATAGACTGTCAGACTACTTTGCAAGAAGCGCTTGTACTGCTGAAGCTCCCTGTGCACGGATTACCTCACCATATTACTGCAGACCAGAAGTCAATTTCCACAAGTGTTATGTGGGCATGTTCCAAGGGCCTTTCTTGGCAAAGCAAAAAGTAGCTGGTAACACTAGTATTTGATCCGTCTTCTCCCTCCTTATGAAGACAAAGTTCTGCCTCTGGGCTGAAATAACCCCAAGCAATGATACAAGCTTGGAATCAACCGTCCAGAAAGCAGCTTGGCAGAGCAGGATCTGGGGTCCTAGTGGACAGCAGGATGAACAGGCATCGGCAGTGAGCCTTTACAGAAAAGGTAGCTAACTGGATACTGACTGATAAGCAGGTCAAGGGAAGTGATTCTTCAGTACAAGACAGATATTGACCCAAGGGAGTAAATCCAGTGGAGGCTATCAAGTCGGTCAGGGGGATGGTGCACATGACGTATGAGGAAAAATTGAGGGAACTGGATTTTTTTCCATCTTTAAAAGAGAAGGCTAAGGGGATATCTTACTGCTATCTTCAACAATTTAATGGAAGGATATAGAAAGATGGAGCCAAATTCTTCTTAGAGTTGCACAGTAATAGAAGAAGAGGCAATAGACACTAGCTGGATCATGGGAAATTCTGTTTAGATATTAGTAAAAGAGGAGGGGAAAAAATTCACAATAAACGTGTTCAAATGTTGTAGCAGATTGCTCAGAGAGGCTATGAAAACTCCATGGTTGGAGATATTCAAAATGTGGCTGGACAAAGCCCTGAGCAACCTGACCTAGTAGGACCCTGCTTTGAGCAGGAGATTGGACCGGATGGCCTACAGAGGTCTGTTCCAAACTAAGGTTGTCTTTGATTCTGTGATTTCCCTTGTCCATTTCACAGAAGAGTAGTGCTGCTCACAGGCACTCTTCAGGTGGATGAAGATCCTTTCTACCAGAGTCACAAAATCCCATTCTCACTCACCAGCTGCCACGTCTTGAGCTACATCAGAAGGCCCAGCAGGTAGTAACAGGGTTGACAGAGACTCCCTGTTCCCCTTCCTTGAGTCTTGCACCTACCAGAGCCACAGTATGCCCACATAAACCAGGAGGTGTCTCACATAGTCTGGATCTGAAATCCAGTTCATCTGCAGACAAGAAGCTTCCAAACACCCCTTCACAATTTGGCCAGTCCCTCACTAAGCGTATGCACAAAGCTTGTCAGAAGAGGACTCTCAAACTAAACAGGGTCCTTTAGGTGTTATAAGCAGGGCTAAAAGTAGAAATATAATTTCAATTTTCCAATACTTTATCTCTATTTTTTCCCGTATTAACATATTACCTTTACCCATAGGTTTGAGGTTGAACCATAGCATACACTTGTTCTGCATCTTCATTTTCCATGTGGTATAAAGTTACCTAGACCTCAATCATCCAAGTAGAGCTCTTTTGATATGTAGGCAGATACATAATTTTAATTAAAAGTGTGAGAGAGAAAAAACAACAGAAAAATAGCATAAAAAAGATATGAGTCTTACTTCTTTTGCCTGTATTTTTATCTTTTTCTTCCTCCTTGCTAGAAGATGTTCTTAAGCTCAGTAATCATAAAATTCTTGGTGAAGATACAAAATAATTACATGCCTGTGATTTTCTTGTCATAATATATAGTATTCTTCATGGCAATCCCTCCAGCAACAATAATATCGGTTAAAATTAAAATTAAAATTAAAGAAGATGAAAATAAAATAAGATGAAAATATTTCCATGTGAATAGTTCAGTTTTTGGAGTTAATATTCACTTCTCTCTCCATATTCATGTAAAAGCAGATCTTATTTGAAATGGGCGGGATTAATTACAAATAAGACCATGGTAGAGAAAAAAAAAAGATAGTGTTACTTAACAGGAAGCTCATGTAAGCTTTAAATTTGGAGACGCCAATATAATTGTATAGGAACTGATCTACAAAAAAGACTTCAGACTCAGCTTTCAATCATCTAATTCTTGGGTGCTTTGCTATCTAGGCCTAAATTAGGACTTCACAGACCTTCTGACATGTATGCAGGTACCTTCTGATACAGGAAGCCTAGAATATTTTCTAGAAAACCGGAATGTCTAGACATAAGCTGCCCAAAATAGCAGAGAAAAAAACCCTACATCTCTCCTCCCTGCACCATATTGTTTTACGACAAGTGTGAACTATTGCTTTTTTTCTAGAATGCTGCCTTATCGGTCCATACAGGCAAGGATAAGTCTCCCTTTAAGGGTTAGTCACCGTTTTTTCTCAGATGTCCGATTGTTTTACATTTTAGCAGTGGCAAAAACATATAACCTGTTGGGTGTAACTGCTGCAAATTAAAGGTGGACATAGGAAAGGCTCTGTGAGTCCCTGTAGATACAGACTGTGGTCATCAGGCTCCTTCTGGTATAATTTATTAGTAAGAGATAAAAAAGAATATCTTTCTTTCCCCTGAAAAGTCTTGCAAGCCCAAAATATTGAAAAATCGGAAGGCAGACCTTAAAAAATCGTGCAGCTGGCTTCACAGTCATAAGATAAAGTGTAATTAGAAAAAAGGACACTATTTATTTCTCTTCTCATTTCTGAGCCTGTAAGGTTCATTTGAGTCACATTTTGAAGCCTTTCAAGCTCTACAAAAGTGACCCCCAAAATTTAGTTTTCTTAAATAAAAAGAAAGCTCAGATTCTTACTTAACCTCATAATTTTGCAAGCTGGATATGGAACACATAATACCTTCCTTTTTCTGAGTATCTTCATAGGCGTTTGCATGGTGATCCAGATCCTCAAACATTGTAAACTTCTGTAGTTTTTGACTGTAATATTTACTATAATTTAGCTAGATCACCTTATATCCGATCCCAAAGAAAATTCTTTTGTTTAATCTTTCCTTACTGATCATCTGATTGACCATTTCTAGCCTCATCATGCTCTTCAACTGTTCTTATTCTTTCTGCCCAGGATGAATTATTCATCTTTTGGATACATTCCAAATTCGTAGACACTTTTTAAAGACCAAAGACGGTTCACAGCATGAAAGTCAACCAACTTTACGAAACATGCTTTCCTTCTCTGGCTCTGCTTTCTGCTCTCTTGTTTCTGCAATGCTTAATGCATTCAGCTTTCAAACTCTTTTCCCTCAATATAGTCTTCATTCTTCATGAAATTACCCAGTCGTTGCTCTCTGCAAGCATGTGCTCACACATTGGTCTGGAACATATAGAGGGTTACAGAGCGTTATTGTATTACATGGTTATTTGTGACCTGTAAAACTGATACCAAGTTTATTATAGCGCAGCTGACTTGGTTTCAGATTTCAGACGTTATTAATCATAATAGAAAAGAGTGTAACAGCAGGAGCACGGCTGACAGAGGAGACTTCAGACAGAGATTTGTCCTATTTGTAGGTTGAAAAACAGTTAAAGATATCCATGTTTTTACTTCTGAGATCTCTGGTTCTTTACATTTGCTTTTAAGCCTTCTAAGCATAGAAGGAGAACAATGACCTTGAAAGTTTAACATTATTTTTGTTTGGAGGGGAGGGAGGGGAAGTAAATAAAGTTCAAGGTGAACAGAGGAGCAAAGGTACCAGTTTAGGGCTTCCTCAATATTTGCATTAATTGCTGAGGTAGCTTCACCAAATGGAGCTCTATGAAATACTGAAGGATAGATGCTGATTAAAGTTATCATGGGGTAGATTGGAATTACTCCCTTGACACGATCAAACCTATGTAAATGAAAACAGAATCAGAGTTTAGGTGAAATCTGTTGCCTAGAGATGATTGATTTCCTTCTCATTGAAGTGTTAGCGTAAACCTTTCACTGGAGTAGGAAAAGGTTCAGATGAGCAAAGACGAGCTCGTCTCGAGGGATGCATGATTAGTTCCTCTTCCAGCGGAGTTATAGGAACAGGTATAAGAAATAAAATTAAAAGGGATCCTATAACATGAAATACTTTTTTCTACTAGGAAAATATACATTCCTATCTCTCCTGGATACATTCATCAAGGAAAAAACATACTAAGGAAGCTGTTGCTCACACAATTACCCCATTACTGTTATGTTGTGGGGCAGCAGCTGCGTTATTACTGCAGGGGCATTCAGACATAACTGCAGAGCTCCCTGCTGCGTAAAGACATGATGGCCAAGCATCCATGAGACACATACAGATAGTCCAGCCTCTAGCTCCAATATTAAAGACTGAATATTAAGATTCAGAAGAACTTTTTATTCCTCAAGGGTGTAGGCTAGCAGGGAGTCAGAAAAAACTTTCCTGCGAGCAGATATTTCTAAAGCTGCTTTCTTGCCCCTTGGTTTGAAGCATGCAATACTAACTGCATCATCCCCAGTATCTGTGCAGAGATGAATCACAGCACGTTCATTACTATACTGCTATACCTTCTTTACGTTAGGGTCACTACAAGGAGCTTCTGTGTACTGTGGAGGGAGCCAGGTGCTCTGCGACTGAAAAAGCTCAGCTGCTTTAAGCACATGCTTAATTTCAGGAATGGGAGTAGTCTTGTTCAAGGCAGAAGGCACCATTTTACAGGGTATTTAAACACTTTACTGAAGAAACCTGAGCTCCGCAATCTACCTGCCAGCACAAAAAATAGGTAAAATTTATGGAGTGAATCATTACAAGTTATTTGCCCAAGTCTCTTTGAGAGCTCAAAGACAAAGTGTCAACGCTACAAATGCACAGGTGAAGGAGAACAAAACACAACCATTTACACTACGTTTCTTTGCTCTGTTAACTCCTGTAAACTGCAGAAGCTCTCAGAAACTGCCAATTTATTTTAGGGATGTGCAGGGATATTCCATACTGATAGCAAATAATTTTGCATAAAGCTTAAAACTCCAGTACATATAGTAAATCTAAATCCCCAGAATGAAAGCTAAAACTCCAGTACATATAGTAAATCTAAATCCCCAGAATGCCTTTCAGCTTTGAATAGTGCTGTTTAGGAAAAGAAGTGATTGTATATGCAAGAGGAAATCAGAAATAAAACCTATCTATGCTGAAAAATGAAATACCAAATGGGGAGATAAATAATGTGCCGCTTCAAAGTAAGTCTTGCCACAGAAATCCCATAACCACTGTGAGAAAAAGGGATTATGCAAATATATTTGGTGATTAACAAAATTACATATTCATAATTATTTGATTTCATTATCCACTGAAAGTTACACAAATAAATACCTACAGTACCTGCATTTTTCCCATCTGCCTCTTTGTCATTTTTGACAATTATTATCTCCAAGCTAGGCAATGTATGACCCAGATGATAAGCTAGATTTTGTTTAACAAACGTTTATCATGTAGTACCGTGAATGATTTCAGAGCAGTGAGGGCTGACTGGCGGTTAAAGTGTATGAATAAGAATGAGGATATCTTGGCAGTGACCTCACTTCGTTACTCATGGAAGGTCAATTATTTTTGTGTCTTATTTTTGGGATATGCAGAATGTGCTAGCTGCCTGAGCACAGCTTGGCTTGGTTAAAATGCACTGCGTCGTACATGGGAGTATGACGGGAGCAGATGGAGAAGGGGACGATGGCTGTGAGACATCGGAATAACAACAGTTGTCACATGTGACCAGGTAGCCAAGGCCAGCAGGTAAAATGGAGCACCTCTGTATCCTTACTCCACCCCAAGAAAAGGAAGAGGAGTCCAAAGATGCAAGAGCAATTTGTCAGCCTCCGGTGGAGCTATGGGGAGAAAAATGAAAAAGAATTGATAGATGAGCCTTGGATTGCATGAATCACTGTGGGTAGGATTCATTTCTGTTAAAAAGGTGGAGGAAAGAGTCTGGTAATAACCATACCTAGAAGTCCACGCCAACTAACTCTGGATGTGCGTGCGGTGAGTGGTCACCCTAAGCTCAGAGTAACAACTTCCAGCAGCAGGATGCAAATTATATGAGACCTTAAGATGAAGAAGAGGAGATTTTTATGTAAGAGTCCTCCTTATGAGGACAGAAAACAAAAGAAACTGCTTGGAATTGTCCAGTGAGCTGAGAAACTGTCTTAAGTCCTCCATGTTATGCTTGTATTTTTTAAGATACAAAATAACAAGAACTACTTTCAAAGCAGCTGGAGGGAGCCTGAGCAGCTACCAGAGCAAGGCAAGGACCGGTGCAAGGCAGGGCCTGAAGGGGAAGGAGAGGGCTAAGGAGCAGCGAAAACAAGAGCCTGAAAGCAATGGGAACAGTATGAGATAGAGGGAGAGCAGGCAGCCAGCACCTCTCCAGCTGATGAGCTCTGCTGAGACCTGGCCTTGCTGCCCAGAAATATTCAACAACCTCCAGGTTCACCTGAAAGTGATGAAGGAAGGGGAAGCAACCCAGGGGCTTAGCAGTGGCCTCTCCAAAGGAAAAGAATATTACATTGTTATTGTTGTAGTTTTCCTTAAAGAATCAGTTACCATCGGCTTCTTTACCTACCTGTTAGAGCTGGACTGTTTTCCTTGATTACAGGCATTGCTTTTTAGCCATTCTATTTGTTTCAGGAGAGAGTACCAAAAGGCATATTACAATAACCTGGGTTGAGTCTTAGCCTAGAGATTTGCATTTGAACCTGATCCTTGATGCTGCCAAACAAGTCCTCCTGAAGGTTAAATGTGGGTGTAAAACACCTGTGAATTCCCATATCGCATAGTGCCTGAACACCAAGCAGTCCTTACTGTGTGTGTCTTTGTGATAGCTCCATGAGGCAGGAACGTGACATACTCGGAGGACAGGAGTGCGGGAAGAGAAGTGAACTCGCAGAAAGCTCATAGGAAAATCAAGCATTAGTGCCTTGTCTTCAGGAACTACCTAGATCACTGAACCATCCTTCATCTCCAGGCAAAACTCACAGAAAACTTAAATACAAGGATAATCTAATGGAGAGGATATGGGATTTGAAGGAACTGGGATTGCATCCTAGTTCAGCCAGGGGATATCTGTGGAGTTTCACGGTGTACCTAAACCAGTGTAACTCCAGACTGCTGCCAAAAGATAGAGTTACGTTCTCCTCTCCTTTTTCCTCACTCTGCGTCCTCAGCTGTGTGCTATCTTCTCTTCCCTGTAAGAGATCAAATAAACCCCAAGAGGAGTTGGATAAACAAGGAGATTTGATGGAAATGGTTTTGGAGGTGGGGGAGAGTTAGTTTTCCAACAGATCAGCTGGATGAACTGACTCACACTTCAATTTCTGCTCTAATACATGGGAAGCTGCAGGATTGCACAGCTGGGGACAGACCATAAAGGGAACCACCACCTCGGGGTGTGCTGACAACTCATGTGAAATTAAAGTGTTCATCAAGTTACAGCCCACTTGTACCCAGCTCTTCAATTTCCCCTGGGTAGGACAGAATTATCCATTCTGCGTTACCATAAAAGGAGGTTAATAGATAAAATTCAGTAATGATTGTGGACCACTGATCAGTGAAGCTTAGAAAGATAGGTATCTAGACATATCCTTTTTTATGTTCCTTTCAGTTGAGGAGAGCTCTTGTTTGACTTTTTGACTCATGACTTCCCATAGATGAGTTGTTAGCAAAACATGTTTTTCTTTTGCAGAATGAAGGTTGGAAAAGAAAGTTCCTCATCTGTGAGTGATTTTGATGGTTAGAGGGAGAAAAGAAAATAGAGAGCAAGGAATCATCCTCAATCGGGATGAAAACACTAAAAAACACAGCACAAGAGGTCTAAAAGGAATACAGTAGGAATACTTTTGAATTAATGCATCTCAGTTGAAATTAGTTTTGACAAATTAGGTGTCTATCAGCCAGTCACCCTGAACTCAGCGTTTAATCATGAGAGAGAAGGAAACCGTCTAAAGGTCGTATCAAGGCCGAATTGTTGTCTTGAGAAGTAAAGGTCCTTGTTCACTGACTACCTCCAACTTAGAATCTAAGTATTCAAGTCTAAATATCCAGTCAGTCATTTTTGTAATCAGTTACTAAATTTTTAATATGTATATTCTCATATATAATACACTGATCTAACACAACATTAATATTGATGACAAGGCTTAAGATGAAAGTTAGAACAAAATGAAACAAGGGAAAAGAAATGAAGTTTCCTCCACCTCCAACAACACTGGGAATATCACTATAGTCAGCACAATCTGCTTCTGCAAGTCTTGCACAGTTTCCCTTCCCTATCTAAATTACCCCATCAGATTTTCTCTGCAGGGGCATGCAGCCTTGGCCCACGAATGTCCACCTAGAATGTTACTGAAAAGATGATTTCCTAAATTGTCATTTCCCCAGAGTACAGCCACTTGACTCCCTTAACTGGCACATCATGCTGTCATTTGCCATTTCTCACTTCTAAAGCCTTAAATAGTCTCTGTCCCTGTCCTGCTCGTTAGCACTTATTCAGAATTGAAAGTCTGGGAAAGCATCTGTGGACACCATGCTTCAAAGGAACCACTTTGTGCTTTGTTCTCTGAAGCTTCTCTTACTTGGGGGAAGCTCACCTGAAACACCTCTACATCCACTTCTTTCTTCCTCTTCAAAACTCTCTATAAGATCTCATTCGCCCACAAAATTCATCAGCAAGGTGTTTTCTGTACAATTGACCGTGTCCTAATCGTGGTGATAAATATGAGTTCTTCCTGCTGCTGTTCTCTGTTTACAAGCACCTTCCCCTTGTCTTAGATTGTAAGCGCTGGGGGATGACTGTCTTCTTTTTTCTCCGTTGCATATCGTCTTGGACACCAGAGCGGAAACACCTGCAATAAATGCATAATTCTGGGGCCTATTTCTTTCAAATAAAAATATATATGTCCTGATTCTGCAGTGTCATGTGTCTTATGTTAATAAAACATTGCACCAAAATGATCTGTGGAAAGATGGCATTTTGAGCGGGCCATCATCTGGTCTTTAATTTTTATATATGGTCTGTATTGATGCCTGAAGTTAATATCACACCTTTATTTCCATTCCTAAAGCTCATTACCAGAAGTTTATAAATTTAATCCTCAAGAACAAAATAATTTGTTCTCAGATAGCTGTCAAATGGCTGTCAAAAACCGGAATGTAAACAGCTGTGTTACTTTAGAGGATGCAGAAATTTTGTTTTATCATTATAGGATTTTTGTGGACCTTTTAAAATACTACTAATGGCTCAGCAGGAGAAGACAGAGACTTGAAATTTGGACAGAGAATCATGGTTTGCAGGCATGGCTTCACATGACCCTAGGGAAACCTATTTTAATGTGGCTACTTTCTAGACGTCTGAAATGTCTTTTCAATATGCAGTGGTCTTCCTATTTGACCTATAAAGGATATACCAGTGTTCCACTGGCACATAATACATATGGAAGTTGTTTGGAAATTTCCATTAAATTGTTGTTCCCTGTGCTGTACTGGAGCCTTGTAAAGAGAAAGGAAGGAAAAGGACGATGTCTTTTAATACAGAGAGCCCTGTGGAACAGGAATCTGAAATACCTACATACCTATATGAGTTTAAAGAGCTATTTACATACAAAACTACAAACTCTCAAGAGAAAGCTTTTCCATGTTGCATGTGAAAGAGACACCTGGGATGCATAAAACTGCCAAAATATGTATTGATGCAATCAGAATTCATGTAAGTGGAAAATAATATTTCTTTCAAAAAATAAGATAGTTCTCTGTTTTCTGAAAGAGAGACACATTTCTTTTATCATTAAATAACATTCGCAGGTTTTTTAATTGCTTTGCATCCTACCATACTTCACAAATTTTCCTTCCTGTAATATGTAATCAAGTAACTTCTATAATTCATATATTATAAAATCTTAAGGCCAGGAAGGATCAATAAAATAATTTAATCTGAATCACAAATAACCTATGCCATGCAATTTTATCCAATTGTTTCTGTAACAGGCCTATTACTACCACTTTTGTTAAAGTTTTTTCTGAACAAATAACATGGAGAATCGAGTGAATTGTTTACATATATCTTCTGATTGTCAGGGTGGGGTTCAAGACTATATTAAAGCTCTTAAATGCAGATCTCCAGCTGTAGACACCTGCGCATGAGATGAGCAGTGGAGTCACTGTAGAGCTAATCAGTTCTAGCCCGAGGGTGCCTCAGATTGCTCAGTAAGTCTAGCAAATACAACACAAGATCTACGAGAGATTCATCAGCCTTTAGCAGCAACAGCTAGAAGCCAGATAAAACCGTATCGAATGGCTCTAGAGACTTCCAAGAAGACGGGTGAGTCAAGCCCAAGATCCTCATTGACTGTTGCACAATTTCAGACGTATAGTTCACATGAAGACACCAAATCTCACCTATTTTCATCTTAAGCTTAATTCTCCCCTAATTTCTTTTACTCTTTCAATTGTTTCATATTTTTGTCCATTCAAATTTCTTTGACTTTAACTTCCAGATATTAGGCCTTATTATGATTCTTTCTGCATAAAATACATCATTAAAATAGCATCAGAAAATTTCTCCTTGAGTCGGTTAAGATCAAGCCTAATACTGATTTCATTGTCCTTGTTTTCTTCAGCTGCGCTACGCCTTCCTAGCACTTGTTCTTGCACCCACATCCACAAAATGGTGCTAATGGGTGAATATAAATTAAAAATTAAATAGAGGGCAGCATGGTAATGGGAAGGAACAGCCAGAGGAGGGAATGGGTTTTTTAAGCTGACAATTTATTCTCTGTCAGGTGAGTTTATTTGAAAATATTTGTATATTTGTATATCAGCATCACAAAGGAGTGCCGAAAATACCTAGCATGGAAGTGGGGAACAGGCCTATAGCAGAGAGAAAACTTTTAGTTGTCTTTAGAAAAGCTTAATCTGTTTTATCTTTTTAAAATAAAATAACAAGAAATTTGCATAATGAAAGCCAAATTCTGCCCTCAAATGGCCAATCTTAAATGTCATTAAAACATTAAAAAAAATCAAAATGTCTATTATATATTAAACAGTGAAATCTTGGGAGTAGAAAGCATGGAGATTCTTTCTCAGCCCCATTTTTACATTTCACTGCCCTCCTGTTCCCTTCCTTCCATATTTGGGTGATTCTCATCAGTATGTTGCTCATAATTAGAACTTTGAAAGTAGAACTACCGAAATTTTCACTTTGTATTACACTTTTTATATTTGCTATCTTTTTGTCTCCCTCTTCACCTCACAACACATCCTTAACATTTCTGAAAGGTCCAGTTAACCAAATACAATATTTCACATAAAGAAACTCTGTTCATTAAAAATCTATAATCTAGAAATTTGTCACTATTTCATACAAGTGATTAGAAGATGTATATGACTTTCTATTAAATATAAAAAGAATATAAGCTCCTATTTTTAGTCACTGAGAATGACATTAGAGTGGATGCTTAAGGAAGTTTAAGTTAAGTGGTAAAAATCATCCCCATTGTTGCACTTGTGCCTATGCTCAGACCACTTCTTTTCCGTGCAAGGGTCCACAAGTGCACAACAAGCATCATCAGAATGAAAGAATTAAAGGAAAACAGAATCCCCTCATCTGTGGCCATTGGATGACCAGAATGCGACATGCACAGCATGTCCGAGTTATGGGCCGAAAAGGTTTTAAAAGTATATCAGTTACAGCCATCCCAAAGCTATTCTATGACTCTTCAGAAATCCCGACATGCTGACACTAAAGAACGGAAAACCACAAATGAGCAGAAGCCCAGCAATATGCTTCATTTGGCAAGACTGGAAATTTTGGAAATGTTGAGAGAACTAATTTAGAGAAAGGAAATCATCATTTCTACAGCCTGGATTCCCACAAAGATGTAAAGAGAACTCACAGAATGAAGACAAGTGATCATGGCACATGCCCAGGGTAAAGGAAGCCCTCTCTTCTTATAAAAACTCCAACGCAAAGTGGTGCAAGTACTGGAATCCAATATACCCCCTTAATGCCTGTACACCCTTAGCCAACAAGCTATAAAACTATTCTCCCCTTCAATCTTAAAAGCAAATGTGGACCTTACACAGAGATACTGCGTAGCGTGCACACAGACGCACAGACACGTGACACAACGCTGCTGATGTCCCCTGTGCAGAGCTGAAACAAAGATTGTTTTAGCAAATTCAGTACATTACAGCAGACAGTTTGTTTACTTTAGCTGAATTTTGATTAGGACATGAGGACAAATACCTTTTTTTCTTCTGAGAATGAAACTTTAATATACACAAGAGTTGCAAATTTGTTTTTACATTTTATTGTACTGCATAGGCTTACCCTCACTGCATTAACACTCTGAAGTATTAACACCTTCCAGAGTTCTAAGGCGTGTTGTAATAATAAAACGGACTCACTGCGATTTAATAACTCAGACTAGATTTCAGAGGGAAAACAATAACTCCATGCCGTAGGCCCTTTTCATATTCTCCATTCTTTAACAAGGGCTGGGTTTATTTGATGGCTGACATGACAGTCATTGCTGGATTCTTTCGGACAAAAAAGAATATAGTAAAGAAAGCTTGCCATCCAGTAAAGCATGAATAAACATCACCTTATAAGCATCATTTGAATCCTAAGGAAATTTTCTGTTTCTTAGCATTACAGACAAAAATATAACTGCAATGAGAATGCCCTTGAGAATACATAGAAAGCTGGCAACTTCTGAAATGAAGTGTGAAATATTTTAAGAAAACAGATGTGTCTCTTTCTGATGTACTGAATGATACTAGGAATGTCAAGAAGCTGTAGATTAATAATTAGCTTACTCTAGATTTATGACATTTTAGCATGACGTAAACAAGTGAACTGGATAGCAAAATATACACGCTGAGCAATAATCTGCCTCCACTCTGCTGATTTTTCTTCAGTTCTTAGAGGAGAAAGAAATATGCAGAACTCTTTGATTCAGTCATCCAAAAACATCTCTTTTCAATGTGCTCGTTCCATCTTCCGGGATGTTCACTCCAAAGCGGCAGCGCGTGGAGTGACTCGTGCATTAAGGAGAATCACTGCAACTGAATTCCAGCTTCCAAACCTTTCATCCACCAGCAATGCCTGTGGTGTTACTGCTTTCTCACCCATTTTGATTTCCATCCAGATATTTCACAAGCTCCTCTTGATTCCATCTCTTTAGTACAAATTAGATATTCTAAAACTATTTGCCGGTCTTTCTTCAGTAGAAAGACCACCCAGTGGAGAACTCCGTGCCCTATTCGCTGGAGGTGCCTCACTCTGTCTTTCCATTTGACTCATATTGTGGTAACTACAGAAATTGCAGCCGCTCAGAAATATTGTTCATTTAGTCCTTAATGCCTTTTTATCCGTCCAGATTTGATTTAAGGTCTGCAAACAAGGAGAAACATTAGATTATGGCCAGACAGTTGCAAGAGACTGAGTTAACATGTTTTAGTAAATTACTGCCCCTCTAACCGAGACAATATAATTGAACTTGAGTATTCTTTAAATCCTTAGCTTCGTTTAAAGCACTTTGGTTCTTCTTTTGTCTATATCAGAGGCAATTCAAATCAAACTCTTTAACTTTGAAGGGGAACAAGCACAGTGGAATGCTAGTCTAGCTTTTCTCTAGATGTTCCCTACCTTTAGCCATGCCCACCGCCAATCCCTACTAATCCAGACTTCTCTGAACTTCTCTTTCAGCCCCACAGCACATAGCAGCTATTTCTCAGGTCTAAATATTCCCTCAAAGTACCCTTTTCCCTTCCTTTTTCTTTCCCTAAGAAAAGATCAGATCTCATCTATTTATTTTAAAATTTGAACATTACTAATCTGTTTGTGGATAAGGAGCAAAGTTGTATTAAAAAGTACCCTTGCTTCATATATAAAGTTGTTTTTAGGGAGAGAGTTTCAACCTGAAGTAAAATTAGTATTTTTTTTTTCCTAGATTCAGTAGGGAAACTTTGAAATCTCTTCCTCAGGGCACTAAATCAAGCTTGCCTTCTTTGAACGCCTTAGAACCAGATTCAACTTTCTAGCTCAGTTATTTTAATTATCTTCAAGTGAAGAATCGAATTAAAGTGGCTGCTGTGCTGGGAGTCCCTGATGTGTTCTCCATCTGATTCAGAAGCGTACGTCATCCTTAGGAGACTTGAGAAGACTAAACTCTTTGCAAAAACATAAAATAAATAAAATACTCTCAAAAATACAGACATTTAAGAATGAAATTAGAACTTGCTACAGCTCTTTAAAAAAAAAAAAAGCACGAATGAACACAAAAATCTTGTGCAAGGAGCGGAAGGTGCTCTGTAGGATCATAGGAGCTCAGGTCTTTCTTTGCTCAGACATGGATTTATGAGTTTCCTATGGTTGTATCCGCGTGCTGGGCACAGGACCCTCCTGTATTTGCATCATACCATGGAAGTGGCCCTTGTCCCACTCCAAGACCTCATAAGTCAGATGCAGCCACTTGGCTGAGCGGTGGTGTGTTAGCTAAAGCCTCTCCCCATCCTCTGCTGATGTTAACACCATCCTACAGTCCAACAGACAGAATCTCACTTACTGGATCAGACACCACCGAGAGCCCTGCTTCTCCTTGGAGTTATGTTAGAAGTGGCTAAGTGAGAGCAAAGGCTCATTCTAGTCTAGTGTTCTGTTGAAAACATTGCCCGGAGATGGATATCTAGGAGGTAATTTAAAAACAGGACAAGCAAGTGGTGATACTTCCCTAAAAATGCCCTCCCACCCTCCAGAAACTGACAGTTCAGGAGTTTCGTAAGACAGAGGAGGTATCTTTGGTTTTCTTGGCCATTTCTTAATTATCTAATGCTGTTTTGAACTCATTTCATCTTGCAGTAGCCACGATATTCTGTGACAAGGAGTTCCACAGTTTAACTACATGTTATATGAGGAGTCTTTCTGAGGGTTTTGTCTGCAGGCTTCCTTTGAATCTCTCTAATTCTCATATTGGAAAAAAAAAGATCTCACACTCTCTGTTTATCATTTTCATACCTCTTATGTTCTTATAGCTCTCTCACAAATCCCTTCTCAGACATCTTTTTACTAGGTGGATGAGTATTAGCCCACATCTCATTTTGAGCCAATATGCATATCTCTGCCTTTCAGACAGACGTTAACTCTCCTAGTATGTTGCAGCAGCAACCCTCACTGCTGATGCAGAGCTGGAGATTGGCAGCTGGATGTGTCAAAGCAAAGTCTTTCAGCCCAGCAAAGAGGTTCAGCTTTCAAGCACTTGTGTTGTGTATCCAGCTCGCCAGCAGCACTAAGTGTTGATAAATACCTCTTTATACCAGGTCAAGTAATTTCCTACAGAGAATCCAGAAGCAACTGTGGTGATGGAGCTAACCACAGGTGTCTGCTTTAAACTGCTGACAAGCTTTCAAGGCCATCTCCGCAAACAGACTTACAACTGAGGCATAGTTTTTCCCTGAAGGCTCACTGACTGTTTCAGCAAGCCGCCTCAGACCCAAAGGCCGTGCATCAGGCAGAGATCAGGTTGTTTGAATAGCAGGTCTTTGCCCAATCCCAGTGCTGCAGAGCTGCAGGCAGGCTGTTTGCCCAGATCAGGCAGCGCTGAACACCACCATCGTGCTCTGCAAGGTGGATATTGAGGTGTTCTACATCGTTACTTGCAACCCTGTAATGTTTGGTAGGGTCAAGCCCCACAAAGCCCCCATGGTCACGCTTCCTGCTGACTCTAGCTCATTAAATAATGCTCCTCGGCTTATCTGTTATCCCGGGCCCAAAAGAAAGAGTAGCATTTGATCTGGGTAGAACTAATACACAAAGCAGAGCCGCAGCACCTTCCTTTATCCTTCCAGCCTTCTGTAATCATTTCTTCCATAGACTGATGCTTCTTTCAGAGTGGGCATGCCACTTCTTGCAGTAGCCCGAGAGGGTTAACTAAAGTTTACTGAAGGTGTCTAATACCCCGGTGAGGCTCCTGAAATCTGAATTCATGTTTATTCAGAGCCCCTTCAAATGTGAATCACTTATGCAAAGCCCTGCAGCCCTGAATCTCAATTCGGATTACTTACAATTACCTGAAATTATTGGAAGAGAGTAAAGCTCCCTCTTTTCAGGCTTTTTAAGATCAAAGAGTCAGTCTTCACCCTTTAAGGCCTGTCACTTTAAAACCCTGCAGTAACAATTAAAGGGTACCTTTTCCCTAGCACTTCTATTATATCCAGACTAAATAACTGTGCTTCGTTAGAAATAGGTGCAGAAGATATCAGCTTTTTGTTATATTTCCATTTGATGTCTTTAGGTTCCAAGAATATGAGCTAAGTTTCCCAAAAAGTAACTCTTTCTCTCTTCACAGAGTTCTTTTTCTACACCCCAGTCTGAAACATTTCCTCCAGAGCTGCAAAACCAGCCTTGGAAAATCTGCATCCCTAGGGTCATCCCAGTTACAGAGGTAAAAAACAGAGGTAACCCAAATTAAGAAGATGATTTCAAACTTCTTGACAAGCAGCTTTGTTTTCTGCTGTGACAAAGCAGAGCTCTCTCTTATGCTTCTAATATAGCACACAAATCTCTTTCTGCTGGACAGTAATGCCTTGTAATCTTGACCCTCTGGACTCTTTCCCTCCCGTCCTCCTTCCTTCTCCACAAGTATTTGATTACAGCTGTTATTTTGCCCCAGGCTTTAAAAAAAAAAAAACAAATAAAACAAAAAAAAACCCAAAAAACAAAAACCTCAGCTGAAAGCAATCAGCTCTGTGTAGCAGATAGGGCTGGTAGCAGTAACATCTGGGTTTGCATTTACTGTTCTCTGACCAAAATAGAGACAGACACCTATTGCCTGTTCTGACGAGGTAGGGTCGGGAGCACAATGTGAGCCCTCGTGTCAGACTTTATAAAATCCATTCACAAATGGAGCCTGGATTCTTGACAATAGCTGTCGGGGCCCTCTGAAACTCTGCTTGTGTGATCAGACAGAAATGGTGCTGCAGAACAGGTCAGATGATGTGGGCTGTGGAGACAGCTGAGCTGGAGAAGGCAGCTCCAGGCAGGGGCCACACTTCCAGTACAGGAATTGTAGTGACAGAGGTAAGACTTTACATTTTGTCGCTGTGATCCTTTTTATGGATAAAACACTAAGCCTTGAACTAGATGACATGCAAGGATAAAATGATTAATAATAACAATAATAATATCTTTCTAGGACCAAGCCCGCATTTTGCGAGGTCGGTAGGAAGGCAAAACAATCGACCTTCTATCATCTTCTGATTTGGGTTATGTGCTATTTTAAAATAAGACAAGGAATGCAATACACGTATCAGGGAGTGAAAAAGTTGATCTAAAAATCGGCAGCTTCCCCATGATGCAAATGCTGTAAAACAACCGAAACACAGATTGCCTTCTAGCCTCGTCTGCTCCGTGGCTCATTTATTGCACTAGGTGTATTTATACCATTTTGGACTCATTAGATAGATTTCGTCTCTAGGAGGAAAAATATAGTCTATTAGATAATAGTAGTCATGAATACATAGTCCTGTGCTCCAGTATGGTTCCAGCCAGTAAGCACCTGGCATTCAAGGAGAGTTAATTAAGGTTGGATGATCTCTCCAGTTTCATTTTCCCCATTTGTGTGTGTTCATTACAATGCAGCCATTAGTTACGTGACATACAGTATATTAACTACAAAATACAGTATTTTCTCCACATTTAAAGACCTGGGACAATGTTGTAAGACTCTCTTCAGCCTCATCTCAGAGCACTACTGGAGACTATCCACCTGGATCCCTATAGAGAAAGGTACCAACAGAGACCCAGGGGTACTGCTATTGCTTTTACTGGCAAAACTCTCTCGTCGCCAGCAGTGATGGCAAGCTCTCCTGACTATATTCAGGGCTTCATCCTCCTCCCTAGCTCCGGCAGATCCATCTTCTCCCCAGTGCCCTGTCTGACCTATTTTCTCAGCTTCATCTGTGGTCTTACAGGGCCTTGTTCTTTACCTGTCCCCACCCCGCACATGCACTCTGCATGGCTCTACAACCTCCTTCCCTCCTGTTGCCAGACACTTACTCTCCCTTAGGCCAGTCACAGGATTATGAATGTGTGCCTAAACCACTCTTTTGCTTAAACTGCAAGATAAAAAAAATTGTTAATATCAGAAAATTGCCTACTGGCTAAAACCAGTTAAAACTCATTAGCTAGAGATGGGGCAGCATTGGCCCAAAAACAATAAACGAGAATACACACGGCACGCGACTGCCTGACAGCCCAAGAGCCAGAAATTGTCCCTCACAGGTGTATCCACAGGGCCAGCGGCAGAGGCGTGCGCTTGGACAGGAGGCAGGTTTCCATTCTCTCTCTCTTCTTCCCAAATAGGTTCCCAGTCGATGTGATTTGCGGTGCAGAAACAACTGTGACATTTCTCAGCAGCAACATTTTACTGGATTATCCTTTTCATGGATATGCTGGAACGGAGACTCATAACAGCCAGGAAACAAAATCTTTATTTAGGCAACTAAAGCAGTGGCCTGATTTTCTACAGCTCAACTCCCCTGAAGAGAACAGGAGCTCTGGGCACTGAGCACCGCTGAAAAACTACTCATTAACTTCTAAATCTATAGCCAATGCGCAGCTGTATCTCCGCTTCACGCCATGCCTCTCAGTCCTCCTCAGCCGCAGAAAAGAACCTCGCACACAAAAAAGGCAGAGGGCTGCTCACTGCGATGAACCGCGGCCTCCCGCTTCTGGAAACGCAGCCCGGGCCACTTGGTCTGGGTCACTCAAAGACTGCCTGCTGTATCTCTCCTGTCTCCCAGTCCTGGGCTTCAAACATCCAGCTGTTAATCCTTCTCTAATACTGTTGTTGTTGCATGTAAGACCAAAAAAAAAAAAAAAAAAAAAAGAAAAAGACCATTCTCTTAATTTACATATAGAGTATGGAGTAAAACGTAATTAAACCACATACTACAGATGCACTATAATAAAAAAGAGAAATAGTAAAAACAGTTATAGGCTGGCATAGTTACTGCTTCACATTTAAATAATAATGTGAACTATTAACTAAACTAGGGCATAATCAGCTGAGCTTCATTAACTTATCTTACTGTAGAAATAGTACTACAATTCAATACAATTAGGTACATACTACTAGGAAACAGTGCTTTTTCTGCACCATGCTGGGCCCACTCTTAGAGATGCTGAGGTCTTTCACCTCCCACTGACTTCCCAGAGCATGCTCATTCTCTTTTGGGAGGCACCCAGCATCGCTCTGTATCTAGCCCCTAGGAAAGAAAGTCAATGGCATTAAGTACACAAATCCACTCCCATGCTTTTGATAACAAGGAAATTGTAAAAATGCTATGAATAGGCCATTTCAGTGACCACATTCAGCTGGGGCTGCACGACCTGGCACTGTTTAAGGAGAGCAGGAGTAAGGGAGTGTATGAAGGAGGCACGTATGACATTAGCCTGCACACAGAGTGGGGACTCTGTCCCTTGTAGACTCAGAACTGCTTCAGGTAGAGTATATCCAGTCTCTGCAGGCGCCTGAATGTCCCAGGAGGAACCAGTTATAGACCATTTAAAATCATGCATGAAGATGGGAATAAGCCAAGGAATTTCCTCAGGCCATCTATGCAACACACGCTCCAGCCCCCAGTAGATCCCCCCCAACACTGACCTTCTGAATCACAAAGACCTTCTTTTCTGCAGAATGAGCAGTTAGGGCTCAGAGACCTGAAAAGGATGTTTATAAAACCTCATCACATTAAAAATCAGCCTCTTCACTACACATGTGGTCTCCCTGGCTGTGTCTATAGTAGTAAGCCAGACAGAGCTAGGGTCCTCTGGCCTTGAGGGTAAGTGGCATGGCACAGCTCACATCCATCCAGCTAAACTACTTCCCCCTTTGAAGCTGGGTGGTTTTGTGCAAACTGCCTATGGGGTACATTCCCTGGCCCGTGCAAGCATTATCTGGGACATTGGTAGGGGTGGAAATTTCAAACAGTTAAACAATATGGAAAAGCATATATCAGTGTTTGTCTCTGCACCTTTTCCCCATTTATTATCTTTGCTTTCCTAAGAGCTAGCCAACACAGGATTTTGATGAGAAGGATTTGGCTTAACTTAACAGAGGATGCTGATAGATTGGAGAGAGCATCTGGAGGATAGATTCTGAAAAACATCTAAAGAGTTTCCCTAAGCTTTCTTGAAATGCTCCTTACTATCTGACTCTTCTTAAATCTCCTCTTTCCTCAGTCTTTGTATGAGTCTGATCACTACAAACTCTCTCTTTGCTACTCTGCATTTAGCAAGAAGATTCAATACTGTACCAGATGGAGATGCTGAAGGTCTCCCTGAGACCTCCAGATGGAAAGCGGTCAAAAACCTGTGCAAAAGGACATCATTCTTTTTGGACTGCATTTTAATCACAATTTCTATGAGTGAAAATAACAGCATATGGTGCAAGAGAGTAAAACACAAAGCTGCCGAGGGAAAAAATACTCTGTCAGTACAAGCTAGAGTCCATAACATGCTACCTATTAAATTAATTTAAAGTATACTCTTCAGGTCACAGTCCTTATTTATCCCTAAAATGTTTTCAGTGATTTCTCCAGGCTATGTGAGGAGATCATGAGACACAGCTGCCAACGCTTTCAAGTAAAGGGACTTGGCATCTTTAAAGCAAGTATCACACAGAAATATCTGCTTAGGTTGCGAATAGATTTAAACCTGGGAATAGTGAACATGGCCAAGCAGAAAGTACTTTATCAAGAGCTCAAATGAACAGTCCACAGTCAAATCCTAAGCAAAGATCTGTTCACAAAAAATATGGATATTGCAAGCACCAATGGAATTCATGCTTAAATTAAATCCCTCTGTGTGTTTGCAATTAGTGATCAGAAAATGAGATTTAATTGTATGAATACATTAATCTTCAATTTCTCATTTGGGCGCATATACCAGGGAGCTATTAAACTGGAACTCTAACCTCACGGAAAATTCCGAAAATCTTCCATTCAGTTTTCTCTCAGATTTGGGGGGGGGGGGGGGGGGGGAGAAAAAACAGAGAGAATTTCATAACTCCCTGGAAAAGGAAATTTCTGGGAATAAATGTTATTTTTGAGTTACTGAAATATATTATTTCAAAAAAATCGGCACTTTTTTGCTTCAGCTTTCTAGGATTTCCAAATTAAATGCACAATGATAAAGACCGCAAGATTAAAAAAAAAAAATCTTTAAAAGTGAAAAAGCCATTTTAAAAAACAAGCACACAAACCCTATTCCCCAATGAAGAGTTGTCCCCAAACCATTGAAGTGAGATAACATTTTCCAGCATAAAAATGTTCCTTCAGAAAATATGTGACCACAATATACCCAAGACACCTCTCGGAAGCATATCTGTGACACAGTTGTTTCACTAACTGGTTAAGGTATTTCAGAGGAAGTTTCAGCACTATATGGTCTACAGACGTGCACCATAGTTCTGTGGGTAAACGTAGGAAGTCTTAGGTCAAACTGAAAAAAAATCTAAGTACATTTCAGGAAACAGAAAATAAGCATTCCCTCTGGATTGCCATTCTCCAGGTTTTTCTCCAGTGTTGCTTCCGTGATGTCTTGCAAATGGATTTACCAGGACTCCACAGGCCCCAGGTGACGAAACTACTGAAAACAGGGTAGAATATTCCATTGCACATGTGTGAAGTCAATTGCTTAATCGTATATAACCTCACAACTTTTAGAAGTATGCTACAGGCAATTTAAAACTGGGCAAAGCTCAACCTCTCCCTTTTTGTTCACTGCAATTTACCATGCCCAGATCAAACCAGAGCATTTTCTTTTTTTTAATCTTTTCCTTTTCTTCAGGCTTGCAAATGTTTCAGGTCCCGTTATTTCTTTCCCCCTCCCTCAGTAAACAACTTACTGACTCACCTGCGTGCACGGTTATCTGTCTGCGTTTTTACTCTGATCACGCAACTCTCTGCAATAATGCAAATTAACTAAACTAATTTGGTTTTCATTATGATGCTAATGAATGCTTCCTTTATAAGGTGCTTTGAGATCTACTGATGCAGAGCATTGTATTGGAGCTGGCACTATGATTTGCTATGTATTTATGGTTATTATACCTTTTATAAAAATAACTGATTTTCCATGTTATTAAAATTCTCTGTATACTTGTAAAAATTCCCACTCGTGCAACTCAAACTCAGACACATTGTTTCTGTTTTTTTGGACATTCTAATTAATCTATTACATTGTTGTGATTAAAGCTGTTCAGTAATCTTGTTCAAGTGATATAATCACCGTCATTTTTATTCATTAGTTGTTGATGGTAGTGACCATAAAGCGCTCAGCAATTTCCAGATGCTTAGAAGAGGGAACAACTGCCCTAAGGAGCTGTGAGTCCAAGAAAGAGCTCATTAAAACAGTATATATACATTTTTTCTGACTCACTGAAAATCTGTATTAGACCCATTCATCTTTTTTTCTAACGGCTTTGCTCTGCAGAAGCCATGATATGGAGCTTAGTCAAAAATAAGCCTCTAAAGCAAGTGTGTGCATGCACATGTGCAGGGGAACGTGCTGCAGCTTCTCCCTCATACTAAAAATCCCAGTTTTCTGCATCAGGCTCAGGTGGAGCACAGTTACCACAGCAGGATCGTGCTGGTCACACATGGGTTGTGCCAGCTGCCAGTCTCTGAAAGTCCTTTTCAAAGCTACGGATGCTTAAACAGTGCATTTATCTGAGAGGGCACAAAATCAAGCCCATCCTGTAAGCCAGCACACCTGGGCAGGTGCCTGACCCATGAGAGGATTTTGTCTGGCTTTACACAAGCATGAGGAAATCCCTGCCTAAAACACTCCTCAAGAGTCGGCTGCTCACACCTGACCTGCTCTCTCCAGAGACTATATTCCTTCCACCACCAGCTTTTACGGATTGTGGGAGGATTTTATGACTCTAACACTGCTGTAGGGATTTTCTTCAAGTTTAATAAGTTTCTAGATTTAAAAGTCCTACCAAAGATCTCAACCAGGAATTGTATCAGTTGAAACATGGAGCAGTGTGGAGGGGAAGCTGAGGTTTGTTTCTAAATGTACACTGCTTGTAGCTGACAACCAGTTTATAGCTGCAAGTCTAATCATAGGATAAAGCATAACTTTTTTTTTTCCCCCCTAAAGGTTTGCTATGATTTGATTAACATGTTTTTCATTAGCCCAGCAGCATCTGTGTTTTGATTCTGTCTGTCCAGCAGCTCAGAGGAGAATAGGTGCTTCTGAGCAAGCCTGGGTCCCTTAAAGTATTTTGGGGAAGTCGTTATGGAAACGTCTCAAGTCCATGTTCGCACTCTTCCTCCCTCTGCATGCTTGGATTCTAATAAAACTAAGTGGCCTAGAAAATGTGGATTAACTCAGACAAACAGACAGGCATCCCCAGCAGCACAATCCCCAGATCTTAAAATTCTGTGGCTGTTTTATCCTTTCAGTCCAGGCAGTACTTCTCTAGTTTCCTACTACCCCTTCCCTGTTCTTATCTTTAATGCTGATTTTAATGTGCCTTTTTTTTTGAGCAATAGTACCACGTTTACTAGGAAAACTACATACCATCCTGACTTATAGTAAGTTGAAAAGGGCTTTGTGGAACCGGTTATTTATTTAAGGCTGGAACTGCAAACCATGTGCATTCCCATATCTGCCACATCCACCCAATTTGATAGACTGAATTTACTAAGTCAAATTATTTATTTTTGCATAGTTTATAATACTTCTAGAAGCATTTGTAATCAGGTGCTGAATCTATTCTGTAGTCTTCCTAATGGGATTTAGAGAGCAGGACTAGCAGTAAACAAAGAAGCAAATGAAATAAACCCCATTAATTAGGGTGAAACAGTAACGGAGCAGTTCTGGTTTTGCAGATGGGCAAGATGTCTGATTGAATTTCCCAGGCTATGCAGATTGGCTGCAGATGGTGTGGAAAGTGGTCCAGAACTCAGAATTCATATAATCAAAAACACTCTTAGATCCAAACAAGAATGTTTTCCCATGTGATGCCGTATAGCTTGCAACCTTTGCATAAGGATTTGGTAACTTTTCAAATTAAACCATAACATAAACCTCAGATAACACAGTATTCAGCAAGGGCTCTCATTAATGGTGCTATTATCATCTAATAATTCAATAACAGCACAGCTCCTGAAGGTAAGTTAATTTGGTCCCAAGTTATAATACTGACTGATAAGTGCATGGGCCAACTGGAGATCTCAAGAGAAGAGCATTCACTGAGTAGGCAGTATATGAGCAACACCGGTTATCATTAAGAAAATAACACTGGAAAAAGTTATTGCCAGTAAAAATATCTTTAAGAATACAGTAAAATAGTAACATATTGTACATGCAAAACACTTAGGATCGTTACCTAAACTTTTGCAGACCTCTTTTACTTGGAAACTAAGCTATCTTCCCAAAACTTTGTTTGCAGTGCCAAGATGTTAGAGAAAAAGTATTTTGAAAGGGAACTATGTAAATATGGTGACTTCTTAGGCCCTGCAAGGACGCTGAGACTGCTGTTTTTAGAAGCTAGAAAATAAATCATTGCCCCCTTCAGTCCTGTTCAGCTTGCAAAGTTGTACTCCTTTTTATAAAGGTCTTGCTTTGGTTTTAATCTGAACATAATAAGCCCTCCTTAAATATCTATTTAAGGTCCATCAGTGTTATTCTGGTTTTGTAAAAAGGAAAAAAAAAAAAAAAAAGCCCATCATAGCCCAGCAGCCATAGTGTCCAGCAGCTGTTGTTTGACATGGAAGGTCCTTGCTGCTCCATCCTCAAAAGAAGAGAGAGAGTCTGTTCAACGCTTGGAGGCAGGTACTGCATGGGATGTAGTCCTCGTGTGCTCCTCCCTGCATCCTCATCTAAGTCTGACCTTGCCTTAACTCAGACTAGGAGGGGAGATGTGGCATTTCTTCAGCAAGCTTAATTCACCTAATGCAGTCTTCATCTCTGGCCCAAATAAATTTAATTTAAATGGAACTGAAGGATTGACTGTGAACCAGACTCAGTGGGTTTGTACAGGTGTAATTAAGACTCTAGCTGTGCCTCTAAGCCTTTCATGCCTTCCCCTCTGACAATAAATGGGAGAGACACTCTTCAAATTTTACAGTGTTTGAGATAAATATCAACCAGAAAAATTAGCACACTGAGTTATGTAAGACATTCAATCATGATAAGGAAAAAATGCGGCGAGACTTAGGTAATTAGCTAATGTAATGAGACTTGTTAATTTTTGCAAGAAAAATTTGTAGTTCCTGAGCTCAAAGTATTAGTCTTTGAGTATATTCTAATACACTGGTGCATTTTAAAGGTAGCTAGACCTACAGGAGCGTAGCAGGAAAGGAAATGAAAATGAATCTCCCATATTACTTTATACATTCATTTTCAGAGGAGAATCACATTTTATGTAAAGGCATTGAGCCTTGGCAGAGAGGTTCACAAAGAATGCAGTATCAGTGGAAGTTTAATTTTGATACTCCTCTCAAAAGGTCTTAATTAGCAGGGAAGGATAAAAGTGAGCTTGAAAGAAAATCACCAAAGACACTCTGGGAAAAGAAAATGTCATTAAATAAATCTCCATCACTTGGCACTTTAAAATTGCCCTTGACAAATGATGGTCTAAAATACAACTGATTGATAGAAATTCTGCACTAGGGCTTCTCCTTTCCGGCCCCGGTAGAGCTTGCAGCTGGGAGACAGGAAAACTGGAAAATATTTGAGAGGAGGAAAAAAAAAAAAAACTTGCCATATCAAAAACATAAGGAAAATTCACAAGTGATAATTTTATCTCGTGAAGGGATTTCCAGAGGATCGGGGGGGAGGAGAGGAGGAAAGCTATTTCGGGAGCAGCTGCCGGAGTGCCAACCACCGCCCCAAACAGCCCATGTCAATTTCATTTTCCAGCAGAAACAGTGTTTCTAGCAGAAGGTGAAACTGACAAATTTCACTCCAGCTGGGCTGCGGGGGACCCGCAGCGCCAGGCCTCGGTTTCCAACAGCTCTGCTTTTACTTCCGAGCAGTTTCTGGAAGATTCAATTTTGCTTTCTTCCTAAAAGCCTGAGGTGAATCTGACGACAGTCTGCCCAGTCAAAAACCACGGAGACATCGTTTAGTTTGTCTCGAGTTACAACCGTCATCTTCAGTAAAATTGAAAATTAAATTTTGAACAGCTCTAGGTTTCCTTGGTTTTGTGAAATTAGAGGAGTTTGGAGATTATTTCTGTGAGCAAGCTATACATTTCCTGAAAAGAAACAAATTCTATGGCATATGATATACGTCTGCAACGTAAAGAAGAATGAAGAAGCAGCAGTCATCACGTCACGTAATCAGGCAGAAGGGTAAAAAAGGCAAACAAATGGAAATACTAGTTTTGCACTGGAAGTATTAAACTGTGAAAGTTAGTGACACAGTTCAGAAGAGCCAACGGGTTTTTAAACAAGATTGCACACAGTCATGGAAATGAGTTCCTGTTTAACGGCATGGACAGCATGAAATCTCTCAATTCAGGAAGTCCCTGATGTAATGAATGTCAAAAAGCCAGAAAATATTATGCAACACTCATCTTGTTTCTTACCATGTTTCTGTAAGCATCTAATACTGGTTAGTGTCAGGAATAGGAAAATAGAAAGAGGGACTACTGGGCTGAGCCAGTTTGGCAGTTTCTGTGTTCATACAAAGCAGCAGAAAATGGTCTACCAGCTCAACCGCGCTAGTCTTCGAAGGCTGCTCTGTGTAATAGCACAGGAAAGATATGCAAAGAGCAAAGCTTGAATTCATTCTTAGCAGAGATACGTCTTCAGCTTGTTAAGGAAAGCTTATATGCATGAATCACCGCAAATTAAGAGGAAAGTGAATATTCCCTGAAGACATGCCTGGCTGCTAGGTAGGTTTTACCAATCTCCCAGCTCAAATGTCACTAATTTTCTCACTTGTTATTAAAACTTATGAAGACTCGAGGGAGTTTTCTGAATAGAAAGATTCCTGCTTGTCACATTATCTTTTCCTTTCCCTTTTGGTTTGCCGTAGTTTCTTCTATAACTAGAAATGCATCAGTCTTCTGAATTCAGAATGCAAACTGTATCGGCAAATGCCTGATTTGAATTTGGTTAGGATCAAATATTTTGAGCTGAGTCTCACTCTGTTTCCAAAAAACACAAAGGAAAATAGAAATAGTTAATAAAACTATTTTCCTTATAAAAGTAATTATAAAAAAGAAAAATAATACACTGAACGGTAACTCAGAATAATGAAAACTGGGTATTAATTTTCACCTCAGCTACAAAAACTTCCTTTTTTACTTTAACTCACTTAATTCAGCTGTGTTTCATTTCTTCATCCATAAAATGATGCAATAGTTCACTGCATTACTTTAAGGTATTAAGGAACAATCTGTTAGTATTTGCAAGATCTTCTGAGAACAATATAGTGAGTAAAGTAAATAGAAAAAAAGGTTATTTCAATTTCACAGGAACCTGGGACACTTATTAATAAGTCTGGATGGGGCTATTTACCTTCAGTTTACTGAATAATCAATGTGTAGGTCATTTGGGCATCAGTAGCAATGAGGTTTTTTTTGTTTTTTTTTTTAATAAACTGTGGTTATCTGAATTCCCTATACTTTCAAATTCTACAGTGTTATATAATAGCATTTCATGGGAATGATTCAAGCTTTAATTTTCTTTAAATAGAAGATTTTGGACAAAGATATGTGTATAAGAGAGAAGAGATATTTTAAAGGTTGTTATGCCTTTCATTTTTATTGCATGTTTTGGAAGAAGGCCCTTGAGATGAATGCCAAATAGCTCCTCAAACTCATACTTAAAAGAGAGTGTGCTAAGTTCAAAGTAGCTAATAATAAATGCTAATGATGGTCATAGCTTGTTTGCTTTTCTGAGCAAAGATCTGTCTGCTTATACACAGGAGATTGAATGTTTAGATCTGCTTTTACAACATTGGTGTGCAAAGTTCCCAACAGCCTTATTTAAGTATATACCCTAGTTAAAGACTCAGGTTCTTAAAAGCACCAGAGTATATAGATGATCTCATAAACTGAATGCATAGCTCCTGGCTCCCCTGCCCAGAAGATATTACCCTGACGTCCTGAGTAAGCCACTGTCATGGTTCAGATTATAATAGTCAATAAAATGAGACCTCAAACCCAACATGGTAAACTTTTTCCTTTTTTTAATAAAATGGATAAGTAGAGGTAAAGGTAAATCTCCATATGAAGATTTAGAGTCTCAAAAGATAATAACATTACAGCGTAGAGAGATGAGGAAAGTGGAAACAAAAATCCGCAGAACTGGGAGTTGTACTCAGATCTCCTAGGTCTCAGGGTAGACTTTGACCTTGAGAATATTCTTGCTCTGTAAAAATGCTTCTCTTCTAGGTGTGCTCACATCCCAGTAAATATTACTATACTGGAATGCATTTTGCTTGTGTGAGCATGTTTCCCCTGATATAATCATATCCACTCTAAAGAGCAGATTCTTTTAATGTAACTAAAAACATCCAAGATGCTTAAATTAGCAATATAGTCACTTTAAGGAGAAGTTCATTTTGTCTGACTTTGGCACCTAGCCCAAGATGCTCATCTCTAAAGCTGTCAGAGACGGACATCAGTTTCTAAACCCCTGGTGCTGTTTCTCTCTCTCCATTGACAACAAAAGGAATTCATACTATAAGCTAAGACTAGATAGGTAATTTTAATGACTAATATGAATTGAGAAAAATCTACCACTACCTCCTATTGCAGTCAAGGGACAAAGGCACAGCCAACGCAATAATCCCCTACAAGCCAAATTGCCATCTTGGATGTGGCATTGCCTCTTCAGTGAAATTTACTTATTATCAGATTAACTTTTATTGTCAAACTATTCTTTTTTATTTTTTAATTAAAAATAAATTTAGCTTGAAATAATGGTTGTTTCTGGATTTAAAAAAGCCAAAAAAACCCTCATATTCTTCCATTTTTATGACTGAGCAAAACAGTTTTGGAAAAAAAATCATGTTTGGCTCTGCTCAGAATATTTTATGTTTTTGTTTTGAGATAAATTTGCAAAAACCTAAAAAAATTTTTTTCAAACATCTTTAATCCAATTATCTCTATTTTAAATGTCCTTCAGATTGCTCATGAAAGAAGTATACTACTGCAGTAGTTAAAAAACTATAGTTGCTTTTTAGGAGCAGGGATAGTACTCTGACTATGATATTTTGGCCAAATTCCAAGGCAAGTAATTGCATTTGCATACCTAAATTCACCTTGGTTGTTTCATCTGGATACAGCAATACTCTGTAAGCTCGTTTAGCTAATTTAGAACCCACATGAACAGCATAGGTTCAAAAGTTCATCTCAAACTTTATTAGGTTTGCGGTCCGCTTAATAATACTTAGCACTTAATTAATCTGTACAACACCCTTGTGAGCTACTTAAGTTAGTACTACCAGGAGGGACTGTGAAAAAAGGAAGAAAAGGAGAGTTAGGAAGAAAAATATCCACTCTATAAAGCCATCTCTCACACTCTAATGGGTGTTCGGATGCCCATATTACACATTTTTAGTTTAAGGATATTAAGTCTTGAAAAGCCATTAAGTCAAAGAAAAACACACAAAAAGTAATGCAACAGTCTACCCCCATTTTGTGATTTTGGTGTGCCTAAGCACACCAGCAAAAAGTCCAAAGCATATGAAAGAAATCTTGTTTTCCTTTCTATATAGGAAAACATTGGATCTGTACACAGAAGAGGAAAAGATGTCAGTATGGAAATGGCTGTGGGAAAGATGTCAATAACAGCAGTAAGGCAACACTCAAATAATTTGGGTACCTGATTGATGTACACTCAAATAATTTGGGTACCTGATTGATGTACTCAGTGTACCAGCTTGAGAGTCATCCTGGGGTGACTCCAAAACCAAATATCTCAAATAACAAATCAGTGAGCCCATGCTCTGAAACATGAGAAATCCTCCTAGCCTCAAAAGCCATCTCAGCGCGATCCTGGGTAACGTGCTCTAGGTGACCTTGCTTGAGCTGGATAGTTGGACTAGATATCTCCAGAGGTCCCTTCCAACCTCTGTCATTCTGTGATTCTGTGACATATAATGGAGAGACATATATGGTCAAATCCCCAAGCTAACTATGTCAGCACCATGATAATAAACAGCCTAACATACTTGTGGGCATACCCTGATGTAGTAGTTGGCAGAGTCTGCAAATTGCCAGGGAAGCTGCTGTGTGAGAAAGTGGGAGGTGGAGGAGTGCTTATAGACATCTTGAAGGGGAAGGGGGAGGGGGGGTCTATGCTCCTACCCACCATAACACCCCTTCATCACTTAGGGAAGAAGTTACTGTGCCTAAGAGCTGCTGTTCTCTGTCTGTTTCGTGTCCTATGGGAACTTTTCACCCAATGGTGTCTTGAGATCCTACTGATCCAGCTCCATTTATCAGCCACTAGTAGGAGATGCCTTAGCCCTGTCTTCCATCTAATCAGTCTCTACAATCTTCTCTGTGCCAGGTACTGTGACAAACCTTTTCTATGCCATAGGGTTTTCTCTGTGAAAGAACACTACAAAAGTCTAAATGTGAGCTGTTAGGGGGATTTATGGAACTGTTGATCTCTATTTTCACAATATTCTTAATAAAAGAAATAAATGGAAATAAAGGAAAATATTATCCTTTCCTTCTCACTCAAGGGACTCAGAGACACAAAAGTTAAAATGATTTGCCATTGAAGTCATACAGGAAGCCGTAACAGGTGTGAAACTAGGCCTCAATCAAAACTCTAGTCACTGCATATCTCTTCTCGTTGGACTCCTCTTTTTGGCTGATTTCTCTAGGTATAGCTGTTATAACACCATTGCAATACTCATGGTACAATAGGAGAAGCCCAGTACCTGATTCTGCTAGTTGATCCATGCATGGGAAACTCTTGTGATCCACGTTCCTCTTAAGACTAGAAAGAAAAAGAGATGCTCTTGTAAAATCTTAGAAGTTTTATGCTAACTCAAGCTTTGAATGAGCAAGGGCATTCCAGCCTCTTCCTTTCCTAGGTACGTTGTCTTCAGAATATACTGCTCCAGTCTTCCTTCCACCCATTTAACCTAGTTCTTAAACCCACCTTTCTTGTTTTAGCATTAATTCCCTCACTGAAGGCTGCAAAAAGGTAAGATTTCACCTTTTGAGTCCCAAGATTTTCAGCTTTAAGCTAACTTTCTTGCAGAGCTCAAGGCTCCTCATCCTTATACTGATTCAACGATATCCTAGCAATAAAGGGCTTTTTCATGCCAGTGGCACTTGAGACTGAAAGGAATTGCAAAGCACTGCAGTTAAAATACCAGGGAACATATATTGAGACAGATCCTTTACAGCTATCCAGAATACCCGAAGGCATGATAAATCTTCCATCTTTGTGTGAAAATGCATCTCAGTATTCACTCAAAGCCCACAGCAAGAAATTGCAGCTGCAGCTTAAGTCTAGGGAAAGTCCTAAAGCAAAACTTCCACGTGCTTTGAGGATGTCTCAGCTCATCAGAGATCAGGGGAAGAGCTTAGGTCTTTCTACACAGTGCTCCTGAAACTCCTCTGGTGTTCTGGGTGGAGTCAGGCTGTCCCAGCTAGGCTTAAGAGTTCAGACTCCCCACAAAGTCTGCTGAAGAGGAAAGGTGAGACAAAAAGGATATCCTCGAGGTAGAGGCACTAGTATTTCCTTTCCCATCTATGCAGCCTATCTACTCTATCTTGCACACTTATTTGGAGATCACGTCTCTCTACCAGGACCAGATAGACAGGGCTGAGAGAAAATAGGTGCACTGTAATATTTGATTAAACCAGTATAACTTAGGAACTGAAAAATTACAGGGATAAAAGACACAAATGAAGATGACTAGTGAGAAAAGGAAGAGAAAAGAAAATGAAGATTTTAGGAAGAAACAGAGGGTGGAGATTCATTGTGCCTGAAGTTAACAATAAGTGAGAAGAACCATCATGCACAGCATATACCTATCACCCTCCTCCTTTCCTCCTCATAGGGCCACCTGTGCCTCATCTTATTTGTACTGCTGACTTCAGGACATCAGCCCTGAGACTGGGATAACTGCTCAGCTGACTCTTGTTGGCTTTGCCATGGAACAGTCTTTGTACCAACTTCTCATTTATTGGAGCCAAGTCCTGGCACTGTCTACCTGGGTCTCCATAGTGCAAGCAGATTTTAGTTACTTGATTTCTGTATGTCATGTCTGCTGCAACATCTGTATCTCGCCAGAGAGACTTGTGCTCCACCAGTAAATCTTCTGTCTCATCAGTTAGGAACCACTACTCTAGTGTCTGTTGGTGATGTATTGCATACAATGAGGAAATGAATACAGTGTTCCCGGGAAGAATACATCATTTCTTTGATTTCACTGGACAAAACCTAGTCATGGTAAGTTACCGTCTAAAAAAAGTACATCACACTGAAAATGCGCCACATTTCCTCTTAAAACTGTCACAAGCCCGTGAGTAGCAAAATTCATCCACAGTTTAAAACATCCAATATAAAGAATTGACCATAAAAAAAAATTGTCTAGCATTTTCACTGGAATATAATCCAGGAATTTACCATACGCCAAGAATCAAGAATAACTTCCAGTATTCTCTGTGAGTTTTGCAATTTGAACGTAACATGTAGCCTGTGGGACGTCCTCTGACAGCTTATTTTCAGGCTGATGCAGTTTCCATTATTCCCACCAAATCCCCAAAGTATTCCCAGCTCACATGGGACACAGGAGGTTGTCAGTAAATCGGAGCAGACCCCAGTCCCCAGCAGGTCTGACCACGGGAGGAAAGCAGCACGTCTGGCCTCCAGCAGGAGCCTTCCTGAAGGGCCTTTGCCCCATTCTGCTGCCTGACACATCACCCTGATCATCCTGATCCCCCCAACCAAGGGTTCTTCTGGGGCTCCCTCCCTACCCTCAGGCCTTTCTTTCCAAGGAAGTCAGATCCCCTGGGGAAAGCACATCTGAAAACTCAGACCTCAGCAAGCAGGGTATAACCAACTCACACGCCTGGGACCACACCTGCAGTTATCCTGCGTGGTATATACACAGCTTGTGGAGTTTCACGCTGTCATACTGTCCTTACCAGTCCCTTCTTAGAAAATTTTGAGCTCTTCCACCCCTTGGTCCCCCCCAGTACACACACACTCAGCCTCACTGAACTTTTTCATATTTGAGGGCTGCAAATTCTCTCATTATTACCTATTTACTTTTCTCTGACTGCTGCTCACGACCCGATCTCAGGTCTCAGGTGAAGATCCAGCTGGAAAAAATAAGCTTCCTCTTCAGGTCTATCCTGTTTTTAATCTGCTGCTGTCGTGCTAAATTCCCTGTGGGGATTTTGTTACTTCCTATTGCTTTCCCTCTTCTGCTATAAACCTCACAAATATTAATCTCTTTTGGTCCTGATTTTCCCTTGCCTCCCATCTTTTATTTGTCTAAAATGCCTGCCAGGACTTTTCACACTTCATCATGTCTCCAGCAATACCGGCCCTGGGCCGATGCCAGAGAGTGCAACTTGACAAAATGTGTTGCAAGGTGGCTTTCCTTCCACACCGTCTGCAGCTGTCATCTTCTCTCAGGGCCTGATACTACAAATTAGCCAGAGCTGGCAAGAGACCATAAGTTTTTACTTCCCAAAAGTTAGATTGGGAACACAATTGCAAGAGATTTTTTCCTTTTAGCTCCCTGCATGTGGGTTAAATGGCCTCTGTGTTGTCTCTATGCTTTATCCTGACATTTTCCTCTCCTTTTGTTTATTGTGCTGTGCCAGCTCTCACTGTACTATCATGATGCAAAGCTTAGTGAATTTGCAGGCATTACCTCATGCCATATTAGTCTGGACTGTGAAATCAATTAAACAGTGGACTAATCTCAGAGGGAAAATACTGGAAGGCCAGCAGTTTCATGCTAGAATGAGCACAAGAGCAAGCAGCTTGGGGATTCGCGGAAGTTTTGGTTCGCTGATTTGCAAGGACTGGTTCTATATTAGCAGAGAGAATAGAAGGTGTTGCTATATCACAGTATCCCAGGAATCCTTCACTCCAACACGTTCAGTAGCCTCTGTTTTGTGAAGTTCTGTTTTTTGGAAGCGTGACTAACGATGATGTATTGTGCATATTTAAAGTTAGAAAATGCCACAGTTTCTTCTTGACCTTTAATTACCTTCCTGTACCTAGAGTGCAACTGATCAATTTACCTCTGCTGGTTTAGCGAGAAAAAGAAAATAAAAGAAAAAAAGTTATTCTGTTACTTAAGCAATCTTTTTTTTTTTTTTTTAATCAAGGTTAAAACCAGGAAGAATCCAAGAGAAGGTGAAAAATACTTTTTAGGTAAATCCAGTTATGTTTCAGAGCTTTGGCTGGTCCAGAAGTGAGCAGGAAAGAGCTTCCTGTGTTAAAAGTCGTCCCAGGGCTTCCCGCTAACCTGAAGACGACGGCTTGCACTGTCTTCTGAGATCTTGCTAACTGGAAGATCTCAGGTTGTTGGCCTACAGGCCTGTTGTTTTACTTTGATCCCAGGAAATCCACAGAAAATAGTGATAACAAAGCAGTGTTAGAGGGAAACTGAACTGAAGGTGGAGCAAGGAGCTGGTAGCTTGACATAAGGGGCCTCTGGAAGAATTAAGAAAAAAGATAGCTGTCCCATGATGGCATTAAACATCTGAAAGAAACAAAACCATTCTTGGATGTTTGACATCCTCGTTGGGTGGGTGTCATCTGGCAGGGCTGATTTAGTAGAATTCAGAAAAGGGAAGAGCGACCCGTTGAGAGAAGAATCAGTTGTACAGCAAAACTTTAATAAAGGCTCCTGGAGGCTCTGAGGACACCTTCCAGCCCATCCTCTCAGTCACAGCTTATTTTAAAGTGAAACTCATGTTTGTTCTAAGTTTTTCGCCCTACTATACTAGTATTTCATTACGATTGCTGTGTTGTTTTTTAATTCCATTTTCTTTAAGCTCATTTCAAGAATCCTGATGACAAATATTATGCCAAATTATAATTATAAGTAGTATAGTTAAATAGATCTCTGTTGACTTCAGTGGCGTTAGGCTGATTTATGCCAGCTATTAGTCTGGACATATTACCTTTGCTTATAACCAGAGGGGATGTGAAGATATCTTTCTTCGGAGTGGCTGAACAGCCTGGGCCAATGAGAATCAGTAGATCCCTGGTTCCCCCACTGGCTCTGCTTCTGATCTGTTACATGACCTTCAGGAATTTACTTCACTTCCCCAAGCTGCTAATTCCTTTCCCTTACTTACAGTTTTATGAAAAACTTTCTCTAGGAGAGGCTCTATTGTGCTGTGTAGTCTTCTACTGCCTAATGATAGGCTCACTCACCCTATACGCTACTATAATACAAATAAGTAATAACAATGCCTGGCTGTGATGCAAAGTTGGCAGGCTGAGAAGTAAATTTCTCCCAGGATGCTTTTCCAACTAATGTATACCTATATTTATTTGAAGAAAGCAAAATATATCCTTGAGGGACCATTACCCACCTCTAGCCAGCACACATACCAGTCCCAGTGGAGTCAGTTATGAAAATTACAAAAATATTCCAAAAGGTAAAAGCGTTTAAATTTCCAGTTTGATAGATCTGAACACTCTTGCTGGCATGCAAGTCTCTCCTTAAAGAAGGCTCATGATATTTGATACCTTGGGGAAAAAAAAAAAAAAACCTTAATAAGAAGAAAGCATAAATATTTGAAAAGCTGCTACTGTTCTGTGAACGTTCCTGAGTACTTTTCATGTGAACATTTATTGGCTACATAGTTAGATTGAGTAGCTTCCTGAAGTGGAAATGAATACATCAATGTGATATGGACTATTTGTCTTTTTGATCCTGTTTGTTTCAATTCTCATGACATCCAAAGGAATCCGTCTTGACGTCCAGACAAATTAATCCACGATACCAATTACTATTTCCAAGCTAGAAGCTTGCTGTCCTTTGTCCTTGGGACTTCTTATTGAAATATAAGACACACATCATCAGTAATACCACTTTGCCCAAAATCAACACGGTGTTATGTTATTATCTTCTTTTGTTCAGTAAACCAATTCCACCCTAAGACCAGCACAGCCCTGCATGACTTTCTATAGCTACGGAAAACACAGAAGTGATAAACCAATCCATTTTCATGTTTTAAGCTCCAATATAGCTGAAGAGCAAAAGTAACTAATGCATCATCCAGTCCTTCAGTGTTTCCTACGTGTAGATATGCTGCATCCCGTTACCAAGTTTCTGCTCAACCTGTCTTTTTGCAAGCTGAACTGAACTCCGAGTCTTTCACTAGAAGACATTTCCTGCAGTCTTTGAACTGGGATATTGTTATTCTCTTTATCCTCTCTAATTTTTCAGCCTCCTTTTGAAAACAGTGAAGATCAGACCTTCACTCAGTATTCCCATGCCTGCCTCATCAGTGCTTTATACAGACTCAAAGAGATCCTTCTATGTACCAGTTCTATTTATTATCTTCTGACTTATGCAGCGAAGAATCACATTAGCCTTTCTGGCCCCAGTTTCACATGAGAACTTGTATTTAATTATTAGTTCACTGTGATCCTTTAAGCTTTTCAGGATTGTTTTTTTTACAGGAAACAGAAAAAAAAAAAAAGAAAAGTTCAGAAAAAGACGTTGAAGAATGGAAAGAGCTGGAGTGACATGGTCAATGCAGTAAGATAGATCTTCCTCCTGTCTCTGAATCCACCCTGATCATATTCACACGCCATCCAAAAACAGATAATTTCCAAAGTTTAGATTCATCTCTACAATAAAGAGAGAAAAACAGGCATTCTCAGAAGTTGAGTCGCTTTGTTTTGCGATGGTCTTGTAACATATGTATGAACTGTCTCCAGGAGATGAATCTCTCTCCATTGTTCTCACAAAGAGCTACTACATTTTCAGACAGTTAAATCTGGGTGAAATTAATCCATGTCAGGCTTACTTTTCTACCTGCTTCTTCTCTCTGTAAGTTTTGCAGATGAGGATCTCGCTTCTTGGCTCTGGATATGTAACTTTGTACCTGGATGTATTAAAGTACAATTTACTTTAACAAGTGCAGCTTACCAAGTGTATGTCTGTTGGGCTATCCTGTTGTTAACTGATATAGGACTTTTCCCCAAATTTGGTATCATATGCGAAGGTTGAAAGTAGTGATGCCACATTTATTTTTAAATGAGCACTTAAACAACTGAATAAAGTTGGACCTGTCCCGTATGCAGGACGTAGCTAGAAGCACTTCCACTCAATCACGATTTATTGTTAAGATGTAAACTTGGACTACGCCAGTTATCCAGCTTTTATTTTATTTCATGTTGACTTTTTTCTGTGTTATGGTATTACTCTTTCCAGGTTCATCTAAACCAGGGGCAAGGCTTGACAGATCACTTTTAATAATAAAGTCATTGCACTTATGTAACTAAAGGCCATTCGGATTTGGCTTTTCAAAGATGCTATGAGGGGTTTACTACCTAAATTCCTTAATCTAGCTAGAAAAAGTTAGGCCATATTAAATTACCATTTTAATCATAATCTTCTGCAAGTGTATTTACAAGTCACAGGAGAATGCAAAACGTTTCTGCACGCACACACACTTCCCTCCTCCCCACACGTAGATTGTGAACACGTATCCACAAACTTATGATTTGTCTGTGCAGATTCTTCGAACCAAGGCTGGGATGTTTGTGAGCAGCTGGCAAATTAGCTCTGAAGTGCTAATTCTTCTTCACCAGTAGGAGGCAAAGAGAGCAAGAGAGACAGCTGAAGCTGTCATTCCTTCGCTGTGATTTTCACCAAATACTGCACAAAGGGTAAACTTGTGCACCAGATGTACACACATTTATGGTACTAGGAGGCCAAAGAAGAGGATAAAAATATTTTACCGTCTTATTATAAGCTCTAACTTCTCTGCAATAACAATATTCATGTGTTAACATTCTAGACTGATTAACATCGCTCTGGAACATTTCAAAAGGGAAAGTTGTTCCTACTGAGTGTGTGGGGGTTTTTATTCCTTTCTCTTTTTCCTTTAAATGATGAGAAAAAAAAAACCCACTTATTTTGATTAATTGAGTAGTTTCCATAGCAGCTGTGATCCAGGTGGCTGGAACCAGTTACTTAGGATGCTGTACTCTCAGTAATTAGTTTATTTTTAATCTTTTAATTCTGTGGGAGTGAAGTTTAGTGCATTAATGGGAGAAGTTTCGAGCAGAATTGTCTGGACTAATGTGTTATTATCATTTTGTTTTATTGATGAAGCTGGGCCTTATACAAAAAGAAAATAAGTGGAAGAATCTGAAGCAGGGCAAGGTACAATTTTCATTCTGACTTAAAAGTCCCTAAAGGGCTTTTTTATATTTTGTTTTTATTGGGGGCTTTTTCTAACTGGAAACCTGAGGGATTTGGTTCAAAGGGCAGCTTATGTTTATGCAGAAGGACCCACTCTACGACTGAAAAAGAGGCATCAACTGCAGAAATAGAAGGCATGGAAAATATATTAACTGTTTCATTCTTTTACCAGCTGCTATTGTTGAGGGAGGACTGAATCTGATTATTTTACAATGTGTACATTTGCTGAGCAAAAAATTTTTATTACTTGATAGTCATGTTTCTTAACTTGTCTTTCCACCCTCCCCCCAGTTTTTTTTTTTTTTTTCAATTCTCCCACTAACTCCTGGTTTTAGCTTTTAAAGCTACTTGTTCAATTACCTAGTTTTGCAGGCTAAAGCAATGCATTTTTGGCTTAAAACATGAAAATGGATCAGTGTATCACTTCAGTATTTTCCATGTTCTATGAAGTCTTTTTTTTTTCCTTCTTTTTTTTTCTGTGGATTAAGGCCAATTAGCAGATGGAGATTTGTGAGCTGGAGAGAGTCCAAGGGGGAGCAGGCATTTCCTTTTAACTGGAGGCCCACTGACTTTACATCTACTATGAACTAAATATTTTATTAGAAAAAACAAAATCCCTTCTCAGGGATATTTTTACTGCCACTTTTCCTCAGCATGCTTTCAAGCTACCTAGAATAAACCAGGGAAACATACCTGTTTTCTACAGCCGAGTTATGCTGACTGAAATTTAAGGGGTCCCTACTCAGACCATCCACCATACTTCCCAGCTTAGGCATAGCTTCTTCTTTGGATGAATGAAGGAGCCATGGGTGGGCAGGGTAGGTTAAGAAAGGCTTAGAAATGCTCCTAGCTATCTTGACTTCACTCGAATTAGCAAGCTAAGTTATGCTTTGACTCTATACTAGTCACTCAGGGTATAGGTGCATTTACATTAGTCTCCTAGTTCAGATCAGGAACACGCTCTGGAGTGAATCTACCAGTTGTCCTCAGTACTAACTAGTTCACACTGCGGACTGTCCATAGGAGCGCACTACCTACTAACAATGACATCGTCTACAAGGGAACATTATCTGGTCCCAAGGACAAAATATACAGCCCAGCTGTATACAGCCCAAGGAAAGGTTGACCTCATCTTGACTAACTACTGGGAAATGTCCCTGGCTTATGCTGTCTCCCAAGCCATATCAAGCTCTTTTTGGGAAAGGGCAAGTTCTTACACACCAAGGGTGTGCTACGGAATGTGCCAACAGAGATACAACATGGAGGACTGCATGCCAGTGGTCCACCCCACGCCCTGACTTTAGTAGTGCACATGCAGCTATGATACTAGAGGTGCCGTAGCATTACTTTCACAGGATAGAAAAGAATTGTTTGTATGTTCCTCTGTGCATATGGATAGGTGTATACAGTGCAAATGTAATCACCCTAAACGTAAGTAACATAACTCAGAGGCTCACTTGGGCTCAGAAGTGAAAGGACCTTTTCTTTTATTGTTTCTAGGGCACCCATGCATCCCTTCAGGCTTGAGTACACAGTAATAGGTAAGAATGGCAATTTCATTGTGTGTCTTCCTCTTGCAGGGAGCCTAGGAGTTTGGTGGAGGAGGCCTAGAACGCACTTCCACCAGATTTTGAAGGAGGTTCTGTTTGCACCCTCACCGCAGTTGAGCATCCCGATCACTTGTCTGGAGACAAAGCTATGAGAGAGAAATTTTCTATTATCTTGTTGAAACTGAATCTTGTGCATGAAAGAATCAAGAGATTAGAAAAAGATCAAGCAAATAGGAACCTGAGTCTGGCTCCACTCCAGATGGGAGCTTTTGTGGAAATGGGTATCTTGGTTGTGTATCGAAAGTATTGACTAAGTCATTTTAAGTGTCTTTTAAACAGAACTAGTAATTAGACCTAAGAAATAGGGATCAGCACACAACAGACATTACCACATGGCTAACTCCACCGTCATTGCAATGTAGAAAGGGAGGACACTTTTGTAACTAGGTATCTAACTCTACTAGAATGATGTGCACACAACCTTTAGTGCATTTGCACAATGAGTAACTGCTCATCAAAGTTTTCATTTGCAGTTGTGGTTACTTAGTCTGGGGCAAGAAGATGAAGGCTTACTTGTCTCCTTAAAAAAGAAAAAAAAAAAAACAAGCTTTGGTGCTATTAAGACATCAAGGGTTTTTTCACCCTGAGGAACCCATCTGTGCTTGCAAACATAAATATGTGAAGGTGAGAGGTCTCCTTATTATGCAGGTAGGACAGAATGATGCAGGATCCTGTTCAGCTGAGCTGGTGCTATTGCTTTGAACCTTCTGGTAAAATTAAAGATCAGAGTGCTTTATCGTGTAAATGCTGCATTTCTTGGTTTGTTTTGTCAGTCTGCTTTCTCTCCTCTCTGCGTATTTTTGAGCTGTGCCTTCAGAGAATGTTTGCTCTGTCTCATTCACACTGTAAAGCGTGAAGAGTGTTAATGGTTTTTTTTTTTTTACTCTAGCTAAATCTGTGAAAATTAATTTGAGCTGACTGTTGCAACAATTCTTTAACCAGATCAGCATATGTAAAATATTCCATGCAGTGTGAGGTTCAAATTCTTCAAATACCTCTACCTGTTTCCTCCAAAGAATAAAATAGTCATGAAATGTGTGTAGATGAGTGCATGAAAGGGATTATTTTTGTTGAAAATTTCATATTTAGATACCAGTTTGGACTGGAGAGGTGCTGAGTTGCTTAGGTCTGAAAAATTAAAGTACCACTAAGCACTACCCAGATTCAATAATTTATTCTTCCTGCTACTACTTAGATTCCTCCTTCTTTCTGGTTAGGATTCTGGATAAAAATATAATGTGACTTCTCCCTCTTCTCCACCCAGTTGTCTTCTTTCCCGCTCCAATCTTCAAATTAGGGGAAGAAAAGAACATCTCTTGCCCTCTCCCCCCAAACTCTCAGGGAGCTGTACTACTGTCTTGCTTTGTTTTCTTTTCATATATCAGCGAGACTAAGGATATGATCGTGGAAAGGCTGGAGGAGTACAGAAATGAGTGAAGGTACAGTAATTTGCCACAGCTGAGGATCTATTGCACCCGATGCACCCTTTTGTCTCTATCGTGATGAACTCCTCTTCCTCACCTGTGACTGTGGTCCGCAGCCATTTCCAAGGAAATTCCTGGAATTCCTTCAAGGAATGATAGCCCACCATCACCTAAGTTTACTGTATCTCATTCTATACACCAATATAAATAAATAAATACTTATATATATATCCATACATTTGTCAGAGGAAGGAACCACAGCTGCTGTTGACATTGAGAAATAGCCAAGTATTGCTGTGCTGACCCGTGTCTATAGTGCTTAGGAAAAAATTCCATTAAAAACAGTTGCATATGGATGTATATCTCTGTATAGACTTAGGTCTGCATAGATCTGTTTTCTCCATGATAAGCCATTTCTGTTTTAACTAAACCTACTCTTGTTCTCCTCTGGGAAAAACAACTCTGTGGAGAAGCTGTTTTTTTTTTTTTTACTCAAAATGAATGTGAAGCATTTTAAATTTTCATCAGGTGCAATATGTTTCATGGTTTATTGCTGTATTCTTGGAACGTGATCTAACTGAAAAATAGAAAAGACAATAGCAAAAAATAGAAACAATCACATCAAGAAAATGCTGTAGGTTTAGTGCCAGTACTAACTCAAGTAGTAGCTTCCTGCCCTAATATAATATGAGCAGAGGCAGCTGCCCATGCTTTGGAGACATCAGAAGACATTACTGTTTACTTTGAATTGGATTCAGAGCACAGGTGAACCAAACTATACTCCTCCTATAGCTTGATGTCAGTAAAAGTAGGTCTGGCAGATGCTAATTATTTCATAGATATAAATTAGCGATCTTCCTCAGCAAAAAAGTATTAACGAAGCAGTAATGCTTGAAGAGTAGGTACCGCTTCTTTTGTTAACATCTCATCTCTTGTAGATACTGACAGTTTTCAAGCTGAGGTGTATATTGCAGAGAGCAAGGTCTTGATGATATGAGCATATTGTACTATATAAATAATAGCTTCTGTGAGTGGGTTTTGGCACATTCTTTCCAATGCCAGACTCTTACGCTCAAATGTTCGTGTGGTGAGGAAAAAAGGACTTACATTTTTCAAACAGTATTTGTTCTTCCTGGACTGTCAGCATTTAAACAAACATCATAATCTGTTTTGTCATCATTCTGGAGTGCAACAAACTATTGAGAAAAGGTTTGCCTCATTTAATTAAAAAAAAAAAAAAAAAAAAAAGTACGGGCCTGAAACCCCAGGGCCCTCGCTCAGTTGCCCTTGCAACCTAAACAAAAACTTTTTATTAAAGAGAGAGAATTGCTTCCAAGGTGCCATTCTCCTTTTACTGAGGCTATCCTTACTGTGGGATAATGCATGAAGCCAGGGTCCCACATCCTTTTCCCTTAGTTAAGTAACCTTAACCATCTTAATTTGTTTTTGCCTGGGATAGGATAGGGAGCAGCCACCGGAGCAGCTCAGCCAGCGGGTATCTGTGCTGGTAACTGGTGGCAGGGAAGTAGCAGGAGTGACCTGAGGAGATCACTGGCTTTATCAGCACTGTAATTTGTGATCAGCATCTGACTAAGCCCCATGGGAAACAAGAAATAAAAACAATTAATAAAGTTAATACTGTGATGCAGTAGCTGATGGAGAAGGCTGAAGGCTGCTTCATTTCTCTCACTTAAGGTCTACACCTCAAAGGAAGGTGCCATTTTGCAATTCATGGACAGAAAATTAGATTAGATTGATTGAAGAAATACTTCACAGGGGATTATTTGCCCTGATTCAGCATTCATTGATAAGACTCATATCTAACTTTTCCCAAAGCTCACAAATTACAAAAAAAAAGTTTGTTTCATTTTAACCTGAAAGCCGTTTTGCTCCAGCTTATAGTAATAAAACACAAACAAAAAAAAATCCAAGTTCCTTTTTAGCAGGGAAGTCTTCAGGGATGTTTACCTTCTCTTTGTATGCCTTTATCCCTTTTACTTTATGAAGAAATTAGGAAAAGGAAGAATTAAATGTGAAAGTGCTACTTTCTCTTCGTTTACTTTTTCAAACTTTCCCATTTCAGATAAGCAAATAAATGCTTTTCTTTCACTTTCTCTCCCTTTTACAATTTTTTTTTCAAATTTATTTCAGGCAAAATAGGAAAAAAAATATATGAGAAAGAGTAGGTTTCTTCTTCTCTATTTTAAACTTTCTCTTTTCCCACACACTTCCTGTAAATATAAGACAGAAGAATAAATTAAAAAAGGGGATGTGACGAATAAATTTACTCATCAGTGTCCTGGAGGAAGGCACAGAGTGCACCCTCTGCAAGTTTGCTGATGATCCTAAACTGGGAGGGGTGGCTGACACACCAGAGGGCTGTGCTGCCCTTCAGAGGGACCTGGCCAGGCTGGAGAGGTGGGCGGAGAGGAACCTCCTGAAGTTCCACAAAGGCAAGTGCAGGGTGCTGCACCTGGGGAGGAAGAACCCCATGCAGCAGGACAGGCTGGGGGTTGACCTGCTGGAAAGCAGCTCTGCCGAGAAGGACCTGGGAGTGCTGGTGGACAACAAGTTAAACATGAGGCAGCAGTGTGCCCTTGTGGCCAAGAAGGCCAATGGTCTCCTGGGCTGCATGAGGCAGAGTGTTGCCAGCAGGTGGAGGGAGGTGATCCTCGCCCTCTCCTCAGCCCTGGGGAGGCCTCCCCTGGAGTGCTGTGTCCAATTCTGGGCTCCCCAGGACAAGAGAGACATGGCGCTCCTGGAGAGAGTCCAGCGGAGGGCTACCAAGATGATTAGAGGGCTGGAGCACCTCTCCTCTGAAGAAAGACTGCAAGAGCTGGGCCTGTTCAGCCTGGAGAAGAGCAGACTGAGAAGTGATCTCATCAACGTGTACAAGTATCTGAAGGGGGAGTGTCAAGAGGATGAGGCCAGTCTCTTCTCCGTGGTGCCCAGCGAGAGGACAAGAGGCAATGGGCAGAAACTGAACCACAGGCAGTTCCATCTGAAGCTGAGGAAAAACTTCTTCACTGTGAGGGTGACAGAGCCCTGGCACAGGTTGCCCAGAGAGGTAGTGGAGTCTCCTTTGCTGGAGATATTCAAAACCCGCCTGGACGTGATCCTGGGCAATATGCTCTAGCTGGCCCTGCTTGAGCAGGGGGGTTGGACGAGATGATCTCCAGAGGTCCCTTCCAACCTCAACCATTCTGTGATTCTGTGATTCTGTGAAATCAAAAGAGATTTTTTTTTCCTTCAGTTTCCAAACAACTCAAAGCAACTTCCTTTTTAATGAAATATTTTGCTATTGTTTTTAAAATAAAAAATGTTCAATCCAATGCCTGTGGTCGGCAGTCACACCCCCATTTGCCACCCCAGTTAGGAGACTGCTCTGCAAGCTTCTCCTGCACCCAGTGGGTGAAAGCAGTGCTCTTGAAGTGGGCGCTCATAAGTCTTCTGTGACGAACTCATCCTTTGTTGACTCTACAGGGAGCTTACAGAGACTGGCCTTTTAACACAAGATCAGTGCCAAAGGTTACAAAGGCTCTTTATCTGAAAATGAAATGGCTTTTCAAAACACCACGTGAAAAACGCAGTGCTCAGGAAAGTATAAGGACTATTTTATTACAGATCAATTCTGCTGACAATGTTTCTGGTTCCTCAGAAATGTCCCAGACCTGTGTCATCGTGCATAGATATATTGCCTTTGTGATTCTTTTCTTATAGTTTTCAGAACTTACTGCAAACATGTGAATACCATGTGGTAAGCATGACTGCTGCTTGACTCCCTAACATGATTTTTTCCCTTTCCCTTCTCTGAAGATTAATCTTCACTCCATGGGGACAATGCCTTCTCAGAAGGGCACTACTGAGAACTGGCATAGAGACATGCATGAACTTTTTCTCTGTGCCTTTGTTTCAAATTTGGACCGAAGCTCATTTTCACCATCACTTACTAAAGTGATCTCTGGCCTTATGTAAATCATTCTATTGCATTCAGAGAGGGCAGATCTGGTGATTGCTGTAAGAAGGGTCTACATTCATAGGTACAGTAAAAGAGGGCAAACAAAGTAGCAGATTGCAAAAGCAGAGGCAGAACCTAAAGCCAAAGATGTGATTTTATGACCAACTGTAAAGAACTGGTGAAATGCAATCCACCTGGAAGGTATGACAGCCTTGAAACTAGTAGAAGTCGGACAGTCATGAGGAACTGACCATATCTGACCTATAAGTTCTCTATAGAGATACTGAACTGATCCTTAGTAAAAGGGAAGGCAAATATCTGAGCTACAGTCCTGTTGTAAGTCTCTGTATCTCTACCGAAATTTGGCAAGGTTCAGCTAAAGGGCAATGCAGTAGTGTAAAACTTCACTACACGAGGGGCAACTCCCAGAAGCTAGAATGCATATTTTGAAGCGTCTTATAAAATCTTATTTCCATCCTTGAACAGTCAGTTTTACCACTCAGAGCACTGGGAGTTTTGCCGGATGAAAGATTTTGCCCTATAATAGCTGAATGGAAGACGAAAAGAAGAGCTCCCTTTCAGCAGCACATCTTAAGAGTATATCAGAAAGATATTTATAAATATTTTCTCTGTAGGCATCACGGAGAGGATCATTGTAATGATTTTCTTTAAAAGGTATCTTTCAACAACAAGTGTACTGGGGAGAGCAACTGACCTCTTGTGTGCAGGGAGTACTCCTCCTAATATGTCTAATATTATTGTCCTCCAGGCTGTTCAGAGCTCCGTCTTCAGAGCAATGCATCTATGGCTAGGTATAATAAAAATCGTCAACACTAAATCCCAAGAAACAGAACCAAGACATAATACCTTGGATGTTGTGTGCAGTATGTCCAGTCAATTTCCTAGAGGTTTCCAGTTTCAGGGCAATTTCCTGATATAGCTTTGAGTTTTAGCACTTTCAGGTACAGTTTCTGTTAAAAAAAAAAAAAAGAAAAATCAAGGGAAAGAATAAAAAGCCTGGAAAGCAAAGAAAAATGGTACTTTTTCACAAAGGAATGTTCAGTTATAACAGTCTATCATGAAACAATACTGTGTGATTGCATCATAGCCTGTTTCTATATGATTTATGTGTTCCTAAACTACTCAGAACCATTCTGTAAGAAACATAATGTATTATTTCCAGGCAAAACACTTTATTAAGTTGCAGTTAAGGTTTAAAGCATCTAGTGGTTATTCATTCAAGGATCTTTTTACAGGACACTGAAATTCAGCCATAAGAAAGTCTAGGATTTTAAATTTAGGTTCTATTTTACAAAGGAAAAAAAAAAAAGATAAAAAGACCCCAAAGTACTAGAAGACAACAAGTTAGCTTTTGTAGTTTATTTCTTGTGGTCTTGATCCTGTTCTTCAAATAAATGGAAAAGGTCACTTATCTATAGGAACAAATCCTTTGAGAGCAGGTAGGAACCCTACAGTAACAGCTAGCTATCTGATGCATCCTACCATCAGCCTTAAAGTATAGAATATTGTGCTTTTAGAATGCTTGACGCTTCTAAATACTCCACAGCTTCCTATAATCTCTCCTCAAAGCTAGAAAGGAGTCTGAAACACTGTGGAAGGCTGTAACCTCTAACATGTGAATAGATGACGTCAATTTTGTTGCGAACTTACAAATCAAAGCAGATGTTTAACTTCCATCTTGAGGGGGGGAAAAAAACTTAACTAAGGTATTACTATTGATTAACACAATAAATTATGAACGTACAGTTCCTGGACCAAGTAATTTAGCAACGATAAAAAAGACCCATAAAAATAGATTAAACGTACATGGGTTTAAAATCCTTTCTGTTCTAGACACTTTTCCAAATTACCCCTAAAAATAAACAATCTTGTTTAGTCTGACAACAGAAATGCTGGGTGTTTTGATTTGGTTCAAATCAAGTTATTGAGTAGTCAGAAAAAAAGGTTATAATAAGAAGGAATCCGTCTTCATCCAAAAGCTACAGCAAGACTGGAGTCTCCACAATGCCATTTTTCACTGTCCCATGTATCATGCTTTCTGGTATAGGAGATTTTGCAGCCAAATGGAGTCGTTCAATTATTTTAGTGAGAATGTATTATTTATTGACATAAAGGTCAAAGGAGATCATGTGATTCAGGGAGTTTTCAGGAGGAATGATGATCGTTTGTCAAGAAATAAGAAATGTACATTGATACGTGAGGTTATTATGCTCCTCCTGATCACAATTTGACCTTTCTTTCACTAGAACGATTCATCACCCTAAGGGAAAAGGAAACAGGGCACAACCCACAAACAGGCAGGACATTTAAGGTAATGATTAGGAGAGCTGAAATGAATGAATAGATGAGAAAAAGCTGGTCATTTGTACATGTACTAACACCCATGTGCGTTAAAGAATACAAGACATTCTTGTTAGAGTGAAGACCAATCCTTTCAAAATTTGAAGAATTATGCTTAAAAATAAGAATAGAGTTTTTCTTAACCTTAAACCAAACATTTGAAAGTATGGCAATTCACAGACAGAATATCTGAAAAACCTTAACTGTTCTACTAAGCCCAGCTTCTCATGTTGTTTAATTTATTCCTTTTTAACTGTTTTACGAGACATGTTGTTCATATCTTTATATCAGAGAAGGAAGGAGGAAAAAGGTTAAGAAAACCTACAGTACCAGTAGGCTTGAAGAACTGGTTACTTCTAAGACACTAGCAGTCTGTACTATAGAGAATTAGGGGACGACAGGGCTTTTCTGGCTCCTTGGTAGACCTGCTGGCTCAGCTCTCTGTGAAACCTGGTTGATTGAATTGCCATGTGGAATCATCTGGTAAGCGCTGATCTGGGCCTTAACAAGGAAGGTGGCAGTCTAATTACTGCTGGCAGTACATTTTGGTGTAATCAGAACGGGGAAAGTGGGAGAGAGAGCTATATTTGAGGCATTATAATGACAGTAAGGTGGCCAAAACTAACATAATCACTGCAGTCCTCAATAAGCTAATGAGAGCTGGATGCAGTCTTCATACGTGGCTACTTGAAATGGGTCATGTCCCAAAGATCCTCTTTTAAGGACTTACCTACAGAGATTTTCCACTAACTGAAACAGGAATTCATCCTGAGAACAAAATAGAGTTAGTAGGATGTTTTCTTTCACTGAAGGAGCTCCTAGGTGAAATCTTATGGCTTGTATCAGGAGGCCAGAAATTTGATGATCATATCACCACTTCAGGACCTTAAAATAAATGCATTGAAAAAGAGTGGAATACAGAATAGAAGACCTCAGACTTTGGCTCTTAATATCATTACATTCTCTAATCATTTTTATCCCCTAATTGCTTTATATCCGACTTCTGTGTTCAGCATTTCCAAATCTCAGCATATAATGCCAGAAAATAAATGGAAGAAAAAAGAAAATTGAATATGATTTTCTCATAGTTTTTTGGATACTACTATTGAACTGAAGGGAAAATTTATATTAGATTGAAATTGGATTTATAGAATAAAATAAACACTTTTATCAAGGAAATAGCCTCCTATGCTTTCTAGAAGATGAAATCCTGCTTCAGCTGTGTCACAGAGGAACCTTTCCAATAGCTTCAGTTAGATCAAGATTTCCCCACAGCTTTTCGGAGTAGTTTAAATATTCAGTAGACCACTAAGTCAATCTTACTTAATTCTGTTTCAGCTCTATGCACTTCTATGAAGATACTCAGTGAAAAGGAACTTCTTGCATTCATCGTTCACCGGTCATAGTTACCATGGAGCAGTCCGTCACAGTTCAAAACCTCAAAACATTTATCCTTTGCCAGCCGTGATTCAGTGAGTTTACTACTTCTTCTTTCTTGCTCATAGAAAACTTTATATGGCTACATGGAAGCAAGAAATATTTAAAAACCTTCCCCTTTCTGAAAACTAAAAAGATTTTACCCCAAGTCCCTAAGGAAATAAATCCTCTGCTAAAGAATTTTAAAACTTCATTATTTCTATACTATATCATGCTACTTTTGCTTCATCTGCCTAATTGACAGCATCATTACAAAGGGAAATAAAAGATTCAGGGGATACGAAAAAAATATATATGCAAAAGTAAACATAACATTTAGCACTCTTGGAAGGTCCCAGTATCTTCATTTTGGATCCCCTCTACCTCCAGCAAACGACAGCAGAACTCGCACCTGCGATGAAGCTTTCCCACATCACTTCAGCTACCAGCCAAAGATGGAAGGAATAATTCAGGTTTATATTCCACTCCACTGAGGCTGGTAATGATGATTTAAATGATGTGGAAAGGGTCATATCTAGACTGCCATGACTTGGGTATCTCTCATCCTGTACTGGTTTCCTATTAGCTGCTGTTTCATCTTCCCTTGGCTTTTTAGACATAAATAGGTGAATTTTGTTGATGAATATCAAACTTTTCAAGATAAGAGCTCTGGAAGGGAACTTGAATTGAATTTAGTGGATAATCATGGACGGATAGAAATTTCAAAGATTCATTCTGACATTGTTTGGAAGGAAATGTTTTCACTTTTTCTTCTAAACTGCAGTTTTCTTTTATAAACTGTTCAAAAGCTAAAGGGTTCAATTAACATCGCTATGTAACTCCAAAAGTACATCAAAGGCACCATGCTGGATTGAATCAAGTGTTTTGACTTGGACCAAATCGAAAAGTGAGGGGTTTTGTTCTTCTGAAAACAAAGGAAAAATCAATTTTTGGCTCAGTCCAAATCACTACCCCCTGTAGACTTCCCATGTAACCACTACGTCCTGTTCCAATACCACGGAACTGTGAGTCAGAGAGCCTTTCAGTTGTTTCCTATTGCTACAAAAATATTGGCTGGTATTGCTGAAATCCTACTCCAGGCCTTTTTTCCTCATTTGGTAGACACTATACTTACTTAAGACTTTGAAGAAAAGCAATGAAATCAGTTACAGAAGGTTGTTACCGTCTCCTTCAGCATAAAAATGTTCAGAGTAAGAAAACGACTTTTAAGCATCCAAGATGTTTCAAGTGCGTCTGTGAAGCCTTCTCCTCTCCAACAGCAGTGTGATCAGTATTGTCTGAAGCCCAGAAAGAGAAGCCTTTGGAGGCCCTGGCTCATGGGCCAGAGTGTGGTCCTCTGTCTCTCCTCCTTTCCGCTCTGACCCTTCTTCACCACCCTGACTCCCAACACTCCCCTGCAGTGCTCTGCTGCTCTCAGCAGCCACTATGCGCTTTCACTGTCTGTGACCTGTCAGTTGGTCCCCAAAGCACAAGGATGACAAGATGCTAATATTTTGTACTCATACCATCTCTGGAATATTGCAACTGGACCATCCCTAGTAAGGATTGCTCTGAAAGATACAAGTCAGTTCAGTGGGAGGATTTGTGAAGTGAGCAAAATTTGACCTGCCAGACTGCTGGAAGCAGGACCTTCACAGAAAACAGTTCCATGAGGTCTTTGTATAGATCTAGCTGTAGCTCTTTCCTCTGTTTTAGTAAGCAACAAAAAGAACCGTAAAATATATATTTGTGCTTGGATTAGGAATAACGTGGGTATAAGAGGAGTGAAGCACTGGTCATCAGATCTACCCCTCTGATCCATTTTCAACACTTACCATGCTTATGTTAAACATCACAAATTCTATGCAGTAAAATTACTTAATTTGTCTGAAGACTTTATTCTTTTCTTTTGTTTCGTTAGTTATATTGTATGATATCAGCTTACCGGAGGACCTGGAAAAAATTCTGTCTCTCAGGGAATAGACTGAAACAAAGAACAACATAGAACCTGAATTTGCTGCTCCTGTCACTGCATAAATAGGAGTTGTTCAGTTTAAACCCCAGTATGCAAGATCCAGAGACTCTTTTATTGATGAAAAACACGTGAAATAAATGAAAAGCAGCTTCCCTAGCCTATAATCAATGTACTATCTCTTCACTCTCAGCAGCGCTCCTACTCCCAGTGCAATGTCCAATCAGTAAAGCCTATTTTCCCTGCAGTCTGCATCCCACCTCATCCTCCAATACTGCAAAGCCCCTGAACTTTGCTATTGTTTCTTCCTGTGATTCTAATCGGAGACACTTTTGCAAGTGCAGAATAGTATGGCTGCATGGCTTGGTTCTGGCCACTTCAGTCAAGTGACTGGGAACTGCTTTGGTAGACATCATTTTTATAATGAAGCTGTTGAACTGGAAACAACAGAGGTGGGCAAATCTCTCTCCCTTAGTGTGATGGCTGAAAGGCATGACAAAAACTATGATTTTGCAAAAAGAGAATGTTTCTGACAAGTACAGATATCTATCAAAGAAATATTCCCCAGGTTACAACTCCTATCTTACACATAAATATGTGATCTCTTTACACATATTTGTGGATACGGGAGCAGAATGAGACAGGCAGCAAAAGTAAAGGGGTGGGTGTGTGAAGAGGGAGTAATCACGCAAGGATATGCAATGGTCTTGTACTGAAAATGTAGAACAGAAGGCATATATGGAGGGGAGAGCGAGGTAATATACTGTGTTACACAAGGAAAGCTAAAAACAAATTAAAGCGACGTTGCAGGGGCATGCTTCACGGCTCACATTTACTCATTACTGCTTAAATATCAAACACTGAAACACATCTGCTGAAACTCACATTCTTATATCTTAAAAAACATATAAAACCCCATGAAACAATGAAAACGCAATGTGAAAACAGCTGAGGGGCTGCCTGTAGTTAACTTGATTTTCAGGAAATGACAAGGATTTGATCTTGCCTAGCACTGAACAGCACAGATACCTACTGAGAGCCAATGCAGAATCATGCTTACAACATTCTGCTTTCAAAAGGCGCTATGAAATGAAGAAAATGGGTTAGGTTAAAGGGGAACATTTGTGCAAAGTAGTGTCACTATGTAAGAAGCATGTCATTGACTCTGGTCTCATATTTTGAGACCTCAGAAACAGTATCCTAAGACATGGACGCCAGAGGGACAAATTAGCATGTTGTATTATCCCTCCATTGTAAGCTTTCTAAGTGGCCCTTACCCAGGTGGCATCTCATCCTGCCAAGGCAGAAGAAAAGTAGTCTTTCCCCCAGAATTTCATCAGCAGCTTACCGCTCTGCAAATGCACCTCTGTGGGGGTACTGGCATAAGTCAGAAACTCAGTAGAAAGAGTCTCAGCTTATATTCGTGGCATTTCTTCTGGATCCAGGCTACCAGAGAGAATAAGGACTAACAGTAATGCTGATAATACAGCTGATTACACTTTTCCAACAGAAACATTGGTTGGCATGCTTCCACTTTGGAAGGAAAAAGATTTTCATTTTGAGTTGATGATTTGGTGGAGGACTAACCTGCCTCAGTTTCGGTATCTGAGAGTTAGGTATTCAAATCTCAGCTAATCACACTGGATTTCCTTTATAATTAGGGGGAAAAAGTGGTACCTCCAAATGCAATTCGTTTCGTCATAAGAGTCTAAGACAGTCTGAAAAAATTGAAAAGCCTGTTTCTTTCCAGGTACTATAAGGTAATCAAAGACAGCTAGCTCAGACCACACGTTTAAAGCCTGAGTTAAATCCTATCCTTTCTCATTAGTAATAGGGCATATAATTTTAACTGCATCACCTGACACTTTGCATACTGTAGTATATTTCAACCAATAATATCAAAGTAATAACGTTATTATAATAATGATGGTCTTTGATTAAACCTTTTCACGGGGTCTTAAATGGTGCTTTACCAAATTGTACTTTCAGGTAAAAAACTGGATTTTTTTGCTCCAAAAGAATTTTTTCAATGGCAGAATATCCCACAGTGCAGAATCTCATGTATTTCAGCGTTATCAGTGCAACTCTAGTCACTTTCTATCATCAGGCCACTCTCCAGCAGATTTTCAGAAAATCTACTCTTATTTCACCTTGCATTAATCTATGAGCCTTCTGAATCCCGTATCATTAGGAATATAGAAAGATCTATTTCACTTGATTTTCTTGATTTTTTTTAACTCCTTTTTTATTTAATTTAATAGGAATAGGGTGATGCAATGAAATTCTTTGTTTATTCCTAGAATGAGAACTACTATCTAACCTAAGCTGAAGATGAATGCTAAAGTAGCAGTAAAAGAAAAAGAAAATCCACAGCATTAGAGAAATCCTTTCCCATATTGAACATCTACTCTTCTGCTATTAGTGTTTGATAATTTTCTGACTAATTAATTTACATAATAAGAAGGTGGCAATTATATTCTTGCATATGAGTACAGAACACTGAATAGCGTATGTTAACATTGACTAGAGAAGATGAGATTTGGGGCTTTATTATAAAATACACAGGTTACTAGTATAGATTGCTATTAAGAGTTTGCTTTTAAATACTGCAAACTGTCAAATCCAGGTTGACCGCTACATAGCTGGCAAGTCATTTGAAAAAAACCATACAGGTGATGTTATGTGGGGAGAGAGGGCTGAAAAGGAATCTTAGCTACTATTTTACCACTTGTTCTTTGACTAACCTGAGGGCTCTTCCTATATCAACTCTAAGGCTGATAATGATACTCTGTGCCTAGAGTGAGGAAGACGAGAGGTGAAGGAGCTACTTTTTCGTTCTTTTTATTCTCCAGAGTAATCACAGATGCAGTACAACAAAGGAAAAGTGGATTGGAAAGCCATCCATCTCTACGACTCAAATTAATGGCCTTACACATATAACACAAAGGCTGTGCCTTTCTGTTAGTTATCTTCCTGTTACAATTTAGGGGGGGGAGAAATAAGCGGGAGGTAGGTAAAAGAAATGCGAGGGCTGCTTCTGTGCTGACCCCCTCTGAGAAATTTGTTTTGAATCCTAACTGTTAAAGAGAGGAATAATAACAAACACGGCTGCATAGAGTTGTTCCAGCAAGGCCATCCACCGGCTTTAGAAGGGCAGTCACTACTCTTCCAGGAGAAGAGATGTCCCAGGTTTCCCAGTACACAACAAACTCAAACAGCGCCAGGAAACAAAGAGCGAAAAAATTAAGGATGATATCTAGCTTCAGTGATGTTATAACTAAAACTCATCTTTAAGTGAGCCAGGGCCTAATTTTCACTGCCAGTAGGTTTTACTTCTGCTTTGATAGTTTCACACTACATAGTTAATTATGGGATTCATTTCTACTGTTTCAGGAATGTCATATTTAGAAGGAGACTAAATCTAAAGGTATGAAAGGCTTGTGTTTAGGCTGCTAAATAGTCTGTAATCACCTCCTGCTCAGCGCAGAGCTCCTCTTTCTTTGCCAAGTGACTGCAAGAGAAAATGCCTAAGAGATGGTAACTACACAGCAAAATCTTACTTGTGGTGGTCCCCTACTGTGGCATAAAAATATGGGAAACAGTAGCCTGATATCATCAAACAGAGCTGTAAACTGAGGCAAGATCTGATTTTTTTCATAATTTTGTTTTTTATTTTGAATGTAAGAAATATAGATTATTACATGGAAAATTAGAGTTTTGCCTTCCCACAAATAAATCTGCCACATTCTTAGCAAAAACACGTCGATACTGCTGCCTGGGGAAGCAGCCATGGAAAAAGGAGAAAACTCAGGGTATCTGTGGTTTGTCAAGCAAATGCACAGAAAAATTTCAAGATCGGCCCAGAAGTTGTAAGATTTTCTTTAAAATAAAAGGTACAGAATTAGTTCCATTAGTCTTCTGCTTTCTTAGTCTTGTCTCCGGCTTTATAAAATTTATTAGTTTTTAAAGGAAAGCTGAAAATCTCATGTAATGTTTCCCAGATACCAGGCTTCAAGAAGTATATAAAAGGCATCATGATTTATATTTATAAGGGCAGAAAGTACCACTGTGACAAGCTAGCCCGAACTCCTACACAACATGGACCCACAGGAATTCTTTAAGTGAATTTGATATTTAAATTACAGTCTTAATTCAGACTTGCCAGAGAACCCATTACAGCCACTGGTATGTTGTTGCAAAGATCAGTTACACTTTGTTTTAAAAAGCGCAAGACTAATTCACCTTTTAGTTTGTTTAATTTTCATTTCCAGCCATAGGATCATGTTATAGCAGCACCTGATGGGGGGACTGAGGCTGACACCCCTTGCCCTGCTGCTTCCTGGACTGAAGGTTGCAGATCTGCAGGTAGGGAAGCTACCAGAAAACCCCCAGTAGGGGAACTGTGGGATGCCTGAACACGGACAGGGGGGGAATGTGCACCCGTGGGTCTCCCTGCAGCTCGTCCTGTGAATGTCCCAAGTCCCCTCCAAGGAGCGCAGCCTTCATACTGTTCCCACATGCAGAATTTTCCACCTTGGGAAAAAAACCTTTACTTATGCCCTACTTACTAGGAGAATCATACAGCTCTCCATCTCATTCATTTTTCATTATATCTTCAATGTTTCCTTCGTATGGATTGGTTATAATTTTACGGGATTTTTAATTCATGTAGAATATGGCGAAAAACATTGGGCTGAAAAGGGGCAAGAGCCAAGCCCTGTGCAACCTCTGGAATGTCTGATACCTTCTAGCAGGACCATGCCCAATTCATTCACTGTATGCTATTTATTGTACTTAAATAACTTGTTCCATGATATCATGTTAAATTCAACGAGAAATTTATGCACGGTATATTACATGAAGACTATTATTCATATCAACCTGAATTGCATTTTAATCTAAACAGGTACCACATCGGTTAGAGGAAATCTATTTTCCATAATTCCATATTGCTTGCTGTTAGATATAATATCCTTCTTTATCTCCTTATTAGTCAAGCCTCATACCAGCTGTTTTATTGTTTTGCCTAGGATGAATTTGAGACTGACAAGCCTATAATTCTCTGTCCTCCCCCTCCCCCTTTTTTGGAATTGGCACAGCTTTAGCTTTCTACCACTTGGATTCTCCACAGCTGCAAGATTTATTGAAAAATAATTTAATTTAAAAAGAAAGACTATTAGGAGCAAAATTACAATACATGCAACTGTTACTTAATTCGTGAAACTTAACTTTATTTAGTTCTTTCAAAATAAGAATTGAATTATACATAATTTAATCTGTAAACAGAAAGTATTTTTATGCATTTCTATGAAACAGGTAAATATACTTTGTAAAAATCTTTTACTAGTAAAAAGTATGCCTAGTATAATAAAATAATCTGATTTTGCACAGTAAGTCACTTACACATATTTGGTATTTCTCAAAGTTTTTTTTTTTTTTTTTTTTTTTTCCATATCAGGCTTTAGAATGAGGCAAAAGTACGCACTGGTGAAAAAAATATTTTATTCAACTCTCCTAAATTTTATTATTTATTTCCCATTTCCAACAAATGTGAGAATAAATCTATCTTTAGAAGTCTAACTCTAGTATAGACCATCTTAACTGTTAGACATACGTTTCTCATGTACTACGGTTTCCTTTAATCATATTCTACGATTTTAATCTATGCTCATTGCTATTTACTATCTGCTTGGCTGTCTTTTATTTTATTGTGCTGTGCCTTCAAAAATGGCAATAGGTAAAGCTTGCTAGAGCTAGATTAGATAGATTACCAGACTTACTTTGTGTGTATGCATGAAAATATTGTACACATATTAGAATAAAAGGAAACTAAATGTCCTGTAATTGTTTATCCCTTAAATAATAACATTAATAATATACAATGAGAAATATATACATAAGAGATTATTTTTAAAGTATATTCAGTAAACTCCAGTTGCTAATATATGCAGAGAGATGCCTTCAGTTTCCCATATCTCAGATTTCCCTCTCTATGTATTTGGGGAAATTACTGTTCAGGTCACATGAGCTTTTGCTTGTCATCTTGGCCCTGTAACGCAGGGAATGAGGAGACATCAGATCACAGCCAGAGTTTTGGAGAACAGGATTTGCAGATGCAAAGGGGAGGCAAAGCTTGAAGAGTACCATAGGGGATAATCACAGAGCAGCAGCTGAGGCTGTACAAGCAGGCTTTGACAGGCAAGTATTGGAAAGGATGAGCAATTTAGACCTGATTCATTCAAGGGTGGAGCAGGGATGAGTTACCTGCAGAGCATTTACAGTTATTAAAATCAGGGTTTGTAATATGTTAACTCATGCTTGTTTCTGTCTTCCTCCTAGGTAACTAAGGTGTCTTATTACAGGCCCTCTTGAATTTTTTCTCCCGTGCTCCCCCTTCGATGCACTTGGGACATGACATTTTTTGAACTTTGTCATCTTTTGTGTCATATGTTCCAGTGTTGCCCTCCCATGTTATTTTATTTTGAGCTTTGTGACTTCTGGGGATTTATTTAAAACCCTAACTAATGGAAAAATTGTTACATGAGAATGTCAGCTTTTGTTTGAGAAAAAATAAAAGAATCTACAAAGTTTCCAACCCTGTTTCGAGTCCAGTTGGGAGAATTGATAAAAATGAACTCTGAATGTCCAAAAACTATAAGGCGGATGAAGAATACGGCAAATATTTTCTCATGTTTTCTAAACTAAACTTGTCAAACTTATCTGTAGGCAAATTCATGACATATGAACTTCTAAGAGTTGAAACACTGGCATTTTTCAGTGCAAGGGCCAGATCTTTTTTCAGGATTGCCTAAATAGCTGGAAACCTGGACTAATGTGGCTGTGTGAGGTTGGAATAGAGCAAGAAGTTAAAGGAGTTTTAACCCACTTCTTAGCTCTCAGCTCCTGCCCTCATCTCACGGTAAATTCATTTTCCCTGTGGTAGACACTTACCCTCCCACATACCTGAGCCTATGAGACAGATGTCAAGAGCCATACCAAGGAAAAGTTGTGATGTTGCATCTCATGCAGCAAGTGAGTGCCTCTCCATGTCTGAATACTCCTGATACATGATCTGTCTTGTGCAAGCACATCTACCCCACGTGACTTATGTGGAGAGTATGCACCTAAACCATGACTTGATGTAAGATGCGAAAAGGAAAGGAGTAGAGTGGAGATATGTCTGTTACCTGACCTAAATTGTATAAAGCATTGGATATTTGAACTTCATTTAGAACAAGAGTCTGTCTATCCTGCTTGAATAATAGATAGAGGCCAAGCTCTATTCATATAAATCCTTATCCCCTCCCTGTTTACACACAAAAATGTTCGTTTCGTGAATCCATCATTTACTCTATCTTCCTTACATGTACTGCCTTCTTCTTTTCCTCTGTCCATAGTTATACTTACATATTTTTACATTCTCTATTCTTCCATTTAGATGCACACCTGGAGGTAGAAGGATTGGCTCTCTAAAGAATCATTTTGGAGAGTATCAGCTGCTGTTTTTTCCGAGCAAGCTGGAAATGGCTGGGTAGACGATAAATCCACCCACTTCAGATGATAAGCTGAAATCCTGGAGAAACTGTAAAAACCTATCAGAAGACAGTGACGAGGCAGGACAAGCTTTGCTTGCAGTGCACCCCAGCTGGGTCTTATAAATGCTTTACTCTAACTAGTAGAGGTCGCAACAGCAGTGACTATGGGGATGCACAGCTTTCAGCATAGACTATATAAGCCTTCCTGATTCCAGGAAGAGGAAGTTGAAAAGAGTCCAAGAGAAGAGAAAAAGGATTAAATGAAGCAAAAGAGGCACCAGACACCACAATGTCTTTGCTATCTGTATTCACAACCGCTGTTACCCACACAAGGTACAATATACCATAGCATAGCTAGCATAACTATCCCTGTTCGCCCTACAATCATATATGCACTTTGCAGAGCAGGCAAATCCTTGATTCTCTAAGGTTATGCCACTCATTATCTCATTGAGAGATTGTCATCAGCTTATTAATCATTCCAGCTACTGCAATAGTTTGGGTTCTGGGAAAGTGGACACTTATCTGTGTAGAACAGAGGGATACGAGAATGCAAGACTCTCAAGCTCATTTCACAAACCACAATCCCATTTTAAGGAGGGTTTTTCAGAAAATAAAATGGTAGCAATTACTGACAGTAGCCGACAGTGGTGGAGCGTGACATGAATGAATCTGTCCGTGCGGAACTTCCAGTATTACATAGCTAAGAAAAAATAATTTAAATACTTTGGTTAAACCCTAAACGCAAGATCAACAACACATTTCCAATCAACAATTTGCATTTTCCTTCACCTTTTCTGCTGACAAGGACCCATTTACTAACTACCTAAGATGAGTTATGAGTGATGGAGTAATTATGCTAAACAAAATGATTTCAGCGTTTGACAGAACGGGCTTGGGACACTAATCATTGGATTTGACTGTAGTCAAGAGGACAGAAACATGTTTTTTTTCCCTTAATCATTTGTGTGTGCACACAAGTATGAAAAAATAGATTCTTCTATCCAACTGGGAAGCTATAAATTCACCCTTTTAATCCTCCCAGCAAGAGCATATGCAGGTCTCCAAATATAACTTGTTATGATCAGTGAATTGGCACATCACTGCAAGAAAAAAACAGAAAATACTGAAGTCAAGCCACATTAGGAACACGGATAAGGACTAGCAGGCCATTTGAATTCCCATTTGTTAAACATGAGTTACTGGATAGGTTTAGTGACCCTCAAAATGTGAAACATTGGAGCAGAAGTGAAGTAATGCCCCTTATTTAGATAATTTATTTTTATTTGAGAAGCCTGAGAGATTTGGAGAACTGTCATAGCAAATGGAAATTGTCTTTGCTGATAAAAATTAATTATGACTCCAAGAAAGTACTGATGGGAATAAGCACAAACATCTAACGTTGACATGTAAGACAACAGAAGAATGACATCCAAAGATCCAGCTTCCCTTTCAGTGGCAGCTTGGGCTAATCAGGCTGGAGAGGCCAACAGAGCTCAATTTGTCTCAGCTTTCCTTTTCTCTTAGATCTTGCAGACTGCTGATTTCACACATCAGATGCTTGCCAATTGTGCATGGTAGCCGTGGTCTAATTTAAAATAACAACTCTTAGAAGATCTTTCAAATTGTAAAACATATATGTGTGTGTAATGGCTATAGTATCATTCTCAAGAGGCTAGGATATTTGGATTTACCATATTATCTCTTCCTTAGATGCAGAACTTTTCTGTAAGATGCATAATCTTTGAGTAAGTGTGTGAGAAATGTGTGCTGTACACATTTCTTTTCATCACTGTCAAGAGTGAAGCAGTCCCTTAACTGTACCCCACCCACTTCATTTAAGATTACTGCATTTATTCCAGTTCTAGTTACACTTTCAAGACAATCTAGCAGACTGGAAAAAAAAAAATTGCACCTAGCCCAGGCTACTTTAAAATTTACTTGACCTTAGGGTAGTTATTTCAAGCTTTCCGGCAAAAATGCATCAATACTCCTGCACACAAGCTCAGCATCAGCAGTTTCTGGCTGGCCAAGAGCATGCTCATAGCATGTGGTGAATCATGTTTCCAAGAGCCATGACCAAGCAGCACAGTGCAGAGCCACACAGAAATCCTGGCTCAGCTTCTGAAAGCAGTATATCTCCGTTAGCACATCTCTGCTCCTGAGCTAACGCATCCTCAGCAGAACTAATTATCTTGGCTACCGTCTGTACCACCAATGCTGGAGCCACTGTGTCAGTCCCTGTGTCAGTTCAGAAGCTATAACCCATTGCTATTTTTAGAGGAGAAGTACTCTAAGTAATACCTCTATAGATGTTTCTGATGAAAGCTGGAATAATGCTAGAAATGTTAAACTGTATTCCACCTCTTTTCCAGACATAAGAGAGTCCAGCAAGAAAAAAGCTGAAGGTAATTCTAAACTACCTTTATGTGCTTGTATTCTGGGCTATCTGGGGGGACAAAACAGCTATTAAAGTCTTTTTGGAGCAACGCTAGAAGCTGTTTAGACTTCTAAGATACTTTCCAGCTTTTGTACAGCACCCCTTATCTCACTGCACAGTTCTGGGCTATGGTGTCCGGGAGCTTTTGTGGGCAACTTGGCAGGCTGTTTTCCTGGCCTTGTGTTGAGGGGACACTCCTTCTACGTTTTTGTTTCTATATTATGTTTTCTAAACTCTATTTAGCAGGATAGCGGGAAGGAACCAGGATGTTCCAAGTACTTCTGCTTCTGTTGATATCACAAGACAATGTGCAAACTCTCCCCAAGCTGCAAGCGCAGCCTGGCTTAATTCTGCTGTGGGTTTGGTGGCTGTGCTTCCTTCCATAATGTGTCTAGGGGCATGGACTACCCTGGCAAGGAGCTACATGGTTCATCCCAGAATGGTACAGTTTTTCAAAGTAACGCATCTTCAGTTTAACTAACCAGGGGAACAGAGGGTAGCACGGAAGGGAGGACAAACGTGCTTCACAGTATAATACATCTCATTAAATCTTCAGATGGAACCAACAGTAGGAGTACCATTTCTCTACATTCTCTATTCCCACTGAAATCCAGGGAAATTAAGTAAATAACTGCTATCCAGGTATGAAATTGAGTGTCCTGCCCAGGTTTCATACGCTGTAAGGGAAACCAGAGTTTGTTTCTACCTATACTGGAAGTTCCATGCTTGAGCCTGTGGTCTTGATGATTAAAGTCCTTCCTGAAGTAATTGGATGAAGAGTAGTTTTCTCTACAAGTTGACTATTTCCTGGGGACTGTGTTTGTAACATATACAAAAAATACTACAGAGGACAGCTTTTATTTTATTAGTACCTTGTTGGCTCTCAGAAGATCAGGAGACAACTCAGGAGTAGAAAAGTGAAGAGTACATAAACACAGCCCTTGTTTGCAATCCACAGTCTAGAAAGTAGGAAGTGACTACATTCCTGACACCATTTTTTAAATATTTCAGAGGCAAACCTGAAGAAAGGATAACAGAGGCACAATTCTATTGCCTGAATATAGGCACTTAGTGCCAGTTGAAATGTCCACAGCACTAACGGATACAACACAGAGCTGTTGGGAGACCTGTGCCTTTCTGAAGGGGTATCCTGGGATAGCCAGGGCATCTCAGGTAAAACCAGGGGAGTGTTTAGGTAGCTGCGGCAAGCCATTCACGTATTCACACAATCAGCCTGAGAACATTTAGAGCTGTTACTGTACAACCACACCCGATAAGAGGAATTTGGTTTGCAGGAGGATAAAACTAATTTTAAAGATAAGAGCAGCCAGAGGATTTGCTAAAACAATGGCAGCTATGGTAGTCCTAAATGTTATAATAAGATAGTAAACAGTTTCTCCAAGTCATTTACAGTCCATTTGGTTAGTTTATTCTTCAATAAGCAATGCATAATGACTTGTGCCTGGTTGTCCAATATTACATAGCCTGATCAAAGGTCAAGCCTATGAAGAAAAATAAAAACAAGCAGTAACAAAATTACAGCTGCTATCAAGTACCAGTTGCACATGGTAGCTCTATATTTAGGTCTCTCATGAAAGTTGAACATCTTCATGGAAAGTAAAAACATCCCACACAGGGGAAAAAAAAAAGAAAAAGATCAAGTACAGTGAAAACTATGATTAAGACATTATTTGCTGGATTTCATCCAAACAAGTTCCTGTAAGTGAGCTAGATCATACTTTTGTTCAGGGAGATTACTATTTCATTTTACTGAATTCAATGAGTTCAAGTAGAACTACATCCTTCCATATTATCAAGGAAAGTGAAAGAGGAGAAAGAAATGTTCCTTCACTACTATTTAGTGGGTAAAATAAATTCCATTCTGGCCTGGGATATGTGCCCTCATCAACATTAAATGGAGCCAGCTGTGTGTCTCGCAAAGTCAGAGTTGCTTTTTGTCTTCAAAACTACTTGGGAAACCTGGAAAGAGACATGATAGTTATTCAAATGTGCTGCTGAATAGATTCTTACTACAAACATTAAACTCTAAGGGTGAGTATGGTCACCTCCAGATAACCCCGAAGACTTTGATGCAGGAGACAGACTATAGAAATTAACCAAATGGAAGAGCGCCTATTTAGGATGCTCACAAACTGCTCATTCCTGGCTGTCTCTAAAGCATTAAAAAAGACAGGCAACAGCCAAGGTGAAGTATCATTCCCTTGAAGGGAAGTCATTTATCATTACATTTAAGAACTTGGACTGTCAGCCTCGATAAATGAAATGGTCCATTGATATAACTCAGCCACTGATGCGTGGCTCCAATATATAATGCTTAATTAGGTATACTAAATTAACTTATTTCTATGTAAAGTGTTTGTGTTTTATGGAATGAGTCGTTTAATTAAAAAGGCCCAAGTAGGATATTGTCTCACATCATAGCCCTGCCCTTCCATTGCAGAAAAATTTCCAAACTGAAAATCAAATCAAGGAAACCTCGGTAAAATTAACTTTATTCACTCACACGTGATATAAAGCCTATTGTCTCCCTGGTATATATATGTTCTCTGACATTTTATTGGAAACGTTTTAAAAATCCTCTAGCTGTAAATGTGATCTCTTTCCTCATTCAATTCAGGCCTGGCATTCAGTATCTAAACATGAGGAGGAATCCATATCACTTACCTCAGCTGGTACAGGATCCCTACATAATCAGTTAAGAAAGACAAACATCTCTAGTGTTCATTCCATTCTAAGATATGTAGCTAAGATAAATACGATTAACTGTTCTTTTGAAACACCTTCTCTTTTCATTGAGAAAAAAGAAAGAAAAGACACTGAAAGTTGAAAGAAAGACACTGAAAGGCAAAGGGGGAGATCAGAGGACCTCATTAAGTCCTGTAGAAGAATAGATGACTGGACATTTCATGTTTTGATAGTAAAAGTCAAGTTAGATAAATACTGATCGCATGTACTAGGGAGACAAAAACTTCCAAAGAAGCTAGTCCACACTTCAACTTACAGTGACTAATGATTTTGTCTAAATGGATGGGAATGACTGCAACAGAACAAATTGTATCATCATAGCCAGACTCTCCTACCCCAGCTATATTCCACCCTGGGACACAAAGTTTTGAGCTATAAGAGGTGCTGTGAGAACATACCTATGGAAATGAGGTGTGATTTCTGACTAGTCAGATTATCATAAGTATTTTGTAATTGAAACCAATAAACAAAGACACCTGTTGTCCAAAGACAGAGAGAGGAGAAGAGGGGTATAAAAAGAGCACAAGTCTCAGTGAAAACAGTTCCACATAATCAAGCTCAAAACATGACGCTGCAGTCAGCATGGAAGTGTTGAAAATGTATATCTACAACACTCTGAACTAAAACTTCCTGTTTCAAATTGAGAACGAGCACATGTGTTTTTCAGCCTGCCCTGAAACATACTTCATACACTAAGGAAAATCAAAACTTTCTGTGCTTGCTGAGGTCTGGCTTCTCTAACAAAGAGATTATCAATATCAATGTTAAACCTTAAAGAAAAGCATTGGGATGATCTTTTCTTTCTTAGAACTATTCACTTCTCATCTTCTGGAGGACTATGCCCACTTCCCTTATCCAGGTGAAGTAAATAACTGTATGGTCCTTAGTCTTCACCTACTTGAATTAATTTCAACATTTTTTTGCAAGACAGGATAGCATTATCCATATTTTGCAGTTGAAAGAAAGACACTGAAAGGCAAAGGGGAGATCAGAGGACCTCATTAAGTCCTTCTAATTGAAGTACTTCAGTGTCTAAGGATTAGGATTCAAATTCATCTTAATTTTTGTTAGGTACTTGAAGTGCCTAATTCAGAAGTCTATTTATCTTTGCTGTTTTTTGCTGTCAACAGAATGAGATAGGTTTCATCTGACTGAACATTTGAATGACCCCCCAGAGGACAGTTAGGCTCCTGTCTTAAATTTCCTCACTACAGTGCCCAGTGTGCAGTGGGGTGAATCCATGCCTTGATACATGGAGCTGAAAGACTCAGAATATCTAAATGCGGCTCCTGAGTTTCTTCCCTGAAGGAGTATCTGGAAAGCACCTGTGTTGAGTGCCAGATACTCTCGAACTCAAGTGCTCTAGTCACTTTGCCTGTAGGTAATGAACATCCAAATGCCCATCTACACGTCAAGTCCCTCAGCTGTCCAAGAAATGGAAATCAGAACACACTCTCCCCAAACCTTTTTGAGTGGTCTGACACCTGGGCTTCTGAATTATGTTCCTTCTCTTTTTTCCCATCCGTCTGGCCCAAGATTGTAGTGCTTTGTCACAGCTTCCAGAGAAGCATCCAGCGTCTGTTCACAACCTGCTCTGTGGTCCTCTGCTTCAAGTACTTCAATGAGACATGTAGCTTGAATCTCATAAAACTGAGGAGGAATGAGAGTCGATTGGTGTGTCCCATTTCGTGAGTATCTAATTAGCTGCCTTTTATCCAAAAGAGGAACTCTTTCTCAGGCTTTATTTTGAATGAGATTGCCATGATGAAGGTTAGAGTCCACGATGTCAGAATTTCCTAGGCACGTTCAGGTCACAACTAAGAGCACAGATCAGCATTAGAAACTTCGGCCGAATTTAGCTTTTTTTTCCCAGTTCATCTAACAATCTCGGACAAGCAGGATAGGGAACGTTTCCTAGTCTGTGCTGCTTCTAGATGCGTGTGGAAATAGTTCTTCATCTGACACGGAAACGTAAGGATGAAAATGTAATAGCTATAGAGCATGGACTGCCAGGTTCATTGTCAAGGCCCTGAGGGCACTGACAGGCCATAATGGCCCTGTCCAGTCTTATCCAGGGCCTCCCCAACCCTGTCCAGTCCCAGGCCCCCATTTCAGCCCACCGTGGGGCCATCAGTCCCTGCCCCACCATGCTGCAGCACGGCTCCAGCCCCACCATGGCTCTGATCTAGCCTGGCCATGGTCCTCCCTGACCCGCACCCGTGGGTGACTGCCTGGCCCTGCTGCCACTGCCAGCCCCCACTGACACTGGCACCCAGCACACAGAGAGCTGCCAGACCACTCAGAGCCTGATAATCGCTTCCTTGAATTTTAGTTGTCCATTAAATTTTGTTTTAAGCACCAAAGGGGAATTTCCAGATCACAAAGTGACTTGCTTGAGAAAGCTTTTGATGGGCAAGATTTGTAAAACTAATGTAGTGTTCTAAGCACTGGTAAATCTTATTCTGTCCCACCTCCTACTTTACATAGTCAATATATTCCAGTCATCACAACACAATTTGCTGATAGGTTGGATTCACAGAAAGATGGTGACAATTTACTACACTAAAATTTATGAGGCAATTCCCAGTTATCATATTTGCATTTGCTTCTTCTGAGGCCTCTTATTCATGAGCAGAACAGTTTATCTCCACAGCTAGAAGTAGCGGTCCACTTTACCCACACTACTAGCCTCCTCTGTTAAATGCAAAAGGGGTTGTGAATCAAAGCCCTCAGATACTATAGCGTTCAACAAGTGTCATGAGCAAAAATTGAAACTAATAGCAGTTTGAAAAGAGCATAAGCAGAAATGATTTTGGCTAAGAAGTAAACATACCACCTATTTTGCCAATTCAGTTAGGGATAGTAGTTTCTGGCAGAAGGGCAGAGCAGACAGCTAGGGATGGCAACTTCTTAAGTTACCCCATAACAAACTACCAGAAGTCATTAGTTTCGTTTACATTATTTGCCATTCTCATACTTTGTAGATGTTATGTGAGGTGTTTCATGTCCTGCAGCTGAGAAATAACTGAACTTTAAATTTCAAATGCAGATTTGAGTTTCCAGCACGATGAAAAGACATTTTGATGGAGTTTGCTTTATGGGCCACATATTCACATTTAGTGCAAGGCCATTGTATTTTTTTTTAAAGATTATGTCTATTTCAGAGTTTTTTGAGAGTGCCCATTGTTGCTTGAAGATGTTTCCTCTAATAAATGCTACATGTATAACGTACACTTTAGCAAGTATGTTTTACAGATACAGTACATTAATATAGTAATATGGGCCATACGGTTTAAATTCTCTTGGAAAAAATTAGCAGCCATTATATGAGTTGTTATTCTAAGTGGATTTTTTTATGAATAATTGCTTTATTCTGCATAGCATGTCATACATTTTCAGTATAATTCTTTTTTTTAATATGTGTACAAAGTGCATTTGTTCAAACAAAGCAGTTTTGCTGCATATAACATTTCAATTTTGTAAATGCGATATGCCTTAAATTTTTGATAATATTGCACTGACATGTTAAACAAATATCCACACAGACTGAGATATATTTTCAGTCCAGTGCGTTGATTCTAACGTTGATTAGAATTATTCTGCTAATTTCCCATGCATCATGCTGAACTGCTTATTTAATTAGCACTAATGTGTTAATCAGAAGCACAAACAAGAACTTTGGGGAGAAAAGATTGTTCTGGAGTTTTTAATTCCCTTTTCCTATCAGTCACAGTGAGAAGTGGGAATATTACATAATAATGCCATTTTCCCCCCCTCATATTATTAAAATTCCACAGACAAATGAAGTGATCTTGCCTGTAGCTGAAACATAATCCACTGGAGTTATCAAACACAAAAATATATGTATATTTGTCAGATTACCTTCAGTCTGTGACTTTTACATACAAGAGGGTGAAATTCAGGAGAGTAGGACAGGACTCAGAGCAGGCAGAAATAAGTTCATTTCAGCATCCTTCTCCTTGAAGCACTCAGAAAAGTCACTTTCCATATCCTAAGTGACACCTAGAAGATTCATCTTTAGTGTACTTCAACGTTCTCTAAAATACTGAGAAACTCAGGAGAAAAAGGTGCCATGCAGGAAAGACTCCATTGCTATGAATAATTTGGAGATGAAGTTAAGCAATCCATTTGAAATTCAGGACAATTTTTATGAGCTTAAAAACACAAATGAGGAGTCTAGTTCTATACAACAAGTTCTGAGATTTGTCTAACTACTTTAAAAGAGTTATGCTATCTTGTCTACTTCTATGGCCCGGTTACCATATGATCACACTGTAAAGGAGCTGGTTATCCCACAGAGCATGCTACAGCTGCTGCATCCACATTCATTATAAGGCAGCACAAATTAGATGGTCTAAAATCCCAGCCAGCTTTATGGTAGACTATGCCAATGTTTTTGTAGAAAGGACTGCACAGTCGCATGAAATTATTCTGTAGGCGGGTGAAACACATAACAGCAACTCATTCATACTATGGGTAAGTACAGGGTTGTGTCTTCACTAAAGAGTAGTTTATCTCTAAGGTTTCTGCTCTTATGAGTATAGAGGGTAATTCCAGCTCATGCCTGAACAGCTGCCTATATCTATTTAGTGGAGGTATGGGACAAGTTTAAGATCAAGCATAGGCTCAGACCTGTGCTTGAAATATGGTGCACACATGGTGCCACATATATTGCAGTCTTCAGGGTATTGATCTTAAGACTCCTGGGAAAGAAAAGATGGTATTATTAGATAGGGAAAGTGGTAAATATTTTTTTTCTTATCTAGTGAGGAGCATTGTGATGTCCCAAAATGATTCTTTCACATTGTGGAAAACAAGTTGAAGTTTTTCGAGTGAAACTAGAAATTGAGACACTCTCTTCTGCCTCTTCTAAGAATGAGTGTGAAAGCAGCCACCAGAGATGTGAGAGAAGTAGATGAAATCTTTGCTTTCTCGGGCAGATTATTGCAATATCTAGCTCAGTTTCGCACATGGCCACTCTGAAGACCCTTACTTCTCAGACTTCTTTTTTAATCCTGGAGTGATTTACATTTTTGTCCAGAAACTCTATCTTTTCTTCACACTGATATTTATATTCCCAAGTGAAATACCAATTTCAGCTAGTCAACATTTTCTGATTATGGGGATTTAGCAGGGAATTTCAAGGGAGCTCTGCTTACAGTATCATTTTACAGAAGAACCATTAGGCTATTCAACTCACCTGTAGTCTGGGGGCAACTGACACTTAAGCTAAGACTACTCTCCTGGCCACTCTTGTTGACTTATCATTCTTATTCATTTCCTTTAGATCAGCATTATTTGCTTTTGAGTGCCATGAAGTGTATTTTTCCAACAGTTAACATTCATATGAGGGGGGACATCAGGATGGAAAACAGAGGTTCTTCCTTCTCAAATACGTTTAGTGACTTTAAGGTTTTCTGCTAAGGGTGAGTTGTATCTCCTCTGAAACCTCGTGGCACCTGCCAGTTCTCGGTGATGCACAGGACCTTGTCGGTGTCTGGTTACACTGGAGCTGTAATAGTACTTCTCTTCTAGGTATTAGGCTGAGGCACTCATATCACAGAGACCTTCAAAAGGCGTCAGATATCAACCGCATTCTGTCAGCAGTTTTCTGTTCTTGCCTTGCTTAGATGCACTCAAAATAGGGACCCAAACAGTATCTGAATTGCATTGTACTTGGTAATTGTAACTCAGCGATAAATTAGAGGAAAATCTTTTCTTATGTTTCACAACTAAGAAAAACTGTAAATGACAGTTGCAAACTAAAGACCTTCTTTGAAGAATGAAAGTTTTCAAACCCTATTATGGAGCTTTTAACACAGGCAGATAGGAGGATTTCCACTGTGTTTTTTCCTCCAAAAAAAGACAATAGCCCTTCCTCAGGGAGCTCATATTTGTAATCTCTTGTTAAGGAGTTCTCACCATATATCTCCTTCAATGTCTACACCTTTAATAGGACAGTCCTCGGGCCAAATTCTATCCTACTCTATCGGCACAACTCACATATAACTCCGTAAAATGCGTAGGAACTCCGCAGTCTTCCTCGTGGACAATGAAATCTTGCACTTGAGCATTACCAAACATTCTTGTATTTTCTCCTTTTGTGTTTCTGAAAGTGTGTTTGCTATAATTATCCTCGTGTGTATTCTCATCATTACCTGCTTTGGTCTGCCTGGTGGGGTGTAGTGTCTTGCAGATGTTCACAGTGGCTCCCTGTGGAGCTGAAAAGAACAATGATCTACTTGCCATCCCACCTTTTTTTTTTTTTAATTTCATAACTTCTGAGATTAAGGAATTAAATAGAGCAATATCACTGCTTTTTGTGAAGATATGTTTTGGATGTATTCTCTCGGAAACGGTCTGTGATCATCATGGCCTCTCTATTTGGTCACTCATTCAAGACCGTTCGGTTATAAATATTTCTCCTATAGGAAAAAGTATTTCAAGCATTTGCAAACTTGTCACTTTCCTGAGCTATGCTGAGACTTTGCAAGAAAACAGCAACCCTTGAAAGCATGAAGTAGAAAACCATTCTCCTAACTCTGCCATCATTTCTGCACCTGCTTGACTTTTAACAGCTGAATGAGCCTGGTGATTTCATTCAAGTCTGTAAAACAGTATTATGAGGTAAAGCTTTCAGTGGCAGACTGAGATGCTGAGTTTGAGGCCTACACTCCTAATATATTCAGTATAAAGAGGCAGACACCTGGGGAGGGCAATTCCGAGCATGCAAGTTAAGTGGTACTTATTATGCTTTCCTTTCACTGTTGACTTTAAAGGGATCACCCAAGCTAGTTGCTTAAAACAAGGAGAGATGAATACTCCATTCACATCGTCTTACACTTGAGACTTTAGAGTCATTATATTACAAAACTCTGATCATTTTACCAATGTAGTTGGTTCTTTCTGAAGGAAAGGTAGTCCAAGTCATCTCCAGTTTCTGTCTCCAACCTCTCCCCTTCGAATTGCCACTTAAAATCCACTCATGGAAGCACTAGAAACTCCACTCTAGAAATTAGGTGAAAGAATCAGAGGTTATTGACTTTTTTACAGCTTCATCACGTTGATTAAATATTGCCACTTACCAACTCTAAACATTGTTCCCAAATTGAAAATGAAGCAAGAGTTTTAACTAGGGCTAAAAGTACCACACTTCACTCATCCATTTGGGTTTTTAGTGTCTGCATCAGCTCATTCTTCCTTTCCACATTATCTTTTTTTCATATGTATAAAAACTCTGTACAAAAAGCAACAAATGTTTCTGAATGGAGATGCCCATGCCAGGAAACTCCAGATAAAACAATGTCTTTCAAAGCAGGGAATGTGTCTGTATCATTCTGAAAAGGATTTCAAAACAGTGCCCCCTGACACAGGCCAGCTTGGTGCAGACTAGAGCTTATTTAACTCCTTGTCTGACTGTCCTGCACCTACAGCACAAGCCCTTGGGGACAGGAATCAATCTTCACCACATACTTGTACAATGAGTAGTCTAATGAGGCCACGGGCCATGCAAGCAGGATCAAGCAGCCTCTATAGCCTGGAATCATCAAAGTTATTTAATCTCTCAGGTTCTATTTAGGTGTCTTACACTCACAGATTTGAGTGGGGCTCTGTCTCAAACCCTGTGTGCCTTTATGGCCGTGGATCTCAAACTTACTTGACACACATTATTCTTTGCCTTTATAGAATATATTGTAACCGTAAGGATTTCAAAGAAATTTATAGCCTAATTGAAATGCTGGAATCACTCCAGAAATTATTTTCTTCCATTTCTCAGGTTATGATATTTTGTAAAATGTGCCACGTGCTATGCAAGCAGATATGAGTAAGGAGATAGATGGCCACTACATAGGAGATTTTATGGTCTATAAGAATCAAGAGTGCCCGAGGGTAAAAGCAGGAAAGGGGAGAAAGATGACAGATACACCCTGCAAGAAGCTGGCTATATCTATAGTCTACTGACCCCACATTATTAGGCTGGTTTTAATGCTATTTTACATAGTATCTCATAGCTACATCCAGCCTGTACTACAAGCCAAGCTACAGCTTAAATCCACCTTTCATTACAGTGCATAATAAAGTTCTTATTCATTTTTGGCCATGTACTAAGGTTGATTAATGGAGACCTTCTCCTCATCTTTTTTGTCAGAATAGCAGAAAAGCCAGTCCCATCCTCCTCACCCTGCTCCAAAGCTTTGAAAAGGTTTTAAATGTCAAATGGACATTTAGGTGCTTATATAGCAGTCACCAAAATTAAATTTTGATTTTAGTAAATATCAATTCTGACTTAGTCCTGAGTCTGATTTTGAAACCTCACCACAAACACAAATCCTTGCAACAGTATTTATGACTTCAAATTAAAAAACTTGGTGACTGCTTCCCAGAAAGGAACTTTTTCTTAAGCATGATTCTTTGCAAAGGTGCTGTCTGAGCTGACAAATTTTCACATCCTAAGTTCTATCCCTCCCTATTTTATGGGCATAGCTAAATTCAGAGCAATCTCCTCAAGAGTCAAAGGATGTAACCATTGCTTTTCTACCAAACTATAAAGCACTTTCCATCAAGCTATAAAGCATTGAGGGCACCAATTTGTCAACCAGCAAGCCATCCCACAGATTCATAGCAAGAGGTCAAGACGACACTAAATGGGGATAAACATGATCAAGCCTTTCTTTCTACTTGTGCTTCCCAAGAAGGAAGGTGTGAAGGTCTGTCATGGAAGTGATCAAGACAGCTGGAGGAGGTGAAGGTATTGAAGGATATCCCTTAAGAGAAAAATTCCTTCTCACAAGTCTCCCATTCTGATATGTTGCTCTTTCTCAGCTCCTTCACTTTCTTCTGAACTACTTTAAAGCTTTCCCTTCTGCTCCTGTACAGAGATTGACATTCAAGAGGTTTTATCTGACTTCAGTTGTTTTAAAGAGTGCTCCTTAATATCTATTATGATTGAGATTAACTCTTGTATAGCTAAAGAAACCTTCTGCTATCATCTTTCCTAGATCCAAAAGACATATTAAAACATAGATATTTCATCAATCTCTTGCCTTTTATCAGCAGCAAATTATGATGTTCCCCCTGAATGTGCGCATTCTGCAGCTCTGGGTTAGCAATTTGCTTCCTACTTGCCAAAGGGAGGATGTGGTTAAAAACAGTACTTCTTCCTGCGTGTCAGTACCAGAGTTTGGTTGGCCCCTGGAGGTGGTGAAGGAAAGGGAGAGGTTCATCATCCTCTGGCTAGATACATATTCCAAAGCATAACCTTTCCTGTGATATTTATTTCTATGAAGCAGTAAAAAATTAATTGTCTGGAAAAATTAATTGGCATTCCTGGAGAGAGTCCAGCAGAGGGCTACAAAGATGATGAGGGGACTGGAGCATGTCTCCTGTGAAGAAAGGCTACGAGAGCTGGGCCTGTTCAATCTGGAGAAGAGGAGACTGAGAGGCGATCTCATCAGTGTGTACAAGCATCTGAAGGGAGGGTGTCAAGAGGATGAGGCCAGTCACCTCTCTGTGGAGCCCAGCAACAGGACAAGAGGCAACGGGCACAAACTGAACCACAGGAAGTTCCACCTAAACCTGAGGAACAACTTCTTTCCTGTGAGGGTGACAGAGCACTGGCACAGGTTGCCCAGAGAGGTGGTGGAGTCTCCTTCGCTGGAGATATTCAAAACCCGTCTGGATGTGATCCTGGGCAATATGCTCTAGAGGCCCCTGCTTGAGCAGGGGGGTTGGACTAGACAATCTCCAGAGGTCCCTTCCAACCTAAATCATTCTGTGATTCTGTCTCCTAAAAATAGTTCCTGATCCCCTGCAGCCATCATCTTGAGGGGCAAAGGGGCAAAGACCGTTGCTGTCTTTCCAAAGCAATGAAAGTGCTGTAGTGGTGCAGTAGCAGGGAACAAACAAAGTCTCTTGACACAGGGCTGAGTCCATGCAAAGGTCTTCAGACTTTTCAAGCTGGTCTTACAAACTATTAATGAACACTGATGTCAATGTAATTCATGGCCTCAGTTCCTGTGTGACCAAAAGATCTAGAAAGGTTGGAGCAATGTTTTGAATTCCAATGTCAATTGTAATTTATCTTATTTTAAATAGGAAAGCCTCCGTGCTGGGTGATCTGAAGAAAATTCTTCACTGGAAATCAGACATGATAATAAATCACTTTTTGGTTTTCTCGCATGAATAATTTGTGTCTTGTTATGCAAAGCTGCTGGCTGCTAATTTGAAGCTAAGACAAGAAATACACAAATAATCAATGTTTCCCATTCCCAGATCTACTTTTCAGAGAGGCAAAAAGTACCCTGTGTAAGAAATCAAGTAGTGCACTCAGGAGTGAAGTAACAAATATCTGACATGTTAAGAAATATCAATAACAACACCGCAAGAGCAGGCAACATAGCAAATGATGTGATGGGGACAATGTTACCTTGAGCTTCAGTCTCTCTTTCTAAATGTATATGCATCTTGAGGAAAAAAGAATCATGGCATATCTTATCTCTACACCGAAAAGGAAGAGACCGCAGCATAGACAAGGCTGGGACACTTTTAGAACTGAATTATGCAAGGCTGAAAGTTACCTTTTTTTTTTTTTTTTGCTGGACAAGTTACTTTTCAGTCTGATCAGTCCCTGGGTCATTCCCACTGCACAGCCACTCAAACACATGTGCCAACATGAGATCTAGAGTGGTGGGGAGCAGGCGCAAGCAGCTGGAGTGAGAGCAGGGCAGGACCACTTCTTCTAATGGCTGCTCTGGCTCGTGTCAGCTGGAAATATACATCAGGCTGCATCTGAACTGTAACAGGCTGTCATGTTGAAAAGGTTGGGAGAAAGAGTATGACCTTTAGTTGACACAGAGTATGTCACAGAAATCTGACCAGTGTTTTTTGCTCCTGGAGTATCCCAGTGTATGGAGCAGATTCAGGTAGCATATTCCACCTAAACCTTTTCACTAGATGTTTCCTATAAGTTGACTTGATTATGCTCCACTCAGCACCTTACCTGGCCCTACTGAAGGGCTAAAGTATGAAGTATTGAAGGTATTAAGTTTCCTCTTCTGATAGGCTCAGGAATACTGCCGAAATAAAGATTGTCTGAGTGCGCATCTATCTCTACTGTCAGCCCCACAGCCTGGGAAGTGTTTAATAGTCTCAGAGTTTCATCTTCAGTACTTGCAGGGAGAAAAGTGTTTTCTCAGGTAGGAAAGGGTACTTTTGAGTGTAAAAATGAAGACTTTCAAACTGCATTTTATATCCGGTAAAGAATTAGGATGCAACAAAGGATGATGGTGGCATGTTGAATGGTTTAGCATTCAGGTTCCTCCATTTTGTACAATGTGGACCTTTTTCAGAATACAGAATCACAAAATCACAGAATGGCTGAGGTTGGAAGGGACCTCTGGAGATCATCTAGCCCGACCTCCCTGCTCAAGCAGGGTCCTCCACAGCATATTTCCCAGGATCACATCCAGACGGGTTTTGAATATCTCCAGCGAAGGAGACTCCACCACCTCTCTGGGCAACCTGTGCCAGTGCTCTGTCACCCTCACAGGAAAGAAGTTGTTCCTCAGGTTTAGGTGGAACTTCCTGTGGTTCAGTTTGTGCCCGTTGCCTCTTGTCCTGTTGCTGGGCTCCACAGAGAGGTGACTGGCCCCATCCTCTTGACACCCTCCCTTCAGATGCTTGTACACACTGATGAGATCGCCTCTCAGTCTCCTCGTCTCCAGATTGAACAGGCCCAGCTCTCGTAGCCTTTCTTCACAGGAGACATGCTCCAGTCCCCTCACCATCTTGGTAGCACTCCGCTGGACTCTCTCCAGTAGTGCCATGTCTCTCTTGTACTGCGGAGCCCAGAACTGGACACAGCACTCCAGGGGAGGCCTCCCCAGGGCTGAGGAGAGGGCGAGGATCACCTCCCCCGACCTGCTGGCAACACTCTGCCTCATGCACCCCAGGATCCCATTGGGCCTTCTTGGCCACAAGGGCACACTGCTGCCTCATGCTTAACTGGCTGTCCACCAGCACTCCCAGGTCCTTCTCGGCAGAGCTACTTTCCAGCAGGTCAACCCCCAGCCTGTCCTGCTGCATGGGGTTCTTCCTCCCCAGGTGCAGGCCCTTGCACTCATCTTTGTGGAACTTCAGGAGGTTCCTCTCCGCCCACCTCTCCAGCCTCGCCAGGTTCCTCTGAATGGCAGCACAGCCCTCTGGGGTATCAGCCACTCCCCCCAGTTTAATATCATCAGCAAACTTGCTGAGGGTGCACTCTGTCCCTTCCTCCAGGTCATTGATGAATATATTGAACAAGACTGGACCCAGGACTGACCCCTGGGGGACACCACTAGCCACAGGCCTCCAACTTGACTCTGCACCATTCACCACAACCCTCTGAGCTCGGCCATCCAGCCAGTTCTCAAGCCACCTCACTGTCCACTCATCTAGCCCACACTTCCTGAGCTTACCTAGGAGGATGGGGTGGGGAGACAGTGTCCAAAGCCTTGCTCAAGTCCAGGTAGACAACATCCACTGCTCATCTACCCAGCCACTCATTCCATCAGAGAAGGCTACCAGATTGGTCAGGCATGTTTTCCCTTTGGTGAATCCGTGCTGACTCCTCCGGATCACCTTCTTGTCCTCCACATGCTTAGTGAGGACCTCCAGGAGGAGCTGTTCCCTCACCTTTCCAGGGGTGGAGGTGAGGCTGACAGGTCTGGAGTTTCCTGGCTCCTCCTTCTTGCCCTTTTGGAAGAGTGGGGTGACATTGGCTTTCTTCCAGTCCTCAGGCACCTCTCCTCTTCTCCAGGACCTTTCCAAGATGATGGAGAGTGGCCTAGCGATAACATCCGCCAGCTTCCTCAGCACTCGTGGGTGCATCCCGTCAGGGCCCATGGATTTATGGATGTCAAGTTTGGACAAAAGATCTCTAACCCGATCCTCCTCCACCAAGGGAGAGTCTTCCTTTCTCCAGACTTCCTCTCTTGTCTCCAAGGTCTGGAATTCCTCAGGACTGGCCTTAGAAGTGAAGGCTGAAGCAAAGGCAGCATTCAATAACTCTGCCTTCTCTGTATACTTTGTTACCGGGGCACCTGCCCCATTCAGCAGCAGGCCCACCTTTTCCCTAGTCTTCCTTTTGCTATTGATGTATTTGAAGAAGCCCTTCTTGTTGTCCTTGACATCCCTTGCCAGATTTAATTCCAGCTGGGCCTTAGCCTTCCTTGTCGCATCCCTGCACGCTCTGACAACATCCCTGTATTCCTCCCAAGTGGCCTGTCCCCTTTTCCACATTCTGTAGACTTCCTTCTTCTGCTGGAGCTTGGCCAGGAGTTCCTTGCTCATCCATGCAGGTCTCCTGCCCGCTTTGCTCGACTTCTTCCTCAGAGGGATGCAGTGATCTTGAGACTGGAGGACGTGATGCCTGAATATTAACCAGCTCTCTTGGACCTCTCTTCCTTCTAGGGCCCTGTCCCATGAGATTCCCCTAAGTAGGTCCCTGAAGAGGCCCAAGTTAGCTCTCCTGAAGTCCAGCGTTGCAATCCTACTCACTGCCCTGCTCCCTCCTTGGAGGATCCTGAACTCCACCATCTCATGGTCACTGCAGCCAAGGCTGCCCCCAACCTTCACCTCTCCAACTAGACCTTCTTTGTTCGTTAGTACAAGGTCTAGCATTGCACCTCTCCTCGTTGCTGTCTCCACCACCTGAGTCAAGAAATTATCATCAGTGCTCTGCAGGAACCCCTTTGACTGTTTGTGCCTAGCTGTGCTGTCTTGCCAACAGATGTCAGGGTGGTTGAAGTCTCCCATGAGAACCAGGGCCTGTGAACGTGAGGCTACTTCCAGCTGTCGGTAGAAGGCCTCATCGACGACTTCCTCCTGGTCAGGTGGCCTGTAGTAAACCCCCACAACAGTGTCACCCATGTTACCCTGCCCTTTAATCCTTACCCATAGGCTCTCAACTTGCTCTTCATCCACCCCGAGGCAGAGCTCCATACATTCTAGTTGCTCCCTCACATAAAGGGCAACTCCACCACCTCGCCTTCCTGGCCTGTCTTTCCTAAAAAGCACATAGCCATCCATGACAGCATCCCAGTCATGTGAACTATCCCACCATGTCTCTGCAACCGCAATGAGATCATGGCCCTGCGACCGCACACAGATCTCTAACTCTTCCTGTTTATTCCCCATGCTGCGCGCATTGGTATACAGGCATTTCAGAGAGCCAGTCAAGCATGCAAGCTTCCCAGGAGAGGTGCAAGAGCATCTTCATAGCCATGTTGCATGCTGTCTCCCCTGGCTGTATGCACCCGCTGGAGGCATCCTGACTTGAGCGGTGTTTTACTGACTCTCCTGCCACTATTCCATAAATCCATGGGCCCCGATGGGATGCACCCACGAGTGCTGAGGGAGCTGGCGGATGTTATCACTAGGCCACTCTCCATCATCTTGGAAAGGTCCTGGAGATCAGGAGAGGTGCATGAGGGCTGGAAGAAAGCCAATGTCACGCCAGTCTTCCAAAAGGGCAAGAAGGAGGAGCCAGGAAACTACAGGCCTGTCAGCCTCACCTCCACCCCTGGAAAGGTGATGGAACAGCTCCTCCTGGAGGTCCTCACTAAGCATCTGCAGGACAAGGTGGTGATCAGGAGTAGTCAGCACGGATTCACCAAAGGGAAATCATGCCTGACCAATCTGGTAGCCTTCTCTGATGGAATGAGTGGCTGGGTAGATGAGGGCAGAGCAGTGGATGTTGTCTACCTGGACTTGAGCAAGGCTTTGGACACTGTCTCCCATCACATCCTCCTAGGTAAGCTCAGGAAGTGTGGGCTAGACGAGTGGACAGTGAGGTGGCTTGAGAACTGGCTGGATGGCCGAGCTCAGAGGGTTGTGGTGAATGGCGCAGAGTCTAGTTGGAGGCCTGTGGCTAGTGGTGTCCCCCAGGGGTCAGTCCTGGGTCCAGTCTTGTTCAATATATTCATCAATGACCTGGAGGAAGGCACAGAGTGCACCCTCAGCAAGTTTGCTGATGATATTAAACTGGGGGGAGAGGCTAACACACCAGAAGACTGTGCTGCCCTTCAGAGGGACCTGGCCAGGCTGGAGGGCTGGGCGGAGAGGAACCTCCTGAAGTTCCACAAAGATGAGTGCAAGGGCCTGCACCTGGGGAGGAAGAACCCCATGCAGCAGGACAGGCTGGGGGTTGACCTGCTGGAAAGCAGCTCTGCCGAGAAGGACCTGGGAGTGCTGGTGGACAACAAGTTAAACATGAGGCAGCAGTGTGCCCTGGTGGCCAAGAAGGCCAATGGTCTCCTGGGGTGCATGAGGCAGAGTGTTGCCAGCAGGACGAGGGAGGTGATCCTGCCCCTCTCCTCAGCCCTGGGGAGGCCTCCCCTGGAGTACTGTGTCCAGTTCTGGGCTCCCCAGTACAAGAGAGACATGGCGCTCCTGGAGAGAGTCCAGGGGAGGGCTACCAAGATGATTAGAGGGCTGGAGCACCTCTCCTCTGAAGAAAGACTGCAAGAGCTGGGCCTGTTCAGCCTGGAGAAGAGAAGACTGAGAGGGGATCTCATCAACGTGTACAAGTATCTGAAGGGGGAGTGTCAAGAGGATGAGGCCAGCCTCTTCTCCGTGGTGCCCAGCAACAGGACAAGAGGCAACGGGCACAAACTGAACCACAGGAAGTTCCATCTGAACCTGAGAAAGAACTTCTTCACTGTGAGGGTGACAGAGCACTGGCACAGGTTCCCCAGAGAGGTGGTGGAGTCTCCTTCGCTGGAGATATTCAAAACCCGTCTGGATGTGATCCTGGGCAATATGCTGTGGAGGACCCTGCTTGAGCAGGGAGGTCGGGCTAGATGATCTCCAGAGGTCCCTTCCAACCTAAACGATTCTGTGATTCTGTGTGATTCTATTCCACTCCCCTTCCCCCATCTTGCCTAGTTTAAAGCCCTCCTTACCAGGCTGGCCAATCTATTGGCAAAGACACGCGTGCCCCGCTTGGTAAGGTGGATCCCATCGCTCCCCATCAGCTGTTGATCTTCAAACAGGGTCCCATGGTCATAGAAACCAAAGCCCTGTTGCCAACACCAGCGGCGCAGCCAGCTGTTAACTTGGAAAATTCGTCTACTCCTCCTCCTGTCCTTTCCCCTCACAGGCAAGATTGAGGAGAAAACAACCTGGGCTCCCAGACCCTTCACCACCATTCCCAGAGCTCTGAAGTCCCGTTTGATGGTTTTCAGTTTGCCTTTCGTGCCATGAGCACCCACATGGAAGATCAGCAGAGGGTAGTAGTCCGACGCGTGGACAAGCCTTGGCAGTCTTTCCACGACATCTCTTATTCGAGCCCCCGGCAGGCAGCAAACCTCTCTGGACAAGAGGTCAGGTCGACAGATAGGTGCCTCTGTCCCCTGCAGCAGGGAGTCACCCACAACAATCACTCGCCGTTTCTTCCGGGGGTTCCTGCACGGCACAGGGTCTGCCAGGCCAGTTGCCTCCCTTGGAGCCATGCCCAGCTCCTCCTCGGCTTGGAGGGTGCTAAACTTGTTCTTCAAGGGTAAGTCTTGAGGAGGAGCAAGAGCCTTTCTCCTTCTGCGAGAGGTCCCCAGCTTCCAGCCCTCTTCAACAGCGTTATGATGCACCTTTACACACAGTGCTGAGCCCTCTGACAACTCCGCCGCAGTGGGGGCAGGGGACTCCCGGAGCTGAACAGTCTCCGAGAACGTCCTGTCAATCTCCCGCTCATCCTCTCAGATGCTACGCAGCCTACTAACCTCCTCCCGTAACTCCTTTCTCTGGTGACGCAACTGGTCAACCACAGCACACCTCACACAGGAGAGCTGACTGTCAGCCCAGGCCTCACGGAGAGGCCCCAGGCACTCCCTGCAGCCTGACACCTGCAGGGCTGCATCTGCTGTCAGAGGGTCTGTCTGGGTTGAAGCCTCAGACACAGCCGATGCAGCACCTCCAGCAGCCACTGGGGAACGTGCTCTGCAGCATGTCATGACCATGCCCCGGGGAAGGACACACCACTGTGCAAAATGGAGAAGGGCCTTCTTTGCCTTCTGGCACCCTTCTGCATGAACTGCTGCACAAACCATTGCATCTGTTCACTGCCTCTGTTGGCTGCACTCTAGGCCTGGCTCTTATAATGGCCTCTGCCTAGCAGTGACTCACAAGGGTGCTTGACCCACCCAATCAGGAGCAACCTGAAACAAAAGCCCCAACTCCCTCTGACCAGGGCAGCCCAGAGAGCTCGTTAGCAGCAGCCCCACCTAGCTAGAACTTCCCAGGAGAAGTTAAGTCAAGGTCCCCTGCAGGAGTCCTTGCCCAGCTCTCCCTTCCTGCTAGCAGCAAGCACCGTCTAGTTCCTCGGGGGTCCCCAGAAAGTCTCCACAGCTTCCAACAAGGCCCACAAAAGGCCCAGGCAGAGCCCAGACACTGCTGCGCAAACTGCTGCATCTGTTTGCTGCCTCTGTTGGCTGCGCTAAAACCTGACTAAAACCTCCCCGACAGCTGCAAGAAGAAGCAAATTCAATCTCACTTGTCAAATTCAAGCCTGCTGCAGGGTGCTCAGAGCTCTCGCAGGCTATGTGGATTGTCTCTGCATCACCCTGACTGCTGATTAAGCAAAACACATGTCCTTAAATCCATTCAGCCATTGACACCCATAGAAAGCTTGTCGCATGGAAAACTGTAGAAAATCAGGGAAGAGAAATAGAGCCAAAAATCATATTTACTTCATATTTTATCAGCAGTTCAACTTACTCTCTTCCAGAGCATGGAAAGAGCAGGCAGTCACCTCACTGGCTGACTTAGCAAGCTCATTGGAAATTTTCCTGGACCTTCTTCCCCTCAGCTCCAGCCAACCATGGCAGAAAGACCGAGCTAGCTCTGTTTACAGTATTTTAAGAAGAGAGAAAAGCAGTATATTCCCAGTTGGCCGGAGTTTTATTCTCTTTGAGAGTGATGAAGTTAGTGAGAAATGTATGTTTATAAAGATGAAGATGTGACTGATGGTAAGGCAAATTGTAAATATCTGACCATGTCATATAATTTTCTTATTTCTTAGTTTCTTGTAGCTGAAGACCAGGTGGGCTTATTAGCGTAAGAGCAAGGGGGAAACTGATGTCATGATTAATGAAATGAACATAGAACAAAAGTGATTTTTAAATTTCAGGATAATCCCCAACTGCTAAAAAGCTTTGATCATACAGTGGAATGAGTGGTGTCACTTTGGGAAAAGGCTGCCTGAGCTATGTGCCTGTAGTCAGTCATCAAGTGTCATTTACTTACCTCCAGAAAGAGCCCAGTCACTTAGCCCCAGAGCACTACCCAGTGACCCTCAGGAGAAAGCAGGAGGGATATCTGTGCCATCAGTGCCTACAGCCCAGAATGGCTTCAAGGAGAGTTGCTCAAGTAATCCTAACAGGTCCTATGCTCTGGATCAGTGTAACCCCTTTTCAGGCCCTGACATTCCTGCTGATCTTACTGGAGAGAAAAAGGGAAGTCCCGGATTATTTTCTGCCTGCATACATAAGCCAGGCACATCTGAGAAAGATGGTCGTTACATTTCCTGAGAAGAGGAGTCCATTCTACTTATGGTCCTGTGCTTGGCTGTACCCAAAGCCTGATACTTCAGAATGGGTAGGAGGGAAAGGCAAGAAACAGCAAAAAGAATGCCTGGATTGTCATGACTGGGAAGGAGAATGATTTTTTTTATTGCTTGCTAGATGTGAGTAGGTCACTGTCCAGTTAACCAGTTGACACCCTGTAAATTCCATCCCTTGATCAATCAATCACCTTAGATTACTATGAGATTGTTCAGATAATCTAACATAGCCCTAACAATTCAGCTCTACAGCAGAAAGAAAGAAGTATGTGGAAATATTGGAGAGGGTGTATGTATGTGTGTGTATTTATATGTATATTTTATATCTAAATATATAACAAGTCTAAATATATATGTTTAGTTTCGTGTGTGTGTGTGTGTGTGTGTGTGTAAAAAGATTTGCATATAAGAGTCTAACTAAGTTCCATCCCCTATTTTCTTCCTCAGATTAAAGTGCAATCTATTTCTATTTCTAAAAGTTTGTTCTTAAAGTAGATTTTAGGCCTCTAACTTTAACAGTCAAAAGGATAGAAATGTTGAGAAGTCTCCTTCTTTTGGGAGCCTCTAAAAAGCAGACCAAGTTAACTTCTTAATGGTCCTTGGAAGGTCTCAATCAGACAAGATTTAATGCTGGGAGAAAAATTTTGGCTCCTAACAAAGGATGATAACTTATCTTTTATGCATTTCATTTCCCATTAACTGGGCCTTCCCAACCTGGATATCATCCACCAGCCCATTAATTGGCTTTCTCTCTTGCCTGACACATTTAACACATTTCACACTAATATGGGTTCAAAAGTTCATTACCACTCCAGTTTTCTGGGCCTTTGATATTAATAGCAACAGAGTGTTGTGGTACACATTTAGTCACAGCTTTAACACAAATATATAGTTAATACAAAGAAATTTGCAGGACGTACAAGGTAAACTGCTTGAAGTTAATTTTTTCTATTAAAAATTTAAATCTCTAGCTTCCCTTCAGCCCATGTTTACACTTCCTCACCCTGAAAGCAGATGGATAAAGGCTTGACGCATGAGCTTTGATACTCATTACAGTTTTAAGAGTGAGCTGCAAGTATTATCAGCATGTTGAGGACTTTTCATGGCTTCCTGCTCTCTGTGACCAACCCAGAAATGAGCAGAGTATTCACTGATCTAGAACTGCATTAATTCATTCCAGGGCCAGAAGAGGCCACCAGACCCATATAAACTGTATTAAAGCATCTGTTTTCTGACAGATACCCTATTTCAGTTGAAAGGCTCCAGGAGATAAAGAGTCCCTCACAACAACTGGATAAGATGTTTCAGTGCTTTAATTAACTTCACCAATAGGAAATTATGTCTTAATTTGTTCAATTTCATTTTTCAGGTGCTGAATCTTGTTTTGCCTCTGTTAGCAAAAGCTGAAAAAAGGCCTCCTTTTGTCATCCGATTCTTTTTGTGCACAGTTCAGTACAGGGTAGAGTTCATCTAGCTTCTTGTTACAAGGTCACCTTCTAATCTGTGGGTCATTTACAGAGATCCCTTGAACATCAGTATTTCCACATCCTTCTTGAAGTGGGCACCATAACCAGGCAAGGTAAACTATAGCATCGCTGCTGTGTGAATAGAAGCCACAGTTGAACAGGTTCCCTATTCATACGTGTGGGATGGGTTTAATCCTTCAGATCACAGAATTGCACTGAGAGCTCACAGTGTGGTGAATATAATTCTCAGGTCTTCCTTTAAGTTATTGCTTTTGATCAGTCTCCAATTCTGCAAGCATAATGTAATTTCTTTGTTCCTACATTTAACCTGCCTACATCACTTCTTCTGCCTCACCGAACACGTGTCAACTGCAAGTTTCATCAGCATATTTTCTATTGCTTTATGGATAATTTATCCTTACAATGCCCTTCTGAAAGAGGTATACTCCTTTTCCATCTCTAGTCTAAGCCCAATCAGGAATCTCAGAATAAGCATTTCTCTGATGAAGATCTCATAGGCATTTTCAGAGTTTCCTTAACACCAACATGCTGGAATGCACCTTTCAGAAACTGCAATCTGTACCCAGATTTTAAACACAGCCAATAAAAGGCCACATACTTTTGAAATATACACTTTTTAGACAACAATAAGGCTAGTCTGGTTGCCTATCCTACTGAAATCACGTGCAGCCAATGTTCATGCAGTCATCAGGTAAGAAATGACAATTTGAACCCCTTAAGCTGAGGAAGAAATTGAACTGAGATTTCACATTTCATGATGATTTTTCTAACCACCAAGATAAAGGGTGTTCATCTCTCTCTCTTCTCATTGCCTTTATAGAGTGAAATCTACTTATCTGCTGCAAAAGATGGCTGCAGATCTGTTCTCAGGAGAAGAATAAGGGTTATAGATTTCCCAGGAGGAGCAAAGCACATGGAATTTCTCTCCTTCAACATCTCCTATGAGCTAATTGGCAGTGGCTTCTTAGCAGGGTGGTGGGTCTTTTAGATATGACAAGCCTAATTATCTTCTGGGCTATTTGAGGAGGATGGGAGCATCATTCTGAAGTCCTTGAAATCCATTGCAGTGACAAGCTAGTTTCCCAACTAGCTTTTCCAAAGCCAAGCTTGAAAACAGTTCTGAATAGCTCACTAGAGGATTTTAGGAGTATAAAACTCAGTATGAATGAGATGTACTGTTCTTTAACTATTCTTTAATGCTTTATCCTTGCAAACTTTGCTCCTTCATATATCTCAGTGCATGCGACACATGCTATTCAATGCCATCCTATGAAAACTCTACTCTAATGTGCTGCTACACAGCTCTTACATTATTTCAGAAAGTTTAAATTGAAAGAAGAGGGGAAAAAAACCACACACATACACATATGCACACAAATAATAGTTCTGTCTTTGGCCTACCACATAGGGCCCGAGAGTGCTAGGGACAACCAATAAGTAGTGTGAATGCAATGAAGATGTATCACTTCACCTCACAGCCCAGGAAAGGCTCCTATTTTATTTACCACTACAGGCACTGCCACCTGCCTCAGCCTAAAATGACAGAGGGGTCTGAGAGAGAATGCTGAAGAAAGTATTCTTATCTGCTTGGGCTATTCCCCTGGCTGCTTACGTGCTGACACCTCACAGGAAAGGAATCCGTGATGTAGGGAACCTCAGGTCCATTTTGCAGGCTTGTGATAAACGGTGGGCTAAGCTATTTATGCAATTTATTATGCTATTGACAGCTCTCCAGAGGCTCTCTCTGCTCTGTTTTGGGCCACTCTAACTAGTGCTCTTTCTCTCTCCAGGACAAATCCACAAGAGTAGAATAGCCATAAGAAATGAAAGCATAAGGCAGGTACCCCACTCCATCTACGGCCAGAGAGGGATTTCTGTCCCTGTTTTTGTTTATCACTAGAAGCACTAGAAGCATAGCCAAAAAAAACCCAGAAGTGATGGTGACATGGGTACCAAAATTGCTATGTCTTACCCACACTAGCCCCTATGTCCTTCCAGTGCCAAAACGAGTAGGGAATTTCAGATGCTCTCACCACCCTAACTGGCTCAAAGCCTGCAGCACAATCTTTCCCTTCTGCCTGGCCTTGGAGGCAGTGAGAATCTGCAGCTCATGCTTTGCAAAGGAAAAAGTAGGAGTGGACTGAGTAAGCACATTGACAATCTGCCTATAGCAAAACAGCATCGGATTGGGTAATTAATAATTTATCTATGTCTGTCTGTTTGCACTGTGTTCTCTCTCTTTACAGTGGAATGAGGACTTAGAGAAAACAGTAACAAAATGGAATTGTTTAAGTGTTTGTTTTCTTGAAAGCGATAAAACGTGACTATGCTTCTTGCCAAGTTAAAGAGAATGTTTCCATTTGAAAAGCAACCAGTCTGGAAATTTAGAATTCTGAAAATATAGGGCTAGAATCTCTCAGCTGCTGGATAAGGTCAATGAAATCAGGCTGATTCATGCCCGCTGAAAATGGGGCCAACAGAGTCACATCCTAAGCTTGCATCCAGCCTTCCCCTGGGCAGGCTATGCTGTACTTTATGGAGGTGTAGGAAGAGATGTGTGTTCTGTCCCCATCCCCATCAAATGATGGATGTGTGAATAACACAAACAGACTCATACGACCAGCTGGTGTTATTTGATCAGTGCATGTACTTCTAGACATATAAAGCAAGTGGTGAACTGGGACTTCCAGTGAAGAAGGTGGCCAGGAGCAGAATACACATCAGTAGAACAATTGCTGTCACTTTCTCCCTCCCCTGCGTGAGAAGCTGGTGAAGATGAGGCACCAGGCATCAGGCCATGGCTTAGGCAAGTTGTTCTGAACCTTGGTCACCCCGTTCCAACCTCAGCTATAGATCATGCCGGTTTCAGGAATTTGAGTTAATTTTTCTCCTGGTTTCATTTCACCTGGGCTTGTATTCCACAAATTTCTTATTTAACAGACCTCTGAAAGGTCAAATTTGCCCAAAACCTGCATCTTTTCTCATTTCCAGTTGAAAAATCCTAGCAAACCTCTGTTCCTATTCTGCTTTTCCTTCCTCTTCCTCACAGGGGAAGAGAATGAGAGAAAATCCATATGTAAGTTATGAAGTATATGATCTTTATTTATTGTACTTTTCACACCTTCCTCTGTGCAACTGTTTACATAGTGAGCAAATTTTTAAAGAAATCTTATTGTTCCTATTCTCCTTCCCCAGCGTATCTTTAAAATGAAATGTCAAATGAGTTGCTTTTTCTTCCCAACAGCAGACTCACTACTTCCAAAGCTATTCACAGCACTTATGTAACCACCACGTGGTTATTCGTGTGAAGGATTACTGAAGGTCCGTGTACACACCATCCTTGAGGGGTCAGTCTCCACAGACCCGTTCATCCTGAATATGGCATTGTTTTAGCATATGTTAAGAGCTCCTCATTTAAAAATGATAATTGATGAATTTTAATGTCCTTTCGGCTTTCCATTCCTTTCATGAAAGGCAAGAATGAGGGCATTTTTTGTTTTGATCTTTTTCTGCAACTTTTCTTCTAAGGCATTTAGAAGGCTGTTGCAAGTGCCTCTGCTGTGTGCTTAGGGCACAGAGCAGTTCATTGACTTGTCAAAGGTCACAGAGGAAATAGGAGGCTAACCTGGTAAATGAATCAATCTCTTTATTCCTATATCTACCACCCACGCTCCATTTTCGGTCTTTCAGATCAAAATTAACAGCCATTTCTACAACTGTTATGAAAAGGGCTGAAGAGCCCTTTTTTGCCGCGTGATGACAATGAGGTGTTAATGTCAGCCCCCAAAGTAGGCATTGAAGCAAAAGCTGATACTGTCATATCTTAAGAAAAATCTTTTGTTATTCTAAAGTTCTTATTGCTACAGTATGTTTCTTTTATTTTTCTTCTTTTATTGTTGTGGTGAATCATAGATCATCTAAGACATATGTTTTTAACTGGCATTTGTTCTACTAAAAGAGAAAAACAAAGAAATTGCAGTGGAGAAACAGAAGAAAGTGAAGGTTAATACATTTCCTAACTTCGTGTTGGAGTTTACTTTCTGTCAGAGTTTTACTTTTTCTGGAAGTCCTACACACAGACTTTCCCCCTGGTTAGAGCTTGCTCTTGCAAAAATTTATGTGTGTACTTAAATTACTGAGTTATTTTAAAAATAGGGTTTGTGAAGTGTTGCAGGACCTAGGATTAAAGGTGAAGTCTAGCCACAGGTGTTTCCACGGGAGATTGTTGTATTGGGCTAGGTGCTGGAAAGGGGCTTATTCTCGTGATGGAAGAGAGTTGTATGAGCCTTGTCCAGCTCTCTGCATGAAGGTGAATTTATTCTATGTCCCTTACACTTGTTTGTAACATAAGCCTAAGTATTGCTATTATGAACAATCAGTGAAATGCTTTAGTGGAATTTCTCCATTGTCTGCAACCTTTTAGACTGTGATTACTACTTATAACTGAAGTGAATCATCTGACTTTGGAAAGATTATCCTCTAAATCATTCCTACATCTCCGCTATATTTTTTATTTTTTTTAATTCCTTCCATCCCCTTTTTCTACCTGCTATTTTTATTTTAAGAAATGCAAGTACACAGAAAAGACACTGTAACTTTCACAGAGCCAGTTGAACAACATCAGAAGTAATCTGGTTGCTTTACTATGCACTAGGAAAATCTAGTATTTTCGTCATCCATAACCACTGTCACTCCTGTTCTGAACTGACATTAAAACAGGACATAGACTGATTTAAAACCAATTGGAGGATCCAGGAACAATTCTCCAAACCAAGGACAGAGCTACAGGCAAACAAAAGGGAGAGATGACAGACACTGCAGCTGGGAGAAGAGAGAGAAGGTAACCAGTTTTCTGGAACTAAATTTATCTTTCTGAAAGGATATGGGGATAAGGAGAACTTTATCATGGTAATTTTTGTAGCAGGACAGTAAGGCTTAGTGACTCCTATATATAGAAGATGCATATGTAACTGCTCTGTGCCTCAGTTTATGTGAGATTCCTGGGTAAGAGTTGATACTTACTGATACTTACTGTGTGAAAAAAGCTGAAATGAATCATCTGGCTTTGGAAACATAAATCATTTGTACATCTCCTCCATACTTTTCTTTTTTTTTTTCCTCCCTATCCTCTTTTTTCTCTTTCTACCCTCAGGAGGATAATGGATAGCAGTTGATATTTATCGCATGAAAAAGACCTTTCTCCAGATATGATAAACCTAGCTGTCTGTTACAGGCCCAGCTTCATATTTGCTCATCTATAGCACTTTATGAAACATCCTAGATGAAATCTACTCCTTTAAGATATAACCTTTAGTATTCTTTTCGTACACCAAGTCTCTTTAGCTGACAAAAATAGCGTCTATCCAAAGCTCCTACAGTTCTCGTCTATAGATCTCAAAAGATCTTGTATCTCTTGGCAAGAAGTCTTAGCTAAACTTCATAGGTCCTGTGGCATAAAGAGGTACGCTGATTTTCCTACAGTCTAACAGTAATTCAGTTTCAGAATAAGACATAAAATAAAGGTTTTTATGTTGCTTTGTGATTTTTATGATCAGTTTAAGGTGTAGGGAAATCTTAAAGTTTAGCTTCTGTACCATAAAGCAGATTCCAAAAAATTCTTGGGTTACATCCATGCAGAGAGAACTAGACTCCAGAACAGCTCATACACACGTCAGGTCTGCTTAACCTTATCATTGCAGACATCTACCTGAAAAAAAACATCAACTACAGATATACTTGAAAACCAGTCCCTGAATGAAGGTGGCATGAAGGCATTTCTGTTCAGGCAGTATTGGTAGCCCTGAGTCCTCTCCTGACAACATCCTTAATTCCAGAAACAATTACAAGGATCATTCTTTTTAAAGAAGCCCTGAAATAAGGCCTCCCTCTTTTTATTTTTTTCCCCAAATGCCCCCACACGCCTAGTGGTTAGCCCCTCTGCCAGAAGGGCTCCAGGCCCTATGGCCACATATTTTACATAAAACAGCAAAGCAGTGAAAAATGTGAACAGTCCTTGATACAGGAGCTGGAAAGTAGTCACAGGTAAGTTTCCCAGTCTTTCACTTACAGAGCAATTCAATTTTATTACTATACTTTCTTTGATTTTTGATCTAGTACATGTTTATTTCTTTCCTGCCTGCCGCGCACACCTTGACAATTACCGTATTGTCTTGGGACGAGTCAGCTCCAGAGCTGAAGAGGACTGCCTGGGAGGAAGTAAAGTTTGGTCTCTCACTAGCTCCAATAACCCAGCTGTTGTATACCAGCAATAAACTTGTTTCAAGTGTGTTTACAAGGAAAGCCATGGCCATGTCTGTTTTTGAGGAACCTGGTCTTGTCAGCACATCTGACATGATCTGAGAATCATGGTCAGGCTAAGTCTCTCTGAGAGCTTAATCAAGAAATACTTAGGTTGAGATTTATCTTGTCTAGTTTGAGATGAGTACAGATATTTACTTCTGAACTCATCCCACGTGCTACCTTTTAAAATCAATGTGAGAAATAGGCACCTTCAGATCACGATTCATTTGAATTATTCAAACTACTTGAACTGTTTTTCGTTGGAGTGTTCTCTGAGCTGATTCAGCTCACTACTGTGGAAGAAAATGATCCAGTCACATTTCTTTAGTAACTTCTCTGCAAGTTTAGGAGTTAAATTAACCCACAAGGAGTGCCAATAGGAGATACGAGGATAAGTGTGAACAGAGGTAAACAGTGAGATTAGCACACTCTATCTCCTCAAGCTTTTGGCACCTAAATTCTATTTATCTCCCTATTTAGATCTCTGATTTTGTCTCATAGCATAACTGTTTCTGAAAATAAGATACCCAGATATTTCAAATGATGGGGATAAATAGTTTGACATGTGCAGTGTTGTCTCCAAATCAAATGAATGAGGTGAATTCACTGAATATTGCTGTGTTTACCACTGAGATAAAGAAGGTAAGGATGAGAAAGAGGAATGACATTGAAGTGATTTATTGATAATACAAGTAAAACATGGCTGAAAATATTTTATGTATCTCTGGAAATGCAATGACACATTTGGCTTGTTTAACTTTTGGAATGTCTAAGGGACATATTGTCTGCTCAAGAACAGTCCTAGTCAAATTCACTTTGAAGACAACAGATAAATTCTCTTTAATGGAAATTGGAGAACTGACAATGAAAAGATAAACTTCAAAGCATTTGCTGACTGAATGAATATGCATTTGACAGTTGGTTTATACAATAACTTGTTGTGTATAAAACAATATAATAATACGCAGCCTACTTTACCAACTTAAGACATGTTATGGGTGTATAAAGATTTCCTTTTGTTTTTATGCAGGGGTGCAGATGTGGGACATAGGTAGAGTTAAGGTTATTTATTTTACCATAACTTTGTGTATACACCTACAGAGTATTTTACTAATGGCACTCTATCTACTCTACCTATCTCAGCTAAGATCTAAGCTAATTCCAGACAGGAAGCTACAATTAATGCACTGCTGAAAGGCAGTATATATTATCTCAGACTCTGAAGTACAGCAACATACCTACCAGGACCTCCAGCCTGGAGATGGCAAGTGCTACCACAGGTCTGTAACTCCAAATACTTGGAAAATTAAGGCTGGAAAATTGACATGGGGATTTATTCCTCACAAAACTGATTTCAGGATTTTTTTCAAGTCTGTAAATACATCTGAGTAACTAAACTCCAGCTTGTAGAAAATTTGGGCTTGAAAGAATACTATTCACCCCCCTCACAGGGGTGTTGGAAGAACTGATCTGACCTAGACATGCAATATACATTAGGGTTTCTAGACAAAAGGCTATGTAGGATGTTCAGAGTTATATTGCAATGAACCAATAGAGTATGCTAAGAGTGTTACTGTGATTTTGATAAAATTTATTTAATCTGAATTAGTAAGTGGTTGCTGAGAGACAGCAGTTTCTACTCCCACTTGTAAGAGAAATTAGATCTTAAAGGTAATTCCTAAGATGTATAAATGAGGTAAAAGATGTGTGTAGAACCCCACAAACCAACTTCAAACCAAATGTGTTTGAAACACATCTCTTCCAGAGCTTCATTTAAGCTAATTCTGGAAGAAGTTCCCCATAAAGAAAATACAGATTTTTTTTTCGATAGTAACAATAACGTAAGATAAATACTTGTACTAGGTATTAGTCAGTCTTCCATTTAATCTTCTCTCTATCACGATTTACTTAAATGAATATTGTTTGTCTGGGTGTGAAAATGAGGCCCAGTTGTGATGGGATGGATAGTTTGGACAGTGTGACTACTTGGACTCCGAGGAATTTCTATCCACTATAATCAACAGGTAAATCTAGAGCATAAAGGGTGGATGCACTAACAGAGCAGAAAAAAAGCCTCAAATTTGTGTAAAATATGAAAAATATGCCAGATGAAGGAGATAGAAGTTTGCAAAAAGGAGCTGGAGAAAGGAAAGAAGGCCTCTTGGGACACAGGCAGTTATCCAAATGTAGGAAATGATCTCTTTAAATTGTCTCTATTTTTTCTTTTTTTTCTTCCTAGTCTAATGGGCAAAGAAATGGACATGGCAGCTTTGCAGGGGGAGGGAAAGTTACTTCTGAGGAAAGGGTTCTTCAAGGAGTTGAATGAGGAGAATGAGCTTGAACTAGTGGGAAAGGAGATGTACAGGGATACAAAAGTCAGAAGCAGCTTAAAAAAAGCAGACCAGGTTTTAAGCGCTCCTTAGCCTAAGAGAGGACCAGTGCCCAAATCACAAATGCCAAGAGACTGTTTTAGCCAAGAGAGTAGGAGCTAGTCTGGAAGGGAGGCATTTATCTCCAGCTTGGCAAAGAAAGAATTCTAGACAAAGATAGATAGCGGGAGCAAAAAAGAGACTAACTCTGTAGTCATGTGCAAAATCACTCTGTCTAGAAAGGATAGCATAGGTGAAAATCAGCGTTTCAGCATTTCCTACAGCTTATAACCCTAGCTTCCCGTCTCACAAGTCCAGACACTAACCCTAGAGCTACAGAGCCAGATTTCCATCTTCTGCTTGGCTGCCATCCTGTGAAACCTAGTTTGTTTTTGGACTTCAGCACAATTTCTGCTGGAGGGGTGGAAAACAGCTGCAGGTTTGGTGTTTTTGATAATTTCTGGTGAATACAAAACATGGGGATGCACTTCCTCAACAAGGTATGAGCTTAGGGCTTGATTTTCCCATTAGCACAGTACATGGGTTACTGATTTAATGTAAAAGTCTGGGGAAGATAGGGTAGAAAAGAAAAAGAGTATGACCACTGTATCATAAAATAAAAAAGATGATCTCTGTTCCATTCTTGAAAGGCATGGCAGAGGACATGTAGTCTGCACACAGTAGTAGCAAACCGTAGCTAAGCTCTTTGAGAATGCGTTTGTCTCTAAATGACAAGGCTTGGCATCTATTTTACTGCAAAGATCAGAGTCAATGTAGATGCATCTTTGGATATCAAAGCATAGGCTGTGAACTTTGGTCATATTTAAGAGCTTTCCTGTAACCCAGTATTCAAATACTACCCGTTGTTCTCCGTAAACTATTCTGCTTTCCTCATCACTTCACATGATGTAGTTTCAGCTCCTCCTCATGCAGCTCACTTAGCAGCGGGAATCTCATTCAGAAGGGCTTATCTCTCCCTCTAACCCAGGACAGAAGCTTCTGTTCAAGGAGTATGGTGCATAAAGGTCTGGTGAAATATCTAAGTCACAACACCCTACAAAGGTATTTGGACAATAGATCTAGTAATGTTTGTGAGATGCTCAGGTACTTCAGTAATATAAACTTTACAAGTGCTTTTAATAGGTAGCTTTTAAAGCACTAATTTTGTTCCAGTCATACTAGGGCCCACACCTCCCACAGCCCACTTCCCAGTGCAAAATGAGTCAGGAAACTGGCTGTGCAGCTGAATAGCTCTAGCATTCCCTCCCCTCATCAACTGATGACATAGCTCCTTCCAAACCAGTGTGATTTGCTTTGGAGGCTTTGGGACAGTGCCATGTCTGCTTTGGGATAGTGACAAAGCCACTATCCTAATACTTTCTTCCTCGCTAAACAACCAGGAACTGACTTCCGTAAGACCCCTTTTCTGCAAGAGTGACAACTGGGCCCAGTACTGGTTCTTATCTTGTGTCTCTGTTACTGTTGTTACATTTGTTTTAATCTCCTGTCGTGTCTTGTATTTGCACAGTAACCGGTGCCATTATTGCTGAGCTGTGTAATTACACAGTAGTTCTCTCAGTAGCACTAAATGTATAATTACAAAGTTCTCCAAAGTAGAAGGACAAAACAACTGTTCTGTGTTTGCAGCCAACGGAGTTTTACTGTATGTATTTTCCATGCCACTTAGTTTACTGCCTACTTAACTTTCCATAAAGTGTAATTAGGTTCTGGGTAGGGTTGGAAGACACGTGGTGTATAATATATTAACTGCGCTCCTTATTCATAAAGTAACAAAGACTCTGCATCAAGTTAATGCCAACAGTTTCCCTTGGAAATGGCACAAATAATTTGTCACTGCTCATTACTCTCACACTACCATACCATTGTTAGCTTTTGAAAAGAGAGTTTCTAAAATTATCCAGAAGAGCTGATTACTGGTTTTGGTATTGTAATGTTTAAATGGACCAATTCAAGATCTACACATTTAACCCAAGCAAATAGAACTGTTTTGTTTTTGCATTTGTCTTTCTGGCATGTGTGTATTGTTTTATTTCTTTCTGAAGGATAAAGAGTGCCCAGTGGAATAAAGAGAGAGCAGAGAGGCCAGTGTAAGGCCTCTGTTTAAGTGAGGTACTGACTTCTACCTGAGCCTTTTACCAATGGCAAGAATATTACCTCTCTGAAAGCAGAGACAACAGCAGAGGTTAGGCCACATTGCCTGAGAGACTTTCACAAAGCCACAGAGATTTCCCTGTTTGCCGAGACAAGCCAGAGAAAAGGGGATAAAACAACTTCTCCAAGGTCATACACAACAGACCTGCAGCAGAACAAGGAGCAGAAGGGAGGTTTCCTAAATACTTTGTTACTGCTGGGTCCACCTGGGCATGCTGTTTTGCCTCTCTGTAACTGCTCTAATCGACCCAATCTATTTAGGCCTCCATCATTGAAAGAAGCCTGTGCTCCTGTGAATCTGGCTCAATTCATCAATCACTGTACATTTTGATGCTTTCTTTGGAGACAGAGATGCCTACTCTGCAAACATAGTGTTTGCATCTGCATCAGCAGGGCTGGAAGAGGGAGCAGGTTGCAGTCCCCACTCACATGCTAAGAAGATTTGGGTATCTGACTGGCATATCACTTGTGGATTACCTGATTCATAGAAATTCCTGGTAACTGGAATAATAAGAGCCAGCCTCAGCTGGGATTGCTGAGGGTACACTCCTCTTCCATTTCATCTCAGTGCAGGGCTCCTTCAGCTCTGTTCCCCCTTTTCTCCTCCTTGAGGCTGGTGCTGCAGTTTCCAAAGAGAAGAAAAGCAGGAGGACTTTTTGAGTATCTGACCAGACGTGGGACACATCATCTTAGTCAGGTCACGGTACTCATCTTCTCACAAAGAAAAATAAGTCACACAAGACTAGATCTTCAGTCTCCTGACCCAGTCCAGACCAGTTGTAAGGTCAATCTCATTCCTTTGCTTTTCTGACAAAAGATGAACTAGCCACTGCAATCCAGCTCTCTATTACAGGAGTATTAGTCCAACATTAGCAGTCTCTGGCGAAACTGGGGAAAAAGAGAACTGGTACTCTGAGGTAGGTAATAGTGCTCCAGTACAGGTTTCCCAAGCATTATCTGTTTTGCCTCTATTAAATCATTTCACAACTTTGAAAGAAAATGCTATTATATAAAGAGATCCCATTCAGAAATGACTGTCCTAAACAGTAAACTTTGGTTTACAAATATGTCAGTCATCTTCCCTATTTCACAGAATCACAGAATAGCTGGGGTGGGAAGGGACCTTTGGAAATCATCTGGTTGAATTCCCCTGCTCAAGAAGGGTCAGGTAGAGCAGATTGCCCAGGATCATGTCCAATTGGATTTTGAATATCTCCAAGGACAGAGATTCCACAACCTCTCGAGACTGAGCCATCCTCACAAGGCAGAAGTGTTTTCTTAGGTTCAGATGGAATTTTCTGAGTGTCAGTTTGTTCCCATTACCTCTCGTCTGCTCACGGGGCACCCCTGAGAATAGCTTGGCCTCATCCTCTTTACACCCTCCAATAAGGCACATTAATAAGATCCTCCCTGAGCCTTCTTTTTTCTGGGCTGAACAGTCCCAGCTTGCTCAGTCTCTTCTTATAAGGTAATGATGTTCCAGTTCCTAATTAGCTTTGTGGCCCTTTGCTGGACTCGCTACAATAAATCCATGTCTTTCTTGTACTTGGGCAATAGACACATACTCACACGCAGGACAAGATAAAAAAGTAGTATTTAGGTCCTGTTTTCTAATACTGGAAGCACTTTTATTGCTGAGAGCTGGAGTTGCATCATAGCCAGTATTTTTCATGTCATGCTCCTTTTGGCTCTTCTCATCTCCTTCTTCCACCCCCACTTTTTCTCGTACTTTCAGAATATGAATCCCTCTTTTCTTCCAACTGTTGCTTGTCAGTTGAACGCTGACCCAAAGAACTCAGCGAGGCAGTAGTTCTCTTCAGTAAGCCCATATTTCGCTTGAACCTCACTACTGCTCCTTTATTTTAAGAGGTAAGCTTCAAATTGGCTAAGGCAAGCTGCTGAAGGTCTAAACAGAGACATGCAGTAACTATTCGGAAAGCTACAGAAAATTCAGATAGAAGGTAGCAACTTCTCATTTCAATACTCTTCTCATAATAATCATTTCTGATCCTAATAGAGAGAAAAAGACCCTTAATTAACTCTTCCTGCTTATCTGTCTTTCATCTGATTTGAACATGTTGTGTAGGACTCCAGAGCTTTATATACCGCAGTACAGTCTCATCGATACCTATTATGCGTCCTTGCATGTCTTCAGTATCTTTGTCCAGCAGTGGATCTGAAACACAGTCAAAGCTGAAACAGCTACCAGCAATGGCACATGAGGACAAATGAACAGCACGAAAGTCTTAAGCTTCAATACTGTAAGAATACTTCTCAATAGTGTGGCCTATCAATACGGAGCCCTTAAAATGCAGTTTAGAATGCTAAATAATAGCCTTATCCCCACCAGAAACACATGTAGTAACAACATGGAACCGAAGCAACTGCTATTTCAATAGCTTCTAATTAGAGATGTTTGACTTTTTCCATTAAAACCACTTGTATTTTAACAGGAGACTAATTATTTTCTTCCCAAAATGATTTTCTTCACATACTTCTTTGGTTTTCAAAACAGTCTATGGTCCAAATCTGAACTTCTCATTCTTCCCTCCAAAGAACCCAATTTTACTTGAAAAGTAAAAATTCCTGACAGACGATTTTAATTTTCTGTAAGAAAGTCACATACATATTGATTTACCCATTACTGTGTATTTCAAGAAAGCTTTGTTCTGAGGCAAGAATTCTTCATGAATGGTTATTTTTTCCTGACATGACATCTGAATTTCACATCCTCTGTGAAATCATTACTGTTACTAAAGCAATGAGTAATGGGTTTTCCACTGCAAAATTTGATCCACAAGTGGATTTTGGCCCCACTCCTGAAGATTTATCTGATTACTAAGTTGCATGAGTTATCAGTAGTTCCATTTCCATCAAACTTCACATAAATCCTTTCAGTGCTGTAGTCTAAGATGTGATTTGACCAATGTTTGATGCCATCCAATTAAGATGCCCCAAAGCTTGAGGTGGAGGTGATGACAATATTTCAGAAGGAAATAAATAGGAGCCAGGAGAAATCCTTGAGAACAATATTTAAGTAGTGTTTGATAGAAAAGTCCCTTTTTGATAAGAACTGAAAGATGTTTGAAAGAGATTGAGCATAATTCATGGCAGCAAAATTTGAACCAAGTTAAATTTCAAGACTTTTCTAGCAACATTTACAAAACATTGTCCCTAGTTGGTGTTTCTGTCTTCCAAGTATGTCCACCACACATCCTTTGCTAGGTTAAAAGTTACAAGGAAAGATTCATTTTCTGGCTTCATGGCACAAACTAATCACCACCAGCCACTAGCAACCAATAGCTTGCCACTTTACCCTAATACTACGTATGTACACTCAGTTGCATTGCAGGCTTCATTGAAGGAACCATGTTTTCTGTTTAGCCATCTGAATAAAGTGCTTTCTTACCATGAGATACAGAAGAAAACTCTTATTATTGCAGATCATCTTCAGTGGAAAAACACAAAGAAGGCCAACAACAGAAACTGAACCCTATGAAATGCAAGGTCATTTGTAGACTGAAAAAGATAAAAAGTGTTTTACTTCAAAGCTTAGCCTACTATTTGCTTTGCAGATGATAATTGTAATAGAGCGTCACTGACTGACGCTGGAATTGCACTGTGCTGGTCTATATGAACACTCTGGGTATGCCTACAGGAGAACTAGCATGCAGGAGCAGACTCTCTGTTAACACTTCAAGCTAATCACACCAGACCAGGCCAGAGCCATCTCCCAACAGATGCCATGAATCTACTGCTAGTATTGCATGGAGCCCACGATGACAAACTCTACTGAGTTGCAGCATATATTAGATGAGTCCTGGAGACACCTTATCACAGTCAAATGTCTTCCATTCAGCGCAGAACACGGACATAACTCTTCTGAGCATGCTTGAGGTTTGAGCAGCAGGTCATCACCTCTACCAGCAAAATGCTGTGTAAGCAGAATCACAGCATGAAACAACTCCAAAAAGTTACAGCAAAAGTAGGCATAAGGCTCATTATCCCACTTCCTATTTATAGATAAAGACCTGAGGTGAAAAAAGTCAGGATGACTTTCCTTGAGCTGTTAAATAAATCTAAATTACATAAGTCCCAGTTCAGTGTGATATATAAGACCTTCTTTCCCCTCAGCAATCCTCCAATAAAGACTAATGCCTTGTAAACACACCAAGCAAAGAAGGAGAGAGGGAAGAAGAGCGGAAAGAAGAGTCCAGTTAGTGTTCTTATTCAGTGCTAGAAATTGTATTTCTCTCTTTGGTGTAGCAAAAAGCTATTCCTAAACATATGCTGATGACCAAATCATACAGGAGACATAGTATTTATTTAACTACTACTCAAAGATGGACGGTATGGGAAGTGGATTTTTTTCATAGTCCTTAGTGGACTGCTGCAATAAAATCCTCCTCATGTGTCTCCTACCACTGCTGCCATCATAGAGAGAAAAGCAGTGGTCACAGGTGTCTAGACTGCACATTGCACTTCTGTTCAGGAAAAGGCAAATCAAAGATCACTGCAATATTTAGATAGGATGCATTGCTTCTTAGATCCAGAGCCCACAAGCATCCAGGAGGCACAGTGGAGAAGGTAATTCTGCTCCTGCTGAATTAGCAGACAGACGGGTTTACTGGCCAATGAAAGTTCTGATTGCTTCAGGAAAGTGTAAATGACACAATGTCATTTACAAACAATATTATCCCCTGGGGACATTTCTACCTGTCAAATCTATCTATCATAGTGCTTGGTGCTGTACAAAGAGCAAAAGCACTCTCTCTGTTCCCGAAAGCTTCTTATTGTAATGTGCTATTCCTGCTTTCACTAAAGTAAGTGATAAAACTTCCTCTGGGTTTACTGAGGTGAAAGCAGTACTCAAAACGTGCAGGATCTCAGGACATACAGTCAGGAAGAAGATCTCATTTTTTCAAGTACAGCGTGATTTATCCTTAAACTGATCTAAGGTGGACTGATACCAAAAAGGGCTTCCTGCTGCCTGCCATTCCCCTTGGTAATACTTTCCTCTCTTCTTCCTTGGATTGGCATCGGCACTGGCACTAGTTTGGTTGCATGGTGAGTGAAGGGTGTGGTGTGAACAGCAGAGTGTTTATTTTCTATTGGATCAGCAAGCTTCCTTCCTCACCCCACAGCTGCATAATCCCTGAACTGAAGCGGGGTAGCAGAAGGAGCACAGTCACAGCTGGGAAGGTGGAGAAGAAGTGGAAGAAGTAGGGGTGAGCAGAACTCTTTCATCAGTAGCACAGTAAGATCACATAAAGCCTTGTGTGAAACTGCATTGCCAGTTGCAATTTGCTTGCAGCAAATAGGGAATTGATTAAACATCTTGTGCTCGTGGAGTCCAGGGGCTTCCTTATCTCTGGTCTAAGGCTGCACTAGTCATACTCCTGCGCTGCACTAGTCATACTCAACTGATTGCAGTGCACAGGATCTACTCTTTAAGCTTCCGCTTCTTAGCACAGCCTCCCATGCTGGGATCCCAGAACAGCACCACAGTTTTTGTACTGCTTCTGCTTCATCCAGAAAGTCCCTTACACAAGGTGTGGAGCATTGTGGCTATTTAAGAAAAGAAAAAGGTTCTGACTACATGCTCATACTTTTTTTTTTTTTTAATTCATTTATCTCTTAAAGCAGGAAAAAAAGTTCACAAACTTTTGGAAAGTAAAGAAAATAAAATACTTAGGAGTCAAACACATATGGAATTCTGTAGGAGCTAAACTGTGTAAGTACTTTTTAAAAACTGGTCCCAGGAATCCCTACTCCCATCAACAGGTATAGGGGAAAGAGTTTTATATGTGTAAGGCTGATGGTTAAGGCTAAAATTGAAAATCAGTAAGAAGGAAAAAGAAAGAAATGGAAGATTTGTTAGGAGGCATCTGGGTAACAAGTGGCAAAGAAACCAGGTGCAAAACCTCTTTAGTCTGAAGATTTTAAATGATAATATTTGTGGTATCACTATTCAAAAGAAGCATATCATATAAATTCAGGAAATTTAATAATTTTGATACCTGTTAACATAAGGAACAATTAATTATGTCTAAATGTGCTTGAGTATATGTTCTCCCTAACCTAAAGAAATAGCTCGCAGTGACAGGGTATAGAGGTCATTGGGATAAATAAGAATTAAGAATTCTCCTTTGAGCAACAAGGCCCTTGAGTAATCCCATATGCTACATGAACTCTCATTAAAGATCATAAATAACCAAAAAAACAGGTGCTACTGCTGGGAGTGTGGGGTTTAGACGAAATGCCTAGCAGCTCTATTTGCTGAAACAAGGCAGATGCTGCTAGGCAGAGCGCTTGGCTGAGCAGAAAAGAATCACAGACAATTGAGGTTGGAAAGCAGCTCTGGAGATGGGCTAGTCCAACCCCTCTGCTCAAAGCAGGGTCAGCTGGAGCAAGTCGCTCAAGATCATGTCCAGTCTGGTTTTGAATATCTCCAAGGATGGAGATTCCATAACCTCTCTGGGCAACCTGTTTGAGGGTTTGACCACCGTTATAGTTAAAAAAGGTTTTTCTTATATTTAAGTGGGATCCCCCTGAGCCTTCTCTTCTCCAGGCTGAACAGTCCCAGCTCTTAACCTCTCCTTGTATGAGAGATGCTCCAATCCCTTAATCACTTTCATGGTCCTTTGCTGGGCCCTCCAGTATGTCCATGTCTTTCTTGTGTTGGGGAGCCCAGAACAGGACACAGCACTCCAGATGTGGCCTTACCAGGGCTGAGTAGAGAGGAAGGATCACCTCCTTTGACCTGCTGACTATGCTTTTCCTAATGCAGCCCAGGATGCTGCTGGCCTCCGTTGCTGCAAGGGTGCATTGCTGGCTCATGGTCAACCTTGCACCCCACAGGATCCCCAGCTTTTTTTCTGCAAAGCTGCTTTCTGGCCGCTAAACCTCCAGCCAGCGATTATGCATAAGGTTATTCCCCCCCAGACTCAGGACCTGGCATTTCTCTTTGTTCAATTTCGTAAAGTTCCTGTCGGCCCATCTTTCCAGCCTGTCAAGGTCCCTTTGAGTGGCAGCACAATCATCTAGTCTATCAACCCCTCCTCCCAGTTTTGTATCAAAGCTGCTGTCCACAAGCAGCAGCAGGTGGGTTCAGCAGCAGGCTCACATTTTATCCAGTCTTTCTTTTGCTGCTGATACACCTGTAGCAACTCTTCTTATTTCTCTTTACATCTCTTGCCAGATTCAACTCCAGGTGCGCTTCATCCACAATACTTTCCGATAGGCAATCCTCATTTGTTTGCATATGTTTGGGAGGGACCCTTCTGCCCTGTTTTTTTGCTTTACAGGTCCCTCCTGTTCTTATCACACTGTATCCTTTGTTTGCCACCCCAGCCCATCATTTCCTCACTTGATTGTGTGTTGTCATCTCCCTCTCCCGTTGTTCTTCCTGTACCTAAGTGTTTAACAATTCTATGCAAGATAATCTATTCAGGCAGTGAGCTCATTAACAAAAATTAGTGCACAACCAATGAGTAATCCAGGACCAACCTCTGCACTCAGTACCATCTCTGTGGAATTTCATAAATGTAACATTCAGGCACTTGCTTCTAAAAATAGGATAAGAACCTTTCTTTATCTTTATTATTCCTTAATATACTTTGTTCCATTCAGTCTTTAGAATTTCTTACCTGTGCTGTCACAAAGACACTTTGCCATTGTGTCTCTGCCAGACCGTAAGAAGTAGTGAAAGCTATTCTAAAAACAGTGTGAAACTCTTTTAGAAACGTTACTTGACTCCAGTTTCTATTCTGAATCAGTACTTTTCTGTTATTTTCCTGTTGTGAAGACACAGAATCCCAGAATCTCATATGCGGTTAAGGACAGAATTCTCCCTACTTCCACATACAGAAATCCAGATAAAGCCTGCTAGGTGTCCTCCTTTAGTTCTTTTTAGATGCTTTTTGGAGTCTATATGCCCTATGTTTCATTATTGTGTATTCTTTGGAGGAAAAATTGTAAAAATATTTGTTAGGGTTGAGCACCAGAGTAGATTTGCTGAAGGTCTATGGAAGGGTCAGCTGAGGGAATTATGCTGCAAGGAACAAAGGAGATGTGGCTGGAAAGCAAAGGGTCATTCTACTAGAACTGAGATCATTCCCTTTAAATGCTAAAAAACAGGAGGAAGTTTTGCAATTGTCCTTTCAGTCTCTTCTAAGCCTGACAGTAGAGTGAATTCTTGCAGTGGCTATTGCAGTCAGCCATCGCCATCAACCATATCCCTGATATGTATCAGCCAGTGAAAAGCCCTTGTCACAGCAGAGACATCTGATGTCACTATAGATGATCATTAAGTACCTGAATTAAATTCTAACCACCAGCAAGTAGAGAAAACAGATTTTTTACTGTAAAGAGCTAAGCACAGCAACCAGTTCTCTTTAACAACTTCTTCTTACCTATTTATTTGTGTCTAGGGGGCCCATCCTGAAAATATTTCAGCTAGAGATTGAAAGGGACTCTCATGTGGATAAAAGTATTTATATGCTTGGATTTGGGCTTAGGTACTTCAGCAGAATGGCTTGAGTTTTCAGGGCCTTCACTTCAGAGAAATCTTGAAAAAAAATTGATCAGTTTTGAAAAACTTTTATGATTTAGAGAGTGCAATAGTAGCAAAGGATCCAGGCAGACAATCCTTTACACTGAATGTTCTTGCATTTGTCAGCTATTGTCAAAAACCTGAAATATTAATATGTTTATGCTCTATTAATTAACATTATTTAATTATTTATAAAGATTTCTACCAACTCAATTTGCTGATAGAAATGAGAAAAAGATCCTTGCTGTGCTGTGCTTTTAGTCAAGCTGAACAGAAAAAACAAGGTGCCCAGGGCAGAAGAGAAAGGAGGAATGATTTCTTACAGCATCAGAGGCTGAAAGAAACCTGAAAAGAATACAAGAAAAATGAGAATTAGGCCACAGGGCTGGGTTCTTCTGAAAAGGGAATATGGGGGCCATGGTGTAATTTGGAAGCAGCTCTAGTTGACCAGATGGGTGGTCATGACTGTCATGTCATTTGTTTCTCTGTCAACAACGTTTATGCATGTGGGAAGATCAAACCAAGACAGAAGAGGGATAAAAAGTCAAGCACAGTAAGAAGCTTTTCATTGTGTTTCATAGTCATACAGGACACTTCAGAACCAGCCTCACCAAGGAGCTGTGTTTGTCAGATTGTAACAGGGAGAACAGCTGTGCAAGAAGGACCCTCAGACCCTTATTTTCTTTGTACTCTTCTTCCTCTTCTCAACCTTGGGGAACGCTTTTAGTCCAGAGAAGGTTTTTCTGCCAGAAAAGAGGTAGGGGTAATGGCTTAAGAGCCTGGAGAAAGAGTCAAAGAAAATGCCAGGAATAGAATGACCGTCCCTATGGTTCAACTCTTTCTACAATCAGCAGTTTAGAAATTCGTTGAGCTGGAGACTGCATCTGGGCACACATTACTGCTTTAAATGTTGCAATGATTTTTTATTGCTTTAATCTTTTATACAGTAAAAGCCCAATGGGGTCTTCCGAGCAAAGTCAAAGGATAGTAGCAGTGCTTTTCCTTCTGTGGAGATGCAATGGGCACAAGGAAGTGTAGCTTGTATTTGAGTCCCAAGAAAAAAGACTTCTAGGTAATATTCATTCAAAAGCTTTTAAGAAAAAAAAAATCAACAATGCTTTGCTGTTCCACAAATGCTATGTCTGTTACAGGATATAACAAAATATTTAAGCAGCGTATAAAACAATAACAGGATGCAGCACATCATTATAGGCAAAGTATTTGGAACATAATGTGAAACTGCAGTAAATCCCATCCCTCCCCCGACTCACCCTGTTCCAGCCATCATCATAAAGACACTTACTCTACATAAAGGCAGTCAATTCTTGATTATGCATAAGTGCATTAGCAGTCTGCACATTAATCTAGACCACATTTGTTCCCTAACACCCTAGGCTGAAGGGAAGTCTACAGAAAGCCCATGCTGCTTATATTAGGCCTTGTCAAATTGCTGAAGAAAACAATTTACAAGGTTTAACAACTTGCATACACAGAGATGTACTAAATATATCTGTACAGATCAATTTAAATAAGTTTTGTATTAACTAGATACCTTTTTTCTTGAAAGGGATCCTCTCTAGGATTCCCGAATGCTCAGAGCTGACTCTACCCCTGTATAACAGATTTGTTAAATCCTTACCTTTGCTCTTCAGTATTTCCTCTAAAAGAAGAACCACCTACCAAGAAAGGGGAGGACAATTTCAAGATGAACTTGATGTTCAAAGACAGTCTAGTTCAAATTATTTCTTTTCATTGAGAATTCTTAACTATTAAGCTGTTTTCTGTATGGTACAGGAAGCTGAAGATTTGAAATGACCAAGATTATCCTAAGCTAAAGCAAATATTCCTTCATGGGGAACTTTAAATTATTTATTTATAGAATTACAGAGCTGTAGCTTTATAGCATTTTTCATACATAATTCACATAAAGCAGTGTTTTTTTATCATCTCAATCTTTTAACTGAAAAGACTGATGAAGATGGCTTATAGCCGTTAGCATGTGTAGCTAGCAAACATGGTTCAGTATTTTGTTGAAAGAAAGAAATGATACCTAGAAAAAATATTGAATTTTTGGACTTTTTGTCAATCAGAGCAAAATTTGAACTTGACAACAGGTACTGCAAAATTATTTTAGTCGGGCCTCAGGTTATTTTATCCTTAAGTTCTAAAGGACTCTTGACTTTTTATTTTCCAGAGACATGAGATAATAGCTCCCCTAAGACTTTGGCTGTCTCCCAGAATAAAGGAGCAGAACTGTTCCTAATGATATTTGTCCCTGAAAACAGTCTGTATTGATTTTTTTTTTCAGTAATGTGTGGAATGAAGCTTTCAAGTAAAGCTACATTCATCCTTCAGAGTTCCTTGCTGTTCCAGCTGGGAATTTTATCTAAAACTAACACACACGAGGTCACTGACAGTGTCAGGATTAACTATATGGTCTACTAAATGTTCTAAAACAAATAAAAAAACAGTTTATATGTAGAAAAAAGTAATTCTGGGAAAAAAAGGAAATGATATCTTCCTAGGGCTTCCCACTAATCCACCTGTGCAAGCTCTTCTATATTCTCTGAGAGGATGCACATGTTTGTTACTTTAATGCTAAAGTCACCAATCCAAATGCCACAGTTCCACAACTAAGTCTTAAAGAACTCCTCTTGTAACACTCTTCCTGTTTGATTCTTCTTCCCTTACAACAGCATATGGATGAATTATATACTACTTTCCACCTCAACACACATGCAAGTTCACATTTTCCCTTGGTCATTTCTTATTGAAAAATCTTGTTGCTATCTGTCTAAATACTTTTCAGGTATAACTAAACTTAATATTAGCAGTTCTCATATTATCTCCACACGTGCTAAATTTTTATTGCTTATCAATCCTTTACCCATTCTATTCAAGCTAACTCTTGGACTTGGTTCTAGTTAGTGGCATTATGTTCTCCCTCTCTTCCAGGTAAACTAATTTCTTGTGTTCCACTATATCAAATGCTTTTCTGAAGTGTATATAGTTGTATTTCCCTTAACCAGAAAATCAATAAACTTTTCAAAGTTAACTATCAAATCAGTCTCATAAGATCTGTTCCTAAAATTCTTCTTGGAGAAGTTATTCCTCCAAATAGGATTGAAAGATTTTAGATTTTCATGCAATTTGGATGTGCAAGCATATTTTCTATATTTTCTCCTTCTCCAGAAATCCTCCCCCAGTAATATTTGCATCTTCACCTGTCTCAGCCAAATCTGAAAGAAGAATCGAGGCCATTGAAGTATGAAGTGCTTATAAGTTTTATGATAGTTGGTGGGTGAGTAGAAAAAAAACTTAGGGAAAAGATAATTAAACTAATTGTCCAAAGACATGTCTGCACTGTAAGCTCGGTAGATACTTCTTCTATTTGTCCTCTTAGCCTGGCAATCAGCATTTCTATGGGCTGACCTGGCAGCATGGTGTACCAGCTGCTAACATAGCTCTGCAAAATGCAAAACTTAGTCTAACCCCTGTTCACCTGCTCAGTAAAAGTCTTGGCAAGAAAGAAGAAAACTGTCACTAGATTAAAAAAAAAGAGAGAGAGAGCTCAAGTATTGCGAGGGAAAAGGGCTAGGGAATTTGAAGCTGGAGTTAGTGCTACAATAGGAAGGTACATTTTTTGTGTGATGGAACAAAAGCCGGTAAATGCGTGGGAAGGATATAGAGGACATTAACCAATAGAAAATTAGATATTCTTAGACCTGCCTCTCACAAAGCAATCTGTTCTGCCCATGATAACACAGGTGTTAAAGTTCACTTTTTAGCCTTCACTTCTTTTTTTCATCAAATTAACTCATTGTACCGTGGTGACTGAGCTGCTTCCATTTGCTTAGGGCAATGATTCATACTGGATTTAGACCATTTACCTTAAAGAAATCCTGGAGATTTTCCACATCCAATTTCTTCTCAATCAAGCTGATTTCTTGGACTATCAAAATAAAGTTCTCTATATTTATCATCATTTGCCTTTTTGAAATAACTTTCAGATTTACTTTTTTTTCTCTTTTAAAACTCTTTCAATCAATTAAGTTGAATTAATCTGTGATCCCATCAGAGTTATTGTGTAATCTCACCCAGTCTTATTCACTGTAACCAAAATCTACCTTGACATCATTTTAGTTACGTATTGCCATAGCAATCTCCTAGATTAATAACGTGGTCTTCTGAGTTTGAGAAAGGCATTTTGACCTGTCAATAATCATTTTTATGGGTATGGAAACAAATGTATGTGGATCACCTTTATATTGAAGAGCATACTTTCCTCAGCTATTCTTTATATAGTTAGGGAACATCACATCAGTTTAATCACATTTATTTATTTACCTTTTCTCCTCCAAATTTTCCGCATCCTCTTTCACTTTGAAGAAGTGTAGGTAGCTGTTCTAGTCCATGATGAAATCCCAGTGCCACTTATTACTCAATAGTTTATTACTGTTTTAAAATAACATTACAAAAAGTTAAGAGAAAGAAGAAAAAGGAAAAAAAAGGAAAAAAATCTGATCCGGTTTAACCTGTAAGTGACATTTAAATAGGCAGAAACCAAAGATATAATTTGATCAAGATACAGAGATGATTTATTACTTCTCTTGTGATAAAAGCCAGAGGCTTTTATCATATATGAATGCTCCATTGTGCTGGATGCTTTACATTGCATAATGAAACGCCATGCCCCTTCACTTTTCTATATTAAGAATTTGTTAGAGGGTAATGTAAGGATCTTCCAGATTCTAACTCCCTATGCTATCAAAAAAGCATCAGTTTTAAGAGTCCTCTTTAAAAAGACAAAAAATTGACACTTAATAAAGCAAAAGACAAAAAGTAGATACTGACAGAGGAAGAAACAACAAGAAAAAATGAGGTAGTTAGTACACAAGGCACTGGCATTCATCTTACCTCGCTTCATATTTCTGCAGTTTCAACACCCACAGCTAAAACCTAGGGTTTTCTTCACAGTCAGGCAAAAGAAATCAGCATATCTAGACTCAGATTCATGCAAGTCATTCCAATAATTTCAGCTCTAGAATGAAGTGTCCTGTACCTTGGAAGTGCCTATTTCTTTCTTTCTTTCTTTTTTTTTTTTTAATAAAGTGAGTTTAGGATGAGTAGGTCAGATTAGGTGAATGTATATGTGCTCATAAGTGTGTATTGTGCAAATACATCATTTGCTGGAAGATTTGCATAGATATTACAGCAAAGGAATTGTTATCCTCCTGTTTTTAGTCACTTTGTTTGGGTAACTCTGGCTGCTGGCAAAGAAACATTGCAAAGAGGATGCATACAAATTAAAACAATAAATATATACAACTTAAATAATAAAGAAATTGTTAGTTAGCTAACACAAATGAGAGCTAGAATGCAATGAGCTCCTAGTCTGAGCATTGGTTCACCATCCCAGTAAGTCACCTGAATAGTCTTTGCTGGCCAGGCAGGCATCAGTCAGAAGCGGAAGGGGTGACCTTCCCTGCTCACTAAGAGATTCTTGTGTTGCTGAGCTGCCATCTTCCATCAACTCTACCAGCTCTGTTCTTTTGGTTTAGGATTTTATGTCTTTCAGTTTTGATGTTCTCCCTCTTAAATCCTTGAACTGCAAACAATCCCCATCTCAACAACCTCACCTCTATCTGTAATCTTACCTTTCTTATCTTCCGTGGCTCTGCTCTACAGCCTTTCTCATAGCTCTTTCTTACAATTTCCTCTGAAGTCTGAGCCAAGGTTGTGCAGCTGGGCCATATCAGAGCTCAGCCTTGGCTCCTTGGATCACAGACAGATGAAATCATGAGAAGCGTGGAAAGTCACAGAAGAGTTACAGAGAGAGGAATATAGAACATTTCTAGGAGGAATCTGAAGGGGAAAAGAGAGAAGCTTTTTAGATGCACATGTGGTGATTCTCCTGTGAGTACAAAGTAGCTTGGGTTAGAGCAAGAATTAGAAAATTTGAAAATGCAATTTGTTGAGGATATGGAACGGTACCATTGCATCAGTGGAGGTGGGAGAGATCACCTCATCATACCTTTCACAGTGGTAAGAAAGACCAAGAGACAAGAAGGGAAGGTACAATAAAATACTAGAAAATGAAGATCAAAAGCAGTTAGTTTTGTATGATGGAGAAAAGAAGACAAAGAGAAAAACAACATGGTTAGAATATGACCTTTGCTGCAATATTTTGAAAGTGAGAGGGGATTATTTATCAGGTTCTGCAGAAAGATTTTTCCAGATGTAGAAATGAAAGTGCAGATCTTTATCTGCACTATAGAGGAGAGATTTTACCTGTGAACAAAAGATAAATCTTTGAGATGTCCTGGAAAAAAATGCATCAAAATGGAGGGAAAGGCCTTGCCAAAACATCGGCCAACATACTGGACTCAGTGACGGAGAAGATGGCATTTTAATCTCCACAGCTACTGAGAAAAAAAAGGGTGAATAAGAGAGAAGAGCAACAAGAATAAGGGCATACAGATGTTTGAACTGTGATGGGTTTAAACTAGGATGTGACATTCGTGAAGACATACCAGAATGACAGGCTGAAACTAAGCATCTTCCTTTAGGAGTCTCTAAAATCATAATATTGATGTGTGGCAGCAATTGCATTTCTGCCCTTATTCGGGAAAATACTTATGAACTTGCCTAACCTCAAATATATCCTCTCATGCCCCTTGGCACCATGCTTAATAACCTGGAGCAACTTCTCTTGTGATCCAGAACTGGGATCAAATGTGTTTGAGGAGACATGTCATTGTTTATTTTAAATAAGATATGCAGGGGTAGGTGGCAGTGGAAATAAGCAAAAATATTGTTGGTGGAACAAACAAAATTAGGGCCTTCAACCTAGCAAAAAATTAATATTCTCCAGGTAATAGTTCTGCAATGTACTTCATTGCTGTCTGATTAGTATTCTTTTATCATACTTTATGAGAGAGACTAATGTGATTATACTTTAGCCATATTAGCAAAAACAAAAAAAAAAAGGAAGATGATAAGATTCAATTAAAAATTATGCTAATTTGATAGGATGGAAAATTGCTTATGTTGGGTACAAACGCATTACTAAGATACATTGGCTGTCCTTAGGAAAAGTTTCACAGTGCTTATCAGTATTTATTTTATAATAATTCATTCCACAAGAAGGAGAGCCTGAAGGAAAAAATGTCTACTGTAAAAGCTAACACCACTCTCAGTTTGTTGTTGGGTTTAACAGAGCCAGTTTTAACAATAAAGCCCTGATTGGCAGTTTGACTATGTCTACCTTGCCACGCCGCAGAGATATTGAGGTTCATTCTGGATAATCTGGTTTGCCTTTTAGGGATAATATAACTCAGTCTACATTAACATACTTTGTTTCTTAGCAGATCTGATTAGTCTATGTCAAGCACAGTGCTAATGTAGCTATACGACATCTCATTCCGTAGGCCACCAAATATTTAGGACCTTTTCCTTAGAGGAGTTCCAGGTGCCATCTGCATCTGATTTAGCCAGAAGAAATGTGCACAGTACTGAACCATTCTGCTTAGTTCTAAGGTTTGTTTTTTTCTGTTTATAAGTAAATTTATTTATATTCATGAGGGGATCAAGCCTTAGACTCTGATCATTTAGCCTTATGTAAAGTTGTAGTAACTATGATATATCTTTAAATTTACTAAATAGGTACTCAGAAACCCACTTAATATTGACTACCCCTCGGTGCAAATTAGACTACATACTGCTAACAAGAAACACGATAGCATGACAGATACCTACATGGCATTCTTCTTTAATTACTCACTGTATCCTGTAATTCAGATTTTAAACAAAATGCTTTTAAAAAGCACTTTTGTAGAAGCGATATTTCCATTGATTCATAGCTTATGCCTAGTGTCAACATGCCATAAAAGTTGAACCAAAATTCATTTTTCAGTTTTTCTTTCCGAAATCAAAACCTAACCTTTTACAGCATACTGTTTTGCACTTCCATTTCTGGAAGTTCAAACAAAAGCAAAGGAATTCTCCAAACCACAAAGATGAAAACCACCTCCTTCCCACCTGCCCAGCAGTCTGAGTTTCATGCAGGATGAAAAGACTATAGGTCCCTCTCTCACTAGGAAAACTCAAGGTAACACCTGCCACAACAATATACTAACCACCAGGTTAAAGTGAATAGTGATGATGGGCTTGCAATTTCTTACACATGATTTTTTTCACTCTGCGTGGTTTAACTAAGTGTTAAGAAAGAAAAGAAAGTAAAAGAAAAGAGAAAAGAAAAGGGAAAAGAGAAGAAAAGAGAAGAAAAGAGCAAAAAGAAAAGAAAAGAAAAAAGAAAAGGAAAGGAAAGGAAAGGAAAGGAAAGGAAAGGAAAAAGAAAAGAAAAGAAAAGCAAAAAAAAGAAGAAAGCTTCTAGAGCCATTTGGAACATTTACTTACAAAACAATCCTTGCAAACCACCTGCAAAACAAAATTTGATCTGTCAACAAATCAGAAAAGTATAAATTGAATTGATGGGCACTTTGAAATCTATTCGAAAAGACCCGAAAGTTCATAAATTATAGCACTTTTCCTATGGCTGTGAGATCTCACTTTAAAGATCATCTTTGAACCAAAATGAAAAGAGACTTCAACACAGAATTTCAGGAAATTGCCTTAATTTCTGGATACTTTATAAATTTTGGTTTATAAAACTTGATTCTTCACATTAAACTAATGAAGAGTACAAACAAATCTGGGGGTAGTCTCAGGGGAAACAAAATTGCATTAATCAATAAATAAATTCATAAGAAAAAGTCTAGTACCAGTCCAAATGGGTAGGCTATCCCTCATGTAACTCAAGCCATCTGAAGCCTAGGTGTGTAATGTTCTCCACTAGGGTTAGTGGAGAAAGAGCTAACTTCAAAGGACAGTTTATCCTATCCAGTTTGGACACATATTTTAGAATAAAGTGAATCATACACAGTGCTTATTATCTCTGCTAAGTAGCATAGAGGAGCTGTTTAAATATGCATCTTTTAGATAGCTAATGATAGGGAAAATGAATACCATGCTGATTTTTAATCACCTTCTGCTTCTAACACTATAAGCAGTAGCTTGTTCATCTTGCAGGCTCCTTCTCCACTTACAGATCTGCAGCTACTGGTCTAGTGGTCTGGGAACAAGAAGGAACATGACCCATCAACATCAGAACAAGAAGAAGGAACAAGACCCATCAACATCAGAACCAGCTGGGCCTGAACAAAGTGTTTACACCAAGAGGAAGAGATGGATGTCATCCTATGGCAGATGGAAGCACCCACCTGCAGGCCTGCTTTCATACCTCAGTGGGATAGTGGGAAGCAGCTATTAATTCTTGCTGCTCACCCATGATATTGCCACCAATGATACTGCCAGTTGTGACCTTGAGAATAGCAAGACTGACTACTGACGTCTGGAGGTGAAGGTAAAAGTCATGGGAGCCTAGGTGGTGTTTTCCTCAATTACTCCAGTGAAGAAACGCAGAGAGGCTTGGGTAGGAGTGGATGCATCTTGCAGGTTGACTCCCGGATGCACAGATGGTGTCACAGACCTGACCTGGCTCAGGATTTTACAGCCATGAGCCCGTCTTTGTCCTGATGGGGAATACAGAAGATGGTGCTAGACTCTTGACAGAAATATCTGTCCCATGACAGAAAAAGAGGCAATGAGCTCAAATTGAAATACAGGAAATTCTACTTAAACATAAGAAAAAACGTTTTTACTAAGGGCAATCAACCACTGGTACAGGTTGCCAGGAGAATTTGAACAGTCTCCATCCTTGGAGATATTCTAAGGCCAACAGGACCAGGCCCTGCTCCAGTTGACCATGCTTTGAGCAAGGGGTTGGATTAGATAATCTCCAGAGGTGCCTTTCAACCTCAGCCATCCTGTGATTCTGTGATTGTAAGTCCAGCTGACAGCTGGTGACTAGGGGCACCCCTCAGTGGTCAGCACCTGGGCCGATACTATCTAATGTCTTTATTAACAACCTGAATGACAGGAGAGGGTCTGCTGTCAATAAGTTCATGGATGAGATCAAACTGGCAGATACATTGGCAGACATTGAAGGTCAAGGCTACTATTTAGAGCAGGGTCTCAACTGGGTGGAGAAAAAGGTTAACAGGAACACAGTGAAATTCAAAAAAGTCAAGGGTAAAGTCACGCATCTGGAATGAAATAACCTTGTGCATCAATACAGGGCAGTAAATACAGTCAATGATTGACTGGCTGGAAAGCAGCTTTACAGAAAAGGATCTGGGGCTTCTGGTGGACCACAAGTTGAACACAACTCAGTAATGTGTCCTTGAAGCAGTGAAAGTCAACCACATCTGAGCTGTATTAGCAGGAATGTAGTCAGCAGGTTGACGTAAGTCATTATAAACCTCCATTCAGCGCTAGCAAGACTGCATCTGGAAGATTCTTTCCACTTTTGGCTCCCCGGTATAAGAAAGACATTGACATACTGGAGCAAGTCCAGTGGAGGGCCATTGTCATAAACAATTAGGGAACTGAAGCACACAACGTAAGAAGAAATGCTGAGAGAGCTGAACTTAATCTGAAAAGAGAATACTAAGGGGAGGTTATATTGTTCTTTTCAGCTACCTGATGGGAGCAGATAAAGGAGACAGAGACAAACTCTTCTCAGAGGTGCAAAATGATAGAATGAAAGGCAATGAACAAAAGTCGGAATAGGGAAATTCCAGTACAGAAACTTTATTCACCATGAGGGTATTGGAGCTGATTGCAGAGATGCTGTAGAATCTCCATCCTTGATGATCTTCAAAACAGGGCTGGACACAGCCCTGAGCAACCCAATCTAATTGGACCTGCTTTTAGCAGGGGACTGGGCTAGACTTCTTCTGGAATCTACATGATTTTATGGTTCTGTGATTGCTCATTGCCTTGTAGGTATGCCAGTAACAATTAAGGACATCTTTGCCCCTGATGCCAGTGCATACCCAGAACAAATATACTCTCCTCATGTTGTGGAGCTTCCACAGTATATAGCAAATAAAAGATAGAAAGTAGAGCACAAGGCATGGAAAATGGCAATAAATTGTCATTATATATCCTGCTTTCTAGTACTATTTTATGGAGCAATTTTTTCACCTGATTCCCAGCATGATATTATCCTTATTGCTTTTAAATTGATTTGCTTCCATCATGACTGTCCTCTAATGTTGGAAACACATGCGAACATACTGACAAACTAGAGAAGAGCTGACAGAAACATGGAGAATGTTGTCACAGAGAAGAAAATCTGAATCTAAATGACAAAAAACATTTAACTTTTTACGAGGGTTTTATTTTTATTTTATCTCAAACTGCTAAATCAAAAGGATTTGTAGAAACTTCCATCTCTATTTGAAAGCCTGGTCACAGTTTCTGAATATCTTCTCCACTCTCTCATGTGCAACTCTGGTTGAAGAAAAATGAGAGGGTAAGCCTTACTTTCTGATCTCCTGAGGTGGTTCAGGTATGCAGACTATAGAAAGCAAGGCATGCGTGCATGGAAGGATCAATATGTGCTTCCCTGAATATCTGCAATTGACTGCTGTTGGAGGTAGAATACTTGGCTACGTAAGTCTTTGGCTTGGCTATGTATATTCTGATGTTCTGCACGCTTCCAAGAGATGGGAAAATACATCAGTTTAAACCTCCCCTTCTGTACCTGTAGTAATGGGAGGTGCAATATCTTTTCCATTCAAGACTTTTCTAAATGCTGTTTTTCAGATGAGATATTAAAAACAATGTATATGCCTGTGTTTGCTATCTGCTTGCATGCCTACGCAGTATTCTTAGGGTCAAGGAGTGTATTTACTATGGTAGTGCCAAAGATCCAGTCAGAATCTGGGTCCCACTGTGATACACAATTTCTGAAGAGATTCATATGAAAATACTGTAATCTTCGGACTTTGTAAAACAGTTACTATTATTTCTCACCAACCACTATGTCTAGCTCTCTATTTAACAGAGAGAAGGCAATGGACATTCTCAATTCCTCATGATAAGCAGGATTAAAATGTTGCCTACACATTCTCTTGTATAAAATCAAATGTCAAAATGTGATAAGGTTACCATATTTTATTTCTATCAACATCATGCTTGATAGGAAAGATTTCACTCATTCACTCATTATTTGTGGATTGCTGCTTTACAATTATATTTTAATTGACTGGATCACCAACTTGAACATTTAATATTACGGTATCATTAGCACATTTATTATTCATCTAAATCTTACAATTACAGCAATTAAATTGGTTGCCTTTTAAACACTTGGTTCACTGATCTTTAATTAGACTTCTATGAACTGAATTACATAAAAAAGGTGCTAAATGTTACAATTGTAGTAAAAGGGTTTATTTGCCATATTATACAGGACAGATTTAGATAAGTGTCATATGTATTACAGCATGCCGCCTCCTTGATACTTTCTGGTTACCTAGTGATTCAGAGACTACTTATTAAATAACATGGTGGGAAACTTCATTCTCCTTTAATTCCAGTATAGGCTCCACATAAAGAATATAAACATAGTTAAGCAATTCAAATGCACAGCTTCACCTGCATTATATTAAATCTTTATCTTTCCTGTCCTCCAGTTTCACAGAAGGGATGATCTTGATGTCATAGTTACAAGGCTACGTGTACATTTTTGCGTACTTGCCTGCAAGCTCACTGCTGTTAGTCTTTATGTATGCTATTCTCTTGTTTTAAGAAATTACATTTCCAGTGTGGGCTGCAAGAATTTAATTTAAAATACAAAGAAACTAAAAGAGAAAACCATATGCGACAGCAATTTAGGGATTCTCCTCTTTCCATAAATACATCACTCAGCGTTTCCTTTGAGTAAAAAAAAGAAAAAGAAAATTCAGTATCAGTTAAGACATAGAAAAAAATTGGAAACAATTATGACCTTTTAAAATTCATAAATTGTTTACGTCTTAAATTCTGAGTACAGCTCTAAACCCCTAATTTCTAAGAAAATATTAGAACCGCCAAGTGTTGAAGGAAGAATGATCTAAGGTACTGATCTTTGATTTTTCCCATTTGGGAAGTGACTTAGGATCTTCAGTCTGGAAAAGAGATGACTCAAGGGAGATATAATACAGGTATACAAAATTATGAGAAGCATGAACAGAGTGAATAAAAATTGATTATTCACTCTGTCTTCCAATACAAGAAGAATAGTAGGAAGCATTAATCAATGTTAGTTGGGGCAAGGTGCAGAACAAACAAGAGGAAATGATTATTCATGAATGGGTAGTATATGTGTGAAACTCCTTGCCAATGACCTCTATGAAAACAAATGGTTTCAGAGGAGACTGGAGAAGCAACTGGAAGAGAGATACATTTTTATTCAGTGTTGAAAGCTTATACATTTCTATTGGAAAATTCTTAAAGGAGGTTTTGTTTGTTTTTTTTCCTCCACAAAATCTGTTTTTCACAGAGGATTTAACTAAAAAAGTAAATAAAACCAAACATTTCCCTTGAGAATTACTGCAACAACAGTTATACTTGGGATGCCTTATGTCCTATTTGTCCTCTTTGAAGCAATCTCTTTTGACACAGTCCATGATGCATCATGACTTCCCATCCTGATTAGTTGTTTGGGTATGTAGTCTGAGACAGTCTAATTGAGGAATCATTCAGAGGAGCGACACAGGACACCTGAACTATATTCTCTATGAACACTCCTGACAGTGTTTCTCAACAGAGTATTTTTGGTTCTCCGATGAAATTTTGTTTATCTATTACAGAAAAATTGGTCAAAAATATTCATCAGCGTTCAGTCAGAATCTTAAGCTTAGGATATTTTGTCGCAAACTCAGCACTTTCAAATCTTCAAAAATCTCAGGAGTTGTAGTCAGAAGTATGGGCTCATTCCTGATCTACAGAAAAAGGTGATGTTCAAGAGATGTATGGTCAAGCAGGACCTGAGCCATAAGAGTTTTCTTTCCCTATTACCTTGATAGTCTACTTAATCCACTCTATTTCACCTCTCCTTGTATAGAACAGGGATAACATTTCATTATTTCTTATGGTTATGAGAAGACAAAAACCCATTAATGACTAAGAAGTGTTCGAATCTTATGTTGATGAGGATCATACAAGTGCTTAGCAGGATAATACAGTATTTTGGCTATGCTCTTTTAATGAAGCCATTAACAATTCACAAAAGCCAATGATGAATTTTAAGCAATGAAGAGAATTAGCAGTTAATTTGAGAAAAGCTTTGGTAAGATCCTCAAACAGAAAAATGAAAGGATCAAACTGTTAACAGGAGAGTTAATTAGAAGTGATGCAATAACACAGGAAACCTCATAGGTGAGATCATTGTATGAAGTCTAGTGATACAAAGATTCTCAAAATCAAGTAGATCTTGCTAGTATTGAATGATAAGAGGAGAAATCTGCTTTATTAAATTCCTTAATTGAGATGTAATTATCCAGTGGTAGGACAAAAATGAAAAGATCATGAGAATCACAGGTATGAGTAGGACCAATTCCAGGCATCCCCAGCGTACTTCAAGCTGTCGCTCAAATAATGACACATTTTTCTACCTCTTTTTGACCATATCCTTATAACCACTTTCTACGACTTGGAAGGAAGTGCTCTAGTGGTGGCTTAATGGGTAGGTTCAGAAAGTTCTATATCAGATGTAATTTGCCTTCCTCCATTGTGTCTGTCTTTTACTTGCGGTAGGAAAGGTCAAAACAAAGTTCTTACCCTTTATCTTCAAAATTCCATTTCCCTGTTAAGATTCTGTACTATAACCTTCCTACGAAGACTTACAGACTGTGCCTATATTACTAAGTACTAAGAGGTCTATGAACCAATGCCTAGCCTCAAGGGCAAGTGGTACTACAAAAGATTTTTTTTGTAGATAGGGAGAGTGAAGCTAATGAACAGCTCGGTACAGCGGTTGAGATCTCTTCCTGGCCCTCTTCTATTTGGTAGTGGAAATGTATCGTCTGCCTAAAAGTACTGTTTGTTCTTAAATAGCTCTTTAAAGAAAAAAAAGATCTTTTCTTCTACAAAAAACTTTCTCTATGAGTATAGTCACTGCAACTAGACTATACACACAACAGCATAGTTGGAGCATTTCCAACTTTTTTTTCAAGTTTTAGGCTAATTGCAAATATATTCAAGATTCTAATCAGCTGGATCACTATCACTTCCACAGTCATGTGAAGAAGAATCGTTCTTCAACAGATTAAATCAAAGCTTTGAATGCATCAAGTGATACCTTTTCTTAGATTTAGACATTTCCCAAGTTATGAAAACTCCATTTAGACAATGTTACATACATTACTTTAGCACCTATGGATTAGTCTAAGAAAATATTAAAAATACCAACAGGATTAAGGTGCTTAGGTACTCTTGGAAATCTCAGCAGAACCCAGAATCATCCCACGTCTTTAGTTATCCTGCAGATGTATCTGCTCGGAGCCTGTTTTCCCTCTCTGGTCAATGTAGATACTGGAACTGCCCCACAAAAGTGCCTTTTCTCTCTGTCCTAATTCTCCCACTAAGATTTTGATAATTCTATCCCTTTTTAAGGTTCCTTGATTCCATATCTAAAGTTACCTGGAAGAACTGAGGCCTTTCTTTTCTCTACCTTGAATATCTCTATAGATGACAGACATTTGCTCACAAATGCTTCCTTTTTTTTTTTTCCTCTGTGTGCCTCTCTTGTGCTCTCTACATTTCCTACAAAAGGGTAAAAAATACTTCCCTGGAATTTCATAGTTAGTTAGGGAGTGTGAGCTCTCTGTTCCTAGAAAACTACTTCTCATCCATCAATGTTCCCGCTCTCTATCTCTCGTTTTACAGCTCCAACTCTTGTGCTATCAGGACAGAGTTGACTTCTTGCCTCAAGCGGAAGAGGCTATCCCTTAGCAGGTATGCACAAATGACTGCACTAGTGGATAACATCAACATGTTGCTTGTAAGATTGTCCTTCACTTTCTTGAACTACTATTTTCCCTGTCTCCTGAGCTCTCATGGTGATGAAATAGCAGTGTAACAGTAGCTTGAAAAGAGACAAAGTGGCACCGTTAATCTCCTCCTTCCAAACTATTTTCTCCAGTATATGCCTGAAGCCCTGTCCTCTGAACGACCACTCAACAGAGCTCTCCTGAACCTACAGTCCACCACACCCCTCATTGCCTACAACCAGTCTTGAAGAGACCAGAGAAACTGATGCAACTAGACTCCACCCCTATGCATTTTTACAGACTAAATGTAAAATGACTTGCTGAAGGGTCTGCCGATACTGGGTAGAAGATAGGAGAATGGTAACTGTAGATTGGGTGGAACACTCTCCCACGCCTCAACAGCAATGAAACAACCCCCCAACCCATTATTGTACTTAACTGCTTGTAAACTGAACAAGGGACAAAAACAGCTTTGTTATTTTCCTTGCTTTACACAGCATGGGTCTGACAGCATTACATGTGTTTAAGGACCTCTAAATTGTCAATCACTCAATATCTCTGTGTGATCTAAGGAGGCAGAGACAAAAACAAAGGCTAGATATATGGCAAATTCTTTAATTCTTCAAATTTGAGATGGGGAGATTTCTCAAGGCCTAGGAAAAGAAAGACGCTAGTCCTCAGGTTCTCTGTGAGAACTAGTAGAGAAGGTCTTTGTCCTAGCCAGCAAGTTTGTCAACAGCAGTCTTGGAGTGATTCAGGCGGCCATATGAAACGAGAATAATTTGTAAAGAGTTTTCAATATCATGAAAATGATTTTGAAATGAATATCAGAGTTCCTTTTCCCCAGTGTCCTTCCCTTTTCACATGACAGCCTTGAGTAGCTCCAGCTCGACAAATCTCAGAGGATGCTTCCTGCTTCATCCAGCAGGTGCAGGAACACCATTTCTTTCCCATGTGGCACTATATACAGTAGCTTCTGCATTTGAATGTTTCACTAGCCAATGAAATTCAATCATTTCTGTCAAAGCATTTAAATCCTCATAGTTCCTGAATAGTGGCTATAGTGGCTAGCAAAAAAAAAAAAAAAACCCACACACACACAGAAAAACAAACAATTCCCTCCCCCCCCCCAAAAAAGAAGCAGATGAATAAATATAACTTAACAACATAGCAGCAAAGTGATGTCACAGAAGAATCCCAATAATTTGCAAAAGTACCCTAGGCCTCTGAACAGCACCTCATTCCAGAGTCTTCCCAATATATCCTATAACATATTCCCATATGATATTCCCATATCACAGAAAAAAAACTCACAATGCAAAAGACACAATAAGAAGGCAAAAAAACACTGGGATCTCCACCTACTTGATAGGCAATTCATATAAATAAAGCCACTATAGCGTTTGAGCAAACTCAGTGCCAAGCAATACCCTTCTCTATTAACCTGATATAGATAGACCCTTTAAGAGTAAAACTTAGGACAATGCTCTGGAAACTCTTTGATAGGTTCATTTTGTTGGCATCTTTCTCAGAATAGCTGTCTTTGGTAGGCTGAGCCTGTCTGGAAGCACAAGGTATAAACACTCATAACCCCACGTGCCAAAACAGCGATAGAGACACTTTTTATTAACAAAGGCTCCACAGTGTGTGATATTATGTGACTCTAAAAATAAATTTAAAGACTACTCAAATAGCGTTAGGCTGGCTAATTCCAAGTACAAATATCATTTCCCTCTTTTTTCGATACTAGGCCGATCAATAAGGTTTTGTTCACACAGTGTGTACAGGATAGCTAACGAAAGAGGGAATATCATCTGTACAGTAGGGAAGATCTAACGGACAGTTCAAAAGAAACTGCTATGACTGACCATCTGTGTGACCTCTGGGCTCTCATTTCACCTCTCTAAGCCTCCGTTTCCCCTCCCACACTTTGTTTCATCTGTCTAGACTGAGAGCTCTTTGTGATGGAGACTGACAATGCGATTAAATAATGACTAGTTAAAAAAAAGCTCCTGTCCTTGCAGAAACCTCAATAAACCTGAGGAGTAACAGTGGCATTTTGTTATTAACAAAGGAAATTCCACTGCCATTCTTCTTATTTCCTGTGATAAAGGCTAAATGTTCAAAGGCAATTCAGGGATTTTCCACTTAAAACTTGAAAAACAATATCCAGGCTCCTACACAACCTAAGTGTTTTTGAAATATTATCCTTGTTCTATTAATTGAATTTCATTGCCAAATTTTGAAACACACTACTAGAATTGCATGCATTCCTCATTCTAGTCACTCTAAAAAAGATGTCTGTGCACTTAAATACTCAAGCATAATTTGTTAGTGGAGTTTTATAGGTCCCTTTGAAAACGTGTCCTTTACTGCTTCTGTGCTTTGGAGAAAAATGTCAAGTTTTTTAAGTTTTTTATTATTCTTTTTTTTTTAGTTAGCATAAATTTCAATATACTGACAAGGAAAGATACCATTTGACTGGACAAAAAAGTTAAATTTTCAAGTAAAATGCATGAACTTTTGCCTAAATGAAGGAACTGTCAAGTCATTTAAAAAAAAAAAAAAACACCTCATCTCCTGGGTAAATGAAACAGATTAGCTCATGCTAATACTGCAGTAAACTGTAAATCGCATATGCCAGAGGTGCAGATGGTAGTTTGACTTTAACCTGACTGCCAAAATTACCTTTCCAACCCTTTAATTTTGCAGAATGGAGTTAAATAGTTGCCTATTAGGTTGCACACGCTAAAGGCTAAATAGCACCATAAAGATATGATTCTTACAGATGCAACAATTTCAGAAATGACAAAAGTAACTGACGAACACTGAAGATCAAAACTGCTGTTTTGGGCAAAACAAATGGTACTCTTAGTCCTTTATTTTGTCTCTTCTGGTAACCAGATACTTTTAAAAGTAACTGAAAGAAGAATCTAATGAAGAGCAATCGGTGAGACGTCTGCCTAACACAGAAAGAATCCCTCAAGCCTGTGGAAGGCTAATGCCCTGAGCCATAAAAATATATCTCCTACACATTTTTATCAGACCAGGCACTCGCACCGGAGGAGCCATATTAAAAGATAAAACAAAATTAAAATAAAAATCTTCCAGATTTTCTCTCTATCACTTTATTATCCTGCAGCAGTGTTTTCTAAGAGACCCTCTTGTTCCTCTCTGTAATCTGGAAATTGTTGGCCATGGCATGCCTTCAACACATAAGAGAGACACAGAGCAGATGGCAGGCTTCAAACTCTCACTTTCATCAGCTTGTGCAATGCTCATTTTGAGAATGGAAACTTCTGCCTAGAAATAGTTCTGGATGCTTAAAAACTTTGTCACAATGAGAGCCACCAGAAACCCTTGGCAGGCCGTAGGCCCCCCCCATGAATGCATCCGTGGAGGACTCCACAATACATATACAAGGAGATGGAACAGTTTCCCACATTCGCATGCTCAGATTGACCACATGATAAATGACCACTTGGTCAAAAGTGACTGACGTGATATTTACCACACAATCCAATTTGACTCTGAGGTTCTAAGAACATGGTACAGGCATAAATCTTGGCCTGTCATTAGTTCATGCCATGGAGACAAAAAATGGATACTTTAGAAACTTTTCGAATATGCTAAGAAAAGGAATAAAATGTTGCTACCCTATGGTGCAGCACTTCAAACCAAGGTGAATCTGCTGTAATCCAAGACTTTTCAGCTGGGTTCCAGTCCAAGGTGATTTTTCTCTAGGGCAGTACACTGTTTTTGTGCATAGTTTCTCCAAGCTGTTACATCCAAGCTATCGTTTCAATGCTTCCTCCCATGGGCTGCTCTGTTGCTGCAGTGATGATTTTACCTTTGCAGTAGCTTAGACATTTGTGGGGCAATTCTTAAAGCCTATGAAGGATATCAGACAAGATTTCTCTATGTGTGAGTGCATGAATGCGTGCATTTCAATTGTATCATAAGGACAGAAGGAAAAGAATTTGCTCTTTTCTTCGCTCTAATGCTCTTGAATTTTTTTTTGGGGGGGGGGGAAGAGAGAAGGAACTCTGGATTTTCTCCCTCATTTCTGCCATTTTACTTTCTTAAGAAGAAAGGAAAAAAAGTCAGTATCTCTGCAGAACTAGAAGCTTTGTCTTGGCAATGTTTGGCATTCCATTATTAATCTAGATGCTTTGCCACTACATGATGACTTATTGAAAATAACCAAGTACTTAAAAACAAAGCATGAGTGCAAAGCAAATAGTCTAGAGTGAATTCTTCCAGATTTCACCAGAGCTGCCATTTGTGATGCGTAGCTGAAATCATTCCAACATTACTACTCCAAGGAAAACTATAAATAAACAAATACCTTATTTCTTTAATAGCCGATGATAGCAACAGTCTACCGGAATCACAGGAATGCAGGGAATCCTACTCTCCATCTTCCTTTCAAGTTTTGAAACCTCATAGTTTCTAAGAAAAGCTTGAAACTGTGCCCTAAGCATACCTTATCAACTTAGACCAGAAAGAAACCAGAAATAAAGAAAGAAAAGAAACCTGTAATGTACTCGAGAAAAAAAATTTTGATTTTCTATAGTAATTTATGTAGCAATCTTTTAATTGGTATGGGGAGGAGGGAAGGCAACTATTGATTTTTAAATGGCTGGGAACACTGCAGCTGGGAAAATAAGATGAAGAAGGAGGTTAAAATCACTTACTAAATTAATTGCGAATTTGGCACAAGGGAAATGGGCATGAACTAGCCAGGAATACATTCAGGTTGAGAAGTAGAGGATATTTTCTACTAAGAAAAGGAATGAAGCTTTGGAAAATCCTAGTCAGAATATCAGAAGCTAAAATTCTACGTGCTTCTGAGATAGGGTGCAACTAGCTTATAAATGAAACTCCACAACATGGCTCCTGGAATAGCAGCAGGCTGGCTCACGCACGAACATTTTCAGTCTTCTGCCTGTGACCTCACGTGGACTCCTATCATTCCAGGATTACGCAGTCTTTTTGGCTAGGCGAAACTCACGATGAAAGGGTTTAATTTTTTATTAAAATTGGAGAGTAGAATTTTTACATAGACAACGGGAATCTTTGCATGTTTCTGTATATACCCCCAGATGTTTGTGTGTGAAGAGTACTGTACTGCACTGTCCTCAGCGTTTGGCTTACTGACTTTCTTCTTTTTTTAACTGCGTAGATATTTAAGATATTATTTTCCTCTAGAAACTGTTTAGCTAAGCCGCTGGCAAAAAATAATGCAATCTTTTAAGTGTTAACAGCAAATGGCATCCTGTTAGCTGTGGTGGTAGTCACACCTGCAATGCATTTGATTATACTTTATTGATTTGAGAACAGTTTGTTATTTTTAAGCACCAACTAAAAAGAAAAGTAAGAAAGGAACTTCCCAGTCATTCTTTTATGCACAAGTGAATGAGGAAAACAAAATTTATTTTCCTTATCTGCTTCATCGCAGGCAATGCAAGAGAGTGAGACACTTTTCTGACAGAGGATAGTGTAGGGACATAGTTCTAGGATACACAGACTTCTTCACATAGTTAATGTTAAGTATAATCTGTCATTTTTATCAAACGTCTAGAAAGGATAGGAAGCTTTACTCCTACTCTACTAGCAGAGAAGCTATTTCCTACTTCCAACACTGAGCTGTGAGCACCATGCTCGGAGCCACTCTTGTCCATCAGCTTTTAGCAAAAAAGTGAGTTTGACTTTGTCTGCAAAAGATGCTGTAGATGTAGACATCCTTTAGTCAGCTCTGAATCCTCCTAAAACATTCAGGTTTGGAACTGTATGCAGAAGGAGGTAGACATCTAAAGCACTGATCCCATCCACATTTAAGCATCTAAGAACTTAGTTGCTCAAGATTCCCTCTGTATTCAGTGAAGATAAATGATGTGATGAGTAGCCTACTATGAGTAGCATAGCAGGGAAGTTGCTACGGATACAACACGCTAAATTGGACTAGGTTATATGCACCCTTACGCAGTTGTGCAAAGAACATCTACTTCACGTTGGCATTGCAGTCCTTGCGCTGGGACCATCAGCATGGTTAGAAGCTAGCAACATGAACACTAATCACTGAAAGGAGGTTGTTGGGGGCATTTCATTGTCTGTTGTCCTTTCTTTCTCCCATTTGTGCCATATGCATCAAGACCTTCTACCCTGAAGACCATCATGTAAGTACAGGGAGTTCTTACGGTGCCTCCTTAGTAAGGCAATCATATTTCCAAACCAAATGAAAAATAGCAAAGAGGAGGACTTAAATGAAGAAGACCTAAAGGACGTGGTGGGTGGATGGAGTAAACTGTTGTTCAGTGATCTGATAAGAAAAGGAATTGATGAATCACACCCAAATCAAAATCACTGAGTCTAAGTAAAGCCTGCCACTTAACACCTCAGTATGTCTATGAAGCATCAGTTCTACCGACGACCCCACATCATATTTCTCTGGTCCCAAAATACCCAACTCCCAGGCTTCGCACCCCAGAGCTTCCCACACTTTTCAAAGCCAATCCAGAACCCCAAAACTCAAGACCTCATTCTTTCCCAAATCTCCACAGCCAGTCCCAAAACTTCCCCTGTCCAACCGTCAGTCACTGTAAATCCCTCTCTCCCCTTCCAACACCCTGCGTTATACCAGCCCCCACCCGTTCTGCCCCAAGCCCCCGTTCCTCACCCGGTACACATCTAACACTGGGGAGCCGCGCCAAGCGCTGCAGCTGCCAGCGCTTCGGATCCAACCCTCTGCGCACTTCTCCCTCCTCCCGTTGCCTGTTGGCACTCACCGCTGCCCGGCCATTGCCCGCTGCAGCCTGCCAAGCCTGCCCATCGCCTGGCTTTCCCTCAGAAGCAAAGCTTCTGGTGGAAATTCCCAAACCCCAGACACAGGCTGTGCTTGTTTGAAAATCTGCTTCGGTAGTGCTCCGAGGATGGAAAAAGAAGATATATCAGGGAAACCCAGGCAGCTGATAGCTCTGCTCCTGTGGGGAGGCACGCTCTGTTTCGAAGCTACTAAGGACTCCTGTTTTAACAATAGAACATAGCTCTGATTTAATTAGCGCTTATACCAACATATGTCAGATAGCAATAGCTCACATGAGGCAGTCGCGAGCGTTGTCAGGACTGCAGACGTACAGGCAGGGCACTACTCTACTCCTATTTGCACTGATCTAAATCCCATGCAACTTTCATTGTTGATCTTGATTTTCACTGGCTGCCCTGAAAGAAAGAAAGAAAGATCTGGGCCAATTGTTTATCTATTCAAAAAACACTCTCTGTCAGATTTTTATCTCTTCCTGCTCTAGGTGACAGTTTTCAGCTTTCCACCACAATCCTGGCTGTTGAATGATGAATAAGCTGTAATAGAGGCAGTAATCAAATGCGACTTCCAAATTAAGATTTTATGGTTCTCTGTGTCAAACCATGTTATGTCGTGCAGCACGTTATGGCATCACATTGTTCTTGCATTGGATCAGAGGTAGAAGGCATATATGCTATCAGAAAATTTAACTAAATTGAAAAAAAATCATCTACCAGACCCCAGACTGGTGTTACTCGCATGGTGAATGCTATTGTTTGTGTGGAGATCATCTGGGCTGTACCACTGAGGAGAAAACACTGGGCAAACAACAAATGAGGCATGATATTAAGTGGCTTTATTATGAATAAGATAAAGGAAATGTAAATAGGGGATATTTATTTCTCAGGGTGTATTTCTAACCTGTACCTCCACTCTGGTTGTATAATATGGCTCACTGCTGAGGCTGTGGAGTTCAAAGAAAACCTTCCGTCTAGTTATGAGTACAACTTCAGTAGCCACAATATGCATCTATGAATCCTTTACAAGATATTGAAGACTCACTGTGGGAAGGCCAGAAAAATAAGCACGGAAAGACTTGTGTGGCTCATTTAAATTTTTGATTTTCGGATCCATGGGAGAACGTCATAGAAAACCAGCCACCCCTTTGGAGGAACGTGAAACTTGTGAGTGTGCAAAACAGCCTTGGGGTTTTTTTTATTATTTTATTTTGTTTTTTTAACATGGAAAACTACAAAATATTTTCCACTTTCATTACTGTTTGGATCTGGGATTCTGATTCAGATCCTACATCTAATTCCATTTTTCTTCTTTGGCTTGTACAAAGCACTTAAAGTAGGCTGGAAATGTCTATTACAAACACATCTTGAGCAAAAAAATCTTTTGAAATGTTTTAGAAAGCCACCCTTTTTGTTTCATATCAAACTATCATTCTGATCAGAACAAAATTTCTTTTTTTCCATTTTTATCTAATTCTCAGAGTTGTAAGTAGACAGGATCATTGTGTGCACTTCACTTGCAATATATTGTTCCTCTTAGAACGTATGCATAAAAGGGGAACTTTTTCCTCCCAATTTAATTTAATTAAAAGCCAGGATGTGTGGGAAGCTTTGAGATGATCTGGTGAGAAGATAACTGATCAAAAATATGTTAGCACAGCTGTATGTAGCAAGGTTAGAGTCATTCCCTTGGTGGCAAACAGAAGTTCAGGCAACAGGTTAAAAAGCAGCCTCTTGATTTTCACAAAACAGGCTTTTTAATACTAGTCAGAAAGGAGAAGACAAACAGGAATTTGAAGGCAATGAGATCTGTAAGTGCTCAAATCTCCTGATGTGAGTGACCTTGAACGGCCTGCAATCACGCAGACGAAGGAGCAGGTTGCGACGCTCACCTAACGGCATTAAGAAAAAACGTTCTAATCAGGTTCCTTCATCATTATCTCATGCACCTTTCAAGATATTCCCCTCTCAAAAGTAATTTATGACAGAGATTTCTAGACTAGTCCTGAGGTATGCTGACGTATTCTTATACGTTTACATATCCTCTGCACACTCTCAGACACACAATCTTTCTGCGTCTTAGAAGGTACCATGATTCAGCTGAGCTGCATTGACTGCCTCTGTGCAACCTTTTCAGTCGTGGTAAAAGTAACATGATGATATATCACTGAAAGTTGGATTGAAAGTCTTGCATCTGCCAAGAGCAGGAGTTAACTGGTTCACAGTACCCTTTTAAGATGTAGTAATTTTATCTTGTCCACACCTTGTATTAATTATTTTACTTAAGGTTATTTGAAGATTCAGGAAGCAACTCATTGGCCTTTCAATGTGAACAGCTATCTGAGTGATCCATGGTCATCATGAAGCTTAGAAGGATAGAAATTGTACCCTGAGGTGGTAAAAGCACATTCACCTACATCATTTCTCTGTAGACAATATCCATTCTGAATTTCAATGGATGGCTTTAAGAACAATAGATGGACCTTTAAGTGTGTCCAAGAATGCATTCAGAAATGTGAAAGTACGTTTGCTATTCTCTGGCAGCAAATGACCAGTGCTGAAACTAGTTAATGTGATTGTCCCAGTACTCTTAGAACTTTATTAGAGAGTTAAGATCTTAACAGAAGAGGTCAGAGAAAGTCTGTCTGACTAGTTTGATAAATAGGTTAAAGCTGGTGCAAAGCCAGGAGATAAGACTAAATATTATTGTGGTCCCTTCAGATCTTAAAACGTAGGGAATGTAAACTCAAGGTTACAGAAATTGCACAGTGTTTCCAATTTTTGCAGGCAAAATAAGTTCCCAGGACCTCTCAGACCCTGTACTAGAACAGGATCAGGCTTTTCTCCTATTTCTTCAAAGTAGGAACCTATATGCAGAAGTATCTGAAGTAAATTCCAGTTGAAACTCTCTCAGAGAAACAGAGAGACACATTTTAGGGTGACACCTATTTTTCTCACTTTACTGAGGACATCTATTTTAATAAAGCAGAGTTTTAAAAGGCTGAAGGACCGCTTGCTAGCTTCATACAGCCATTTGGAAGAACCATCTGCAGTGAACATAACACCTACTGACATATTTTGACCTGATACTGAAGAAAAACACCATTTGTTGGCAAGGCTGTCAAGCACTATGCCAATACTTAGCTTGGCCATATCAACACCACCAATAGGACTTTTGACCATACCGGTAAAGGAATTAAAGTCATATAAAGTTGAGACAAATAGCTCCAATAAAGTGTATTTTTCTCTGAGAGGTAAAAGTTGAAGAATGATGTTATGAACATTTGCATTTATTTCCCCAGCTTGCAGGACATACTTGCTCTGTAATGCGATTTTTTTAATATTTACACACTGGCTTTTTGTTAATGGTATAGCACATCCAATCTGAGCTCCAAAAAATCTTGTGAGTTCTTATAGTTATTGAGGTCTCTTCTCCTCTCCTTACTCCACTGCAGTTCCATCAACTTCCTTGGGACTGTACAACTCAGAACAAAATTACATTTTCACATGCGTAGTCAAGCAACCTAACTTTGGGCATCTAACTTTTGACAGATAAGCTGGGAAGTCAGGCTTTCATTCTAATCACTATACAGAGAAAAGGTCTTTCAGAGGGAATTTAGCCCATGCTCAGGCTTATATTCCAGGGCATGTACTAGTTATTTCTAGTTATGCTGGATCATATTGCAGTTGCTATCTGACCTCCTTCCTTTGTTTTCTTTTTATAGGAACCAAGGCACCAAAAACGTAAAGAGATGCAGAAAAAGAAATTGTATCTCCATTATGACACTCACATACATCTAGAATGCACACCTAAACACAGTATTAGGGAATATTCAAGGGTTCAGGAATAAACAGGTAACCTCATTGGTGAATACTTTTTTTCTAACAGAAATGAAACAATCTCAACATTTTCTAAAATTTCACTCTATGCCTGTGTCCCACTATTTACCTTATTTACGGAGCACTAAAATAAATTCTTTTTTTTCAGTCTTTTATAAGCAAAGTAAGCAGATTATTCATAAGCGTGTACAGTACTTTTGCATCTCACTGCCTGGTACACCATGCAGATAATTTATTAAAGGATGTTATAGGTCTGCTGCCTCTGACAGGCTCCAGGACCCGTGGATTGCTGGAGCCCAGCCTGGTGCACCTGGGGACCTGGAGGTCTCTCTGTCACAGACCAACGGACATGACTGCTGCTCTCCCATTTGCAGGATCCACCAGTAGCAAGGCTGAGTGTGTATCCTGCCCTGATCCCTCCACACTCAGGACACTGACATGGCCAGCTAAACACTGCCACAGACAAGACGCTGCCTTCAGCAGCACCCACAGACAACACTACCACAACTCACATAGCCCATGAGTATGCATAGCCGAGTCCCCTTTTCCCTTTGTGGCTAGTAAAGATTGAAGCTCACTAGTGAAGGCACACATGCCCTCACTCTAGTTCACCAGCACATGCACACATCCTTACAGGCTTGTTCAGACTATATGGAAAATTCACCAGACAGAAGTTCTCTACTTGGTACTATTTCTGATAGCAATTTACAGCCACTTTGAACAGGTGCTGCATTTAGCAGCTGTGCTATGTAAATTAGTTTACAAGCATTTTAATTCCATTCATCACTGAAGTATCTGCTAATTCATGATACTTCAGCTAATCTAGCATTACCTATCATAATTTACTTCAATCCTGTTGTTGTCGTAGATTGTGTAGATCAATATTTTATCCAGGTTATCCCCCACCAGCCATCTAGCTTCATTGCAGTGATACACATTAGTCACGATTTCCAGACTGACAGCTGCTTGTCTAAAACATGCCTAACTCAGCTAACAAAACCCTCCAGAATATCCTCACTCAAGCTATGTAATCTCTACTCTGCAGCTGATATTGGCTTGTCAAGATTAAATGCAACAATGATCTTGCTTTTCAACTAGCTGTTGCTAGTTTAAAGTATCAGATTAGAAAGCTATCACACTTTCAAGTCATACTAAAACCACTCCACAGAGAAAGTCCTAAAAGGAGTAGTTTCCTTATCTTAGTAGAAGTGACAATAAAATTGTTACAAGTCACAGACAACTTGGACTTTCTACCAGCTACTGAAATGCTCGGAAAACAATATCTAAGTGCTCTTAAGGGTTAATTTCCAAGGCTGCAAATGAATCTATCTCTGGGAACTATATTCAGCATTACCCATCTAAAGGCAGCTGCAAACCACTGAAGGACAGTGTGATAGCACAGTCCTGGGCAGAGATGCAAGCATCCTTCTTTTTTAGAGCATTCAGCTTATTATCAGTCTCCCCTCCTCCCCTTTCCCCATCAAATCCTCACAGTTTAATCAGTTTATCAAACACATCCATGCAGCTTGAGGCCAATTGCTTTTCCCAATCACCTCAGAAGCAAACATACGGTTTCAGTTTTCTGTAAAGCCTCTGGGGTATCCACGGTGCACTTTGCATGGTTGTCATTCTAACTTCTGTTCTGTCAACAGCACCTTCATGCTGAGAGTGCTATTTATGCAGCTTCCTGATTTTTTTTTTTATGGGAACTCACACCTCTGTTTTGGCAGCAGAGTCATACCCTGAAAATTGGCACAATCGCAGCTGTCTTTAGCAATTCGATGTACAATTTGCACAGGTATTTTTCTTTGAAAGCATCAGACCACAGCCTATTTTGATGTGCTCAAAACGATGCCTCTCAACATCTAAGATGTTTAAAGGGAGATTGTTCTCCTCTTTCTGTTTTTGTACTTCTTTTTTCTCCAAATTTCAAAAGCTGTATTCAGTAAGAAAAATATAGCATTTATTTCATGTAAATGTTGCTACCATGCTCTTTCCCCACCCCTGTAATCAGCTTTATTGATAAAAAAAGTGTAGGTTCATTCTACCTACAGCTATCCTCAAATGCCTTCAGAGGTACTACCCACCAAAACGTGGAGGAATTCACACTTTAATACTTACATGAGGAAAAACATTAATCTGGAATTTAATATCCATTTTATTCAGGACAGCACTTATGCTTGAGGCTAATTGTGTCCTAAGTTCCATCATGTCAAACCATACAGTGAGGTTTTATGTGGCTCGAGACATCTATTTACGGGCACACCCCATATTTCCATTGACTATAATGGGAACTTAGATGTCTAGCTCACATGCTGACTGTTTCATTTAGACAGTTATGTATACTTAGACCTAATCTCAAACTGGATCCTATCTATTGACATCTAACCAGATTCCTGCAGAAATGAAGCTACTAAACACTCTCCATGGATTTAAGTAAGTCCAGTGTTACAGTCCCTCTTCTGAGTCCATTTGTTCAGGCATCTTTAGGTGCACAAAATGAGACTATGCCAGCATATTACACACAAGTTAAAAATGTAAAACAATTATTTATTGGATAACAGATACAAAAGACACATGGTATTTAATGAAGAGTAGTCTAAGCATTATATGCTCATCACCTCTAACGAGGCACCTAACCAGTGGACAGGCATGCAACAGGCAGGCAAGGGAAGGGTCGGCCTCTGCAGCTCCCTGGGATGGGTCCTTGTCGTTATAGAGTTGTCATCTTCCACCAGCTGCGTGGGCTCCATGGCTCAACCTGATGGCACAATGATTCTTGATTAGTTCCCAGTCAGAACAAATGGTATTACTAGAATTTCTGGGGTATTCTGTTTTTTGATTTTTCCCGTCAGACCTTTCCATGATGATGTTTTCCACTTTGGATCCTTAAACTACTCACAATCCAGTCTCACCAGTCCTAGCTCTGTCCATAATTTTACCGTACTTATCTCTCTACAGACTTTCTTCACAGCTCTTTCTTAGCTACCCGAGTCAAGATTACACAACTTTGTCATATCAGAGCTGGGCCATAGGTCCTTGACATACAAGCAGCTAAATTCCTAGGGGTTGGGGGAGCACTTACAGCAGGGCAACAGAGAGACTGTTAAGGGATGCCTAATCCTAGAGGTTCCTAAAATTTATAAACTTTACATCTACAAAACTGTAAAAATTTAAAACTCTATCTGAAAGTCCCTAAGACACCTAACTTTAGAATTCTGTCCACGAGCAGAAATGCCCTTGTGTGGACAGCAGGACACCAAGAACTCCAACCAATAGACTGAACATAGGTTTCTAGTGTCCTTTTTAAACTTCCATGCATAATTAATGCATCCACAAGAGAAAAGCAACTATGACGTGGGACATTGTGCCATTTGATAGGAAAAAAATGGAAGTCACAGAGGAAAACATACAGCATCTCAAATGGCACTTGGCACCTATATATGAACTGAATCAAGTCATAGCATCTGGGACTCATCTCACCTTTCAACGATGTGGACTTCCATGTGTGAGTTGTTCACCTGAAAGGAAGAATCACTTTTAAAATAAAAGTTATCTGACTCCTTTTAGGTGCCTACCTTAATATGAGATGAATCATGTCCTACAAATGCCTGCTTTTCTCTTGTGATTACTTAAGAGAGGGCATAAGGCCAGCTCAGATGTAGGTGCTGGCACTATATCCTTCTAAATTAAGTTAAATGAAACTCAGCTGTCACCTAGTCCCCTGCAATCCAGAGAGGAGGCAGAGAGAGAATTAAGGTCTGTCTACACCCTGGGAGAAGACTGATGTGTCAGAACTGCAGAGAAAAGGGAAAAGACAGAAAGAGGATATGCTTGCTTTAATTTGATACACCAGAGGGCTATGCTGCCATTCAGAGGGACCTGGACAGGCTGGAGAGATGAGCAGACAGGAACCTCCTGAACTTCCACAAAGGCAAGTGCAGGGTCCTGCACCTAGGGAGAAATAACCTCAGGCACCAGGACAGGCTGGGGGTTGACCTGCTGGAAAGCAGCTCTGCAGAGAAGGACCTGGGAGTGCTGGTGGAAAACAAGCTGACCATGAGCCAGCAACGTGCCCTTGTGGCCAGGACAGTCAACGGTATCCTGGGGTGCATGAGGCAGAGTGTTGCCAGCAGGTGGAGGGAGGTGATCCTGCCCCTCTCCTCAGCCCTGGGGAGCCCTCACCTGGAGGACTGTGTCCAGTACAAGAGAGACATGGAGCTCCTGGAGCAAGTCCAGCGGAGGGCTACAAAGATGATTAAGGGATTGGAGCATCTGCCATATGAGGAAAGCCTGAGAGAGCTGGGCCTATTCAGCCTGGAGAAGAAGACTGAGGGGCATCTCATCAATGTGTAGAAGTATCTGAAGGGAGGGTGTCAAGAGGATGGGGTCAGATTTTTTTTGGTGGTGCCCAGCAACAGGACAAGAGGCAACGGGCACAAACTGAACCACAGGCAGTTCCATCTGAACCTGAGGAAAAACTTCTTTCCTGTGAGGGTGACAGAGCACTGTACCAGAGAGGTTGTGGAGTTAGTCCTTCCCTGGAGGTATTCAAAACCCACCTGCACGTGATCCTGGTCAATGTGCTCTAGGCGACCCTGCTGGAGCAGGGGGGTTGGACTAGACGATCTCCAGAGGTCCCCTCCGACCTCAACCATTCTGTGATTCCTTTCTTCCTATTTTCAAATCAGCTATAAAAAGATCAAGTTTCCACTTGCCTGTTTATTTTCATCATCAGCGCTATGATAAACTCTGCTCTGTAGATTGTTAGGTAATAGTTCATTATTGGTGTTAGGATTAAGAATTAGAATTTTTTCTATAGGTTGCATGTTATATTTCTTTTCTTTCAAGGTTAAGCTTAAGATTTCTGATGGGAAAATTCCTAAATAAAAACTTAGTGTTTGAGAATGCCCCATGACATTTGTTTAACACTTGTTACTTAGGTAAACTTTCATGACTACTGGTTTTAATGATAGAATATGCACAATAATTTAGCAGAAGATTCAGAGGAAAATATTTGTGATAATAAGTAAGTTAGATCTCATTAAGAGATTCTCTCCAAATTTACTATTGGGAAAAGTGCTCGTTATGCAATTTTTGAAAATTATTGTAAGATAAATGGAATTCAGTAGCTAGATCTTCATTTAATCATAGGGGTACTGATACTGCATTTCATAACAGCCTTAATTTTCCTCCTGTAAAATAACTAAGAGCAAATTTATTGCTACTAATAGATTCTTGTTACTGTAACAGTTGTGTGACTAGAAGGAGAATTCAATTAACAGGGGCTCTTCTAAATACCTTGGTCCTCAAAACTGCACATTGACCCTACACAAAACTCATCTGACAAGTAGGAATTCATTAAATGATGTCATCAGAAAAATGCATGTAATTGGCTGTAACATCTGGCATTGCTTGATTAAATTCAGTATGAAGACTCTAATATATGATTTGAAGGATTTAATACCTTCTCCAATCTGCTGGAAAAGCTCTTCCTAATGCAGTTCAGGATGCCATTGACCTTCTTCTCTGCAAGGGTGCATTGTTAGCTCATGGTCAACCTTTTGCCCACCAGAACCCACTGGTCCTTCTCCGTATAGCTATTTTGCAGGACCCAGCCAGTGCTGATGTATGAAGATATTCATCCTCACATTTCTCCAGCCTGTTGAGGTATCCTCTGACTGGCAGCACAGCCCTCTGGTGTATCAGCCACTCCTCCCAGATTTGTATCCTCAAAAAACTTGTTAAGGGCCTCTGTCCCTTCACTTAGGTCATTAATGAAGATAGTACTGCCCCAATATTGACAGACAGTACTGGTGAAAACTGACAGTACTAATGAAGACAGTTCTGGTCCCAGTATCAACTCCTGGGGCATACCACTAATGACTGGCCTCCAGCTGGAGCTCATCCCACTGATCACAACCCTTTAAGCCTGAGTGTTAAGCCAATTTTCAAGATACCTCACTTACCACTTATTTAGCCTGCACTTCATCAAGCTGTCAACGAGGATGTCATGGGAGACAGTGTCAAAAACAATACTAAAGATAAAGAATATCAACTCTTCTCTCCTCATCCACCAAGCCAGTCATCTCATCATGGAAGGCTATTAGGTTAGTTAAATATTATTTCCCCTTCATAAATCCATGTGAACTACTCCCAATCACCTTCTTGTCCTCCATGTGTTTGGAAATGGTTTACAGGATTATCTGCTCCATCACCATCACAGGGACACAGGGACCGAGGTGATGCTGACTGGCCTGTAGTTCCTTAGACCCTTCTTCTTGCCCTTCTTGAAGATATGAGTGTCATTTGCTTTCTTCCAGTCCTTCATCGGAAGTTCAAGCCAAAATGCTAGGTTTTAACTACAGTAACTAAACCACCAGTGTGTATTCAAAGAGAAGTCCCTGGCACAGAGCTGAAGTGGACTGGAGTAACTTTAAAGTCTCATACTATCTGCAGAAATTGTGGGTCATGGTCACATTGATATTACTGTGCATTACTGTTAGAGCAAGTCGGGGCAGAGAGAACTATGTTAAATTAAAAAAAAAAAAATCTGCAAGGCTTATCCTTGAAGCCAAAGAATAGCACGTCACCCAGTTCTCCTAATTAAGAAATCCTGTTGAAATACTCAAGTAAGACTAGATGGCAATGCAAATCAAATGGAGGCCTAGCTTGGTACAGTCTCTCTGAAGAAAAAAAAAAGAAAGAAAAAAAAAGGAAAAACACAAAGAGGAGTTCTGAAATAGAGCTCATAACTTACAATCACTGATGCTTTCACTGAATCTGTAAAATGGATGTTCATGGAGCCTTCCTTTATTTCCCTCTTTGTTTCATCACTCTGCCCTCTTCACTCCAGTTGTCCATCAGAAAATTCAGTCCTTGAATCAATAGCACACACCTACACCCCTGGAAATGTTCATTTATAACTGAGTTGCACCTTTAATCATCTCAATTAATTAATTAGTTTCTGCCACTAGGACAGTGATGACAATTTAAAGTGACAAAATACCCTTTTGAAGTAGATCCAGAGGAGAAGGGAAGTCTCCTCTGGGAATGTTAAATTGTACACATTTTTCAGGGCTATCACCATAAACAGTCCTCTCACTTTTTAACCAGACATGCATGGAATTAAGCTCTTGAACCAAAACAAAAGCCTATGACTTTCAAAGCTGCTGGATATCTGTTCTTCCCCTTGACATCTTGGTGCTAATTCTCTGAAAATCAAGTTTTTCACCAAGTTCTGTAAATCAGAAAGCAAAAGTGGGATATAACTCCCCAGTTTTAGAAGGCAGATACAACTCTCCATATATAGTCATCTAATAACATATGAGGAATCCTAGGGTATCCAAGACTTCTGCATAGGGCTGGCAGAAATGACACAGGAGCTACAGGAGATCCATGCCCTGCTGGACTGATAGTGGAAGGCCAGAGAGGATTACCCTAGGGCCTCTCAAACATCAGTACCGGTGTGGGCAACTGAAGTGAGCCCTGGTTGTGTAAATACAAAAAATAAAGCTGATTGTTCTAGAGATCTAGTCTACTCCAGCAAGGGACTCACTCTGTCCTAAAACAGAGCTGAAAGAGGCAGAATAAATCATAGTGTATGGTATCTTCCCTTTCCTTTGGGAATCTGAATGACTAATTCAGGCTACACAACTTTTAGGCAACTAAATTTATGAGATACTAATCCCATCCAGCCAGTTATTTGGGAACTGATTCAGTTACCCTAATAGTTTTGTGTTGTTCGCAATATCCCAGGGAATCCTGCCTGGTGTCTACTTGCTATTCCAGAAAGATGTGATCTTCCTGAGATCCCATCTGCCATTTGCGTGCAACTATCCATAATACCTCAGAGTCTCACAGATGGCACAGATGACTATACTTTAGCAACCAAATCCTGCCTTTTTACTAATGCAATGGGAAGGAAAGCAGTGGTCATCCTCAGTGTATAGAGAACTATTCACCCAAGTATCTTAAATCGACATGACAAGTAGATACATAATATGTTGTGAGACTCTGAAAGGTGTCCACGCCCCTCAGACTCCCAGGTCTAGTCATCTGCTCACGGATCAGAAAATTATGCAGGACATATCAAGTACTATTCAAGGAGTCAGAAACTTAATCAGAATCAGAACTTAGATCTCCTGACTTGTAAGGCTGTGCCAAAACAGGCGGTTATATTCCACATGGACCAGATGAACTGCTCATTAAAGATCTACGCTGAGAAAACTTCTATTGATTTCAGCTATAAGTCTGACCCAATATGAGCTGTTATTTCAAATATAAATACTTGTGTTGTATCTTAAAAGGTCCATGAGGCAGCCCTGGAAATATTCCACACTGTATGATGATTACTCTGTCTTTTCATTGCTTGCCTCTTGCTCTGGAGATCAATATTAGAGGTTTACTTTTGCAGGAGCCCCGTTCTTAGTGATTGAATTACTCTGTGATACTCTACCACCTTGAGCTATTATAAAAACTAACTTAGTAGTGACATTTGAATATGATGCAGCTGTCTGAATCATATTGTTATATGATTGCTGATTGCTACAAAAACGATTCCAACCATTCTTTTATCATTCCCATTACAATGAAAAAAAGCACCTCTCTTGAATCACAAAAAAGTACAGCACAGAAAAAGAAGGGTTTTTAAATATATATTTTTTAAGAAATCTGGGTGACCATTTCTTTTAAACATCTTTCCTAAGCAAACCTTTTGGAATACTCTACATTAGTACTGTTCTAATCAGATCCCAGTCCAGATCATTAACAGGAAAATCACTGTTAATGGCCAAGTCCTTATAGGAGCATGCATTTCCCAATTAAAATAAAAAGGAATGACTGCCAAAACTGAGAACTTGGCCAGACTTTGAACTGAGTTTCCACCCTACAACACGCTAAGCTGGGACAAGTCCTCTGTATGTATCTAAACTTGTCCCCTGCTGAGCAGGGGACAAGTACTGAGGACATCTTCATAACTACAGTGCAGGCTGCATAGACAAAACACAGAGAACCCATTCAGGGTGCTGTCAAAGCTCACACCCCTGAAACTGCTAGTCCCCACATTTTGTAGCCTGTTCAGATGAAATCACACATTGCAGGCCACCCAGACAGGCTGTCTGCCAGCACCCTGCAGAAAGCCCATAAGGCAGCTGTGTGGACAGGATACTAGTGGCAGGTGTAACATCCCATCTGCACAGCCATTTGGAGATCACCCTTTCCACACCTTTGGATTAGACTTTACTCCAAGGCCTCACTCTCCTTCCACTGACAAAAGAACATATTTCAGATACCTCTATCAAAGTCATTGTCCACCTCCCCCCCATTAAACGTTTATTAATGAAAATAGAATCAAGCCCCTGACCTAACCTAGAGTTAAGTGTGCTCAGCACTTGGCTGAGTCTTGTTTCTCCTGCTCAAAGCAGGATATGTATGATATGGCAGCAGGGAAATAAAATCTCGCCAATAGACAACATTTATCAAGCCTATTTATAAATATTTACTATAACTAAGCAAGGTGCCTGGTAAATATACCCTCAATGCAAAATATACATGTGGAATAAACCCTTATCTCTAGAAATCCCTTTGCTCTGAAAGCAACTTTCAGAATATCATCTTTCACCATACCCAAAATACCCCAACTTCTTCATTTCCACTTCAGTTCATTATTTTGGTGCACCATTAACTGATACGTCATCACAGGACGCAGGGATCTGAAAAACAAGGAGGCTTTAACAGAAAGTAACTCTGATGCTGGAACAAGAATGGGGATATTTTAGGGACATGGCTTTACTCCCTGTATAGAATATGGTCCAATTTAGGATTCCTTTCTTCTGTCTTCATCTCATTTTTAAACTTCTCTATGATACCCACATAGAGAGAAAATCCAGTAAAGAAGTCTTGCATACAATAACAATAAAAACAGTAAAAAATCCAAAACTTTTGATTCCATTTTGTTCCATTTCATGTGAGTTTTCAATGTAGTTATCTTATGGGAGTGATGCTGACTCTTTGGCACAAGTGCTGACACTGGCACATGGTGCTACTGCTATATCAAAAAAATCTAGCCAATAGAAAACATTTATCAAGCTTATTAATAAATATTTCAATATAAGCAGGCAAGGTTCCTGGAAAATATACCTCCAATGGAAAATAGATAAATAGAGAATAACCCCTTATCTCTGGAAATCCCTTTGCCCTGAAGGTAACTTCCAGAAAATCATCTTTTATCAGAACCAAAACAAACTCAAACATCTTCCTTTCCATTATTCAAGGGGTATTGGCTGTGTCAATAATATGTGGCAGATGCACCCAATATGACAAACCACAGACTTATCCCCTCCATCATGCAGGACTGATGAGCACCTTTAAAAGCTCTGGGAGTTCTTACCCTCCTTCTCTGCTGAGATTTTGCCCTCCAAGGGGATTTTGCATACCAAGTTCTCAAAGATTTTAAAACACACTTGAAAATGAACGTGGTAGACATTTATTTTTCTAAAAGATAGGCGTCACATTTAAGTTAGCACCTCTGCTCCTTCCACGTTCAACCAAGAAAGACTGGCATTTTCATATGACTATTCATTTTACCTCTTAAGAGATATCTGCCACTGGATGAAATGCCTTCAGAAGAGGTTCGTCCATTGCTCCCACTACTGTCTTTAGAGGAATTTTAGATAACCAATTGGAGCCAGATGTCTAACTTCTTGATGCCTGAAGCTCAGTGAGATGGATCTTGCATCTCTCTATTCAATTTAGTTTTCACTGGTGAATTCAATAATTACTTTCAGATTTGCTTCTTTGTTAAGTATAAAGGGACAGTAACAATTCTTCACCCCCTTAATACAGGTATATAGAGAGTAAATGCACAATCGATGTAATCTTTCCCTTCAAGGTTGGCATTCAAAAGCATCTGTAAACTCCTTGACAACTAATTTCTACCAAAGGACTTTCCAGACCTCTTTAAATATAACACAATTCATCCAGGTTCCTTATACCACAAAATTATTTCTGTACACAGAACCAGTGTTACAATTCTAAAGGACATTGAATATTCTTCTAATAATCTGGAATATTCTTCTCTCCCTTAGTTAGCTTCTCTGTTTGTAAGGATATGGGGAGCGTGAGAGCACCTCCTTCATTAAGATTATCTGATCAAAGACCTTTTCAGTGCAAAGGGGATAATAAGTAAAGGGGGAAACAATAAAGAAAATGCACAGAGACACAAACCTGACAAGCAAGGGGTAATGGAGACAATGACAAAGATCAAAAGTCTCCAGTCACTAATTAATGGGCCAATAGGAAACTACAGACATGGTTTTTGGGGAGGGCCAACCCAGACTTTGTAACTGCTAAGAAGGGGAAAACATGAAGAGCGTGAGCATTTTGGATATTTGAGGGGTTCCTGTGGGACTATGCAAAATTTATTAAGGAATTTTTAGGAAAGGGGATTGAGAAGGAAGAAAGAGAGGAACAGAGAGGAGAGGGTGTAAAAGGGGCTGGTCATGTGTAAGCAGCTACTGGTCAGTTCACTTGTCTGACCAAACCCTGCGCTTGATCACTGCAGTCTATTCTATCTTCTTATTAAATCCTTACTTAGCTATCCTTCTGCGTAATCTCATTCTCTGTCCCATGTTTGAGTGCTGTCAGGTCTAGGTACCAGCAACCAGCAGTAAAAGAACGAGTGAATTTGGGCCAGCAACTGGAGTCAGACCTCAAATGATGGTGGTCCCTGTGTCCGCGGTGCCAGCAACTGGAGCAAGAGAGGGTCTCAGCATCAGCCGCTGGCGCAGGACCAGGGGCTGTAGGGCCTGTGTCCTGTGTGCCAAATCCTGGAGGGGCCGGAGTGAAAGTGAAGTGAGGGTCTCAGTGTCAGCAGCTGGAGGAGGGACCACCTGCCATAGCACCTGTGTGCCTGCCTGACAGCGCTGGGGTGGGCACCAGCATGTTTGTATTTCCCCCTCACCTGGTGTGTAGGCGTATCTATGCGTGCAATTTGCTAGCTAACTTCAAGTTGGATTAGCTAGCGAGTAGGAGGCCCATATAGTGGGCAAGGGGGCCCCGGATCCTGGCAGGGATATCAGATGGACACAGAGCGGCCATGCTGATATTCAAGAGATCTACAAACGTGCGTGTGCTTGTGAACTATAGTAAGGGCATGTGTGCCTTCACTAGAGAGCTTCAATCTTTACTAGCCACAAAGGGAAAAGGGGACTCGGCTATGCATACTCATGGGCTATGTGAGTTGTGGTAGTGTTGTCTGTGGGTGCTGCTGAAGGCAGCGTCTTGTCTGTGGCAGCCTGTGTAGCCATGTCAGTGTCCTCTGCGTGTGTGCATGTGTGTGTGTGTCTGAGATACACCCTCAGCCTCGCTACTGGTTGAACCTGCAAATGGGAGAGCAGCAGCCGTATCCATCAGCCTGGGATGGGGAGACCCCCGGGTCCCCTGGTGCACCAGGCTGGGCTCTATCTGCCAGGCAGGAGGCATTCAGGGGTCCTGGACCCTGCCACAGGTGGCTGCCCTTATAACATCTCTTAATAAACATTGTCTCCCCAAAATATTTTACAACCTGACTCCATGGAAGCTAATTCCCTACTTAAAAGCACTTTACTGATCATAAATGTACATGACCCCCACAAAACCCGCCTAACATGTGCTCAGCTGTATTGGCAAATCTGAATTCTGTCTACTTTATTCCAGTTTCTTCTTGCGAAATAAGCTACATGGGCAAAAAAGAATTTTTTGCCAATATAAATACAACTACACTAGGGCTTTTGCTACATTGGCCAAAGATCACACCTCATCACATGCCTGTTTCTTATAGTTTTACAAATGGAAAGCTGCAACGCAGTCATATGCAAAAACAGGTAAAGGACGGATGTTTTATTAAGAGATCGAATGTTAAGATATTTAGCATCCTCAATTCACATTGAATAAAGAGATTTGGCCAGTTTATGCAATGCATCCTTGGTTCAGCAAAGCATATAAGTATGTGCTTAACTTTAAGTATGTGGCTAAACCTCACTGAAAATACTTAGAGTTAAATATGTACTTAAATGCATTATTGTAGAAAGACTGAATTACTCACATACTTAAAGTCTTTGTTCAACCAGAATTTGTGGCCGCTGCAGAATTGCCAGTTTCTCCTGTTTACATATCTGCATCCAACAGTAAAATGATCTGGCAAGTCTTTCACGTAGGTAAATAGATTATTACAACATATCAAAACTTCATCTGCATCCAGGGCTAGGCTACACTGATTTTGTTTCAAAGGGCACTCCTTGTTTTTCTTGCATAGATATTATCACAATAGCTAGTGATTCTACTGACAGGAAATTAAAACCTAGAAATTCCTTGTCAGGTTGGTTTAAAGAAAACTCTAATTAGTTTATCCATATGCAAATATTATAGTTAAGAAGCATGGCTCTAGAAAGTTAATAGCTTAACCATTGTATCAGAAGGCTAATGAAAGACTGGCTCCTGCCAGTTTTCTCCAAAATGCATTTCAGGGATATTAATGTTACTACCAGACCGATAAATAAATTTGATCCGCAAAACCCATACGAAAGTTTACAAGGGAGGAGGTAGAAAAGTGGGCAAATGATTGTATGTGTTTCATACACAGGGGTAATCAAGGACTATGCCACAGCCCTGCTTGAAATGAATTGTAGTTGCTTTCTTTCCCATTTCTGGCATTTCCAGGTGCCTGTCTGTTTTTAGCATATTCTTCAGCTGCAATAAATTTGTTAAAACAAGATTCTGTCATACATTCAGTGAGTTACAGCCAAAAAATAAAAGTAAAACCTCAGCAGAATAAATGCACTTGAGTGGGAGACCAGAGAAAAAATGTATTGGTTTTTAAAACTGATGATGATAGACTTTAGAAAACAAATTTTTTTCCAAGCCTGTTTTGTTTTGAAATTGTAGACAATTTTCACATGCGTATTTGTAAGCAAAACTACTCTCTCCTAAGGCTATATAAAAGGTACTTTTGAAAAGAGAGATACTTTTCAAATGATGATTAAAAGAATCTGCAAACTGAGGGGAATCATTAGTTCAGATCAAGCTTTCAGGCCACATTTTCACCTGAGGAGGTATAAAATCTCTGCTGCGCTGATTGCACAAAGAACCTCTCTGCTAGGACAGGGTCAGGCAGGAGTGGCCTTATTGCCAACGCAGGCAAACGCAGGGCTCAAGTATGAGGATGTATTATGCACCTTTTTTTTTTCTTCCCTGTCCATAGTTAAAAGTTAATCCCTTGCACTCCCTCCAGATAACTGCCTCAACTACCCTGCATAATCACTACCACTATCTTATGTTCTGGCTTTTCTTCAGCACGTGAAATGACAGCATGCAAATGACAGATAGTGATGAAAATCACATACCTCTGTAGACTTAAGGAAGAGCTTTTCAGGTTGAAGGGAGTCAATGCAAAATGCGGTTCAACAAATCGTTCAAGGACAATTTTGAAGAACTTTTAGTCTGCAGGCAGGGCAGGTGAGGCTGGGCCTCAGCCCATAGCATGGACCCTGTGAAAGCCTAGGACTGCATCGTTATTCAGACAACATTCAAATTAACTTCAATAGGGGAGACGTTTGAGTAAGGTCCGTGGGGTCAGATCTTCAAACTAGATTTAATTAGTAGTGCCTTATTGTCTAGCCAGAGATGGCTTGATGATTTGTTTTCCAGACTTGAGCCTCCGGGAAGCTGACGTATGAGTCTCTTTCTATTTCTCTCTATTTCTACTATCTCTTGCCATCATTTGCAGATGTTTTTTAGCATATTATCCATAGGAAACAGCAAGCTGGTCTTCTTCATAATCTCTCTTCTGTTTTATTCACTTTAAATGCTAAGCCTTATTATTTGTTTTATCCCTCAGTCCCTCATACATATTCTGTAGCTCCAGTTCTTCCTACAGTTGCTTGCTGTGTTGCAGAATTGTGCCAGTCCCTTTTCCCTTCTCCTCTTTTTTTTATCCTAACCTACATATATATGAAAAAAAACACAGTTATTTTGGAAATGATTCATTTCTTGAAGCTCTCAATATATCTTAACAGATCTGCAGGGGATCACTGAACACATCTAAAACATTTATGTGGAGTAGCACAGTCAATAGTAATGTATACTACAGGAAATGACAGGATCTCCCGGTTGTATATCCTCTGTAGTATAAAGCAGATAGAATTCTGCAGATCAATTGTAAAACATATAAAGCAATAATACTATTACGTATCTTTATAGCAATGCATTAAAAAACAAAGGGTAGATTTCTATGACTACATCCTACAAGGCTTGAATAAGATGAGAATAATTAATTTAAAATGTACATGATAATAATATGACTATTTTGTACCTTTCATAGGAAGATCATAAACCCAGTAACAAACTCCTGTTAATTATTATTGCATGATATAGCTATGCCAGCTGGAGTTTTGATTTAACTGTCCTTCTTTAACTAGCCCAGCTCTTAAACATCAGCTTTAGTGGGTCATACACATATATTTTCTTTTTGCACATGCTTAAGGGCTTTTGTCAGAAATGCTTTTGCTTAGCTACAGTCAAATTTACTTTTTTGGTATTGCTGCCCTGAGCCAGTGGCAAAGCTGACAAGAGATGTGAAGTCCTATCTTCTTGGAAGGAATTCATCTCATGTATCTTCAGGGACAAGATTCAGTGCTAGACACAAATAGCAGACTTCAGATGTCTACAGCATTGTAGTCTACAGGTAAGCTCCAAATACAACCAATGTTGACACCTACATTCGATCAGATGAATCATTTTCCAGATTCCATTGATTGTACTAACTGGAAATGTGAAACAGTTGCCTAGACATATGTTTGTAGCATCATTTAACCGTCCGTAGAGAATTACAAACATCTGTACAGTGCTGGTAGAGCTGACACAACAACCGTGGGAGACTTCTGACATTCTGGAGCAAAAGCTGGAGACCAGCAGGTACTCTCAGTGTGTTTCAGCTGTCATTATACGCCTATGTGCGGATAATTGCTTCAAATCTTGCATCTCCACTGACCATACACACTGGAGAGTTTATACAAAAGTATACCCCTACATGGGAGACATTTAAATTTAGGTGTCTTAATCTGATGCTGAATACCAATCAGGCTACATTTTTGTCTCCGCCTCAGAAACTAGGTACCCCAGCCTGGTGTGTTCCCTCCATTGCTCAGTTGCTACCCATCAGGATATGGAGATAGAACTGCTGAGACTGAGATCGTACAACCATTGCTCAGAACCTGTGCTAGCCAGTCACCTCACTGCACTGCAGTATCTCAGCAAATATATTCTGCACTTCTCAAGGTCTTGTTAGCCCAGCCTTGGTGCTGCCTTGCTCAGCACAGTCAAAACAGAGCATAAGCAAAACCAAGGATGGTTTAAGATGTCTCACTAGCAAAGGAAATAATTAACTTTGCAGCCTCAAGCATAAAGGCAGAACAGTTAACAGGCATCTGTTCCTGCTCCCTTCTCCCTTAACTCCTTCTCCCATCTCTGTTGGGATGAGCCTTTACCAGCATGGCCTCTACCAGTCAGGAAGGTAATGCTAGGAAGACACTGCAGCGCTGAGTACAGAGGTGGCAGGTCCATGGTGTGCCAGGAGGCCTCGGCAGAACAACCGAACCAGCTGATAGGCATTTTGCCCTGGTAAGGTAATTCAGCGGGCTCCGTACACTGAACAGTTTTGGGTGGTTGTATAGGCGTCCCCACTCCTTATGAATGAGTTTACAATAGTAGTGATTGACAGGTAAGTAACAAGGTTGAATGAATTGATGAATGATAACGGTAACAACTATAATAATATTGACAACAATGCACAATGATCACAAGGTATTCACTTATTTACAATGCTATACCTGAAGCTTCGGTCTAAAAATAAACAGAAACAATTATATATTTATACATACACATACAAACGTACAGATTCAAGTTTAGAAGATAATGAATATACATGACAATGGTGAGGTTGGTGGGGGGAAAGGTTAAGCAGGCCGAACCCGGAGTGGGGAGCACCACTTCCAGGTCCAGGGACCTGTACTCTAAGCAGGCCACCCTCCACACAGGGTGCCGCCACCCAGCAGGAAAGGTCTTCATCTCTAAGCAGGCCATACCCCAAACTGGGGGAAAGGAGGGGTATGGCAAGTCTCTGAAGCCCGGCGTTGGTGGTGGACCTCCTCCGCTGGCTGTCTCGCAGAGCCGCCTTCAGTCGGAGAATATGCCCTTGGCTTCTTCAGATCTTGAGAAAGACTGTCCAAGTTTCTTCTTCCCCAACACCAGTCTCTTGTGATTTCAGCTCTTCTTCTTCCTCCTGGGTTGCCAGCAAGGAAAAGCTCTCCGCAATGTAAAGGTGCTTGATGGACCACGTTGTGCCCGCAGACATCAAGACGCCGCCATTGGCCACACGTTGTTCAGATCCGCGTTCCTGTTGGTGCGTTTTGGATCCGTCACCAGCGTGTGGACCTGCTTGCTGACTGGCGCCTAGGTCTGCTCCTTTCCTAAAATGGTCCCTTTGATTGACAGTCACTCCCGAGCAACGATTTTATAACGGCAGGGCAGGACACAAGGGTTAGCTGACTAAGGGTCACACAGAGGACAGTATGGTTGACAGAACACACAAATTACAAATAAAACCTGTTTAACAGATTTAAAACATAACTTTCAATCTATTAAGGGTCCTACTATGACACATGGCCATCTACCACTCTGCCTGGGAAGCTCAATCAGTCTTTGAGCCTTCGGAGAGGGCATCATGTGGAGGCCCCACTGATTTTGCTGCTGCGCATAAACTTCTGCCCTAGGAAAATGCCTGCAAAATCTAAACATAAAATCTGGAAGAATAACTACCAGTCAACTGTGTGCATGTAGAAGTACCACTGCTTAGTCCTCCAGATCTTCCCTGTGAGTCTCCTTATATCCCTCTAAAAATGTCTATTTTCTCTATATATAGCTTTTTGTTTTAAATCTATTATAAATTATTTGTTAAACAAAAATAATAGTTGGGGGGGGAGAGGGGGAGTTGGAATCTTTAATCTATTGAAATATCAACTAATTTCCTGAAATCCAAATAAATCATGTCTCTGTTTTGTCTTGGTCTCTTAACTCAAAAATGGTCTCAAAGAACTTGAGTTCCTCTGAAGCAGTTGCCCACTTTTGAACTCAGGTCTATTCTTTATGATATTAAACATTTCTGAAATGCTTCTTAATCCCCATCTCTTACCAAAATTTCCAGCATCTTTCCTACAGACAAATCACAGGCTTAGGAGATCTTCAGTGTCTGGAGTTGATCTTACAGATATCTGATGTCTGGAGTCTGTCTGAAGCATGGACACAAAAATATGTTCCCTGATGCAGCATCTGTTTGACCCTTTTGGTCGTCTGCACAGTATCCTCAATCTTCATGCAGTCCTTAAAAAATAACAGGTGCGCTACAGCTCCTGTAAAACAGGCTTGGTCTTCAAGTTAAGGAAAGGCAGAAATATTAAAGAATAGCATGTCTGGGCATTATGTGCTTTGTCCTGAGAAGTCATTTTAGCACATGTAATGTCAATTTAATATTGAGTGTGAGCGACCAAGGAACTGTAAAAATCCCAACTCTATTTAGGTGGAAGCAGTATTTAGGAATCAAACACTACCATTTTTCCCTGTCTAGAATCAGGACTAGGATTCGTGTGGGGTTGAACTGTACCCAGATTCAATGAGCTGCTTTACCAAGTTTTTTTTTCTGGTAAATACATAGTTGGTATTCTGAAAACTGGTTACAGTCACAATACTTTTTTCATTATTATTATAAGGTGCACTTATATTGCGGGTGCACCTAAGAGGCCCATTGACTGATATTTATTATCTATAGCAGGGGTACATTGCAATGAAGCCTTCAGAACGGTGCTTCGTTCATTCATTCTGCCATTTAAAGAATTACTTGATTTTAGTTTAAAGAATTTTTTCTTTCTTTTTCTGATAAGAGATCGTATTCCACTTGGGATTGTCATCAGCATGGCCTTCTGTGGCTTCGCAAATACTCACCTTTGATTATTTTGCCACGTGTATTTTATTTGTAAGAGGCTAGTGCCAGGAAGTAGCAGTGAACAAGCCCACAACCCTTTGTACTGTATAAACACAAAATAAAAAGATGCTCATTGCCCCAAGGAGCTTGTACTCTAAGTATAAAACAACAGATAGCAAATGGATAAAAGCAGACTGGGAAACCTGAAGATTGAACAGAATTTCTTGTTTACTTGCCAGTGTTTTAACTAAACCACACAGCAATCCTTTCAAACTAAAGGCATAAATTATTATATCTTTACTCCCTTAATCTTTCTTTAACACATTCTCATACCACTAAACAGTGATCAATACACATTTTTATTATAAAATTTCCCCTCTTTAGGTTTCCAAAAGACTTATTTCTTTCTCCTGATCATATTTATAAGCTTTTATAGCAGACCATTCACACTGTCTGTTTTATTTCCATATTTATTAGCAGAACAATATTTAAGAACAACATAGTTTTTCTCTGAAAGAGCTATCACTCCATCACTACCTCACTCCATTTCACTGTATTCAGTAAATCTGAGGTGCCTTCAATATACAATGTTCTTATCAAAGTTAGTATATTTGCACAGTTCCACACTTTCTACTGGATTTTTTCTATGGCTCTTTCATGGTCTAGTTATGGATACCTCTGAAGTATTTTTAAAATACTTTATTACAGACAAAAAATTGGGTTTTTTTAATTCTCTTAGAGTTGAACAATATTCACCTTATATGAATACAATTTCCTTTGTTTTTTTTTCCTTTGCGGGAAAAAGAAGAATACAAAGACTAGAGGAAACAAACTCCTGTGAACACAGATCTCTTTGTTAGGAATCTAACTTTCCTCAGTAGCATCAAACTTTATGCAATTATATTTTGCTTAGAGAAGAAAAAAAAGCCATTAAAAAGTCCAGCTCAAATCCTATATGTGTTCATTTTTACCTCTCCTTAATGTAGTCTGTTAACGTTTAAGGAAACTATGATGAGCACATGGGGCCCAGAGAAGACTCAAGGCAAAAGGGTAAGTAGCATCCTATTAGTAGCAGAGACCCAATCCATCCGCCCTAAAGGAACCTGAAGCAGTCCATGACACTTGACATGGAGGGTAGAGTTTGGTCCTTGTGCATTTCTTATTTAGCTCTATAGACATAGCCATGGCATCTCCAGCTCTTGTCTTCTCTCTCAACAGAGAAGCGTCTACTTAGAGTGCAGGTTGTCTGGGGTGCAAGAGGGACAGAGGAGTGGAGAGACTAGGAAGCCACACAAGGAAGATTTTTGCTATTAGCGTGAAAGAACTAAAATCTAGACAGCTCCTTAAGCCTTCATGCTACACAGCCCAAGCACCTTTTAATCTGCCTGAACTTTTAAATCCCTCTGCCTATCCTAGATGTTTTCCACACTATGAAACTGGCTGCATCCGACATAACTTGTTAAATCACCCACTTGCTACTGTTGAGAATCTGCCCACTAGTTACTTTTAAGTTGCTCTTAATTTATAATTGAGGGAATGAGAGAAGTGAATTGAACACAAGTCTAGAAAGCGCAGCTCAAAATAAGATGCTATGCAGTCTTATACATACAAATGTCTCTATGTGACAGAGACTTATCACATAAGAAACATTTAGCCCTTCAACCATGATAGGTATTTCTTTGGTTCCATTTTCAAGACAATTTCAGTCACTGAGTCAACATATCGCCCCAGAATTATAAATAAATCAATAAATGTGACTTAAATAACCTTCTTGAAGGCATACTTTAGCCCATCTTTTAGGAGGAACTGTGACATGTATCAGCAGGGCAAAGTATTCAACCCAAGAAGATTTTAATGATCCCTCCTGGCCATGATCTCTCCATGATGATCCCTTCACCCATGGAGGTATAGAAGCAATCTGTAAATCGAACTACTGAGGAGGATAACTCAAAATTAGCTAGTGTTATCTTTATCCTACCCCTGTGGAATTCCGAACTCTCATGGGCTTCTCTCTTACAGAATTGAGTAACAACAAGCTCTTTGCACTCCAGAACATTATCAACAGAAAGGAAATCATCTGTATATTTACTCTGTTTTCTAGTAACTTACGTCTAGGGACTAAATCACATTTTTAGGACAATTATATAAATGCACAAGTCAAACACAGTTCTTTCTGTGAGGGGTCCAGAATAAAATTGATACAATATTTTCTGTCAAATGTTTCTGAGCGTTTAAAGTTACTACATGTTTTCTGTCTCATCATGTCTTCTGCCTCTCTTCCTATAAGTTGTACATAAAACCATAAGAATATACTCTTCTGGAGTGTGCCTGCTGTTAGTGTATTCATTCTCTAAACCTCTCTGTATTTGCATATGCAAATTGCAGCTATGATTTAATTTTATATTGATGGACATATTCCTGCTGTTAATATCCACAGAAGTCTTGAAATATGTCTGTTGTTTTATCTATTGCCTCCAGCCTACCATAAGTCTGCAGCCATATTTATTAGACTCAATTAGTGACATTCTACCCTGTGAGAATCTGTCAATATAAAATAGACACAGTAATGCTCAGAAAATTGAAAGAATAAACACAGTTTTAATGACATCAAATGACTCGAGACCACAGGAGACTAAGCTTCATTGGTTCCCATGTACTTTATAGATCCTTCTACAAAATTCAATGGAACTAATAAATATATAAAGTTTAAATAAATAAAAGAGAAGAGAAGAGGAAAAGAAAGAAAAAAGAAGAGAAGAGAAGAGAGAAGAGGAGAAGAGAAAAGAAGAGAAGAGAAGCAAAAAGAAAAAAGAAAAGAAAAGAAAAGAAAAGAAAAGAAAAGAAAAGAAAAGAAAAGAAAAGAAGAAAAAGAAAAGAGAAGAAAAGAGAGGAAAAGAGAAGAAAAGAGAGGAAAAGAAAAGAAAAGAGAGGAAAAGAAAGGAAAAGAAAAGAGAGGAAAAGAAAGGAAAAGAAAAGAGAGGAAAAGAGAGGAAAAGAGAGGAAAAGAAAAGAAAAGAAAAGAGAGGAAAAGAAAAGAAAAGAAAAGAAAAGAAAAGAAAAGAAAAGAAAAGAAAAGAAAAGAAAAGAAAAGAAAAGAAGAAAATTTAGAAGGAGTGTGGCAGGACTTGCCAGTGCATTCAGTTCATTCCTCTACTTCCAAACAGGCCCACTAAACCTACATTTGATAGGATTCAGCATTTATTTTCTTTCAAAATAGACCTTTAATATTTTTGCTAGTGTTTATGCATAATTATCCTTTCTGGATGATTTCAGCATTTTCATTCTTCCTCCCTTCAAGCCCTTCAGCACATCCATTCTCCTAATTTCTCCTGATCTCCATCCACTATTGTAGCCTTTTTCCCCCATAGTTTCAGCCTCTGATCAATTTTAAAGGGTGACATTTTATTGTTATTAATTACTTTTGGTGCAAATTACATGAAGATATGGCAGAATGTTTCTGCTTCATTTCCTATTTCTTTCAGACTGTCTCTAATTTATTAACATTATCTTGAATTTTAATCTTGTCCTCTGACATACTTGCAGTTCCTATAAGCATGATGTCATCTGCAGATTTAATAAGGTTAGTCTTGATTTTATTATATAATTTATGTCATTAATAAATCAAAGCAAACCTTTCTTACATTTGGACAGGGAACCAGTGATAACTGCTCAGCTATGCGCCACTCAACGGTAATTTTATTTTTGCCATGTGTCTCCAGCTTACTTATAAGAAAGCAATGTATGGCAATATCAAAAATCTTAGTGAAAAAAGAATGTATGATTGTTACTTCTTCTTTGTCTACAGGACACAAAGAAAGTCAGACTGACTTAACATGATATCTTCTTAGCAAATTAATCTTTGCTGCTCTTCACCCCCTTGTTATCTTCCAGGTGCTAGCAAATCACTTCTAACTGTTTGTTTTAGATTTTTTTCAGGATTTGAAGTGAAGCTGGCTTGCCTATAAATTTGCACATCCTTTTTTCTCCCTTTATATGGAGACATGTTAAGATTGCCCTTTTCCAGTCTAGCGATACTTCATACATCCTCCACAAGTTCTCAGAGACTACTAATGTTTCTGAGATTGCTTCAGATCATACTCAGATGCAGATCAGAAAGCCCAGACAAATTGCAAACAAATAATACACTAAAATGCTCTCAAACACGATCTCTTTCTATTCTAGGATGAGCTGTTCTCCCTTGTTGCTAATACTGAGTTTACTACTTGTCATAAGTTACCTTTTTAGTGAACAGTGAAACAAAAAAGTCTTAGCACTTCAGTTTTCCCCACATCATTTGATGATAGCTATTTCTTTGTACTGAGTAAATGACTAATGCTTTCCTTTGGCCCTTCTGTTGCTACTAATCCAGTCAAAGAATTTTTTCTTGTTACTTCCAATTTCTCTCACTACTTTCAGTTTATTTTGTAAGTCGTCAGTTCTTATTTTGCTCCTACCTGCTCCTAATGTTCTTTAATATGCGTGCTTAGTAATCTGAACTTGCATCCACTTTATCCATGCCCTATGTTTAAGGTCAATAAAGACTTCATAATTTAGCCAAAAGCCTTTAATACTTTTTTCTAACCTTTCTCTGCACTGAAATTTTTCAAGCAGTCTCTCGAGAAACTAGAAATTCTCCCTGATTTTTTTTTTCTTTTGTGATGTCTTCCTTATCATTTCTGTATATTTTTTATCATCTCCTGGCTTTAAAAGTTATTAGTGACAAGTTAATGGAAAAATAGAGAGAGAGAGAAGAAACTTTAAAAATCCACACTAGAAATATCTCTGAGGGATCCCTCTCTTCACACTGGAACCCATTTACAAGTAAGAATCTAACCTTTCCTTACCTACCCACCTGAGTCAACTCTGCACATTTAGAGGGATGCCTGCCACTGCACTAAGCACTTTAGAGCTGTGCCTCCCCAAAGCACTTGGCATCAACAAATGAAAACAGCTACAGCCTGCTGAAAATAGCATGTTTGGTTTTGCATTCAGTCTGCAAACTGTAAGCTGGTTTCAACCGTATTTTGTTAGCCTTTGAAATGTTTCCTCAATAGTGGGTTGTACCATCTGTTGCACTGTTTGCCTGCATGTTTTGTTTGTTAAACTGCTCCCCCAGCAGCACACAAAAGAGGTCTTTCAGGAAGATCTCTCTGTCCTCTGCCTACCTCCTCCCACCCTGGTGTTACACTGCATATGACAGATGCTCCTCTAGTCCTACCTCATGCTTATTTCTTTTAGGAACCAAGCCAATGTCCACTACAAAACCTCAGAGGGTTTTAAATCTGGCCATCTCTTTGCTTGTAAAGCCTAGAGATATGTCGTAAGTGTTAAGGACAGAACACCACAGTCTTCACATACACCAAAGCAAAATGTTCAGCTGAATCCCTCAGGTTTCACCAGAGAGCAGGAGCTCAGCCATAGTTCATGCTGAAAACCTATTTAAACATGTGAGAATATCCAATGTTGGTCAGAATTCAACTTCCTTTTCTCAATAAACCTACAGACTGAACTATACTTACACTGCAATAGGATATACTCTGACTCCTGGCTACATGCTGACATACTGTCATGACAGTAAGACTATTCTGTCTTGGTACATGTAATGAAGCAGAGCTTTTCCTTCCTTTCTATCAGTTGGCCTACATCCTTAAGATCTAAGCAGCAGAAAAACCCTATATCAACTTTTCTTCTTTCGTCCCTTCCTGGTGTGTTTATTAAACCTCAGCAAATAACATGCAATGATTTTACTTGAAATATTCTATGAAACGTGTTGACAAAGCCTTACACTAGATATTTCCAAATTATTCGGTTCATGAACTGGGTGAATGATGAGAGGAAGAGGAAACCCAATGAATAATATATTCAAATATGACTGCAGAATGCCTTAAATAAATTACGCAATACATATTATTCAACATTAACATCTCTTCCATTTCTTCCTACAGCTGACATTTTAGAAAACTTATTTCACATCCTTGCTTTTCCTTGAATTCTCAGGCGAAAGACTGTCGTGTAGACATGCGCAAATATTAGCCTGCTTCCCCGTCATAGACAGTAAACCAATTTAGAAATCCAGCAAGGTCATCACAGTTGAAGCTTGATGGCAGCACCTAAAATATGTCTTGTGAAACAGGATGGGATCCAGCAGACGAAGGAGAGATGGCAACATGTGAACTAGTCACTCTAGGTTCGCTTTGTAATAAACAGAGAAAAACAGGTATTTCTAGAGTTAAATTAGTCTCATTCGAAGTAGACTTTTTAAATAGACCAGATAAATCCTATGCTAAAAATGCCTGTTTCTCTCCATTGACTGTAAATGGAGGCTGAGGCTACTGTTAGATGCAGAGACTAAACTTGTGGATACCTAAACTGAAGTCAGATGAATCCCACCCACAAAGCTGGCTGCACACAGAGACAGGTGCAGGCTCAATAATAGAGCTATGTCACATAATGTGGGAGCACGTACCACACCAGCTGGTACTAATGTTCCCTTAGCTTCCCTTGGAAATCTGTCACAGTGTTTGTGTTCAATATGGTGAACCAGATACCAAGAGAAGATCTGGCCTCTTGGAGTTTATTTCCTCCTCCACAAGCTTTTCCAGGTGGCTGAGCCCAGACCAAATATTTATCGAATTAAATATTTCTCTTCTCTATGGGAAGGAAACAGTAAAAGTACAGATGCTAATTTGTTTTTCCAGAGGGTTGGAAATAATGACAAACTGGTCATTAAAACTAAGCCTCTTTTTTATTATTTTTTTTTCTTTGCAGATGCAAAGAAAGTTTCCAAGGACAAATCTGAATCCATAAGTCTCTTTCTTATAAGATGGTTAGCGGGTGAGTAAGGTCAATTCAGGAAATCTGCACTGCCTGTACTACTGGAAATGGTCCTTGGATTATTATCCATTGAATTTGGTATCTCCCAGGAGCCCACATCACAGACCAGGACCCCAAATACTAAGACCTGTACAAACACACACAAAAAAATGGTTCTTTTTCCAAAAAGCTGATGTTCTAAGACAAGACAGAGAAAAAAATAAGTATTTCTCTCTCATAAATGAGGCTATGTGAGATTCACTGCCTGTACAAATAAATTGCAGTTACAGCTATTTTAAAAAATTAAATGGTGTCAGGAACCATTCCCAGGCACAGAAAATCACCTTACCTACAGTGTTAGTACTTTTCTAGCCATATTTTTGATCCATGTCAGTGGAGTTCTCCAAAACAATTTGTGGGCGGGTTCTAGAGGATAATTGCATAACGGCCCCCCTGTTTTGGAGGAGGAAAACATACACAGTGCAGATGGGGGCTATTTCACCTCCTTTAGCCTCAGTACCAAAAAGAAGTCCTAGATATAATTTATTTACTAGAAATGACATCATAGCCTTAATTTTGTCAGCTCTCCCTCAGATCCTTTGCTAACAAAAACAGAGACTGTTTTATCCTTTCAAGAGGTAAGGACGAGCATGACTAAGAAAACATCAGTCATGGTTAATGCAGGCAATTTTTTTCTCTTTAAGCGAGTGTCTGTTTGTATTAAAACACCGCTCACAACCCACCTCCCATTTGCAAACTCACGAGCTGCATACATGCTGAAGACTGTTTTGCTATCGGCAACCTCTCCTGTTGCACGCTCTTTTCTCAGGGATACTGCTTACCTCAAAGTGCATCCTGAAGATCTCCAAAATTGAGCTATTTGTCAAAAAGACCTCTGAGTAATTATTTTTTTCTAATTCAGAAGCTTATAATTCACTTTTCACTAACAGTTCAATACATGGACAAAGTAATTTAATAATCTGAAAAAGTGATTTAATAATCTTTGGAATAAGTTCATTTTCCCCTTATGTGTTTTTTTTCAGCACAGGCTACTAATTGTTTTGACATAGATCTAAAAAGCCTACTCCTTCCAGCATACGAGGACAGTGGGCTAGATTGTGATTATCTTCTCTAGTATTCACAATTTAGTCAGCCTCACTGTCACCCACCACTGCCAGACCCTTGCTTTCTAAAAATTCTCTGAAAAGAAGTAGTCACAATACATAAATTAGATAGAAACAGCCGCATATCTTTGTAACGTCTAGAGTATGTTGTATTTTTTCTAAGTCTCTTAAAGGAATTTAGGGAGAAAAGTATGTAAGAAAATGGATCAATTTGAAAATACTGTACAATTTTCAGGAAAAAAAAACTTAAGTGTGATTTAAGCGTAGGTAGGATCTGACATTTATGCATTTATGCACAAATGCATTTATGCATTCATTCTTTCTACCCTATATGCTGAAATGATAGACACTAAATGATATTTTTTCAGAGAGCTTTTTGAAGAAATGTGTAATGAATGGTTTGAGAGGTGGTTTCAGTAGAATTTTTATTGTAAACAACTGAATTTCAACCTAATCCAATACCTTAATAAAAGAACAACAACAATAACAAGATATAGAATATCGCATGTCAAAATGTGGAGGAGAAAGGGATCCTGTTCCCTTTTCCAGCTATCCAGCGTACAGTTAGAAGGAAGTGAGAGCTGGCAGCTCCTGCCATGCCTACAGAGGTCAAGGATATCTGCTCATCTGAAAGCTATTGCTATTGATGCTGGGATAGCAGCAAATGAAGAAAAATAGAGAGCAGAAGAAAATTAAGCGTAGGATTCACCTCATCTAACTTCAGAGGTCTGCAAAATAATCACGTCCATCTGAACTAGCTATCCTCACTCCCATTATAGACAGTGGAAATAAGCAGGCATTTTTCGATAACAGGTGAATTTGGAGCCTGATTTACAAGCAGGTCACATCACATGGATCCCACCAGCCTAGTCAACACAGCGCGCATAAAGTGATAACGATTTGGTCAGCAGGAAGCTGACCTAATCAGTTGCCTCTCAGGTTTTTTGCAGCCATCAGGGAACAGTAGAGTTTAAGACATGGTATGAAAGAAGACAAAGAGGTGCCATGAATTCAGGGGGAGCCTTTCCAAAGCTTTTACGACATAGCAACTGACATCTCACAAAATGGGGACGCATAATGGAGAAAAAATTGGTGTGTTGGTGAATGCAGATTCTAAGATTCTCAGGAGATTCTCAGAAGTAAAATTCTTCAAAATACTTAGAGGACTATTATGCCAGTTCTTAAGATTTCAAATTATGAGCTTGAAAAAAACGGTTCAACCAGCATTGGCAGGTGCCATATCCGATTTCTGTTTAGAGTTCAAACTGTGCTTTAACTGACACATAATGAAATAATGTATCTGTTAAGAGACTCCTTGATTTTATTTACCTTACTGACAAGCGGGAATTCAGTGCTACTTACCATCCTGAAGGACGGTATTGGCATATAACCTTTTGTGGAATTTCATTTATTTTGCTTTTTGAGAGTTTCAAAATCATTGCACTCAACACTGATAGCAGCAAGAAAAGACTGGTTTCCATAAACAATCTGAACTTGCACCAAAGAAGAGCTGACCATTAATTCCATCCATTTTTATTTGAACTTGGCTCATCCACCCTAAGACAATCCACACCTTCTTCAATGTCCCAAGCACATTAGGGTAAGGAAAACAAACAAACATGAGGGGACAAGAATTACAAAACCCTCTGTTTTACCTCCCTCTTCCCCTGCTCCTTCTGAGCATATAGAAAATTAAATTTAATTTATGTGAGGTTTGGATCATTAATGTTGTTCTATAATTGTCAGGAAGCAGCAAGAACTGGCTGCTCCCTAAAGAATAGGGAGGCCAGAGCCGAGTGTGATCGCAAAGTGGTAGAAAAAGGGTCCCAGCCACCCCGATGGTCCCTGGACGCCAGGCAGGAGGAAAGGAAGGGTCCCAGCTGCCCTGATGGTGCCTGGGGGAGGAGAGGAAGGGTCCCAGCTGCTCCTGACAGGCCATGGACGCCGGGCAACACCAGAGGCCCATTCAGGAGCCTGGGACTGATCTGGGGATCGGCGCTGTGGGGACATCAGGGCCCAGGGCAAGGCTAGGCCCATTTGCAGGGGCGAGGCCATGCCTGGCCACAGGCTTGGGCATCAGGCACCTCCAGAGATGGGCCAGGGCCAGGCTGGGCGGTCGCCCGCAGGTCGGGGTCGGGATCAGACCATGGCAGGGGCAGGGCCATGGCGGGGCTGGAGCCGGCAGCGCTGTGGTGTCGCGGGGCAGAGACTGACGGTGCTGGGCTGGGCTCAAGCCATGTCTGCCAGATATAAATTACATACATGTGAAAAGCTACTAAACAGATTTTTTTTTTTGGACAGACATTTGGGTAGTTAATATACTATCCCTCTTTAGTACTGATTATATATTATCCAGAAGACTGGGTATTCCATGCCCTTTCCTTTTTACAGATTAACAATACCATTTCCTAACAGAGCGGAGAGAAGGAAGGTTCATTTAGCACAATGTCATTTTGAAAACTGAGCTTTGATTGTTAAGCCTACTTAGCCAAATTCTCACATTAGATATAAAAATGATTACTTTTTTCCCCAGTCTGATTTAAATTGACAAAATCAGGAAATCCAGAGTTAGACTTGGCACCGTTTACTTAAAATATTCCCAAAAAACTATCAGTGATACTTCTTTGTAAGGTTTCTTCACTTTCTGTAACCATGCTTATGCCACAGGGACAGTGAAAGCACATACTTCCACCTTTATACACACGGGCATACAAGGGAGAACAAACTGGAAACATGAATTTGGAGTGGACACATGGGGAAGAGCATAGTGTTTATTAAGGCTTGTAGCATTAATATCGTAGCCTCGAGAAGTCCTGAAAGATATTTCTGTATATCTTGTTTCATAGGTAGCAAAAATGATCTGTTGCTCAGAACTTCCACATTTTAGTAAAATTTGGAAAGCTGCTTTGCTGATTTGAAACCTATGGAAGATGGTGAAGATTCTTAACTTCAGATGACCAACATTAGTGGGCCTTTGATTCACCCTTTTGTGGTTTTCTGTTGAATGAGGTTTTAGAGCACAACTGTGATGTGGTGCTAAAAAAAAGCTGCCAAACACCTGAACAAAACATTGTGTCTCAGACTCATCCCTAAGTGATGCATGAAGTACAAGCACTTGTGTTCATGCTAACCTCTTTGTTTAGGAACTCAGCCCTACATATGTCATCACTTTCGAAGGTTCGTAGAGGTTTGGCATAAAAGGAGATTGTCTTTTGAAATAAACGGAATGATAAATTAACTCTGCCTGAAGAACCCCTTGCCACACTGAAAATTGTTGAAGTCCCACCCCTCCAGGAACTGTAGACTGCTTCTTGTCCTTCACTTGATGTGCTGATAATTATATATCTGTCACCTTACCTACTGCTTTTAGCATGCAACTTGCACATTTTCTGCAACAACCTACCACTTAGTTCTCTTCCACTTTTTAAATAGTGCTGACTGGTAGTTTTTAATTAAGAGTTGACAGTTGAAATTTGCATTCCAAAAGCCAGCTGAAGTTGCTGAAATTGGATTGTCTGTTATTTTACAACAGCAATAGCTAGCACTCCGCTTGCACACAACCCTGTCTAGCAAGAATGTCCTTACCAGGGCCTTCATAGCTCCTGGAGACATTATGTGCAAGATTTTAGGCTACTTCTCTGAGACCATCATGAACTGACATTTTATGCTTTAAAGCTTAGTTAATGGAGTATAAATAAGCATGCTGAGCAATTTCTGTAACTCTAAGAGAAGCATTGTTCTTGTCTGATTCACTATTCATTCATACTTGGCAACTCACTAAATTAGTGTGAGCAGATGGACAAACTGCTAAGAGAAGTTTTGTTAGTTTCAAGAAGTAGTGAAAAAGAGACCCAGGGAAAGACTCAAAGAATTGAGAGCTACAGCGTTAACAGAGCTACAGTATATTCCTTGGTTCTGTAAAAGACTTTGACTTCTGCGAGAAGTTTTTGCATGTGATATACATTTAGCTAGACCAATTTTCCCTAATCTCCACTGGCTTTAGTAGAGTAACTTTCTGTCAGCTAGGCTCCTCAAGTTGAAATCTGGTCCTATTAGTGTTTCTTTTTTAAGAAATAAGAGACATATGTTGTCCTTAAAGCTGAGCCTCCAGCTTTTTAAAGATTATCCATTAAAATCACCTGATAATTAATCACTGCAGGTAGCTACAGAACCAAACACCTTATCTTGTCTTTACAACCAGGAAGAGTATAAAACTGCAATTATGATAGACTAAGAAAGATGGAGTTTGCAAAGGCACTTTTGTTTGTAGCATAAATGACAAAGTTATGAAATATATTCCTGATCAAGGTCCTGGGCTGATAGATATTTTGAGAAAAAGTAGATAAGAAGTTCATGAAATGTATTTTTGAAATTTCATTCTTTTGCCTTGTTTCCTATAGAGTCACCTTCCTTTCTATGTGTTCTTTCCTATGAGTGCTACGACATCTGAAACACAAGAGCCACAGTATAGCTGTGAGGTTAGAGCTGAGGTTACACATTCAAACCAGGAACCAACCACTGGCCATCTGCAAAAGAAATACCATGGACAGCCTAGAAAAATTGTCTTTCTATACCACAGGTCTCATTCTAATCCTATGTATTCATCATATCTTTAAGGTCAAAACCCACTGGAGTTTCTGCTGTGCTACTTTTATAGCACTGGACAATGCTGTTTGAATTTGTTTCTTTAAAAAAATAAACCAACAGTAATCCAATTTAAGTTTGGTCTCAGTAAGAGAATTTTGCAGCAGTAGAAGTAATGTAAATAAACTTATCAAATAAAATTGTTCATTTTTATGTTTTCTTACTTCCAGGGTCACCTTCCAGTTTGGGAGCTATGTTAACTTCTGTTTTACTTGTTGTTTTGTAATTTACCTTATCTTTCAAAAGACTACTCCAAAGCTAAATCTGGCAGCCCAAATCAATGGAGCAAGTCCTTAACTCTGTAGCTGAACGAAATGCTGAGGAACTAAAAGCAAGATAGAGGTTTTTCCTCATGGATGAACTTGCCAAAGAAATGAGAGGGACAAAAAAAGAAAACGGAAAAAACAAGAGGGCCACAGGTAAATCTGCATTCCGGTAATCTCCTATTACATCCTAGAAAGTGACCTGGCCTATGTAGTTTACCTTTCTAGTAAAAACTAGAATTAAAAAAGGTCTTGTGATGGACAATATCTATTTAATTTGTTTAGGGATTCTCTTCTGTTAAGAAAAGAATGAGGGGTCAGGTACATCCTAGGAAGAAGGTGGTTCTTCTTTCTACATGGAGAACTTGAACATGCCTAAGAACGGTGCATTTCCAGGGTGGAACAGAGAGATGCACACATCAAGGAGCTGTGAACGAGCTGTTCGAGAGCGATCGAGAGATGTCTGAGATGAAAAAGAAGCAGACATATCCTGGCCTCTGTGGTGACAGAAATAAAACTTCCTAGAGACCAGAGGAGACTATGCGGTATTTACTGCAAATCAAAAAGTCACGGAAGTGCTTCAGTGCACTGAAGCAAGTACCAAGTAGGTAGAGAAGGAGTTGCTTACACACCCTTTTAAATGTATTTTTCTGGCCTAATCATTTCAAGCTTTCTTTATGTAAAAGGTTATTTAAATATACTGTAATCAAATCTTTTTGTGTTTAAACTGCTTTTGGGTCTTCACTGGGAAGTTCGCTATAAAAGGAAAACAGTCCAGAGGAAGCCATCCCTGAGGTCTGGCTGAGTGGGTGCCATTACAAGCCCATTACCTCGTTCTGACTTCTTGGCATGCACATCTGATCACTGAGTCATAACAGAATCACAGAATGGTTTAGGTTGAAAGGGACCTCTGGAGATCATCTAGTCCAACCTCCCTGCTCAAGCAGGGTCACCTAGAGCACGTTGCCCAGGATCACATCCAGACGGGTTTTGAATATCTCCAGCGAAGGAGACTCCACCACCTCTCTGGGCAACCTGTTCCAACGCTCTGTCACCCTCACAGTGAAGAAGTTCTTTCTCAGGTTTAGGTGGAACTTCCTGTGGTTCAGTTTATGCTGTTGCCTCTTGTCCTCTTGCTGGGCACCACGAAGAAGAGGCTGGCCTCATTCTCTCGACACTCCCCCTTCAGATGCTTATACACGTTTACGAGATCGCCTCTCAGTCTTCTCTTCTGCAGACTGAACAGGCCCAGCTCTTGCAGTCTTTCTTCATAGGAGAGATGCTCCAGTCCCCTCATCATCTTGGTAGCCCTCCGCTGCACTCTCTCCAGCAGTGCCATGTCTCTCTTGTCCTGGGGAACAATGCATTGCACTTTGGCTGTATTTCATCCCGTGTCAAGTCTGACTTGGCCTTGGAGCCTTAAAAGCCTGATTTAAATCTGAGATGATCCCTGCTCTGGCCTTGTAGGCTAGCTCTTTTCGAGTGCACGGGAGTGAAAGAAGGAAAAGCAAATCTACTTCCCAAGCGGAAGTATAAGTAAACTCTGAAATGGAAGAAAGGTATATCAAACCAACTGCTTAATATGCAGGCAGCACAGACGGAGAAGGCGGCTACAGTGAGCCAAGACAAATTAGCCTCTCCTGGCTTGTAAAAGAAAAAGGAACACCACCTTTCAAACAAATCCTTCTGTGCAGCAGCACCAGCCCTTGCAGTCTGAACGCTGCCAAAACTTTTCTCTGGAAGAAGGCAATCGGCAAGCCCAGAGCTTATCAGGCCTTAAGCAACAGCACTCCTCAGATTAGCTGGTACATCTCATGCCCGGATAATAGCAGAATTATTACCAGCAAGAGGGTGAGAACAGCAAGATGGTCATATGCTTTTTGAGAGGGCACGATGAGTTCTAACTCAAATGTTTCAATCATTCAGCAAAACAAGACAGAGTTAAATGCCATACCAGGGAAAGAGCTTTGTACCTGGACCCCTAGAGGAACCTGTCTAGTCTTTTCCCGTAAGATTTGGACAGGCAGACACCCATTTACTCCAGTCTAACAGCTAAAACATGACTGCCAGCTACAGCATCCCAGCTGGAAAATCTCCATAGTTCTTTTGAAATCAAGACCCAATACATTTAAAGTAGTCAGTTTTTGAGAGCATGACATAGACTAGGATGTCTTCAGCAAACTTTGGTTGGGGAAACCAAGGTCCTTTAAAGTGGTTAGTCCTAGCAAGGAGATTTCTCATTACTCTTCTCCACACTTTATTTCCTTAGACTCATTTGGATTCAGTGTTTGCTTATGGCCTCCTTTTCCCTCTATTCTTTCCCTTCATGTTTAATATATCACTACCCCTCCTGGCCGCTGAGTCTAGGTCTCATTCTCTGATAGCAACACCAAGTTCCCTCTTTGCAAATAACCTGAACTGTCAGTTGAAACTAAGCTGTCAGTTGAAATTGTTGCCTTGGATCTCAGTGGATGGAAATGAGAGATGAAGAGGCTTCTGTGGAGATATTTCTTTTTAAATATTAAATATCAGCCTTCCTGGATGGAGCATAAAGTTCCTGCACTCCTGGGGTGCACACGCCATTTGGAGGCACTGAGACAATCAGCTCCTCACAGCTAGCAGTGAAATGAGCACTGCTGAAGGCTTGTCGAAGCCTCTGATGAAAGGAAAGCCTCTGAAAAACTGCATTGCAGTTGACTGCTGATAGAAAGTGACTAAAGAATATTTGGGAGAAAGGCTGAGCTAGTGAGATTACTCTTGTGATCCCACTGGGTCCTAATCCCCTAGAAACCAAATAGTAGAGATCATAAACAGGCAGTGCAGGTAAAAATATTTGGGATAAGATTAGTAAAGCCACAGTGGCTTAAATGTATTTACCTGGAGAGGAGGAGGCTGACGGAAGGGGGGATATTCAGAGTATGAAAGTCATGGGGACTGAGCAGTCTCTCCTCTCAACTCTATTCCACTGCACAAAGACAACAGGACAGAGAATTAAATGGCAATCAATTTAGAAGGAATAGAGAGAATGAGCACTATATGCAGCCTGCAGCCTCCTTCTGGAATTTACTGCCACAGGAGATCATTAATTCAAGCACCATGTCTAGATTTTTTAAGAAGGTTAAATAAGTTAATGCTTACTAATGACATGTGTTGCCATGCAAGCTTATGTAATAAAGTAGATAATAAAACCTCATATATCAAGATGTAAATAAGTCACCTGTAGTGATCAGTAAAGGAATATCTGTCTATTTCTGCACCTTGTAGATAATTCCATAATAACTTACATATTTTACTGAAGAATTTTACTTTGTAGAACCAGATGGTCGCCACTGCCAGAAAGATGATATTGATCTAGAAGGACCAATGACTTAATCTGGCATGACAGTTTTTAGGAGCCAGTGTGTGATCTCAGAGGATGTAAGAAAAGCCCACCGTAGAAAGGCATTTTTTAATGTGTTGCGCTATGAACTTCAGTGATATGCAAAGAGAGTGTAAGTAGCAGTGGAGTTAATCAGGGATCCTAACCAAGTGCATTTGGGCTTCATAAGGAACCTGAAGTGTGAAAGCAGCCTATAGCACTGCTCTTCTTGGCTCTTCAGAGGGAAATGGCTGAGAAAAGAGAACAAATAGAAAACAGTGAAAGCTTCTGCCAAGCTTGGGAGGTTTAGAGCTACCTTCTTCTATAAAACCTATAGTGTAGTGCAGAAAGACAGAAGCAGGCACAAGTGGGTGTAACTTCACTGAAGTCTATTGCCAGGTGCTGAGGATCTAACCTATTATATTTCAAACAGCATCGTGGGTTTTTATTCACGGTGTATTCTTCATCTGTCGAACACACATAATGGTGGGATATTTTATTTTGTAAATGTGACAATCAATGTCTTCTCCACATTTTGTAGAGGATTCAAAGCGGGAGCTGGAGGCACCAGCATCATTGTCAGATTTCCCAACAAGTCAGTCAGAGATGGCAGGCACTCTCTATTGACATAGCACAGCTTTTAAATTCATCCTCCACATGCAATACTGAAAATGTTTGTAGCATTCTCAGCAGGTGTCACATCACTGCTCAGTTCCAGGTTATAATTAAAGCTCATTATTTATCTGGGAAAGGTGAAGGCAAAAATTAAAAAAATAAAATGAAATAAAATAAAACTATGCAAAAGCCATCTCCTGAACTTCTAGAAACTAGGAAAGTTTTGGCAAACTCTCTTCACTAAAAGGAAAATGCCTTTTCCATCAGAAAAGTTGCTTTGGTTAGTTTTAGAGACAGCTAAGCGCTAAAACAATTAAAAAGACAGAATTAATTTCATAGAAGAATTTTGCTGCTCAATGGGTAGCTGAGGATGAAAAATATTATGGCCTTTTTATGGAAAACACTATATAGGTATTGCTCTAAGATTTCAATTAAAGTTTAGTTAAGGTACAAAGCCTAGGGTGCCTTGGAAGATTAATTGGAAGAACGGGTATTTGAGTTTCATGGGGAAAAATAGTAGCATTACACATGTGACATGAAAAATATTCAAAAATTTTCCTAAAATGTATTTAAATTTAAAGCAAAGTAAAAGTTTTCATTTAATTTTTCTATTATATATTTCTTCTCAAAGAAATGATTGACATATTTCTTTAAGGCATCTGTTTCTTTTCATAGCTTTTTCTCCTTCTTTTTTCTCTAATTTTATTTTACTGTTGGAACAGGCAAGAAAGAAAAAAGAATCAAAAAAGTCTTAACTCCTTTACCCTTTCCCTTTTTTAACAATTTGATAATTGTTTTATTTTATTTTATTTATCAATTTTAAATCAAAGAAAACTAAAATTTAGGGTTTTTTAATTCAAAGGATTAGAAAATGAATATGAAAACTTTAACCACTTCGGTAAAACCTTTTCCTACATGGGCGAAACATTTTGATGAAGATTTGCTTGTCATCTCTCCTCAACACTTTCTGAGAAATATTCAGTCTTTATCAGAAGCCTGAATATCTGAAAATTAAGGCTAATTCCAGTCTTTACTTGCTTTGAGCGAGACATGATAAGCATTCCCTCTAAATCATCATGTAGGAACAGCCAGGCTGGAATCAAAAGGAGATGTGAATTAGAATGTAGATGAGACTGCTTTACCAAAGTGTTGATTTCAGTTGAGTTAGTCTCAAGTAAAACAGCAATAATGAATGAAGATCCACTCTTCCTTAGAGTAAACCTATTATGAGTAATGGCAGGTATAGCTTGAGGTCTTCTAGTCTAGTCTTACCATCCTGCAGTTTAAGCAAACAACAGTTACAACTACTTGATAAAGATTCTTGAGAGGACCAAATAATCAGCCGAAAAGTAAAATCAGTCTACCCTTGGGCAACCACAAGCTCTTATCCACTACTAGATCTATGGAAAGAATCTGATTTCATTTATGGAGGACGCTTTTTCTGTTTTCTTATAAACTGAACCAAGGAAGCCTGGTCCTAACTGTCCCTGAAGGCTAAGATTTCCTTTAAGTGCATTAGCTGGGGACAGTACCTCTTGGCTGCATCCCTGCACCCGTCTTGCCTCCGTGGAGAATGGGCACAACTGCTTCTCTGAATCCTTTAAGCGTTTATGTTCTCTGGTAGAATTTCCCAGATAACCACTATAAAGGCTGCTGGGAGAATCCAAATTCACCTGCCACTGTATCAATTGACTTTATAAATTCCTTGATGCTTTCCTATCATCCACAAACAAGTTAAAACTGAAATCAGTTCAGGAGGGGAAACAAGGTATAGTGCGCAGATCTGTTACAGCACCTGTCATCATTAGCTTTCAAAATGCTTTTAAAGAAGGTCAGGACTGTCAGCACCATTTTGCATATTGGGTAACTGAAGTGATTTGCCCAAAGTCAGTACAACCAGAAAGCAATCTCACACCTCCCGAGTACTAGCCCAGTTCAGAAGGGCTCAGAGGTAAACAAAAGCATTTAGATTTAGGGTTCCCTAGCTGTGAGTCAATAACAGGTAGGGAAAAAAAATGGAAGGGAAGGGGAGGGAAGGGGAGGGAAGGGAAAGGGAGGGGAGGGAACTCCCTAACACACCATGCACCAAATTTTTTAGCAACAAAAGATCAGCATGCCTTCTCAGCTGCTGAATTAAGATATTAGGCTCATTTCAATATATTGGAGCCATGGGCTATCAGCAGCATTTGACAGCAAATCAGCCAAGCACCACTGAGCATACAGATATTTGTATAGTCACTCAATGGTGGTCTCCATTAACCTCCAGGTATACCCACAAAATAAGCATTCTGACAAGGGTAGCCAGCCACAGAGAGGCTTTGGAGGGAAAGGAGAGAAGCACATCTGAAAATTCAGATTTGATCTACCTGCAGTGAGAAGCAAGACTCTAACCCATTCATAAAACACTACAGAGCATTAGTGGATGCAATCACTGGCTTAGTTCAGTCATTGGCTTTCCCAGTCTGGCTCTTCTTCTCTACCATATAGCGAATAATGGGCCAGGTTTTCTGACTCCCATCGTTATGCATATATGCAGCTGGTGATTACCACATGCCCTTCAGAAGTACAAATTAGAGAGAGACACCTGACCAATGCATAAACCAGTTTGTGCCCAAAAAGAGCAGAGGCTTTCTCATTGTAAGCCAAGCTAATCACCTGCCAGGTGATGGGATTTACTCACTCGGCACCATAAAAAGACACAATCTTCTCCTTGCATAGTTTTGCTGATAATTCAGTACTGTATTGCGAAGACTGTCTGGATGGGTTTCTGTTCATTCAGGGGTTAGTAGAGAGCACTGTTGTCTCTTTTTAGCTACACTGAGAACCTGGCTGGATAGCAGTTCTGCTGAGGATGGCACTGGGGTCCTGGTGGACACTAGACTAAACATGAGTTAAGAGAACGGCCAGGCACCAATGAAAGCTGACAACACGCTTGGTTGTATCAATAGGAGTGTAGCCTCAGTAGAGTGAGGGAAGTGATTATTTTCCCCTTAGTTGGATGCATCCGGAATACTTCCTCCAGTTTTTGGCCACCTCGTGCAAGAATGTTGTTCATAAATTGGCGAAAGTTCAGCAGAGGGCCACTGAGCTGTTTAGGGCTGGAGCCCCTTGGTCCTGTGAAGAAAGGCTGGGAGAGCTGTGTTTGTTTAGCCTGAAGCTGAGATGGCTTTGGAGAGGCTTAACAGCAGCCTACCAGTACCGAATAAGAGGTTACAGAGAAGACAGAGCCGAGCTTTCTGTTCAGGTGAATGGCAGGAGAATAACAGACAATGGTCATAAATTGGAACAGGGGAAGTTTTAATTGAATGTAAGGGCAAAAATTTAGCGTGAGTGTAATTAGTCTTTGGAACTGGTTGTCCAGAGAGGTTCCATCCTTGGAGGTTTCCAGGACCTGACCGGACAAGGCCTTAAGCAACCTGCTCTATCTGAGCTTGCATTGAGCAGGGGGTAGTCTAGAGACCACCCAAAGTCCCTTCCAAACCGAGTAAACTGTATGATTCTAACAAAAACAGTCACCAAATGACAGCCTACTGGATAAGGCTCTATGTGTATGATAGCTGGGCTCAGTGGTTCTGCCACAGGTTCCCTGTGTAACCATGGGCAAGTCATCCAAACAGGGATGCTGAACGGTATTTAAGCACATAACTCCCCTTACTTTTCTCCCTTCTACAGGAATTATGTGTCTAAGTAGGAGTTAGAAACCTAGAGACATTTGTTAACTGTTTATTCCTTTCTGCAGAACTGAGTTGAAAAGATAAACTTCTCCAGAAGAGTGATGTGATGAGAAATTGATTGATATTTCCTTATTACACTAATGGAAAAAGTCAAAGGATGTTGATAATAACACTAAAGTTCGATTAAGGATTGTTATGCTGCAGGGCTGCTGATGGATGAATAAATCATGCAGCTTATAATTAAAATGTAAAGAAAAGCCCCAGACCTTCCGAGTGTCTACATCACAGGTCATATAGATCACGAGGAAAATCTAAACACCCCTTAGATCTTCTTCATGACATTCTGAGTCAATCCCACCCACACCCAACCTTTTATTTCACATAAGAGTAAGTAGGTTGTTGCTTGTTACCAAGAAGGCCTTTTTAAGACTGGCTGCAGGGTAAAAGAAAAAAAATCACTTAATCTTACTTAAGACAAGCTAGCCAGCCTTTCTTGAAGGCTGAGAATATGAGAGCAACCTCAGGTTTCTTCGATAGGAAGAGAAAAAAGATTTGACAACACGAGAAAAATGAGACCAGAAATGTGAAATATGCCCAGAAGAAAACAAAAGAATGGCACAGCTTTAAGTCAAAACCAAGTTCCCAGAGGCACTGCAGCAATTGCTGAATTTGGTTCTGAATATTACTGTACTCCTTTCAGATAGCTAGCCTAGTTGAGCTATGTGTGCCTTTCATTTCACCAGCCAACTGCTAAGTCCCAGCATCTGAGGACTGGACAGAGAGAGAATATTTAAGATATCACCTTCTCTGCAGCTCACAAAAATGTCCCGGGCTCTGCTGCTCCTCCCTGCCATCCGGTATGATTTCAAAGTGAGTGCACTGAGGGCTTTTTCTCATTGCCAAGGGAACCTGATGTCTGAGCTATTTTTGCCTAACGCAGTGGATCCTTTCTGAATATTTACAGACCTTGAAAAGGATCAAAGTTTTTGCACCAGTAACATGCTTCAGATGAGATAATTCCGAGCATGAGTCACGTTGCTGATGTCCCATATTTACATGTATTTATGTATTTGTTTTAAAACAAATCCTAAAATTGAGGTCCCTACAGTAAAATCGTCGATTAACTGGTCTGGCAAATTGACAAGCCTTCACAATAATTGCAGAAAAAAATGGAGTTGCTGCCAGGCCGAGAGAGTCTTCCAGTGTAGCAACTTGTATTTAATTAAGGCAAGGTTCTTTCTAGTGTTTTAAACTTCTCGGGCACAGATTAAGTTGCCCACACTGTTTATGCAATTTTGCTAAGTGGATATTACTGACATTTATTCCTAAAGACAGATCTTTATTTTTAGTTCTAGCTTTATCTGTCACTAATGCCTTTCATACAATGTTAGATCCTTACCTGACTACTCGCCAATACTATTGTGATCCCTGGCTCATACATCCCTGCCATACATGTAAAAGCATTTACTAAGGAAGAGCCAGTAGCACATTCTTATTTTACATTTTTTCTGTCTGTCTCCAGATAAAGCAGACCTTGTTTTCCAGTGCCCCAAGTTGAGAGCTTAAACATTGTCAGCTCTTGTTAGCTGCAAGCTGCAAGTGGTGGTATTTCTGACAGTGAGACCAGATGTTTTTGAACACATCTGTGAAGAATCCACACTTGCCTGTGAGTTCTGCGTGCACAACGCTATTCTACAAAGCTAACTCAGCTGAATTTCCTAGGAAAATAGACTGTAATACAGATGAACTCATATATCTCCTCAGGTGCAACTCCTTTTTAGGTAGGAGAAACAGACTTTTCTCTAACAGATAAGAGATAATGCTGGAAGCACTGCTCAAGTCTGGCTATTTTTCATTCCGATTCTAGTTACATTAATAAATGCCTCCCTGCTACTTTTTAAGATATGTGCTAACGTAGAAGGGACCATACTTCTACTTAGAGCAGTCTGTGCAATCTTAATTATATTTAAATTTCTCATTTGACTTACTGTATTTTTTAACTTATACAACGACAAAAAATGCAGGACAAATACAAAGAAAAGAACAGAACACAGAATGTGTGGCTGATGTCTGGACAGGAAAATATCTGAATCTTCTTCAGCATGTAGGTAACTTCAAATGCTGAAGACTACTAACTGAAAAACATAATTATCTATAGAATTGTGTATGGGAAGTGTGGCTTTGCAGCCAGGATCACCCCAAATTAAAAAATGCCATCTTTCTGAGCCTTATGCTTGGGAAACAAAGCTGAATAATAAGCAACACAGACAACAGTGACTAGAATTAGCTTCTCCCCTGCTTTCCATTATAAGACTTTGTGTCAGTGTCTTTTAACTGTCAAATTTCAACACTACAGGCCCAAATCTCCATGCTGAAGTTCTGCCACAGCCAAAATACTTTTGAAAAGTTTTAATTGATACAGTCTAGCTGTATCCAAGGGGAAATTATATTTTTCTCTATGCTTAAAAGAAAAAGAAATGCACATATCCTATAACTATTTCACTAGAACTTTTCTGTAACGTTGACTTAGTGCATCAGGAGCCAGAAATTTTGCAGCGAGAACAGGGGAAATAATCCCAGTGTCAGAGATACACCTTTTACTTTTTAAAATGGCAAAGCAGGAGACAAACAAGAAACTGCCCTAAGACTTATCAGCCTCTGAAAAGCTTCCGGACTGGGTGTTATCTGAGTTTGGCAGATACTTTCTCTACAGACTGTGACTCCCGTGAGTGTGTTCCTACAACTTCCAGATCCTTCCTGCAGTTAGATTTTCCACACACCTGGGCATGGCCCTCCTGCAGGAGCTGAGCAACAGCTTTTCAAGCAATCATTTATCTCCTCAGCAACATACCGTAGTAGTGTCATGCTTTTTAAAGGAAATTAGGGAATGCATGAAGCATATACATATGGAAAATATTAGGACTATAAATTCAAACACTTAAAAATTAGGAGGTTCTAGAATTAGTATTGCCTAAAATATAGATGTCAACTTGAAATACAATGCTTAATGGGCAGCAAAAGACTGGCACGCCCATGGGTAACTCATCCTAAAATAAATGTGTACAGCATTTGTTAGAATAAATAGGGAATTAAGACACTTACAAAGAGCCATGAGTCTACCTAAGTTAGGGATCCTTCTCTTTTGCTGAAAGCATGGGAAATAATAGGAATCAACTCCCAATCTGCCAAGTCCTTCGCCATAAAAGCCAGATGGTTAGAGGGGAAACCAGCACTATGGATGCGTTAGAAGAGGCCCAGCACTTTAAGCTCCATTCAGTCTGAGGGGACTGAACTCATATTGTTCAAAAGATCATACTGCCTACAACACCAAGGGGTATCCCAAATTAAAGTGTTGCTATTCATTCGCTGGAATTTTGGGTTACCTACATGACCCCGGTGAAACCACAAAAAGAGCAAATAAAAAGACTTTTGAAGGGTTGCAGGAGGAATATAAACTTTCACCTTCCTCCCCAGAGCAGGCAGTTTTGAATTTCAGTGGATAGCTGCAGCTAAAAATTTGGGGCTAGGTAGACAGAATCTTTATAAATACAGTTACTTGTAGAATTAAGTAAAGCAGGCAGGGTAGATGATTGGTTTTCGGGACCTCAGGTTAGTTCAGGGCCTAAACTCAAACATGGGGAGGATTTAGGCAGACTGTAAGCTGCCTCGAGTCAGTACTGGTTGTGCACTCTAACACCCTGTTAGTCACCCCAGGGAATTCAATCCTTTTCACTACTCTATTAATAATCTCTTATTCCTCTTTATTCCTATATTCTCGTAGAAATATGATAGGTGAAAATGCTTTCTCAAAAGATTTTTTTTTTTAATTTCATTGCAATCCCTTCTTACTGTTGAAACAGTAATGCCTCAAACTTTTCAGGAATTCTAACCCAGATGCAAATGTGTGTGCATCACAGTAGAAATTCATCTCAAAGCTCCAGTTCCAAACACCTACAAACTTTACTGAATCTCATTTCTGTATGTGGTTTCTGAAACCTTGATCTTAGCATGCAGCACTGAAATAGCTAGTGAAGGAGTGTAGACTCTGGAAAGTCTGAGATACCTGTACCAGTTGACTGGTGGAGGATGGAAAATAAAGTGTATTGAGTCTGAATTTGACAGAACAAGTTAAGGCACTCAGCTCTTTTTCTAATGACCTCTGAATATTCCAAATCCCTTTTCTGGGGTATGTGTATCTTGTAGTAGTCTTTACAGTTACACTTAGAATTTTTATTCTGAGATAAATAAAATTGAGCAGACAAAAGGATTATTTCAAATACTGTTTTTTGTGTGTCAAGGGTAAAGTGAAGAGACCTGGTCAGATATTTGTTATGTCTAAGAATTTAAAGAAGTTAATATACCATTCTTACTGCAATCCTCTCTACTTCTTATACTGAATAAGTCTCAGAAAGACAGTTTTGCACCTTCTCCCTCTATTTCATGAAAGGAAAACATATGTTCTTCTGTTAAAATATATGGATTTCACAAGTTTTAGATATGCATTTCTGTGACTTTTGAAAAAGATGCTTTTAACTCTGATTCCCTACATTTTATACGTCTCATCTTCTTTCTTTCTGCTCTGACGACAACGATACAATAATCCTTTCAAATATCTTTGGAAAGAAGAACCTAAAAAATGTCTCCATTACTGCATAAACAAATCCCAATGTTGTCTAATGATTCCATGGGAACTAAACACAGCCATTTATTTCATCCCCGGGTTAAATGCAGCACATTTTAGCAATGCTGCCTGTCACTCGGACAAGCATTCTTCCACAGTCGGATAAGGTGGCATCTGAGCCTATGTCTGCATTAGTACCTGTGCGTGAACTCGGGCAATTGCACACCACTGTCCACAAATTGTTAGCACAAGGCAAGGCACAGTGTTGGCCAATTTAGCACTTTACCAAATAATGGCCTCTTGGTCAGCCTTAAGGAACAGACGGTTTTGGAAGCAGCTATAGTTTTAGGCCTTTGACTTTTGTAACCTGCGACGCAGAAAGCAAAATAACTACCTGTTCCCATCCTGCTTGCATGTCAGCCAGTCTAGTAGTACGAAAGGTAGAATATCACCCTTGAATCGTAGCAAGCTCATCTTCCAGTGACCCTGGCAATTAGGAAGGAGCACAGAAATCCCAGGCTTTAATGTTTTAGTCTAAAACGTACCACTTTGTGAACGTCAAAAGCTCTTGGAAGGATGGTTTGAGAGGTGCCTGCTTACTTGTCCAAAAGGGGTGTAAACGTCACTTACTGCAGTAACAAGAACTGGGTAGTAAGCCAATGTCTTACCCTACAACTCACTATGATTTTAGGTGTTTATATCCTATATACTGAGGGTAACTTCAGCCAACAAAGCTGTTAGCATGAATTCACAATGGCCAAAGAGCATCGTCCAGAGTGTTTGGGACCCCATGAACCTGAGCATGCCTCTAGGCTTGTGTTCTGGCAGGCACAGTGGAACAGGCAGTCCAGCCCTCTGGAGGCCTGGAGCCACCTTTGCGGTTGGGAGACAGGGCTTGCAAAGCTCATGTGTGGGCTGGAAACTACTCTTTTCGGCATGGCAGACTCACTTGGGTCTTTGGACGAGTTGCATAACTCTCCTCTCTGTCTCAGTTTTCTCGGCAGCAGAGTGAACCTACCGGTCCGACTATTTCAGCGTACCGTTCTGAAGTAGTGACGTTCACCTCTGCTGTGGAGCTTAATTTGCCTGGAACCTCGGATGCTTTGAGGGAAAATGCAAAAAAGAAAAATTGTATTCCAGGCTTATCAAATATATGAAATGCTGAGGGTCTTATATACTAACAGGGAGCACTAGTTCTCAATAGCTTTGTCAATGTGACGTATAAAGAGCTGAGGTTGAAAAGGATCAAACAAACATAAGGGCGAATGTTTTTCACAGACTCCTGCCTCTTTTGGCACAGAAACAATATAATCTAATTACTGAAAGTATGTAAGAACAGTCACACTTTAATGTCAGGATTGAAGGAGGCTGAAGAAACTCTGATGGAAACTGTGGTGGGTTGCTGTCAGATGCTGCAGAACAAAAGTGTTCCGTTTTGTTTCCAGAATTTATTCACGACATTCCTTGTGGTTTGTACTCTTAATCCATGAACAATCCAAAGTCTGCTCAGCTTTAATAGTCAAAAATACCCCATACAGCAAACAGTCAAGAAGATTGTATTCCTTTCTATGATGGGTGTATTCATTTTTTGTGTATCTTTGCGTCTTTATACATTTTTCTCCCTTCTATTTTTCCTAGGTTTTTTTCTTCCTCCCTTAGACTAATCTTAGGATTTCAGCCTGAAAAATCATATAAGATTTTGATGATCCTTGATGAGTTAGTGAGAATTGCTACTTGGCACAAGCAAAGGGGCAGCATCCTTCCATAATGAACATGGAAGTCAGAAGTGTTTCAGTGATACCTTTTTCAGAACTACTTCAAAGTATTCTGCTTGTGACATGCTTTTTTGTGAAGATGAAAATAAACACATCTGAACAAGTAAGCCCATAAAAACATAAAGGAGGCTAAATACTGAAGTTGCATATATTCACCACACTTATCTCTTTTATTCACATGCCCGTCAGCTGATTTTTCTCTATACCTCCTCCTGGAAAGGTGACACTGAGAATTGCTCAATGAACTCAGAATTTTCTCTATGCAGCCCAATTACAGGAACACCTGTGCTAATTCACTCTATGCTGATTCACTGCGATCATTCATAATGCTCAAGAGCCCTCAAAATGTCTCTTTCCTCATCTGTAGTGAGGTGGTGATGGTGGGCAAGTGGCTTCGGTATGAAACACGAAAGATTACTTGCTCAGATCCTCCTAAAAGGGCTTTTATTTTATTTAATTTTCATGGCATCATTTGCCAAGAACACCTGGGCTACTCCACTTATCTCTCATATATAATTTATTTCTGCATCAATTTTTAACACCCTTGAAAGAGGACAAGAGCTGTTGCTGACATAATTGTAGGTCAGAGTTCCAAGTCAGTCTAAATGTCGATGATGCTCCCACACCAGAACAAAATCCATCTTTCTCCCTATGCTGCTTCCTAGAGAAACTTCCTCTGGATTTGCACTCACACTATGAGCTCCATCTCACCACATATGAGTGCTGATGTCTTTTTTCAGCTAACTGATCTGTAAATGCCTGTTTGCAAACCGAGAACGTGAACTCTGGATAATCACTTATGCTTCACCGCACACCTGTACTGCATCTATCCTAGGACAAAGAGACTTTTATACACCTCATGATGGAAAGAACAGGGCCTCATACTTCTCTTTCTAGAGTAGCAGTTTTCAAACTCTTAATTTTGTAAAACCCTCAGAATTTTCCAACATAGCAAATCTATGCTAACTGACAGTCCTGTCTTTAGCTAGGTTTCATAGCTCCCTTGGAATTAGTCCACACACTTTCCCTGAATCATAAACTGGAAATCAGCACTTCATTGTACTCAAAATATCTTTTTCTTATTCCATAAAGAACCAAAAGTTTCCTACTTCACCATCCCCAAGTAAAAAAGAATTCAGCTTCCATGCCAGGCCACGCTCCATATCGTTCCTAGCCATTCAGAGAGATTAAAAAGTAGAATACGGCGATGAGAGAGCATCCTTGTAGCTTACTGCATGTTACTTGATCATTTTAGGCTAAATCTTCAATTCCAGCTATATCCACCCTGGAAAGCAAATCCCATATCCCAGGCCAAAAGGTACCAAATGAGTATGTTCATGTCAGTCATGCATAACACATGGCCAGTTAGAGTGAACAGGCCATGCCCACTATGGCACAGAAATTGGCCTGGCTCCTGTCTATGTTCTTAAAATGCAGTTATTACTTGGTAGTAATTTTTCTTTTTAAGGTTCTCAAAAAAGGAAAAGAGAATGACGGACTGGTGTATTTAGAGCAAGGAATCAAGGATGAAGGTTGTATGCCCTTAGCAGACTATGAAAGTGTTTGAGGACAAAAGGCTTGCTTGAGTAATATTGAAAGACACGGCAGGGCACAGAGTGCCAAACATGGCACAGTTTCAGCCACCTGTCTAGTTGAGAGGTGTCCCTGGAACAAACTACTCCAAGTTCTGAAACCAGGTGTTGTTTCAGAGAACTTCAAAAGAGACCCCAGGAATGAACTACTAGACAGCATCAACCGTCGGTGAACCAGGACCCAGATGTGAATGTTGGAGTTAAATCATTTGACATAGAGACGTGCTCGGTGGTTTTCATTGACAAAGGAGGAATGAAGACCAGTATATGAGTGTAATAGCAAACACATTGTAACCACATTGTAAGCTAAGCTAGTACCTACTTATTAAGTCCTTTCTTTCCCCTCAGAATCTTCTATTTTTTTTTGGTTGTTTTGTTGGTTGCTTTTTTTTTTTTTTTTTGGCTCAGGTCTGACACTTTCTCAGCAGCAGGAAAATCAAGGAATGGGAATCCTGTTCTCACTGAAACCGGTCTCAAAACTCCTATTACAATGTGCAGCTCACATATCAGTTCATTCACACCATATTAAAGGAATTAATTTTTTCTGCTCTACTTGTACTGTTATATTGCACCTACCACTATGGAATCTCTAGTGCCTGACTTGCGTGTGAATATATTAATTCCAAAATTGTTTTTCAGAGCAGTGAGCTGAAAACAAAAGACCCAGGAGTTTTTTAGAAGCAGAGGGTGGAAACAGAATTTTTGTCTTCTGGCCTCCAGGAAAAAAAGAAGTCAAAATTCCAGGTTATATGGAATTTTGTTATATGGAATATGTTATATGTCAGATACTCTGTTTACAAGGAGCCATAAAACCTACCCAATGATCCCTTACGGTCAATGAAAATCCTATGTCTTTCTCGCAAAAAGAAGTAGTGAAGTTGGCCTCAACGTCTTGGTTTTATTCTAATTGAATAATTGCATACTACATGCTAACTTTCTCCTGCACTGGGGAAGATATTGCTTGTATAACATTGCTGTGCTTTGGTTATGGGCTGCTACACTTCAAGGTTAGGCTCCTTCTTCACAACATGTGTCCTGCAGTAAAATCTGTGAACCAAGAGAAGACAGGAAACTGCAAACTCAGCAAGAGGAGATCTTTTGTACTGCTTCATTACAGGAAGAAGTACTGAATGGTTCCCTTGGGAAACCATCTCCCTAAGCCACTGTTCACTGGGGTCTATATCACAGGAGGCTTGATTAATGACATTTGTAGGGTCTTTATTGCCTTCCCAGCTCCTCCAAAAGCAGAGCCGTTGTTGGACTCATCCTGATAGCAGACCCCAGTGACATCTGCATCAATTAGTTGTGCCTTTAGAAGTATTAACTCTAGCATGAACTTTGAAATTATAGAAATCCGTTGTGCCTGCAGGGAAATAAAAGGCCAGTCTTCTCCAACGTAATGTCTGTTCATCTCCTCCATCAAAATCCTATTGCCTCTTGGCTGTCTCAGGCAGAAAGGGAGGCATCTGGGAAGTGAGAGGGAAATCATGAAGGCTATGAAGTAAAAGCTTTGTGCTTGCACTTGTCTTCTCTCCCTCCCTTGAGTAGGTTAATGGTGAGGAGCGGATTTTGCAAGGTTTGTTCCAGGAGCCATGACTGAAAGGAACTCTCCCAAAATGTCACTCACAGTCATTACTGTCTGCATTGCTCATCATCTGAAATGACATAAAATTAATATAGACTTTAGCCATCTCCAAAATGTGTTCATCCAATATTTAAGCTTTCAAAGTGATTATAAGGTTGGACAGGGCTGTTCTTTGGCTTCTGGCTCTAGAAACCTGAAATACTGCCATATAATTTGAGAAAGAAAATCACATATTCTTACATATAAACCCCAGGCACATATCTATCTTTTAATAATATATCAAGGCTCTCAGAATAAAACCTCCTAATAATTTAATCAGCGATTCTGACTCTTTCTTTGTGGATATCTGCCAAAAAGAGATAAGGACAAGATGGAAGCTCAGATACACCTTTATAGCCACTGACGTTAAAGCCATCTACGCTGATGCAAGACATGGCTAGTGAGATTCCTGTCTCTGCTCTGGACTGGTGGCAGTTTAAGACAGAGGAGTTTGGTTATCATGAAAAAAAAAAAAAAAAAAAAAAACCCAGCATGGGCCAGTGAGCAGATCAGTGACCTGAGAATCATAAAATCTGGGCTTTATTCCCAGGCCTACTGTGTAACCTTCACCAGTTCATATTGTCCTCCTTTCCCCTTACACAATTTGTCTATTTAGATGGTACAATAGAATCCAATAGAGCACTTCTGTGCCTATGGGCACAGCCTGTTCCCTCAGCTGATTGTACCTTGCCTACAGTAAAATGAATATGCAGTCCCGGAAAACGGGAACAGGCATTTGTACTGATAACCGAAGTACAGTATCAGACTCCTTCTCCAGCTCCATTTCCTGGTCTGAATCCATGAGCTTTACATTGTTGGCTACATATTGATTCAATTTCAACTGAGAAGTGAAGAAAAAAAGAGCATCTTCCATTTTGCCCCTCTACGAGCCCCAGGATGTCCACTTTATGCACAATTACCTCACTTCAAAGTTATTATACAAATGTGTGTAGCTGCAATACTACCAGCCACTTGTTAATTTCAGAAAGCAATACTTCAACCAGCTGCTCCCAAATATATGAGTTAGGTATCTAAGCAAAGGAGCAGTTTCAGGCTTTGAGACTCAGTGGCATTACATAGCAACAAGTAAAGCATATTATGTTACTTAATAAAAGCCTTGTCTTAAACATCTAATTTAATGTACTTTCTCTTTGGTATTTCCTATTGGCTTTTAGAGAGGAATTACCCAATGTGCTGGCTTTGCATTACCCTGCATGCCCTTCTATTATCCCTCATCACCATAATTCTATTGTAGGCAGTGGCTGTAAAAAAGTCAAGTTGCTTGTACAGCACAAGCCCACCAACAGTTATAGCAGCACCATTAAGGCAGCAGAGAAATGGATCATGACACAAGCATATGCAGCTAGAGAGAAACTTCTTACAACGGCTTCACTGCCAAAGCCGGCATATCTTAAGATTACACTCTAAGTCATACTAGATTATGTGAGCACAGCTTCTGGAAATATCAGAACCAAGAAGCCAGAAGAGGAAAGGGAAAGATGGCCCATGTACCTTCATAAAGAGGAAGAACTTATTCTCATAAAGAAGTCTGGTGTTTTACTGTATGCAAATCACTGCATACTGCATACACACACACACACACACACACACCCACACCCACACACCCGCACACACAATTCGTGTCAGTCAGAATCTCATTTTTTTTAATTCAGGGGACAAAGTTCAAAAAAGAGCTCATTCAACCCTGAAGTTAAATATTTTCTTTCAAATTCAAGCGTTTGGCTTCCTTTGGAATAGAAGAAGTTATGAAACAGAACACTTCATTTTGAATCAAATCAATTTAGCATTCTCTGAACATTTTTTGCTGCTTTTTATGTCTGAAGCTGCTAAAACTGGGGCCACTTACCAAAATATTTTAGCGTTGACCAGTCTTCATCTTTTTCTGAAAAAAATTGATCCAATTAACAGATATTGACTAGTCTTTTTAGGGTTGCATACAGCTAGCAAGGTCTGTCCTCAGGTACCTGAGAATAACTGATTTCCATTGCTCAGTTGTATAGCTGGAATTTGTGGCTAACATGGACATAGCAAAAATTATCTGACAACTTTCACTCAGCAGGCACACAGGCCCCTCAAATCTTTATATCTTCAGACATTATTAACTTCCTTCTTATAGGGTACGGAGTAGTTACCCACCCTTTTCCAAAATAAGCCTTCTTCCTTAAGATGCCACTACTCCTTGTCATGTTGTCAGGATCTTAGTTCCACGTTCAACAGCAAGGCTAAAGAGGCAGCTACTCCTTGAAACCATGCTGTTCGAGCACGGAGAACACCAATTCTGCAGCTCCTGGTGCTGCTTACTAGTATTTTCTAGGTGGCTCCCACCGAACTGAGCGAGGCCTGAAGAGAGCACCGCAGCAAGGTCTGCTACCAAAATAGAAAACACTAAATAAATACTCAGTGTGAATGATCCCAAAAGATGTAAGGAGCTGCAGGACTTTTGCTAACAGTGGTCAGTGGCATTATCTATTTTTCTGATATGAAAAGCTTGTTACAGTAGCCTGGTTTGTCCATTTTTCTGTATTTATTAAAATCAGTGGTGATAGGTAGGTTTTGGAAAGGGAAAAACTGAACAGTTTGTGTCATAAAGGCTGAAGCCCTTCCAGCAGTGCCTCCATTGCAACAAATTTTCCAGCACTGGAACTGCTGAGGGGTACCCCTTTCATTTGCGTTTGAATAAATCTATCCAGAATTGACATGAAAAGAGCAAATAATAGTTGATGCAGAGTAAATATATTAGACAAACTCTCCCTCCCAACTACACATATAAGCACCTCTGAAGACTGGAAGGATCAGTCTGCAGATGGTAAATTGTCTGACATGTATGAAAGCTGACAAGGGTTTTCAACCTTCAATTATTGTACAAAATAATTTTCTATTTAATGCAAGATTTCTGCCCCTGAACTTTGCTTTATATTATTATTTGTTAGAGGGCTACTATCAGCTTCAGGGCTACTTCTGAGACTGAAAAGTGCCATTTACAACTGCTGGTTTAAAGAGAGAAAATAAAATTAGAATCTTAGATGGCTTCACTTGTTCAGGTGAAGTCACAAATTAGCCCTAGAGGCGGATACTCTGGAACAAAATCGATCAGCAGAAAATATTACTGAACTGCTCTTCGATCATAATTTCACTGCAGTCAGTACTGTAAACACCAAGCACACAGATGGCAAAGCATCAGTGTCAGCTGCAAACATTGCCTGTAAGCTATTGGAAACATTCGTTTTTTCATTATTCCTTCTACTCTAGTGTAACTCTGCTGCTGTAAAGCTGACCCAGGTTTGCAGGAGGTAAACCAAATTCACAGTGGAAGACTTGGGAATTTTCAGCCTCTAACCACAGAGTGAATAAGGACTTGCTGCGTCCCAAAATCCACATCAAGATAGGGAATTATTTCTATTTTTCTCTTGTAAAAGGCCTAATCCTTTAGAAAAGGCAGATTGGACAAACCTCTCATAAGACACAATTGCAGTGAACCATTGGACAGTGAGTTCCCTGAGGCACTGGAGGCAGGAATACAGGAACCTCAGAGGAGAAGAGGTGGCCTTGGGAAACCAGTACTGCTAAGACAGCTGTTGTAAATGTGAACCATGGTATTTTGTAACTGTTAGGAGTTTATTCTGTTCTTCATGTTGATGGGCAGGTGTCTTGTTGCTGTGCATGTTCTTCCCCAAGGAAAGAGGACAAATTATTCCTATTTATTCTCAATTTGAAGTCACTTTGACCTCGAAATGATCAAAGCAACCTTCAAAAGCCAAACTAGTCACTCACTCTCAGCAGTGCTCCTCCATTTCATTCTACATGGAAAACAGCACAAACTGCTTGCCCTGAAGCTTTACAAAACAGTGTGGCCCGGCAGCACCATTTGTGTGGTTAACTAAAGGACTTCATAGCACAACAGACAACCGATAACAGGTCATAATCTCACTCAGCATAGCAAGTGGGAATAATGTCAGCTAAACATTTATGAGTCTAGCCAAAATTAACCTAGAGATAGCAGTCTATTATCTGCTTGCCAGTACATCTACTCTTTGAACAATTAGATAATTTGCTGTGGTAATGGTACCATATTTTTTGCCGTTTTTGCTTAATCTGTCTTCTCGGCAAACGAACAGGTTGACTGTTCAACAATGAGTTAGCAGCAGGTGTTGCTAAATACGCAATGTGAGCTGACAGCCAAGGTGCCTCTATGGATGGAGGAATGTGCCTTAGCAGAAGCAGTAGGGATAAAGCTCATCTAGGGACTGAACAAAATAACTGTCCAGAAACAGAGAGCAATTTCAAAGAAGAGGTGGATGCCCATGAAATGTGCTTTTATGTGAGCTGCTCAGAGAAGAACAAGTGGATCATCACGGTGTTTTTCACACAGTTTTCTTTGGCAATAGGTAGAAATAGTCTTGGAGGGATGGCACCCATAGCCAAGGCTATAACTGCATATTTGACTGCCACTGATTAGATTGAAATAGTCAGCCACTGAGCCACCAGTATGCAGTTGGCCTCTGCACAATAATAAATGAAAGCATATGGTCAGGTGAGAGCTCTGCCTGTGTTAAAATAAAGAAGGAAAAGATTAATTTTAATGCAACCCAACCTAGTCTTGACTGCTGTCACCTCTTGTCATTCTTGTCTAGCACTTTCTTCTTGTCAAGCATCTTTCTAAAGGGTCCTAAACATATTTAGGATATGTTCCCTCCTTTTACAGGTAGAATTTTTCTCTACCGAGGTGTTTTCAGGAATGCAGGGATGGAGATGGAGCAAAGGGAGATCCCAGCCTTACCACTATCAAGAGGGATCTACTATCTTTGACTCAGTTTCTTGTTTCAGTGAGATTATTCTTCTCAGCAATGCAGTCGTAAGTGAAACAGGTATATACCCAGTACAGCACATTGCACTTCTGAGACCAAAATGAACAGCAGAAGGACAGTTAGCCAGGAGATGCTATATTGATATGGGCAGGGGGGGAAATTTTCAGTATCCAGCTATTACATGGGGATTTTTGCAAGATGCTCTTCCATAAACTACAGCTCTGCTCCTCCTTTACTGCAGTGTGCTAGTAACAAAGCTAACTGCTTTCAGCAATTGTGAAACTTATGCTGATGCAAACTTTTCAGATATACTCATTAATCTAGCATCTGGAAGCCTGTTAATCAGAGCTACAAGGTGGCTTTAACACTCCCAGTGGCCCCCCAGCAAAACTTGCCATTTTGTAAAACGATTAGTTACTGACTGTGTTACACAGAGAAAGAAGGTGAAATTTGTCACTGATTGCACTCTCAGCAGTCATTCAGTTATAAAGCAAGGCACCTGGAAACCACCTGTCTGAAGTGCAACACAATGGAGTTACTAAATCTCCTATTAACATCTTCCTTCAGTCCCATCCTGTGCTTAATTTTGAAGGTTATTGAACAGGCCATTTGAGACAACGTTAGCACTAATTTCAGAAATCTTTAGAGTCTTCATCTTGAATGCTAGCAAGCTCACTTTCAGCCTGAGAGTGCATTGAGATCACTTACAATCTCCTGAGGTTAGACAAAAGACAGGCATTTATGTTCCTTCTTCTAAAGCTGCCTTTGGTATCAGCCTGTGTTGTCGTTAGCTACAAGGCTAATCCCAAAAAGGCTGACTAAAGGTTGTTTCTGGATGCTACTCCAGTGTGATATGTAAGACTGTTGAAAGAACGATTTAAAAATGTAGACTGATTTTCCTGGAGCCACATGGAAATTATCATTTGTGGGCTAATCTAAACAAGATAGAGAAGCTAAATGTGCTTTAAAAGAAATTTCCCCTTAGGACATTTCCCAGCCTCGTCAGAGCTGTTTAAAGTAAAAGAGAATTTTTCTCTTGACTTAGTAGACACTGGCTCATGTCCTGATTTCAGGGATGCCTTCAGACACCTTACTGCCTTAGGATATTAATGAGCTCGGAAACCACCAGCATTTCTTCTAACTTTACGTCTGAATGTTTATAGCAATGGGGAGATTATATTCCTAAATCTAATGAGTTACCACCACAAGAATGGGTTATCCTAAGAAAACCCTAGCACTACCAGGAAAAAAAAAAAAGTGACCATGAAAACCACTCTTTTAAATTATCCCTAATCCAAAAAAAATTATCTTACTCCCAATCCAGAGCCATTCCTAAAGCGAACTAACTATTTCATATGACAAATGTTTATCTGTGCACAGTTTCTCCAAAGCAATTGTCTCTAGCTCTTGCATCAAGACTTCTTATCTTTTGGCAATTCAAGCACTCTGAGCAAGGAATAATATTCAGAAAACAGCTCTGAATAATTTCAGGCACTCCCTTCTGTGTCATCACTCCATACTACTCAAACAGCATTTTCCTTCCTCTGGCTGCTTGTGCCTGGTCCTTAGATCAAATCCTTTTACATTAGGCAAGGGAAGACAAAGGAAGAAAAAGCAAGGCAAGGCCAAGCAAGGCAAGGGAAAAGCCCTGGAATATTTTTAGTTGCTTTAAAAAAACTTTCACTCTGAAGTGAAAGTGTTTTCAAAAAAACAGAAGAGTTTCCAATTTAAATACAAAAATGTGTTTATTAGATGGGGCAAATGCCACCTTTAGCACTTTTTGAGTTGAGAAAAAAAATCTTTCTTAGCAAAAATTATGAAAACTACTTGACTTCTTGTGAATATTGTATCTAAATGTGAAGATTTTCTTGGTTGTTGGTCAGCTTTTGAAGAGTGAAGCACAATTAAAAAAAAAAAAAACCTTCTTAGTATGGATTTTCTCTCAAAGTCACCCCTAACTGTGGACTTGAGCTGGCAATGAAATACTGGATAGGCATCCCAGACCAAGTGGAGAAAAGAAGGTACATCTTGGAGCCCTCTGCACAGACCAAATATAGTTTTTACCAGTACAGAATAAAATAGAGGGAAAACATTCTGTAAACAACGTCTGATTCATGTATGTTAACATTCAGCCACGTACATTTGACTTTGACATGATCAGTAAATATTATTTAGCTATTTATCTTTCTCTTTTAGAAGATGAATTATGGTCATTTTCACAGCTAAGAAGGATCATCTCTAAACCACCACTACTTGATCTTTCCAAGCACGAATCAGTTACTGTCCATTAACTTCCCCAAATATGAGCTGGAGGCTTTTTGAAGAGATAAATTGTTACTAAAAGCCTCATACCGGTACACAGAAAAGGTGGAATCATCTCATCTACTTTCAGACATTTATAGGGCAGGCATGTACGTGTGATCCAGTCACCTCAAACTCCCGTTATAGTCACTGGGGAGAAATAGGCCCTGGTAAACCGAGATTCTTCTGACTACTTTTAGGACGAAATGAATGACGCCCTGTGAGTTCCAGTTACTCTACACAGGGTGTAAAGGAAGCCAAGACAACTAGTTCGGATCTATGTGTCTGCATCTGGTCGAATGAACCCCAGTCAAAATGACTGGTCAAATCAACAGATGGAAATTGTTCCCAAATCTGTACTGAGATTAATGAAGAATGGTATTATTTCTACAGTATAAGGAGTGTGTAGGGGGAGTATTATATTTATATAATCAAAAATTACAGGAAGGTTACTGTTTTTTATTAAAATCTAGAGGAAAATAATCCATTCTGCAGTCACCAGCCTCTCCCTCCATTTGCTTCATATACATTTGTGACCTAAACTCACTTAATGTATTCCCAGGCACAGTCTTTCCTGCATCTTTCATCTCCCTGTGGTGTTGGTCTTCCTTTGTTATGATCTATTATGGACAAGTGGTGGTTACAGAGGTCTTCATAGCTAACCAGAAACATATACAAACTGGACTGGGCCCTGGGAAAAGAGTCTTGCTTATAATTAACAACAGAGCAGGGCTGCCGTCCTACCTGTCTGACAGTTTAGATTGAGCAATTCAGTTCTTTATCCGAATGCGTGCTAAAGACAATAGATTTGCCAAGCCCCATACAGAATATAGGAAAAAATATTCATAGAAGGGAAATGTCGCTGCCAGTTCTGATGTATTATTGTCAAGTAGTTTAACCAACAATTAGTACTTCACTTAGATGAAGAACATGTGCCTTTTGGTGCCAAAATCACATCGTCTAAACCAGTATTGAATCACAGAGAAACCACGTGAACGTCCTATGGCTCCACACCCTTCCTCTAGTACTCAATGCAGTCTATGGAGAAAGGTAGTGGATCCAGTCCCCCCACCTTGGGGGGGACTGGCAAAAGCCAGACTTCTGTGTCCTGTACTTTCTTGCTTACAATCCTATCTTGCAATACCTCTACAGAAGTGTAATCAAAAGTCATTTCATCTATGTGTATGCCATGCATCCAAAACATGAGGCCAGTTCTATGCACCATATCAACTTTTCCTAGATTTTTTTAAATCAGATTTTTGGTGAAAAAATAACACCTGGCCTAGAATTATTGCACTGGGTGAGTTTTATTTTGCAGACTTGTGTGTGACACAATTTTTATATAGATTCTAAGCCATATCCTTAAGTGTGCTGAGCCATTAAAGTCTTGGTCTTTTGGTTTTAGTACTTTACAGTCATAACAGATGTTTAGAAAATTGTGTTCATAGGTTTGAATGCATTGCATCTGCTTCTTCTGATACATGCTGCTTTTCTAGCTCATTACACTCTTTTTAAATTAAAAGAAAACCTAAGTCTTATCTCATGCTTTATATGAATCAGAAAAAAAGGAAACTGATGCTTGCTTGTTCTTACAGAAGCTTGTTTGTAAACCAGAACCAGATTTAGAATGAAAAAGTTTCTCAGGTTCTCAGAATGATCATCATTCATCCCTATGCGAGCTAACTAAAAACATCTTCTAAATAAGGAGAAAACATGTTATCAAATGATGGCTTGGATTTACACCATCACGTGATGATTGTTATAGGAAGCAAGGTAGCCAAGTTGGTAGCAACAGAGTAGGACACTGGTTGCTTGGTCTTTGGCCTCATCTCTGACTTTGAACTCTGGGCTTCATTTCCCCTCCCCACCCCACCCTAGAAAGGGGAACAGCAGAACTATTTTTACTCCTACTCTAAAGTGCTCTGATAATAATGATTTATAAAAGAGCAAGCTGTCATTATTGCTTCACATTTGCAATCACATTCTGCGTACATCATTTTCCTGGCTCTCCATTTTACCATTTCTGGTCAAGTTTGTCTTGAAGACAATAGAGACACTAACCAAGGATCAAGCTATTTTGACTCATATGTGCTCTATTCAAATTGGCTATACTGCAGGGGCTTCTTGTGACAGCTGAAAGCATATTAGGAATGAGTGACAATCCTCTGGTTACCTAAAAAATGCATACTGGAGAAACATTGACTTCTTCCCAGTACAAGATTTATTCAGAGTTCTGCTGGGTCAAGAGATATTGTTTCATAAGCAATTTCCAAGCTACTCACCTGGAACCTTTCAGTTATGCCCTTTTTGGCTTCAGTCTATCCCATGTAACTGGAGGCACCTAAGATGCTCACATTATGACTTCCCATCTCTCTCCATTGGCTATGCTCCATATCACTCCTCCCTTAGATTTGTGTTTTGTCAATATATTGGCAAAGAAGATCACTAGAAGGGTTTAGTCTTTAATCTCTAGGTCAAACTAAACATCATAGTAGACTGCAAATGTTAACCACCACCGACAAAATATATACTGCAGGTGCATATCAAGAAATATTTAATGGCCTTTTTTTGATCCCAGGGAGACTGGGATGTTCATTCCAGTTTGTTTCAGCTGTCTAAAAGCTAGGTGCCTATTCTAAATCACTTATCTATACTTTGTCTGTAATAACTGGAGAACCACAGCCATCTCTATGACGTAATTCATTCCACTATCTCAGAAACCTTCCTTAAAATGAAATTAATTACTCTCTGGAGCACACTCTCTCTTTTTCTCTTTCTCTTGTCTGATACAGAAGCCTAAGAGAGGTACTCTTTGCCCACACAGAGGTATCTCATGCCATTTCAGACACCTGAGACTACCTTAGACATCTGTATGGGGACAGCAGGTATGTCACAAGACTTACAGATGTTCTTCTGGCGCAGTAAAGAGCGACGAGGTGGGATATCTTAGGTCATCTCAAATAGCATGATACAGTTTTGTGTGGCCAACTGACTCTACGCTATATGATTAATTTGGACTAGACTTCTACCATTATATGGTTAAGTTTGTGAAGTTAGTCCCATCCATAGCACTCAGTTTAGGTATCTTGGACTTGACTCAGTTGCTCACACATAATCTAGTGTCATTCAAGATGCACTAGAGTATCCTGCCTGGACATCAGCTGCCGCTCCAGAAGGACAGAGATCTCACTCGATCCTGTGTCATAAAATCTAGACACTTCTGCCTACAACCAATGAACATTTCTTGTAGTATTCCCTATTTCCAAAAAAGGAGTATTTGTGTATCCTGTGATTTCCCCTCACACCCAAGAAGAGCTTTTTTTTTTTTTTTTATTTGCTTGCAGAAATTCAAATGTTTTGTGGTGCACTATACCTTCCAAGTTGTGACTTAGCATGAAATGTAAGAGCAAAAGTATATTCTGATCAAAAAGGTAGGAATCAGTTTCATGTACCTCTGCAAAGAGAAAATCCACTGCATTTCATTTATGTATAAATGTAAGCAGGAGAGACAAAGTACGGGCGTCACAACAATGAATAATGTTAGAAAAGGATTTTTGGTTGCAAGAGCCATACTGCAGCTGAGAAGAGAATAAAGGAGAAATAAACAAGGAACAAGGAGCAAAATGTTTCACTGCAAATAGAATTTTACAAAAGTACAGAAGTTTAAAAGTGTATGAAGAACTAGGCAATGGAATATATCAATGTAAACATCTCTTACAGCAAAGAAGGCATATGCACTTATAGTGGAAGACAGAACTGTACACAGCAAAGTACCTAAGAGGCAAGAAGAACAATTAACAACATTCTGTCATGTCATTCTTGAGTCTGGTTGAGGCTTAAGTGAATAGCAGGCTTGGTTAAGTTCTTAGTTTTGTGATCAGCATTTTGGAAATATTTCTGGAGCACATATATGGCTTTTGGAAATCAAATGCAATGCAAATGTTTGTTCAGAAAATGCTATACCAAGTTTCAGGTTGTACAATAATCACAGAAAATTCATAGCTAAAACTGCAAAGAGCTTTACCCTTATCTTATTGCTCAGTACTTAGAGCCTTTAGTATGTAAGCTCTGAAACTTTTTCAAGGAAATAAACAAATAAAGTATATCCCCAGAAATCTTTTGTAGACCTGTCTCTTAAAGGCTAGCCCATGCATTGAAGTGTGGATGTTCAAAACTGCAAGGTTTATTAAGAAAGGAAATTGCAAATAGAAGTAGAATAGAATAGAAATAGAATAGAAAGCCGAGAAAGGAGAACTTTCCAAATAACTTCCTGTTTAGAGACCTATTAAGCTTGAGATTTCTTCCCTCAATAAAATATGCCAATATGTCTTTTGTGCTGTCTAAACACAAGTAACATAGAGATGACTAAACCCATAATCAGTCTGCCCTAGTCCCATGAACTTGAATTTTTGTAATAACTTTGGGATCACCATTCCAAACTTCTTGTCTTTAAGACATCCTACAATCTAAGGACAGGTCTTTGGAAGTCATTTGCTTCAGAGCTTCTTTACTCATCCACATCACTATAGTAACATCTATGGGATGCACCTGGACTTGAACAGAAGACTTTCTTATCCTGCAAATGCTTTTAAGATTTCACTGTTTTCTGTGGTTTCCACTGAGATGTCAATGAAGTTTTTCTAAATGTTAATGGGGGAAAAAAAAGGAAGACAGAGAAAACATTGTGGAGCCTGTCAATCCTACAATCGTTACTCATCTTACTCCTCTTGAACACTGTGTCATCCGTCTCTTGAGCTGATTTTTGAACAACAAATCTACTTTCCTCAGTCCACTGCACGTTCTCAGGCTCATCAGACCCTTAAAAAAGCCAGGTCTCATTCAAAAGCATATTTGCCATATTACAGGTGTGAGAGCCGACTACCTATTTCCCAGATGGAAATTTAGAAGAGAAAGAGCACACTTGACAAATTAGGGCATTAATTTTTTTTCCCTATAGTAATAAGAAGAAAGAAAGAGTATATGGCTGTCATGAAGTAAAGATGAGGAAAGGTCTTTTTAATTGAGAATTATTTATTAAAGAAAACTAACAATGAATCACAAAGAGGCAGGTTCCATAAAAGTTGACTGCCATCTTTGTTCCTCTTATTTACCGGGGATCAAACTTCCCTTTTGAAATTTTCTGCAGCATCAGAGACATCTAGTGGCTGAATAACATAAAGCAAGGACATATCCTGATAAGTCCTACTCCTTCTCCCCAAAGCCCTGGAGAAAACATGGGTCAGTCACCCACTCCAGTAGTGCTGAGGGAAAGGAAATCACTTTTCTTTCTGCTTTTGCCACCCTCCTCCCCCATCCACAAAGTATGGAAGCAGAAAAAGAGACTACGGATGAGTGAAGGAAGATACACGATGTGCTTGGGTATGGGAATGAGAGAGAGCACTGACAGATACTGATCTCTTAGCCTAGAGAATAAAGCAACTCAATTGAACCCTGAAAAATATGACCTTGCTCAGAGGTCTCACTTCCTCTCCTGAATCCCACATGAAAAAAAAAAAAACCAGTGGGTTTTTCACAGCCCTTGGTATATCCAACATAGAACTTGACTGGAAATGTAAGTCAGGTCATCAGCTGTTACGTGAAATGCAAATAGGTTTCTGGAAAAGACAAGCAGATAATCTCTCATCGACTGCTGAGAAAATCACCTATTGCAATCTAAAAAGACCGTAATAGGCTGGAATTCAACACTTGACTGGACAAAATAGGACAGTTCCCACCTTACTGCAATTTTGTTGAAATTATGGAGTCATACAGAAGATCAATTTGGCCCACTGTATTTTGATAATAACATAAAGGTTCTTGCTTTCAAAATATATATATATATACATAAATATACATATATATATAAAATATATATATTTCAAATCTTGATTTCTATTATTCATAATTTAAAAAAAAGGTTCTCTTAAAAATTAGATTCTACTCCAGTTCGCCTGCAATTCACTTATAAAGGAAATCAGAGTTCACAGAGGTGTGGTGCACACTTACATCTTACCCAAAAAGGGAAGGGATACATAGTATTCATCTGCCCCAGAGTTTAGATGCAATCTGCAGACTCCCCAAGCACTTTTGCTTTAAAAGCAAAAGCACTAGTACCTATGGAGATGGTGCAGAAGATGGGGTAATTCATAAATACAAATACATATTTCTGCATATCTTCCCCGAGGTGGTTACTCCCAGTCCATCTGGGATGAGATAGACTATCTGTGTTCTTACGTTGTGTATAAATTGCATAAACAAATATATTCATACCAGTGACAGAAGGTGCATTTGTTTTACTGGTTAGCCACATTGTGTTGCTCACTGTAGACTAGGTGTTCTTTTGGCTTGTCTTTGCTGCTTCACTCAAGGGCATGCAGAGCCTTTTGGGGACGAGAGATGAGCATGCCTTCCCAAAAAGTGTTTGAGGATGCTGAGCCGGGAAAGGCTTCTGGGATGCGGGGTGAGACACAGAAGAGACAGAGAGGAAGAGAAACCTAGTCGTAAGGGAGCCTGCAGCACCCTCAGAAACTCCTGAAAAGGTTGGGGAGCAACCTAGCCAAGCCTCAGAGGAGATGGAAAGAAAGCAATTTTTCATGCAAACCCAAAAGAGAGTTTGCTGCAGCCCAGTCAAAGCTGCTAGGCTGAGAACAAATCTAGAGGAAAGAAACCAATAGGAAGGTGGGAGATTTGCTAAAAAACATTTTTCTGTTTCATCCCAAAGATGTCCCTCTGTTTCAAAAACTTACCCTTGTAGTTCATGTCAAAATAAAACCTAGCATTCAGGATTCAAAACCCCTTGCAAGTCCTTGGTGCACTCTGTTTAAATATGCAGTGGGGGTAGATGCACTTCACAGTTAATAGGGCTCCTTCACAGCATTAAATACAACAGGACCTGGTTCTGCACATTGTACTATAATGCAGAGTGAGGCCATGGTGGAATGAATGTAATAACAGCCCACTCCTCTGAGTATAAACAGATAATTGTGCAAGGGAGGAAGTCCGAGGCCTGATCTCTTTCACTTTCTCTGATTAAGGTTTAGGCATGCACATTATCCATGCTTTCCAGAGAACAGAGGATAAAATTGCCCTTGGCAGTTTTTCCCCTCTTATTTATGCTTGCCAGGGCAAGCCAAGCCTGTAAGCCTATCTATAAACTGTGAAATGATTTGATACATTAAAGTTACATATTAATAATGAGTTCTAAGTTTTTGAATAAATTAGAAATATAATGAGCTCCTTCCTAGCCCAGGTGCTTTGGTTATTATTTTTACCGCTAAGGATTTTGTTTCACATACCCAAATTATCCTGTAATCGTCTCAATTTGGTTACATGTAAGCATTTGATACAGGCTATGAAATACAACATATCAGATATCTGTTCACTTTGTAGACCATCTTTCCAGTAGTAAAAATACAGTGGCCATGATTGAAAAAGTGTTAAAAAATTTCTTGGCTCTAGCTTCACCATGGATGTCTCAATCTGCCACTTTTTTTTTTTTTTTCCTAACTGCCTCTGTGTTCCTGTCAATACTATAACTGCCTCTCCACAATAACTATTATGCTCTGTCATGTCAGTTATCCAGAGCACCTGTTAAGCTGACCCATCATACAGTAACTCTGAACCACTTATATCCTGTATTTTTGGCTGGTGACCAAGATGCTCCAATTGATTTTTTTTTTTTTTCTGCTAATTCCCGGCAAGATCAATGCACAACTGAAATTCACTGCCACATGGCTCTCTTAATCACTGTAATCAGATAGCTGGCTGCAGCATGCAGCAGACACAAGGGCAGCAAACAAAGAATAGGTGGATCTAAGATAAGGTACATATTATGCTGCAAAAGGTTTCCATCAGCCAAATGGCTTGGAGTTTGCTATACATAGCTACCTCCTCTACAGCAATGCTTTCCCTTCCTACATGGATTATATCTCTACTTATGCACTAAGCAGTTTAAAATCTGTGCTGGTCTGTACCTGTGTAAGTGTTTTTCTCAGTTATCGATATCTGGGGACAGAATTTGACTATATATAAGCAGAAATTCACAGAGATACATGTCGCAACATAGCAAGATACCTCTACTCCTTATCTTGATCTCTTGATAATAGCTCCCTATTTGTCATTTCTCCAGTGGTTTCCGTTTATCTGTTGTGCTTTGAATCCAGCTGAAGTATTACAGAAGAGAGAAACATTTTTCTACCTGATTTAACTAAGTGACAAAATTATGAGGAGATCATGGTGACCCTGGCTGTTTCTGCACTAGAAAAGTGAACAGGGTGAACTCACAGCTTCAAGCACTGGCACATGATCATCCATGCTGGTTAATGGTCAGTGTGCTCCTTGACATGGTCTTGGCCAGCAGCCATGCTCCCAGTCAACCCCCGGGATCAGTGCGGGGACAGCACAGACCAATTCTGTGACTGTTCCCCCTCACCCAGAAATGTGGACAAAGTTACTGATTCTAGGGAAAAGAGAATTTGGGCATATGGATATGAGTTGTTCTGTGCGGCTGACCCCCAAATCTAGGGAACCAGCCATGGCTCATTTTATCTATTAATATGGACACTGCATGTGACTAGTATCGGTCCTGCTAGACAAATAATATCTTATTAATCTACTAGGACCCTGAGAGCAGAGCTAGCGATAACAGAGAAAGGTAATTTTTTTAGTCATGCAGGCCTAAGAAGCCTTTATCATTCATAAAATCATTTCCCTCTTGCATCTATTCATTTAACTTTCCTAATAACAGGACCAGCCATTAAAAAAATTACCTAATTTTTAGTACGCTGGATTGCCTCCTTTTGTCTTCAGGCAATTTTTAAAATTCACCCCTGTAATTTAGAGCCTGAAGAGAGACTGCACAATATATGATTCTGTGCTTGTGAAACAAAGAAGTTGGAACATACTAACAGTATTGTATACCTTTTTCTGTTGTTCTGTTTTCTTTTTAAATCAAAGGACATGATTTATAAAGAATCCCCCGTGTTCCCGTAATACATGGTCGGGTCCATAAGAATTATTTTTTTGAAGTCCGTTGGCTACCACATGGCTACCAGTTTTTCCCTAAGCAAAATTAGCTGTAGGATCAAAGCTCGTTTTAGATAACCGATAAGTCAAACAAACAGGCTCAGGCTCGTATAAGGCAATTCACACCATCTCCTTTGGCACAGCAGCAGCATTTTTGGCAAGCGTTCAGTATTCCAAGTATCTGCCTAAACAATCTATGCTGTACTATTTGTCACAGCATTGCCCACCCTCTACAACTGCATTGCTCCAAATTATGTATCAGTAAAACCCTGCTGGGAATTTCCACATTTGCTTTGCTGAAATTTTCCATGTAGATGATAACACAGCCGTTCTTATAAGCCTATCTGCTGGTGTCACTAGGAAAATAAATCAGATCAGGTCTATCTCAGAAATAAATCAAGTACACCAGCTGACACTTACAAACCTCACTGCTTTCATTAAATGTCAGCAGGCTTTTCATTGCTTTTGCTTATTTTTATTTCGTTTTACATTTTCTCATAAATGCTCTACACTTAATGTCTTCTAGACGCATTATTTTCCAGGTTCTTTGATACGCAGTATATCGCCTCTGTAAAATCATACACTGAGCCCTTGGGTAATATATTTTTCAGCCTGTATCATGATATTCTAATTACTGTTTAACGACTCTTCCTGACAAATAAAAAAAAAAAAGAACAACCCATAAAAAATGTAATTAAATAAGCCATCCTAAGGCCGTACCGATTCTAGGGGTTAACACAGAAATACTCTCATATATAGCTGCCTCTTTAAATTATCACCCAATGAGAATTAAAATGTAGCTTTTCAGAGAGCTGAAGGTCATTAAACCTTGGTTACATGTCGCTTCCCATTATGAAAAAAGAATATAAATAATCATTTTGCAGTTTATTTTAGATTGCATGTTGCGTCAATATAACCAAGACTCCGCTCTTCAAATGAAATGATAAATATGCTCATAAGGTTTTCTCTTTAGCATACCTCAGCCTACAATGCATGCACACATCTCACAGAAACGATTTCCTGACAGATTATTTAGAGTGAAAAATATTAGCTCCAAGCTGTATTAAAGTATGCCATTAATAGCTGCAGAGCTTTTTTAGTAATCTAATGATTCCAACGTTTTAAAATTCAATTTTCCGAAACCCTATGTTTGCACGTTTGGATTGCCCACTTACATAATTTATTATTTTTAAATTATGTTTATACACATCAGATTGTCCATTCATCAAGAGAGAAATGACATATCAGGCATCAAGTGCAGGAGTTGAGATTTTTTAAAAATAAGTATGTTTCTTTTGTATATGGAAAGTAGAATTAAGAGTACTAAATCATCCTGTCTCTAGGAACACATATGAACTGTAAATGAATGAGGTAGGCAATTTTAGTTAATTAGAATCAATAGTATCATCCTTTAATTAAACAATATTGATTGCATTATGCAGAGGGCAGCCTTGGAGAGGATATATTTTGATGTGATTTCTGTTTGACTTGCAAAAATATGTCAAGGGTCAAATTGAACATGTACATGGAATATCCCACACAGGGAGGGCAATCACTCTGAATTCATCTAGGTCCTCTCCGTAAGGTACACACGAGCGGAAAGCCAGTGTTAAATCTTTACAAGGAAAACTGAAGGCTTTTACTGACAAACGTGAGGTTTTTTTATATTCTGCCTCCAGAGGAGCTTCAGAGAGGTGCAGCATCCCGTTCTTTCCATTTCTAACGTCAGAAAGGCCAACAGAGGCGTGCATGGGTCAGGAACTTTGTTGCTGTTGCCCCATGTCCCATGCACCATACAATACATGATTTCATGTTCGTTCAAGGTATGGTAAGATGAGAAAACTGAGTGGTCTCATGCGTCATCACTTTTTTCAGACCTGAGTGCAGTAACTTCGAGCTATTATTGATATAAGAATAACATGCAATCTTCAATGTTCCTGTTTTCCTTTATACAGTCAAAGAGAATGAAATCTCCAAATTGCAGTAAAATACGTTTTACTGAAAATGTATTAAGCCAGCAATTAAGTGCTGAAACACATGCCATTTCACGTCAATATCGGTGACCAGAGGAATGCTCTTTAGAAATCAGCCTGTGCAACTCCCAAATGCTCCTTTACAGTACCCAGCTAGGCTATACCTCATGGGCAACATAGAATAAAAACTTGTGAAAAGCTTGCTGTATGTCTATCTGTAAAGCCCATGCATACTGGAATTTAGCTGTGCTGTCCAAGGAAAAAAAAAATATGTGTAGGTTCCAGGGAAAATTCAAACACCAGGCAAAAAATTCATGTCTGAGCAAATGTGGCCACTAATCAGTAACTGCAGGATTTTGCAATAGCTGCTGGTTTGCACACTATAATTCTGATCATTAGTAGTCACTACTACAATTTCAAGGCCTTAAAATCCTGCCAAGATCAGACCACCATTGCAAAAAAAGATGCAAACATATACAAAGAGGCAGCCCTGGTTCCCAGAGGCCAGGTTTTCTAGAAAAAAAAAAAAACTCAAGGAGTCAGGGAAAAACTGACACAAAGGGATGAAAAGACTTCAAGTCTTGCAGTGGATCACAGATGAAGAGTCTTGCAATCTTCAAAGTCCCAGCTTAGTGTTCTTGTATCTGCTCCCTTCCTTTCTTTTTGACAGCAGGGACCAATGCCTCAGATTTTGCTCTGAAAACACAGATATTTATGCCACCAGCTAAATGAGAATGTGTATTAGCTTTTTGCATTAGAAAGACCATGTTGTATAGTGGAAAAACGCAATGATTCACTGTAGTGCACACACGCAGGCACACACATGCACGCCTGCACACACACGCAGGCACAAACCTTCCCCTTTGAACACATCGGAAGCGGGGATCATTTCATCAAAGGAACATACAGAGCACAGAGGTGCAGAGACCGTTGCATCTGCGGAGCACATAGGGTGCAGTCACACGTGCCGGTGTGCGTGGTATTGCACACCGCCATCCAGATGTAGAACCCCGCTGGTGCTTTATCCTTTTCACCAATGGAAACGATAATGCAAGCACTCTCTGCAGTGCTGGAAATCGACTGTGTATTTGTGGACTTTAAGAACAGACACCTGCCAATGGAAAACAACAAGGCAAGTAGTGTATCTGTCAATAAATGTGGTAATAATGGTGCAACATCTTTTCTATCTGCAAAACAGAAAGATCATGGGCATGATCCTCACTCCCTCAACCAAACACCAAGGGCAGCAGTGAACAGAGATACCTGTGTTCATTACAACATGCTATATTAATTGGGAGTAGCACTCAGGTCGATTTTTCCTCCAGTCCTTTAAATGAAATTATATATTTATGCAATTGATCACATTCTAAGTAGTCTCCATTTCAGAGCTTCCCTTTCTGGGTTATTTTCCCCTAGCTATCATTAATACAATGGCAAGGCTAATGAAGAACTCAATAGAATATAAATACTAACGAGGTGTGCTGAACTCACTAGTTAACACATCTTTTAGGGGGAGAGAATCGAACAGGAGAGTGAAACGGTGAAAGTGTATAGCTGTTATGTGTAAGACAGTCTGGAGGGTGCTTGGGTTTGTTTTTTAACTCCATCGCCCGCTATATTCTTTGTTCTTTTTCTTCAGTATCTTCATGAACCTTTCAGTCCCAAAAGGAGCCCAGCAGACTTCTAGCTAGAAAGGCCTTTGCTAAGATGGTTATGCAGGAAAACAGATGTTCTTTTACTGATGTAGATAAGTCTTCCCCCACAATTACACGATCTGTTTAAGCAAAAGCCTCTCTTACTGCTAAAAGTTAAGTGTAGGGAGAGCTTGCTGCATAATTACACCTATCAGAGACCTCTATTTTCATGCCTTTACCTGCCACATGGGCAAAACTTTGTGGAGAACAGTTGATCTTTGTGGGAAGCTATCCCTCATGGACTCTAGCGTGGTCTTAGTTTGGTTTTCAATGAGGAATGAAATTGTAGCTCTGCAAAACCCAAACCGCAAGAAGTGCCCTGGCAGGGGTTCAGAATTGCTTTTAGTTCCTTGTGTGGCAGTGATGAGGAAAAAAAAGAGTCCCTGCACACACCCCTAACTGGTTACAAAAACGTAAACTGCCAGACAAAAATTTGAAAAAATCTAGCTGGGTAAATATAATAGCACTATGTCTCTAAAACGAATGTGATTTAAGCTAACCTATCTCCCTTTGGCTTTTACCTAGCTACTGCCATACAGATGGTCAGTTATCTCCTCTCAGCAGAAGTCCTGTTAACTAACAGCTGAGTAGCAGAAATTGTGAAAACAGGATCACATGTAAAATAATTGCAAGGGTTTGACTGACTATACCTTATTTACACTAATTTGCCAAAATGTATATTTTATGTAGGGGTGAGGAATGTGTCTCAGTGATTAGACTGAAGTATGACATGTAAGTTTACTCCTTTTCTTTGACACAGATTTAGGTCACAGTGGCTTTACGAGAATTATTTCTCCGTACCCCAGTTCCCTAGCTGCACATTTGATGTAATAAGCCTTCCTTCTTCCAGCTAATTTTCAGAGTGGTGTACCTCGTCAGATGTACAGCGTGCACGTACAGAATTTGGCGTAGGGGGGCAGTGACTTCAGCCTGAAACTGAAAGCAATACTGTAAAATTAGATTTCTAAATGGCGACAGAGAACATGCAACTAAACCTATGATTTGATGCTAATGTCTTCTCTTTCCCCCCTTTCCTCTATTGGTCCATTTCTACTCGTGGAAAGGAGATTAGAAAGGTGTGCAGGGGTCTCATGAATGGTTTCCCAGCAGAGGAAACTCACGAGCAAAGCATGAACATGGTATTCTCCATGCTTTCAGCCAGCACTGATGTAATGACCCTATCATATAACACGCACCAGTGAATTAATTCCATGCTTTGCCTGTTAAAAACATTTGTTCCCTCTCAGGTCCTTGCCTCCCTTGGCAAGACCCATGCATTAGGCAAAAAAAAAAAAAACCAAAGCAAAACAAAAGTTGTCAGTCTCAGTCACCACGCCATCTTCTTTTATTAATAGAGACATGACATGGAAGAGTTTTCTGGCCAGGCATTTTTCACACCCAAATAGGCTCAAATAAAAAATTATTGCCAGCACAATGATTTAAATGTAAGATGTAACACTACAGCACTTGCTTAACTTGATTTTTTAATGTCAGCTCCAATGTGTCTGACACATGCAAGACACAAATGAATATCCATATTTCTTTGAAATTAAAGGGTCCCTGACGGCTCACTCCATGGAGCGTGCAGCACTTCCAGTGGGTCATTACTGTGGACTGGCATTATTTTAACCTCTTGCATTCTTCCCCAGCCAACTTTACTAATGGAAGCCAAAAAACTCTCACCTTTAACCTTGGGGGTAATTGTCTCAAAATATTTGATATAAACCAATCTATGCTATATTTGTTAATTGCATTTGTCAATCTCCTTCTGCCAAAATTTCACCCAGTAACAGAACCATTGGCAATCAACATGGAGATCTATGTATTTTGGTACACAGAATATTTTTTACCGTGCCTGAGCTAAGTGTTATAAATGAGAAATGGTCCCTTGTTTCACAGTCGGTCCATAAAGCTGTCTCAGTAGAAGAGTGTCAGAACTGGCACCATTCGTCGTTTTAAAATAAGATTTTTCCCATACATTTCTACTTTGCTTCTCTCTCCACCTCCTAATCTCTTTGTTCAGTACTTCTTCGTAGCACAGAATCATTGTCACACCATTCATCTGCATCAATCTGTCTGCCTCTCACAGACTTTGCTGGGTCGGCCTCGTCAAGTCACTAAATTCATCTCTTTGTTCATGTTTGTAATTGTCTTCAGCTTCACACTCTCATTTTTGCATGTGTTGATGTCTATAGATCGTGGTGTACTGTTTCAGAGCTCTGTGCTGGGTTCCTTGAGCCACGTAAGCTCCAGCTTTGCCAGTGATTTACTGGGTCATCCTATCTGAAGCTGATGAAACTATGCTTATACGCATACAAATCTCTGTCCATCATGGGAAAGGTGATATATCCAGCACCTATAGCCATGTGCCAAGATATTAAGCACAGGATTTATCTCACCTAGCTTTAGGGTGTGATTCAGTTCGAGAGAAAACTAATAACTTAATGTGCCTGCATATAGGTGTCTACATGTGAAGTAACGTCCAAGCTCCTGTTAGTGCAACATAGATCTAACTCTCAGTTCATTTGTGCTCACATAAGCCTCTAGCGCTATCTGAGATGCCCTAAAGCGTTCTGTCTGGCTTCCAGCCACAGACCCCGAGTCCCTTGTCAATACAAGAAGTAGAGTCTAGAGCTATTCAATTTATCCTAAGTCTGGCTAAAGCGGTGGCTCAGCTGAATTGCTTTTCAAGCTCTAGTCTAGTGATTAAATTTTCATTGACTAAAACAAGAGCTTAGGCACTTAACTCACATGTAGACCCCTACACGTAGGCATCTGAATTTAAATGTCTTAATCTGGAGCTGACTCCGGAGCCATAGAGGCTCTTTCAGTTGCCCAGACATATGGTGCAATTTGAAATGCTTTAGGGTGTCCAAGTCATTCACAGGAGGCTGACAGATATGACACATGATCTACAGAAGCAATACTCAGAGCCTTGTGGAATACCCTAGGGCATCGCAAATGGCACTAGAGAAATATGTTTAGGTTATTGAGTGTCTACATATCTGCAGTATAGATGCCTAAACAGGGGTAGTTGTCTCAGGCTCTGCATCTTAAAAGGAAGGTGGGACAGGGCTTGAATTCTGACCGTAAACCCACTCTCTACATACAGATAACAAAGAACAACATGCTGTCAGGGCAGGCTCGGAAGAAGTAGAATTCAGGCTCTTTGTATGTGATGGCATTTGCTTTCATCTTTTATTTCTCTTTATTATTTTTTCGATTATATTGTATGCATGCATCAGCATATGCATAAACAATGCCTTAAATAATTTTATTAAAGTAAACAGTACAGAATTAATAGATTCTTCAGGTTAAAACGGTGTTATTCAAAAGGAGTTAATGTGTATGATTTATCCATCACCTATGTGTGAAATCTTTGAAAAGGTTCTTTTGTTCAAAAGTTAGGGGGTGGAATAAGAACAACCACAATAATGTGTAGCAGTAAGATTTAAGGAGGAGGCATTCAAATGGCATTTATCTAGTTATACTCTGCTAAGACGAACAAAGGAACTTCATCACCTGTGTTTGCTGAATTGTGCTGTCAAGGTGCTAAGCCTAGAACAAATGCTTAGGCCAAGATTAATTTTATCTAACTGTAACCAAATAAAAGTCAGATGTCTAGGGTAGAATTTGTCATACCTAAAATAGTTTTCTAGTCCAAGCTAATCATGTACGTACTCTTTATACAAAGTGAGGAGAAAGAGAGGTTTCGAAAGGGTGATTTGTCTTGCCCTAAATTGAATGTTCAAGACCAGACCAGAATAGACTTCTGTGTGTTGCTCTCTTTCTGACTTCTGTACAGACTATACGACTACTTTAGACTAGATGTCTAAAATTTATGAGCAGAGTTGAGCAAGAGAAACCCCACGTGGATGAAGTATGTTTCTGTCCTGTGGGATTTTTTTGCCTTCCGCAGCAGTATCTGCGCATGTAGCTGAGATGATCGATGAAAGAAATCTAGCTCCTCCTTACATTTTTTCAAGGCAAAACTAACATAAACTAAGTAAAATAGTATCAAACTCATAATTCAGTTTCAATATGTGCACTATTGCTTTGCAAGTTTGGTCATTTGAACTCATTGATTCAATCTGCTTTGCGACCTCAGTTTGATCATTGCTTTGTGCCACTTTTGATTAGCTTAGTGAAACTGCAATACACTAGCAATATGTACATGTGTGTATTTCCTTGCTCATACTGTTTTACAAACGCTTTTAAAACATTCAGAATAGGTTAAGTGATTAAAAATATCTTATGGATCACAAATACATCCCCTATTTGCAAGCCGCTTTGCTCTGATCCTAAATTAATGAATGATTTTTTAAAAAACATAGAATGTTCTGCTTTTTAATATTACACAGCTGGAATACAAGCCAAAAGGCAGCAGCGGATCATGGTCATTTCCACATCCAAATCATCAGGGAGTACTGAACAAAATGCTCAACTGAGAAAAGGATCGGGAAAACAACAAACCAAAAAAAAGAACCACCAAGCTCTTTCCTCAAAAAAACACAGTCTAAAAATGCCACAAATCAAAAAAAGAAAACTGAATAGTTTATTTAAAAGGAGTTTTGATTCTTAGAAATAAGCTGATGCTAACAATCTTTTCAACGAGAAGTCTTAGTATTGTCTTAGTTGCTGTTCTGTTCTTAAGTTCAAGATGGTGAAAAAGTTATTGATTTAATTTGTTTCATGTTAGTTGCATATTACAGGAGCAGTTGCAACCCTAATACAGGTAAGGAGATGGGGTTAATCGTCTCCATGACTGCAATGACTGTCACTTCTTGGTAGGCAAGGTTTCATTTCAGCTATGGCGTTGCTGTAGCCGTGGCTGTTTAAAGATATTACTGAGGCAAAGTGAGAAAAAAAGGTAGTGTTTTCATTAAAGGTAAGTGATACTGCTAGATAAAACATGGTTTGGGGGATACAGTACATAGAATACCCTGTTCCTGTACCAGATAATCAGGGGCCATCACAGAGCAGTAAGGGTTTAGGTTAGAGGAAGCCTGAGACAGAACTGTTGTTGCACAGAGCAGACACGGTTTTTCTCCACCTTTCCAGGCTTTTCCTCTCTTTATCTCTTGTTTTCTTTTTTTCCCCCCCCCCGCTTGGCACCACTCTCTGCACCTGTGCTACCCAGTGCCGATGGATCTTTTCTGTCCTACAGGAGTCATGGAGTCGTGTGCTCCGCTGATCAGGAGAAGCGCAATGAGCAGTGCAGCTCACACAGGTCCCTTCCTTCCCTCCTTCTTCGGCCAGGTGAGAGTTGTTTGTGATCAGGTGCTCTACCTATTCCCTCAGCAACTACTTCTCCTCCCTCCCCATCTCCCCTGCCATCAAGTACTTCTGCTCCTGCTCAGGCTGCCTCTGATTTCTTTCTCTCTCTCACTGACACGTAACACCCAGTAACACCCTACAGCTGAGAGGGTTGTGACTGCTATGCCCAAGGGATTTTTTTCAACCTTGTCAGGTAACTCCATGCTGCATCTTAAATACATGCCTTATAGTCTATACTTTTCAATTCTTTGATTTTAAAAGGAAGATGTCTGTTACTGAATAATGCCCATTTATTTGGGGAATGAGGAAGAGCAAGAATCACTGGGACTGTACTTGTGGCCTGCTGCGCTCTGTTATTGTGCTGCACTTGCTTCTTCTGCCTCGTATTAGGAACATTCAATTCCAGCTCCTGAGGATATTGGTTCCATACCAATGAAGCTAAAAATATTTCCAAAATGCCCAGGGGGTGAATATTTTTATGTCCTTCCACTCAGATGAAGCTGTTTTAGGATGACGCTGTCTCACACACAATATCTCTTGCATGTTAATCAATGCAACAATAATTCAGGTCATTTGATTTCAAAGCATGCTTGCTAATATGTTAACCTCTCACTGTTGGCCTGCACTATTCCCCTTTGTGCTGCACAAAGGGATTGAATCAAGGTAAAGGAGGAAGGGGAAAGAAAAATATAAATTGAAAGTAAAGGATGAGGTTTAGATTATTTGTACTGCAGCACATTCAGATGCAGGAATTGAACTCTAATGTCCTGAGTCACAGTCCACTAGTTTAATCACAGGGTTAGCTTTCTCTTCTGCTCCTTTTCTGCAAACAATGAAAGCTTGATGACAGTGATTGTTCCTTTTATACTTCTTTGAATATTTACTCCACAGGCAACCTAATTAAGCCTTTCTCCTCCGTATACACGTTTCATGCAGTTACTTAAAGAGCAGGAACGCCAACATGCAACTTGAATAACCAACAACATTGACTGAAAAAAAGTTCAAAGCAAACAACATTAAAAAATGTTTGAAATTATTCTGTTAACTTAAAGCCATCTGTGTGAAAGATGTGGGGAATCATTTCAGACATATATATATATTCGGACCCCCAACCCAATGTGTTCACGGATCATTTACACTCAAAAAATGGGTAAAATAAGTTACATTACATTACAACTAGGCTGATTTGCTCTTCCTACAAGCGCTTATGGTCACTGCCTTTAAAGTTTTTAAATATAAATGCTCTCAATGTTCAATATAATGATTTAGTTGATGGTTCCTGTTTATTTTTTCGCATGGGTAAAATGCATTCATTGCATCAGAGTGAAAAATCTCTAAGTTCCAAAGCAGGGAAAATTACAACTCAGTGGAAAGAAGTTAATATGAAGTAAAATTTATGATCTATTTTCTTCTCAGCTGTGTTATGTAAAGGACTAAGCTCATAGTAAAGAGTCTCTATGAAGACACATTTCTCTTGATGGACTGAAAAATGCCATTCTTTTATGAGCCAAATTCAGTGTAGTATTCAGTTAGTGGTATTCCATTTGCAGGGCTCAGAGAAATCTGTCTTCTATGTCAAACATCCAGTAGATGAGTCTACCTTAGTTTTATTGTGCTTTACTGAGCTCACAGGACCAGTGAACCAAATTTTTTTGCATTTGATTTTAATTTACTGTTTTCTGTGAAATGTATTTGGAATATACATAAAGATGACTCAAATCTTAACAGTGTTTAAATTTGTTTCCCTTTTGTTTTTGGTAACTGATACTTCATAGGTTTTGTATTAACCAACTTCCTCTAGATATAAAAAAGCACTTAGTCTAGCATTAAACATATATGTATATATTAAAAGGGGTAGCTGTTCACTATCAGCTGCTTGATTTGGAAAAATCATGGGCACATCTTTAATGAACTATATTCATAGCATGAAACTTATTCAGATAATCGTAAGCAAAGATACCGGTGAGAAAGAAATCTAATTTCTGATACCAGTTTTAATTCCATTTCCACCTCAGAGAGTAATTCAGCCCAGCTTAGAACAGAATTGCCTTCTGCAATATATTTTCCCTGTGGCTAAATAGGGAGCCTAAAATAACTACACTGCATACTTAGGTACTTTAATTTATGTCAAAAATTATGTGAGTAAATCTAGATTTTTAGTAGTTCGATGCACACTGAGTCTCAGAATCATGGGAAAGTGACCCCAAGATGCCTCCTGGTCCAATACTTGCTGCGAAGCACGATCTAGTATGCCCGAGCGCTGTGACAGATGCTCATCTTAATGGTTCATAACGAACTCCAGATATCGAGACTCTACAGCCATGGAGCGGGTGGGTAACTGGAGCTTCCCATTTCTCAAGTAACAGCCCTCTTACACAATTCTTTGCCTTACAAAAGGGAAACTTTTTGTAAAATTGCCCACCAAATGAAATGCAAAGTAAATCAATTCCAGGGTGATGTAAATGTTCCACAAGAATACAAATCAAAGATCCCATTCCAACTTCACCTCTTGCATTATGGGCATATATTACACTTAGACAAAATATGGGCATATGGATATATGTCATTTTGTGTACATACATCTAAAATAACATTTTAAAATGGAAACAAGACCATTTGGAGGCAGAAAATCAAAATGTCCCTTATTTAAATACTTTTTATCCTGTTTTCAAAATGAACTTACATTAAGATGTATTTGTTTCTATGAGGTACATGCCTCTGCCAAATTCTGACAAGAAAAGAAAATCTTTCCAACCTGAAGACATTTTATAGCGCAGGCTTGATCTATCTGTGGTCTCCTCTAAGTTCACATTTATGTCTGTCTCACAAAGCACGTAGTATTGCTTGTAGCATTCAGCGTCACTTGTCGGGTTATTAGATTCATTGTGCCAGACACTGTGTAACATGTAAAACACTGTAAAACAGTCTGGGCGGGATTGCACTGCCTTTATACAGGTTGCTATTGCAATCTGGAACACCTGGGAGTATCCTGATCACTTGCATGTGGCCAGCAGAAAGGATGTAGCACGTCTGGAAGACCTGCAGCCTTCAGGGTCAGAAGCTGGAAGCCTGAAAGGATATCCCTCTGCGCTTAAAATGATGATAGATGCCTATTTATAGGCAGTTGAATCTTACTCTCTGTGATAAGAAACATACACAGTCTGACCAACTGCAAGAAACAAGGATGGCAGGATTAAAAACTATGTATTTGGAAGATGGTGGTGATGATAAAACAAGTACAGGAACTGTAGAAACGTAAGAGAAACAGTACGGTATCAAACCAAAGATCCAGTTAGCCCATTATCCCATCCCTGGCAGTGGGCAGCAATAAATGTTATAGAGAAACAGTATAAAACCAGCGTAAACCTACAAATCCTTCCCTGGAATATACAAGTGCAACTGAAGACCTTTTTAATACGAATAGATTACACTCAAGACCTAACAATCACCTATTGATTCCTTTATGAATAGGAAACTTTGGATAGATTAATTGCCAGGAGTTTACCTTAAAAAGAAACAAAATGTTGGCTTTGCTAACTAGTTCCAGGCATAAAATCCATTGCCAGCCTGACACCTCTGCGTGCTGGGGCAGCACTAGTGCTAGACTAGAGTCACTTGCCATAACAGGGACAGAATTAGCAGCTATTAAAACTGCCATTAAGAAGGGCATAGCGAAAAAACCTGCCTTTAACATGCAGCACTGAATAAATTTAAGCGGTACTATGCCACCCAGATGCTCTTCTTCACATAAGTGTTAGAAAATACTGTCTTTAAAAGCAAATGATATGTTTTATCTGTAGAGGAATAGGCCAGAAAATGTTTATTATTCACAAAGACATTTTTTTATTTTTTTTACTGAAGTTAAATATTTCATTTGCATCAGAATATGCCCTTTGGAACCTCTGACTTTTACAAAAGCATCTGCATTGAGAAGGTTTCAGGTTTCGATAATTGAAATTTGAGAATTTTCTTTGGAAAATCTCTTTCCAGTTGCTGAAAGCTAAATGTTGGGTTTGAGATAACTTTACAAGATCAGAAAAACCAACAATAAAACCCAAGAGCAATATTCTAATGCAAAAGTTTTAAAATTAATAATACTTATGACTTCTTTACTGTTAAGCTTGTGACTACAGTACACAAAATAAATGCTCTGTGTTTTTCAGGACTTATGTGATCTTGACATACATGACGGTGATGCATCATCCTATGTTAAAGACAGGGTGCTGTCATACTGTTCATGCTTTTTACAGGCTAAATGTTGACCTTGCCACAGAACAGTATTTTTGGAGGTACTTCCTTGGCTGTTCAATACTATGGAAACAAGTAATGGAAGATCTATTTCCCTGTAATAACAGTGAAATTATAACAATGAAACATATGATGAAATGTTCTGGTAATTCAAATGCTTCAGGAAAAAACCCTACTATTTGCACCTGATGCCATTGCTGTTAAAGGCCGTTCCAGTAATTCTGTTCTTCCTGCTCTGAATCACCAGCACAGCAGTCTTCCGGCATTAGTGGTCTTCCACCTAATCTGGTTTCCCAGAATCATCAGTGGCTTCATTCTCTGCTTGAACCAAATTTACTTAATTCACAGCTGATAACTTCAGTAGACAGTTGGATGCCTTGGGGGGAAAAAAAAAATCACAGCACTGAGTAGTGAGAAGTTTCAGCGACTTTTAACATATATTCCTCGATGGTCTCCCTGAGTAAGTGGCTCCTCATTGGAGCATACAGCTAAGAAGCACCAGAAATGTCCCTGCTCCAGATGGTGACAAGCTTGAATTCGGACATGGCCTTGCAGAGTAGGAGGGAAAGGTAGTATCAAGGACTGGTGCAAGTAGGTAATTTCACAGTACCCAGCCACTTTGAGTGTGGGAAAGGTAGACCGGGTCCTTTTTAGGAAAGAGAAGGTTAGGTATGGATAAATAGGGTTCTCGGAAATGTGCCATAATTAATATCCAGTTGAGCCATTGTGTACATGGTTGTATTTTTAAAGAATAACTCAGAAGACCAAAGCTTTTTGACTTCTGGTCATTTGCCGTTAATTGTACTAGCAGCTATCTGAAGCTCCTCAACTCAAATGCACCAATATTCTGAAAGCAAATTCCTGATTTTACCTGCCGTATTTTTATTGTGGGGCTTGCAACAGTGGTGCCTATATACCAGTAAAGAATGAAGATCTGATGTTGCTAGGCATTGCACAGGGTGGCAGAAAGTCTCTATCCTGAAAAGAGAACAAGATGACCTCAGAGAAAAGAATTTAGCGAAGACAAATATAATGAAATAACAAATTAAGGGACGAGTGATAAGAGGAGGGAATAGTGAGAGAAAAAAAGGAAGGGTGATAGAAGAGATAAATGGAGATACAGAGGCTAAGAAGGCTGGGGTTGTCACAAACAGCCCCTCAGCACAATCTCAGTAACACAAATTCATATGCTCTGGTGGCACCGTTGGGGTCTAGTCTATTGCCTACTGATTTAACTGCTCCTGTGGCTGCTTTTCCTGCCTTGAGATTTCAGCTGGCTCTTTGATTAAGTTTCTTTCTCCAGAGTCACAAATTAAGTGGGGCTAGGTGGAGCTGATAGAAAGTTTACTCCTATGACAGCAGAACCAGGTCTCAGCAACATAGCAAGAGGAAAATGTATGCAGGGTGGGAGTTTTATCACTGCTGTCTCTGAAAGTGGTATGAATTGAAAAAGTTGAACTTCGCATCAGCAGAGCTTGTAATAAACGTATTCACAAGTATGCCTACAATAATCACTACCCCTAACAAGTACCTGAATATAAATCCTCAGATAAACTTTTCCCTTGGTTGACTTACAAAAAATTAGAGGCAAAAAAGAGGAGGGGAAAGGAGGTAGAGGGAAAGGAGGTAGTCTATTGGAAATCAGAAGCAGGGAACCTAAAAGGGAAGAAAAGTTTCTAAAATATTCCTTTTGCTACTTGCACTTGAACATAATCCACATTGCTGCTGAAACACCAGCTTTCTTTACAGATAACCCGCAGGTTATATGCATGCAAATTGGTAACATAGAAGAAAGCGTATATTATAAATTATCATGGCCAGAAGCACTAAGTCTTTGGACACTGGAATTAAAATAGAATGAATAGTGCAGAGTTTTTTAATAGATTAACCTCTTTTGTGAGCTCATAAGACTCCTTGAAAAAGTGAAGAGACAGCCCTAGGATGACATCTGTTTTGAAAATGGATGTGATACACACTATGGAGCAATTCTCACCCTCTGTGGAGCAATGATCGTAAGTGCTTACAAAAGAAGCTCATGTTTGAAGGCATGAATGGCTGCATTATCTATACAGGAGTCTTCTCATTGCTCATTTCTCAGTATGCATAGAAGTCCACAGAAGCTATTAAATGTACAGCAGAGCTGGAAACACTTGCTAGAGAGAGATTTTTATTATATTTACAGCTATGAAAAAATCAGCTAAAACAAACTTTTTGGCAACAGGTTGCTGAGAATCGAAAATAATTGATTTCACAGATGAGCTCATATTCAGGTTCACAGGACAAGTTTTGTTATATATCTTTTTCTTATGACAATCAATATCTCACCTTCATTCTGCCAGCAACATCTCTCTGGCCTGCCCCTACTAATTCTCTGTTGGGGACCCGGGTCCCAGCAGTTCTGCAAGGTAAGGTACCTTCACCAAGTTCTGACTTTGCTTAGCTGAAAGCAATCCGAAGTCCATAGTATGGATTTGAAGTTCAAGAAGGGGCTTGCCTTCCCATTAATTATAATAAATGGGGTCTCTTGGCATTTAGGAGGTTATTCAGACGAAGATTTGTGCAAGACTTGACTAGGAAGCAAGATTTCCGCCAGCTTGGAGCAACATGCCAGGGAGTCGGGATGCTGGTAACGTAATCTCCGGTTTAGAAGTACTCTGAGAAGGACTATGAGATAGTGACAAAAGGAATTAACTCCAGGTTTGGGACTGCACTTTGAGTGAGGGATCCAAGTAGCTCATAAAATATGGAGCAGGATCAGCCCTTAAGCCGCTTTATATATCTGCAGCAGGGGAAACTTAGGCATTTAACCCTCTTGAGTTAAGCAGCAGCTGCGCAGTGGGTTTTGAAGGCTTTAGCTAGCTTAAGATATACATATGTGTCTCAGTTCATCAACGAAAAAAATCACAGCCTGTATTAAAGGAAATAAAATCCCATGTGCTACTTATGTCCAGGCTCTCTTGATGGCTTGGAGATTTATTCAATCTTCTCTGGCAGGAGGTATCAAAACAACAGATCTCTTTGGCTAATTAGCTAATATTAGTTAGAGAACTGTGACTTCTGCATTCTTCAAGTCAGGATGTTAGTTGTGGTTGCCTGTTAAAGAAAAATGGCGTTATTCTGAAAGGCTGAAACTGTCACAGGTGCTGAAAAGCAGCAAGTGTGTATATTTCTTTGACTTTTAGAAGGATGAGATGCTATGCTGCAACCCATGACCCTCCATGGCGTGGCTGACCAAACTTTCTATAGTGCAGAAAACTCTGTGCACAACTACGAGCCATGGCACATTGCAGTTTCCTCAGAGTAAGGAGCAAGATATTCTGAGGTGGATGAGGCAGCATAGTGCTGAACAGAGCAGGAAGCTTATTTTCAGAGCAGGTCGAGTCATACCTGCTGGGTCAGCTCCTCCACATGACTTGCATCACCCTGAAGTCCCAGTGCCAGATATATGACATAGACCTGCCATAAGGGTTGCACTTGACTGGCTTGTGTCTCAGGAGAGACACATGTATCTGAAGAGTCCGGAGAATTCAATTAAGGATTTTAGTAGTACTTCCTTTTCAGTTGTGGTGCATGGTAATATCATTGGATCTATTTTTACCTCAGTCTCAAAATGAGAAAAAAAATCACATTCAAAGGGAAGAAAGCTTGCACCGTAACATAAGATCCAGAACTACAATGATTACCTCAAAAGAGGTCTCCAAAGAATAAGAATGAGACATCACAGAGGAACAGATTATGCCATGTCTGCATATGCTGAGGTTCATGTGTCTTCCACTGAGGAGTCCAGACACAGCTGCTGTTAGAGACAGGATACTGGGCTGAACATATCTTGAGCATGATCCAGTCTGACAGTTTCTGTGTTCCTGGGTAAGACTACCAGATAGAAAAAACATACCTTATTTATTTAAACAATCTTAATTTTTCCCTTTCTTCCATGCCGATTTAATTTCCTTCTGGAAAGCAGTTACCCAGCTGTGGCTATGAAACTCGTAATAATCATACAGCTCTGGTTCAGAGGTGATGAAGCACCGCTCTTGCGTTTAAAATAATAGGAGATGGGAAAGACAGAAATGGGGGTGGGTAATGACAGCACTGTGCTGTGTTTGGACTGATCATCCGGGGAGTACATCACAGTAGTCAGAGTGAAACGGCAAGTTCTGTTTTTCTTCAGATCATGCCTTTTCAAAACAGATAACAGAAAACATGTCCTTTCTACTGAGAGAAAGCCAGGCAAAAAATCTAAGTAGTTACATGCAAAATCATTTCAAAGCTAATTTCACTCCCTCTTGTGTAACACTTTCACCTTCCTTAATAACAGCAGAATGGATTCACATAAAACTTTATGTTTTCAAAATTATCACTTTTGCCTTTGAAACTGAGGGCCAGATCGTCTGCTGAGGAAAACTGAAACAAATACATTGATTAAATGCAGCTAAGTCAGCTTGCACGTACTGAAGTTCTGGCACTGGTTCACTTTTTCAGAAATGCAAATGCCTATGAAAAACCTGGAGAAGCTCAATGATTGAAAATATCTTCTTTGCAGGTCTTGTATCTGAATTTAGAAGAGCAAGGATCTCATGCCTATCCTTCTGTCCTTTCATTCCTTCTCCAATGCAAATCAAAAAAAAAAAAATTAGCATCTATGGGAAAAAAACAGAATCAAGCACTAAACTAATATTTTTAAGACATTTTTTGTTTCTCTTCCAGCCACAGTAAACTGTTGTATAGTTGCAACAAGAAATCAGAACTCTAAGTCTCAGCATGACGGATGCAAGGGGTCAGAGATCTAACTGAGCAGGAAAGGTCCATAAGCGCTAAAGAAGGCTACTTTTAAGACCCAGTGGTGCACTGGGGAGTTATGTAGCTAAATTTCCCAGCTAGCCACTTTAAACACTGTGAGAACCAGCTGAGAGCTGTGCCGTCAGCACTAATGTGGAAGGCTCAGGTTCACTCTTGTGCATCTGCACCAAGTTGTCCCAGCTGCTCTGCCACTGTGACCTGCCATATAGCATGCCAAGAAGTGCTGAATGTTCTCATCAGCACCACGCTCAGAGATGAGGAGGGCCATAAGTGATATCAGAAAGTATCTAGAAAATTTACAGAGGGACTTCAGCTTCAGTGAATCCTGATTAGATCTTGATCCAAATCTGGACATGAGCTATGACCTCTGCATATAATCTGCATGTTGCATGGAGCCACTCTGTCCTTCCGTGGAGCCACTTCCACAAAGGACTATCTCCACCTTTTCCATACACTGAAATTTCCCATGACACTTAAGTCATGCTTTGTCTGTCAGCCTTCTCACCAAATTGTTGCTTCTGAATCCGTGCCCCATAGCTCCAAAATGATATCAAGAGGATGGAATCTACAAATGACATCAACAGAAGAGACCTGGAGGAGAAACAAAACCAATTCTGCTCTCACTTTCCCAATGCCTTTCAGGCAAGAAAACAATATAAGGTGTTGCTTCCCTCTTAGCACTATCACAAGCAGTGCAGGGAACAATTAAGTTATGTGACAAAAAGCTCTCCTGCACACACAGAGAGGAGCCCAGAGGAACAATGGCAGGTGCAGGAACCCCAATAAAACCCTGACCTGGCTACTCCCAGGACCATCACAGGAGTGATCAGCCCATAAAAGGCTCACCTCTGCAAACACAAGGAACACAACAGCAGGCAGAGGAGCCCCAGTAACCCCATCAGAGAAATGATCCCCTGCCTGGCCATCCCAGGGCTGTCATGAGGGAGTAGTTGGTCCCATGGGCTGGGGGTGGAACCTGGCACCATGAGAGTGCCTCCCATGGGAGAGCCTCCCCATGCATCTTACAGACTGCAGGGCGTTACTGCCAAGGGGTGTAGCACTTGTTATGGGATGCAGGGGAAGCGCATTTTTAGATTGTATAGGACTTATTATGTGATGTTTAGAGGAGGAACCAAGGTCATTTGGGAAGGAATGAGCACGGGAAAATAGAGGGGTAAGGAGATAAAAAGCGACAAACACATGTAAATGGGGCTTGTCTGGCCATGCCCTGCATCTGATCAGTGCAATCTGTTCTGTCTTCTCATTAAACTCAAATTCTAGCTATTTTTCCTGAGTATGGGGCTCTATTCTGTGTGCATGCATGTATAGGGAGCCGTAAGTGTCAGCAACTGGAGTGGGCTCACAAGTCACAGGGCACAAGCAGTGGGACTCTATGAGGGTGCATACGTGCAGTGTGTGATCACTGGTGTGTATCAAGCCAGACTAGCTGGTAAGTAGGTTAAGTGGCCTGGGAGCTAGGCATATGCGTGTGTACTTCTAAGGGTGAGACTACAGGGTACCACAGTGTACTAGAGAGACCAGGGGATCCAGGCTAACTGCCAGAAAGACCAGGTAGTCTTGAGATCAACTGAGAGATGTATGTGTGTGCGTCTGTGTCTGTGTCTGTGTGTGCGTGTGAGAGAGCGACAGAGGCGGCTGGAATGAGCGAGGATCTTCCAGGCAGGGGAGCAGGATGAAGCTGTTGGTGCTGTTTGTGTGAGCACTGGGTGAGTACTGGGTTTAGCAACACCCTAACTGGAACAACCACGCTTATTTGCAGACTGGTGTTATTCTGAGTTGACAGATAGAACTGGACTGGTTTTCTCGTAGAGTGGATAACATTTTTTTTCATGCTATACCTGGCAGGTCTGTGGGGTTTGGAGCCTCCAAAACTTACAAAGCTTTCCGTTCAGACCTTCCAATCAGGAGGGAAAAAAAAAAGGTAAGTGATAAAATGGCATAGCCAAAATTGTTCTTGGTGAGATTTTTTGATCTTGGACCAGCTCACATGGCTTTTTTTCTCCATAATGTGAGAGCAAGCTGAGTGTTTGGCCTGGTAATTCTGCCACTTATGGGATAAAGAATTGATCCTGTAGCTCATGATGTCTTCACAAGCCCCACTAAAGTTTTCACAATTGGCTCTTTACTGTTCAAAGTGAAATTCTGCTTTTTTCCTTAAAGAGCCAATACAGCTTACTTTTGGAAATAAATTGACTTCTTGAAATATGCGTATATAAATGTGCATTTATTTCCATTAATTAGTTTCACTTAATATTGAAGACTTACATATTTTTATAGCAAATTTTAAAATCCTTGTTTTCATTCTTAGTAGTAATAATTTCACTTACAAGTCGTGAGCCTATGCAAAAACTACATAAAACAGAAAGGATGGAACAGGCTATTCAGAGTTATTGATTAGCTTGCGTTTGTTAAACAGAGCCAGACACTCAGCAACGGTACAGACATGCAACTGCTCATGCTGACCAATATATTCCCAGACAATATTCAGGCATAATTCAAGGACAGCATGAACCAGGGACTGTTCCCAAAAAGCATTAGGATCAGGGCCAACCTGCTCTGAGGAGAAAGAGCTTAACCATATGGAGATAAACTGTGCCATGGCGCTTGCCCCCTGTGGTAGAGAACAGGCCGCGTCCTTTTATCTCAAACTTAGCTGTAGCCATAGATATGACAGAGTACGGATGGAAAGCAAGAGGCAATGCATGTTTGCAAAGAAAAGTGAACTCATTGACTCTAAGAGCTCAAGATTTAAAAGGGTTGAACTAAGCTCATGACTGACTATTTATTTCTTACTAATCAGATAATGGTAATAGTGTACCATGTATGCATATGGCATCTACCTCTGTGTGTGTGCGTGTGCGTGTGCGTGTGCGTGTGTGCATGCACACGCATGCCATGTCTAAGTAGTCTCCTTCACCCACCCAAAAACCCCTTCAGACTCATGTTTTTCCTGAACTTCACAGTCTCTGCTGTGAGTAATTGACAAAACTTCCCCAAGCCAAAATACTCTCTGCTCAGTCTCTCATATAGGACCAAACAGTGACAGTATTTGAACAATAGCATTATTTCTTAGAGCTCTATGCTGATTATAAGTTTTGAAGGAAGCCTAAGATCTTTAACAACAAAGCAGAAAATAAGAAGGCAGATATCAATATTCTACAAGATTAGTTATCAGTATTATACACGATTAGTACATTTCCTATGCATTTAGAGTTAGTATGGTACAGAAAACTGCTAGTTCCATCACTATTTATAAAAATATAAATAGATTAACAGAGATAAAGTTCAATTTTTCTCAGAATTTACACATTATGAAGCTCACCTTTCTCATCCGTGAAAAGTTTAGTCGTCTAAATTACTGACTGGATTGATTAGATCAATCAATTATTAACTTTTATATAATGTTAAAGTTGCACATAAGCTTAGGTAATCTTGCCTCACTAATAGCCTTAGACCATCTCTGCTACAGCTGATAAATATTACATCTGGGACATGAATCAAAATGGAAACCATATCTTGAATAGTGTATCCTCAAAGTCTCTAGCAATCAAACAACATTTCGGCTGAAAATGCCTGATCTCCAAAACATCTCATCGCTGTCACACTGCAACTTCCGCCACAAGGCAGCGGTTGTGAATTGTACATCTCGTTTTGTCCGATGTAAGCGTAACTTCAGAATTGCTAACAAGGAATCCATTTTCTGCTCAGCACTCTGTGAGATTTATCAGTGAATGCATCATATCCCAAAGCACAGTGCTACTAAGCTATAAAATATTCCAATGTCTTATTAATAAGTTAATTGAATCCATTGTAATTTTCCTAGTATTCAGGCAGCTCATTTTGTCATTGATTGACAGAGATGAATTTGAAGATATTTAAGAGTTTCACAAGCAGATGAACAGCTATATCTGAATTATCATGAAAGAGGAATAGTTAATAAGGGACTATAACAATCTTTCATTAGAAAATTAGATGTGGTAACCGCTCTAAAACTAATCCTGTTCCCATTGACAGCAAAAGGAATTTCATCTGCAGGATCAATGCCATTTTGAGTCAAAAATGACTGCAATTTTTGCCCAGAAGTCTAGAAATTGCAATGAAATGATATAAATACCAGAGAAAAGTCCGTCAAAGCTAGCTATAACTAAATCATGCGGTTGCTGGGTGACTCATACACTTAATTTCAAAGTAGATGATTTATAATCTGGAATTTAAGTTTCCTCAGGGCATGAGTATTGTCAGAGAGGCACATTTAACATCCAGCACCAGGACGCAGTCACGTTACTGAGTTATACCTCTGCTACTGTCCTGGGACACACAGGATCCATTGGATCCCCAAAGGTATAACAAAAGTCCCATTTGGATGCTCTGAAAACTAGCTTTTTAGCTGAAAGCAGTGTCACCAGTCCCACTGATGGGACCATCAGCAAGAGAACACTTCTCTTCCAACTGGGAATATCCATACCTTATCCTCATCACACCTTTACAGAGAGTTTTACTGCAACAGATGGATACTGCACCTGGAGCTTGATGGATGCATCCAAGAGAGCCCACTGATCAGTAACAGAGGATACTGCACATGTGGTGGATAACTGCCCTTTTTGTACTGAACATCCTCAAGATTTTGTCAAGATGTACCCTGCATTCAGCGGCCACCAGCCTGAGAACCTTTAACCGCTTTCTTTTTTTTAATCCTTTAAACCTTGCCATGTAGGTTTTACCCAGTTGTAAACACTATATATCAGTGACATGAGCTTCATATAGGATATAATGAGGTTTTATGTCTGTTTTATACTGTATCGATCTCCCACTGCTAACGTAGCACACCACAGAAAACCGCTAATCTAATATATGACTAAGTGGTCCTGCAGTGACTCCAGCTTTTCTTTTAAGCAGAGCTTCAAGAGCAATGAAGGCATCTGCCTGGTCCTGCCCCATCCCTGCTTCACGCAACACATACAAAGAGCCACTGCGAGCACAGCTAGGACTGTGCCCTGCTATGACTCAGCTATATATCTGCCACCATTAGTGAGAGGACAGTGTACCTCTTGGAAATGGAGCAGTTAAAGAGCAGCCAACTCAAAGAGAATCCTGGCGAGATCAAAGAGAAAAGGCCTGGAAAAAGGAAATGCTATAAAAACAAGTATAGACTGTTGCAGTTGCAGGTCAATGATCAGGCCCTGGCCTGACTTTGAGCTAGTTAGTTCAACAGGAGATGGAAAGCTACTGGCCCTGACATGAGAAATTGCTGGATGTGACAGTTATCAATGTGAGAAGCTGACAAAAGTCACAGATAGTGCCACACGTGATGGCCAGATTTCACAGAGGGTTAAGGGGGAGTTATGTGAGAGATGGCCAGATCTCACAGGTAACTGGAGGGACCACTGGGAACTTTGCAGGAGCAGAGCTGGTAAGACCAGCAGTGCCTGGTAAACCACTTCAGCAATATCAGGTAAGGCCAAGATGACCAAGGTAATGGTATCAGAAATACCAAATGTGGGTACAGACGTACCAAAAGTGTGACCAATGGGGAACAAGTAGTCGTGGGGAGTTATTTATTTGGAAAGAGACAGGTAGAGAAAAGGATGTATAAGTACATCAAAAAGGAGGATTGAGAAACAGTAACAAGGATAACAACGTGTGCAGATCATGGACGTGTGTCTGCAGGTACCTGTGTGGCAGCTCTGCACCTCATCACCCCAGCCCAAACTGGAACAATAAACCATTGTGCTGACCATACCATGCTTGTCAACCTACTTCCGCAATCAGGCAGACTGGAGGGAGCAGGTGTGCTCCAGGAAGGATGTATGGAGCACCACAGTGTGACTGTGCTGATGCCTGTTCCAGGCCTGAAGTCATCAGCACCTTTCCACTCACTTACTAACGGAGGCTTCCGTCTTCTGCAGAATAGGCATTATCTCAGAGGATGCACTCTAACATGAGGTATCCAAATCCTTAATCGCTCTAAAAATATGAGGTGCGCATGCAAAGCATGCGCTGTGATGAGGCACATTTTCTTTTTAGTCTGCTTCTTACAATCATAAAGCAGGACATCATTTAATCCATTTTTCTGCCTCAGCACTGCTAAAACTTATCAGTGCCTCTTACCACCAAGATAATCCCCAGTAAGTCCCAACAGAAGCTTAATAACCACACCATCCCACATATGTTGCAGAAAGATTGTTAGGAGCTGAATAAAGTGAAAAGAATGTCACTGAGAGGGTCTCAGACAGCCAATTCTGGCTAACAACAAGCATATTAACTGAGAGATGAGCAGCAGAGCAGGTTGGAGCTAAGTTGTTCAGGACACCAGCGATGAGACTCCTTTCCCGAAGTGTGGTATATGGCTTCATATTCCATGCCTGGGGGAACATAATTTCAAAATGTTGTAGGTAATACGTAAAGCAAGAGGAAAAGAAGATTCCCTAAATAACACACACACACACACACACGCACGCGCGCACACACACACACACACACACACACACACAAAAGTACAAACACAAAACCCTGAAGGAGGTTGGTTATTTCAGCAATGCTGATTTAACCAGCTACAGCAAAGTGACTAAGTATCTGGTATCTGTATACCTCTCAGTCTGCTTTCTAAACAGCAAAAGAAGAGCAGCCAAAAAAACAGCTCCACTGATTCCCTGCTTTTTCCCCCAGTCCCCGTATTAGTCACAGAATCTCTCTTTACAAAGGCAGTGAGACCAATTTAGCTTCCACCCTAAGCAAATACTATCCTAGGCAGCATTGAGTCTTGCTGGAAAACTGAATTAAACCTATCTCTGTTTTGGTTTGTGTAATAAAGATAAGGGAGGGTTGTTAGATATATGGTGTGTTGAACTCATGTCTATAATTTTGTGGCTACAGGTTTCCAACAAGGCCCTCAAATGGCACATGTAGTGAAGTAAAAATATCTAAATTAAAACTGATGCCTAAAGGGCATGAAAGTCTGATTTAACTCAAGGGAGACACTTAGTTTTGGTGAGTGTCTGCAAAGGTTGGAAATCATTATATTAGAAAACACCCAAAAAAGCCCTCTTATTCACTTCACTGGCATATCCATTTTCTGCTTACAGCATTTTGCACTGGAGTTCAGTATTCTCAAAGTATAGAAAAAGAAGTATAGAGAAAGGAAGACTCTCCCTTGGTTGAGGAGGATCGGGTTAGAGATCTTTTGTCCAAACTTGACATCCACAAATCCATGGGCCCCGATGGGATGCACCCACGAGTGCTGAGGGAGCTGGCGGATGTTATCGCTAGGCCTCTCTCCATCATCTTTGAAAGGTCCTGGAGATCAGGAGAGGTGCCTGAGGACTGGAAGAAAGCCAATGTCACGCCAGTCTTCAAAAAGGGCAAGAAGGAGGAGCCAGGAAACTACAGGCCTGTCAGCCTCACCTCCATCCCGGGAAAGGTGATGGAACAGCTCCTCCTGGAGGTCCTCACTAAGCATCTGGAGGACAAGAAGGTGATCAGGAGTAGTCAGCATGGATTCACCAAAGGGAAATCATGCTTGACCAATCTGTTAGCCTTCTATGACAGAATGACTGGCTGGGTAGATGAGGGCAGAGCAGTGGATGTTGTCTTTCTGGACTTCAGCAAGGCTTTTGACACTGTCTCCCATCACATCCTCCTAGGTAAGCTCAGGAAGTGTGGGCTAGATGAGTGGACGGTGAGGTGGCTTGAGAACTGGCTGGATGGCCGAGCTCAGAGGGTTGTGGTGAATGGCGCGGAGTCAAGTTGGAGGCCTGTGGCTAGTGGTGTCCCCCAGGGGTCAGTCCTGGGCCCAGTCTTGTTCAATATATTCATCAATGACCTGGAGGAAGGGACAGAGTGCACCCTCAGCAAGTTTGCTGATGATACTAAACTGGGGGGAGTGGCTGACACACCAGAAGACTGTGCTGCCATTCAGAGGGACCTGGACAGGCTGGAGAGGTGGGCGGAGAGGAACCTCATGAAGTTCAACAAAGGCAAGTGCAAGGTCCTGCACCTAGGCAGGAATAATCCCATGCACCAGTACAGGCTGGGGGTTGACCTGCTGGAAAGTAGCTCTGCCGAGAAGGACCTGGGAGTGCTGGTGGACAACAAGTTAAACATGAGCCAGCAGTGTGCCCTTGTGGCCAAGAAGGCCAATGGGATCCTAGGGTGCATTAGGCAGTGTTGCCAGCAGGTCGAGGGAGGTGATCCTGCCCCTCTATTCAGCCCTGGTGAGGCCTCACCTGGAGTACTGTGTCCAGTTCTGGGCTCCCCAGTACAAGAGAGACATGGCACTCCTGGAGAGAGTCCAGCGGAGGGCTACCAAGATGATTAGAGGGCTGGAGCATCTCTCCTATGAAGAAAGACTGCAAGAGCTGGGCCTGTTCAGCCTGGAGAAGAGAAGATTGAGAGGGGATCTCATCAACGTGTACAAGTATCCGAAGGGGGAGTGTCAAGAGGATGGGGCCAGCCTCTTCTCCGTGGAGCCCAGCAACAGGACAAGAGGCAATGGGCAGAAACTGAACCACAGGAAGTTCCATCTGAACCTGAGAAAAAACTTCTTCACTGTGAGGGTGACAGAGCATTGGAACAGGTTGCCCAGAGGGGTGGTGGAGTCTCCTTCGCTGGAGATATTCAAAACCCGTCTGGATGTGATCCTGGGCAATATGCTCTAGGTGACCCTGCTTGAGCAGGGAGGTTGGACGAGATGATCTCCAGAGGTCCCTTCCAACCTAAACGATTCTGTGATTCTGTGATTCTGTGAAGCTGCCAATCCCACACTGTGCAGCTAACAGACTTAATAAAAAGCCTTATGGTTCTGGTAAGATAACCTAAATAAATAACCTAAACAACAAACTTGCTGCTGATTATGATTTGTTCATCTTTTAGGGGCAGCTCATCTAAAATTATGTCATAAGCCTAAATAACTAGAAGTATTCCAAGAACCAGAATTGCTAGGTCTATAAAAGTGAGGAGCTTCTCTGTTTTCCTAGGTAACTGCAAGTAATTCCTACAGATATGAAGGGGGTTTAATTGTAGAAGAGGGGTGTGGAAAATCTGGACACAGATATAAACTCTCTTATTTGGTACCAGGCACGAGAGCATGAGGGCAGCAACCACTGCTTAGAAATGTTGTTCTGTACTAACTTAGTTCCTTTTCAAGAAGCATCAACTTCAAAACACAGGAAACCATTTGAGAACAACTAAATAGTACCTGATCCACCCAGGCAGATTCTCTATTAATTTCAGTACATTTTTTCCTTGAGTCAGTTTGCTTTTCACTTCATCAGTGTGAGTTTGCCTCTCTAACCTGAAAGACCAGTGGTCAGCATCAATTTACGTTTGCAGCAACTATAAATGATTTATGTCCTTGTACAACAGTACTTTGAGCAGGTTCCTTGTATGATCTAAAGCAGTGCTGATTTAACTGCTGAGAATTCGTTCCTTTGTAAGTAAATCTTAAGAAGAAACTTGCATTCAGCAGTTTCCACAGAAGAGCAAGTTAGATAAAGATGATTTTTTAAAGAGAAACAGCTTCTTTTTGATGTAAAAGTTATTGCCTCATAAGCAATTTAAATTTAATTAGAATTATGACAGCATTTTGTCTGTGAGAATATATTTCAGGGCATATTTTAAGGTGAAAAAGGGTATACCTGAAGGGAAAGTTTTTTTCTGTTTAATTTAGTTTGGGTGGGCATACCTTTCCCTGCTGGTTTAAAGGAAGAATATCGGGATCTTTGTATTCTTTTCAAATGTGATGCTTCTTTCCTTTAGATTTTTAATTCATGACCCAAATTCTTGGTCTCTGAAATGTTTATTTTCCATATTAAAGTCAATTTATAACATTTTTATTAAAAAGGTAACCAGATTTGGCAGGTGCTGTGTTTAGAAGCAGCTCTACGTACTAACATGAAGATTGCTTTCAAGGGTACGTCTACACTAATAAATGAAACAAAGCCAGGAAAAAGCTTGAGCCCTGTCTTGTGGCAGCCGATCCTTCTTAATCGTTAGCATACCCCTGAAACCTTTTTATCCAGCTAGCACTCTCCCAGCCCATTCCTAGGCCAGATTCAGGAGGCTGCAGAGGTGAGAGACTCTAATAGTCTCTGTGGATGAGGCACACCTGCCTGAGGGAGAGAAGGCAGACGACTTGTCACAAGCTGGGTCTTGCCACTTGATTTCGGCTCTGGAGAACGGGACTGACCCAGTTTAGCTGATTGGCTTGGACATATCCAGGTGCGGCCAGTGACAACACAAGCCAGATTTTAGACAGAGTTAAGTCCATTTGAAATTTAAGGCTATTTTAGGTGGTTCAGAACTTTCACATAAACACTGGAAAGTGGTAGATGTCTCCAAAGGGCAGTTCAAAGAACTTGCATTAAATGCTTGGAGATGGACAGAATGAGTATCTTCCTGTGTTTTCTTATGTACGTGAGGGAGTGTCAGCTCTGATTGCACTGGAAGTCTTCACCACACAAGACGTGTAGCAACAGGCATTCATAGTTAATCAAGAGGTATTTCTTCATTATCCATGGTCACAAAGTTACCGACAAGGAGGTGCCTTCCACTCACTGCTTATGGCCCCCAGAAGATTTATTGGAGTGTGGATCATATCCCAAAGCACAGCACTAGCAGGCTCTAAAACATCCTGATGTCTTATTAATAAGTTAATTGAATCCCACTGTAACTCTCTCAGTATTAATGCATCTATGCTTGTCATTGACTGATAGACAGAGATGAATATGGAGATATTTTAATAGCTTCTTACACGAACAGATGAACATCTATATCTAAATTATCATAAAAGAAGAAAAATTTTTAAGGGAGTGCATCTCAAATGAAGAGGAAGCTGATATGGTAACCATTGTAATCAAAGTTTGTTTTCTGTGACATCAGGGAAAAAACGTGGGTTGATTTCAAGAGGACTGGAATCATAAGCTACAATTTATGGCAGCAATTAGCCTTAAAATAATCTTGCTAGGAGACTATCACTGCCTTTGGCAGCTAAATATCTCAAAAAAGAGAAAGAAAAGGCTAAATGGTAGGGAAGTGTATTACCCTGATAACAGTAGACTTTCTCCATCTTGCTAATTTTATGGTGGGTTTGTAGCTGCTTATGGCCATTTTAAGCCATTTTTCGTTGGTTATCCTCCACTACACAAGTTGTCAGGTATTCCTTGGTGATTTCTGCCTTGAGTCCAGAAAATTGTGACTGAGCCAAAACAAAGCTTTAATCACTCAAGGAATAAAATGTGAAATACCAGAGTAAAACCAAGATGACTTACAGGCAGTTATGGAACTACTTTTTTCTTATGCTGGTAAGTGATGGAGCAGGGGAGGAGAGTGAAGGATTGCCATCACTAAAGCATGATCACTGTCCAGTGTCCCCAGCCAAATAATAACAAATAATAATCCTTCCTTTTCTCAGGGTTACACCAAACAAGAAAAGAGCTTTCTTTAGGGGATTCACCTTGTGTAACTCTGGAGAATAAATTATGCTATGAATAACTTTATTGTCAAAGTGCTTTTAGACACTTGAGGAACTCTTTACCAGCCCAAAGCATGTCTACACAGTTTAATGCAGGGGATTACATTAAAGAGAGATGAGCAGCAGAGCAGGATGTGCCCTGTGACATGAAGACAAGCCAGCTCTTTCTGCACTACAGCTAGTAGCCCCACTCAGCACTGCATCATGTTGTGGGATGTTACCTTCAACGGAGAACCAGACCCCGGAACTGGATTCCCCCTTCACAAGTTCTGGCGTATCCCTGGATTTTGTGTTATTTTTGTCTATCCAGTCTCATGGTCTCTTTTGCACCTGAAAAGGCAAGAATTCTGGTCCTCCAGAATTGTGGCCCTCAGGCCTTCTCCAGCCTTTCACTGCGGTGGGCTACTGCTATCTATTGCCATCACTACGAGAAGCAAGGCGCTGGGTCAGTTAAAGCTCGTACGTCACCTTCCTGTAAAGTCAAATGTTTCAGCACAAAAAATTGTAATGTTTAAATCAGCCTCTCCCCTCTGTGCTCTCCAAGGACTGTACTGAGGCCTCTTCATAAATACCCTTTGTAACTATCCACTCTTTTGTTTATGGCTTGCAAAGCATCCTGCAATGTTCATTGTCTTCCAGAGAAGACACCTCAACGGCACATACAGTATGTTACAGCAAGTTTGAAGGAGCTCTTGAGCACACACCTGAGTGAAGGCAGTGCTGTGCTATGAGCTACGCTTGGCTGGGATGACACCCAGTCAGAAATTTTGATTCAGTGAATCAGTTTCTTGTTTCTTCCCTTTGCTCCTGAGTGAGGAGGGAAATAAATGATGTGTCTTCTTCACAAAGTCCAGTTCTACTAATTCTAACAAGGGTAGGAAACAAGAAAAAAAATGTTCATCCTCCACTCCTCATTCTCTGGCTCATAGTGGAGCATGTTGTTGCATCCAAGATCTGGAAAACTTATACACTGACATTTTGGGAAGAACAGAACACAGAAGGATTCACTTATGAGCAGATAATTTCCCTCACAGTTTTCCTAAAGCTGCACACAGCCTCAGGATGACACCCTTCTTCTTCCTGATTTCCTCATATGATATGTGCAGGAGTGAAAAGTGGAAAACTAAGTCTGAATTAGTGAAACCTTTTCACAGAGACCTTCCAGAATTCACCATGCACAGGGACAATAGTTCGCTAGAACTGAGCACTTCACTCACTTTTTCCCCTTCGTTCTCCATGTATCTCTACTGAGCTGATAAATAAATTGTGAGCCCTCCAGTGGCCAAAATAATATATTTCCAATTATGTATTTGATTCTGGTCCACCCTTCAAGTGCTGCAGCAGCTCAGACAGGTTTTTCCCCATGCTCTGTAGACACGGCTATGGTGTGGGAATAGAGCTGGCAGCCTGGTATCCAGGGAATACTGGAGAAATATTATAAAGATCTGATCATTCATTATTACACAGAGGCGTCAGTAGTACTGAACCGTGTAGCAAAGATTTGCATTGTATTCACTGAGTATATGAGGAACAGGCTCCCGGACTGTGTTCCAGCATGAGAAAAAAAGATCCTCCCCGTAATACCAAAAAGACAGCAGACAAGATCCTGGATGAAAGGCTGGATCTCTGGAAAGCTTTTCCATGTTTTCTCACCAAAGCCTTCGATTATCCAGGGTCCAAAATGTGCTCAGTGCCTCACAAGTAATGAAAAAGCTTTACCTTTATCCAGAAGTGTTACCATCCAAATTGTTAATTCACAGAGAAGAGCTAGAGGGGAAGTGGAGTGGTAAACTGACAACATGGACACTTATATCCACATTGTGTGCTTTACAACCCTGTTCCACTATTTCTGCCTCACCTCAGAAATACCCTTCCCCAGATTCAGACCTTTCTGACACCCATTCTGCAAGAGCACGGCACTGCACAAGAGAGGTTTTCTTATAAGGCTTTTTTCTTCTGCCCCTCAGGGCTCTGGCTTTCTCTTTCCAGTGAAAAGGCACCATTATTCCAGTGTCAGGAGACATCAGAGACTGGGTGATAAAGATGAGGGTTCACAAGTTAGAGGTCATGTCACTTCATTGTTATGGGATGACATTTTGGTCGATATGTGGTTGTGTAGTTTCGACAGTGGGCTATGCAATGAACGCACCTACAAATCACAATATGTGGAGAGGGTCGCAACCTTGGCTGGGGGAACTGCAAGATTTATTTATAGCTGCGCTTCTGTCGTGCGCTCAGAAGAATGCAGGCATAGGTGCACTAGAATGAAAACAGGGGCTAATTATTATTATTAACACTACTTCCCAGGGTTAATAGCTGTAAGGTAAAGACAAGACTGCGGAGGCTACAGGTTAAAAGACTGTCTTTTGATTCGGCAGTATTAACTTCCAGTTCTTTTAAGGTTGCACTTTTATTACGGTTTCTGCAGTCTTAACTCATTTTTTCATCAGTGCAATTATAGGGTAATTCAGACTACTTTTCTAAAGCAAAAACCAATTATATCTGATTCGCAAATTCCATGGGTTTTTTTGTAAGTGAAAACTCAAAAAAGAATAGGTAATACATCTAAAGACATAATATCCACTATTTTTTAAAGCCTCATTACAAATGGGGCTAGCCATTTAATATGTCACCTTACACTTACACATAATTAAAGCTGACAGCACTTCCTCAGAGTATCTGCAGAGTTACAAACAGTCAGGTGAGAATAGAATCAAAGTTGTCTCTTCCTTTTTTTTTTGTATTAAATTGCTTGCAAGGTGAAATGTTTCCAGGGTCAAGGCAATAAACCAGAAGCCAGTATTTCGGGTTCCTGTGGCTCTGACAATGATTTATCACGTCGTGTAAGACCAGGGCCAGAAGGGAACTGTGACCCAGGGCCTCCGAGTCATCCAGCTCTTCATGAAGAGTAAGTGCCCAGATCCAAGGATGAGGTTCACCAGGCTCAGTGAGGTACTTGCCTTCTCTGAGCAAGGGAAGGAAGAAAGTAGACATTCAGAAGGAGATTCATAGCAGCTATTGCCCAAAGCTGGAAGGGCTGAGTCAGCCAGGAGAGATGTGTGTGTCTCAAATCCAGAAGCTCAGATGTGCTTAGATGCCACTATGTATACAGATTGATAAATGCTAGCTTAATCACCCAAAGAAGGTTATTCTGTTGTCTCTTCTTCCCAGGACCATGCTGTAAGTATTAGGCTAGAGACAGGGCCATATCTCCTTTGTGGTAGCCTATTCAGATTCCACTCAACCTAAAGACCCCTTTTAGCACTTGAATAGTCTCATTCATGTGAATGTGAATGCACTAAGCATGTCTACACAGCAGAATGCGGTTTAGCAGGTTTAGCACGGGACTATCAAGCCCTGAGAGACTAGGTTCAGGAGACTTAGACCATCTCATCAGATGGATTTATCAACTTAAGGTAATGATAGGGGAGGGATCTCTGTACTTCATGCCAGCGTAGCAATGCCCTGAGTCACAAACCAGGGCGTGTCATGCCAGAGTCTACGCAAAACGTAGATGAAAATCCAGACTCTGTCTCAAGGAGCTTACAGTCAAAATGTAAGACAAGGGAACAACTGGACCCAGATTTCTCCTGTTGCACGCAGAGAAATAGAATTCTGACACTCAGCAAAAGGTTTAGCAATAGAGCATTATGCAGTTTTCCCTTTTCTTGATATATCTTTCATTTAAGAATTTTAATGGTCTTTGAGGGTTTTCCTACATAACATAATACCAGTTATTATAGAGATTTAAAATACCAGTATAATACTGATGTATTTTAAATATAATTTATTTCCCATTCACCTACTCAACCTCCTCTGGACAATTCTGACTGAGTTCTCCAGTTCTGCCTGTGAAAGGAGGAGTCCAGAGCATGGCAATTACACTTTTCAGAATGACTTCCAAAATCAGCAGGAGGCAAGTCTGATATCTCTGAAATGTTTTGCCTCACAGGGAAACATTTTGTCAAGATCAAAACATTTCAGTTTTTCATGCTTTTAAACTATGCATCATAAAATGTATGCAATATATTTACATAATATATAATACAGTATATTATTAATTAAATGTCTTAGTATATAACTATATATAGTAAAATATAGAAGTCAAAATTAAATGAAAAATGATTCCTAAACAAAAAGGCAACAGTTCTTGCTGAAAGAGTGAAATGAAATGTTTCAACACTGTCAGAATTTCCTGAACTTTTTCACAAAATAAAGTTCCTTTGAAAATAACTATATTTTGTGAAGCATTTTCACTGTGATGAAACTGAATTCTCTGACAGAATGGCTCAATCATTTTCTTTTTCTGAGCAGCTCTACTTTCTAGCCCTTTCTTCAGATCTACCAGGCATAAGCATGGATTTTAAGGGAGAATTTGGCAATAAAACAGTGATAATTTATGGTTTCCATGGGACCTTAAGACACACACACATCAGATCCACTAAGCAGTCAAGCTTTGTGCACAGGTCAGGCAACAGGACATCTGCCATGACCGGGTGCTGCGCAAGAAAGGAGAACAGTGAGGGATGTACACCTGAAAGGGAAGCAGACCTTTCACCTTTCTCATTTCTACCTTTACCATTAAAACTATTGGCTCAAAAGGTTTGGGGTTACATCCATTTGCACTATCAGCCATTACTGTGACTAGAATCCCATATTTATATTATGTTATTTCAAGATATAGTCCCAAAGCTTAGCAATGGACCTTCAGCATCTGAGCAGAGCAAGAAAAGCAAGACTGTGTTGCTCTTGCTAAGGCACAAAGCATTTAAGCCTAAAAACTATCTCATTTTCACTTAAAGCCTATTTAAATTAAATTTTAAAATCCATCAGAACGCACTGTTTGACTCAAACTTGCATGCCCTTTCAGTACAGTGTCCAGCCAACCAAAATGCAGGCTGCCTGAGGGCTCTGCATCCGTATCCAGATCTTTACAATAGGCAAGAGCTATCACAGACCACAAGAGAGTCACTAAACACCCAGGCAGTGTTGTCTTATTACAGGATATGCATGTGGTGTTCAACCTGCCGTGGTAACCCATGCCAGGAATGACTGGAAAACTGTTTAAAAAAAAATTAACAATGCTAGAGAAAAGAAACAAAGGAAACAGGAATTAATGTATTTGGAGGGAAATGTTAACACCCTCCCCCCCGCATTTAAAAATAACTAAAGGAATTGATTCAAAAAATCAGGAAGTATCCCCCCCCTTCACTTTGAGCCAATCTTGGCAATGTTTGAGCATCTCTGCCTGTTTGGTGAATCCTAAAGTAAAAGTTCTAAGCAAACCCGATCTTTGCAAACATTATTATTATCTCTAAGAGAGGATTTAGTTTATCACTGCATTGCAACCAAATACCACCATGGGCAATTTTATTCTGTTACTACAATCTACTTTCTGGCTTTGACTTCTGCTCACTATTGCTTTCTCATTTCCAAAGCAATTGCATTTCAACAGTCTCCTGCTGTACATTCTCAGCATAGCCATGGTTAAAAGCATAACCCGTCTTCAGGAAGACTGTATGCAGCCACACACATCCCGCCTTGAAGACACTGGAAAGGTTTTACCTTCAGGGGTTGTGCTGGTGAATATCTGGGAAAATAAAAATGAAAAACAAAGTCAAAAAACAAAGAGGAAAGAGATTATGGAAGAACCCTTAATGTATTTAATATGGAATTATATTAAATCCAAACAGAATTATTTCATTATTACTAGCTTTTATTAGAATATTCTCTTGGTAACAGACTAATTTTAATGCAACTGCATATTAGATTTCAGGCTACAAAGAAAATGCAAATTCTTTTGAATATATATATATTTCCCAATAATTGCTACCTAGTGAAGAAAAGGGAAAAAAGTGGATATAATTAAAAAAGAATGTAATGAGTTTTGTAACTTCAGTGACTTTTGAAAGAATATGAAACATTTAATGTGCCTATAGGGACTGAATGAAAAATGACTTTGTGGTGCGCTGTCTCATAGCCCTTGAAGATTTAAGCCAAACACAAGCTGCCAGTCGTTTTCCACCCAGTGTACTGAAAGGTCAGCTGCAAGTGCTGTATTTTCCTTGTGACCCATCTAGATTCTCAAGGTTGAGAGTAGCACCGTGTTTATAAAAGCTACAGCTCGCGTTGCTGCTCAAAGCAGCTTTTTGGAGAAAGGAGGAGGGAAGAGATGAACGAGGGATTGCCAGAATTATTCTGAGTGTGGTAAAGATGAACTGAAAAGAAACACGGTGCTGCAGAAGGTGGCTAGGAGCAGAAGTGTCTCCCTTAAAGAAAGAGAAACAGGGCCTTACAAGGCCAGTGACTGGACTGCTTTAAGAGCTCATTTTTCCCCTCTTTTGTTTCACTTTCTAACTGAAATTATTGCCTCATATAGTGAGGATATCCCTTTCTAGTCTTGCGGAAAGGGAGTTGGGTACTCAGGAAATCTTCAGACTACTTTGCCGGCTTCATGAAAAGATTCCAGGTTTCTACCCCCCGCCCTCCATTTAATGAAATAAATGACTAGCAAGATGGGAAGGTATGCTCCCAATGGGCAAAAGCAAAGCTAAATTCAGCCTAGGTTTCATAGGACACCTAGTAGCAAAAGCTATCATCTTCCTCACTTTGCCAATCAGTTCCTGCTCATCCTGTAATATTACTACTCTTTTTTTCAATCACTGATTGCCATATTGGTGTTTTGGTTTGGATCAGTAGCATGATTTTCAAGTAAATACCCTACTTTTCCCCACATGCTGTGGATTAAGCTCACAGAGCAGTTTCGGTGTATGCACGGTGCAAGCATTCATTTGGAGAACACTCTCAGAAGAAACTAAACTAGAAACTGTACAGCTGCAAATCAGACGTTCCCCTCCCCTAATCTAACAATTAACCTGGCAATCTGAACCGACGGCTGATCTTTTGGACAGCCTCGCGTGACACACGCGAGGGAGACATTCAGTGCAGAAGACTGAAACTCCAAAGTAAAACCTCTGGTCTGCATATGCAGCATGTGCTGTGGCCACAGCAATTGCTTTGATCTACCAGCTTGCTCCCCAGGATACAAAATTACTTGCTAATGTAGACTGAGCATCAAACAAGCAGGGAGTTAGGGTGGACTTACGAAGAACAACCACCTGCAAACAAAGGAGTGAATCAAATCATTTCACTGTCATTCAAACCAATTTTATTTCCAAAGGAGTATCAATATAAAAAATATAAACAATACTAGGTAGCTAAGAGAATACTTGAGCCAGAGAATAAAGAACAGAGAGACTTCTCAAAAACTGGGTTAAAATAAACCTGTGTCCCTCTGTTTTTTATCTGCCCCAATTACTTTTAATTAGACTATTTATTTCTGTCCTTCCTGCTTTCCCTCATAGTAACTTCAGAGTGCTTCTATCTTTCTGTTTCCCTCTGCTAACGCAAAACTTGACTTTTTGTGGGGTGCTTAATTTTTTTTGTCTTCTTGTTAGAAAAAAAAGAAAAGAAAAAAGCATGCCTTCTCCCAACAGAAGGGAGCACAGTGTGATAAGAACCATCTAGAAAGACAAAAAGGGGTAAATTTCTTACAAGGTTTTGATTTTTTTCCTGTTGCTGCTTTATAGAGCTCTCCCCCACCATTATGATTAAGGGACTTTTCAAGCAGATTCTGGAGGCTTCAGCAACTCAGCAAGGATGCAGCTCACTCACCATGGCATATGCAACTGCAGGAATCATTAATATTATCATCCAGAGGTACCTAGTTTCTCATGGCAGATTAGCAGTAATTTGAAGGTGGTTACTGGATTATCCTGCAGGGGAAAATATCAGCATTACAGTTCTGGAAAAAGACACGTACCCACGCAGCGTGGCAACATGCAGAGTGATCAGACAGTGTTCAGAGCTGTACTGAATCTGGGAGCATCCCTGTTATTTCCCAGCTGTCATCTGTTAGACCACGAGCTGACCCTATATCTGATCCAATGGGAAACCTCTGGTGTTATTTAACTTTCTGTGAGGCCGCTTTGATGGCTTCTTGGGATTTTAGATAGCAATGGTTGGATACAAAGGAGGCATCAAGTGAAAGTGTTAACTTTTTGACAAAAGCCCTAAAATTGATAGCATTGAATCAGAAACTTATCTGAATATATGGACATGTTTTTAAGGGAAAGAAAATGAATTTAAAATTTCAGTTACCATTCTCTTCCCCTCCGCTCCAGAAAGAAGAGATTATAAAGAAAAATCAGTTTTTAAAGACTCTTCTTAGATGCTCAGGCTCAGAATCTTCTCTGTGTTTTACACAGAGCAAGAAAAAGGTTGAAATTATTAACAAGAAAAGAAAAAAAAATCACCCAAGGCTTTCTTTCTCCTCACTCCATCAAACACAGAAAAAAGGAGGCAGGTGTCTATCTACTCCATTAGTGCACATTGCAACATGACTAAATACAGGAGTGCTGCTGGCAAGATGGCATCTAGGCAAATTACCCAACAGATGGTGCAACCTATTAGTGAAGAAACTTTATAAAGGATAACAAACTACAGCAGGAAATGGAGACCTTTTCATATTTCAAGGCAGACTGTCTGCAGGAAGAAGGAACCCACTGAAATGTACACGTTCAGTTTTACTCAAATGTACCTCAGATTGTATCAAATGCTAACCTAGAGGTGTAAAGAGTTCTGTAAGATGTGGTGCCGAAGGTTTTAGACACATCTGAGGTGAAAGAGAAATAAGATGGCTGACACACCTGCAACATAGATAACTAGGATTTTTCTTTTTCTTTCTTTCCCTTTTTTTTTTTTTTAAGCATTGTATATAGGACAGAGCTAAGAGTTTGAATTCTCTGGGCCAAAAAGAGCATCACTAGTTTGTGATAATGAATATTCACACTGTAAAATGAGCGAGAGAATACGCCAGCCCTCAGTACATTAGTACTGTAGTCAGCCAAACCTGACAATGCACAAACAAAAAAGTATAGGATACAAAAAGTACAGCTGAAGTCGCAGCCTAATATTATAATACAAGCAATTGCAGTCTGGCACAAAGTGTTTTATAGCTATTGGCAAAGACTTTTTTGAGTATGTGTGCTCGTTCCGCCAAACTAAAAACAAAAACGCGTGAGAAATCATAGGTACTTTGTTTATCCTCTGGTTATACACTCAGAAAGCCAAAGATTGCTCCGTTATTGACTCAAACAGTCTATTCTCAAATATTTTCCTTAGGAAAGCAGCCATTACCCATCTAACTCTTCTCATTGTGGCAACTTTTCTTCCGAGTAACATTCAAGTACGATGAAGCAGAAGTAATGTTTAAAAATCTATATATCCCGGTTTTGTTCTACTGACTTCAGTGTTGCCTCTTATGAGTTTGACCTATGATTTTTAAGTGTTTAATTTAAAGTGTGATATATATGTATAAATTGAGTAAACTCTGATTTTATATGTGTTTATACAATACATGCGTAATGAATATCTGCCAGCAAACTTGCATTAACCAACATTAATGGCTCTGACTTTCCTTTCACTCACTGAAGTTTACATCAATCACTCCACTGGGCTGGATGGTCGTCTAAGGTACCTCATCTGAGCTCTGTTAAAGCGTCACCAGATGAAACTCTAGCCTTTTACTTTCAGTGAACATGCATCCAATTTACAGCAGCAGCGGTAAGGAAATGAAAGACAGAGTCTCCTAATTGCTCCTCATGGACTGAATGAGATGATTCCCTCAGTTCCATTTGTCATCTTTGGCAATTAACAGTATTTGGTCCCTTACCTGAGGTAAGACTGTATTCCTCTCAGGACCAAGAAATATTCAGTCCTGTAGGCAAATTCTGGCAGCAGTTTGTATACATATGGAAGCTTTCTCTTTACTGCAGTTGGGGCATCAGCAAGGGGCTGAGAAACCTCTTGTAATAACTCATGTAGAGTTTTTTCCTACCATTTAAATGTAAATATTTTTTCTAAAGTATCAAAAGGTGAGGGCAGCCTAGCAAGTACCATAGCCTTAATCCAAAGCACACAGAAGTCTATGGAAAAACTTTTACTACACTCAACAAACTGTGGCTCCGTCATTCTGTCCAAGCTAAAAAGAAACATCTTGGCTGTCATGCTCAGGTATGATCTGCCATTAAAAAGTGAGGCTCTGGCCTGGAAGTGTATGTCTCCAAGGATACAGTTGTCACCTCATAAACCTTCAGGTTATCATTAGTATATTTAAAACAATTTTTTTTTAACCCGAAGTTGGTCGTTCTAGCTGCATTTAACTTGTGACCCAAGTATGCTCTTCTATGCTCATCAAAGGTTTAGATCCAAAGAATTGCACCAGACTTCCAGATCCAACATCTAGGTTTGCATTTTCCAGTCCCAGCTGCAGGGGGGATGGAAAGAGGCTGCACACTCAGGTCTAATCCCAGCAAGCCGGCAAGATTCAGTGCTGTGAGTTGCTGGACCACGCTTAGGCATTATCTGTCTTAAGAGCAATATTAACAAAGGAAATAAGATTTATTGTTGTCTCTGGTCACATTTACAGATTCTTTTGGATTATCTAATCCTTCCAATAAAGCATGTCCCAGGCAGGTTGCACCACTTGAAATGTGGGTTTGCATCAAGGCTCATCTGCTAGATGTCAAAACTCTGAAGCGTTTCTGTCCTTTTGCAAAAACAATATAGGCAATTTACGAGACCAACAGTGAGGAGTTCACTATAAATTCAGATAGTAAAGAACAACGACTTTAATGCTTGCTTGAGCAAAGCATAGATTCTACTTGCCTGCCTTCGTTCTGCTCACAGACTCTTAGAGCGGTGTATTGCCTAGGCAAGATTTACCAGACAAATGCCACTGTTCCTCTCCTCCCATTCTGCAATGCTGAGAGAGTGATTTATGCATACTTATTCACTATTTTAGGGAGAAAGGTAGGTAATTAGACCCATAAATAAAGAAAAAAATCAATAACAAGAAAAAAGAAGTCACAAGAACTAAGCATGTGAAAATAAGAAAGACTATATCACCACTACTGAGAGAGTTTGTGAGACACCAGAAGAAAAGTTAATCCAGGATCGTGGTTGACATTTTGCGTCAGTTTTGACAGTAACAACAATTGTTACTGTACACGTTGACAGCTGAAGATGAGTGGCTAAAAAGGAGACATTTTGTAGACTCAGTTCACAAGGCACCATTATTTAAGTCATTTGAGACAAGTGTCTGGGACTTAATTCAGTAAATTCTAACGTGAGTTACGTTAGGCATTCAACAAATTGATTCCCGTTGTTTTCTTACTGACACTTAATAGTCAAAGATAATCTTTGCAAGCCATCTGGCCATGTCATAATCCACTTTTGTTTGATTTGACAGATCAATGAGTGAGCATTCCAAGACAAGAGGTATAAAAACTAATGAACATGCTTAAAGGCATGTTTTTTAATTTACTTGGAACAAAGCACGAAAATTTATAAGCTAATCTGAAGCAATTTAGTCTCAAGGACCTCTACGTCCACAGGTTGGTGCGCACCTTTATTATTTTTCCTGATTTGTTTTATACTGGCCTTCAAATGCATGAAAGACAAATCCAGACGCTCATAGGAAGACACAATATCTTCTTCCAAATTTTAGTCTGTTCCACTCTCTCTTCCTTGCTGTTAAGAACATTTTTGCCAATTATTCTCCTATTTCTAGATGGCCAAAGTACTGTTTGTAAAACACATTAATCATATATAGAGACAGGACATCCGCCTTGAGACATAAAGCCAAGGTTCTGCCATTCATGGTTATTAAAGACATATGGCAGTTTCTTTAAGGCATGACACAAAACCAAGGCCCTACCCCTTACTGTCAGTGAAGAAGCACAGCTTGGTAATGAAGGAGTGGTGTCCCATTAATTCTAAATAATTGCATTCTGCTTCCATACGATATACTGTCCCCGTAGATACATTCCCCTTCATACATTCTTCTCTTTGTGACAATGCCTCCAAAACCTATAGGAGAGGTTGCCTGATGGCTCTGTGTTAAACTTTCTGGAGTCAATTTTGAAAAGATTGGCAAGGAAGAGATTTGTCAGAATGTAGAATCACATAGGTAAGTGAGCAGAGCAAGACATTTAAGCAGTGTTGACGTTATGCAGAGTCTTCTAAGTTCCACCCTAAAAATAAATATAATGTCTCTAAGGGCATCACTGGTTAATGATTTTCTCTTACATCAACTGACTCTGCTGATTTAAGTCTGTATCTACACTTTACTTCATGATTTTTTTTGTACATTAGATATGGTACATCTCAGTGTAACACGTGGGATGGTTCAAATATCTCCCTTTCATGATCATGCCCAATGTTATACGTTGGCACATTGTAACATGCCTCTGACTCGCAGATCTATACTTTTTTCTCTGCAGAAACATTTAGGGCAAAAATAGCTCAGATTTTGCTAGCTGTATAGTACCAAGAATTTTATTTGTAGTTGAGTCTATTATGACAAGAATCTATTTTTTACTTCTACCTAGAGGAAAAAGAGATGATTTGATCATTAAAACTGCAGAAATGAATAAGCATGTTGCCAAAGTATTTTTAATGTAAAGGTGAAATGTAAAATATTATTGCTGTAAAACATATGAATTTTACATAAGGTGGAAAATTAACAGCTCATTTAATGTATAATAATGCTAAAACAAGTGGATACTCGTCTTCTCTGGGAGTGTATCATTCACCAAAGTTATTGTCTTGTACCTATAATGCAACTTAGTATCATAGATCTGTCCTCTGTGCCTGGTATTTTATGGTCAGGAAACAGCCAGACAGGGAATTCCAAAAGAGAATCACTTGAGATGACCTACATGGGCACATGCCTTAAAAACTTATGAAAAAAGGGGCTAATAAACTGGTTCTATCATATCTAGACCCATCACTCAATGCCAATGATTGCCCTGTCGTTAATCTGGAAATCAAGAGGCATAGCAGAAGACTTAAGTAACCGCTATAACATAAAGACAGAGTGGGCTGAGCCTCGTAAGAAATAAAAACAAACTTATAGAATTACATTTAATTACTATTGGCAATTCTTCAGTGCATGAACAAACGCTCTTAGTTTACATCTAGTCAGGAAATCACATCATCAAGTTATTCATAGGAGTCTGAAAACATGGATAACTCTCATCAGTGATCCTAATTATTCCCACAGGAGATAAAGGTCAGTTACTAAGTAGAAAATGTTGACAAAAGAAGCATTATTTTTTGGCAGAACACAATTTACTAGCATTCAGCCGATAACAGACGACTACTTGCACTCCACTGTTACACTTTGGTATAAATAAGATCTTACGTTTAAGATTAATAGTGGGAATCTTTCATTTCTATGGTGGGTTTCATCTTAAAGGTTCCCAGAGTTTTTTACATATTCTACAGAATTTACAAATTATAGATCTGATCCAATGACCTCTGAATTTTTCACTGTTGTCACCAAATTAGTCCTTATTGCAGGAGTTAATAAATTAACCGGTGTATCTCCATACCAGCTGCATCTCCATGGAAGAATGCAGAGCTCCAAGTAAAGGAGCCTACAGTAACATTTTCCAGTAGCAAGGGACAGGAAATCAAAACAACTCTCATACATTGAAGTTATCAGTGATATATATTTAAAGTAGGCAAAATATCGCTACAGCAACTGGAATGTACCCATGACAAGTATACGCACAGGGAATGTACCAAAGGATATTTTCCACTCATGAGCAACCCCCTGTTGTTCTACATGAGGAAACACCACAGCCTTCTTAGTACCACGTCAAAACTTTCTATTAAATTGAGTTTGGGGATCAGTTCTTATCACAGTCAAGTAAACAAATATCATTTACCACTGGACTCTGTCTCATAAGAAGATTTAGTGGCTGAGGCAGTGAAATTAGTAGGTGTTCTGCAATGCTGATTTGTGAAACCAAGCCTAAAGTGACTTCATTATAGAGGTTTTTGCCTCATGCAAATGGTTAAACTGATTGTTGAACATAGAAAACAGGAATGTTTCATGTAAAATGTTACATGGACTATTCTGAACAATTTTTCACACGTAAATGCTCCTAAAATCTTCTACATATCTGGGGCTTATGGGACAGATCCTATGGAGCAGGTAGGAGTCTCACGCAAAATTTAAATAGAAAGAACAGAAAATCCAGGAAAGCTCTAGCTAAACTGCTGAGGCACTTAATCAGTCACAAGTTTCTGTAAGCTCTTAAAATTGAACACTCAGGTGTCCCAAAACGTTCCCTGCGTTTGATGAACTGACTACCTAGAGACTTTCAGCCATCTGGAACCCCCAAATGAGGAATTTTTGGCTCTAAGTCCCTTTGACAGTTCAATTTGCTGGGCATGATCGGAACACCCAATTTTTCTGACCATTTTCTACTAATTTTAAAATGCTGGTGAAAGCACTGGTCTAGGAATTGAGAAAGGTAGATTCTAAATTCTCTCTGTCTGAAGGAGTTTAGAAATAGCAACCTCCTGATCAAGAAGAAAATCCCAGTAACCACGGTATGGGTTTTCAGAGTAAGTATGTCAGCCTTTTTAGAGTTTTTCCAGCAGCTAGCTATGAAAGATTTGCAGATTCAACAGGCTAGACCCAAAAGGCATTTGATTCTGTAATCTATCTGTTGAGTCGCCCAGCTGCGAAAGCAGCAGTCCTGCTCACTGACCTACCTGTGCTTTACATTAATATCATAAGCAAGGTGAGCGTGTGGCACTTGGAAACTGTGGAAATTAAAGTCTCAAAAGAGAAAGTATCTGGGTTATACACACAATGAAAAGGGTACTCGAGACCAACAAGCATTAGGTTCTTCCTAATTATGACTTCTACCTTTCCAAATGCACATTTTCCTGTTCTTATTTTTTAAGAAATTGACTTACATTTCTCTCTTAATCTAGGATCACCTCTCAGTCTGCTGGGTGTTCCTCTCACAAGCACTTCCAGGAAAAACAGTTAACTGGAGTGCTGCTGACTTAAGGTTTTGCTATGGCTGCCAAGACAAGTTCTCTGTTACTAATGCTATTCAGTTCAGCTCAACACAATAATCACAGCACAAATGGATGCCCATCATATTAAAACAAAATATTTGTTAAAATAGATATATGAGACATTGAAAAATCCATTCTTAGATAATTTTCTTCCACAACTAGCATCCAGACAGCAAAGAGTTGCCCTGTATTACACTTCAATATTAAAAAATTCATATGTGTTTTGGAAAACTAATATAATATTCATGGCCAGATACGCATATATCAATGAATCTCATATAGAATGCAACATCGGAACAACATAAATGTTTATGGTCCTTCCAAGAGCAGGATTTTACGTGATCTGAAGCGCTTCCAGGCAGACTTTCCCCTCTGAGATGAGACAGAGAAGCTGTGGTCTGAAGAGCTTTTTGCACGTATCGGAAAAGAGAGAGGTAGATCCTAGACGGAATTTGTGATAAGGTGGCTGGGGTGATCTAATCCCAGCCCCTGAGAAACTTTACCCTCTCATGCTGTAATTGACCAGTAAACCCCTGCAATGGAAGAAGGCTCAGAGGAGATAGGCAAGGGCAAGGTGTCCATGAAGCTCAGGAATAAAGGGGTGTATGACTCACTAACCACAGCTGTTGCACGGAAGGCTGTGTTTATTTCAACACAAAGGGGACCGGAGGGTGACCTTTGTTTTAGATAAGCAGCTGTATCTGTTGAGTGGATCAACTGGTGTAAGCGTTTCTTCCTGGGTTTATCAGAAGAATGTGAATGCCTCCCTGAGTTGGCCAAACCGGCATGGGGAAAGTCTATACGTGGCTCAGCCCAATATAGAGTATAAAACCTATACAACTGCCAAAGGAATTTCAAAGAGAGCAATGAGTTTGACCTGGCTTCAGCCCATGTATTTCTTCCTGGCTACTGGGGACACCCAGTGCCATGGCAGTGAGCATATTATAGACATCGGTAATGGGAATCACATTGGTATTGTGATTGAACTTTATATTCCAGTTGCTATATTTTGCTAAGTATATACACTTGTATTGTGATTTCAGTATATTGCTGTATTACTCTGCTAAATCAAAAATTCTGTGTAACATCAAATACCTTCAAAGTAAACTTTTTATATTAAACATTACACTCTCCATGTGTGGAAATCTGAAAGTACCTGGTCAGAGAGTACTGAATCCTGACACATGTAGTTGTAAATATTAACTAATTACTAATAACTCTGTAACTTCTCTCTCTATTCTAGACTCACTCTGCATTTTGTGCTCACACCTGTCAGTAACATCACCTTTGATGTCTCAGCATCATCCCATTTTAACACAGAAAAAACAAGTTCATAGTCCTCTCCTATCATTTTCTTTTCTAGCAAATATGTTTCATCTACACTAGTAAAATAGAGCAAATTCAGTTCTTTCCCCAAATGCAAGTCGTTATCCAGTTTTCTTACCTTTCTCTAACACTATTTGTAGCTTCTTTCTTCCCTGAAAATGCAGTCATTTTCCCATGCTGTGATCCATACCATTTCTCTCAACCATAACAGCCTTTACTTGGTCCTATAAAGATTGACACTGATTCTCCATTGGTCCTATAAAGACTGATACTGATTTTCTGTCTTAGCCTAAAGTTGAGGTACTTTGTTGTTGCAGGCAGCTCCCCGGCTGCATGTTGTAGCACAGTCCTCTTTAACGTGGCACAGGCCATAACCTACAAGCTACATACAAGTAAAATTAAATATATCCCTTCTGTAAAGTATCCAGTCAGGGCAAGATTATTTGACACCATTGAGCACTGAAATAAGGACAAACTTTAGCATTTTTTTAGAAATTTTCTCCTACTAGATTTGTTTTCGTCATTCTTTTCAAAAACTTAAGTTGTAATATGGGAATCTATTGTTCATTCTTTTGAAAGAAGAGGAAGTGCATTAGATATTAGAGAAAGTTTAAAATGAAATGGAAGCTCTGGTTTCAGAGAGAAGCATCTTATAGTCTAATTTACTGCAGCCTTGTACTTCAACTGCAAAGAGAAACTGACAGAATCACACAGTTCACTCTTCTGCTCGTACTCCTGACAAGGTTAGCGCATAAAAGTTAAGGCTGAGATCATCAGCTGGTATAAATCAGTGTCATTCCTTAGGTCAATGGAAAACATTGCTTATTTCCTCAGTGTGACGTCTGTAGATACGGTCTTTGGGCCTCCGACCCTTCTGAATTGGCAAATAAATTGGGACAACTGAGTTTTGTGAAGGATTTAGGTTTCTCTGCAGAGAATAGGGGACTATTTTTGCCATTTGTGATTTGAGAAACACAACATAAAACTTTATATTTTTCTTATTTTCCACCTGTAGAGCTACTGTAAACAGTTTGCCAGGACGCTGTGTAGCACTGTGGATAAAGAGACAGCTAATAGATACTTGAATCTGAAAAGGAGTGGCTATGCAAGACTATGCCAAACTACTGTTTTCTATATTCAACAGCACAACGCCATCATTCCTGCATGTGAACTTCATATTAACAATGCTTGTGATTACCCGGGATGAGTCAGTGATGCGGTGAAGCAGATTGGCCTATGAGGCTCTCCAAGAACCAAGCTGCAAGTAACTGCTTGAACCGCTGATTGGCTGGACAATACTGACTTGCCATAACAGATGAAAATCTATCTCTTTTTTTCTTCTAGTAGCAGCTCCCACCAAGCTAGGAAATTATCAAGAAATGATAACGATTTCTGTTCAGAATGTGCTTTTTGCCATTCCCATGGAAGAATGGAGACATTAAGAAGTACTGATGAATATGGATTCACAAAAAACTCATTTCTGAGAGGTTGGAAAGGTTAACAGTGAAAGACACCATCCTCAGTGTGCATGGTCCATCTCCCATAACAGCTCTTTTTGATACTTGGCATTGCATGTGATTAGTAATCTCAAAGCCATGTCTATAAGGGGAAAACCAGAACTGTTCTGTAAAGGATGGCTGCTATCAGTCAGGATGGACCTTTGACTTTCAGGCAACTGTCTCTGCTGAGTTCTCAGTGTGTTTGCTGGACTGCCCGGATGATTTATCTTACCAGGATGCAGTAGAATCAAGAGAGGTAGCCTCAGGGAGAAGGAATGAAAATTAGGAGAGCTTAGGACTAGGGGAGAGAAACGGGCTTGCTGGTCATGAAGGCTCCAGCTGGGAACCTTAGAGACAACCAATGGATAAGCTCTGTGCATATCTCTCTAAAATAGCATTCAGAATATTTCTCAAGATTGCTTATCTGCAGCATAATCTCACAACTCTTTTATTGCTCCAGTTAAAAGGTTGGAATTTGTGCATATGCGTGGATCATATATGGAAGCAGGCAAGAAAAACAAGCATAAATTAATAATTGTATGATGCAATATACATGACAAAGGACTTGGAGGCTCATTAATAATGAAACATGTACAAAAATAAACTATAGTAAAATCCAAATGAAACAAACCTGGAGAGGTCTCACAGTGTAATATTAACTGATATGATTAAACAAATATGTCACTAAGTAATAGCAAACACATTAATTCAACTACTATGGAATTCAGGACTGACCTCTGAAGTCCAGAAATCACAATTTCACATCATTCCCTTTTTAGGAGAAGCCTATGCCAAGTCATTGGTAAAATGTTTTCTTTGGTAAGTACGTTTATATTGCTCTGGAAGAGCTAGTGGTTGCAAATCACTTTTATAAAAATACTTCTTGTCCTTCATCAGTGGCGCAAAACACCTATTTTTTCTCATTAACCGTAAAAGCATTTGTCACCGCCAGAAAAATGAGGCAAAGGTGCCTCCAAAACGTAAGGGGTGATATGTAATACAACAACCGTAGGCCTGAAAGGAAAAAGAGAGAAAACACAACCTATCCCTTAGAAGACAATTTTTGCTACTTTTACAATAGTGGGCAAACTTCTTAAAAATTGACCAAATCTATTCTCTTTTGAAAGCTCACACAGACACTTGCTGGAAGACCTCCACCGTAAACCTACTACTTAGCTTACACGCATCAGACAGGATCCATTTTCCCCTAACTGCTGCCAGAGGAAGACAGAAGTTTCATGTTGGGAAGGTATGCACCTCCTGTAACATCCACCATTCTCACCTCCTAACTGTTAAAGACCACAGGAGATAAATATTTAGATCTGGCAAACCCTCACGCACTGAGCAAGAGATTTACATAGTCCTCACACTTCCTAGCTGCTAGGACTCCTGTTGCAGAGCTTTTCTCCTGCTCCATGACCCCAAACTTCATGTCTGATGTGAGGTAAGGGAGAGAGAAGCACATCACAGTGCTATATGGCCATCTAAGGCTGTGTTGCCTCGTAAGAAGGTCCTATACACACAATCTAAGCATGCTATCATCCTGCATCTTCACTGCCACTTACTGCAATGAGGCCACTCTATCATGGACTCAAGCATGGGATACATGGGACAGCTAAAAAGAGCTAACACATGGGAAACCTGAAAGAGCTGGCACTGTTTAGCCTGGAGAAGAGAAAACTCTGGGGGACCTTATCAATATATGTAAATTCCTGATGGAGAGAGTAAAGAAGATGGAGCCAGACTCTTCTCAGTGGTGTCCAGAGGCAATGGTAACAAACTGAAATGCAAGAAAATCCGTATAAGGATAAGAAAAAACTTAATTTCTGTGAGGTTGATGGAACACTGGAACAGGTTGCCCAGAGAGGTTGTGGAGTCTCCATCCTTGGAGATATTTAAAACTCGACTGGACGCAGCTCTGAGTAACCTGCTCTAGCTGACCTGGCTTTGAGTAAGGGGGTTGGGCAGATGATCCATTCCCACCTCAGCTTTTCTGTGTGTCTGTGAGTCTATGATTCTATGACATACATCCTCTATCCTGTAATGTTGCTATTTTGCATCGGAATCTAGATAGTCTTTTCAAAAATTTGTAAAAAATATATATATTTTTGGCCCTTATTATTCACCACTCTTTCAAATCTTTCCACAGATCACTCTTACCACTTTTATCACAGTCTAGGCTCACTTATATTCCCTCCTAACTCTAGTTGTAATTTTTGAAAGACCTGAGAGAATTAGATGCTTCAATTCTGCTGTACCTTCCATGGGATTCAGCTGCTGCCCGTGCTGTTCGATTCCCGTGTGCTGAACTCCCAGGTGTGGATACACACCCTAGTTGCATTTATTTTCCATTTCAGGGTGAAACCTAGCACTAGCCATTGCCCTCATTCCTCCAAACACATGCCTACTGCTATGTTAAGTCTCCTGTTATTTCAGAAATTTATAGCCTAACAATAAATATTTCAGAGTTAAAAGTTCTAAGATTGAGAGTTAAAGATGGCAGTAGAGAACAGAATAGATTTCTGTGCCCAAATGCTGATGAAGCAGTTGAATAAACATTTTTGGGCTTGGTCCTCCTTCCACAAAAATTAGTGTAAAACTGCCATGAATTTCACTGTGACAAAGTTCAGCTGCAAGTGTAAATGAATATCTACATAAGCATTTTGAAATCGCGTTTTAATTTTAAATCAGTGTACAGGAATTGCAAGCTGCGCTTGGCTTACAATTCAAAGGATACGGTATTGCTAGACAACACAGTCAAGCTGAATTTAGGCTTATCTTTTTTTTTTTTTTTAAGCAAGAGAATGTAGGTAAGCTATACAGTTTACAAATCAGCTTCCAGCCATGAATAAAGGTTTTCTTTGTAATTGTTTCTTTGAGACTTTTAGCCCACATTTTTTAACGTTTTCTTCTTCTCAGCATGAGCACACTTCTCTCATTAACATTAATATAAGTGATATACAAATGTGAGGAAAGATTAATTGAAGGAAAATGTTTGCTCAGTAGCTAGATTGTCCCATAGGCTGCAGCAGTGCTAAAGAAGCCAGTATGGTCTGTTGGATCAATATTTGATTATAAACTAAGCACGTACTGCCTACTAGGTAGCGTAATGAGATCAGCAGTGGTGTGCCCATGACTTTCAGAACTTCGTCATCAGCTGAAGCCTAAAACCGGGGCAATTTTGACCAAAAAATTACCAGAATATAGCCATCTGTTGGTCTTTTAATGTGAAACAAATTGGTGCCCTTAGTTCTGCTTCTAACTAAATGTCACCACTGCTTAAAGGAAAAAAAAACTTTGAAAGACAGTATTATATAGATTATTTAAATAGCTCCTTAGAGCCAACTACAGATCCTTTATCAAAAGCTCACAAAATGGAGATGAAAAAGTTTAGCAAGAAAGATCTGTGAAGTTACTAGTTTTTTTCTCTCAGATAAACTAGAATATATCTAATAAAACTGCTCATGCTTTTCTAGTTTAGAGTTAAATAAAGAACGGTACATTCAAATTCTATAGAAAAGAAACCTGCATAAAACCACAGATGCAAAAACCAGCAGGGAGGTGTTAGATTTCAGAAATATAAAGTTATAAAATACAATGTACATTACTCAAATGCTTATCAATCATTCAAATGGCAAAGTAAATAAACTGAGCATAGTTTTATGGGTATAAGAACAGCACAAGAGCAACATTGGCTTCTTAGGGTCAAATAGAAGATCACCACACGCAAGGGAGCACAATACCTAATGAGCAGATTCAGGTATGCACAACCAATCTATCCATTGGGCTAGAGAGAGCAACCTATTCACATGTGGATCAGCTCACAGACTAGTGCCGTGATCAAGAGTACTTGCTTAAATGTTCATCCAATAAGATGAATATTCAAAACTTGATAGTCTGGTCCTGTGTGGTTTGGTACGTCTTTGCAGAGAAGATATTACCAGATAAACACAAACCTTTAAGTGCCTGATTATATGAAGTGATAAATACAGCCACAATTCCTCCTACGTCTGTAAGACTGTGAACGCTGCGGGATTTACTCAGGCAAAACATGGAATTTAATGAACAGAACTTATCAGGATGAAAGTCTTGCATATTATAACCATTTCTTCCAAACTCTAGCACCATGCTGCCAGAAAAGCATTTGATGTATGAATGCTTAGATACAAAATACTCAAGGAGAAGGCCATTTTTTATTTTTGCTTCTGAACTGCCTTACTTGCTTCCTTCTCTCTTTGTAATAGGTATTGCCAGATCAACCCTTCTACAACTGAATCTGGGCAAATTCCTGACAATTTTTAATACAGGAGAGGTTCCATAATTTCGTGCATCTTCAAACACACACTGAGAGCAATCAAGGGAAAAAGAAATTAAAAACTAATTCCGCTATTTATTCTCCTCATTTATTTTATCAGTCGTGCCACTGTCACACTGAATAATAATAGACAAGACTTGATACACCCACTTCGCACAGGGCAGACGTCTTTGTGGGGTTCCAGAGAAAACTGCAGACCCAAGTCAAATACTGATACTGAACGAAAGGCTGGATTAATCACGGCAAGCATAACTCTAGTATTAACATTTCTGTTCACTGAGCTATCCAGGCAAACTAAGTATGAAACAAAGTTTACCTAACTAATCACAGCAGCAGAGGGAGAAAAAAAAAAATCTTCAGAGCAGTTTACTACTGCAGACAGCTGCTACTACGTGCAAGGTAAAGTAGACAGCTCGTCTACAATGAGGTATAAAATTACAGCAGAAGTATTGTGACAGACTACAGATAATTATTACTTATAATGTCTGACTGCAATTATATGACTCTGTACCATTCCACATTTAGTAGCTTAGTGCTGGAATTAAGAGGCTATGATGACTGTTTAGTGGAATTCCATTTATGTCTCAATCACTTTGTGAGATTGATACAGAATGTATTAGACAAAACGTAAGATCAAAGTAAAACCGTCACTTAGTTTTCATCTGAGATCCACTCTTGCTGGGGAAACCACCCAGGCAATTTCAGCCCTATAGGATCTTGGAAGCCTGGAAGGTTTTGGTTTTTTTTTTTTTTTTTGGGGGGGGGGGTATTTTTGTCTCTTTTATTTTTTCTTTTTTTTTACAATTTATGAAAAGGGTGAAAACAGTGTGGTCAGATGTGACTGTGCAGTAACTTGGCTGTTGAGTGGTTTCTGGAAAGTTTACAGGATGTATATTTAAGTCAGAGTTGTGCCTTAATCTCTTGGATTCCCTGGTGGAGAAGCGCACAGCTAGCTACAGAAGGATCCTTCCATTTTGTTTAAGTGTAACAACAAAAGTACTGGAAGTGGACAAAGTAGGATGGCTAAGACAACGGAGTGAAATGTTCCTAGCCCAGAAGGGCTAGAACTGCAGAGGTATTTGAGTCCTTTAGGGCACAGAAGGACACCTGCTGAGACTTTCAGAAGTGCCCAGGTTCTCTAACTCCTTTCAAAATCAAGGAAAATTACACAGCTAGAAGCTCTTGAAAACCTCTCTAGGTACCCAGCTGCCTTTAGAACTGCCTTTGCACAACTGTCTGAAGACCTTTACAAATCCGGCCTTTAGCAACTTTGTTTCTACAAAGGAGTAAGATTTTCTGTACCCCTTTCTGTACCCTTTTATCTATAAAGTTCTGATATATCGTTTAGGAAATTAACTTAGACCAGAGACTGACTGAAGGGAAATTGTTCTACTCTGCACTGAAAGAGCAGATTATTCTTATTTACCATGCCTCCGAGTGCAGATTTCCTTGAACCACTGCTACAAAAGCACGCCTGTCTGCCATTTAGGAACTTTGTTTTCATCAGATGCCAAGGCTGACTGAAATCGAAACACCATGAAGAAACAGTTTGATCCAGCAAAGCTTCAGGCTTCAGAGAGCTACCTTATTTCCTGAGAGCTCAACCACTGGCTCCTCAGCAGCTCACTTGCCACAGTGACAAGAAACAGAGGCCATGGAGACCAGTAGTTCTTTAGTTTCAGGATTTTGATTTTAGAATTTGGGACCACAGGGTTTCCATGTCTTAGGGCATACCCCCCTTTCACCCTGGCACTGACAAACACCTCAAACTAATCCCATTCCTACTTGCAGAGAATGTTGTAGTAGCATATCAAACATCAACGTATATTAATCTTTTGTCATTACCTCTCCCTGCCCTACTGCGGTTCAGAGGGAACCAAGGAGGAGCTGAGGGCCTGATGGGACCTGCCTGCCCATGCCCAAGTGCAACTCACTTCAGTGTATGCTAAGCACTTATGGGAACGCAGAGGAACTGGAGCCAGTTCACTCAGGTCCAGAAAATCTAAAAATGGTTAAACTTCTTTGCCATCTGCTCTTGCCCAACTCCTGCAGAAACTAATCTCTGTACTCTCAGATGGTTTTGTCCTTTTCAATCTCCTGTTCATTCAGGCTTGGACCCAGAAAACTGTCTCCCACACCCACCACCATGTTCTTTGGCCTCCAAAACAGGCCATATACAGGAGCTACCTATATCCTTCATGAAGTGCAGCTTACAAAACCTGACTTTGGAGTGCTGTAATAAGGACCTAGGAAAGAGATATGGAAGATACTTAGCCACTTAACAACTTAGAGAAGCCTCTAGAGTTCATTCAAAAGCATCCTGGTTCCTATCATCTATTTATTTCAAAGCATTGCTTGCTTTTGAAAACCTCACTAGATGCCTATCTCATGCTAGACTCATAAGTACTTTTCCAAATATAGCCCCAAACATTTGTAGACAGAATAAAAATCCTCACTGAAGACAAAGTCTCCATGAAGGTTTTTTGTGACAAACAAATACTATTGATACAATTATTAATGCCTCTAAATGTGTATCGAACATTTCACAAAACAACAGACTGATCTTCAGAGGAAAATTGCCTTTTCCTCTGCATGCAGTTTTCTCTTAGCAGAGAGAAAGAATTATGCTGTCCAAAAGGAGAGATATAAATTTTACTACTGGGCTAAATACAATGTGTGCGTAAATCTGGCAACTGTGAAGTGTTGTTAAATAGATAAATGTTCAGTTTTTTAGCCCAGCTGTATGTCAAAAGGACCTTCCCTTACACTCTTCATCCTGACAGCTGTGAGCATTTGTAATGGTGGAAGAAAATTCACTTTATTGTTTGAAAAATACCTGTAGAAAATTAAGCTCTCCCAACTTAAAGACACAGCCTTCATCATTTAGTGTAAGCAACAACATAGAGCCACCTGCTAGGCTTTCCAGGCTAAGAGGGGTTCATGGTCATACCCAAATCTCTGCTAAAGCACATATTTTATTCTCCAACACAAAACTGAAGAAAAACACAAAACAAAAGGGCCCTCGGCTCACTCCAGACTACTTCAAGGGAAAGCACCTTCCCCATCTCATGCTTCATTTTCCACAGCAAGAGCCTCCCCACTTTGCCTAATTTTTTTACTACAATAATGTCCTCCCTTGCATGTCATAACACATCCTGTTAATTAACTGTTATTATCTATGGATCCCCAGTAGTCAGCACTCAATGGCCAGAACTGAAATGAAATCCTTTCCCATGAGTTCATAGCGTATCTACAAGACATGTTGCAACATACATTCACGTCAACCCTCACGAGCTACAGGCTAGAGCTCAGCTCTGACTCCTACTTCTTATCAGCGTCCAGCAACAAAATCTTTCCTGGGCATCAGTCCACGCTCCTATTTTCTCATATTATTTGATAAATTATATGTAAGAGTGATGAAGGGGGGGCATTATGATCCAAAGAAGGGATCAGCATAGTGCGTACATTAGAATAAATACAGCATTGATCATTCACCACTGTGCCCATATGTGTTCCTTTAGTTTATAGTCTTTACTAAGTTAAATCAAGTTTAATATCGCAGGAACCTGTCATGTCACTTATCCAGGAACCACCATTCACAATTTAGAGTCCTATAAAAACGATAACAAGAAAATAAATGATATTTCTCATTGACTGTCACAGTTGAAATCAAGCTTATTTCTTTTTATTAAGTGCTTATATGGTCCTCATAGCCCCTTATCTATTGCCTGAGGCACTCAGTCTTTTCAAGAAAATAGTTATCAAGCCTTGTTTGTGCCAAGTCCGTACAGTATCACAGTGTATCCAGAAAAACGTCCCATTAAATTAAAAAAAAAAAATTAAGGTTATCAGACTTAGAATCAGCATGGGCAAACATGGATCATTTATAGTTGTTTTTTTTTTTTTTTTCATTTACAAACCCTGGAAAAATGCTTTAAAATGAAAACTCCCCAAATATTGTGATTTTGTGTATCAGAAAGGATATAGAAATAGAGACCTCTGAATCTGGCTTGATTAAAAGTTTTGAGGACACTGGTTATTGAGTCTTTATAGTTCATACATTGATAGATATTAAACAGATACTAGATTTCTCTCAATTTTTTGGTATTTTGCAAACTCCATTTTTAGGGAAAATGTTTCTGTCAGCTGAGAGGCTTTTTGTGGTTTATCTGGGCTGATAAGTGTCCAATATAGGGATCACACTTCAATGTTGGGAAGCTTCACTGTCCTGAAGCAGAGTTAGAAAATACCACCAAGAAGGAAGAAAGATCACACACCCATGAATTATAATCCCAGTTGCTGGGAATGGGAAAGTATTGTGTTGAATGGATACCGGCAATATAGAGGCAATGAGAAAAGATGTCCATGGCAAAGACTTGCTCCAGACATATCACTGGGTAAACAGAAAATCACAGAGCTAAAAAGACAGGAAAATCTCTCCAAGAATTTAGTGCAACATTTCACATAATCATGTTTTTTTCAGTCACTTTGTGGTGTAGGTATAAGAGACAAGCTTTAGAATTCAGGGTAAAGCCTGCAAATACGGGATTAGCACCTGAAAACTGGAAGAAAAGGGAGAAGGGTAGTACACATTGACCCAAGCCTCCAAAGTGAGGGAAAAGAGGAGGCATGAAGAATTAATATTTTCTCACTTCCTTACTTCCTTCCTTTCTTCTTTCTTTCCTTTCCTTTTCTTTCTTTCTTTCTCTCTCTCTTCCTTCCTTTCATCCTTCCCTTGTTTCTCCCTTTCTTCCCTTCCTTCTACTCCTCCTTCCCTCCTTCCTTCCCTTCCTCCTCCCTTCCTTTTTCCTTTCCTTCCTTTCTTTCTTTCTGTGTGTATGGCTACTTACTCTTAATTGAAAAAAGCTGAGGTTTAGTCAGTCCCAAATAATTTTAGACTTCAGACCAAATTCACTCAATGATTTTGGCTTAAAAAGGGGATAAAACTCAAAGAAATGGTGAGCCTTTTTTTGCACATCTTTCTCTGAGTGTTCCCTCACAGTGTTTCCTCATCCTCTTATTTTCATTAGTTTCCTCCTCTTCGTTAGACAATATGAACACGCCAACATCTTGGAAAATCATTTAACCTGCATAAAACAGGAAATTCTGTGTGGGATGCTCATTTCTCTTGAAGCTGAATAATTCTACATAAAATATTTAGCTGTTTTGGGGGTACAGAGTGAAAGAATGACTATAAGAAAGCCTTTCACTTTAGGGAATTTATGAAGAACATCAAACTTCCACTTCATATTCCGCAGAGGAATTAGAGGTTTTCCTAAAGGTGAAACAACACAAGACACTCCTATTCTTGAATGCCATTACGGTTAGCAGTTTCTGAAAGGCAGACAATTGCATTTCAGATTGCTGCTCTGAATCAAACTGGATTTTTCTTATGCCAGATAGTGAGTCAGAGTCTCAGAAAATCCTCAGAATTTCCTTTCATTTTTAAATATTTTATATAAAGTAGAACATAAAAACTGAGTGTAGCTTCATCCCCTAATGCCCTATGTTACTTTCTTTCATATGCCCTAATTCTATAATCACTGAGCTAGTGAATAAAAGGCCGCTTCCTTCCACACCTGTACTTGAATAGAAGTGATCTTCCTGGCTTCTGAAAGACAGACATGGGAACCAGACTGCATAAAACGCATAGGAGCCTAAAATTTTGGCTAAGCAAATCCAGATCTTGAATCAAGCATTTTAAGTACTTAAACAGATCATGAAAAGGCAGAGGCCCTCAGAAGAGGTCCTTGAAACAACCAACTTGATAATGATTGATGATACGTGGCTAAAAGGAGATCAGAGAGAAGAGGCACAATTGAAGTTTTGCCCTTTTCTGGAGCCTGGGCATCTCAGCATAGATCCACAGTTAACTGGACGTAAAATTAGCACTGCTCTCTCGCCAAGTCCACAAACCCTTTGCAGAAGAAATTTCCCATCTCAGGACTCAGAAACTCTGTTGAATGTTGATAACTGATATCAAACTTACCTCTCCACCTTGCTGAAGATCGCCACACGTATCATAAAATAAAGGCTACATGTTCATCCTGTGCAGTGCACAAGACGTACAGGACTGCCTTATCTCACATTTTTATATATTGGCCCACACTACAAACTACTGGCATGAGAAGTCATATATTCCCAGTGGGACACGGGAACACCACAGACAGGCTGAAGACACACAGCCTGTCTTCAGGCTGCAGAGCAGCCTGAAGAAGCTTGAGCTCAGTAAGGAAAAGATATGTGAAGAGCAGCTCAGACACCTTGGTGTGGACGGCTCTCAGGATGAAACTCAATATTAGCATAGACCTACCATAAATATCAGACTACACAACTTGTAGTTGTAATTGGGTTTTTTAACCTCCTCCCTTTTCTGTCATCTTCTGTAAGCTAGGTAGATGTCCTTGAAATGCAGAGAGGCAAGCGTGAACGTTTGTCACTCTTTCACAGTGAACTGGAGCTGAAGCACAAGCTGTTATTGTCTGAGCTCTTTACTGATGACTTTAGAGTGTTCCTGTTTTCTGAAGGCTGGACATAAGAGAGAACTTGTAACCCCCACTTGCCACTGCACCGCAGGAACCTTCTTTCAAACGTGAGAATACAACAAGATAATTAAGATTGTGATGGCTGCACCCTTAACAGCAGAATCAATGATGTGCTCTGGGACAGGATGTACAGACCCCACATAGAGATGGGGGTGAGGAGGTTACAATCTTTTTCTTTTCTTCTTTTCCAATCTCAGCCTCTTTTTATGTTAGAAGGAAGTCCACAGCCACATTGCCTAAATATAAAGACTATTAGGGCAAAAGAATGGGGCTCACTGTGGTAAATTAGATAGCTCCTCTGGCTCTTTATATCAGAGACAGGCTCAGATAAGTTGAGATTGGCTGATATTAGAAGTGTGGAACTTGAGGTACCTAGTGGGAAAAAATACCAGCATGGAGGTTTGGACCTTTTCTCCAAAAAGTTGCTTTAATTAGCAAACCAGACTCTAGGAAGCTTCTATTGTGAAAGTCCTATTGTTAAAGAGGAGTGGGGGTGGGTTACTAACATTTGCCCATCCAGGGTTTGAGCTGTCCATCCAATATATCTCAGTTTGTGTCCTTTGTCCAAAAGTGACTCTTATCTCCTGGGCCCATAAAGGATACAGAAAAGAGACATTTATTCCACAAGCACAAAGAACTACTTTGAAGATGTAGCCCTTTGTTCACCTTCAAACACTCATTCTGATGTCAGTTAAAAAGTATTGAAATTTATCTGCAGAATTTGTTTAAAAAATGATACAGGTCACTGAGAGACAGAACAAATGCTTGTCCCATGCTCCTGTGTAAGTTTATGTTGTAAGAAGGCAGCTGCAAACAATGGCAACTCTTTGCAGGAGATGTGAAATGAGCAATGCCCTGGTCATGGTGCCAGCCTAGGGCAAAGAATGAGCCTATGGCTCATTGCATTGCCAGTGATTCATATGTTGAGTAGGCTCTGACAGTTAAATCCCGATGCCTGTAGTGCCTCATCTCGTCAGTGGTGAAAGGACATACTAGCATTTTCCAGCTTCTCATATGATGTTGTCAGTATAAATAAGTGAGAGGTTTTGAGGCATTCGGCGGCAGATCTAAGAAAAAATATAGGTGCTTGAAACAGTGCATTATCTATTTTACTCCAAGAGAGAAATCCAAGCTCATCCTGCAGCTCAACAACTACCTAAATGCTAGAGGTATCTAAACTTACTCCATAACATATGTGGCGAATCTAATGCTTCCAGAAAGAAAAAAAAAAAGTTCTACAGTTGGACAGTGCACGTGCAAGAAACATAATTGCATTTGAAACCTGTCAGACTCTCTGCACATGCACAAACCAGAACTACAGGGAGCCTAATGCTTCCCAGAAGTATCAAACCGTGATATCATGATCAGAACACAAACATGTACAAATAAGGCAGCCATGGCCAACTCAAAGAACGGACACAGAGAGCTCAGATAGGTGTTCAGTTGCGCAGATATGCCATGAATCTCCCTAGGCACACCTTTTTGGGCCCTCTTCCCAATAGGCCGCTCATCAAAAATCTAGGAAAAGTATTTCCTTTGGAAGCACTGGTGGGAGATTTGGCTACGTTTGGAAACTTCCAGGATGTCCAAAATTAGATTACAAGTTTGAGCAGTCTCAGATTTGCAACCCACTTTGGAGAGGGCTGAGGAGAAGAATCCAGCAGACAAAAAAATGAAAATGATATCAGACAAAAGAAGAAGGAACATTGTCAAAACAGATACTGTATTCCCCTGTAAGTTTGTTCTGCTAGAAGCATTAATAGAAGGCAGAATTCTTAAAAGAAAACACAAGTTTCACTATTAAGTAAGACAAAAAATATATACTTAGATGATTTTCATTTTGTTGAAATCACCAAAGGGGTGAGGAGGTAAGTGTGAGGGACAGGGAGCGCATGAAGGAGGAGGAAAAATCAAACTAATTTGGCGTCCCTCTAAGACTGGTAAGGGATGTTCACAAATCCTCCAAGTCCATAAGAATAGCTCAGCTGTAATGATAACACAACCACAGAATCTCGTTAGCATTGTGATAGCCAATAATTTCTCTGCCCTGGGATTTTGCTCATGAACCAATGACTCTGGCTATGCAAGGAAATAGGAATGTTCCTCCTAACTGTTTTAAACACCCGTATCACCCTATTAAATCAGCAATATACATTGGTATCAATATTTTAGCAAGAACTACCCAGGAATAAATCGTCTCTCAGATGTTAACATAGCTCATATAGCAAGTATGACTAAGCTGAAAAGTGAAAAGAAGGAAGACAAAGGAACGAGGAAGTCTGATTTTTCCATGGAAGCAAAATCAGAATGAAGATAGGATTTAAAAGCACTGGGCAGAGCAAGCTGAGCTCTGACCCTCCAGGAACACATTTAATCTCATGCTCAGGCATAGCTCCACTGGTATTTCCCTTTGGAGTCCTACTAAGGCTGTTCTCAAGACCACAGATGATGGGACCTTTCATGCCCAGGCAAGTCTGGCACCTTATATTGCTAGCAAGTAGCTTCATACTACACCAGAGTGCTCCCTGCGCACTTTGGAGTGTAAGTCAGTCCTTCATTATATCTATCCTGTTAACCCCTCACGATCTTTGAGTATCTCTCTACGCCAGTATCTGACCGTCCTTTTCCCACTTTGCGGTCACAGGGAGGTTGACCAGGGAACACGAGCCCAGGTAGGTGTACGGGCCTACGAGCAATTATGCGGGCAGCCTTTTAATCAGCAGGACTTTTCTTACAATGCCATGTGTGAGTGTTTCAAGACTCTTGTTTAACAAGCACTTTGATGGTAATCTTTACAGTTTATTACTAAAAAATATAGTGATTAAAATAACAGTTCAACAAGGAGTAAACTCCCCTTTAACATTAAGAGAGGTGGATTTAGAGTGAACTGATGCCCCAGCAATATTCTGGTATTAGTTTATTGGATGTACTTCTTAAAAGGCAGCCAGAAAAGTACTGACAAATATTTTCTGAGGCCTTGATGTAAGTCACCTCCGGTTTAGATGCTTTATAAATACACATTCATGCCTAAAATTCTGTTTGATGAAAACATGTGTCAAAGGGAAGTCCTCAAAAACATCTGAAAGCACCATAACTTCTCCATCTTGACACAGATCTGAATCAAGGAATTAGAGGCAGCCAGAAGTTTTGACACATGAAATTAGCATACCCTAAACAGTCTAGGCTGATTGACTCTTTATCCTTCTTGATCGTAGATGAAAAGGCATCAGATCAGTGTCCTAGTTCCAACACAATGAAACTAATTGTTAAGTAAGTGATGAATCAAGCTTTGGCCCGTCCTCCCCACAGATTTCCCATAGATTTGGGAGTCAAGCTCCCAGGTTGTAAAGACAGGGCAGGCTCTGACATGTTTTGAAGCGGGCTCAGCCTGTACATTGAATACCACCAGCACACAGCGAAGTCTGAAGATTTGCTGCACCCAGCTTGGAGGACTTGAGTGAGTTGGTAATGCTCTAACTGCATAAGAACAGAGTTCTGATGAATTTGGTGGTTTCTCAAGGTAGGCTGCTGGAGCTGCCCATACTTCCCTGAGGGTCATCGGTTCTAGAGGCAAAAAATCATACTTTATCTCAACTTCCAGGTGCTAATACAAGGCTATCACAGCTGAACAGCTGACCTGGCAAGGGGGCTACTCACCCTCACTCAGCTCTATTAATGTAAAGGACTTTTCAAGTGCACCACAGCAAGGGCATCTGATGAACAACAGCACCTTTGGTATCACCAGCTTCTGTGAGCAAAACTTGCCAAGCTGGTGGCAAAAGTCTGCTTAGTAAATTGGAGATGGTTTCTACTATGACTCGTATTCACAAATCTTGCGTGCCCGTGCAGAATTGCTCACATAAACATAGAAGTTAGGCTGACACTTCACCACAGATAGATATCTGCTATTTGTTCAAAGTTTATTGACAGAAAATAAAAATTTGTGCTGCTTCAAGAGCAGTAGCTACAGGGATGCTGCAGTAGCTACAAGGGATGGCTTTTCTGACTTTCCTCATGTAGCACTGTTGCTAGATTCGTTTAGATTCCAGAGCATTTATAATTAGAGGAGAAATAAAGCACCTCAGCAGCTTAGTTCCCACGTAAATTTGCAACGGTGGCAATTGACTATGACAATTAATAGTTAACTAGCAAAATTTATGTGGAAATAACTGACGCAGAGTAAACAGGGAGAGCCCAACAAGTTAACTTAATGTATTCAATTTTGCAATTGCAACCATGTTTGATGGAAAATATTCTCTGTTGTTTTCTGCCAGTATCTATAATGAGAATCAGAGGTATGATGTCGTAGTTGAAGCAGTTTGAGAACTTACTGATTTCTGAGTGGTCACAATAGTTTCCATTACGTAGCTACAGCAATTGCCTTTAAGATGGACAAATACCTGTGTGTTTATATACACACACTAAAAAGTTTTAAAGAAAAGTTCTAGGATCAGATTTCTCCATTTTTATGGGTTGCTGTGGAAACAGATTAGCCCTCTGGAAGGGAAAATCCATGTTTGACTATAATGCAAAGAACAATCCATAGCATGAAAGGAAAGAACAGCTGGGAGCTGCAGTAGTGTAAGCTGACATGTCAGACAGTAGCCAGACAAAGTGAGCCAGGCTCTGTCTGAAAAAAAGAGAGGAAAAAAAGTAGGAACTAAGCACTGTCAACAAAGTCTACAAAATGGTCCAGCTGTTCACTCTCATCATAACTATGAAAATAAGGAGAGAATTCCAGGGCTGAGGATTAATTTTATGAAGAGAAGAAAATCTGAATGGAAAGAGTGAATAGATTTCAGACAAAACAGACCCCGCACGGAGGTCTTTATTTGGAAATAACTTGGAAAGTGCAACGCTGTGTTCCGGACAAAACACACATCCCTCTGCAACCTTGCTTATAAAAGGCCAAAATGAATCTTAATACTCTGCGTTAAGCAGGCTTTTACAGAAACAGCATTTGTGAAACTTCATTGTTTCAGGCTGAACATTAATGTCCCAGGCAGTTTAATAGATTTAGGAAATTTGAAAAAAGGTATATCCAGCATTGCAGATTGGGCTAAAAGGTGAACAAGTTTTACCACAAATCCCAGCTGAAACCTTAAACGAAAGCCCAAAGGACTTTACTGATACACTGTAAATAGCCAGTCAACTCTTAGAGCCTTAAGTGACGTCCGGTCTTTTGTTCTGACAATGGACAATTGAATCCAAGATGAACAGTTCCCAGGATTATGTGTGTGCTGAGAAGCATAAAGGGAAATAGAAGTGTTCGAGAGGTTAATTCAGAGACATGCTTACCTTCTAAACAAAGGCATTCAGCAGTACAGAACCTGATTAGGGACTCTTCAAGAAATACAAATAATGTCATTCATGTTGCATAAGCAGCTGGAACTATGCATGGGTACACAGTTAGAAAATAATAATGAATGCACTTTCTTCTCTCTGCTTTCTTTTTTTTTCTTCTTTTTGCTCTTTGAGTAATGGCCTCTCTGTCCAGTGATCTCTTAGGAACAAAGCCAGATAAACAGCTAGCAAGATGATTGATTAAGAAGATGTTTTGTTTCCATTGACTATGTGATCACTCCAGGCATTCAGCAATCTAATCTGTTAACTCCTGCATCAGTAAGTATGCTATAAATCAGGATTAAAAAAAAAAAAAAAAAGCATAAATGCCTAGTAAGGAAACTTCATATTCTTTAGATGAAACTAATTAAGAGTGTGGATTTCGTTAGTGATAGGACAGCTCTGAAATACCATTCATAGTTATTCATCTGTGCTCTGGTACCCAAAGATAACGCTTCCAAATACCATGGTAATAATAGGATAACCAGGTTGAACGAATATCCGAAGTAGCATGTCATCTGGGGTTTCAATATTTACATGTGATGCTACTTAAATGAGCAGGCAGTGATGAAGAATACAAGATTTACTAAGCTGTCATAAATCTTCCACTCTTATCATGATCATCAGTGCATTTGTGTATGTCATCTACAAGCGGCTGCTTTTGTTTATGTCCAGCAGCATCATCATCTTTGCCAAATCTATCTTTAAGCATCTTAATCTATCTGCTAGTTTATTTGCTCTTTTAATTTCTTTTGGGGCATAAGAAAACATCCCATCCATCCCTTCTGATTTTTCCCGAGTCCTTCTGAATGCCTCCCTTGCCATTCTCCTGATCTGCAATATTATGGCTCCAATCATAAAGAGGATCTGGTTTCCAGAGGAAATGTGTGGCCTATGGTTCAGTATGCAAGGAGGAACCTCCATTATAGTCTTGGCCCCTCTACCTGCTGGGTAAAAATCCTTTTCCTAGAACTCTGCATCCCTTCACAGCTCTCACCGTTAACATTCTGCGATTTCAGCTTTGGCTCTGTGAGAAGGTATCCCGATGTCCGATTAGCACTGCAGTTACTTGGAGATTTTCTTTCTTCGTATTTCTTCAGAGCTCGGATCAATGAGAGTACTAAAGCTAACAGCCTACAGGGGTAGGTTGACAGCCGTTTATGGTGAAAAGCCCTCAATTCAAACTGGCAAGCAAAAGCTGAAACTACAAAGGCACATCAAGTTGCTCAGACTTATGCACATACACATGGGCTACAGAGAGAAGTGGAAAGTGGGTAGACAGTGGTTTAAATTGTATCATGTCTTGGAAAATAAAAGCTAAGGAGATTCTGCTGCATTTCTTCATAAGGGCATGATTCAGCTTCCCTTACTCATAACAAGCATCGTCTTATTGGACGAGTGACCACATTGGATCAGCATTTAGCAAGTAGACACTGGCCCAAAAAAGGAGATGAATAGCTTTGTCTGACTCACACAGACTCCAAGGAAAGTGAATCTCATATAGATGAACCAACTTCTGGAGCAACCTGTTGCGCTTCAAATCAGAGCAGAGTTTATTGTTTCCTCAAGCACTGTGGTGGAGAGTGAGCAGAGACGTGGGACCATCAGCTCCCTTGACTTCTCTGCAAGACTGTGCACGTGGTCACAAGGGAGACTAAGTGCTTTTGCTTCCTTAATCTTCCTCTTGAATACAAGACACCGGAACAGAAGTCTCTCCCCTGCTGATTCCCTGATTTTTCTTGAATCTTACTCTTTAGGAGCAGTGTAATGGGACCTCTGTCTGTTCCTGTGATGAGCATACCATAACGATTCATTCCCAATCATTTCTTGATTCAATGAACTGGCTCCCTTTTTTTCAACTGGCTATTCACCATATCACCATATCCTGTGGCATATCCCCAGCTCCAGTGTCTTGAGCCTCACCAGCAACAGCTTTTTAGGCTGTTTTACCTGATCAATCAATGTAATCATTCAAAATTCAAGATATGTTGCTATTATTAGCAGAGTAGCTCTCATAGTGTTTTTTTCTGTTCCTTGAGTACACAAGTCTTTCTGATTTAGCTACCCACAGTAGACCTTTGAAATTCTATATTCGTAGGGAAAGAGAAAGGGAATGAACTCATACAGAAGGCCAGAGGATGTCTACACACCATTTTCTCTTTTTCCGGAGGGAGAAGGGGGTGAACAAGGTCTTCTATGATACTTGGACTCTCTGGTCCTATGCAAAGGAGTGAATCCCACTCCAGCCCAAGAGATCAGCATATCAAAACTCAGGCAAATGCTCTTTTTGACAGCAGCAAGTTGTCTATATTGTCATTGTAAACAAGAGGAAAAGGCATTCAGCTCTCATTTCACTGCCGTCTTGGTAGCAACAAGATTATAGCTCCTGTGATCAAGATTTGTTCCATCCCTTTTACAAACAAGCCTTAAAAAGTAATATGCGTAAAGAAATAATCCCACAGAAATAATGGCTATATAAAGAAAAGTCAAAAGCAGGCCTGGAATCAGCTAGCACCTGCATGGTTTAAATTACAGGCAAAAGTATAACAGTGCAAAATCAGCACACTGCAGTGGAAGAGGTGTGAGCTTGCGGGGACAGTGAATTTCCCCAGAGGGGCCCAATTACATTAACACCTGTGCAAAATTTCAGCTTGAAAATGCACAGCGGCCTTCAAAGAATCTCAGTGATATTTCAGGCTGTTCTCATAGTAAAAATCATATCCTGCCACGGACATGACTCACTTAAAATGAACCCAAGACCAGATCAAAATTTCAAACAATCTCAAGTTCTGCAGTGTTTCAGGGTTTCCACTGAGGATGTTAGAAAAATAAGTCTTTTGATAAGCTTGCCTTTGACAGTGATTTCCATCTCCAAAACACTCCTGCTGTTCTTGGATATAAGATGCAACTTTGATTTGCATCTACTTAGATTTGCATCTACTTATGACCACGGTTTCAGATTTCCCAAATCCTTATTCTAGCTGGCTGCTTTGAATTTTGTCACACTGTCATTCATACCTGTGTTGAAACCCGCCCAGAGCAGCCTTGCACAGGGCCACTGATTCTTCAGGACTATCAACAGCAGCAGCCACTGTCAGTGCAGCACTTGCAGGCTTGGGGTATTGGGCAGGTAATGGTGACATAAAGCAAGGAGAGGTCAAAATGGGAGTTCTATATGTAGAGTATAGTACTTCTTGCGTGAAGTGACATAGGAGTTATACCCACACCCTCTTGAAGATTTTTAGGGCTACTATCATTGCATTGTCTGTTTAGGATTAATCTGTGGCCTGAATATAGGCATAGAGCATAAGAATTGTCTTTGCTGTGGATATCCTTCTCCAGCTCCAGGTGGATGAGAGACATAGGCCCTCTTTAATACAAACGACAGTGTGGTCACACCACCACCTGAGGAACTGTACATAATCCAGGTACAAATCCCCAGGCTGGGTCTGAGTAAGCAAGGAGCAATAGGAGGAGATTTGGAGGGCAGAACAGCTGGTGGTGAGAAGCCAGCGCTCAAGTTATACACATTTCAAGGATTTTGCTTTAGACTGCCTCCACTTTGGTCTCCTGGACTGAATGCACCTTAGCAGATGGAGTGCGTCAGGTGTGCCCATCTTCTGGGTTAATTTCACTCAAGAAGAATACAGTTCCAGTTTTCCAAGACTGCTCTGTGATGTGAACTGAAGCATGTACAGGGAGATTCAGTTCTGATCTAAAAGAAAATGCTAGTGTCAACGTGACATTAACTGAACCTAAGATTGTTTCTTGACACTGAGGCACACACACAAAGTATCATCCATTTCCACACTATTATTAAACTCTTTTGCCATTCAAAACAGACTGGCTGTGTGCAAACTGCTGCTGGGAATGGTGCTTTGCCTGTGCTTACATCTGAATACTACCTGGGAAATTCTTACACTGACGTGAGCCAAAAGCATGCCAAGAGCCATTCCGAAGTTGTAACTTTTAAATAGTGTAGACGACAGAGCTCAAGTCATATTCCAGCTCCTGGAATATGTCAGTCGGCACTAATACTGATACGGACGTTGCCTTGTATCACAGTATCCCCTTTAGAGTGCTCCTGACATCAGGTTGCAATACTAATGCCCTGATACAAGTCTCATAGCAAAGTCACGACCGATCCTGAAGACGTGGAGAGTGGTGAATGTCGCGTTCCTCAATTCATTGGACCATGCAACACCAAGAACAGTATTTGGCTTTTAGTAACAAAGCCATAACTAAAAAGTTAAAGTATTAACTGTGATCTGCATAGCCCTGCCTAAGCTCTGTTCTTTCATTTTAGAGGGATTATCAGAAGGAATAGCCTGATCACCTAAAATCAAGAACAATCAGCTCTTAGAGTAAGTTTGCAGGGTCTTTAGAAAAGTGGGTGGACTCAACTAGTTGCAAATGCCTCTTTTTTCTTCTCTTTTTTTTCCCCAAGCAACAGTCATTTCATCAGATTATCTCTGATAGGAAAGACTAGGATGTGCATCCCTGGGGAAAATGCTGCCTTACAGACATTTGTCGCAGATGTTTGTCCTGTGCACAGCAGAATGTGTCCTCTTCTCCCAGCTTTTTCTTACTCCCTTCCTCCTGCACACAGGACAGCATGACAGTTTCCTTCTGATCCCTTCTGTGCACAGAGTTTTGACTCCTGGAATCACAGGCAGCAAGGTGCACAGTCTCAGTCCACAGTAACACAAAATGACCTTTATCTCAGTATGCTTAAAGCTAGGGGCTCCAAGGGCAACAGATGAAAAGTTCAGATTCAGCTGAATATATATATTTTACAATGTCTTTGAAGTGTGGCATGCTGAAAGTATTGATGGCACCATTTTCTCAAGTGTACACATGAACCAAATAAAAGAGTTTTTTTACAGAGCAGACAGTCTGAATGCCATGATTGCAAGTACTGTATTCGGAAAGGAAAAAAAAAAAGAATCTCAGACAGAAGTCAGGTATCCATAAAATGAGAAATGAAAGAGTGTTGCATAAAAGTTGTTTTGACCAGTGCTTTAATTTTCAGGTTCTGTAAATAACACAAGAGGAGAAATTCCACACACTGTGTTGGACTGATAGATAAATTTGGAGTTCTTCCAGGAAATGATGGATAGACCCTATTGTGAACTGCACTAGCTTAGAACAGAAGAGGAATGAGCCCAGCTGACAGCTCTGCCAAAGATTTCTGCTGTGACGTCAGGTGGTCCACTTAATCTCTTGCTACCTCAGCTTCCCCTCTCTAAAATAAGGATGCTGACAGATTATTTTTGTTCTTCATGTTGTGAGTGGTCTATCATGTACTTGTACAGCAGCTGGCACGATGGACCTAACCCAGACTGGGAGCCTGGGGCTGAGAGTACACCGGAAGAAGTACCGCTTCATTTGAAATACCACTAAATACCCAGACTGCACCCTTACACATGCAGCACAAAGTAGGGCAGTAAGCTGTTTTAAATTAGGCTGCTTCTCCTGTTTTTCTCCCTTCAGCCTCCACCCAGTATCCTGCAATATTTAGCAGGCTTAGTTATCCACCCAGCTTTTAACTCAGGGTAGTTAACACAATGCTATGCAATCATTTAACCCCTATGTCTGTTTAGTTTGAACTGCCACCGTGCTGGAGTCTTACCTTCCCCTCGTCCCCGAGGGCATTTTAAGGCAGATGCAACCAGAACACTTTGATTTCTTCTAAATAAAAACATTGACTAACTCTGCAGAGCAAGTGGCTTTTCAAGGTACTGGTATATGGCAAACTCCTTAGCACTCCCATGTCAAGCACATCTCCAGGGATATATTGTCAGAAGGGGCAGACGGAACAGGTGTGTGATGAGATCGTATATTTTACAGTTTCCTTTGGATTTCTTTATTTTCAGGAAAGACTAGGTCATGCCTCATATCGCTCTTCCCTCTTTGTTATTAATTTGAGTAGCTCCTATCATGAGAGAAGCCTGACTTCTGAGTTCTCAAAATTGGAAAAAGCACATAAATTACATGTACCGACCACCCTGGGGTTTCCCAGATTGAAATGACCATTGCTGCAACTGTTGCCATCAAGCATTCCCAGACAAGCTGTTAGAAATGATGAAATACAGACCCAGACAAGAAATGCAAAGGCCAGACTAACAAGAACAAAAAGGTCAGCCCAAGTGATGAAGAAAGTCAGGCATCCCCAGGGCCAGGGCTCAGGCTAAAAGTCTGCCCCATGGCTTGCAGAAGCCGGCACTGGTAGGCCCTGCCCTCAGTGGGGAATTTCCTGCATCCTTCCACCACCCCAGACCGTGGGCATGAGGGTGTCCCCACTCTTCCCGGTAGCTAATAACAGTTATATTTAGACCCTGTTGGAGAAAAAAAGTGAGTATGTGAGGGCTGCAGAAGGTACTGAGGGATGACAGTTCCTGGCAGCGGTAGCGTCAAAAGGCAATGCCATTAAACCTTGCAGCACCTACTAAACCTCCAGGAGAAGAGGTCAGTGGTTCATGTGCTCTGTGCGGGCAGTGAGGCTTCCTCCCTCGCCAACCACACACTCCTCAGCCAGCCTGGGGGTGAGAGGAGCTGCTGAGGAATCAGGTGTTGGTCTGATAACAGTGCTTATCACACAGAGCAGGACGGGGGGACACTGTGGGCCTCCCCATCCCAGCACTACATAGACCCCTGCCTGCTCTCCTCAGGCAGCCTCGTTTCCTTTCTACAAATAACTGACTAGCCCCATGCCTGCTGCCACCACCCCATAAGGAGCACGAGGGAGTGGTACAAGCGATGCTGTCCCAGGAAGGGGCACGGCAGGCAGGCTCTGCATGGCTGGGCTGCAGGATGGAGCTTGGGACTGGGTCAGCCACGAGGCAGGAGCACAGACAGCGTGCTGCGACCGTGGAAGCATCGCTGCCATGTACGTCATCACAGATGTGCACTATTGATGTACTGCTAATTTCCAGCTCCTTTCTTCACCCGCTCTTTCCGTTCCATCCTCAAAAAACACCTGGCATTTCCTTCCTACTCCTCCTTTTCCCTTCAGAGTCCGCAGGCTCCTATTACCAACCTATTCTGGACCCTTAAATCTGCCTTCTAACTGTCTTGCACCTCTGTCCGCCTATTTTAGGTTGAAATTCTCCTCTAAACCCCACCTTTACAGCACAATGAAGCCCTCGGTCTCAACATCCTTCCAGGCACTGCTGGAACAGTCATAGTAATAAATAAAAATTTTAATTTAAAACAAAATCATTTTCTGTTGCTGCTACAAAATAGTCATCCCTTGTACTTCATGAAAGGCAGCACCTGCAAATGCCGCTATATCAGGCAATTGTTAAAGCATTTTAAGCATGGGTAGTAATTCTGGGTTTTCCTTATTTTTCTTACCTATATAGCTTCATCATTTTTATACTGTCTGTGAATTATAGATTTTTCTTTCCAGATGTCAGCACACCCTTCAAGGGGCTGAGGCAGTTAACAATTAAAGTAATTTAGCTTGAGACTTAGTAAGGCTTTATGGTTTGTGGGAATAAATGCATATTTGACATAATAGCCAAAAAAAAATTGTAAAGAAACAATCAATCAGGTTGGCTTAAGAGATTCCCGTCTTCTCCCTCCCTCCTGCCACTCCTCAAAAGCAATATAATGTAGTTTGGATCAAATAAAGTGTATCACTCAAAAAGAAGTTGGTTCATTTTCAAGTATTTACTTCTAAAGCTTTTTTCACAATTTAAGGTTAGAAACACGATATCATTTCAAAACAGGAATTCAGATCATTTAATTCAGAAAATCTTTAAAAAATAATCATTTTTCTCTGTTTTCAGAGGTCAAGTTATTTGCTCAATTTAACCTGAACCAATACATCTTGATGCTTTGAAATGACTTATTTTGGTGAACAAGTTACTACTGACCACAGGAATGCTGCCATACTCTATCCAGGCCTGGAAGCAGAGCTGAGTGAGCCAGATCCGAGGCTCAAAACGCCTTGGGGTACACCTGGGTGGGAGGCTGCAAACTCTCTGCACATTCACCCCGCAATGATGTCATGATAGGAGCCAACGGCAGCAGCACAACGGCTGCATCAGCAAAGCGTCACGTCTGAACAGATATGGTGTCCCCCAAAAGGCTCTCTTGCTACATAGCACAAAAGGAAAGGGAAGTAAGGGACTTTAAAAGGTTTTTAACATTTCTAATCACGATCCATCTTGTGGCCTTCTCCTTTCACTGCCAGCGCAAGCTGGGAGGCGGCAATAGGAGGGGAAAACCCCGGAGGGCACGGAGGAGCTTGCTCCGGGCAAGGCACCGTGTCGCACTCATGCGACCACAAAGCCTCCCAGCCGACTCACCTCAGAGTGAGCTCCTGGCCTTCTCCGCTGGCCTTTTCCATGTACAGATATTCTCTCTCAATCTCTGTGCCATACCTCCGGCCCTTTACATCTATCACAGTTCTCTCAAACTGCCCCTTCTCCTCTGGCGTGTCTATGTGCTCTCCCTCCCTCTAAAAATGAGAATAAACGGTAGAAGCAACAACAACAGAAAAAAATCAAGGAAAAGGCAGAAGAGGGGAGTGAATAGCTATTTTCTGTCTGCTGAAGGAATACGTCCCAGTGGAAAAACATAATAGCCGCTATACAATTAACGGAGAAGAGATTCCTGGTTTGAATGCTCAGCATACATATGTCACATCGTCTTAATGTTGACATTTATCTCAACACAGCCTTTGAAGAAGGAAAGTCCAGAAAATAAAACAATATATTCTGAAGGCTGCTAATCCCGTGGCTGCATTAAACGATGCTTCTGGACTATCTAAAGTCAGCATGGTTTCTGGCGATGTCAGGTTCGTTAGAAAGCTCTTCCCAATTGCTAAACAGCAGGAGTGGTGCACTGTGACATTAGCTAGCAACAGTGGCGAGCAATCACCTCTTTTACACAGCTGTGTGTGGGCATGATTAAAAAATAAATAGCAGATCCATTTTCCAACTGCTACTAAGACAACAAGGAGAAGAGAAATAGTTCCAAAAGTAGGAAAAAATCTTCCCTTTTGTTCTAGCCAAGTTAGTTTTTCTTTGATTTTTTCTAATGTGTAAGACACAAACATTGAGGAATACATCCTTTAGACAATGTATAAAGTGGAAGAAAAAAAAAAGATTGAAAAAATATTTTAAAATGACTAAGAATCTACTCTGCCCTTAGTTCAGGTATGAGAGGTCTGTCTTGGGAGAGGGCGTGTAAAGATTTATGGCGCCAGACTGAATGTCCTCACTGGGACTGATCAGGCTATTCCAGCAGAACAGATTTTCCGTTAGAAAATGTGGTTACCTCTAGATTGATACGTTCTGTGAAAATATGTGGAATTTTATTACATTTTTGCTGGGAAAAAAGAAGAAAATGTTTCTAATGTCATTAAAAGTTTGTTATAGTGAAAATACTTCAGGTCTTATTTCAACTTTTATACTCAAAATTAATCTCTTTAGTGTACATATTGGTATTATAATTAATATTATATATATTTACTGTCTTATGGTAGAATACTTTAAAACTTAAACTTCTAATTAATTAAACTGAAATACTGGAAACTTCATTCTGTGAGAGCGTCTGTGTTTCATATTTTGATTCCACTTCGGAGTAAAAAAGCAAATATGGTTTTGGAATGTCAACATTCCTTAGTATAAAGTTCCCTTTGGCAAACAATTCTGTAAATTAGGCACCAACAGGTGCAGGGGTGTATATACAGGGATTAAAACATTTTCGTAATCAGGAATTTGCCTAAATCGATAATGCTTTTGTAAAGTCGCAGCCTACAAGAATCTTCAGGCATTTAAATCTCTCACTAAATCTGACCCAGGGAGGCTGCCTCCTGCAGTCATTAGGTGCTGTCCTCAAGGTAAAAGCCATTTCTGCTGGTGGCAGTAGTTGCACCAATGGAAAAAAAGAGGCCCCTCACCGGTGCACTGTCCTCTCCACAGCAGCCAGCAAAGTACAACCCAGCCATAGACCATCTGCCTCACTTTGTGGACTAGAGTCCCTCAGAGCTGGGTCACTGGGTTTTTGTGTACCTGTTCTGTGACCAATTCCACACAGCTGAGCTTATCTGAGTGGAAAGAGTAATGCACAGAGGCTGCACTTGAAACCCTGGGACTGGGAGCCAGACTTTGAAGAGCATAGATGGCCAATTCTCACTGAAAATAGTGCAAATTCAGCCCACAAATGCTTTTACAAATGTCAGGCTTCTTGTATTAGATATCAAAATAAAATGTGTGAGGCTTATGACGCATTCTCAGACTTGAAAAAGTAACTGAGTCAGTTAAGTAAGTTTTCACTAGAATTTTCTCAGACTTCTGAGTGCACTTTTCTATTATATTCACATACTTATCTTGTTTTAGATAGCTGGAATGTAATTAACCATCTGGAAATTCATCTAGGGAACTTGCTACTATTTTTTTTCCTAATGATACAGAATCTTTGACAATCACTCATACGGTCAATAACTCAGCTGTATGTCTTAAATGACAGCATACTCCCTACCAAACTGATTGTAAAGCATACTGATAGGCTTTCCACTCCCCTGCCCAAATGTGTGATGTAGCATTTACAGTTATACCTAGGCCTGACAGCATAAGGTCCAATCTAAGCTTCAATGTGACCTTCAGCAGCCTTCTGGGCTGCTGGATGGGGACCATAACACCTAAAATGTCATTATGCACCTACGTTCAGGTAACAGAATCCCAGCTGGACGTCTATGATAAAAAGTGTCTATTCTCTCCATCTGGCTCACCTATCACTGCACAGATGGATACTGCCATCAGAACCAGTTACGATTTTGCTGAATCAAGCAAGCTGAGATGCCACTTTCTTACTTGCCTGAAAAAGGTCTTAAATCAATTGGGGAACCAGCAAGGATCACAAGGTATAATTTCCATAGCTGGCTGGTGGCAAAATGTGTTGTTCTGGGTCATCTCTGCCCTGCAGTCCTGAGTACAATTTCTGCTTACAAAACTGTCTTGTTGAAAACAGGCAATAGGATAGTCCTAGCAGCACGGACCGTAGCGCCAGCTAACCCTGTACGCATCATAGGTGAGTCTATGTATGCATCTCAGTAGTTATGCATGCATCATAGGTGAGACTATTCATGTAAGTGTCCACAGGTGAGCTAGGTGCCTGCTACAGTCAGTTGAAATTAGGACAGCGCTAGATACCAAATGCCATTTGAGATGCCATAGCGTATGCCACCTGAGTACTTTGCTGCCTATCTATCTACAGAGGTTCAGCTCTCCCACACATATTGTATTGCATAGACCCTTGTACTACCTTGCATTGTTGTATTACCCTGGGACCCTTTGCAGATGTCCCAGAGACTTAACATGCCTCTGTTGGCACTTAGGTTTTTTTTGCGTGGGGAGTACAATTGGATTATGCTGCCATTTAAAGGAGTCTGTGGGGCCTAGAGAGCAATGCAGCTGACTAGCCAGTGGGGATAGGATTCAGTTGTCTAAACATAATGATTTGATATCATTCAGAAGAGCCTAGGGTGTCTGAAACATTTTTGGGAAGGAAGGATGTGGCACAGGGTCTATGAGAAAACTACAGCCTTCTGGAGCAGCAGCTAGAGGCCAGGCAGAAAACCTCAAAGCACCTAAACTGACATTAAATACCACTCTTGAGAACGGCACCCCTCCTTCAGAGCTTACCTTAGAATCAGCTGAAGTGGTATGGAGGCTCCATTTATCATACTGAGTAGGTAGGTCTCCACCAACCCAAATAAAAGCTTGACTGCCTAACACACCTGTAGACCTCTAAATGTAGATGTCTGAGTCTGAAGATGGAACATTGCAGACCCCTCAGGAGATGTAGTTGCCTAAAAGTAGACATCTAGTAACATTTGATATGATGTAGTGGATCTCACCCAGTCTCCAGTTGCTATTCCAGAAGCACATGAAACTTGCTTGAAATACCATGCCATATCTGCAAGCCCCACGGTGTGTCTCGGTAACCTTCAAGCATACAAAAAAGCACTAAAGGCCTATGTTTAGATATCTAAAACCATTCCCAAAGCTACATGAGATAACTCTCAAACTGAATGACTGTACTATGAGAGAGTATATTGGTTCAGTATAGCTGCTGTTAGAGTCAATAGCATAACAGCCATTCTTTTTAATATTATTTTCTTCTTGTATCTTCCATCTTTTTGATCAGAAATAAATGCAGACAATCTGGACTAATTCCATCAATGTAAACCATGATAGCCTTCCTCCAATTCCGGCTTTGCCAGAAATTTAATTTAAAAATACTTCCATATACAGTACGCATCACTTCTTGTAAGGTCCAGTTTGATTTTAGTTTAAGTGACACTTAATCGTTGTATCATTATATCATATTCATCAGTACTATCTGGCATTGCCTTATTCAGGATCTTTATTTCCCTTTATTTTTTTCTAGTATAAAATTATACTCTTTAATGTTCACTTGTATTACCCCATCTATTTTTAATTTAACCCATGACTGACAGCTATCTATTGTTTCCCTAAAATATACCACAATTTACTTACCCCAAAGAAAGTGAGGAAAAAAATAAACCCATACTATTGAAGATAGTCAGATGCTTAAGCTTCATTTTGGATTTTTTTTTTCTCTTAAAGAATCGTAAAATCATTCTTAGCGAGCATGCCGAAGAGGAGAAATTAGATATATGGCCAGAGTTCATCAAAAACACCTTGGAAATGTAGTGGGGCTGTATTATTACACAGTGCTCCTGCTTGCAGCCAGCATATTTTCTCTTTATTTTAAAGCAGAGTTCAGGCTGCACGTATCTCTTTTTGAGCCCGCCACCGTTCCTCTTCAGTTTAACTCTTCTTTATACAACGGCATTTTTCCTGTCACTAGGTTTTGTTATTGTCTTCCCTATAGCTTGAAGGATTTATTAGTTTGTTTGCTTGCTTTTCTCATCTTTTTTGTTCATTGCCAGATGTCAAATCTAGGTGAAATTACATCTAAAGTGTATACAGTTGTATAACCTCTTTTGACTACAAAGAACCAGGGCTTATACCTAAGCGTCTTAGATGCGTCTTCTCTATCCAGCACCGTACTTTCTGCAACGTTATGCATTTCTGAAGCAGCCACATCTCAGAGACTCAGTCCTCAGCCAGGATGAATCCATCTTGACAAAATCTAGAAGTGCATTACTAGAAAAGTACAGTCCTAGAAGACTTTCCATTTCAGGATTTTATGTTAAGTGGGAGGTAAAGAATCTAAAAGGCTATAATCATAGCAGTAACAAGACCAGGGGGCAGGCTTGAGGACGAACCCACAGCAGTCTGTGCTATCTAGTTGGTAGCCTGGTCCTGGCACAGCTCTGGCCTGTGCCAGGTTGCACACTCCACACAGCGGGCGCACGAGGCTTAGGCACCTGGATGTGAGCTGTGCCATGCCATTTATTATCAAGCCAAGAAAACAGGCCCTCACCCATTTTATTTGCTAGTAAAAACATTACCTTAGCAACCAAATCAGTGTTTTGCAAAGAAAGATCTGGAAAAGCCTCTGAGCAATTGCTTTGTCCAGATCACTTACTAGTCACTGCTTCTGGTGGGACTTATTTTGCATGCTTTACACGCCAAAATGCTTTGTTCTACTAATGCCTAAAGAAATACTGAGACCAGAACTGAGTGTACTGTAACCTTTCTATGCAGAAGCAGCCATCTTGATTTCTTCAAACAAATCAGGTTTCTATTCTTTATCTGAACATAAAAGTATTTCTTATATTCCTTCTCAACTCTCCCCGATACCTTAGACACATTCTTACCAAAATAGGCTTCTCCTCTGCTAATATCAGCTTTTCAGAAACTTTCATTCTCCATTTTTCTTTTTAAATCAAAGATATAACATTATCAAGGCTCAGCGGGGCTAGTCAAGTTATGCTGACCTCAAGTATAACCCAGCCCCAAATGTAGATTCACGTAACTGCTGGAAATATTTCTTATTGTACTAGAGGAGGAACTTTTAAACGTGATCATCCATAGTCTAAGTAATTAAGACAGCAAGCAGAAGTCCATATTGGGAAACCAACACAAATAAAGTGAAGGAACTATTTGTTTAATTTATCATAGTTAATCAGTTTTCTGTGCCTCCACTTTCAGAGTGCCCAAGCAGCAGCTTGTCACTGAGCACATCCTCCACCGTAACGGTTCATCTTCTATTCCTCAGGCTCAGTTAAGCAGTCTCAGATAGGACACCCAGAAATTGTCATCACTGATATGTTAACTCTAGGATAAAGTTTAATATTAAGAGTGTGCATGGGCAGCTTTAACAATATGTTTTATTTGCATAATTTAGTCTTAGCCTGACCTACCTGACTCAGTCCTGTCACATCTTACACCATGTAACCTGTCTGGCTTTATATCCAGTCCCTCCTCATTCAAGCTGTCACCTTTTATACCACTCTTCCCACTTGGTGAGTCTCCACGCATTAGGGTTCATTTACCAGCTGTGCTGATGCCTCCTTTGGGAACTCTTTCTTCTCCCTGGCCCTCTCCATATCACTGAGTCCTCTCTTAACTTTAAAACTTTCCTATTCACTTTAGCTTATGATTAATGTGAAGTACCGTTTCTGTTCTTCGTATTTCCCCATCGTTTGCAGCTAGTCTGCAAGAATACTTTTCTGGCACTTTTGCTGCTTTTGTATTCCAACTTTCTCTTCCTTCATCTCCGTCTCTGTCTTTGAACGTTATTTTCCTTGTCTAGCAGCACAGGTGCCTTTGTTACCCACTCATTTCTCATCTCTGTCCTACCAATTTCTGTTTAGTATTTTCACATATCATGTACTAAGGATGTGATGTAAAAAGAAATTGTGTTCTACATGGAAGGCATTTTCTAACTGCTACACTGGTTGCTTCATGTATTTGATGTTATTTTCTAGTCTTTGGAAAATCTATATAAACAGGAAAAAGAATATTAAGTGGAAACAAAAAACAACAACAACAACAACAAAAGAATAGGCTTTTTGACCACAAATGATGGAGCACAGAAAAGAAGGCGGCGGAGGAAGGTTTAAGTCACTTAGTAGCTGCCATTTCTGGGCAGGCTCTGCATGCATCCAGTCTTCTGCCAATGAGAAGAAGAAGGAGCTGTCGGGAAGCTTTGACCCAAGTCCTATTCCTATTGCTGTGATTCTCTATACCCGCATGAGACATAATTGGATGTCATTGTGCTACAGAAGAGGCACAAAGCAAAAGATTTGGGGAGCAGAGAATTATATCCTTCTTAATTCTGTGTACTTAAAATTATGGTTGCAATAAAAACCCAGATAAAAGATAACTACACATAAGCAGCCTTCAAAGACCCCCGGTTTCTCAAAGATGCAGTGACAAGCTGTGCACCCCGTTTCCACACCCAGCTCTGATGATCTGCCTGCAGAAATGACCGGTTGTACTGGTAATTATATAAATACATCAAAAGTGTTATCAGCACACATCTGTCCACATGCCCTTAAGCTTTCTACTCTCTAGATCAGACAGAAAAATCCTCAAATATTGTGATGGCAGCATATCCTTTTAATTGCATATATTCCTCTGAGATCCTTCTGACTGTTGACTAAACATTAATTCACTGACAAATTGACTTATATGTGCAATGTGCGTAGAAATGTATTAGAGAAAGTATGACTCATATCTGGCTTTTGTGTGAAAAATTAATGAATGTGAGAAGCAGGGAGCTTGACAGGATATGGAATGAATGCGACCTTCTTTTACACAATTTTTCCGTGGGTTGGACCCTGTACTAATCCTGAAAAAACACATATCATACATCTGGGAAGGTGTTTATATGAATTTAAGTTCTTTTCTTAAATAAACGATCAACCTTAGAAACTCTGTAATCATTGCTGGTCCTTGTAATCATGTTATGAAACAGGAAATTGGAGCACCCTATGCATTCAAAATCTGAAGTGAAGAGTTAACACAGGGAACATACATTATTCATAGACCATAAACTACACATTACCAGTACAAGAGAAAGCTATTTTCCCTGGTAGAGTAAAATAAGGCAGTCTGAAAATATGCAGCGGTATGCCACTTGGGTAGAGCCCCATGTTAAATGATCTGAGGGCTGAATGGTATTCTCCTGACTTCAGGATCTGTGCTGCAACCTCAGCAATGCCTGCTGCTGGAATGAGAGGGAGTTTGTTTCCAGTAAAGACTTTGGGATCGTGGACCATAATACAATTTGCTCAGTTTTGTATTCATGTTCTGTAATTATAGATGTGAAAGAGATGACAGAGGTACACGGTAAGCCTTTAGTCGATTTAAATTTATACTGGGAAACTGCAGTATAAAGAAGCAAAAAAATTCTTTGAAAATAAAACCTGAGGCAAATAAAACATGAAGTGAGGGCAGAGTTTTCAAACAACAGGACCAAATTACTTCTCACATCCTTTAAAATCAGACCTATTACTTAGGCATTCGCATCCAGATATAAAAGTTTAAATTAGGGTATCCTTATGCACTTGTGTCCACGAATGTGTCTTGCATATTTGGTTAATATCTACACCTATCTGAAGATCCCAATGCTGTATATCTAGGATATTGAAAGTTGTACTATGGGCCAGGGGAATAAGCTGGGATTCGTCTGAACTAACTTCATTAAAAGTTAGGCATATAGTTTAAATTAGTCCTTTAGTTTCCTTCTGTAGTAAAGGGAGAAAGAGAAGCATTGCCAGAGAACAGTTCATCTCTCCCATATTTTTTTTACACTGTTTCAGGATGGGATGAACTCTTCTCTGAACATGCCTCACTCTGTATAGGCTATGGCTGGATTTAGATGTTTAGCTAACATTAGATGCTGAATTTGTACAAACTGAAGCTGGGTAAGCTGAATCCCTCCCAAAAGAACAAGGCTGAGAAGCAAAAGGTGTCACCACCCAGTTCACTTTTACTGCTGCGTTGTAGGTTTCCAACTTCTTCTCTTTCCCTGCATCATTCATCTAAATTGCAATTAGCTTACACAACAGGGTCCCTTGATCTTGTCTATATTTTCTGGACGCTAACACAGTAACGTCCAGATAAGGCTGGATACCAAGAATACTGTGCTGCCTTAACTGTTTAATTATGCAGTGCGTTTTACCTGTAGTGGTGATTAGAAACATATGCACTTCCCACACCAATTTTTATTCCTTTGTTACAGCACAGCTTTTTATGATCGAATTCAATATCTAAATAGGCTTTTACATCTCTGGAGGAAAGTCAGAAGGAACCGCCCATGCTTCAGATGGACAGAAGCTAGATGTGAAAAAATAAGCATTCTGTTATAGGTCACAAACATATTAAATAAAAAACAGAAAAGAAAAAAAAAAGAAAAGCATGGCAATAGGCTTGCACAGCCTCACAGCAGTATTTTCAGCACTACTTTTATCCTGAGTCCTGCTCTTGAGCAATAACAGTTAATGGAACTCCTGTGTGTCTGCTATTGGAATTATATGAATAATGCAACATGATATTCATTTGCTTTTTCCATCCCACCATTCTTCCGCTAAGCCAGCTGCCAGCTTTAACTGTCATTTCCAAGGACCTAAAGATCAGGTGGGATTATATACTCAGGCTTTTCTGATTAATAACTGTGTGAATCAATAAGGGGTAAGCCATTTAGCATAATATACCTATGAAATAATACTAAGTTCCCAAGTTTACAGCAGCTCAATTTTTAGTTCCTATTTCTTATGTGTCTTGGCATAGATGTGCCCATTAAAGCTGGCTAAAATGCCATGGATAGGGAATATATAAGTTATGATGAATTATGTAAAAATGCTTTTTTCTCACTTGGACAATACATATACATTCTTCAAAAACTTGAAGATTTTAACCATGTTATTTACAGGCTTTCAGTTTTTCAAGCATGCCAGCAATTTTTGAACGGAAGTCATGAAGGGGGAACCTCATTAATGTGGAATTAGGTACTACACTTTTTTGAGTCATGGCATTTTCTTTAGATCTCCTGAACACTGGTTTTTTTTTACCTCTCAAGCTCCATGATTTAAGATTAAAAAGAAATCAGAAAACAGCAGCTTTACAACAGTAAACACTTCACTGCTCAGCAGGTATTTGGACAGTGGAAATCTATCTGTTTCAGCTACTTATCTAGCTCCCATTCTAGCTCCATTCTCTCATCCAAACACCTAAGCAGTGGGAAATTAAAGATGGATAAAACAGATCCACTGAAAGGAACTGAAGTAAATATAGTGAACTAGAAATCCTGAATAAATACTTTAACGACTAACATACTAGTTACTCCCTCCTGCATCAATACCTGATGGTATTGACGCATCTCCAGCACAGCCTACACCAGCCTGCACAGCAAATGCACTTTAAGTTAGGGCTACAGACACAGTTAGCAAAGATTCCTACAAGAGACCTGAAAGAAAGACAGAGACATTTGACAAGACCGAGAACTGGTCAGTTCTGCTGTGATTTTCTCTTTCCGTCTCTCTCTTGCTGTTCTTGCTGCTTCACTGTTTAACATCTTTGTTCTCTGGGTGAACCCCAGGGATTTAATGTACCGCAACTAACAGCAATTCACTCCTCCAATTTCAAAACTTACACTACAGTTTTATAACTGTACTTGTGAAATGGGCGGGAAAAAAAAGCAAAGGTTGCTAACTAGAGATCTTGTTAGAAATATTGTTCCTAATTGGAGACTAGCATTAATGAACTAACTGGGACAAAAAAAGAGAGTGTTTGGAAGAGCCAGTTCCACAATGAACTGTCAGGCCTACCCTCGTCTCACCTAATTGAAATGTTACTGTTTCTGCTGCCTTTTTCTACTGAGTTGCCGTTGACTTCCAAAATACTTCCCACTGACAGATTGACATGTGGATTCTACATTAACTTCTGCTGCACTTTATTTTTATAAGGTTGTTTAGTATTTCTTTCTTCAAACACAAGAAATAGAACATTTTCACCTTATTAAAAGTGAAAACTCACCACATTTCAAACCATTTTCAAACCCGCTCAGCTTGGCCCACACGAACATATTCACACGCAGCTGCAGCCTACACCAAGTCAAGGATGTGATTGTTTTTTTCCTTCTAGAAAGGTGACGGCAGAAGTTGATGATGCAGGAAGTGGATTAGCTTGTCTTACCTCTCATTTTCAGGTATTTTGTGTGTTTTTCTTCTTACAGATTTTTAAACTTCTCAGTGGCAGTTTAAGGATTGCTGTTCTGCGTCTATAAAAATAAACTTTTGGTAACAAAGGAAATAACTGAAAAGTTAACAGTTTCTCCCAAGCTCCTTATATTAAATGATGCTACTCACTAGCATCTGCATCAAAGGAAATTATAATCCGATCTCCTGTGAGAAATAAAAAAGAAAACTGGTTACCCTGCCACAGACTTGACCTCTAGATGGTTCCCGGTGAGAGCAAAAACTCCACGTGGACTCTCTTCCTGGCTTTTTCCTTCCCCAAGTTCATTTCACAAACTATTTGCTCTGGAACAGCATGGATCATTCTTTCTTCTCCTAAGGTAACCAAATTCCCTTAGATCTCCAGGCCAGTTTGACAGAGAAGTGAGCTGCCTCTGCACAGAGCTGGATCCTCTTCTGCAGGTCTCAGCTCTGTCTACCCACAACGTTACTTTGGTGAAGCTCTGTCCGCTCACCCCTTGCTGCTGCTGCCGCCCTATGGGCCCCCAAGGAGAAGCTCACTAACAAGAGCTACGATCTGGGGGTTCCCTGGCTTTTTAAACAGACAGACTATAGGTCTGTGCTAGTTACCAGTCCTTCCAGGGCCAGTAGAAGTTTTACTATAGGTTTGAGTAGGACGAAGGTTGCTTGCTCGCTCCCTCAGTAGTACTCTCCGCACCTCGTCTTTTGGGACTTGCCCCCCATGCTCTGAGATTAAGGTTTCTCCATCGTGAGATTAGAAAACTACTGGTGTGTGCTGTTACACTCACGTTTCCTTTTGACGTGAAACAAGGGAAAGGAGGAGGAGGAGAGGAGGTACCATCCCAAGTTTAAGCCCGCTGTGGAACAGAGAGAGAAGATCAAGGCATAAACTGTCCCCACACTAATATTTTTGAAACTAAAGGCCTTTCTACAGGTACAGATCACACGCTTTCACTGGTGTGCATATAAGATTGATTCACTGGGGAAAAATAATTTGCAAAAAGAGTCAAATATATCAGAAAAAATCTGCCACATACAGAGTAAGCAATAGCAGTATAAATAGCTCAGATTCCTTCCTAGAACCCCCTGATTGAAGCTGACTAAATTAACCCTCAGTTGATTCTGATCTGTATATTTATCTACCCACCTGATCCTCTTCCTTAAGATTTGGCGTACATTACATCGCCAAATATGACTTTCTGTGTATTTTGTACTTACTTACCGTTGCTTAACTGCAAGCTTGAGAATTACTATCATCACAAGTTTATCACAGTTTAGTGTTATTTCTGCTTGTATTATAATTCTTTTTGTGTTTCATTAAGATTTTATGTGATTTTAGATATTCTTGCAAATTGTTTACTTATATATGTTAATTTGTTTTATTAGCGTTTCTTTGTGATTCCTTCACAGCTAACTACTAATAACTAGAGATTCAGATATTTATTCCATAATAAACTACCGTATTTATTGCATGTAGTTTAGGATAAATAATAGACTATGTACATTTAAATGAGTCATTTGTCGTTCTATAGCGTCCTCCATGGGCACATCCCAAAATGCCAAACATCGTAATGTTAAGTAAATAGCAGTCCCCAAGTAAACACATTTACACAGAGGTTCAGAGAAATAAAGTGACCTCCTTATAGATACTAATTTTAATGACCTAATTCAAAGTCCTACTGAGTTTACCCATTGCCTCCAAAAGGATTTGAATCAGTCCCCGAGAGTCAGAAGGAAGCAGAAACCAGTCTCCTGAAATCTGTACCTTTGCTTGGGCCAAGCCTTCTAATTAGCAATCCGGAAAAAGATTCTGTGTCAAAGCAGGAAGAACTCTTGTTGCAGTAATATGTAAACTATTACCTTCCAAAGGTCTCTGTGGGGGTCCAGAGCATCATTAGCTCTCAAGGCCATGAAGAGACATCACACTTGAAAATTCTAGCTGGTCAGTTTTGCTACTGAGTGAGATTTTGTGTCATTTACTGTACAGTAGCTCATAACCTCTTTCTATCACCGCTTACTGTCGAAGAGTACTTTCTTCTAACCAGAAACTTTCTCTTGGAGACTGAAAAACAGTCCAGTGCTCTGTCACCTGCTTCTTCTGTGTGACCTCATATCTGAAGAAGAAGATGTGCCACCTGAACATAGCAGACAAAGTGCGGATCCATAATTTACCATTACCTGCTGAAGTATATTATTCGCTGAAGACTGATAGATCTGAAATCAAAATCACCACCATAGAGTGCAGCTACCCTTTCTCTGAGGTCATCAGTCACAATATAATTAATGGGATTTGGTGACCCTTTAATTCTTTTGCATGAACTACATCAAACTGAACCCATGTCAAGATCGATCATTTCCTAGCAGAGGGGCATCAGCAGGCAATTTTTTCTTGTTGAGTGGCGAAAAGATCAGGGGACTTACTTAACCACACATGTTTCTCAAGCAGACAGGGGGATTCCCCACTTTAAAAATAGCTATCACGCAGGGCATAGAAACGGACATTTCAGTGTCTTCGTAAAAAAGCAGTGTCCAAACACCGTAGCAGAGCCCATTCCTCAGGAGTGCTCCGGCAGAACTAGGACATCTGTTCATCTTCCTTCAGGAGCCACAGAAAAGCTTTGATAACGCTGCTCTTTTCTGCAAAGCCTGCGGTTCTCTACACAGAAAACCAAGCTTGTTTTGTGAAGCCTGTCAAGGCTTTTGGCAATATTAGCATTTACTCTCCTCAGGACATGTAGGTCTTGCTCAGTCATTTTTTAGCATAGAAGCAGAGTTAAAGACAGATATATCTCTCTCCAACAGGCCCACCCAAGGATTACGATTTAAGTTTTTTCAGAGAGATTTAGCTCAAACTGTCATATCCAGTTTATTTTTCCAAAAGCAAAAATGCAGCTGCATTTCAATCCAATCACAGTAAACATAATTCCACAAACAAAATGATCTTTACTATCTTTACACTGTCTAACTAGTGAATAGCAGTCCTAAATCCATCAGTAAGTATGTGTCGACTTCCCTAAATGGTTATAGCAAAATCCTAGGAATGTAATAAGCCCTCGGCAACTGAATCACTTTATTGCCTACTGCTTCACATGTCACTGAAAATTATTTAAGAAAGAAGGATAATATTGAAACAGAATATAAGGAATATAAGAACTTCTGAGGCAACTTAAACTACTGCAGACCTATTCCAGAACTGATATATCACCATGGATAAGTTACTTTGCCCCTCCTCCTATTTATCACCCGTTGTCTGATCTGTCTGTCAGTCCATGCTCTCTTCCAGACAAAGAACGGCTGCTGGCAAATGAACGTACAGACAGCGCCTAGCATAAAGGGCCTTTGGCCGACACTAAAGAAACATATCTTTTGCAACTGACCCTCTGTGCAGTTATCATTTACGGGTTGTAGACAACTATGCAATATGTGGTGTAGACAGATTAACGGAATTTTGTGGAGCAAAGTCCAAGGTCATCAACAGTGAACTTCATTCAGGTATTTTAATAATTTAATGATTCTCCTACCTGCTTGTTGTCACCCCTCTGCCTAAGTTTACCTCCTGCGTACCAGAGTTGCTGAGACAAGACTGTATGCATGCACTTCAGTGCAAAGTGTGCCAAGGCTGAGAATAAACACGCTTTCACCTGCAGTCAAACTGCTGGAGTTTGCGCTGAAGCAGCAAAGATTCATGTATTCATCCTACTCTGCCATATGTGTTAGGAAAGAAAGAGGAAAAGAGATAGAAAACCCCAGCAAAAGTTCAATCACAAACAACAGCATGCTTTTAATTGCCTCCGCTGTTTTGTAAGGGCATAGAAAACTAAGAACCGGGAGCCCTACTTAAGATTAGAGCTACTTCATTACAAAAGCTGAAGAAGTATAGTGCAACCCAAACTGGTTCTCTTTTGAAAGGTTCACACCATGCGAGAGAGCATCATTCAGAGCCCCAAGGCATTGCCAGCAGTCTGGTCGGGAACCAGCAGTGACCCCGTGCCAGCTCACTGCTTTACCTTCGCATGCCCTGTCCTTGTTTCTCATCGAGGTGCAGGCTCCACGGCCAGAGCATGTTTCTGGAAAAGCACTTCGATCTGATCTCACAATGAATTAAGTGATTACTTCAGGGTATGCCACAAACCAGATAGTCACGGCTGAGCTGGTCTTCTACTCACAGAGTAAGTGTTCATATGAGAACACAGCTACAACGACCGAGAAACTAATAGAGTTGTTTTAATGAAAACTTTCCATTTTTATCTGTAAAATTTCTTGGCAAGTAAAAAATTTCAGTCTCATTTGCATACATTTTTGTTAAGATTCTCTGCTTTCAGCAGAAAATAACCCAGTTTGATGTCAAAAAATATTTTTGACAGAAAATTTTCAGTGAGGTGTATTAGCTAATTAACATTTGGAAAGTATTGTGAAGATGGAAAGGATTACAGTGCTGCTAAGTATGGTAGCAGTTATCCTGTTCTAGTCAGGAACAGTTATCATGTATCAGCATTTTTAAATGATGATATATCTTCCCCACTCATCTCCCATTGACAGATAGAGACATATATATTGACAGTAGCATAAATAACACATATAATATGCTTCGGTCTTTGCATTAGTGGCGCCTTCAGAAGAAGAGGGGAATTTGCAAAAATTGACTTTTACAGAGCTTTCACAGAGAGAAGTCTACATCAAAGCATAGTTATAATTAAAGTGATATTTGAAAAGCTTCTTCAGTCACACACACTTTCTCTCTCTCTCTCTCTCGTTTCTCTTCAACTGCCATTTATTTTATTGATCAGATAATTACGTGATATGCAAAATAGACTGAAAATCCACTGTTCAACACTGATTTACATAACACGCAGTCTGCACCCTCCCTGGCAGCTTGGTGGGTCTTCAGAGACTTATTTTCAACATTTTGATTTTTTGAGAATAACATTAAGAGTGACCTGTACAGCAATTTCCCTTCCATCAAACTTCTTTTATTCTTAATTAGATGTTGCACTGAGATGGGTTTGGATGTAGTCACTGACCTATATAAAAGGAAGAAAAGTATTCAAAGAACCGTTTGCCCAGAATAGATCTTGTCACTGATAATGTAGTCTTATTTCCTGCAATTTATTGTTACATGTATCTGTAGTTATAGCACAAAATAGAGACCTCTTTAGGTCTCTTAAGGTCATTCTGAGCTTGCGCTCAGACTGAGATATCCAATATAGACTGGGATATCCAGGAAATGCTTAGACCAACTGGTTCATTTCTTAAAAGCTAAGTCACAGCACATATCACATGTTCCTCCCTGACAATGATGCTAGTAAGTGTACCTGACTTACTTTCAGCCTCCCATACACAACTTTTTTGTCCCAAAAGCTCTTAGTCGCTCAGGCTGTGGTTCCACTGCAGCCAAGGTAATATAATGAAGCTCTGCCATTGAGAGGGGAGGGATCTGCCCTCCACAAGTCATCCTCCTCCTCCTCCTCCCTTCCTTGCTTACTGCTGCTCTTCCCTCCTCCCTTCCATCTTTTGCATCAATTCTGTTGCCCAAGAGACATCATTAACTCACCTGGCAAAAAATATCTCACTCTTTTGGCAGTATACTAGTGAATTAAAGCAACAAATAGAGCGATCTGCTGTGCACCCGCATTGGCACAGTGAAAGCGATGGGGGCACACAGCCAGAAGCAGAGAGAAAAGGAGACCGTAGGGGGATGGAGCAAGTACTCCCCCTTTCAGCTGCAGTGACTTGTTACCCTGGCCCACCACGTTTCACACCATTATGGTGAAATTCATCTCACTTAACTATATTCAGCTGGAAGCTTAGGATCAGTTTTAAGCTATTTACTCCCTTCTGTAATCAGAGGAGTAATTAGATTGGCACTTCTGCTGAATGATTCATCTCATCTCCTCCCTCTCCACTGACTATAGAGGGCACCTTATTGACAGGCTTAGATCACACTTCTAAGGGAGCAGTTTGAGAGTCTAAAAAAGGGCACCTAGTGTCAGATGAGACACCTCAGGCTGTCATATCGATCTACAGATAGATGTTTTGGATATCTTAGAGCACGCAAAACTGTGATGCCTGCCTAAACATGGGCACCTGGATCCCTCCCCTAATATCTCTCTTTTCTACGTACAGTTACTTAAAATAATGGGAATGATTCTTCATTTCCCCTCTTTTCGTTTTGCCGTCATCCTGTGGACCCAAAAAGAATTGAAAATATAAATAAAAACTAAAATCAAAAATCAAATTTTTTGTTCTAGAAGCCTAGTCTAACAGGACTGGTCAAAGGGAGTGGGTGGTCTGCAGAAATAAATATTTATTGGGATTTCTGTTGCTTTCCTGAATCACCGCTGGAAGCCATCCACCCAGACTGAATTGTGTCCTACTCCACAAAATCTCCCTGTGCAGGGTAAGTCATTGCCACATTGCTCATGCTGCTCACTGGTTTAGATAAGGCATTTTTACATTTTCCCCAGTGGCCTCCATTGTTACAGTATCCATGTTCCCCACCAAAAAGACAGCCTCATCGCATTTCAGTGTTCAAAGAGTCTCAGCATCTGTTGTGCTCACATGTGTTCTAATGTGTGGCCACTTAGCTGCACATGCTTGAAAGAGACCCCATAGTCTGTCTAGACTTACTGACTAGGATTCTCAGCCTTTACAGTCACACTTCCTGGTACCAGAGCCTCTCTTTGAAGCTAAAAATCTTCACCACCAAAAAACAGTACAAATCCAAACACTTAAAACCAGGCATATTTTGGGCCAAATGGCATTGTCTTGTCGTATCGTAACAAACTTAGGTCAAAACCACCAAATAGGCTTGAGTGGGAAAATTAAAAAAAAAAAAAAAAAAGGGGTGGGGGGGAGGAAAAGGGGGAAAAAAAAAAGAAGCTAGCTTCGCAAAGCTTTTACCCCAATACATAGCATATTCAGTGAGGCAAGTATTGCTTTCCAGCATTATGTATGTCCTAGAAGACTTCAAATCTGCTATTTGTATCATTCAGGCAAGATCTTGAACCAACTTCTACCACCTAGGGTACTGTCCTAGCAGTGAGCTAGTGAGTCATTCCTTCTTTTGTCCTGTAATTTTTTATTTATTTATTGTAGTGTGTTACCATAGTACTTGAAACAGCTCTGGCCAAACTGAGCACCTTCTGAATATTTTCCTGTTTGCAGTACCTCTTGCCTGTAGACGTAGCCTGTATAAATACCTCTCATTTGTCCTCTGCAGTCTCCCAAGAGCCTCAACTAGATTAAATTGGACAGAAACCAGTCCAAACCAATATTATACCTTGCAATTAGAAATTCCACAAGGAATTTCATCATTTTGCAAAAATATACAAGCAGCACTGAACACCTGCAACCACAACACAGTTAAGGAGTTGAAACTGGTGTTTCAGTGGTAACTAACTTCCTTTCTAACTTTCTTCCTTTCTTCCCTTTTAATTTCTGGGACTATGAGATGTTCAGTGATCATTCACTATGAACATTTATATAAATTTCCACCTGTCTCTGCACAACAGCAATATAAACTTCTCAGTCCCAGGCAGACTTCTCTCAGGGAACTTAGCCTTTAAAAAGACATCATATCCATGAGGTCATCACGTACACACCGGGGTGATCATAGAATTGTAGAATAATTTTGTAGGAAGGGAACTCTGCAGGTTACATAGTCAAGCCCCCTGCATGGAGCTGGCTCCAGTTTTTCAGGAACTTGTCCAACTGAGTTCCAAAGATCTCCAAGGATGGAGATTTCAAACCACTCTGAGCAACCTGTTCCAACATCTGACCACTCGCACAGAAAAAAGCGTTTTCTTATATCTGATCAGAATTTCCTGCATTACAGTTTGTGTCTACTGCCTCCTGTCCTACACATCTCTGTGTCTGTGCACCGCTGAGAAGTGTTTGGCTGCATTTTCTCTATGCCCTCCCACTAGATAGCTGTAGGCTGTAAAAAACAGTTCTCTCAGCATCGCCTTGTATGTCCTGTGCTTCAGCTATTTAACTATCTTGACGGGCCTGTGGTAGACTTATTCCAGAATGTCCATGTCTCTCTTGTGCTAGGGAGCCCAAAACTGGACACAGCACTCCAGATGTGGCCTCAGCAGTGCTGAATGGAAGGGAAGGATGATTGCTCTCCATTGCTTGCTATTTTCATTTGGCTGTATAACACAAAGGTTTACTTCCAATTCTGTGAGCCAGAAAGTAGGACTTCTTAATGTAAAACTAAATGGGAAACCACAACAGAAAGTTTCCAATTTTATCAAGATGGAAGGTTCCCCATAACCAGAAATTACTTTACTTTCCTAAAACAAATTCCATTTCCTGGAATGAGAATTAGCTGAATGTTTTTTTCTACATGGTTCCTAGTTTCCTGACCAGAAATTATGGACTTCATATAGGAATCCATCAAATAAAATTAGCTGTCTATTTCATGTAGGAAACCAGATAATTTTTAAGGACCCCTGACTCAAAACCTATCATAACTTTCATGTTTCCAACTGACATTGGTTGCTTTGTGCGTAAACTGAACTTGTTTCCAACTTACAACAAGACCCATCAGCAACATTACACCAAATAACTATACCAGGGAATACAGAGAGCTTTAGCAATATATGCAATAGAAGACAACTAGGGTACCATAAAAGTACAACTAGGTACCTCCATGAGCAGAGCACTGCATAGGCTTCTGCAGTGCAGTTCATAAACATGCAGCTGTTCGTAGCACAGGCACACAAGGACAATCAATTTGGCACTCCTGGACTTGCTGTTCATTGATCAGTGATGTCGCTTCGCAGATAGTAAAGAAACAGAATCTCTCTCTTCTTTACCATCGACACACTAAGAAAGGCAAGGTAGGAAAGGCTATGCTTCACTCAGAGACACGGATAATGAAAGCAAAGTAAAGAAATCGGGTCGCTGAAGATGACTCTTTATCAAGGGGGCTCTTGTGCTAAACGAGGCCTCATTGAAACATATCATCTTATCTCAGACAGATCCTTTTTTGGTGTTCTTCTCTATAAAATCATCATAAAGTGCCACATTCATCCACTCAGAATAAGCCAGTTATTTCTACACCAGGTTAAGGTGCCTGAGAATATCTAAAATTGAACCAAGGACATTTATTCTCATCCTAAGGGTCTGCATTCATTGCAAAATGTATAGCTCTTGTTCTTTCCTTCTTTATATTCCTGCTGGCCGCTTTCTCAGATACTTATTTGGATCCTGGTAGCTCTGTAAGCACTTATTTTGTTTTACCGTGTTGTAGAACATTATATATAAATGATATAGCAATTGTCTAGACATCTCTGACAGTAATTTCAATATTTGGTCTGATTCCTCTCCTTTATGCTGATGTAAGACAGGAATCGCTCCAAGGCAGGCCATGGCAACACAGAGTTTATGTCCTTGATGTAAAAATGGTTCAAGTGGAAAGAGTAAGCCAAAGACCAGATCAGCCCTAGGGTAGCTTTCAGTGGCAGGCTCCTCCTTTTTCTCTCTTTTTTTTCCCCTTTCTCTCTCTCTCTCTGTCTGTCTGTCTTTTTTTTTTTTTTTTTTTGAAAGAGAATGGCGTGCCTGGAAGCTATCAGTGGAACTTTCAGATTATGATTTACTCAATTGAGTGAATAAGTTAATGGGAGTAGCATGTTACACTTTTACCTTTGCCATCTTTGCTCAGTGGGAGTTTGACCTCCATGGCTGTCATTCACACATCTTTCATTGCCCTTGTGTTCACTCCTTCAAAGCAATCTAAGCAAAATACTTGCTCACATGCCAGCATTTTAGGAATTTTCAAAACTAAGCTCGTGGTAAAAATGTTCCACTATCTTCTGTTAAAATTTCAAGAGGTTGTTAATTTGTGGGTTTTTACAGTGTTCTTAATGGTACATAACTGTCTACGGCAAGAAAAAAAAAGGACAAAAGTATAATTCATCAGCATAGTAAGTTGCAAATGAAAGGCTACATGCCTTCCTGTACCCCACCAGGACAATAAACATAAATCTCTATCAGAATAGTGTCTTGGACACTATAGTACAGGTCAGAAATGCAATCTTATTTCATTAGGTGAACATAGGAAGCCTGAATAATGACAGCGACTTGTGGTATCTACCACAGCACAGCAGCAGAGGTTAAAAAGGGCACTAGGCAAGTCATTTACTATAAAGTTTGAGAGGCTTTGCTGCTGGTAGCCTCACCTCCCTTCTCCCACCCTTCACTCCTGCTCTCGGGCAGAACGTAGCCGGGATTTCACGCATGACCCTTTGCATATCTCTGTGCAACCCTGGGTATGGACACTCAAACCCGCTCCTCAGGTGAACTGGAAAAGCAACATCCGTGTTGGATCAGATCAAAGGCCCAACTAGCCCGGCATGCTGTCTCCAGCAGCGGCAAAGTAGATTCCCATGAAATAGTTAAGTTCGAGCAATCAGCATCCAGATTTCCCAGAATACTTGTGCTCCACAGTCTGTAACTCAGGAAGCCCCTGAGCCAAAACTGGTGTCTTTATCTATGATAGCTTTGAATAGTCTTTTTTTTTTCCCCCCTGAATTTATCCATGCAACCCATGTAAGCATTTAGCATTTATGTAAATGTTTAGCAGCTGCAACAGCCTTCGGCAATGCATTCTACACCTTAACTTCATGTTATGTGACTATAACCACCTCCTTTTATTTGTTTTGAAGCTGTTAAACGCAAGTATTGTTTGTTTATTTTAATTCTTACATTGGAAAAAAGGCAGGAGGACCACATCAATTCACTTCAGCTAAAACTGCTGCTACTTACTAATCAGGCCAGCCAGCTGAGGAAATGCTTTCAGCCCATTCGCCAACTGGTTCTCAAAGGACGTGGGTCAAGAAATGCTTATAGTGAAGGTACATAGCTAATCTGGTTATCCTAGCACTTTAAAGCGCAATTAGAATGACACACCGTCACCTAACGTGTGACTTTATCATCAGCAGCTACAGGATATAACAATTTAACTCTATTCATTATTAAAAAATAATTCTATTAATCCTTTATTAACTCTATTGCTACAAGTAATTAGAGCTGTTGATAAATAATATCAGCTGATCAACTGTTATGCTTCACTGTAGTGGAGTCCAGATTCTTGAGCTGATTTTCAGGGTCTGTTCCTGATGATACTCAATCAGAACTTTCTTTTCCTTTGTTTTCTCCTGCTGTCACTCCTTATAAACTCCTACGAGCTACGCAGAACTAATTTATTCTATCCAGTCTGATGCTTTAGCATGTCCACCATGAAGAGGTCACCCTCACTTTGCATTCCCCCCTTATTGCTGCAATCTTCAGAGCTGCCTCAGCCCAGTTTAAGTTATCACTCAGGTTCAAGGCAAGTAGCACATTCTTCATTACAAGGTCAGCTTCATCTATTCTTTGCTTGCCAGCTTATTTTGGCAGATAATTTCTGAGGGATGTAATAATATCTGCATAACAGTGCTTCCCACTAATTCTCTAAAATACATTCGTAATTTATGATGTACTGCAAACCTACCTATCTACCTATGGTGTTCTCCATATTATAGGTGATTGTATAGACCTTTGTCATCCCTTTTCTGGGTTGAAGAGTTCTGATTTGCTCAATCACAATTTGTAAAAAAAAACCAAACCCTATGCCCTCTGTATCTTTGATTACTTTATGCCATGCTCAGTATCTTTTCGGGTTTTATTGTGCTTTTTACTGCGTTGAGGGGGGGAGCTATATCCCATACCATGTTCAACATGAGGGTAAACTTTGGATTTGTACAATCTCATGATTGTTTCTGTTTTGTTCTGTCCTCCTTTCCTAATATTTCCTACCTTTCAATTTTCTGGTATTTTTTTTACTTCTTCTGCTCAACCCTGAGCTGAGCTTTTCATATACTTATCCATTGTAATCCCAAGGTTTCTTTCTTGAGTGTGGCTAGTCGTCCCAGAGACTATCATCATGTTTGTAAAGCCAGGTTCCACCTCTTCCCTACATATGTATCTAAATCGAATCTCATCTGCTATTTTATCAGCCAGTGATTCAGAATAACAAGAACTTTTCATAATTTTTCACAGTCTAGCCTCAACCTTGAATAACTCAGTACTGTCAGCAAACTCTGCCACCTCATTGTTCAGCCCTTTAACCAGACCATTTAGAAGTGTGGAACATCACAGGCACCAGCACAGGACCTCGTGGGATTACTTTAGTGATTTTCCTTCCCTGTGACAAATGAACATTTATTCTTACTTTGTTTCCTATCTTTTAGTGAGTTATTTATCCCAGCAGCACCATTCCTTCATCCTTCACACCCTAGCATCTTTATGAGTCTTTAGTGAGCAATTTTCTTGAATGCCTTTGTAAATTTTAGTAGACTATTACACTGAGAGTAGGCCCTGGCAAGTTTCTGTAGCCCTTTATCATGTGCTTACCACAGTAGGTAGGAGATCTGAAGCATATTTTCCCTGATTTACTACAGAAGGTATCAGCAGAATGGCTCACATTCACAACTCAAATGCTATTTACTCAGAGAAAATGCTCCCTTCCAAATTCTTTAATAGTAGACTATTCCATTTGCCACAAGTTAATTATTATTTCTTATTGAACTTCTGGAGTTAATGTTGGGCTTGCTTGGTGATATTATCCAGTCTCTCTAGGCTGTAGGTCACATTAGACAGTTACATTAGCCCTTTCTGTTGTGATCACAATAATCCTTACAATCTATTGGCAAAATCAAGGAAATAACTGAAAAATCACTCTCGACTTACCTTGTGATGCTAGTGATAAAGAATGCAAAGATGGTAGAGAAAGAAGATAATAAACTGATAAAACTATACAACAAATCAGTATGAGAGCTCAGCAATCCTGACTACTGATCTTCTGTTCTAGCAACTGCACGGAACAAATTAATTCAAAGAACCATTTTTTAAGTAGCCGCTACTTCTGGGGGCACAGTCGTTTGGTTACAGTATCTTGGACCCCCAAGTTCAAATTTTTCCTGCTACTAGGTGCTAACTGACCAGCATAGATGAAACAATTGCCTTCCTTAGTTATCACAGTTAAGTGATATTGGTGCTCATCTGCACGAGCAATCATTCTGAGAGCACGAGAAAGAAGCAGTCCACGCATACAGAGGAGAGCAAGGGGTAGACATGTGCTTGAACAGGCACTGAAAGCACAAAGAAGGACCTCTTTCTGCTCTGCGTCCTGCCTCACAGTTGCTCCCCTTTGAAGGAAGAGGTCACAGGGTAATCTATGATCAGCTAACAAACCTCCTAAGGCAATCGGGGCATGCTCATATGCACAGTGAAGCATAGGCTGCTTGACAGGAGGTTTTGAGGAGGAATCTCACCTGAACTGTCTCTGTTTATAGTAGGGCATCGTTAGGCAGCTGAACCAGCCAGGTATGTGCCAAAAGCTGGGTGATAGCTATAATCCCATAGCACCTAATTCTTTTGCAGAGCAGGCCTAATTAATTCCCTCTTTCTTTTCCATCTTTTTAGAAAAATAAAAACCTATTGTCAGAAACCTTCTTCCACTCCTCGCAGCTAGCCTGTGGCCTATATGAACCAAATGCAGGGTTTATACCTGAGGCTTTCTGGCTCAGTTTTCCACCCAGGAGGAACGATCCATGACGGTGACAGCTGAAAGGATATCAAAGGAAAGGTTAGTGGCTGGGGAAATGACCTTGAAGAGGACAACTCCTGGGCACCAAAACGTCTCACTTTGATTTTATCCTTCTTTAGTGCATAGCCTGATGCAACTAGAAATGCCAATCTTCTGCTAACATACCACAGCTCATAGTTCTGCCCCGCAGCTAAATGGAGGAGTCTGTGAATGATAAGGAACCTGAAAACATGAGTCATCATTTTAAAAAATTATGCAACTGTTGATGTTTGGATGAAAGAACTTTGGATCAGATAATTCATTTCACTGATAAAATATAGAAGAAAACTAAATCCTTTTTAATTATTTCAATAATGTGGTGGCTTCACTAGATGCTTTAAAATGAATACTTCCCCAAACTTAGATAAACAAGCAAAAGCGTCAAGATGATAATCAAAATTTATCAAGTGGAAAAGGATATGTGTAGCTCTAATTCCATTCATAAGCACGTATATTTCATGGATCCAAAACTGAGCCTAATTCTGGACTTTTTAATTGTCAGAGAATGCAGTGAATAAATATCAGGCATGAGACAAAACTCATACCTGAAAAACTCAGACCTACAAGAAGTATTCCTGCTAGGAAGTAACATGAAAAATATTGCAATGCTCTTAAATAAATCCATAGCATAGAAACCTCTAGATGAGCATGCATACTATGGGCCACATCAGTTCAGAAATGGTATTACAGATCTAGAGGATGTTCAAAGAAGAATAAGAATGAGCACAAGTCTAAAGAAAGTTTGAGTTTTAGAGAGATTCACAAGAAAAATTCTTACCTGTGTGAATAGGGGATAACACAAAGAAAATATTGAAAATAACGAGAAGACTGAAGAAGGCAGCTGGAGAAGATAAGGGCATTCAAATTAATTAACTGCTGGGAACTCAAAACTCATGCAAAGAAATATATGTCTAAGGGCTTTAGCTCATTGCCACAAGACGCTGTTGTGGCCACAGGTTAAGACAACCTAAAAAACATTTGATATTTTATCCATATCAATACGAAATAACAAAACTACCCAATTATTATCATTATTGTAAAACGAAACTTTGGAAGGTTCTTCATTCTTGTACTGTAGAGTAAAAAGCAGGTTTAACATTTAGGAATACGAAGGCAGACTGACATCTATCCTGTCCCCTACATGGTTCTTTCCACTAAGTTTCTGCTTGTGGCCAAGCTCAGAAACACAGCGGAACTGTAAAATGTCATGTTGGATAGTACCTGAGCTCTAATTCACAGCCCTATACTTATCTTTGTTTATTTTCATTTGCCAGGAAGCCAGACACATCTATAAAACTTCCAACACCAGTATATTTTTGTAGGTCAGAAACATAATGTGAAAATGCTTTTACAGTGAATACTTCTGTTTTATCTTCCAAAATCTGCTATGCCAAATACGCCTTTGCAATTGACAACAATGAATCTGTGACAAAAATGATCCTCTGTGGATATGAATCAAAGTAGCTCCATTGATTTCATTTTATTTGACAGATTCATGCCAGCTGAGAATCTGGCTCAAGGCTTTAATTGGCTCTAAACAGCAAGGGAAAATGAAAAAGTGAAATGAATCAAACTAGCACAGGTATTTTCAGTCCTTATTTCATACACTAAATCCTACACTCTTACACTGGCAGATCTCCACATAGTCTAGTTAAATATCTTTTGAACATTGTATTTCAATCAATTGCAGAACGTAAACATCCAACACCCAGATAGAGTTAAAAGCCCTGGAGGGAGAGGGAAGACTAAGTAAAAGAGGGAATTGTCTGCCCTAAAACTGCTAATTCTGTGAATAATTGACTGGAATTTGCTAATCCTCTCCACTTTAAGCTCCCACATACACACAGAAATAATCCAAACACTGCCTATAATTAAAATTCCTTATGACTCCATATTCATGACAATGACATATTTAAGCCCAAATTAGCAACCCTTTTGTGTGCCTGTGTTGATTATTAAGCACACCTTAGTAGTGAGTGAGATATAGTCCCAGTTACTACATGTGCAGTGCCTAGCAGCCCAAGGTAAGAGTAGAGTCCTATATATTTTATGCTCTACTTACACAAAGAAGGATAAAGCCAAAGTCATCTTCCTACCACCAAATCTCCATGAGCAGCTTTCTCAGTCAAAACTGTCAAGTCTCTCACTTCACGCATAAGACCCGTGTATCTTGCCCGTGTTGCATGCTCTTTCACTGACCATCAGTGGTGTTCACATTTCAACCACAACACCACAATCCCTAGAGCAAGGCCAGACTCATTCTCTTGTGATATGGCTGAGCAGCCACATCTGGTACCTTCGCCCTTGGAGCAGGAGAAAAGCTCAGGTGCCCTCCTAGGGCCCCAGGTCCATTTCTGTATAAATGGATTATGCGGTTGTGGCCCTCTCCATAGCCCTTGTTTTGTTACAGGGACCTGTTTCCATGGAAGTAAATAACTACAGTACTACTAACTTTTATAGAGAAAGATTCACTTTAAATAATTGCACAAGTATAACTTTCAACTATCTGCCTAATTTCTCCCTCTCTTTTTTTTTTTTTTTTTTTCCCCTACTGAACTTTAGCTATAAACCAGCAGGACAATGCAGCTAAGATGTTACTGATCTACTTTTTGCTAAGTGTTTACTGCCCTGTTTGCAGCTGTCAGGAGACTGAGGAAGATTTTCAATGATGTTTCCAAAATATCCTTCAAAATCTGTTGGCTCAGTAATTATTAGAGGAGAAGGATTATAGGAAGGATTTTTTCTTTCCCTTAGAATTGATTCTGTGGCCAACAGATATTAAAACAATTATTTCTGATTGCCACAGCGTTTACTGCTCAAATCCCACACATACAAAACAGGGCTTGTTGTTCTGCAGTTTTTAAAAAGCAGCTGTGCAAGTGTAGAGGCTGAGTGTGAGAGCCCAGAAGAGGACAGGTAATCTTGGAGATGGCACAAGCGGTCAGCTAGAACACCAGCAGGACAATAATCACATGCCAAGAAAGAACTTGGCCAGGTGACAAGTTTGTGTGAGACGCTCACATTTTTTCCCTTAGAAACTTGCATGCTGATGTGGCTGAGCAGCAGACCACCAGTAGATGTGATGATTCCCACCCCCACACATTCCTTCACAACAAAAGAGCCAGTAAGAGGTCTTACTGCTCCATACAAGGACCCAGCAGAGCTTGAACTGGAGCCTGCAGTCTTCTGAGGACTATCTCAGTTTTCCAGTGTTTACGCAATCTAATCGAAACCTTTTGATTCACCATTCATCATGCCGACCTGGCCAGATGCCATCTCTTCAAGGTTCACAATCAAGTCACATAGCCTTGTAACTTGAACAATCCCTTTAGCTGTGGGTACAATATTGCTGTAAATTTAAATTACTGAGGAGCAGAGACAAGAGGCAGGCAGAGCAAAGTGGGCACCGTAAGCCACATCATCTGCTGTGTGCGCCCTGAGCTTCCTGTTGACTAGTCCCCCAGAGCAAGGACAGGATTTTGCTCAATGTCAAATGAGTTCTGAAAATCTTAACTGTTTTTGCAGTTTCCTTTTTTTCAAGAATGACTTTCCATCCATTGCTCTCCTAAAGTCTGTTTTCCATTCTTCACCATGACATGCCTCCGTTTCATTAGTTCCTGTGAAAAGCATGCAAAACCAGGTTGAAAGGACCAGAGGCAGAAACTTACAGAACAATCTAGACAATAAACACTGCATGGGCCCAAACAGAGCCCATCTCTCTCACATAAGCACACACTCACATACATGTAAAACCCTAATGGGTCAAATAGCCATGTGAATCTTAAAGCTCCTGCTATTCAGCTGGCCAAGTCTGTGCTATAAAATAGGAACTTGCAATTTAGCCTGACTTTCTGGATAAGTCCAAAATTAGTTGACTAGGTAGCATGGCATGTGCTCAAAAATGTGCTTGTAGAAGACCCAGAGATTATGAAAACAACCATTCTAGACACGATTCGATTTGCCTGATGACTGATCTGCAATTGTTTCTCATGCAGTGTGCAGCAGAAAACTCTAAGCTGAGCTTTGAAAGACCCCAGGATTGCTTTTATTAACATATTAACCACTGAGGAAAAATAAGTGCTAAATGCTGCCTGCATCTAGGCTATACTATACGGTGAGATTACCTGATCACTCCTCTGTGTCCAGAAGGCTTCCTACTAGACTGCTATTGAGAATGTAGGGAACGGATTTTTTTTTCATACATTTTAAATTAAAATTGGATTAAAAGCAGAAGTCCTAAGCCAGTATACAACTTTGTCTTCTTTTTCCTGATGTGTCTATGGCGATAGTATTGCCAAATGAGAACAATCATAACCCTGGTAAAACATCAGTGAGCTGTTTGCATCATGCTGACAACTTTAATAATAGCCAACCGGTTCATAGATTGTCACAGCAAGAAAAGGGCAGACAGTTTTTCAGATTTAGCTTTGTCCCAGTGCTGCCGGGTAGATGTAACATGACAGCAGTTCAGATACATATATGTGGGGCTAAGTAGATGTAGGTAGGTATAAAGCAGATAATCTGAAAGAAACAGAGTATTTAGATGTGTATGGGGGGAGACAGGTTTCAGGCACAACAAAACCTAAATCACATGCCTCAGTCATTAAATGGATTTCCTCTTGAAGTTCCTTCTCTTTGTCTTTTCTGCTGGGCTTTCTGTTTGCTAATCAAACAAATGATTAGAAACAAATGAACTGTCAGGAGATTAAATAGCAGGACAACACCCTAAGCCCAAGTCACATTTTATTATCTGCCTTGTCTTCCCATGCAACCAGCCCTCTCCCCAGCCTCTCCCTGCCACCACCACCGCAGCTACCGCCTGTATTTGATGAAACTGTCTGAAGGGAAGCATTGCCCATTCAGCATGCAATTTATTACCTGCAGAAAGGCTACTGTTATAGCCAGCCATGCTGAATTATCATTTTAATAATCAGAATCAAAATGATTTGTCAGGCCAGGGCAGCCCTTTTTATTGTGCAAGGTTTCACCTTACTGCTTATTCCTGCTCAATCTCTCTCCAAGCAGTGATAATAAACATCTGAGCAAGGGAACTGTTTGTGTCCTATTCTGTTGTCACCAGCCACATAAATTAAAGCAATATCCCCAAGCTACCGCACGGTATTTCTTTGAGGGCCAGAGAGGAATTCTATTTTGAGAGAACATTAGAATGTAAATGGAGGTGAAAGTCTCTATTTCTCCCTTTCTCTTTTGCAGAACAAGTCACAGACATTGTTCAGTGCTTCAAAGCTAACAATAAAGACCGTCTTCTTATTCAAGTTGCAATGTTCAGTGCTTTTGTTCTCCAAATCTATTTTACCAGGTGGAAAAGCTTTCTGAGGAGTTAATATACACCGTACAAGAACTGTCTCCTTATGAAAGAATTACCGCAGTCTAAAAATAGTGACAGCTTTGTTATGTGCATTTGAGATTTTGTCTGATGTTGGGATCAAAGTTTGCAACTACTGAACTAAAAATCGTTTACAATTATGGACAACTCTAGGCTGTATTCCATTACACCTTAGAATATCTAATTCAATGTAAGCATGACCCACAACTGGTAAAAGGTCACAGCCGTCTTTTCCCTAAGTCTAATAAAATACAATATAATATAACAATATTATAATGTGATATATGTATAATTCATATTATCATATATAAGTTCGTATAACTTGTGCATTGGATGCACTCCCATGTCTCCCAAAGATCCCAAACTGTTAAGATCTGTAGGGCTGTTCTTCACACATGTTGATAGAAAAATGTTTTTTAATTAAATTAAATGTTAAGCATGTGCCTACTGTGATGCCTTTATGCAAGATCATAAAGGATATCTTATTTCCACCAAAGCCAAGCACTTTTTGTGCCTAAGGTTTTTAAATTTAAAGAAATATAGAGCTGATATCCGAAAGAACCATCAACTATACCCTGGCAGAACAAAGGGCTGGGGATAAGGGGAGCAAAAAAAGAGTAATTTTCCCAGAGAAAGTCCCATGAAGGAGGAAGGAGAACCAATGTGAAGCCAGTATCCTGGGTGCATAATCTCATATAACAACCGCAATGGGCAAGGAGAGCAGAAGTCAATCTTTTGCTATTGTTCCAAACCCCTTGGGAAGTCTACATAGTCTCACTTGAGTGAAATTATGCACTGGCCATCATCCAGTGGGTACCACAAAATGAATCTGTAGACACACATGTATTATGTATGTGTGCATCTCTGTGTGCAGTTTTCTTTGGCCTTGTTTATTGCCCACATTTTTGCTTATGTGACCAAATTATACTTGTTGGAGGAAAACCAACCAACGGCTGGAAAATTGTGCCCTTCGGGACTCGAGGTTTTGGTCCTTGTTTTGGTAAGCTGATTGTTTGACCTTGACCAAATCTTTAAGGCACTTTTTAAAATGTTACCCAATATAACATTTTTAGGCTGGCTAATTTGAACAGGCATCGTACCAAAATGGCTCTGCGTCCAGACAGCAACCCAGGAACCTTTTATCTAATGTGGCCAAAAAAGCATGTAGGATCTTGTGGTCCCAGAAAATCCCGCCAGCTTAGCACACTGCCAGGTACAGCCAGACAAAGCATCCTCAGGCAATCAACAAAATAGCCCTTTGGCTGGCATGGGATGGATTGGGGAGGATAGGCATTTTTGATTTGAATTCACTTAACCACCTGTGTAATCAAAACTTTTGCCTCCCAAGTCAGATTGGGCTTTCAAAATCTCACTCTTTCTAGGCGTGCTTTAAGAAAAATCATACAATATGATTCTGCCATCTGGGTTACGCCAAAGGTCTATTAGCTAAGTCACTCTCTTGTCACTGTCTGCAACAACAATCAGTGTTTACCAAAATAGCGTAAGAGAGGTAAAACAAAGAAACTTTTCTCAGCAGAAGCTACTTTTTGGCTTACATGTGTACTTTGTTCAGTGTGTACCACACTTGCCAGAAGGATGCCCTGCTATTAACTACAGGTCTGAAATGAGGATCACCAAAGGAACAGTAAGATATTCAAAGTGGATTTTACATAATGCACTAGATGAACCAAGAATGTCAATGCAGACCCACATCCTGCCCCCTCTTGCTTGTGTGCATGTCTGTCATTCGCCCATTAGTTATTACTGACGTGAACTGTTCCAGAAACTGCCTCTCCCCACTGTGAGGGACCTTGGCTTACTCATGCCCTCCGCTGCAGGCTCAGTGCTACACCACGTATGTTGCACGTCCTTATTTTGACACAGAAGTAGGTAGGAAGTGTATTATAATGATGATCAGACAGAGCACAGGGCAGTCAAGCCGCTCAGCAGCCCACGTGCAATGTCTGCCGGGTACGGTGCAGCACTTTCCTCTTGGTTGTTATCTTCCCTCATGCAGTGCTGAATGAGTTCAATACTTTGTCCGCATGTACTTAACTCCAACCACTACTGACATCAGCTGAGCTGTTCACACTCTCAGACCTCTGTCATCCATTTGCAAGCTGCCACCCACATATGCAGTTTAGCTCTTTTCCAGACCGTATGTTCTTTTCTCTAGTGGTCCCTGTGCCACAGCTGAGCTAGCTCAGCTTTCTGCTTTCAAAGCCCTCATAGCTGACATGCATCTTGGTCTGAAGCCTTGGCTTTCAAAGCGGTTAGCCTTGCCCTACATAGCTTCACAGAGAGATAGTGGGTTTGTTTATTTCCTGGAGGCTGATTAATGCTGATTTAATGTCAAACAGCTTATTCTTCTCAGCAATTCGCATTGTATAACTGAACTGTCCTGGACACAACCCCCCTCATCAATGCTGGTGGGATTCCACACAGGCATGGCAGTTTACTTGCATGCTTTTTGTAGTAAGATCAAGTCCTTAGTTTAAGCAATAGATTTTTGAACTGCACTCTTGACATTAATAGGAGTTATTGTTATGCCTTCAGTGGACATATGCTTAGGCTGACGGGTTGAACTGATCAAGATCAGATGATGGCCCTTTGTGTATCTGGAAATCTTTCAGAACGTATTCCTTGCCAAGTAGTTTTCAATAGACCTTTCATTATAAAGAAGCATGTTATAAAAGATACTCTCTGCTACCAACTCTATACACGCCCCAAAGTTGGCGTAAGAACGGTGGTCGCTGATTAGCTGGATTACTCACTGGCTTATACAGTGAACAAGATCAACTATTTAAATCCTTTCAGCAATGTTTGAAAACTATCACCATGAAAGCAGAGATGACTATTTAAAAATCCATCTTACAAAGAAAGAAACAGAAGTCATAATGAAAGAAGTAAAGAGAACTGAAATATTATTTTTAGTGAAATGATATTTTATGTACTAACGGCACGGTGTTTATAAGGAAGGACTTGTGTACAAGCTAACAGAAACTGCGATGAAGAGAGCAAAGAGGTAATCAACGAGAAGAGATTCCCATGCACACAAATCTCTGATACAAACAAGCCAAAAAACAACATACCGAAAGGAAAATAAACATGCAGAAGCCACAACGGCCAGAGGCAGAGGGTTACAGTGACCCATAATATCTTTTACTAGGCTAGCTAGTACAGATGAAAATAATAGGCAGGCCTCATATTCAAAGTCCTGAAAAGTCAAAGTCTCACTGAAGAACCTTTTTCAGCTTAAAATCACACCCATTTTCCCCAGCTCTGTCAGCTCATCTAGTAAGAAATATCCTTTCTCCCTGAAAAGCTTGCATTTAGAAAATAAAGGAGAGAGAGAGAATCCTCAGACAAATTACTTCTTTTGTGTCCATCCATGATGCAGGTAGCAGCAATATCTTAAAATAGAAAATAATCTAAAAATTACCTTCCTAGTACTATGGAAAAAAGCCTGGAACAGACTTCCTCTAACTTACCCATCACAGCCACAAGGTTATTATACCTAAATCTATTTCGGTTAAAGATTTCACCTTCTATTACTCAATATAAACTGTTTAACATAGGATACAAGATAGAAAGTACATAAAAAGGTAGTACTCTTGACTTATTTAAGCCACCTGTCGAAAGTATTTAAATGAATAAAAGTGAAAAAGAATCAGAAAGAACATAAAAGGAAAAACATCGCATTACATCACCACATGATGTTTGACTCTAGGCAAGAGGATATTACAATTCATTTAATAAAACATCTGTAGTGTCACACTGAAGTAGCAAAGGCAGTCAGCTATTGCAAGTGTGTTTGCTCTTCTACAAATATAGAAAGAACAATCTGTTTTTGGCTCCTCTGGCTTCCAGCTAAATTTAAGAAAGCAAACATCCACCTCCTTATGTATATTTTTGCCTTGAGAAAGATAAACTTTGCAATCTCTATCCCCCTTCTTTTTCCTGCAAGAGAAGAGAGAGATTTTACCATTAATCTGCTGTCTTTTTCATTTTCTTAGAGTCAGTTTACGTGCTTGTTTAACAACACCTATGCTCCTTTAAAGTGCCATTTACCATCCCAGGGAACCAAGTGAGTGGGGAAGACATGTTTAGTGCCTTTTCGTCTTCCTGCTTCTCTTGACTCTTTCCGCCAAGAAAGAGTCACTTTCCTCCACTTCCTAAGGCTGATTCTTACTCAGCACCTATACTCTCAGATGCCTTTGCAGTTTCTACTTAATTCTCAAGTAAGTCAGAGGAAACTACATGTTGTCAGAATATACTGAGTTCTGAGTTTTGCAATAAATCCGTCTCCCTAGAGATGATGAGCTAGTAATTAAACCTGTAGAAAGTTCCATTTGCAACTTTGTTGGTCTCTTGTTCTGTCAACAACGGACCCGCTTAGCTATTCCTTGGAAAAATCTTGTCTATCTTTGACATTCTAGTTCATCACGGAAAGTCTATTTTTCAGGCGAGCCATATATATCATTTTATTATCTTCTTTAGAAGGTGTCAGGCAAAATGTAAGAGGTCCTCAAGCTGTAGTAGGACTACAGGGAAAATGACAAAGAACTGAAAAATGTCTGGCTTATCATTCTATTTTCTCTTGACTTTTCTAGGCAATCTTGGCTGATTGCAAGTATTTCATTAGCTGCTGGTGAAAATACAAGGTAGGTATGTCTCTGTATCACATGTGTGTGTGTGTGTGTGTGTGTGTGTGTGTGTGTGTGTGTGTGTTTGCATGTATTTCTGTGTACCGGTTCGGACCAAAGAACAGTTGCACCACAGCATTCCTGAACAGGCTGTGAAACTGAGGAGCCCTGTAAAGAGGTTACTAAAGTAATGAAGCTGTTTGTTTGCAAGCACATGTACTGCAGTTACAAGTTTATCACAGGCTGTGCAAGAGCAGAGGACTTGCAAGCTGCAGAAGAAAATAAACTACTTCCCCAGCCCTAGCACCTCTATGATGGAGTTCATAGGAAGAGTTTGAAGGACAGAAGGAGATATAGCAGCAAATCATGAACTGCAGCCATATCTCTGATAGATGGTATAGCCATTTAATTTGTTTGTTCTGCGTTTGCTGTTTACATATTATAAGTTGTTCTGGACGGAGGGAGAATAGCATCCTCCTTGAGAGCAACTGGGTAAACATAGCTGGGAGAAGCTCCTGGAAGACAACATTGGCTAAAAAGGGACTTAGGAAGATACGGGGCATACAAATGCAGACTAGAAAACTCCTGAGCATAGCTAGAGGGTTGCTGGCAGCAGAGAACATATTTAAAGTCAAATTAAAGGAAGAATGGAAAGGAGACTTTTCTAGGGATCCAGAGAGTATTGTGGAGGCTGCTTCTGTCCACAGGGGACCACTGAAAGCTGAAGAACTAGGAAGGAAGATTAGAGGAAGAGACTCACTCTGAAAGGGCAAAAGGGAAGGGCAGAGATTTCTTTTTAGGCTTTTGTTTGATCTGCCTCTCTCCAAGTTTGCTCTATGGAAAGAGTTATGTTGCGATACCTTGTTATTCTGTGTTCTAATGACACAAAAGCTTTAGAGATTAGAAATATTTTACATCTTTTGGCATGAATGTCTTAAAATTTAGAAGCCATTCTATCTCAAAGGTTTTAGGCAGCCCAGGACCCATCCCAACATTAAACACACCATGCCCCCTCTTCTTTCCATGAGCCGTTTAAAGAAGAAATTGCCTGGAAGGAGCATTCGAAGAAATACTTCATTCTAAACGGATATTAAAATAATTCACAGAGCATGAGATTAAGGAACTTGCAAATGAGAACATTTGTTCTAGGAAAAAGATTTGTAATAGCTTATCCACTAATGCAACAGACACCTAAATGACCTTTTCAGACGGTACTAGTGATCTTCTAGTTTAAAATACTGCTATGTCATCTACAGTCTACCTCTTCTAGGCATCTACCATAGGACGAAAAGCATAATGCCCTTAAGAATGTGCTTCAACTGACTAATAGCTTTAGACGGCTCTGTTTCACCAGACGAATCCTGTCTTACCTACCTAACACATAGGCACAACAATTGTTGCTTTCAGCAGGTGTGGAGCTGTGACCAGGAAAGTGCCAAATAGCTAGGCACTACAGTGCCAAACAGTTTTATCTTCTGAAGGCTTAACTAAAGAACAAACAGCTGGTGTTTGGTTTTATTTCCTATTTTCAGAAGTTCATACTATTTATATTTTAAAGTGTGCATTAGGATTAGGGTTAGTGGAGAATTTTTCGACAAAAAGCTTTCCTCTGGAAATACTGATTTGCTGAAATCATTTTTTTTCCAACATGTCCTAGTGACAATGAGATGTTCATCAAGAAAAATTTATTGGGTACAGGATTTTACGTTATAATGAAAGATAGGGAAACCCCAAAGAAACCAACTCCCCTAGTGATTGTCTAGGATTCAGAATAGAAGGAGCAAAGAACTGTTTTACACGGTAACTGTACAGTCCACAAGGGTACTATTTGGGTACCATAATATGGTATTCATCTATTCTTTTGTGGAAAACTTTCAAAGGCTTATTTTCCTCCTAGAATATTTTTGAGATCTAAAACAAAAACAGAAAGATTTATTTCCTAGCTATAATTGTAACACACACAATATTGACTGCGATATAATTTAAAGCCCAATGAAATTTTGATTAAAGGCTGCTTGCAAATAATTGTTTATAAACAAGCCACAAAAAGAAAGGTGTTTGTCAAAGCTATTGAGAAAATGAATTTAATTAATTTAGAAGTTCAAGTAAAATCACAGACTACTCGTTAACATTTTATGAGCATTAAAAAAGACTGAATTCATGTCATGAATGACCTCATATTAGTTGCCATTATCTCCTTATTTCCACCAGAAAGCATTTGTTCTAGAACAATTCTGGTCAAGCAGTTCATTCTAACACCCTCAGCTGCTCAGTGACTGACTGTGAATAATCAAAGATCAGTTCTGGCCCCAATCCAAAAGACAAACCAAATTCCATAACAAATGCTACCAATTCCTCTGGCTTTACACATATTCCCAACATTTCACAGAATTCAGATGAATCATAAAAAAGTTATTACAAAACAAAATAACATGGAAAAATGTGATTTCAAGAATTATTAATTTATGTCCAGGGTAAAAGATTAGCTATTTTCTAGTTCTTTTTCTTAACAGTTTCCAGAGCCCTAAAAATTGATTCAGCTCAAGTTAGGCTCCTTCAACTAGTAGCCATTAGGAGTTACCATGATTTGTAATAAAAAGTTTCTGACACATCGCATTGTTTTTGGCTTTTTTAGAAAATCTACACGTCATTGTATGAGGAGCAGTATAATCTGAAGTGCTTACAACAGTAAGCCCAATGAAGCGTGAGTCCAACAGTTTATTTAAATACTCAGTACAATTTATTTAAATACTCAGGAGCATCCTTAAACACATACTTTAATATAGGCTTAGGAAGGCACATATTTCTAAGACCTTGTATAGGGCTCCTTGAAAACTGCCTGTGTTAGAACTAGGAATTGGTTTATTGGTGAGATCTAAGGAAACCTTATCTCCTCCATTAGCCACCATCTCAAACTCTGCTAACACGGTGTCAGGTACATGTCAAAACCTCCTTTTGGAACTGCAGAGGTCCAAAAAATCAGTGCTGTGTAACACGTCCTTCATCTTGGCCATACCTCCTGCTGACCAGGCTCACCCCCAACCACCTGATTCAGTGCTTGGAAGAAGGATCTCAGCCCCCTCATTCACACTCTCTCCATATTTACTCCTGATCTAATAGATCAACATTTCGTTTGGGTTCCAAACTGAACAATAATTGCTAATCTTTTGTTCAAGTCCAGTCTTTGTTTCTGAATCATTTTTTTCTCTAGCATTTGGATTATATGGCAACTGGTCGATCTAATCTAACTTTTAGTTACGAGTACAGTAGCCATTATTATTTATAAGAGTTTTCAGTGGAAAACCTGTCCCTGCAAGATTTATATTCTGCTTCAGTATGTTTCTATTTGGATCAGTCTCATCTTTGCTTTTCTCCCTTTTCTTTCCTGTAAGCAATACAAGTGTTTACACTAGTTATACTCAAAGTATATTCTTTCAGTGATGTTGCAGTCCCTCTACAGAAAGGAGCTGTTAACAACTGCTACTTCTCTGCTGTTAGAAAGAGGTGAGGAAGCTGCTGCTAATCGACTAACACTGCTTCATCACTTCTCAGCTGATCTGCAGCAGTACAATATATGCTGTTTTCCCTTCTCAGGAGAACATATGTCATCCTAACCTGGTGCCCCTGATTTGTAGCAAGATTTCTGATTAATCAGTTGCGTTATAGTGACAGAGCGGTTGTGTGTCTTTATCTCAATACAGTAATATTTCCTATTTATGTACACTTAAAACTGTTGCTGGTTTTCCCCCTTCTTCTTAACCGAAAAAATCCCACCCTCCAAGCATTTTATGCAGCTCAGTTTCACAGAAGTATTGTCCCCAAAAGTCTGTAAGTAAACATGGAAGATTGTTAGAGCAACTAGGACAAGCAATCTGACCTGCTAAGCTGAAAAAAGTAGGGCAACTGGATTCAGCTAGACAAAATTATCTTTGAAGAGGTAATACATGTACTGAATTAAAAATTAATCACAAAGGAAGTTTGCTGAAGGCAATAACTTCAGGTGTCATTTAGACGTTACTCTGGACAAGAGGTAGACTGAAGAATAAGACAAACAGATGAATGAGGAGTATTTTTAATGGATGTATATTGCTTGTTATACAATATAGCAAGAAGATGATAGTATCAATAGCCTCTCTCTTCCTTAGGGTGCAGAAGAGCTAGTTCATTTACCATGTGTAACCAAAGGACACTGAATGGCGTCCTACAATTCCTACATGCATCCTACCTCTCTGGGAGATTCAGAGGGACTTTTGACAGTTTGTATGCACTAAAGCTGTGTGTCAAAGTAAAAAGTAACATATTTACACGTGCCATGTACCCTCAGGTTTCCTTCATTTTTTGAATTGCTCAGTGCCCAAGAAAATCATTTCATTTATTACAGGTGTTAAATACTAGTATGGAGAATCCAACCTTAGCAGCCCATTATTGAAAGTATGAGTCAGTTTAGCTAAAGACTGTCGGAAGTACCTACAAAATTCTAGACCCGGCAAATATCTATCGTTCTCATTAGACAATCCTCTTCAAAAGCTGGTGGTCCTCTTCAGAATATAAAACAGAAAAGGAACAATCAAAGTAATTGATCACACTCCAATAAACAAGCAGACCACAGTTCATAGCGCAAGAAGATGCAAATTTCACCGGTTTGCAAGGTTTGAACACACCAGTTTCATACTAAATAAAACATTGACAACCGTATTTGTCAATACTGACAATGACAATGACAACAGTAAGCTACAACTGTTCATGAATCTCCTGCAGAGACAAACACACACACACACACACACACACACACGCGCGCGTGCATGCCCACACAGAGCAGAACCCAGGACCGAGACTTTTTTCTAACAGCCGACTCTGAGTCCAAAAGCTCACGTCCCCATTGCGCCTCAGAGAAATCAGTGATGAGCAGTTCACTCCTGTGAAAACATGCAGCCACAAAGGTCAGTTCAGCCTGAGCTTCTGCCCTTTACAGTAGTGACAGAATCAGCAAAATGCAAAATTTCAAGAACAAATAGATTTTCATTGAAATATTCTTCCTAGAAGCTTTTCTTTTAAAAAAAGACGATCTGAATTTTCATCTGATTCATAATAGCAATATCTGCTCCGGTATTGTGAGGGACTCAGAGTTCCTGGCTAGTTCTTATCCTTCTACTCAGACCTGTTATCTCCTATTAACTTTTTAAGAGAATCAATGTCTTATAAACAAAACACAAAAGAAAGGGAATTACATAACAATGAGAAAATTCATCCCCCCCCCAAAAACAAATAAAAATACAAACTAAAAGGAATAGGCCAAAACCAAGAAGTCTACAAAAGCTTTTCAAAAATATTGTATTAAAAGCCAAGGTAAGTTGTGTGCCATAATTCCAAAAGAAAACAAAGCTGTCTAATAATTCCCCTGCATGGCTCAACAGGAAAGTTAAGGAGACTGTCGTGGGGAAAAGGCCAGCAGTTAAAAAATGGAAGCTTGCTCAAATCAGGAGAACAGCTCAAAGGTAAAACAAGGACATTAAGAGGGTTAAAAGGACTTTGAAGCGTGTCTCCTTGTGCAGAGCGCTTTTTTACAGACAGTCAAAATTTTCTGAATATTTCAAAAGCAGGAAGCAGGCAAGGTAACCAACAGGACTGCTTGATGACAGAAGGTTGTTCCAGGGGGATAAATACTTGGAGGAAGAGCTCAATGAAATCTTTACATCGGTCATTTGATGTAGACAGCTGAAGACACTGGGGAGATGCCCACATCCAACTCTTTTCTTGTAGCAGGTAGGTCAGAGAGGCTAGATCATGCACAGAAAAATGCATGGGATGCTACAAACCTTCTAAACAAGTGAAATGTCACCAGGACTGGACAGTATTTACCTGAGAGATCTGGACAAAAATGTGAAATTGTGGAGCTATGACCAAAGCCTGCAACAAATGCACCGCAGCAAGGATCCCAATTCCCTGTGTAGAGAACTGGCAGGTTGTCAGGCTGACTCTCGTTTACAAAAAGGGGTCAAACAGGGATTCAGGGAAACACAGACGGGTGAGCACTTCCCTGGGAAGGTGGTAGTCTGTAATAAAAAATAAGGTCACAGAGGAAATGAATCAATATGGCCTGTTGGGAAAGTGTTGGTGTGGCATCTGCAAAGGGAAGTCCTACCTCTCAGTTCAGTAAGTTATCTGTAAGTTGATAAAGAGTTTTCAATGGCAATAGTAAATATCGTTCCTCAAAAGACTCTCGTCAAGTTTTCTCACCAAAGACCACCAAAGAAACAGTGACAGGGACTGGACGGCTAGGCTCTTTTATAGATAAGACACTGTTTAAAGGATGAGAAATGGAGGGTAAGGCTTAATGGTCGTTTTGCAGAGTGGAGAAAAATCAGGAAATGGGTTCTGAAGGGATCAGCCCTAGGACCAAAAAACAATAGGCACCCTCAGAAAGGGCTTCAAGAACGAAGCACAAAGTATAATGTTAACACTATATAAAACCTTGGCACACCCACATCTTGAGTACTGTGCACAGTTATGATCTCCATATCTCCAGAAGGACCTAGAGGAGACAGAGAAGATAGATAGAAGAAACTTAGGATAGGGATGGAGCAGCTACCTTAGCCAGAAAGACTAAAAATATTGCTAGTCTTCATTTTGGAGAGAAGACTGAAGAAATATATGATTGTAGTTCGCAAAATCACAAGGCAGTAGGTAATCTGGTTGCAGAACTGTTATTCAGCAAATTCCGCAATATTGGAACTAGAAGCACTCACTGAAACTGGTAGGAGATTTGTTTAAAACAGTTGAAAATAAGTACTACTTTATGTAGCAGGTACTGAACATCTGGAAGTTGTCTCCACAGGAAGTTTTAGAAGCAGATAGGATCAGCAAGTTCAAAAAGAGATTAGATGGGGATAAGAAGTCCATAAACAGATATTAAGATGTTACTGACTGCAATAGTGTACGCTGGGAGAGTGCAAGGGAAGAGCACACTGCAGATGGCAGCTGGGCTCACATTTTCCCCTTTCACAGCTTCACTTTATGCTGCTATCAGAGACGGAAGCCTAGACTACATGGACCATTGGTCTAATCCAGCAGGGCATTTCATATTTTCTTAAAAGATGAAACAATGTCACACAGGGCCTATGGTGAGGGCATCTCTATAGTAATATTTTATTCATTCTTTTCTTCTTCTCTCTTGATATCACCCATCTGTCTAGTTTGCAGCATCAGTATCATCAGGAAATCAAAGTAACAAGCTAGATCTAGGCAGGTGCTTTATCAGGGTAGAAGATTGCTAGCCATTTGCTAACTTTTTTCCAGTTTTCAGCCCATATCTATTACCCTGAATGGACAGGATGTTTCTGGGAGGAATTAATATGTGAGGAAGATATTACAATGAAGAGAACCAGGTTTCGCTGCTGGCTCTTCCATCGACTTCCCATGGGACTGATAAAAAAGCATTGAAATTAATAAGGGAATTTCCTAGTAATGCTTTTTTTTAATGTTTGTCTTCCTTTCTGGTATAGCTATAATACAGATGAAACTAATAGGGTACCTTCAGTCTAATATAGAATTCTTGCCACTCAAATTTCCTTCTAGTTTCTGAAATGCTTTCCAAAGTTCATCTTTAATTTTCACTGAGTCCAGGGCCCCCTACCACTTTGGTGTTATTCAGTGTGTATATCACTTCAGGATAGAAAAATGCTTGATTTTTTGAGTGCAAAGCATACTGATGTTTATGGCATTCTTGGTCTTAGCTAGTCCCAGACAATAGGCACTTAGATATGCACTTAGATACATACATACAGTGATCAAAACAGAAATTTAAAAGATCTATTTTGAAAACTGAGAAATATAGACTAAAAATATATATTTGTCTTGCAATCTACGTTTCAAAAGTGCACGCATGAATGTATGAGATGTTGGCATGGTATGTTGCCACATGCTAGCCTATTTCAACCACAGTATCGATTTGAACCAGTTATTATACAAAGTGGCTTTTTTTCTGTTGGTCTTCAGTAGAAGACTGACTTTAGCTTACAGTTTGCTTAAACTCTCACTAACTCTGACTTCCCTCCTGCTTTAAATACCCAGCTAGCAGTAGCAAGATGCAATGTGACAACTCAGACATTCCAATTTAGCAAGATTCATTTTGCTAAATCATCCCCATGCATCTGAACCACTGTCTATCTGTGTCTAGCAACATCTGGCAAACAAGCACTGATGTATTATAATGTTTATCATGCCAGATGGCAATATGTCTTCAATGTCACCTGCAGGATGAAATAAAACCTTTGTTATCACTATTTCTTACCCACCCACCCACTTCCCCCTTCCCTCCCTCTCCAGTAATCACAGCAGAGCTAAGGTCTGTGCCTGCAGAGCATATGTGGTTAAATATTAAAATAAACGTAGGAAAAAGCAACAGGTTACTACACAGCCCTAATTACGAAAAGATATAAAGCATTTAATTACCACAAATTTTATGATAAGCCAGTGATGTATCTTGTTTTCACTACAAACATCATCATTTCTGCACAATTAAAAAAAGACTTATAAACCATCATTCTGGGCAGTGTTAACTGTGTACTGGAAGGACAAAAATATCCAAGGTCGTGCACATTTGAATGCATACACATGAAGTCAAAAGGAAGCATTTCCAGCTGCCTTCCATGGAATATCAAATACTTTCTTCTTCCACTTGGGATTCTCCATATGTTTCCTCCTTGAACAAGGGCAGTTTGAAGTCATTTTAATTTTCTATTAATGGGGTTTACCTATCAGTCTATTTTCTGGGAGCACTGCTCGTGATGGATTTAACCTGGGGCTGCAGACAGAGCACGGTCGAAAAAAAACTGAGCCGTTCTCTTGGCTTGTTCATCAGCGAGGTGTCTCTGCTCATTTCCTTTCGTTGCCAAGTGCATATTCTACTATATTTTATCTAAAAAATCTTGGTTATCATCAAGCACGGGGTGATTTATTGTGTACATTTTAGACCAGTTGGGATGAAAGCTTTTATGGCTCAAACATACGTTTCAAGCCTAAAGGATATTTATTTTCAAAAGCCAGTATCAGAAACCTTGTACCTTGTGAGTCTCATAGCTTTTCACATTTTAAGTGTTCACTGCCCAGAAAAATTAATACACTGTGTTACACTAGAAGTTCCCAATCTGTTAGCGAGGAAATTAAACTATCTGTCATTTATCAAAGGATTCTGCTTCCACACAAAAAAAATGCAAAACTGGCAAACATCACCCTTTTAAGGTGGCTTGTTACGAACTTTCACCGATAAAAAGGAGAATTAGCAATACAGCTATCTTTGAATACATTTCCCAATATCTGAAATAGCAGCACAAAACTAGGGAAGCGCTCATGCTTCCTTTGACATCTTTATTCAGGATCTGTACTCATTGGCCTACGTGACATAGGGCCAAAGAATTGCTCAATTGTGTATCTGATCCCCTAATTACTGTTTAATTTCACTTGCATTCTAACAAAACGAGTGTTAAAAATGAAAATTAAGGAGCAATTAGAGGGCCAAACGCACAGTTGTGCAATTCTTGATAGCTAATGCAGCTTTTTAATAGTGACGGCAAATTAAGCATGACAGCCAAGCAAATGAACCCGCTGGTCATCTGGGGAAGGTCTTATGGCCATCAACCTGTGCCTCTGGAAATCAGTGTAAGTCCTGCTACTGATTTTAGTGGTATCAGGACTGGGTCTTGCTTCACAAAGGAAAGTCCAAGTGGTGTGAAGAGGTATGTTTCCTGTTTAATTGCCAGAACTGAAAGAGCTAAGTCCACAATCAAGGATTTAAATAAAAGGAAGTCAAATTTCAAAGGGATTTAGTACCTACCTCTTAAAATGGAAGCAAGGCCCAGGAAACCCGAAAACAAATTCCTGTTTTCAAAGGTGCCTGTCTTCACCTGTAGGTTTTCCAGTTTCAAGTATCCAAGTTTGGCATTCTGGGCTTGCTTCCTAAAGTTCAGAGTCACATCTCATTTAGCTCCAAGTGATGGAAGAATTGAGCTGCTTCTGGAAATCCCATGACTGCGCAGGTCAGAAATACCGTCAGCTTTATCACTTAAAGAATCTACTTATAATAAATATACATTGTTTTCTTGTAACCTGTATGCTAAAATTGCATATATGACAATGTAAACTGAAGATAGCAAAAGTTATAAAGAAAGAACTATCCTATCTTTATAATGAAGTTCTTTGGAAGCTACTTAATTGCAGTAATGCCCAAAAGACAGAGTAAAGGACCGTGATCTGGTTGTATTAAGTGCTGTACAAGTACAGAAAACAGATTTGGTCCACACTTGAATGTCTTGAAAGATATAAATACCCCTATTTAAGATTAGGGTATCAGAGCATACAAAAGCAGCTATTTTGGCCCAAACGCTTCTGATGAGAAGCAGATAAAATAGAGGCAAGAAGACGAGAGCAGTGTTTCCTCCGCTCCAGAGAGATGCAGAGAATGAGATTCATTTCCTCTAACCTTACCCAGTCACAAACTGTATATTTAGACCTACATTTTTCTCCAATCAGATGAGAGACGTGCTAGAGACATGTCTCTGTGCACAGCATGAAGGTCACTGGGTGAGATTCAATGCCAAACGTGCCATTGCTGATAGTCGGGGGAGAGGTGTTGCATCACTCATGACTGTCCCTACGTCTCAAGCGCAGCCTTTCACAAACCGGGAGCTGAACTCAGACCTCCCATGTCCAGATTATGATCAAAGAGGAAATGTGTACATCCAGACATAATCAAGCTATCTTTAAACTAACTAGACCGGGACTGCTCTTATGTACGTAGCACTGACCTCCATTCAGCTGGATCTGACCTGTGGTAGGTGCACCAGATACTTAGCTGAAAGCTCCAAGGATATAGAGTTGTGCGTTACTCTGAGGGTAATGCAGATATACCCTGAGTCCAGTAAGTCTCTATGGGATCATTCTTTGCTGCATATAGCATGTCAAAGCTCACGGAAAGCAATTTTTCTTTCAGTGCCTCCTTTTCAACTGGGAAGCATTTGAAGAGAAGCACTTGCCCCTTGAGTGCTCAAGTGTGTACTTTGTATTGCCAAAGAAAGGGCACTCCAATAGCTCTTCTGGGAAAGCACACCGTATTTCACATCACCTCCTGCACTTTCAAGGGGCTTTGCAGAAATGGCTTGTTCTGGGACATCTATGAAATATAATTAGGAGGAAAAATAAAGAAGTTTTCTTGTTTTTCGGGTTGAGATAATCCACAGTCAGAAAAATAAGTCTTTTTCTTTTTTTTTTTGTCCTTGCCCTAAATGCTCTCTCTGCTGAGAGGTCGTCTTTGAGACAGAAGGGTTTTAATTTTGTAAAGCAAGCAATTATGATATTCAAAGAGACAGGGTGGGTTTTGTGAGTTGCTTTCTAAGGAAGAAATGGATCAACGATCTGTATCCACATACCAGCAGGCATATTCCTCTAAGGGACCACCGGACATGAGCTGCTATCTGTTGGAAGAGCAGTAGCTATAGCTCAAAATCAAAGCGTTTATGCTACCATTTCGGGGCATGGGCAGTGGTGGGTACTAAGGCCAGCAATGGCCGGCAATGGCTATTGTCTCTTTGGTCAGATCTAGTGCAAACCACGTGCAGAGGTAACTGAAACTTTGCCTTTTCGGAAAGAAGGTAAGAGGAAAGGAGAGAATAAAGAAAAGAAGGAAAGAAGGAAGAAAAGGAAGGAGGAGGGAAGGAAGGAAAGAAGGAAGAAAGGAGGGAGGGAGGAAGCACTCACAGAATCCCACACAAATCACTAGGTATGTCATCAGTCACCTGAATTTCCCGAACTCTGAAATAAGTAAACTGGGTAGTTTATTGGCGCAACTTGGAGGAATAATAAAACAAAACGGGAAACGTCTGGCTAAAATGAGAATGGGGTTGGCCCCACGCACTGGCAGGAGCAGTTCAGCAAGGACACTGCCTGAGTCCAACCCTTCGTGGGAATGCTGCACCACGCACATGATGTAAGCAAGGAGAAGGGCATGAAAGGGCAGTTGCAAAACAAAATGCCTCTTACACCTGAGACTAACTCAGAAGGACCACTAACCATTCTCCAGGCAGGATAAAGCAGCTCATGCTGGTTCAATCTCTGGATATTAAGTTATCGAGGTGCTAAATGTGGTATGTGTTGCAACTGCCAGATCTGCTGGCTAGAGGACGGGGAAATTCAGAGTGATTTCCCCTGTGCTGGGGATGCATGCAGCTTTCTGGGACTGGGATGTTTGCCCAGGGAGCTCCCTGCTCAGCAGGTCTAGTCTGCCACTTGCAATGTTCCTGTTCAACCACTGATCAGGTGCCTTTTGCGCTATAAAACTAGACATCAGGTAAAGCTGTTTTTAAGAATTTCAACAAGGAAAGATTGCATACTTTAGGAAAAAACGGAAGATGAATCAAAATATTAATAGAAGAGGATTTGCTGCAGCCTTGTTTTTGTTTCTAATTAATAATGCATACAGCAGCTCCAGAGATATGGTTGTTTACTCAAGAATGTTTCTGTAGTGCTTCATACAGCTGTTTTATATGAGGATTCACTTAAGAAAGATAATGCCAACCCAATAAAATATGAGAGGGAATTGCTGTCTTTTTTTTTTTTTTTTTTTTTTTTTGCAGCTGGTAATAGGAGGGCTCGGAAGGGCTTTAGAAAAAAGCTTGACTGAGAACTGGACTGGAAGATGAGTAGTTATACGGATAATATTATTTTTTCTTATTCTAGTATAGTTCATTTGGGCAGTGCTAGAAGAAATCAGGTCCTTTAGTGGTGCTTTATTTTGCTTTTTACCACCACTGTGAGCCATGGAGTGGAAAGCATGTGTGTTTTGAACTGCATAAACAAAATGAGATGCAAGGAGTGACGTTTAATATTCTATTTTTTTTTTCTCTGCTTATCTGTTTGTAAACAAACAGACATCCTTGGGAGGAAAACTGTGAGCCCTTTAGCTGCCGCCAGGCTTTCCTTTGTGTCTGTGCATATCAGAGCGCAGCATGGGGATTGTACGGGCTGCAGGGATCATTAGGACGGTGCTATCTGACCTCTTGTGCAAGATAGGTCCTGGCTGAGCAACCGTAATGAGAAACAGCAATACCAAGGTGCTAACCGAGGGCACTACTGCTTCTATTTTCATCTTTTGTGTTTATAGCTAGCTAGCCTGTCTCCCTTCAGTCTTCTTTTCTCTTATGCAGAGATGCCTCTTTCTCTTGACCACCAAGAAAGCCAAGAAAGGTTTCCCTTCACAGGACGTATATTTATTTATTGCTTTTCCTCTGAACGGTCCCTAACTTTTCTGGGTTGCCTTTGAAACGTGGTACTCGTAACAGACTGGTGCATTCCAATTATAATCCCAGCAATTCTAGCTAGAGCAAAATAATTATTTGCTTCTCTTGCATACACATAGCCGTCTTCCTCATTCCTGTTGTCACTGGCCTGAAATGCAGAATCTTGTATGTATTGTAACATTTCTTCCGGTTCAAATCAAAATATAATGACTTTTCGTAGGCAGTTTTAACCCTGCAATATCAACACCTCTGGAATTACTGAAGCTGAGAAGTTATGACCCGAGCGCATTATGGCAGGCCGTGGAGTGACAGCTACGGTCTGACTAAACAACACTGCTGTTGCTCCCTGCTGCATACAGATCTCAGCACTGCTCTTACTATAGTTAAAGGAAATCTTTACAAGAAGAGCAAAAGGCAGCAGCAGAAGAAAGTCTTCTACAGGTCTGAAGGTGGGATAGACAGGAGAGCACGTGAGACGTTCATCACAGCTGTGGAAAGCACAGATCATTTTCTCTGTCATACAGTTTGCTCCATATGCCCTGGAATGATGAAGACACTTTGTCTAAGAAGAGAGGAGAGGAGGAAATACGTCCGTAATTTTTGAAGTCAAGGCATTGCTGATCTCAGAAGATGCTGAGTCGCTCTATACACAAAGGAGAGAAATAGGTAGGGTAATAGGAAATGCAGAACCACTTTGGGAGATGCCTGGATCACTTTGTAGGAGTGATTATTTTTTTCTCTCTCACCTACAGTGGGTATGTAGGCAACTAGCCTAACTTTGGACAGCCAAAGTATAAAGAAAATAAATCTCATGAAAGCTAGGAAAGGTACTAAAAAAATTATGTCAAGACCAGCACATATTGATATTACTAAGGATTTTGTTATTGACATCAGCAAGACTAGGCCCAGGACCTAAAAGTCAGACTAGGGAAATACAGTGTTTGCACTCTGCTCGTGTGGCTTGGTCCTAATCACATTAGTATAAATCAGTAGCAAGCCTACTTGGATTAGTACAGTTACATCAAGTAAATCAAGGTACTTCGGCTCAATTTCACCTCCTCTTACTAACGTTCTGCCAGCATTATTGATAGCACCGGTGCACAACCAAGGAAACCATCAAAAATATTCATTTCAAGCTCCACTGCAAGCAGAGTAAAATAATCAATATTCACTTAAGAAAAGAAAAAAAAAAGAAGAAAAGAAACCTTGCTTTGGAACCATTCTTCTAGAGGCTTATGAATAAAATGCAGTGTGAATAACTGGGAGAAAATAATAAATATACAATTAAAATAGCTCGCTTAAAGGAATATTCTCCAGATAAACAAAATCCATGCCTAGTTTGATTTCACTGTTTTTGGCTTGCATATTTTCTCTTTTACATCTTATTTTATAAAACTAAGTGCAATTTTTCTAAATGTTGGTTCTGTCTGAAGTCCCTTCCCTATTCCTTGCTATTAGAACATAGTGCTCTGTTTCTGTGACCAAAGTTAACATTATAGCAAAATATTTCTGTTTTCCTGAGAGAGAACATTTTGATTGACCCATACAAATGTATTTTGCTTTTTATTCTTTTTTCTGGGAATCTTCAAAATTAATTTTCATTTAAATTCATAGTAAAAGTTCTACCAGCAAAACAATAGCAAAATTAAACTTCAGTTTGCAAAAAAATCAGGCAGAATATTTATTTCTAAATGTTCCAATGTTTTGTTTGAAAATCGGTCTTATTTATAGTGTTTTCCAAAATCTCTTTAAACAAAACCTAACATCAGCTAAAATAGTCTAAGCTGCTGGTCTCTTTTATACATGTCATAAAATGTAGACTAATTTAGTGATTGGATGCTCAACTGGAGATATTCCTTAATGTCCACAGGAAAGCAGATATTTCATACCCTCTGGGTAACTATACACAAAACAAAGACGTTCAAAACTTTTTTTTTCCCTAACACATTCCAGTGATATTAGTGGTTTCCCTGGTGTTTCCCATTCTAAATGAAGGGATTAACTCATGAGGAAAAAAATGTCAATGTGGAAACCCTGAGCTGGAACACACAATTATAACAAGCCTGTGTCTTATTCCTTAATGCTTTCTGTTATCTTCTCCTATGAGCAGTAAATATTTGTTTCTCTACAATTCAAACATATTACTCAGTCACTAATGAGAATGCAATCCGGACTCTCAGTAGAAGAAAAATACTTAACTGGAAATGCCCAAAAGACGAAGTGGAAATCAAGATTGCTGCAAAGCACTATTTTTTTTAGAGCAGGGACATGTGGACAGGCTCATGCAGATAAACTTGGCTGTGAAGTGGTTAGATAGAGTATAAATTGCTCTGTGACATGCTTAAGGACATGCCTTCCTCTCACAGTAAATACACGCTACTCTAACCATCGACATAAAAGGGAAAAGGTGTCCTTCATTTCTTACATGTTAGGAACATTTGTCTTGGAGAAAGAGCATGGCATTGCGGACGATTATTGCAGACTACTCCATACGCAGCACACGCATGCCCTGGGCTTTGCTCTTGAGCTCTCCCTTGCATTATCACTCTCCATTTCTGTCGCAGTGGAAATTAGATGCCTGGAGGCAAAAAGCAAGATGCCGGTACGCCACTCACCAAGTGCAGGGAAGCAGCAATGAGGTGGCCCTTCCCATGCAGAAACTGTACAGAGCTGGCCAGCTTCAGTGGGGAAATGAACCACCACGTGGGAAGAGGAGATAGAAGTGCAAATCAGTGGCGGAAACGACCGCGTTTGGTGTGTTGGGCGGTAGCCTCAGCACAGCACCTCTCACTATCCCGTTCAGCCCCCAGGCACTCATTACTCTATCCGGTACTTGAAAGAGGCTTTCCCACCGCGTGAGCTGTTGGACAGCACCGAATACGTTCACAGGCTTATGTCGTCTCTAGCAGTCAGGCAGTGTTGGAAGGGCTGGAAGTTTTCCTGGCACACCCACCGACGGTTTCTTGATCACTTATCTTCCATGGGAGGGAAAGATTGCTAGAGACATAGAGCTTGAGCAGTGAAGACAAAACGTCCCGTCAGAAATGAATGAAGTGAAAGCATTTGCTTCGTCAAGGGGAAGCAGTTACCTGAAGCATTAGAATGAAACTCTATTTGAAGATTATTAGTCAGGGATGGTTTAAACTAACCCTCTGAGGAAAAGGCCTCTTAAATCTACTTTACATCAATTAAATATTGATACAGGGACTGTCTTCTCTTTACCTGTGCTAGAGATGTGAAAGCACTCCCTAAAGAGAGGTCTGCGTTATTAGCCTCAAGTTAAAGGCTGCTTCCCATTGATTTCTGGGGGCCGGAAGGCAGCAATGCCCAGAAGTCCTGTTCAAGACCAGAGCTCCTCCGTTTGGTCTGTAACTGGAGCAAACAAGCAGGAGGATGACACCCCGGCCTCCAAAAGCTTTTAAGTTCAAGTGAAATCCCGGCGTCCGGCAATGTGCTGCCGCCCACGCAGGTGCTCCGTAGATCACCAGAGGGACTGCCTGCAGGGACGGCAGTTGTCTCCTCCACGACCGCCACAATCACAGCTAGCTTTAGCATCCGTTGGGGGTGAAACAGGAACAGGATGGAAGGGACGGAGAATTAAGTCGCAGCAACGGGGAATACACGGCTGTGCCGACGGGAGGTGCACGGAAACCGGCTGGTGGACGGCTGTGTGCAGCCAGCGGAGCAGCTACACACGCGCCTTGCAGCCCACCGCCCAGCAGCGGCCGCCCCGCAAGCAGGCACCACGTCTTCTACTCTTTTCTGCCAACATCCTTAACGCCGCATAGCGCCGAATATCTCCCAGTGCAGTACGACGAACTTCCGCCCGCGGGACTGCCGCTCTTCCCCGGCTCCAGTTTCGCCGTGTCAGGCGCATACGTCCGATCGGCGCGCGGGGCCGAGGCGGCGGGTGGTGGCCCGATGCGGCGCGGCGCACGCTGCCCGGAGGATCTCTGCGCTGCCATCCCAAGCAACCGTCTCGTGTCCTTTCTGGTCGCGCGTTTACGCTCTTACAACCCACCCGAGTTCGTGGCTGAGAGCAGGATTTGGGCCATTCGGCCCCGATCAGCCAACCCGATGATTGTAGCTGTGTTTCAGCACTTGTTTGCCAGAGCCCTGCAGCAAGGCCAAACAGATCCTTTATCCACAGCATCTCTCTCTCTTTTCAGCTTTTATTCCTCTCATTGCAGCGAGTGAAATCCCTGTTGAGACAGTGAAGAATTCCGCACAGGGCAAGGAAGATGCAACACGCATCGCTTGCGGAGAATTATTCCTCTCTAAATTGATTTCAAGAAAAGATCTTGGCGTTTTGACCAAAACCACATCTCTTAAATTATCTCATATCCCTCCAAACACACACTCCTAAGGCCTTTTTTGTCCAGACTAGAAAGGCAGTTATATTTTGGCACAATTTAAAAGGTTTTGAGAACGATGACTTAAAACAAAGTATTCCCCATGCAGACCGTGGACTTGAGCAGAAACAGCCACAGAGTCCTGCGGGGACTTCACAACCCAGAATTGATTTAGCAGGGAAGTGCGGAGACTGAACAGTGATGGATGCCATAGAAAACTCCGCGATATAGAAAATAGATGGTCATTCGAAAAAGATCAAGGAAAAACACACTGGAAAACAGAAGAGCCTCCAGGCTCTTGCAAATTGTGATCAGCATCAGACACAGTAAGGACCCAGACTAAAAACGTGTGGAAAGGCCTGTACGCTGCGGCTTGTCCTTCCTTCGGAAAGACTACCCCGGTGTGGACAAAACTGCTGCTATAATGGATTGCCTTAGACTTCAGTGCTCCTGTGCGAAAGTACCTCAGAGGCAACACAGGCACATGCGCGTGGCTTCTTCAGACACTGAAATATTGGTGCAGCTCATGCTAGTCAGAGGGAAAATAAGCAGCAGGTGATGCCCAGGTCCCCTTCCCGCTGCCGGGGCTGGGTGATGCTAGCCAGGTGCAGCACGACGGGGCGCTGCGGGGAAGGGCAGCCCCCGGCCGGCGCCAGCGCGGGAGGGGAGCCGGAGCGGAGGGCGCGGGAGCACCTGCCTGGCATTTCGGCCCGGAGAAGAACGGTGTGCAGGCTGGCACATGTCTCTCATGTTTTTTCGGGGGGGGGGGGGGGGTTGTTTCTTCCTGGAGAATGAAGATAAAGATTATCCATCAGTCTTTCTCTTAGCAAGCGCTTGGGCCCGCTCATACTCTGCAAGCAGAAGATGTTGTGACAGAAACGAGTCTTCAAGCGTTCCTTTCCTCCTTGTGAACACACGCTCAGAGGCAAAAACGATGTAAAAAAACACAGGCACTTTTTTGATAAATTCCTATCAGCTAAACGCAATTTTCTCACATTGTAAACACCAGAGCACACAATTTTTTACGAAGCCATTTAAAGAAAATATATACATTTATGCTTACAAATGTAAGTTAAATTCAAAGGGCTCATTTTGAGACTAACTTCCAATTCTTAATTTTGCAAATGCTGTTGATACTTTCAGCACCTCATTCGCATATACTGTATGCTTTGTAACCTATACAGGCTCCGCTACAAAAATGTTTGCTGAAGGAGATTCCAGAGGACCCTGACTCACAAAAAGATACTTAATATCCAGCATTTTAGCATTAGTCAGAGCCTACATAACATCAAAGATATATTCTGGGATAGTGTGATTATGAGTCTGTATAAGTGAAGAATAAGAACCAAATGAAAGGGCAGAAGCCTGAGCATCTGCATTTCTGTAGCCGAAATACACTTATAAAAGAAAAAGCATTCGGAGATACTAATGAGCTGTACAGAAGAGCTGGGACTGGAATCTTAAAATTATAGCAATAAAAATTAACACTTTTCTTCCTCAAAGTTTGTACCGCTTTCCAGCTGTCTCTGCATAAGAGCTAAATGAGCTAAATTCTATATTTATTGTAACTTTTAGATGAAGAAGTATCACACATAGACAGGCAAAGAACTTTACATAAAAATTCTTACAAGCGCAAAATTTTCAACAAGAAATTTTGAAATGTGATATATTTCCGCTAAGCCTTTACAAGACATTGTGTGAGACAAGACAGGCTCCTCTGAGAACACCTTAGCAAATACAGTCTTAATTTTGAAAGCGTTGCAAATGGTGTCATGCAGCTTTTGTATTTGTATTTATAAATTGCAGGAGTGCTTGAAAACAATGTTAACTTAAAAGAGCTCATGAAATAAAATGGAATACTTTGTAAAAAGTAGCCATAAAGTAAGCTCTCAGCCTCAGAGCAAAGTATCCTCAGGAGTTCAATGACCATGCTACTTGGCTCATTTGCTGATTGCTTATTTGCTGATTATTTCTTGATCTGAATACCTTGCCTTAGCAAAAAGAATTAGATTACAGTCTCATTTATCTACCCTATAACTATAAACAGCTAACTGATTTCAACCCAGTCATTTGAGTGTACAAATACAGAAAAGCCTTTAAATGCTCATACATTCCTTTCTATGCTCGTATTCCAGAAAACTTTGCTAACATTTTTCATTCCCAAGAAGTGCAAAGATTTTTACAGATTGTGAACAAAGATCACTTTGCCAGCCCGTAAAATAGTTTTATGTGAGGAAATGCAGCGGCAATACTCTTCTGTTTCAGAATTAGGCAAAGGGAATCTTAATTAGACATTGGGATAGTATCAGCTACTTACATAAAACAGAATAAAAGTTTATAAAGGATATAAAAATCTCCTGCCTCAGGACATTAGTCAAGCAGTAATTAATGGGTTAGTACAAAGATACCTCTGGAGCTATTTTTTCATTTCCCCCCTCATTTGCAGCCTCTGAAAGCCAACTCAAGTGAACAGGTGTAAATGAGTCCAGCGGCTCTAATGAGACAAATGAAAAAGAGGATGGAAGTTACAGCGAGGATCACTAGTTTGGAAAAGAAGCTTTGTGAGAAGAAACAGCTGAATAATGCACTAGTCTGTGTGAGAGCCACCTCTGCTGCTTTCCCCCCGCCCTCCTCGCCCCACATTTTGTCATAGATAACGAAGGTGAAGCAATTAGGCATGTCGATTCTTAACTACCCGTAACCTATTGCTAGCTCTGCAGCAGGGATGAGACTATTATGTACATACTAATACAGCACTTTTCCCATTTATACAGACCAATACATTTTTAGGATCAATTTAGCTTACCGTTATAATGCAGGAAAGATATGTAACATGTCTTCTCACTAAACCAAACAATATATATCTGAAAATTTTTTGTATTCATCCCAGCATGTATCCTTTCTATGGGGGAAACACAGTGTATTATGAGAACTTTGATATCAGCTATGGCTTGTCTTCGGTCCAGAAAGGGGTGTTGCTACACAGAGATGACTTTCTCGCTGCAAAATCCTAATAACAAGGCACAGATTGTAACCACAGTAAAACTAAATGAACTTAGGCCTACAGTCCTCACTTGAAATTGATTCTGGCTACTTATTTTCATCAAAAGCTATCATTCTGTCTCTACGAGCATTTTACAGCAAGATAGCTCTAAATCCTGCAGAAACACCCCCATCTGCACTGAAGACAAAGCCTGTGTGCACAAATGGAGCTGCCAATAAATTCAATGCAAGTTGCATACAAGCCAGATTCTCAGCTGGTGCCAATTGGCATAGCTGCACGCACGTTGATTGCAAGCAATATGATGTCTGTCCCTGCCTGCGGTGGGGCATGTGTTAATCTGCAGCAGGAGAGCACGCGGCACACAGGACAGCTCTTGCAGGGCTGTGACAGAGCACAGCGAATTAACTGTCCGCACAGTTTGATGGTCACCCCATTTTACCCAGTAGCACAATAGTGGCTAGGGCTTCCAGCCAGGTTTAGTTCCCAGCTCCGATTGAGAGGATCAAAACCTCTCCCTGACTCCATTAACTATCCCTTTACACAGTCTGATGTGGTGAGTAGCTCTCAGCTTCTCCTATTAATGTTGCTCCATAATGCACGTTGCAATGGTATATGTGCTAGGTTAGAAGAAGCGGGGGTGTGGATAGCCCTGTAGCCTGGCTGGATACACAAGGAATGTAAAATACAGATCTTTCTGCTCCTGCTCCAAGGTACGGCTTGAACAGAGAGCAGAGAATCTGGGGCTTTCACAGTGACTTTTAGCTGACCTAAGCGCCCATTGCCTGCAGAAGAGAAATTCTCACCTCCCTCCCTGAACTCAATTGCTTTGGGGCGTCTTTTACCACGCGAAGAGACGCTGTGAGCAGGACCGTAAACATTTTATGAGTTCACAGCAATTTTTGTCAGTTAATACACACAGTAGGCAGCCAGGGCTAACAGGAGACAAGGCTCAGCACGGGAAGACTCACTGCCCGTGATACAGGCGCTCCACAAGTGTCTGCCAGCCAGGCAGCTGTCACTCGCATGAGCAAGTGGCAGTCTCCACGCTCCCTGCTGGAAATGCCTGAACCTTGACTTTGCTAAATTGCTCTCATTTTACTTCTTAGGGTTTTGTACCTTTTCACATCAATATTTTTCTCTTGAGGATTTATTTTATTGCTCAACAATATCCCTTCTGTCTGTGTTTCTACTTTTCTTATTTTGCATGTCTTTCTTTCGCTTATGTTTCCTTACAGCTCAGCACCAACTTTTTGCAGTAATGTTGAGCTGAGATCAGACAGCTGAGCTTCTAAACCCTGGGCTCTGGATCACAGACAGTTAAAATCCTGGACTGCAACGCTTCCATCAGCAGCAGCGCATTCACTCTTTCCCTTGCACCAGCACTAACCCTTGAGCAGCTGTACAGCAAGTCTGGAGAGAGGATCTGATGTGGCTGAAAATGATGCTTTTTTTCTTTTATGTAGACCTAGTTTGCAGCTAGGCCACATTTCTGGCCACACAAGTATTAGCACTAGCGTTAAGGACGGAGAAGAGCAAGTATCCAAAGACAAGGTGGAGGGAAAACAACACCATACCTTTAAGCAGCAATGTGCCTTTCTCCTGTCTCTACCAATTATGAGACCACAGGTCGAGAACAACCCACCCGGAAAGCCCGATGGCAGGTTACCTGGGGGAACATTCAAGGGAGATGTGAACTCTCCTTCCCTTAGACAAAACAGGGAACTGAGCTCAAGTCTTTCAGTCCTGGAAAAGTTCCCTCAATATTGACCTACGGACTATAAGGGATACATTTCCCTCTCTTCCCCTATTTTATGAAAGGGTTCTGAACGAAGTCCCCCAGAGCCATTGGTTTCTTTAAAAAAAAAAAAGTCCAAAATGCAAATGAGGCTTTTCATTTCAGGTGGAATGAAATGTTTTATTAAATCTCTCTCTCTCTTTTTTTTTTTTCATTTAGACAAGATAAAATAAAGTTTCAGCTTGAAATAAAACATTCTCCTCCATTTAGCAACCAAACCAACAAATCAATTATTCATGGAGTCCTGTGCTGCAGTGCTACTCCGCTATGTATTTTGTAGAAATTCCTAGTTTGCCCTGTTCTTTGTTTTATGAGCAATGTGTCCCAGAGGACAGTCTTAAGGAATTATTTGACCTCTAGTGTGCCTGAGATTTTCAGTAGGAATATGCTGATGATGCCTACTGAAATGGAAGAAACATAAGAAAACAGATTGCAACTTCTAAAGTGTGAGGTTATTTCAGAGCACTAGTTTGAGACCATCCTTTGGTAAAACACTTAGGGACAGTGTGATTTTTCCATAGTAATACCTTCTCCTTGGGGCACTAGGAGAAAAAGAGCTTTCTGATTCCTTATTGCATCTATGCTGATGCTTCTGAAGAAAGATTACACGTGGACTTCATCACTTTTTAAGATAACTATTTTTTTAAACTTTTACTCTGGCTTGATTTTAGAGAAATACTTCTTTAGAAGAGAAGTTTACAATTCTGAACCCAGGTCCTGAGAATAATTGAATAAAGACTGAAGTTACGAAAGAATTTATTTGGCAATGTCTCTTTTGGTTAGATCGTAATTAAAATTCTATGTGGCCGATGCATAAGGGAAATATTTCTCAAAAAAATTCTGTACTTTAGAACCCAAAGATTCCCTTTTAAAAGAAGGCAGGTCTCAGGTCTACAGTACAGCAGATGTGGACGTGTAATCTAACAAGGCTGAGTTACGACAGTTGAACAGATTGCCACTAGGCACCCGAAGCTCCACAGCTGGCCGGTTGTGCCCTCCTTGCTTATTCCAGTGATGAAGAAGAATGTGTTAGATTAAGCAGAATGTATTGCAATGGTGGGGAAAAGTAAGAAGAGTCGCTTATCATGACCCAGCTGCTGGGCAATGGTTCCTTATGCCGCACTGATTCAATCGTTCCTGATTGTACACCAATACATTTTGAAGGTACACATAATCAGTGCTAGAAGCTCCACTGACGAGTGGTAACTTTCTGAGTTGCCGTAGCTTGTTGGCATCTCATCATGCATAACTTCAGATTCATTCTCAAAAATAACACAGGAATTTATGCTCTCGTTGCCTAAAAAGGCATGTGTGGGCTTTTCAAAAGCATTTCAGAATATTAGGAACTTAAATTCTATTGAAATCAGTGAAGTATTTACATTTGATATATAACTTGTCCTAATGTATACCTGCCAAATTGCTTCATCTTGTAACTTGTCACACAACATATTTCAAGATGCATAACAAGATGTTTTACAACCTTAAAGTGTTTCTGTTTGTGAATTGCTTTACACTGAAATAATTTTAGATGGGTTCTTACTCAATCTGATTAGTTTTATGTGCAGCAATTTGCAAAGTTGCCTATTTCTGTGCTCTTTTGGGGAAAAAGCTTTCCATATAAGATTACACTGAGAATAACATTACAGTTATTTTTTCATTATATTCTTTTGATTTCTTCCTTTTCCTCCTACCATTCTTTATTGTATTTATTTATTTGTATTTATTTTTCTTTTTATCTCTCAATAAAGCAGAAAATAGAGGTGTAGAGCAGCCATTTCCACAAGAAATCTGGTATTTTGCTTCTTGGTCTTCATTAGAAGACTTTCTGCCAATATACAGCTGTATAAGAGCTTTTTGGAAACCTTTGTAGCTTTCTATTTATGGGAGACTTCACCTGACTCAGTGCCATTAGTGTAGACTTTCAGATCTGAGGTAGCGTCTGTTTTATAGTTTTTAGAGAGAAAGAGGCATTGAAATAGAATGGGTTATTTTAACCCGAAGTGCACATCTAAAATAGGACAGCTAATTTGTGCCTTAAAATGCCTAATTCTTTCTATTGACTAAAGAGAGCTGATGGTGACTAGCTCACATACAGGTTTATTCAGAGCAGGCATCCAAAAATGACATGAATTGATCCTATGCTTTGCATCTGTGTGGTTTAAGGCATAAGATTTCTAATAGGTCAAGTAGTTGTGCAAATCTCCTGGAAGAGGTTTGAGGTTTGATGTATGCTGTGAACACTGTGATCGTGCAAGTTGTTCCCAAGGTCTTGTTCATGTAAAAAAGCAGGAACCATACAAGGTTTGTCACTGCTGCTAGACCTCTACCACCCCAAGCTTCATCCAACCTGCTTTTGGCAAACACATGTTACTGATCACAGAATCACAGAACGGCTGAGGTTGGAAGGGACCTCTGGAGATCATCTAGTCCGATCTCCCTGCTCAAGCAGGGTCCTCCACAGCATATTTCCCAGGATCACATCCAGGCGGGTTTTGAATATCTCCAGCAAAGGAGACGCCACTACCTCTCTGGGCGACCTGTGCCAGGGCTCTGTCACCCTCACAGGAAAGAAATGTTTCCTCATGTTCAGATGGAACTGCCTGTGGTTCAGTTTCTGCTCGTTGCCCCTTGTCCTGTCACTGGGCACCATGGGGAAAAGACTAGCCTCATCCTTTTGACATCCCCCCTTCAGATACTTGTACGCATGGATGAGATCGCCTCTCAGCCTTCTCTTCTCCAGGCTGAACAGGCCCAGCTCTCGCAGCCTTTCTTCAGAGGAGAGATGCTCCAGTCCCCTACTGATCAGCCTGATGATAAGGAATTAGTCACATGCGCTGTCGCAGCCTCCACAGCTACAAAAAAATCCTTACCATGAGTGTCAGTTACAAGTAGCCAGTTGAAATGAATTACTGCTAGGCTGGTAAGTAAAGGTTGTTTCGTACTTTTGGTGGTGGGAGCGGGGGGAGAAGACTTCTAACTTCAATCATATAATCATACTGAACGAGATATATTTCAATCTCGTTGGCCAGTAAAACACTGATTACACATCTGATGCCACAGTGCAAAAATATGTCTCTCTGAAAAAGATTGTGAGTATTTCACACAACAAAGAAAAGCGTAGTATGCAGGGAAACGTTACGCAATATGTTACACAAAGCCAGCATAGCATGGAGTGCATTATTTCGTAGAATATTTTTTTATGGTACTTCTAAGATGTTTGCAAGTCATCTGTTTAGCCTGAAGAAAAACCTCCTGAGTGTTACAAAGCCAAAAGAGATCTGTAGCCTAGAATTCATAGGCTTTTCACTAACACCCCCGAACAATTTATAAGCCAGCTAAATTTCACTCCTGATGGAGCTTGTGGCAAGCTCTACTGATCAGAATTCTGGCTTCTTCTGCATGATGCATTCTTGCTAGCCTGTTCATTTAACCCTTGCTGTGGCGCATTGCACAGCGCTCCCATCACACTCACGCACTGCCACTTCAAAAACTCCTTTCTAGTAGGAAGAGAGTAACTGCATGGTCTTAACAGTTTTCATATTTGGTTCATATTTGGAAAGATGGACAAGGTTTTCCCTTTTCTGGTAGAGGGTTATTTTTCCAAACCTAAACAGGCACTGTGGAGGCCATGGAAACTGTGTTCCTAAGTGCTCTTTGTACCTCTGATAATCCCTCCTCTATTTTTAGCTGGCTGTGCCCAAGGAAATATTTTTTTTTCCCAAGGAGATGTGTTTCATAAAACTCACAAAGATATTTCCTTCCCGGGTCTCTAGCTCTTTTCAAAAAAGCTTAATGAACTTTCTTTTTGGCCAAGAGCTTCAAAACACAGCCCACCCTCCTTCCCTTCGATGACATTCAAATGCTGTTTAATCAGTCAACAAGTAAAAGGGAGCAGAGCTAAACAGAATGAAAGAAGCAGAAGAGGAAATGAGAGATCAAGTTCTCTAGCTCTTTTCATGCTTTACTCCAAAAATCATCAGCAAGAGATTGTCAGATTGGTTCCAATCTCATTTAATAGCCAACTACAGAAGTTCCTTAAAGAAGCCAGTAGCGTTCAGTAACTCTAGGCACAAAAGAGCATTCAGGGATTTTGTTTCTCAGTTCAAGGAAAGTGTTCAAAATCCTTTCTGATAAGATCATTCTGTAGCTTTAATTTCTCATTAGAGCAGTTTTCAATAAGTCTAAAGTCAGTTTTCCATTCAGTCGCATCTTGTGAATACAAGTTATTGTGCTGTTAAAGTGTCTGTTAATTTAAGAGAACATGTGGTATAGTTGTGTGTGTTCTCTTGATCCACTTTAGATAAGTGTGCATTCCCTCCCTGGAGCATTATGGGATGTGTTTTACTTTGCTCTCTCTCAGATGGGGCAGCTAATAGCTTGTCTGGCCGTTAGACAGACAGGTGCCAAACAGTTCTCCAGTAATATGTGCTTGTTCCTAACTTGATAATAAACTGGGGAAAATTCATATGTCATTAAATAAAGTGGCAGAGGAAGGAAGAAACACAATATGTCTTAGGAACTCAAACCTGACCTATCAGTGAGGCTGAGCTCAAACATATGATTAGTAACATCGAGTGCTACCTACTGCTGTTATGCAAACTATGTCACGTTGTTGACTAAGAAGAGACTAGCTACAGACAGGATGGTCTTCCCACTTCAGCTTTGGGGCTTTGCTATGGGAGGGAAGGAGTGAGGGAAGTGTGGGATCTTGATTTCCATCCCCTGCACCTTGTACAGCATGAGTCAACCTCATGGCATGAGGGTTGACTTCAGCCTTAAAGACACAGTGGAAAACATGGACCAAACACAGGCTCTTGCACAGAAGCACACTCTCCTTGCTAAAGATTCATGATGATTCCCTAATCTGACCCCTGAAAGAAAAAAAGGAAAAACAGCTGTTCACAGTATTTCCAAAATACGGTGGTTGCCATAAGGCACTCAGCGAAGAGTGAGACTGAAAAACAGTAGGGCACCACTCCGCATACCCACCGGCTCATATTTGTGTTTAAAGGGGAGAAGACAGGGAATGAGATATCTAGCAGTTCCTGGATAGGATGGGAAGTAATGTCAGTATTACATTTAGCTTAAATCATGTGCTTTTTGCTATGTACCGCTTCCATGATCAAATGCAGCCTGCTCACCACTATTATTATTTACTCGTGAGCAAGTGCAGTGAGCGACACACACACGTTGAGTGAAGCGAGATCATTCTTAGAAATGGTAGAGGCTTAGACCAATGGGTAGCTGAGCATCCAAAAGTCTCAGATGATGCTGAGCTTTCAAAAAAACTCTCTTCTCCCAGCAAGCTAAGACTCTCAAAAAAAAAAAAAAAGAGAGAGAAAAAAGAAAAGAAAGAAAAAAGAAAACAAGACCACCCCAATACATTAGTTTTAACTTGATTGTCCTCGAATCTCAAGGTAAAATTTTGAAATATTATGCTGCACCTACAGTAATAAACTCAAATGTTCCCAGAAATCATTCCTGAGCCCTGGACTAAGATCATCTTTGCTAATTCAGTGTTAGACTGTTCCCTGGCTGGCATATGGACTTTTCACACTAGCAGTTTCACTGAACAAACTGCAGACATGTTCTGGACAATTTTCATGTAGTCACTCTCTTTTAGTGGTTAAGACCACCAAAAGCAACTAGTTTAAACGCCAAAGGCTAAGGTAGCTAACTAGTGTAGGTGTGAGTCATTCCAGGCCAACTGGCCTCCTTGCCCAGCAGTATTCCCCAACATGTTTAACTAAGTAGTTTAGATATAGATAATCTGCTATACTACTACCTAAACTACTATAGATACAGTAGTTTAGATAAGGTCCTAATTTAATATTTAGGCATCAAAATAAAAGTAGCTTCATTCTCCAAGGTGCAGAGTACTCCAGACTCCCACTATGGTCAATGACGGCTAAGAGCTTCCAGCACTTCTGAAAATGAATCCATTATAGTTTGTGTAGAATTTTAGAAGTCTGAAACCAGATTTGGAAATTCTGACCAAGCTCTTTGTGACGGCTTTTAATATTGTATGGACTATTCCCATAAACCCTCTGGAAAACACAAACATCCGTTTGTACACAAAAGACCAGTCTGATACATTTACACTAGCAGAAGTTGAATGTGGCTGAAAATTGGCCATACGTAGCATATGAAGTACATCTGAATCTTAGCTGCAAAAGGTAGTAGCTACAAGGTCTAAGACTGTGGGATAATAAATACTAAAACAAAGTAGAGTAAAGCCTTTGCAATTCAAGATTTGCCTCTGTTTCTTGAAACAGGAAGCAGGTCATGGCTATTCTTTTTCATATCAGATAGTATCTAAAACATGAAAAGGATTTTTGGATTTCTGTCTATGGCTGTTGTTAATCCCTTTGAAAATCCTCTATTTCTGCCTTATTTCCAAGTTGAATGCAGCTTATGCAGAGACCTCACAGGGAACTGCAGAATGGTTATTTGCTACAGATACACTTTAGTCTTGAAAACAGCATAAAACCAACCAAAATGAAACTCAGGTACATTTTTAATCTGGTAGCCCATTTCTTTCTAAGGTTTCAGTGTAAATAATACAGTGATTTGTTAGCATGATTGTGTTGCAATGTGATCATTACACAAAAACACAGCATAGCTTACAGAACTGATAACATTTTCTAAATTGAAATTTAATTTAGACCTCTCTCTTTTAAAGATAAGTTATATGTTTGTCACCTGGGTATTAAATCTTACTCTCTCCCTAAACATATCTTTCTGAATTATCCTTATTAATCATTGTTGTCACAGCAAAGTGACTGGATGCAAAACAATGAGTCAGCAGTGATTAAAACAAATGATGAGAGAAGTGGAACCACTGCATGGACACCCTGTTTTTAATCTATAAAGACGACTGATGTTTACACTGGGAAAAAAGCTATCTTGGTGGTCTTCATCTATTCTTCAATCGATATCCCATCTGCATCTTAAAAAGCAAGCTAGGATCTGTCTCCCTCTTCACAGGAGGGCCTGGGATGTTTATGACGGAGGCTGCCAGCTGCCTTAAAGTGGTGTCATTCTGCTGACTTTCACAGAGCTACGCCGCTTTAGGCCAGCTTAGTATCTCAATATGCATAACAGAGGTGTTAAAGGGCAGGATAAAGGTATGTGAAACACCTGTCTGCAGCAGCTGTCGCAAGAGCCCACTCCATCTCCTAGCAGTAAGTGTTGGAGGATGACTCAGCTGTAAAAAATAAAGATTCTGATGCTATTACTTCCTCCCCCCTCCCCAAAGAAGAGGCTTTTGTCTTTTAGTGCTTGTGACTAATGCTGGACTGACACACAAGCAGATTCATTCCAGGACTGCTACAGCAAAGGTGCTTCTTTCGGCACTTGTTTCCCTCCGTTTCAACGCTACCATTCTTCAGTCCTGTAGCAGTGAAGTGAGATATCACAGTGCTGCTGCATTATAAATACATGATTCAACACTGCTTTACTCTGGTTTAATACTGGTATAGCTCCATTGAATTCCAGCCCTAACTTTAGGGTCACCTGAAAATGCCTAAGCCAGGTGTTATGTCATGTTTTACCTGTTGTAAAACAAAAGGAAACACTACCTACTTTTCTCTGTTCTGCACCAGGAAGTCTCCACAGTTTCATGTAAATACGATGCCTTTATTATTTCAAATAGTAAATCACGGATAGGACAGGTGCACCAAGCTGGAAATCTGAAGATACGAGCAGACCTATGTGTGCAAAATGTTTCAAAAATAATATTTAAAATGTGAGACTAATTCTCTGCAGTGGAAGAAAAAAAGTAATTGCTGAAGTGTTGGGGTGAGATGGGAATCATGGGAATTATCACTCACAGAAAATTAACTGCAATAGTGTTTTGGAAGCACACAGGACATGAATATGAAAGATCAGTCAGACACAGGACATGAATATGAAAGATCAGTCAAAGGGGCTGGAAAAGTGATCCAGCAGAGCTATATCAAAACCCAACATCCTGGTGGCTACCTTTGGAAAATACAGTCTTTATGGTTTTGTTTCACATGGGCCTGCTGTTGCACGGGGTGGGTGTCCTGGTAAAGAAGGATACAAAGCAGGCAGAGTTATTGAATGCCTTCTTTGCTTCAGTCTTCACTGCTAAGGCCAGTCTTCAGTAATTCCAGACCCTGGGGACAAGAGAGGAAGGCTGGAGAAAGGAAGACCTTCCCTCGGTGGAGGAGGATCAGGTTAGAGATCTTTTGTCCAAACTTGACATCCACAAATCCGTGGGCCCTGACGGGATGCACCCGCGAGTGCTGAGGGAGCTGGCGGATGTTATTGCTAGGCCACTCTCCATCATCTTGGAAAGGTCCTGGAGATCAGGAGAGGTGCCTGAGGACTGGAAGAAAGCCAGTGTCACGCCAGTCTTCCAAAAGGGCAAGAAGGAGGAGCCAGGGAACTACAGGCCTGTCAGCCTCCCCTCCACCCCTGGAAAGGTGATGGAACAGCTCCTCCTGGAGGTCATCACTAGGCAAATGGAGAACAAGAAGATGATCAGGAGTAGTCAGCACGGATTCACCAAAGGGAAATCATGCTTGACCAATGTGATAGCCTTCTAGGATGGAATGAGTGGCTGGGTAGATGAGGGCAGAGCAGTGGGTGTTGTCTCCCTGGACTTCAGCAAGGCTTTTGACACTGTCTCCCATCACATCCTTGCAGGCAAGCTCAGGAAGTGTAGCTTGGATGAGCGGACAGTGAGGTGGCTTGAGAAGTGGCTGGATAGCAGGGCTCAGAGAGGGTGGTGGTCAGTGGCACGCAGAGTCTAGTTGGAGGCCTGTAGCTAGCGGTGTCCCCCAGGGGTCAGTACGGGGTCCAGTCTTGTTCAACTTCTCCATCAGTGGCCTGGATGAAGGGATTGGAGTGCATCCTCAGCAAGTTTGCTGATGATCCAGAACTGGGAGGAGTAGCTGACACACCAGAAGGCTGTGCTGCCCTTCAGAGGGACCGGACAGGCTGGAGAGCTGGGCTGAGAGGAACCTCCTGAAGTTCAACAAAGGCAAGTGCAAGGTCCTGCACCTAGGGAGGAAGAACCCCATGCAGCAGGACAGGCTGGGGGTTGACCTGCTGGAAAGCAGCTCTGCCGAGAAGGACCTGGGAGTGCCGGTGGACAACAAGTTAAACATGAGCCAGCAATGTGCCCCTATGGCCAAGAAGGCCAATGGGATCCTGGGGTGCATGAGGCAGAGTGTTGCCAGCAGGTGGAGGGAGGTGATCCTCGCCTTCTCCTCAGCCCTGGTGAGGCCTCACCTGGAGTACTGTGTCCAGTTCTGGGCTCCCCAGGACAAGAGAGACATGGCACTCCTGGAGAGAGTCCAGCGGAGTGCTACCAAGATGGTGAGGGGACTGGAGCATCTCTCCTCTGAAGAAAGGCTGCGAGAGCTGGGCCTGTTCAGCCTGGAGAAGAGAAGGCTGAGAGGCGATCTCATCCATGCGTACAAGTATCTGAAGGGGGGATGTCAAAAGGATGAGGCTAGTCTTTTCCCCATGGTGCCCAGTGACAGGACAAGGGGCAACGAGCAGAAACTGAACCACAGGCAGTTCCGTCTGAACGTGAGGAAACATTTCTTTCCTGTGAGGGTGACAGAGCCCTGGCACAGGTCGCCCAGAGAGGTAGTGGCGTCTCCTTCGCTGGAGATATTCAAAACCCGCCTGGATGTGATCCTGGGAAATATGCTGTGGAGGACCCTGCTTGAGCAGGGAGGTCGGACTAGATGATCTCCAGAGGTCCCTTCCAACCTCAGCCGTTCTGTGATTTTGTGAAATGAACTTTACTGACAGGACTCTGCTTATATTGGCATAATTCATTTAGCCACAAAAAAAATTCCTGCACCAGCTAAATCCATAAGAAAATTTCTATTAACTTAAGAATTAAGTCATTGCATATTTCTTCAAACAGCCATCTCATCAATGGTATACGAGAATATAGAGGTGTAGAGCTATCTGGAAGTCAGGCATTTTTGATATGCTTGCCTTAATTTGTCTGGAGAGTTACAACTCCATTTCCAGATGCAGGTCAAGTAAATACGCCTTATTTCAGAAGACAGAGAGGAAGGTCAGTTTATGCTGAAGTAGGCTAGAGCGTATTTGTATAGAAGAAATATTCTCTAAAGAAGGGAAGTTTTCTCTGCTGGTACACCTGCATCTTTCCCCAGTAATATATACGTGTGATATAGCTGCACTTCCTAGATTTTTATTTCTGCCCAGTTCTTTATGATTGCCTTTATAGAAGAGGGGAAAAAACATCTCATAACCAAAGAATAAAAACAATAGCTTCATTGTTGTTTCTGTCAGTGCACATAAGATCTATCAGCTACAAGAATCTTCTTGAAATGAAGAAGAGATCAGAATAAATTATTTTCCAAATGCTAACTGGTTTTACAATGTCTTTACAGAATAGGAACCAGTTGCAGCTAGTGCGTTTCCCCTTCATGATTTGCAAAAGTATACCCAGAAAAATAAACTCGACACTCTTGGTACTGTTCTGTAAGCAAATGTAGTTTTCAAAGTGTGCTGTGCTGCTGATCATTAACTTTAATGTCATAAATCTCTTTTTAATTGCTATAGGGGTCTGCAAGATGGCCTGCGTTCCTGACTTTAAAAATCACCATGCACTTCAACCTAGTACTGAAGTCGCCTATTCTTTCTGGAGAAAAATGCATGCCTTGAGTGAGAGGGGAGCTGAAGAGTCCTGGGTACAGCAGAATCAGTGCATATATACTCTGGACTTGAAGAGCTTATACAAGAGAGACCAAGTATCTCTTCCTGGATGCTGTGGGTTACAGATCTAATTAAATTAATATCCTCTAATTAACCCCTTCTAATTAACTAATTAACCTCCTCTGATCAGGGGTTAAAAACAAAATAGGACTTAATCAAAAAAGAAGTGCAAAATTTACAGGAACAGCTGCTTTACATAGTCACCTATAATATCCAAGTTCCTATAATATCCATGGGATTGCCCTATGGTCTAAAAAGAGAGGCTCTAAATGCTTAGCTAGCTAACGTTAAACTAAGATTAAATAAATTACCTATTAAAACTAATTAAGGACAGATTGTGCCCCACTTCCCTTAAGGGATGGTTGTGATTGTTATCCTACTAAGAAACATCTTCCTCTGTGCTTTCTTAATGATAAAGGAGGAGGAGGAGGAGGAGGCTGTGTCATGGGCCAACGCTACGCTGGAGCAGTATGTTGTTCCACAAAAATGCTTCTCCTGGGCCACCTTGCTGACTCTGAAACCTGGCTGGAGGTCACTGCTGTTGCAGGCCCTTCTGGAAGGTGCTGCGGTTCCTTTATGCCCAGTAAAGTCAATGGGAAAGCAGGGTGTGCTGGGCCACTGGCAGAGATGTTCAACGCTTTATGGAAGTGACTCTCGGAGTCTCTCACAGGAGATCCCAAAGCCTGTGACTTGTGTTTGAAGGGCAAGAGCTTGAAGGTATTTTCCTTCTCTGGGTACAAGCTCTGTAAGACAAGAAACATGTTGTTTTTCATGCAGCTTTCAGCTGTAATTCAGAAAGGAAAGGAAAATCACTTTTTGCCATTGCAGTCCAAAGTATGTTCAGCCTAGTAACTCAGGCTGCGTAGCTGGGGAGGATTTTTTTGTTTTTGTGAAAATACTCAGAGTCGTCATGACTTATAATACAAAGCTATTCACAGCTACTAACAGTATCTTCTGCAATCGAGCTCCTAAAACTCAGACCTCTGAAAACCAAGAAACAAGAGAGCTAGATCATATACAAACGTTATATACCCAGATAACCTTTATTCTGCTGAACTTGAGTTGAGTAATAGGAAGGAGAAACCTGCCAGTACTTTGTCTGTATCCAGTATATTAGCAAGAGCTGTCCTGAAGGATTATATGGAGAAATCAGGGGAGCTGTGACTTTGATGTGAAGTGATTCAGGCATCTTCCGCATATGTGGGGAAAGGAAGAGCTGCATACGCACCTTCACAGAGAGTGTGGTGCCTCATTTCAGCAGTGTGCTGGATAGATTGTGTCAGAAGATTAGCATAATTTCTCTTTTTGTCTTGGGGATTATCATCCGTTAAATGCGAGATGACTGAAATGTGTAGGTTTTAGGCTGGGTAAATGGAAGAGTAGTGTTAGATAGCACTGTGTGCGAAGGGTGAAGGGATTACAAAAGGAAATGGAAGAACCATAAACGTTAGCAGATGTGATACTTTTTCAGAGGAGCATGAAAAGTATTTTACAGCAGGCTATATTTTCCTGCTGTATTCAGTTCAAACATGGGGAGCAGGTCCGTATATCGTAGACACAGAGCATCATTTAAAGACGGCAGAATTAAGGTTCTGCGAATGTGTAACCTCAATTTGGTTTAGAGGTTTGAGGTGAGCGAACTCCGTGCTGCAGAAGGACGCAAGGTACCATGGGCAGCCTCAGTGCTACTTACCAGCTTCTGTCAGCTTCCTAGGGAGGGATGTTTGCTTCCTCTTTTAGTGTTGTTTTTAACTTGTGTTTGCCTGATTTTGATAGAGAAAGCCTGAAAGGGTAGCAGAGTATCGGAGTCTATTTTAAGAAGAAGAAATATTTCTCAAACAAGATAGCAATTAAGCACACGGTTGTTTTTAACAGTTTTGCAGTGAGAGGCTACTGCTACCATGTTTGGATAAAAATGAAGGATACGATTTTATTCTGAAATGTTCCTTGGTGTCTTATATACATTGTTAACATGGATATGCTTGGAAATATATATTACAAATATATGTTATGAATATGCTTGGAAATGTTTTCAAAGGGTTCATGGGACCACTGAAAAAATTGCAAACACAGTCTATGTCCTCACATATTAGCACTTTTATTCCAAGGTGGTAACAATGTGTGGTGACTACAGGTGTGAAAATCATCTCTTTGAATATGATTCTCTCAGCAGAATGATAATATCCATGGATATAAATATAAATGGGGGAGGGAAGCTCCAAAAGCCTCTGAATTGCTCTACTGATATCACCACTATGCAGCAGTGCTGGCATCTGAGAATCTGTGATGTGCATTGAAGCATCTGTTCTCAGCTGCTCTATCCAAGCACTATCTTTAGAGTATATTTCAAGTACCCTTTTTTCACTCTATTCCCCATACAGAGAGACAAGACGAAACCCACATAAGAACAGAAGTCCTCAGATTCGTAGGCATTCACAGAAGACGGGAAAAGGAATGCTAAAGCCTCTGTTAGATTGACAGTTGCTGGCAACTCACACACTCCCAGTGCGAGAGCACGCGGGAGCATGCGGGAAGCCAGCCTCGTGTGTCCCTAGCTCATCAGTAACTTTTAGGCCTCATGCAAAAATAGAGAAGAATAAAGTCTCTCCATCTATCCTTTCTCATTCCTGCTTAGGGCAGGGCCCCCTAACTCAGGACCGATAAATCGTTTTGCCTGTACTCCCGGGTGCTTCTACCCTTCTACCCTCCTTGCCAGCGTTTGTATTTATAATTCATTCTTATTTTGAAAAAAAATTCCTTAATTTCCCACTGAGCTCAGATGATATTTTTCGCTCCCCGCTGTCTCTACCCCCTTCAAGAATATTCAAGGTCAACCAATATACAGATTATAACAATATGAATAGCTTGTAACAATAATAAGATTTCACTGTCCTTTTAGTTTAACGTGAAGGAATCACATTAAGGGAAAAAAAAAAAAAAAGAAAGAAAGCCCACTGTGCCATCCAAAAAGAGCGTATTTATTTTCAGGCATTGAATATAAAAGAACAGTTAGCTCATTTGCGTGTGCTTTAGTAAAGTGAATCTCCACTTCTTAAAAATACAGCCCAGTGTTACCAGTAAACTAATCTGTAGAAATCCAGAAGCTACCAACTCAACTCTTCACTTAAAATTTTGATTTAAAGCCCATAAATGTTAAAGGAAGACTTTCAACCGACTTCTAAAGGGGTTTGCATCAGACTCTCACAGATGCAACATTTCTGGCTCAGTGAAAGAAATAGAAGCCAAACATGAAAATTAAACCACTTAACTGTGGATTGCGGACGTAAGAAAAAAATAGCATATTAAGATGAAACATGCCTCTTCCTCTAATATGTAGAGGAACATAAAAAAGAATAGCAATACTTTAACCCTCCAGTGAGTTACGTATTTAAGTGCTAGTATATGCTTAAGTGGCAGACATTAAGATATTTTCAGACAAAAGACACCATCCTGTCATTTGGCACCCTATTGCTAGAGCTGTCTTCTGCTTAATTCTGGTCACAGCACTTTTCCTTTGGTAGTGTTCATGTTGTAAAGTCACCTTGGGAGTCTCTCATACAGCCTGATCCTTTCTCGCTAGAAATATTTGTTCAGTGGCAATGGATAAACTGTGGGGTACTTGCAAGGCATTATTCATAATAGTGAGAAATGAGAGGGTAAAAACAACTGTTAGAGAACTAAAAGTAATGGCCACCCAGTTATAGTTTTTCAATGTTATGAGTTCAGCTTGCTGATAAGAGCGAGGAATGAAAGCTAATACCTCTGCACCTATTTTTTATTCAAATTGAAGACATACAAATGAAAAATACCATACTCCAGCAATCAGATTTCTCTATACTCTGAGAATGATACCACAGCTCTCTAGGAGGTAATGAGCTCCTCAGAAACACTGCAGTTTGTCAACTGGTACGGTAGCCATTTCCTCATTGACCATAGGTGCTGGGAAGCTTTCACAGCTGCTGCTCAGTCTATTAGCCAATACAATGTTACAAAGTGTACTTTCATGTGGATTGCTAAAATAAGCAAAAAGAAAAAAAAAAGCTTTTGCTGGTCTGCTCTTTCAAATAGTAAAAAAAAAAAATCTTTTGTATGGTTGAGGAGGGAGGAGAATGTGCATGCTGGCCCAGAAAAAAACTATAATTTTTTTCCTGCAATATCCTTCTCTCTTAAAAGTTCTTCTAAGAAAAGCAGAACGTTTCAAATAATACCATGACTGCCAGGGCTTTGACTTTAAGGAAAGTCAAGGACCTTCCTTAGGAATGGAAGGAAAACAAAAAAGTAATAAGATTTTGTTGAAAATTCAGAATGGAATACTGTTCATTACAATTATGCTGAAAGCTAGGTGGAGACAGATGACAACTACGTAATTAAAAATAGTTCATGTAAGCATGATATATTTTGACTTTCCTCTCTCCATTCTCACATCAGAAAAAATTAAGTGTGTTAAACTAACAGAAGATTGAAAGGGGACATACTAACCTTTACATACGTAAAGTAAAGCAATCTATTGTTTTCCTCGTCTTCTGGGAATGGGCACGAAAATTGCAGGATTAAATCTATACGAGGAAGACTTATTTTAAACTCACAAAAATTTTCCAACTATTACTCAGGAAAACAGATTGCCTAGAAAGACTGTTGAATTTTCATGACTGAAGAGGCAGAAGAGAAAGGTTAGTTTAGGCAAACAGGGATAAGGGTTAGGGCAGAGATGGGTAAATGGCTGATGTCCCTCTGAATTCTGCTGTTCTGTAATTCACCATTCATCGCTTTTTGTTTCACCATTCATCAGAGCTCGTATATATTTGAATGCCCACGACCTCCTTAAAACTTATTAAGCTATTTGTGTTACCATGAGATAGAAAGTACTTACCAAACAGAGACTGCATCTCCACCAGTTTGGTTCATGCAGCCCAACTACATCACTACCATACACAACTGGAAATGGCCCATTAGTGATGAGCTTGGTAGTTAATAAATGACCAGACAATGTATATCTATGGACTAACTTCACCTGAAGATTTTAAAACAGGATGGAGCATCAAGCTTAAACAGATTTATGGAAATTAACAACTGTGGTTATTGTCCTGTGCTATAATGGAGGTCAGATTAAATGAATATTGTTCGTGGTTTTCAGCAAATCATGACCCCACCAACACTTGGTGACCAGGGGAAGGGCAGAAATGGAAACTCATGAAGAGCAGATAGGCATATCTGCCTGTTACATAGCTGGACTGTAACTCCAGCTGATCTTTTTTCTATTCATTTCCCTTGTCTTGACCAATAAACAAGCAAAGTTGAGAAATAAAACCGTGAGAAGGAAAACTTGCCGACTAATGAACTGGATTTTTTCTCATTCCTGACCTTACTGGACCATTCCACCAGTTTAGAGGATCATTAATCAACAAATCTCTCTCATTTAATCTTTGCCTGCAAAATGAAAAGGTTCACACTTTGCATTAATGTCACACGCATAAATAGTTTATAAAGGGCTATTCAGTGAATAAGTATATGCTTGAACAGTGGTTTACCAGTTGCTCCAAAATCTCCTTGGTCCACAAGCTGCCTATAAACATGACTTCTTACCTCCTATTACCACTTTTTCCTTTCTATCATGCTCTGCTACTTTTATGCAATGTTTACTATTAACAATTAATTTAACATTTGTAAATATTCCTTCACATATAATATGACTATGAAAACTGAAAATATTGTATTTTAAGATTCCTTCTAATAGCAGGAAACAAAGACCTCATTTTTGCTCATACTTCTTGCTTAAGAGAAACAATAAAAAGAAATGTAACCACTAACAAGCATATATTAGTCTCTTGGTTTTATTTTTGAAACTTGTGTATTAGAGCCCACTTAATTAGATGCATAAATCCTGTAAATGATGTCAATGCTCATAATTAAATGGGACAATTGCAAAATCAGCTGCAGCACAAAATGTAGATAAATGAGAATGAACAATAAGGGATTGCTTTATTATAAATCTCCATGACTAACACTACTATAGTGATGTGGCAGAGAACTTATAGCATCTGCTTCATACATATGAAAATACAATTAAATTGTCAGCCATGAATTACTGTAGCATAAATATCAACAGAGAAAACTTTGACCTAATTATTTTAAGGTTTTTAAGCAGAAAAAGTCTTATTTCAGTATGCTGATAGATTCATTTTCTGATGCTTAAATAGCTTAATCATATCAAGTCTTTTAAAAACATATCTTTTATCAATGGAAAAAATACAAAAAGGGTCTCTGCTTTATTTCTTCTTGATTTTGGCAGACTATACTGTTTTAGAATTTGTTGCTGCTCAAAATAAAATCAAATAACATTAAGCGAAAAGGCATAAGCTCAACTGTAAGTTGTCATATCAATTGAAGCTGTAGTAGCTAGGCTGTTTTACACTAGCTCAGGATCAATCTCTTAGCTCAAAGTGCACACTATTGTTTCTTTAGAAGAAATATCTATCATCATGAAACAAGATGGATAGTTCTGTCACTCCGGTAGTTCACTGGGAGGAAGAGGAGTTTAGATAGAAAGAAATGGCCAAGGAAGGTTTCAAGTGTTTTCACTATCCATGCATTCAAATCCCACAGGTCTGACAGAAACTTTGACTTTGCTTGCATACATGCATACCTGCACATATGTATGCATATATACATATATATGTGTGTGTGTGTGTGTGTGTGTGTTTATATGTATTCCTCTTTTGTTGCTCCCTCTCTGAAACAGGTCAACTTTTGACCAAATTAATGTCTAGTCAGACTGTCGTGCTGAGGCAATAAACATCCGACAGATACTGTCTCCTTACAGATCAGAAGTGAATTTTAATATTTATCCCTAAATAAAGCTTGATGACAGATGGACTGTTTTTTTCCATGAATAGTAATTACAAGTTAGGTCCTCCAACTGGATCTGGCAGCCCTCTTGAAAAAACAAACCTCAAATAAAGTCTTTGCGCAGATGCTCAAGTCCCCCACCATAAAGTCTCAGCTGAAAGATTGACTCCTTCATGGGTAGCATCTTACAGTGCTCCGCCATTCAGTGCTTCAAAAATATACCACTGCTGATATCACATTTACTGCTGTGAAAAACATCTAAAGCACGATGAGATATCAAAAAGTGTTTGCATAACGAGGTCTAGGGACAAAACTAGGCAGTTGCACCAAGTTCTCGTTCTCCAGCCTGGCAGTACCACCTAACAGCATCTTCTGTTGTTTCTGGTAAACTGTCAAATCCATTGTCAGGGCTTAACAAATACTGATATTGACAAGGCATATTTACAGCATTGACTTGGTGATGTCAAACGGTACACAGCTAAGTGGGAGGGTCACATCCAGGATATATCCCTGCAGGCCTTCAAATAAGGTCTCTAAGCAGAGTCCTTCCTTTTGCACTAAAGGATCATCTCAGCCTGTCCTTGGCACTTGCCTGGGCATGTGGAAGATCAATGCCCTTCTACTCCTCTTCCTCCAAAGGCCATATAAAGGATTAGACGTATGGTAATCCGTCCACCCAAAGGAGTGCAGGCAATATACATAGGCGTGGCTACAATGTAGTAGTCGAACCGAACCAGGCTGCCCCTTAACTTTGGAGAAGGCAGCCCACTGCTCAGTCCTTTCCCCAAGCCTTTCTGGAGGGAGGTCAGTTCACTCAACCTCCCAGAGCTGGCCAGTAACTAGATGCCACTGACTTTCTATTCACCCAGACTTCTAAATCCAAACCTCTAAGGAGAAAGTCTGTTAGACACACAGGGTTTACCACTAAGGTACCCCTTAGCTGTGAAGGGGATAAAGTGTCAAGAAAGGTGATATGAATATGTGCAACAAAAACTTGCCAAAAATCCCACTGGCCTCCCCAAGCCTGGCACTCACCAAAGACAGTCTAGGAGAGGGAGCAACGTGGTATGTGAGCATGGGCAGGTGCCAGTGGTCACTCACTGTGCCCAGACTCAAAGGTAGCCGGACACAAGCCAGCTCTGGTTCGGAAGCTGTTTGATCAGCTGCGATTGCCTGGCTTATGTTTCAGAGCTGGCCTGAGCCCAGATGGCTCAAGTATCACTGAGGAAGGCACAGGCAACTGTCTGCCTATCTGCCTCCGTATCTGCCTACCCTCAGGCCTGATCAGGATTCACCAAGCTAGAGTCCAATATTTGCTGCCACACATGCTTCCCCCACTGACACCCTGCAGCAAGCCTTGTAGCTCACAGGTTTTGCAGCCTGTTTACAGCCTGTTGTCTTGGGTGCCATAGCAGCTGGCTCCAGCATGTATACATTCCCTTCTTTTGCTGCAGTGATAGTCTGTCCACATATATTAGCAGCTAATTTCAGTTATAATAGAGGATTTAACATGTCCAGCAAATTTTAGAAAGTTTCCTCTCTGTCATATAACTGAATTTGGAATCATTGTTGATTTTAACAGCTCTTGCTTGTTCACCTCTTCTTGTTGTACCTGAAATTACAAGTGATGCTAATTGTTAACACATGTAACAATAAGCTCCTGTCACTCTCTTCTCACTATGTCTCAAAGGCCTTGTGAGTCATGAATCCCCTTTTCCATTTTTAATCCAATGGCACCGGCAAACCACTAAAATTTTTACAGATCTGCTTTGGAAAATCTTACTTTTATCACCCCCAGAAACAACTACCCTGACAGCAGAATGCAGCACACACGTAAGTCTCTTGCCGCTGCCGTGCAAAGCCCAGAAGTTAGCTGGAAATACTGAAAAGGTGAGATCAAGCTTAGACATTGAACTGTAAATGTGAGCGGCTGCAAGCTGCTCACCTGAACTTTCTGGGAGCTTGGCTGCTGGAGCTGTTCTCTCCAGCAGCAGGGTAAAAGTGAGGAGAGGGCAGCATCTTAAACTACCACATCAATAGTTACCAGAGCTCCTCTGTCACAGCCATTCAGTACAAGATACATATACTAAAGCATAAAACCCCCAGAATCCCTCTCCTACGTGAATTTACTGTATGGAGTCTCGAATATAAAGTTCTGGTAGTAAGCTTTCAGATTCAAAAATATCTTTTATTAAATGGAGTACAATAACGAATCAAAATAATTTTCTGAAACCTTGAAACATTTAGAGTTTTTAACCCTTTCAGAACTCACTGACTTCTTGATAGGATTCACCTGACTAAAAGTAGACCTGCACGCAACATCTACAGCTGAGCCAGTCTTTTCTTTCCCTTGGTAGGGGAGAAATATAGTGCAATTCATCACATCCTCATCATACTGAATTCTCCTGCAGTTTTCAGTATTTCAATATTTCATTTACTTAAATAGGCCCTAGCTAAAGATTTCTTTAATGAAAGTAAAAAAAAAACAAATAAAATAAAAAAAAAATCATTCAGTACATATTACTTCATTAGTAGGTGAGCAAGACCAGACAGGAGAACTGTGACATTTCTGTTCTGGGTAGATTTCAAATTCACACCTATTATGATCCAAAGTTATGTTTTTAATTAAAGTGTTTTCTTTCCTAATAAATATTCCAAAAAAAAAAAACCACTAACAGAGAAATAATACAGGTGCTAATATTCAGTGCTAGTCAGAGCCCTTTTTGTTTGAGCTTTCCACGATTTGAATTTTGAATTTTGAATTTGATTACACTGCTGTAAACCACAGCTTGGTCCATAATGTTACTCAGAAGCAGTGCAGTCAAGAAAGCTGCATGAGCTTCACACCCAAAACTACAAGAACCTGTGTGCCCTAGACATCCTCAGATGTCACATTTTTTGTAAGTACTTTTGTGCTCTCAGTGAGTTCGGGTCGCATCTGCACTCTTTTCGACTGTTAAATTAGCCTATATTTTTATAGAATAGTGCAAAGCAGCCTTGATATTACAGAGTAAGAATCAGCCCCAGTCAGGATAACAGAAATGATAAGATACATGTATGTCAAGACACTGTATCGTTACTGTACTGTAGGGATACATCTCAGGATATATACGATACTTTTCAGCTCTTCTTTCTTTGGTAATGGAGTTGATTTAGGAAAGAGGCATTTAGGTAACTGGAAGTTCAGAGATATCTCTCCGTGACTCATTAATACTTTCTGTAGTCAGGAACTACCAAGTCTCTATCATTCATCTGTCCGGCAGACGTGTGCTCAGGAAGCACTCTGCTCCTTGGACTATTTTTAACAAACAGCTACCAGCACAGTGGCAGGTGATCACTTTCCATAATCCACATCCTTGGATTACCCAGCGAATAGCATCATTGTCAAACTGGAGCTTCGGCTTTTCAGCCTCCCCGAACCTTTCCATTTTAGAAGTGCCTTTCTTCCTAAGGAAAGAATATTTTTGCGGATCTGCAAGCCACGTTGATAGTGAGTTCAGTAGTCAAGGAGCAAAAAGCTGTACTGTGTTTAGGGGCCACCAGGACCATTAATCTCTCCAAAGGCGCTTGACATCACCCCTCCAGGACCTTTCCCTATCTGTTTTTTTTCACCCCCGAAACTGACTTTCTTGGAAGAACTGACTTGCTTCCCACTGGATCGATAACGTGTTGAACTATTGCAAAGGCTGGTCGCTCTGTAACTTTATAGCATTTGTACTTGATAGTATTCAAGAGATCTTAACTGACACAGATGAGGGGGAAAAAAAAGAGGGAAAAAGGAGCTCTACCTTTCAGAGTTTATCATCGCAAAATAAAACAAGAGACAATGAGTGGATCCAGTCAGGAAAACACAAGGAGACAATGAGCTTCCGTTTCTTTTCATGCCATTTCATTTCAGCTAGCAGGCTGAGGCTGAACGATGAAATAGTTAAATATTCTAGATTAAGCATTTATCTTAGAGCATTTGCCTTTTCACACATAAATTAAATTTTCCTATTTAATCTCTACTTTTCTTCTAATTATCTCTCTCCGCACACGCTAATGGCTCACAGCTAGCATCTCTCTTCAAGCAACATGATTAGGAAGTGTCTGTTGTTGTTGGGCTTTCTTTTTTCTTCCCTTTTTTTTTTCCTCCAGAAGATGATAATACTATTCACTTGCTTTGCAGAAGCAGTTATAATGATACATATGAAAGGCAAGAGTAGACAATTCAGATACCTTCTACTAGAACTGGGACATAACTTAGATACCACATTTTTAAAGACTACTGAAAATGAAATTTCCTGTAGCACTTATTCCACCTCAACACACGCCAATGCACATCACATTCAGGTGAAACATTGTGTGTGTGTGTGTGTGCGCGCGCGCATGTGATGTTTTGGAAGTGAATAACTGGTAAGAATTTATTATAAGGAAATACAAATTCCTTTCCTTCACGTTTTAAAGATGTGACTATCAAAATGGGTAGGAAGTGACACAATTTAGGCCAAGGGATGTAAATAGCATCTTTCTAGAAATTACATGGCAAGGAGGAATAAGCCACAGAGCTGGATCCTAAAACTTCTGAGTCTGCTTCGGTTGCATAGAAGGTAAATACACCTCTTCCCTAATGAAAGTTAGCTTTCATTCACAAATTTAACTGGTCTGAAGGTCTTCCTGCAACACTTCATTTTGTATATAGAAACTCATAAATATGTGTAAAATATATATAAATAGCAGTACAATAAAAACTGTATCACTGCCTTCTACTAGGAGGAATTAGACCTACCCACATGCACACAGTTACATATGGACTCAGCTCTGCCACTACCGTTAGTGTGAACTTTTCCATAGTCATAATATTTAGGAAAGTAACAGCCTTAAACTGACCAAGTGGACAGAGGTAGAGATAGATAGACGGGTACATACAGAAATACATACTCACAAAAGCACACACACATTTCTGCAAGGCTGTGTACCTCTGCATACTCAGAAAGTTTCCTGTGCTTTCTCTCAGTCTGAATACTCAGTAAAAATACCAGGATCCACCAAAAAAATTAAATAATATATGACCTACTGTTTCTATATCACTATGAAGTTTAATCCTGAATGTGGTTTTTCATCATGTCAAAAATATAGCTTCTGATTAACTTTCCTTCATATACATCACATCACAATGAAGTACTTCTCACTTGCACTTATGTTTCTCTATCCTAGCTCATCAGAGCATTTGGCTATCATTTGGCTGGATACATCTCCAGCCTTGCCAATTAATTGACGAAGAACCATTAGGAGACAAATATATCCTCTGCATTTAAACCGCTTGAATGAAAGGTTATTGAAGTAATAGCTAGCAACATAAAAGCCATTAATAAAATATGGGGTGGGGAGAGCAAATTACGAATTTCTGTTTCCAGTCCCCAAAATAAATTTGCTATTCAAGGTGGATTTAGCACTCGTGGTGACATAGATGAATGATGCTGATTAAAAAGGAGTGAAGAAAAGATTACCGCTTTAGCATGGCAACCGCTGGCATCATTATCAGTCTCATCTAAATAAAAAGTGTTAAATTTTTCAGTGGCTTCATAGCCTTGCTGTGAAATTGCAGGTGCCACTGTGCACTGGTAGTTGAGCACAAGATAAGGCAAAAATGGAGATAAAGTAGGTTATAGCAAGAACAAAAGTACTCAAAGAATGAGAATAGATGATAGTTCTGTGGCTTTAAATTAGGATCTTCATGGTCTTGCTCTGTGAATGCAATATTTGCATTGGTTCTGCCAATTATGAAATGTCCTTTACAACAGGAAAAGATACAATCACTTTGAAGGAGCCAATAACTGGCTAATGAGCAGAAACGTAAATTATCGAGAGTGCTTAATATTATCATCACTACCCAAAGACATGAGGAAGAAGCTTCCTAGAGAAGGAAGGAAGAGGACACAGAGCCCAGAAGCACCGTTTCTCTCTGCCACAGATTTGCAGGGAGAGCGTAGCTGTGCCTCTTTCCTTCTCTGCACTTTTCTTTCCTCTCCCACTCTTTCTGTCTTCTTGTCAATTTAAAATTTAAAGTCTTTGCAGCAAGACTGGCTCTCACTATGTGGTTCGTACAGTCCCTACACAATGAGGCACCAATGTAATGCAAATCACAGCATTAAATATTCATACAAAAGCTTCATAGTGTGACTGCATGAAATCAGAACAATCAGAGAACAGGCATAAGCTAAGAGCCTAGGTAAGATAAAGCACCGAGATTTCTATTACAATTGCAGCCTCATTAGAGGAAGTGTGCTGACATAAGCTGTGTTTTCACTGTCGTAAGCCCAATTTCATAACCATGTATTAGAGTTATGAGTTCTCCTAGCAAGCTGTAATGTTTTCACTTTTGACTGTGCAATCAAATATTGTTAGCTTAAGACATTTAAACTTTATAAATGGTTCTGTAATGCGTAGTCTTTTCAGCTATAAAGTTGTTCTTTAAAAAATAATCTGAGGCATTGGTCTCCAGAGTCAATGTCACCTAACAGCAAATAAATTTCGGCAATAAATTAGAAGTTAACTACATAACTGTGAGCAATTCCTTCAACTAAGAATTACTCATACATTTTCTCTCCATCTAATAAAAACATCACTAAAATGTTATGCAGCATTCCTGTTTCTATCTGATGCTGTGTTTCAGAAATGGTAAAGGATCTGCCCAATAATGAATTATTTGTGATGGTTTGCCAACACTTTGCGCTGAGAATTTTAGTTGGGATGTCTAGATTGATGCAGCCTGTTTAAGCAAACTTGCCTTACTGCATAATCCAGATAAGGAGAAAAAAACGTACATGTGAAAGGCTTAGTAACCCTAAAACACACAGTAAAATCAAATCCACACTCAACAAAAAGCTTTCTTCTGGCCTTTTATTGAATGATTGAACCGGTCTCTGGATATGTTATCTCTCTGTTTAGACTGTAATCCGTTCAAGGTAGCTTTTATCTCCTGTTCATCATGAAACATACTTTTCTTGTAAATTATAGCTATGAAAGTGCATTCTTACCAGATACTTCCCTACTGAAACTGCTGCTTTCAGAAGGAGAAAACAAGCCTGGTGTCCATCATAAGGAATCTCTCCATGGCAAAATCTATATAAATAGATTTTTATCGCAGTGAACATCAATTGATATCTCAGAGACTTGTCTTGGGGTTAATATTTTTCACTTTAGTACTTTAGATCGTAGGACTTCAGAATGGCCTTTAAAGGCAGACTTTGGACAACGTTGCCACAAATAACCAGTGACGTTCACACCGGAGGAAATGCTGTGGCCTGAAAGACAGGTGGGCATCACTGTCCTTTCTGTGCTGGATACAAGTATTACAGATTTCACCTGAAGGTTGATGCCATCTGACACGTACAGATGAGCATCATTTTAAGAGACAACAATTGGTGTTGTGTCTTAACCATTCTTTCCTTTTCACAGTGTTTGACAGGAAAACAATCTCACAGGTGCCTCATTGCCTGCAGAACCTCATGGTGTGACAACAGGACAGGGACTTGGAAAGCACAGCAAATAGAGCTAAAAAAACACCCAAACCCCCATATTTTTGTTATAATTAAGCACTGAATTTTACGGTGTTCTGAAATCTTATTGTCCACTGCAGGCATAAAAATTAACTGATAAACAGACATATTCTCAGAGCTCAACCCTGAGAGATCTTCAGAAATCTTTACATCTCTCACCTCAGCCTAGAACAGTTGAAAAAGGCCCTGGTACATACTTGCCCTCTTATGGCTTCTGCAGAGCCGCCTGTGTGCTCGGTTATTAACAACGAAAGCAGTACTTTCTGTTTCGGTGGCACTTGCAGCAATACCAGAATGTACAGAAAAACTTTTCTTATTTTGTTTCTTTAAGAGATTCATATTTACTTATTAGATGAAGATACACCTTATTGGTGGCAGCATGTAATGATCGTTATTACAACCGTGATTTTAATTCCCAGATATTTGTATTATAATAATAGCAGAGTAGTCTGACCACTGACCAAAAGTCCATGATGCTGAGAGCTTTACCAGCTCCAAAGCACCAGGTATTTCCTGCCAAAACCCCAGATCCATATGCAATCTAATTTTCCCCAAGCTATGAACATACGGACTCACCTCTGCAGGAGAGGAAAAGCAAGGCTGGATTAGGGAGATCAGTATGTTCCAGATTTGCTTTTGGGCTCCGTATTGATACAACACGTGGGAGCACTTCTGCTTTCCCTCCCTCCCTTCAGGCACCCTACTATCCACAGAAAGAAAATATGGGCACACAAGACGTGCAGCGTGGTCGGCAAAACCCTGCTCCGGAGCAGGCAAGTCTTGACGCACTCTCAGGTAAGCGCTGGCTAGCGCCCTGAGCCTGCGAGCTAGAACCATGCCTAGAACCATGTGTAGAACCATGCCTAGAACCATGCCTAGAACCATGCCTAGAACCATGCCTAGAACCATGACTAAAATCATGCATAGAACCATGCATTGCTGGCGTGCAGAGCTAGGGCAGGTTTGTATTGCTATCTTTAGGACTTTGAACTGACTGCCCAAAAAAAAAAAAAAAGAGAGAGAGAGAAAAACAAAAAAAGAAACCCTTTTTTTTTTTGTACGACCAGCAACTGTTGTTGCTACTGCTGGCTTCTAATTCAATAGCAACATGGGCATATTTCTTAAAAAGGAGAGGTTGTTTTTTTTTCCCTTGAGAACTTCATGTTCTGAGTGAGTTTATTCATGAACTGCGGAAACATCATTAACATTCACTCTGAGCAAAAGAACAGCTTTTACTGCATCCACATTCATGGGGGTTTTCACTTGGTTCCATATGTTGCCCATCACGCTGAACACTCATTCCCCCGGACTGTTTGCTCCCAGTAAACAGAGAGCACGTTCTGGTAAGTACAACAATGTATCTTGAGAACGCAAACAGTTTTTAGCTGCAAGAGAAACACAACACAAATGTTTTGAGTGGTGAAATGGAGACAGAGGACATTTCAACTAGCTTCAAAGGAGTTCCTGTAAAACGAGTGCTGACCTAGGAGGACTTACAGTAGCCTTTAATTACTCATGTAGGGAAGTGTTTGTGGCATAACGCAGCCTTGTAAATTCCGCATGTGGCTTTTTTAGCTCACACTGCGTAACTTTCCCCTCTGATTCAAGAGTGAATTTCCCAGCTGAAATGCCAAAACAAACAAACAAACAAACAAAAGCCAAGCTTTTTTCCCACACAAAACTGTACTTTGGAGATATGTTTGAGGACTACCACTACACTTAATGCTTTTGATAACTCTTATGCAAGACATATTTCTTTCCGTTGTATTTGCACGATAAGAATGCATTGAGCACACAGCAAAAGAATTTAGACATTATTGGAACTATTATATTTATTAATAGTGATTTCCACCAATCCGTTTCACTACTTGCCCTCAGCTTTTTTATACTGATCCAGCAGTCAAAACACAATAGTAGATTTAAGGGAAATTATCTTCCGAATCTGAGCTGTGAGGATCGCTTGAGTTCCATCTTCCTCTTATTTGTCAGTCTTACCACTTGGCAATTCATGTCGCCCAAAGACAGCTGTGTGATTTCCCAGGTATTCCTTGCTCTGATGGAAAAGATACATTTTTTTGTCTCTTCTCCTCATGTTCTAGAAAGCATGCAAGATTAATCTTTAGAGCATTTCTAGCTTTACAGCAACTGTAAATGATGTCAGTAGACAAAGGTGGGAATTGAAGGAAAACCTGCAAGGTGTTCAAATACGTCAATTCTGTTTCTAACTACAATATTACCCAGATGCTTCTATTCCATTCACTCACATTCGCTATGAAAAATCATGCCAAAAATAGACCCATAAAACGAAGCCACCTACAAATAACCCTCAGATAAATAACCAGAGACCAGATTTTAAAAAATATTTAGCTTTCTAATGATTCTGACCGATGGACCAGCATAAGCCTTCAAAGTTCTTCACATCCCATCCTCTGCTTGAATTTAGTGGAATAGCTTTCCAAATCTGGCTTAATCATCACATGAAGGTCACCATAAGGTCTGTAAGTGGTAGATAAGATATAAGAATGATGCCTGTAAGATCCCTGAATGAAGTAAACTAAGGTTTTTTTCTGAACGTCTAAAGTAAGAGTAGTTCTTAAACGTTCTTCTCGTAAATAAATAATAAATCCTACATAGGTTATCATTTTTGATTGGGAAGGGAGGATTTAAAAAAAAAAACACCTTACACTATGGTGTCTTATCTATTATTTTGAGGCAAACCAGATGCAGCAGTGAAAGGGGGCAAAGGAAGACACCTGAAAGTACAAAGAGCCTGATAAGTACCTGCAAATTCAGTGGACGGTAGCCAAGCTGAAGCCAAGGTATCGTAGCAGTTGATGATTAATACCACTAAAGTAGCTGAGATAGCCATGGACATTTTCTATTTTTCATAGCTTTATATTCTCTTTCTATTTCCCACGGAAAATCATCTACGTGGGAACCAGCTGACCAGGCGCCTCTCGGCTTTCCCTGTAGGAGGTCAAACGCTGAACGCAATGTGGCTCCCCACTACCAGCAGCTTGCGCACCGAAAGCCAGTTTGCCAAAAGAAAATCTCATCATATTCTGATTTCACTTGGGTCCCAATCATACGCTTGATTGCAGCATCCCATCTATAACATCACTCATTTCTCCAGAGCTATGAAGGCTGTGCTGTGTAAAGCTGTGCTAATTTTTTTTTTTTGATAGCTAACTGACAGCTTACATTGCACACTGCCATGTAACGATAGCTCTCCCAAAGAGAGCATTGGCTTCCCAATCAGTTCTTTCTCAAGCATGAAGATCACTCATCTTAGCCAAAATATTTGTCACTTGTATGCTTTCATAGCTCCTGAAGGTCCCAGCCACCTCCAAGGCCACTTCAGGATAGGCCTACACAAAATATATTTTTAGAAGCATGTTTTAGTCACAGAGATGTCAATTTAAAGAAAAAGAAGAAACAGAAATATGGAGGAAATCAGAGCACTGAGTGGAAAGATCATTTGCAGAGCTGAGAGGAGGACTATATCTTCCCAGTTTGAGTGCTTTGCCTTGCTCTCTGAGTCATGCACTTTACCATTCAAAAAATCTCCAGCAGTTTAAAGTAAGGGCAGTAAGCCTGGTGCATGGGAAGACGACTGCGTGGCTGGCTGTACAGGTGGGAAGTGGGGTAGACCGCTTTGGCACGTGTGCAGCTTGAGCAGCTGATATCTGTCATGCACCGTCTGGCACAGGCAAAGTTGGTAGCCTGCCCCCTTCAACAGTCTGCTGGCCTTGGCAGCAAGTTTCCCTGTCTCTGCCGAAAGCCAGCCTGCACAGCTCAGCTATCATAGAGACGGGCAGTAGTACAAAATCCAAAGGAGATGGACGGTTATGTTCTCATTTAGATTTGTTGTTGCTTGCCTATGTATCAAGCTCCCTGATAGATTTGGTCTTGAGTTATTGTTGCAAGCCCTCTGGATGACATTTCTGTCTCTTTTGTAACTCTGTTTAATACCAACTCACTCGATATGTTTTTTATATCTATAAGAATAAAATGAAATGTTACAAATTTACCTAACAGATGATAACCCTGCTCAGCCATTCCTCCTGATGTAAAGAAATTGCTCATAATTGTAATGACCGGCATAAAAGGCCTTCCTCAGTGCAGATGGTTCGGTGTATATACAAAAGCACTTGATTTGCTTACTTTTACAGAGGAAAAATACGAAGCTGATAGAAATGATACAGTTGAAATGTTCACAGACTGTTGGAAGATGTAGACCAGCTTCACTGACATTCCTGCAGGCTGTGTGCAGTTGTCAGCAGTCATAACGAGACCAGATTTAGCCCTTTAGCTACTTCTCCATCCTGTGACCTGAAGAATATCCACTTACTCACAGAGGCAGATTATGGCCGCTTTATCTCCCTGGCCTTTTAACAACTCTGTCCCGGGTTATACCACTGATATTAGCGTTTTTATATCCCAGTAGTACTGTAATCCCAGATTTACATCCTAGCATGGTCTGCATACTCAAAATGCACTCCTGAAAATCTAACTAGAGAGCTCCAATAAAACCAAGTCTTCTCTTTTCTTATACCTTAAAACTTAGTCTTTAAAAATAGTCCCAAAAGTTCCCCCCGCTTTCTTCACAGCAAGCTTAGCAGCATGAAAACTATGGTCGTTTCAAGCCTACCAGCTCCTGTCAGCTCCACTTTCCCTTCCCAGATGGTATGACAGGTCTATAAGTAATGCCTTCAGCAGTACTGCTCTGAGGAGAATAGACATGTGTCCATTACCTGGGCAGATGCTAGCACAGGCTCAGCCATTTCGTGGAGTCCCACAAACCAAGTAGCTGGAACCAGTGCCCTATAGCCAGCTTGCATTTCCTCCTCCGTGTCTTTCTACCACAGTCAGGGCTGTTGCACAGCTCCGGGTGGGGACTTGGCCTACCTATTTGGCACAATCATAGTGACTTCAGGTGGCTATTCCTGCTCCATTGTGCGCTGGCTCATTGGGTTGGACTTACGTCTTCCGAGAAACCATTTTCTTACTTCCATAGTTCTTCAAATTTCCCCTTTTCTACCTCCTGTTGGGTGACAAGCCGCTATTGTAGACGAGGCATATAACCTTACCTTACATTTCAGCACATATATTACAATACAATTGTGCTAGAGTCATAGGTGCTGTAGGCACAAGCTTTGGAGAACAGGATCAAAAGAGTTATAAGCAATGAAGGCCTCATACTTGCAGCATACTAAATCAAATTATCAGAAATGGAAGGACAGGGAAACATCAGGAGAGAGAAATGTGAAGAATGAGATATAAGCTGTGATATTCCAGTATCAAGACTAGGAAAATAACCTCATTCACTAATAACAACTTTATATGGTGTTCTGATTTTGATGAGCACACGCTCACACGGAGATTCCTATTTACAGATGCCTTAAGACTTTTTCAAAACTCAATCCCTGAAAAGCAAAATTTTTTCTCCTAATAGACTATCCAACCTACCAGTAATTTCTAAGGAGGAATTTGGATCATTTGCACCTTGAACCTTTGTTTTCCTCCCTCCTGTTTTCTATCAATAGATTATGTATTTTTATCATGTACAGACCCCCTTATGTCTTATATTGGATTATTTTAGGCCTTCTTTTTGTTCTGTACATTTACAATTTCAAGTAAAGTTCTGTTTGACCTTTTATCTGACAGCCTGGCTTTCTTTACAATGATTTGTATGAATTATTTTCTTTCCCAGTTCGTACCTGGGGTCAGCTATGATGATAAACACTTGTACTGTGGCACAACCAGTAGACCTTATCTACCTGGTGCTAGACCAGCAGTGCCCAAACTCCTTGCCATGGCATACTACTTATCCTAATTCCCTGCCGTGATGAGTCATTTGACCACTTGCATGTAGGCTGAGCAGTTGGTCTCCAAACACACAATAAATCCTTTACCTCCCCAAGACCTTTGGCTCTACATGCACCAAACCGCAGATCTGCCCATTTCTGATGGACTCTCGCAATAAAGTCAGTGGCTGCCCACAAGCCAGATGAACCTTCATTGTGGCTCAGAGACCAACCACAGGTCATAGATTAGACATTCCTTCAGCAGCCTGAACGTGTAACAGGTGCATGTTACTTGTATGAGCAAGGGCAAATCCTATACATGAGATGACAGGAGTATGTAGATGTAAGACTTAAGGGGTTATAATAAAATTAGATTACTCAGCAAGATAAACAGGAAATTCAATACACAGCCAGATCCCATGGAGCACAGATTTCATTGCAGTACTGCTAGTATTGTGGAGGGTAGGTGGATATACTCTGCTTTCCTACTAGACAACACTATGGAGTGTCAGCACGGAGACTAATTTTCTCTGCCCCTCCCCAGGCAAATCCACCATTGCCCTATCGGTTAATAAAGCACAACCACCTACAGAAAGCTACAGCAGCCAGAGCAAAGACGGCTTACAGTGCCTACAGCACTGATTTCTATGACAAGAGCAAAAATAATGTGTGATGTGAGCACAACTCATTGCCCTCGACATTCATCATCATCATCATAATTCAGAGTGGGAGTGCAGTTCTCCACTACAGTTGTTTTCCGGAAACAGTACGGCTTCCCAAATTGCTTAGTTTTGGGTCAAAGGCAATAGATAAGCATTGCCAAGTTATCCACAGATTAACTTAGCTCTGATCTGGCCTCCTTCTCAGCCCAAAATATAGCCAATCTTTATCTATAAAGAACTACACTGAACTATAAACTCATCTGAAGGACTCTGAAATGCTAAGACATATAATTTTATTTTGATTTAATTTCAGTAACTATGATGAATTGTTTAACTATATAGTAACTGATATTCTGAATAGGCAGCAGTTATCAACAGAAGAGTTCGGAGGCTGAAATTAAAATAGCTGTTTCTTTCTTTTAAGGTAATGTTGAAGAATAGCACTAAAAACATTGATTTGCTGAATAACTTTCTGCTAATCATGAGATTCTCCATGTATATGAAGGAAACTTTATTCCCCTATACTTTTTCCTCTCTCTATATTTTTAAAGAGTTCTGTAGCAGGAATACTTAGCACTGAAAAATAATCGCATTCTGAAGCTATATTCTGCCATTTTATTGTCACTGAAAAGTATTCTGTTCTTTGAGTATTCTCACTGAAACTGTTGGGACCACTCCTGAAGCAAACAGCTTCTGGGTAAAGAATATCGTACAGAGGCTTGTTAAAATGGAAAGAAAATATGGATATCATTTTTATGACTTCCTGTTGTTTGAGTTTTATTATTATATTCTTAACATAACATTTGCACAAAGTGATTAGGTTTTAAGGCATCTATGGAGACCATCAAAATGACAAACGCTAACAAAAGTTAAGGAAGGGGTTATTAAAAGATGAGAATATTGAAATTCATATCGATTAACAGGCTAATCAGAGCAGAGAATACATGGATCATTACAGATTTCAATTCAAATTCCGAGGTTGAGATGCTTAATTTTTTTTTAATAGGCTCAAAGCAATAATATATCTTTAATCAAAGAAGCTCGATATTGCATATTATGTTGTAATAACATTCGGCTTTAAAAATTCACTTCCAAATAAATTAACAAACTGCAGACGTATTAAAACAAGTTTAGGAAGATGTCCTTTAGAGACTCCCTTTATTTCCTAGTTCTGCAACCAAAAGCCTTTGGAAATGAATAGATACACTTCACAAAGAGCTACAGCATATCATTCACACGGCATTCACATGGCAGAGCACTACAATAAAATTGAGATCCTGATATATAATACTAGAGATTTAAATTTCTCTCTAAAACAATGGCAAATAGTACTTTACATATGCTCATAAGATCAGATAGATCCTTTCAGTTTTGGAAAATCATGATTATAATCTCTTTTTGAACAGAGGGTACTAATATTATGGAAATAAAATGATAATGACAGTTGCTTCGTTATTATTTGTCATCGTAGAGACAATGGATAACACTTCTGAAAGTATCTACAAGGTCTAGGAGAATAAGTCCTGCAGATCATATGCCTGGTGTCTCAGCATTCAGTTCTGTCCCGGTGGTAGGCGGTCTCAAGTCCTCTTTATGAATGTGGGATCAAAATCCTAAAATGGTCAACTGTAAATGTGTGTTTATCTGTCTTGGCGTGGCTACACCAGAGTCTTACTGTGTGACTCTGAATTAACCTTTTCAGACAAAATGAAGCACACAGCCAGTCACTCCATCAAAACACAGAAAGAAAAAAAGATGTCATTTAAATAGCAAGATTTTCCAGAATTTACTGGGCAAACCTCACACTCCTGGATCTTTCCAAGCCAAGAATCAAGGTGGAGAGTGAAGTAGCTTAACTGACCTCCACAAAACTCTTTTCAGAGCAAAAATGAACTCTTCAGCCAGCTAAAATGGGAATTTAATCAAGTGCAATCTCTAAGCGTCATTTACAGTAATACCCTGGCTCCTGGCTATCTTTTTTAACACTAGCTCCTGAAGAGTTATTTTTCGTAAGAACACTGTGAAACAAAAAATTTTGTTCTTTGATTTATAACAACATGCAAGAAGCCGACATTTTCAGTGAACTCCGGAACCTCTTCAATTTTTATAAAGACAACATTAGGACTCTCCATGACTTCTTAGAAAAAGCAGAAAGAATAATTACAATTGACAAAAAAAAAACCTCAATATCTAAATATAGAGTATCACACTGTTATCTCACTCATATACTTTATTTCTCACCTGTTAAATTATACTGCCTGGGAACAGAGCCAAGGAACAACTGCTGGCATTGTCACTCTTTGTAAGGAACAACACTGCAGATATTACTTAGAGAACACTGGGCCTCCTTTTTTCAGTTTGAAATGGAAAAAAAATCTTACAAGCTGTTAAAGAGAAGACACAAATTAACTGTGAACTTAATTCACTGTTTTGTTCTTTGGGAATGGCCAAATCTAATAACCGTGAAGAATTGTTCTGGATGTTCAATATCTTGCTCAAGAAAATACCTTTCAAATAGATTATATCTGGAGGTTCTCCACACAAGCAAGTGTTAAGCACACATCCTGAGGAGGTAAAGTTTGTGTCAGGCAAAAAGGGAAAAACTAAACATTTTCTGACACAGAGTTCATTCTCCAAACATGGTGCAAGGATCGAAGTTAACTATAATGTTTCTGAACACAGCATATGTGAAAGTAGAACAAAAGGGGTCTGATTTTGCGTGTGATGCATCCATTTATGTTCCTGTAGTGACAGAGAAGGGAGTTTAAATGACTGTCCTGCTCTACCCAGGCTAAAGTAGCTGTCTGGACAGCAGGGTAGACTGTGCTGGCTTTACAAAGAGTGACTTTTTTCCAACACGTGCTGGCTATCATGCATCGCAATAGCTCATCTTACTGAAGCGAGTAAAAAATATCAGGATGAAATTTCCATTGTTTCTGAGCTCAACATTTTATGAGATATGAGGTGGCACAGAGTTTTCAAATGTACTTATTATAATGCCTACAATTCTTCAAGTTTTTCTAATAAATGTTAGGAAATAAACTGACACAAGACTGAAAGATTTGAAAATGAAGTTAATTTTGTTCCTTTTAAAATGAGAATCTACTTTATCGTATTATGTGCCAAAACGTTCACATTGAAGTTTCTGTGTACAGTATGCTTGGGTTATACGTTTCCAGGAAGGCTGAGGCAGATCAGATTCTCAGCTCTCAATGTGAACTGAGCACCTCACTTAATCCAAAGGACGCTCCGAATTAACTCAGGGCCTTACACTGCTTTGAACTTTTTGTAGTGAATGAATTTACCACACTGTGATAATCAATATGCAAATCCTGCATCTAACCCTCCAGTATGAAAATGTATCTAACCTCACTGACGAAAATGTATTAATAAGTCGTACAGCATTTTTGTATGAAATACTTAGTGCACAACCTAGTATAACAGTGTTGGGTGTAAAATCAGAGAAAACAAATAATAAACTTTTTAAAAGATTTACTTTAATATATACATCCCCAATCTGCATTATAATATAATATTAACATTCTGCTGTCATAATTATATTTGGGTTGTCTTTCAGATTTCCCAAGCTGCTTATGTAAGTCTTTCAGTTGTGTAAAGATGGAAAAGCTTGCAATTTCTGGAACGTCTGATGCATTTCTTAGCTCTGCAAATAAAACTGCTTTTGCATACAGTCCCACTGTGGATGACATTGTTTCACTTTTTAAACACAGTCCTAAATATCCACATGTAAATGGCCCTGCTTTTAGGAAGTTAGACGCTCAGATGTTCTGCAAAGACTATTTATCAAAGAGAAGCACTCCAGAAGATTGTAAACAAGCTTCAGACATAACGTAAATGTATTGCTGTTGCAAATACCTTGTCTTTGGTGAATTCTTGGCTCCATTAAAGACACTGGGAATTTTGCCACTGACCTGTCTGGGGCCAGTATTTGCCCTATTTCTTCTGTTTTAATGCAACACTATCTGGAACTTTAGTACTTCTCTGGATGAAAAAAAAGATCTTATGATTAAGGCACAGAGCCCCACTTCAAATATCTCATGCAAGCAACAGCTCTGCATCTTCAGTATCATACTGGAGTAACTGTGAAGGCCAAACATCAGTTTGCAGATCAAAAAGTTCGCTTCATGCAGCATCCCCAGCTGAGGGGGAATGCGAAGGACTTGGCTCCCTCTGCTTTCACAGCATCACAATTTGCAGAAAAACTGAGGTTGGTAGGGACCTCCCGAGACCGTCTAGTCTAAGCTCCCTGCTCAAAGCAGCATCACCTAAAACAGGTTCACGCCAGGGCCATGTACAGTTGGTTTTTGACTATCTCCAAGGACGGAGATCCCACAGGCTCTCTGGACAACCTATTCCAGGGCCTGGCCATCCTCACAGTAAAAAAGTCTTTTCTTGTGTTTAAATTTAATTGTCTGTATTTCAGTTTGTGCCCATTGCCTCTTGCTCTGTCGCTGGACATACTGACATCTTCTTTACTCCCTCCATCAGATATTTATACACGTTGATAAGATCCCCCTGAGCCTTCTCTTCTCCAGGCCAAACAGTCCCAGCTCTCTCAGCCTCTCTTCATATGGCAGATGCTCCAAGCCCTTAATCATCTTCATGGCTTTCAGTCAAGCAGTGGAACTGCTTGTCCGGAGAGTCTGTGTAGTCTCCATCCTGAAGGTTTTCAAAACCCAAATGAACAACCTGGTCTGATCTAATAGCTGACTGTGCTTTGAGCAGCAGGTTAACCTCAGAGGTTCCTTCCAACTTGAATTATCCTATGTTCCTGTTAGAAAACCACCAGTTAGTTTAGTTTGTGAGCTGTGTTGTGAACATAGCCTCAAGTTATCAGTCGTGAAAGCAAGGTGTATTACTCTTGTTCTGGCTGGATGATATCATTTGCATATCTTATCAATATGGTTATTCTTCAAGTATGCACGAAATCAGTGAATATAATCCCTCAGGAGATTCTCCCCTCTTGTGAACTGCACAGATGTGTTTATCTGTCAGGGACAATTTTAACATACTCCCTTCCTAGAGCCTGTAAGGTCTTGATTCGCACAAGCAGTTAAGCATGTGTTTATTAGAGCTTTATGCTGAAAGATTATCACATTCTACGGAGGCATTTGGAGATGCTGAAATTCTATCCAGATTCAAAAACAACATCAGCATTTCAAAATTTGTCTAGGAAAGAGAAATCTATGGAGTCCCTATCTAATCTATGCAACCATTCAGCAGCAAAGCAAGGAAGTCCTAAAATCACAAGTTTAATAGGCAGTGGAGCTACAGAGTGCGTCCCTTTGGAGGGCTGCCCTTTGATCAGGACTCAGAATGCCCCTTGTCTGCAGCTCTGTGATGGTCCAACTTCCATTTCATGAATTTTAGGCAGAGAGTTCTATTGCATGGTTTGTTTATTCCAAATAGAATAAATTACTTGAAAGTCACAAAAAGAAATAAATTTCCCCAAAGAGGTTTGTTTAAATTAAAACATTTCCTAGAGAACAGACCTTTAGATTGGAAAATAAGATAGCATACAGGCATAAAGATGACATTTCAGTTTAATTAGGAAGATCACTGTACAAATACTTGTTGTTAATATCAAAACAAGTCAGATTCCAAACTGCTGCTAATAATGAAATTAAAATAAGGAGCACAGATGAGGCACTGAGTTAAAACTTGGACTACTCTTTGCTAGTTCTGATAGCCAAAATTCCTCCCTGTACAGAAGATCAATACATTTTTCTTATATCACCGTGCACGACCTGAGCCCTTGTTTCATGTAGTGGGCAGGATCCTGGTATTAAAATTCAGAAATATGAGCTCTTGAACAGGTATTACTAAGATGTTAGAATCCTGTGCTGGTGCTTTACTTTTCTACATGGTAAAATGATAGTCTCACTCTCATAAATTATTCTATGACCTATATATGACAAGCTTAAAAAAAAAAGATATCATAAATGGAAAGTAAAAAGTGAATAGGTCCAGTGCTGGACTCATGCACAGGGAAGATTTTCATTCACTTAGAACAATTTAATTTACATTTACTTCAGCAAGGAACTGCTTGTGTCGTATTAACAAGCTGAAAATGAACTATATAGATGTATTCAGCAAAATTATACTGCATCACATTAAAAGGAATTAGAACTCATTGAACAGGATTCAATTAACAAGCAAACTGTCTCAGCAAATAGCGCAGTGGAATCTATCCAGCTCATTGTTCGTTGATTTCTGGAACGAGATATGTAGAGGGTCAGGGTGTAAGTGAAAAGCCCCAGAGGACAGTGGTCATCAAGCACTTACTCTGGAATTCCAGGTCACCCTTCTAACCACGGATTAAGTATGAAAATTCAACATTTAAAAGCTAATCATGTAGCCTATTCTCCCCATAAAGATCATGGCTAGTGAGAGAGCCCCTCTGAATGGTGCCTCCTCCCTCTTCGCTTGAATATCAACCTTAAAATGGTACGATGTGCTTTGGTTTCCCTGGTGGTGAGGAGAGCAGCTGGGACTGGCAGGAAAATGAATCTTATCTCACGCATCAGTATGCTGGCCAGTAGAGCTGAGTCACCACGGGGAGGGAAACATTGTGTGCTTGACTTATAATGGATCAAAAATGCACACAGAGGAGACCATGCAGTAGGTCATGACTTCTATCCCTCAGTTTGCTCAAGTCAGTGTTCACGGTGCTTTGTTTCTGATTTGCAATCTAAAACTGAGCTCTGCGTAAGAATTCGAACCAAAACCCAGCAGCAGCAGCACCAGAGACAGATACATGAAACAGGAATTCTCCAAGAGCGTTAGTAGTTTTTGTACACTAATTGATTAAAAGACTACTTCAACTCAAGTGTAATGCACAGATGGCCTCTGGAATACGATACAGATCTATTTTTTAAAATTTCCCCTAACTGGTCATTTCTGGTGGCTCTCAGTTATAGATGGGCTTTCTGGACTGACCAAAACTCCTGTGCAGTCTGATTATTATGTTTAACTCTGAAAATCATTATAGTGCCTACAACAATTTCATATGAAACATATTCTTCATCAGGCATCTTCAGATACCGTTCAGGACTGATTTCCTTTGCATTCAGAAATGTAATCAAGAGGAAGCTGGAATGTTAGTTGAGACAGATTTGTGAGAAAGTGTCCAAACTGCACTGTGCAATAAGAAATGAAGAAGCAGAGCTTCTTTAGGTATCATTTCAAAGTGATTTCCTGATGTAAGAGGTATCCATTTAAAGAATAATTCCCAGCCTTACAACAACCCTCAGAAAAGACAAACTGCAAAGAAATCCCTGTGTTTTGATGACTCTTCTTGTCTGGCTGCTAATACTGTTTTGATTTACCTTATAAAGGTAAGTACTAAGATATGGCTCCATCTTTCTACACATACATGTAAGTTCTTAAAAGGCACATCCTTCTTGGAAGTGTTTACCGCCCTCTAACATAACATAAACATAACATGCTGCATTTTTATTGATAGAGTATAAGCAGTATAGTCACAATGGGTGACGCTTACTGCTAACAATCTACAGTTTATCATGGACAGTATGATAGTCTGCTACTGAGGCTTATCTTGAATATACACTCTAATTCTTCTACTTGCCTGCACTAGGGCACTTTCTCACCATTTTAGCTGAGTCAATAGGCTGAAGAAGGGGGCAGGGACTAAGTTACAGACTGTATGGCAATGTGCTTGACGTGTTTGGATCACCACCCTCATCAACTGCCAAGTGGTCCATCCTTCTGACCTCTGCGGGAATCATGTTAATTGGAAAGAGGGAGCGAAGGCGTCATACACGTAAACCCTGTGCAGATTTGCCACCTACATCATTTTTATGCCAAATGACCACAGGCTCCCAAAGAGCCTTCTGAGACCTAGTCACGTGAAAGTATAGCAGATGGATGAATGAGGAATTTTCTAATGATTGGTTTACTATCCAAAAATACCATTTTTGGAGATAGTCACAGCCTGCAGGTTTGAGCTAATTTAACTAGTTAATTTCCACTGGAAATTAACCTATGCTGCATAGAAAGACTGATCTCTGACTTACCTTCTCTATCCCACTAACTGAAGAAAGTTAATTGGGAAGCTAGCTAGTTATCTTACATGCCTAGAGTTAAATGATTTCAATGTTCCCTTTCTCTAAATTGGAATGTTTCATGTTGATTTCAGTGAGATTTCACTTTTAGAAAGGAAAAGAACATTTTGACCTCCAGTGACATTTTGTTTCCATATTTAACTTTTGTACTATACGTGAAGCAAGTGAAGAAACTTTTTACAAATGGAATGCTTTATGTTTTGTTAGCAAAACAAAACCTTTTAGTTTTCTTTATATGAAATGTTTCGGTTGAAACTCAGGACGGTTTTAAAAAAAGATTTTATGAGTATTATTTTAACAAGCACATTGTTTTCATTCCATTTTGCAATGGAAGGACATATATCAGCGTCACATAGTTACTCACAAAATAGAAAAGCCTAATCCTACACAAATTCACTCAGCAGTCATTCACCTCCAGACCAGAAATAACTGCTTTAGTGTAAGCCAAGTTCCTGGGACTGTGCAGTGGAAACTCGATGAAATGCATTGGCTTGAGATAGATACAGAGGAGGTCAGATTAGATGATGAAATGACCGCTTCTGGCCCTAAACTCCAGGAAATTGTGCAGCCTGTTTGGGGACTGAGGCATTGCAGTTTCCATAGCCTGAATGAGGGAGCTTGTGAAGTCTCAAGCCACATGAGTAAAGCCCAGCAGCTAATTAGATTTTCAATATGCTCACCCTTTGTTCTAGGTCAAAACAAGGAAGGGAGGGGGAAAGGAAAGACTCAAGGCATATTTTCAGGTTTATAGGGTAGCTATTTCTTGGATTTACGTGCTGCCTCCAAGCTACTGGTGCAAATCTGTCCCTGATCCTGAAGTATCAATGAATATCTGATTCAGTTGCTGAAATAATTTCAGAAATATCTGCGTAGAACATCAACAGTTTGAATTTTCACTCTCAAGCAGCATTGCAGCCACCAGTGACAATGCCGCTCAGCTCCCAGAGCAATTCGTCCAGCCCGCAGCCCACATCAGCTGCCTTCTTTTTGAATACCTTTTCATACATACCTGGGAGGAGGCTGCAGATCAGATTATTTGGTCCGTCTTAAGCCTTGTCCTTATCACCCTCTTTCCTGAGAGCTCTGCACAGCCTTCTGCGCTGCATGACCGTCCATCCCAAGTGTCTTTTAGCATGTGTCTGTGAGTTCAGCACATCATGACTGGATGTCCATGCAGGCACATGTCAGAAGTGCTCGTGGGAACAAAGATTGTCTACATATCCTCTCACAGGACCGGACTCATGCCCATCTTCTGATGGAAGAGACCAGAGTTTTTGGTTATGTGATAGACATAAAGGAGGATGTAGGAATTTGGTCAAGGTGCCTAAGGTATAGTCATATGATAAGAAGTGCCTGCCTTGAATTCCAGGCATGTGCTGGGTACAGCCTCATGCTATATTCCACTCAAATGGTATTAATGCAGTTTATATTTGGCACCCTCTTGCCAGAGCATTTCGCACTACAATGCTAAGGTAATTTTGTCGTGCAGAGCACACACGGACAAACGTTTTCACAAACTGAATCAATATGAAACATAAGTTGCAGGGGTATATATGTTCAGGTTTGATGTCTAGAAAAGTCATGGAAACCAATGAAAAGACCTGCCACCTGGTTTCATTCAGGAAGAAGGAGTCACAGGATGCAGGGATCAAGGACTTCTTCCTGAATGAAACCAGGTGGCAAACGTTCATGTAGCCTTTCTTGATCATTATGTCGGGACGCTGGAGGAGCCTAAGGGAGCCCTGGGACTTGCAAGTGGACAACAGAGGCTGCTGATCTGTAGGAAGAGGAAGGAGTATCCAGCAATTAGTGAGGTGGTTAATCAGGATACCATAAGTCTGGGTATTTGAACGATTAGATCCCAAATAATGGGATGCATTAACCCTGCTTCTGATCTTGTCATTGCAAGCCCCTTACTCAGTATTCAGATATTTAGCTGAAATTATGGGGGATTCCATGATGCGGCTATGGCCTGTTTTTTGTAGTGTAATGCCCTCTCTTCCTTCTTCTTTAGTTGCCTGTGAAAGAAAAAGATTTAGGATCTTATTCCCCTCCATCTTTTGGCATTGCTAGATAAAGATTCTCCTACTTTCAAAGTCTTAGGTGACACTGGCAACTGAAAGACCTGAATGCACTTTCAGCACAGAGAGAACATAAATGATTTTCTATTTCAACAACACCAGGGAACAGAACAGGGTCAGGTACTGTCATCAATTCATTTTATTTTTTTTTTTATTTATTTTTAAACTAATTCACAGAAAGCCATAAAATACTTTTGGAAGAGGAAGCCAAATTCAGCTCTGCCTCCACCACAATTCACTGGAGTTGCATGTACCGGAAATAAGGTGGAAGATAACTACCTCACTCAAAACCAAGACTTCTGCCCCCAAGCTCTACAGACACGATTCGTCTCCCTCCCTGGGAATGAACAAGAGCTAGACCCAGTTCACATTCATGAGCACGCCTGACATATGACTCAACAGGCACTCATGACGTGTTTAAGTCATGTGCTGAAGGATACTTTGGATGGATGAATGAATCTGTGGTCTCACAGCAAGAGCCCTTTGGAAAATGGAGAGAAACTGCCTCTGCCAAGGCATGTTTCATCTCATCTATTTTAGACATCTACCTTAGAAAGAGAGGAATCACACCCTGGAGGTTCCTGTTCATCTTCTTTTATTATAGAGGTACTGAAGACTGGCAATTTCTTACATAGGCATCTCCACTGGAGAGGTCTAAATCTGAACATAGGAATTTCTCCCTCACCTTCTCCCCACTTCCCTCTCCCACAAATATATGGTACATCTCAACTTACATGTTACATCTCTGTAAAGACAAAGGGCTCACTCTTTTCATTCTTTTCACTCCTTTCTTTTTTCTTTTTTTTTTTTTTGCACACTAATCTCCTAACCTGCCCCTCAAAAGTTGAAGAATAAAAGATGATGCATCGTCTTTTGTTTGTTTTATTATAATGAAAAAACAAGCAGTTTGTTCCCAAGGTGTGATTTACACTGAAAAGCGTGCAGCATTTTCCTTCCTTTATTGGGTGTGCCAACATTTTAGGAATAAATCTAGCAAATGTGCAAAGTCTAATATCTGTGTTTGCAAGTTTAGTGCCTTTATATAGACAAGTTAACTCAGTTTGCATCAGCCAATTTATTTCTTGGCACCTTCTCAGTTTTGAGGTAGAAAGAATGTTGTTTCTAAAACCGTCTACTCTTATACATCTTCGCATGCCTTAATTCCTCACTCCTTCTCTTTCCGTAGCCAGTAATTGTTTTTAAGTTGCAGGGGTTTTTGTTGTTGGTTTGCTTTTTTTTTTTAATGGTGCTGAACAAGTGGAAATTGTCACAGACAACAGAGCTCAGTCATTAACAAAGTTAAACAACAATCAAGGCACTTTTTTTTTTTAATCTCAAACTTCTGTTTTTACATCAGAACTAATTATTTCAGTTTAGATCCTGGCACATTCACCTTTAGAATGGAAGGGAAGTTTCAGTGAAAAACTTGCACCTTTATAAAGCAACTTGGCCTTAAGTCATCTCTCCCTAAAACATCAGAAGATCAATACTGCACAGAGCCCCAGTGTACTGGATTATTGTGAACATCCTGCTGGCTAGAATTCAGCTTTCCATTTAATTGTGCTGTTATTTAAAATTCTGCTGCACCGGCAGAAGAGCAAGAGAAACCTGATAGGCATTTTGTAAGGTTATGAACAATGAAAACTCTAGATAAATGTCAGAGAAAAGATAGTAGGCCATAAATCATCAGCTGATGGTATCAGGTGAAATAGCCTGTTCTCTCCCCTCATCTCCCCAGGGCAAGCAACCCTAAATATGCTAAATGCTGAATTTATCAGTGACGCAACATTGCCACTGACACTCAGATATGAGACCATTTTGGCAATGATGGAGAATTTTTTTCTTCTTACAATTCTTTTGATTTTTCTGGGGATGAGATGTCTTAGGTGACAGATAAAAATAGGGCAGAGTGGTGGTGAAACTTAAAAATCCAGCCTAACAATTGATTGCCTCATATCTACCTTCAAAAAAGTTGTGAAACTGATCTACTTATAGGACAAGAGTAGGATCATTTGTTCCCGGTGTCTCTTTGATAATCACGGATGCTAATGGTATCTCTGGAACGTTGTCTTGTCAAATTACTGCACCCGAAGTATTCAGACTGCTCTGATACTGTCTCTCTGCACCTAGATAGGCCTCGACATACGCAAAGCAGTGAGAGAGGAAAGCCAGAGCAGCCTGGAACCAAAGGAAGAATCATTAACAAATGTTTCCAAACTAAAACAATTTTCCTTTTGTCTCCACATTTTCCACTCCATTTCATTCCACAATGACAGGGGTGAATGTTATCCTCTGGATTTGGTAGCAACATCCCATAAAATGCAACACTCAAAGAAAAAAAAGTATTCTATTTTTACTTGAAAACTGGAGTCAGATTTTTCAGAAGGAAGCTAAAGTATGCCTGCCAAATAACGAATCCTTGAAGGCACACACACAGCCACAGCCGTGCAGAATATACACATGAAGCGCTGCCAAAGCTTATGGTTTGAGCAACTGGCCTACTCCTCTTCCCCTTTCTTCCTCCTCCCGGACTGGAAATGCAGCTCTAGGGCTTCTTTCCCACCCTGTGACCTCTCCGTGCCAGATTCAACCATATGTGATGGGAGGGAGCGGGGCAGGGCGTTCAAAACAGGACGATTGCCACCAGCTACTGTTTCTGGTGACCACGCTCTGCCCATGCTGGGGAGCAGAAGCCTCCCAGAGGAGAGCCCCGTCCCCAAAGGAGACCTTTCAGAAGCGTCGCTTCTCAGCAGCCCACTACCTCTGCAGTTAAACAGCTTAGGCATTTAGCCAAATGTGAAGCTCTTCACATGCTGAAGGTCAAGAAAGACCACACAGTTGGGAGCATCACCTTCCTGTTTGTACACTGTGGATGTTTCAGCGTGCCCAAGGATTATGTTCCTGTTTGCACCCATCTATTATGAGGGGAAAAAATGGCTCCCTATTGTTGAAACTGAGAGATCTATGTGAAAATAATTGCTCTTCTGCAGTTCTCACAAGCAGAGCCATGCTGCATGTTTGGGGTGGGAAGTGTGACTCAGAAAGCTCCTTCAGGGAGCACAGAGCAGCTTGCACCCTGGCAGTAGATGTAATGCACTTTGAAATAGCACGGCATGCACACATGCACATACTCCACTGCATAGGCATCATCAGCTAGCTGCAAAAGCCAGACCAAATAGCTGGAGGTATTAGCAATATTACCCTCCTCTAGCTCTGGGACAATGGTGACCCGCAGGGCTGAAACTCTGGGTATCGTTATTCAGAAGAGGCTGCCCTGTGGACTGCAACAGGGTCAATCCCTATACTACTTGAAACGTTGACTGTTTGAGACTTTCATTTTAGTAGGGTTTGAACAGCATCCAACAAAGTTAAAACACAGATGGGATGAAGTGAACTTGGATTAAAATTTGGATTTCACACTGCACATATGCATACACAGCACAGTGGGTCCTCTGATCTGAGAGATGGGTTTGAGCCACTCTTGAGACAGAGATCAGCCATGAGGCTGGGTCCCTAAGTCCTCCCATGTCACTGTGAACTGGAACCACAGATCTTTTAGGGGCTGGAAGGGGAAGGAAAACTCTTTTCCGCTCCAAAAAAAGTTTTAAGCAGTCCACAGAAAAACCCTCTTGTTTCCCATCTGTCTCCTCATTACCTATGACAAATTAAAAGTAACACCTTCTCTGAGCTCCAGGTTTCCTCCACTGATTTTCTGTGAGGCTGTCTTCTGTGTATGAGCAGCTTCATAACCAAACAGACAAGGACTGAGCCGTTATTTCTAACTGCTGTTCTTAGCAGCTCTCAGAGGCTCGCTGCTTCTTTCCCTCCCCCCAAAAAGGGAAACGTCTAAATGTGCAGGGACTCCTTGAATTTTTCAGCAGCTTAAGTTTCTCCTTTACTCCTTTGCACTCGCATACTTGCAAAGTGGCCTGGGAAATCCCATGAAGTCTCTGACCTGCACTTGCACTACATACCTCCTGAGCTTCACTCGGACTTTGAAGGAGATTCTCAGACTGGGAGAAGAGTTTGTTCTCTCTTATTTATTTATATTAGCTGCCAGGTTACATCAGTTGAAATTGTAGTTGCCTGATTCCCAGATAAGGCCATGGGGGGTTGCAGGCATTTGCTTTCCTAAAGAAAAGGCGAAGTGCTCCTGCACCTGATGTTGTATTCCAGGGAATTAGGTCATTTGGGATCTCAGTTGAATTGTCCTCTGGGATCTGGGTAACTTTGGAACAGAAAGCTCTGTTCTGCTCTGCCTTGTATCTTGTCTGTGCCACGACAAAGTGTTTGCAAAAGGGCTCTAAATCAGACCAGCAGGGTTAGGGGCACTTGTCTTGCACAGATGTAAATGAAGCTGTGAGATAAACGGGACCTAAAGCAGGACGAGATTTGCACCTTTGTTTCATCACCTGTAAAGTTTCGTGCAATTTAGTTTTCTTTGCATTGCTGAAGTGAACTTTAAATCACCAAAAGAAGAGAAAGCAAGATATTCATATGAAACATCCATTCTTCATATATGATATAAAATTATAGTCCTGGCAATTGTCACTGAGAATCCTAGAATACTTTACGTAAGAATGCAGGCTCCATCTTGGTGTTTGATCATATTCCTACTTAACCAGTTGCATTCTATATTTGAAACATCCTTCTTTGTTTTAAATAGTATTGTCAAATATTTAAGAAGCTTCCCCCAGAGACAGATGCATTTCAGTGGTAGATAAAGAGACTATATGTGCTGTTTAAATATCCCTGTTAGCATGCTGGGATCACTTGAGATGGAGAGTACTGGATATCATAAGAGAGTTCCATTTATGGTATGTCTGATAGTTAAGACTTTCTTTTTCTTCACGTTTATATTTCTTAAAATGTGCATTTTGTTTCTGGGCCCAGAAACGGAAATTTTGTGTTACTTGAGATATGACTTCTGTTACTCTTATTGCCTGGGGAAAACAAAAAAGAAAGAAAAAAAAAGACTTTTGAATTTCTAATGCCAAAATAAATGTGTTACCTTTTATCTTTAACCTCCTTCAGAAGCAAGGCATAATAATTGCATGCAAACAGCATTGATTGAACAAGAACTGTTCATACAGAAAAAAAAAATTCCAACCCAAAAAAACACAAAAGAAATGTGAGTAGGTATATGCTATAATTTCCTTTCACAAAGGGCATAAATATACCCTGTATGTCAAGTTAATTATGGCTGTATGTTGGGATTTCTTCTTCAGTGATTGGCTCTCACCGGGATTGAGCCTGGGACTACCACTGTGAAAATCAATCTGAGAAATCTACTAATATCTGCAAACACACCAGAGACATGGCAAGAAATGCCGTTAGGAAAGAAACGTACTACTCCCCCAAACTAAACAGGAGAACGCATTTCCCACCCCAGCTAAACACAGAAACTTCTTAACTCTGTCACTGCCCCAGTTAAAAGCAAATAAAAGGGCTGCAATAGCCATTGTAGTCTTTCAGCTTCAAGTATGTACTCAAAAAAGTTCTACTTGTGAGGTTAATGTCTAATGAATATTGCAGAAGAACTTTTTGGTCCTTGCTGCATCAAAGACTGGCTGCACAATGCGGCAAACACAGAAAGGAACTATAAGTGGACCTTTTCTCTTCATGCTGGAAAAAAGGTTAAGTGAGAAAATGCTTCAAAGACTGAGTTTGATTCCCAAACACTTTTATTTATTTATTTATCAACCCTATTTAAATAATAATAAGAAAAAAACTAATATTCTGTTTTCTGGGTGTGTGGAAAGTGATATAAGGGAGAGCAAAAAATTGAAAAGGCAGTATGCAAACAGGCAACAAGGGAATTCGTGTACCGAAAGGAAGTATCAGAGCAACAGATAATGCACAGTTCAGCCCAAAGCCGTAAAATAGAGTGTTGCTAAAGGCAGAAGGTGCCAAAAAAAAGAGAAATTCTGGGTTCTACTTGCTATAGAAAAGATATGGATTCCTCCATGAAGGAGATGCGAACAGTTATAGGACGTGGGGAAGTTCATGCTGAAAGAGCAAGCAGATGGGGTATGTAACATACCACCAGCATTTCCCTTTGTTGGCTTTGGTTTGAATCTTCAGTTTAGAACTGTATTCAAACACATGAGCAGCCTCATCGTCTTCAAGTGCTCATGGTTAGATAGGTGCCTAAGTACCATGATGAATCAAAGATTTCAGCCGTCCCTCTCATGCCACCCTTCAGTATGTTCCCCTTGTTATTAATCCGGGTTAGTCCCTGCTGCTGCCTTTGAGCGTACATTCCCCACATAACTACTCTCCGTGCAAGGAATTCCACTTAAATACCTCTAGGGTCTGTCTGCAACTTAAGTGTACACCCCTGCTGTTCTCCTGCTATTCTCATATTTGACATAAGCTAATAACAGCTTTGTAACATTTATCTTTCTGCTCCCCTTAGATTTTTGTTTACCTTAATGAGGTCTTCTACTCAGCTCCTACTTTCTGAAGAATCCACCGTACTTTCTCCTTCCTATGAGAAAACCAGAGAGTTTTCAATCTGCATTTTCACTTGGCTTACCTTCTGTCAGATCGTCCCATTTCTGCAGTTCATTTATACAATACGCCTTTGGAACAGCTCTTGGCCTCACTCAGTCCTCACGCTGAGGCTGAAAACTTTCTTCCATGTTGTTTGCAATGCTTTCGCTTTAAGTAGCCGCATCCCCAGTGCTGTGTTCGTAACTGTAAAGACAGAATGGACCATTTATAATTAAACTTTTATGAAATAAAACCTTAAAAATTGGCATGTCATCCCACAGACATTAAGGCGTTGAGCATCGCAGACTGAAAGCTGAGCACTGATTAGTTCAGACTAGAAATGAAATACTTAGTTTCATTGATGAGGGTAGTTACTCGCTGAGAAAATTTACAAGCGCTATACTGAGTTTTTCCCACTGGTAATTTTTAAACTAAGATTGGATTTATTTTCGCTTGTTCTAAAACACTTACTCCAGTTCAAACAAGAATTACTTCAGGGATGTCAAAAGGACTTTGTCGTACAAACAGGTTACCTCAATGAGCACAAGCAAAACTATATATCCTCACTCTCAAAAGTTTTAGGCATGTGCATTTTTACTGCTAAAAAAATTTACAATACTTTTTCAATTGTATATGTATCACATCCATCCTGCCACAGAGGCATCATATCTTGCTATTTAGTTCAGCAATTAAGGATGCTAATGGTTGGTGGTAGATGTCGGTTTAAGGGATTGAGGAACACCAAATCAGCCTGTCAGAATGGGGAGAAATATCAGCAGCCCCCCAAGGCTATGTAAAACCAGGTGGGCAGACAGAAGCGCCATGGAGAGCTCATCACACTCCACTGACCTTATTTTGCATTGCGGATGCTCAGCTCTGCTCTGGAAATCAAGCCACAGACACCCTTTGCAGAGGTTTGTTCTATCTTCCATCATCTTCCTATGCTCCTTTAACAACTGAACTGCCCAGAAAAAAAAATCTCACTTTCATGTCACAATACGGTATTTTTTTAAGGGAAGAAAGACTGTCTCAGTAAGAATAAAATGATTCTGTTGAATATTGGGAAATGAAGTCCAGTGCAGGAACAGGGCACATACAGGAGAACAGCGGCATCTGAACTACAAGCGCAATTAGATCCACAGTGTTTCAGAACTTGTTTTCAAGTGTTCAGCGTTCTTGCTCTAAAACATGCACAATTTTTATGGAAAGCAGATAACACTCATATAAACATCTGTTTAGTCAAAATTTAATTTCTTGCAAAGATTTTCCTGGCAGAAACTTTTCTGTTAGGTCTAGATATACACTTTTGCAAATGGCATCACAACTACTGATTTTCTTTAAAAAAATGCAAGCTTTTCATCTACGGAATCATAAAATACTTCTGAATTCTTAGCTTCAGTATCTCATCCTTATAATACTGAAGGTTATCTAGAAATAAGCTCAAAAATCTGATCCAGTCAGAAAATAAATGACTATGATGTATTTAATGGTCAACTTGATAATTCTATTAGATCTGAAAATTGCTTTGCCAAGCTATGAGAGGGCGATTTTAACTAAAGGAAACTGTGTCCATAATCACAAGAGTGTGCTCGGAGAGTTAGTCCTAGGTTATACGTATCTGCATGGCACAAAATCTTTGATAAGAAGCTCTCAGTCCTACAGGGAGTGCTATAAGGAACACTATTGGCTGAAAGTTTAAAGTAGATGTATTCAAAAAAAGGGCTATAGTTTTATTGCTAAGTTAGCTAGGCACAGCTTAGCTGGGGTACAGCAGGCTTTCTCTCACTGGTAATTTTTAAACTAAAAGTAGATTGTCTTTAGTAGATCTCCACCAGTTTAAACATGAATAACCTTAGCTGAGTTCTGCAGTTCATCTCATAGGGAGGTCAGAACAAATTATGACACTGGTTCCTTTTCGTACCAGAATTCTTCATGAATGTGTGTAATAAACTAAAGTATGTTTTAACTAGTCATGCCCTCCTAGATATGAGTAAAAAAACTGATTTTACTGAAGTCAAAGCATGGCTTCAGTTGGGTTCAATTATTTCATCACAATGCTACTACTTTTTCAAAGGTGAAATTCCTGTCAAGTTGGAACTGGGATCCTTCTGCCTGACCAGATATTGTCTACAGAACTACAAAAAGGCGGGCCAAAAGAGGTAAACCATGGCAATAAATACATCCAATCCCTTTAGGATCATTTTGCTGCTACCCAGAAAAAGACACTTCAGATCTAGAGGAGTTGTAGCAGCTGGATGAAGCTCCTGAGAACTGGAAAAGGGACAGAGAAAGAGGATGAGCTGGGATAGGAAAACGATACAGGTTCATCACATGCAAAAATATCTTACTAGGAGTGTGTTTGCTGATGACAGAAAGACTCTGTCATACTAGTCACTTCCAGGACACGCTTTGCAAGTTCTCCCTGTTGTTATATTCCTCCCCGGATGGGATCAAAGGAGATGCTGCAGCTTCTCTTGTCTATTTCTCAGCTGTACGATGGCCTGTCTCCCATAGCGGAGACTCTGGCTTCTTTCCAGAATAACCTTAGAGATAAAGAGGTTAGTGAACTCCTTGGTGAATCTCAATATTTGTATAAATCTATTTAGAACCTAATATTTTTCAATAGCTTTCAATGGCATTTATACATCTGGTTGCAACTTTGATGGATGTCCAACTTCCATCCATATGTTAAGACAGAAATAGCATTTAGATGGAAGATTTGTAACTTCAGCTTTACATTTCAGATATTTAGTGACTAAGAAAAGGAAATGCACCTGTCCTCTTTCCAATACATGGCATCATTTCCTTTTGGACATGCTTAGTTTAGAGCAAGATATTGAAATTACTCAGTAATAGTAATAGTGCTTTGCACTGTTAATAGCACTTGCCACAAGCAAGTTAAATGACTGCTCCTCTTTTTCACCACCATCCTAGCTTTAGAATATTACAGCCGGATGAGAGATATTAAGTAACATATCTCAAACCATCTTGACATCTGTTGCTGAAGCAGGAATAGACAGCAATTCTCCTGAGTACTTACTCATTCATTTCACCACAAAATGATCATTCCTGTCTAGGGTATGAGTTCTTCCATCAAGAGATTTCAATTACACAGCCCATGCACACAATTCCCATTTACCCTTCGATTAAAAAAAAAAAAAAGGAAAAACATTTGATTCAAAGCAGGAACGATTTTTTGTTCCTTGCTGGAGTTTAATGATCTTAGGCAGACTTGTCAGTGCAAAACAAAAGTTGGAACCCGTATCTGAGCACGCTCTAACAACGTTATATTACCCCAGACTTAGAATCTAATTCCAGGAGGATTTAGTAAGTGCAGTTGCAAAATGTGCCCACAAGGGGAAAAAACATATAATAATTAACTGTGATCTACATCCTCCATCTAAGAAAAGTCCTCGCAATATAACAAACCCAATGTATCTCCATCTTAAATGGAAAGGCATAAACCCCTTCCACATAAATCCTAGATAGAACCAAGTACTACAAAACTCTCAATTGCTAACTTTATTCTATTATGTTGGTGGCAATTGAAGCCAGCCAGTAGATAGTAAGGTTAGACCCCAGACCATGCTCTCGCTGTTAAGTCTGTAGCGTTTTGCTACTGTTCTCAACAGCAGTAGAATTTTTCCCTTAAATCTGTGCTGAGAGATGATGAGGGCCTTTCATCCCCATTGAAAATGAGGATTAAACTCATATTTATAGAAAGATGGTGTTCAAGCACTTTACTGGACCAGGGCCAACATGCTCTGCACTTGGCAGAGTGACTCTATCTGAAAGGTATTCTCAGTCCTGCAAAACCCCGTCAGAAACAGATTATGCCCTGTGATTTTAATCTAATGAAAACCAACACGTATTGCCAAAGATGCAGTAGGGCTAATATGGCTGCCAAGATTATCCTGTTACTATTGGACCTGCAAAGGTTATCACGTCATTCAGGAGACATCACGAAATGAGTGTCTTACCTAGTATGATTTCCCCAAGCGTCTCCAAACGATACAAACATTTTATAACAAACTATTACAGAGCAAATCTCTAATTTTTTTGTCCTTACAAAGGCACGCATTAGAAGTTGGAGGTCAGGGAAGTTACCCATGGAAACTGAAGGGAATAAAATGAATCCCTTAAGACTAAGCCCATATAGTCTAACTTGAGATGAGAAACATCAGTTTACATGGTTTTGTCAATAGCCCCTGGGTATCCCAGGAAGGGAAACTAAAGCAACATTTCTATAAACAATTAGAAATTGTATTTTTGGCTACTTCAATCTGTTCTCTGGGAATCTGGCAGTTACTCAAGTAAATTGGTATTTTTTTTTCCCCAGAAGAAAGATTGATTGAATTCTTTAAATACAGTACAGCACATTCCAGCTGTCTCTTTTTAGCAAAGACTACCTCTTTTTTTTTCCCTAACTAGCAGTAAAATATGCCCTTTTCACTTTCTTTTTGCCTTCAGAATTGGTTTACCTTGATATATTTTGGGGGAAAGGGGAGGAGGACTGTTCCATGCTACATCCTATGAGACTTTCTTGTTTAATAGCATTCGGATCTGATATCCATTTTATCAATAGGAATACAGAGATGCTGTGCCAGTCTCCTCCTTTCCCCCTGCCCTCCATTTTCATGCTTACTGAAATGAGTTCAGTGGCCATCTGTAATTCCACTTCTAGCAAGTTGAATGTCAGAATTGCTGGGGTTTTTCCAACATTAGACAGCCCAAGGGAAACTACCTTTAGCTTATTCAAATGCCAAGGGGTTCAACATTCTGTGCAGTCAATACATCACCTTTTAGCACGAGGAACTTCTAAAATCTTCATGCCTCTAAATCACAGAAATCATAAAAGTGACTTATAATATTTTCCCTCTCCCAGAAGAATTACATGGTTACGCACAAGTTGAAGGAAGGACTGAGAGGGTGAAACTGTCTTCAACTCTATCCACACTAGCAAAAAGGCATATGTGCTTTGAAATATGATACCCCACCACATTGTAAAAGTATCATGGAGGCAGAGTAAACGGGAGGTCTATGTGTAATTTGCTGGTTAAAATGAATGCAGCATTCTTTGACTCCATACACATACGGTTTTGAAGCATTCAAAACATCTTCTTTTCATCAAAAATATCATCAAGAAGCTATTGTCATAGCTACTCCAACTCAGAACAAGAAGGTTTTTGCTTTGAATACACCCGACAGAGCACAGCGATTTGGGCCCTCACTGGACTTCCTACGAAGTAAAAGTGGCCATCTATATGTTGCATGTAAATGCTTATGGTAAAGAAGGCAGAAAATATCCTCGATTTAAAGGCATCACCTCTCTACAAAGACTGGGAAAAACAAAGACCTAACTATCCTAGGGACCTGGCTCCACATAAGCAATCACCTGACCACCTGAATCACTTTCTAGATACGGGCTACCTCACTGCTGATGGCAGCAGAAGACTAATGTGCCTGTGCTTCTAACTCAGGCTCCTGAATTGCCAGGCTCTTGAGCCAGATAGTGACATGGTTCTCTGCACATCCTACACCAAGGGACATATCTCAAGGAGAGATCATTTAAAAGTGATATCTGTAAGAGAAGTCTAATGGATTTCACGAGAATTCATTAAGACTGCCAAGGGTGGAGCGGCCTGAAGATTTCAAAAAGAAAAGGGAAGGGCTGCTAACAATATTCATGAAAATTGTCATTATTAAGAAAATGGGATTGGAATGGATGACACTGGACATTGTGGTGAATCCAAGGATTTTTCACTGCTTATAGATGGGTGTGCTGCTTTCTGGACACACACATAGAAAAGGAAGAACAGAAAATAAATAAGGTGGCGTGGATTGCGCTCCAGGGCTGCCAACTCTTGTTCTGCTGAGGCTTATGACACTTACTGATTTCCTTGGGTCGGGAGACTATACAAACATGTCAGTTTTATTTTCATTTTTTAAAGTATGTTTCCCTATTTTGTGCCTGGAGAAGAAAGCCTGAAGCTTGTAAAACTTAAAGATAAATAAAAACGGGAACCAAGAACACTCATTTTCTCTGATTTGACGATCATCTCATGCATTTACCTCATGCCTTTGGAGACTATAAAGCCTAGATTTTGAATGTGCAGAACGGCGCTAATGGATAGGGGCACTACTTCATATATGTTTCCTTGCAATGATAAAAACTGAACTTAGGGTTCAAAGGAAAGAAGTAGCTGGGCATCTTTTCTGGGCAGCATTGGGGTGATAGAATGGAAATAAACAGCCCGAGACACATGTACTCCAAACAAATCAGATGATGTGTTTGGGAAGGAAGGCAATTCTCCCACTTTCATCCCTCTTCCTCCTCAGACGACTAGCCCTTTGTGTAGACTGTGGCATACTTACAGTGAACACCTTAATTTCCAGGGCTTGCTCCACGAACAATTCTGGAAGCAAGGCAAGAGACTAGTTGAACAAATGGCTGCCACAGCTACAACTTCCATCACTTTGGCCATAGCAGATGCTGCAAGAAGGAGCTCCTGTCAGGATGGCTATCGGGTTACTACTGCCAGGGGCAGAGCCCAGGTAGTTCACTGACTGCATGTAGCAGAGACGTTTTGAGCAGCTTGTTGGTTGTTGCTACTCAAACTGTAACTCTGGACATGTGTGAAAACCTGGAATTACGAGGCTTTCTGGTGGCTCCAAAGCTAAAGAGCACCTTTGTCAGTGATACTCCCTTACTACCGTAAGAAACTACTTAGGGGAGAAAATTGCAAAAGACCCGCTTCGATCTAACCAAAAAGGTCCCTGATCCTCACAGTTAACTGTCCCTAATCAACCCCCCAGCTACCAATCAATTCAGTCGAGGGTGAGCTGCTAAAAAGGGGAAAAAGATGACGTGGTAATGGTTATGAAAATCAGTGTTTGTTGGATCAAAATGTAATGGCCCCGGATTGGGTTGGAAACAGTAGCTTTTTTAGAGAAAGAGGACAGGGGTCTGACTTACTTTGGAATGGGTGAGATTTTCTGGATACAGCACTTCTTTCAACGAATACATATATTTCACTACATTTCTAAAGAAATCCCATTTAGCTTCTCCCTACACAGCAGAGGAACTAAGACAGATTTAGTGAGGCACAAGTGTTACGCAAGGTTTAGAAGACAGAAGAACCAGGACCAATGTTGGGTTTAGCACAGAAGACACTAGCATAATTCCATTTTTTGTGTATGCTTCCTTGTGTGACCATGGGCAAATCGATTAATCAGTCTGGACCTCATTTTTCCCATATCCCAAAAAAATTATTTTTTCTTTCTTTTAAATCCTTTTCTGACATTCTTTGGGATAAGAATTCTTTCTTATTCTGTACCAGAAAACTGGACCACAGTGTGGTTGTACTGAATATCACTATCATCATTAAAGGAGTGTAAAGACAAGGCAAAAGTTTGCAGGCGCACAGATGATTAGAATTTTTTTGACAGCATGTTGTCTCTCACAAACAACTTGCTGCTGACTTATTCTAGTCTTTCCTGTTCTCATATGCTGAAGACATATCGAGTCTTGTTTGCAAATTTCTGCTTTCACTGCTCTGAGAAAAACACCAGAAAATGTACTGTTGGGTTATGAACTAGTCAGTTTGAAGAAAATGTGCTGGCTGGCTCTCTTTGTCACAGCCTCCATGATAGGCATATTATACACATCCAGCCAGAAAAGGGGGGAAAAAAAGGGGAATAAATGCTTCAGCCCATTAAAACAAAGTGATAGCTCTTGCTGTGGTATAATGAGCCTCTGGAAATGTTTCAATTTGTTTTTCTGTTTGTTTTGTTTTGGTTTCTATTTCATTTCTGTATGTGAAATATATGGCCAACAACATAAGGGGTAAATAGTTAAAAGGTAATCTTAGGGCACGGATCACTTCAAAGTTTTAGGCAACTGAAAAATGGATATTGGAAAAACACTTTGCATACAGAAAAATGAGCATTCCACAGGGATTAAGATCACGTGACTGTCCAGAAAGGACCATGCTTAAATCCAGGGTGGACAGTTGGAGGTGAAGCTGTCAGTTCAGCTAAGATTTCAGCCTGCAGAAAGTAAGCAGGAAGATTTCTGAGAAGATCACATCAGAAAATATGACATTTCCTGACACTGTTCTGCGAAAATTACTGAAGGTGCAATGATCATACAGGCAAGGCTGCCAACCCTCCTCGGAAGTACAAGTATCTCATCTTTAGAGCAGGCTCGGTCAGGGCTCGCATACTGATCACCATGTTCCAAGATTTTACCTTACCTGCACAAAAGCGGAGAGCAGTAACCTGCTTCAGATTGCAGTGAGCTAGAGTGTTCGCTGTGTACACATTTGGTATTATACCTCAAGAGTGAGCTTAGGACTATGTCAACACGGCTGTGTAGACAGGTCTGCAGTGCCATCAAATGCCAACAAGGTCACAAAAATATGAAGGTGATAAGCACTTCAGTAGACTGCGCACCAACTGACCCACAATGCATTGGACTTAGAGCAAATTTCTTTCTATTGAATTCAGAAATACCTAAGTGGGCTTGTGTGATCACTTGCCATATACACATTGCTCTTCACCTGTGCAAACGCTCATGTGGTGGTTTTCAAACTTCCTGCGCCAATGGAGCTTCAAAACTCGCACAGGTGATCATGCGCCACTATATTCAGCTTTCAACTGAAGGTCTTAGTGCAAATACTGCTTAAAATGGTTCCCAAGCTATTAGCCCGTCATTTCCCTTGGGGTACCACATCGCAATTTTGGGATTCTTAAATCAGCATGCCGCTCCACAGCGTCACTATAAGCCGTGGATTCTAATACTGAGATTGCAGGTCAAAGCAGCAACACGAAGGCAACATCGCCATGTCCCTCCATCTATAATTCATGAATGAGATTTTAAAACCGCTAAGCATTACCCCAGCTTTGCTCTCCTTGATATCAGTAAAATGTCATTAGATGTACCTTCACACTAATGATAAGCCCTTCACCATAATAAAATATAGTGAACGAAGAGATTAGCTAAATGCCCAGCCATTGAGGTGACAAGGAGGATAAATGTATCATTTCAAAATTAAACATCTACCAGACAGAACAGCAAAGCAGGAGGAACCAGAACTACCGATCAGAGCAAGAAACTGAGGAATGGGCAGTCCTGTGTTGACTGGCATGCCGCTCACACGGCCTCCGTGTCTCCCTGCACAAGTCTGTCCACTCCTCATTGTTGTAGCTTTCCCCTTTCCCATAACTCCAAGCTCCTGCTCCTGAATCCCTTTATCACCTTAACATTAAGTATAGGAGCAATCTCACTGAGGACAAAGACTATTTAGTCACTTTACTAAGCATATGTGTGACTGGGCAGCTTTTGTCATCAGAGTGATGGAAGGCTTCAATCAAGTCCATGGGTAGAGCGCTCTGCACCCTCGTGCAGCACGAGAGGTCAGACAGGAGCATCCAAAGGGCTCGCCCAGCCTTAGAGCCTATGAATATTCCAGCAGAATCTCATAAACGGCTACAAGTTGGAGTTTCTTTATGCACGCAGATCAAAAAACATAGGATGTCATCTAAGGACAGGAGTAAACAAGGCTTCAAAGACAGGAATATGTAAAATATTTTTAAAGGTAATAAATGACCACACCAATTACAGCCATCTAGTGGGTACATATATATTAAGTAATAAGTTGTCAACATAGACATGTACCTTGTATTTATTCAAAAGCATGTCTCTTTCAGGACTGATCTGCATTCCTCATTAAACCAGTCACCACAGGAAAACGGGAATATGATGATAAGCAGAACAAGGGCTTAACCACAAAATTCAGATTCTTTTGCCAAACACTCTTAAGTTGGAAGGTGTTTGCATCAAGGGCTTTGGCATGTCTCTGCTAATAATGTAAATATGGGCTGTAATTGCAATAATGTCTCAATATTATAAGTGCAGGAACAACAGAAAAAGCTCTACTTCATCATAGATACTTTGCCTCGAATTTCATCAGCAGGGGATGCATGCATTATTCAATCATATACCTAGCACTGTTATGAAGCTGCTCTTAATTATACTACAAGTGGAACCTCTCAGGTAATCAGAATTCAGGGCTAATGCATAGTTATTCCCCCATCAATTTATAATAGACACAATTAATCCAATTTAGAATTTCAAGTTTCTAGTGATTATTAAATGCAACAAGTGCTCATTTTTTTGCTTGGGGGTGGACATTTTTTTAAGTATGTCTCTCTTTTTCTAGGTCAGTAATGTATAAAGTAGCAATTGCCACAAAAGCAATGAGAAGTTTAAAATTTAGGAATCAAGACAGAGCATGAACATCAGTGTGCTGGGGCTAAGGACTATGGGAATTCACTTACCATTTGTCCCACTAACCAGTTCTGCAGTTCCTTTCACTTACTTTGTGCCTCTACTTCCCTTCTTCTGCTTCTGTCTAGGGAATTTAGATCACAACATTGATGATAAACTAGCATGAGTGACCTAGCTATACATCCTCTCTTTCAAATCCATCTCTTTGGCACTTCTTTTGTTTCCTAAAATCCTACTAAACATGAAAGATTAAGTGACATGCTTATAAAATTCCTTGAAAGGAGAAACCATATGCCATTCTCAAACTGCAAACCAATGCTCGTAATGTGTGGTAATACGATTCCCAGAAAAAGAAAAAGACATTAGGGTATTTATGGAATTAGAAAAATTCATTCCGTGACTAGGAAACCGGTTAAAGCTCTGGAAGCAAGGACTACTCAGAAAAAGATATCTTTTTTTTCTTACTAAGTTACAAATATATCTGATCTATATAATTCTAACATTAAGTTTCAGTGGCATCTCTGGATTTATTGCTATGCAGTTATATATTATACTTTGCATTAATACAACATATTAATTCAAGGATTTTTCAGCTCTTTAGAAACGTGGATTAAATCTACAAACACTCTGCTGTCATGCTCACTGTATATTTGTAGGGAGTGCATCTATCAGTTCCTTGATTTCCTTGACTCTGCACCTTAATCTAAAAGCAACCTTCTTACAAACTCTAAAGAAAGAAACCAGCTCCTTCTGTATCCCACAAACCCAACAACTTTTCCCTCAGTCAAGCAGAAGGAATAGGTGGGGAGAAAGTGAAGAGAGAAGTCACAATTGCTCTGAGGAATCTCAGCTTTCTATATTTTTAGAAGACTCTAGCTGTCACAACTGTGAAGAAAACCCAAGCTGAGCATAACTAAAGCAGCAGTGTGGGATTGGAATAGCAGAAAAGCCTGAAACAATTGCTTGAAGAAATACAAACTGCTTCACTCCTCACAGCAAAGATGCTAACTCAGATGCTTAAATGCTAACATTGTTAACTGTTTCACAGCTCATCAAAGCGTAGCAGAAAGCATATGAAGCTCTCCACAGTTTATGCTAAGTGCCTTTCCTTTTTGGGTAGTCCTTCAACAATGCGCAGAAGACCTTGCAAAGGAGCAGGCTGTTTGTTTTCTAGTGCATGTGCTGGGTGATAAATCAGATTCACCTACACGCGCTGCTGCTTTGCCATGGGGTGGTGGTGAGCTGAGTGGAAGGAGCAGAGCCATTTCTAGAACCAGAAGCACCTCAAATACATCGGCACAGCAGTTCATGCAGAAGAGCTCGTCCACAGCAAAGCAATGCTAATCACCTGAGACCAAAGTTGCACTTCAGTCTGTACTGCTGTGATGCTGCCAGCACCCAAAGTAGGACCACTACAGGCAGGACTAGTTTGCTGTGCAGTTGTGTTGCCAGTGATTGCCACGTGGCCCATGGTATGTCGATACACCCTTACGGGTCTTGACAAACAGTCTGCTTTCTGATATGTGTGAAGAGGGTCCACCAGGTGGCACAAAGATATAGTAGCTTCCAGAGGCATTTGGTTGACAGAGGAGGAGTGCCATCCACTCATTTTCTTAACTTACTTTGTAATTTATAAAGACATATTCATTTATTCCTTTACTTCTGAGGCACTCTCTTAAATATCTCTAACCCCAGCACTGTCAGTGATACAGTTCTTCTTTCACTGATACAATGAAAGAATGGGCAAATGAGGTGGCATCTCTTCTTGGAAAGAAGCAAGAGAAATGGTATTCTGTTTCTTTGCATTAGCTATTATTATGAGGTGATATTATACTGGCAAGAGCTTGAAGAAAAGTTAACTTATAACACATAGAGAAAAGCAGAAGCTGAAAGATTAATACTTGTGGTGGGTTGCCTAAAGGCAGAATAGAGCTGAGCTAGTACTGGTGGGACCAAATATATATACAAAGACTGTAGAGATACTGTACTTGTAATTTTAAAAAGTTAAAACTTGAAGGAAAATACAATTTTTAATGTTTTTGCAGCCCAGTTTGATGCTTTGTCAGTGCATCCTTAAGTCAAGTTTGCTTCCCTCAATAGTTATTTGAATATTTCCTTCCTCTTTAAAAAAAGTGTTAAGATTTTTTAATTCCATTTTCTTACAACATCATTAGATGCCTAACAAAAAACATGTCATGTGGCCAAGGGGAGCCCCAGGCCAGGTGCTGTCCAGCGTGGCCTCTCTAGCAGGTGCTAGCTCTGAGCAATGTATACATGAGCCACTCTATATCCTGTGCTTATGGGCCAGGGTTTGTTCTCTGGAATAATGCTTACTAAAAATTTCTAACACAATCTTTGCACATGTATGCACAGAAGAAGGAAGCAGATTATATTTTTATTTCCCACGCACTGCAAAGCAACCCATAGCATCCTGGTTCCTGGACTGGCGTTCATATGTCAAACTCAAGCTGCAAATTAGAAAGGGCCACAAACGATTATTTGAGGGTCAGAGAAACTACCTAATCTGGAATGATAAAGTAAAGGAATGATAGAGTTCAATATGCTAATCAGGAAGAAGAATTGAGAGGTGACTTAAAAGCAGTATTGCTCCACAAGGAACCCAACACAGGCTATGAAAAAGGTCTTCATCCTAAGGGAAACAGACAAAATATGAACCCATGGAAGCTAAAAAAAAAAAAAAAAGAAATACAAATTGGAAATACAATAACACACACATTTTTAATACACTGAGAATTCTTAACACCTTGAACAAAATGCCAAGGGAAGCGGTGAATTCCTCATCACTCAGTGCCTTCAGAGCAAGACTGTATGCCTTTCTGGAAGCTATGCCCTAGGCAAATACAAGTTTCTGGGCTTAGTGCAGGGGTAACTGAACAAAATGCAATAGCCTGTTATATGCAGGAAGTTAGACTAGATGATTTAATGGTCCCATCTTGCCTTAAGCTCTCCGCGTTCAGCTGCTCATAACTAAGGCCTTGTTCAGAGCCAACATTGTGTTCAAATGTATCCTGTTCTTTTATTTGTACTTTTTTACCTTTACATATATGTATGTGGATATATAGGCTATAGGAATTTTTCTTCCATATTCTATTGTGTCACACAAGTCATGTAGCCTTTTCAATGTAACACAGAGCAGCATAAAATCTGCAGTATCTGTGCAGCTCTGCAGGCCCTGAGATCTTTGTAGCACACATATTCAGCTAGACACAGCATTAACAGAGTCACTAAATTTACGGCAGAAGCACAAAGTTTCTTCAAGGCCACTCCAGGCATCAGATGCATTAAATTTTAAGTCCATATAATGCCATGTGTCCAAAGGAAAGGGATGGGTTTGAGTAACTCCCCTGATTTTAGAGGCTGATGCTGCACCTCAGGGAAGTTTCCCAACGCAAAGAGCTCTCAAGTGGCAAATGTGGCTTTAGGGCATGTCCTGTAGGGTCAGCAGAGTTGCAACCATGTGGTCAATATGAAGTCAGTCGTCTGCGTCAAAACAAAGGCTGAAATGGTAAAATCAGCCTCTTAGGCTTCATGCTGGCTTAGGTATCTTTAGCCCACACAGCTCTGTTGTTGGACCTCTTTCTCAGCAGGTCCTTCTGACTGTCTTACTCTCCTCAGGTTTCTTGTTCTTCTCTGGCCCTGCTACGTAGGTGTCATCATTTTCACAACCATGGTCAAGTCCATGTCCTTTCACATGTCCTTTCACACTCATTTGGAGAAATGTTGCCTTTCTTTGCCTACTGTCAGAACTGCTTTGATCCAAGCTACCTAACAGCTCAAAAGACATTTTCCACTGTATATTGCGGAATCAGCACATATTTTACCTGTTCACTACCACTGTTTGGCCAAATGAACTTGTGGTTCTGCCAGTCAAACAGGTAGGCGCAGCTTAGGGACAAACTTGGCCCATAGCCATGAACTGAAGAAAAGTTTGGCATGAAAGCAAATTGAGTATAACAGATTTGCAATCTGGGCTTCAGAGATATTTTTAGGGGATCCATAGCTAAAGCTGGATTCAGTGCTTTTGAAGGATATAGCTGTGACAGCAGGACCCTAAACCTGACAGAAGGTGGTTGTCAGGGAGAGGAGGTAACTTAGAAAAAGTACTCTAAATAGTTCATCTGTTGTCTATATTACTATTATGGTATGCGCAGTCTCAAAGAAAAGCTAAGGATAAATTCGGAAACAATTTTAATGAGACTGTAGCAATCGCAGGAAATAAGGCTGGAGAGGATCTCTGTTTTGCTATTTGCAAACAGCTTCACTCACACCTGGTGAGAAAGAGGAGAACAGTGGCCATTTTCAAGACCTTTTCAAGTACAAAAAATAATTCAGCACATCTTCTCCAGGACTTTAATCCTTGTTACTCTTTATGAACATGTCACTACGAGGCATGTCAGACTCTGATCTTAAGTATTAGGCATTCCAAAAACAAAAATTCAATCTTTGCATACAAGTTTCGAGGACGAATCTGCATGACACATTTTTGGACTTTGATTTTAAGTTCCTATGTGCATTTCAAATGGGTTATGAATCTACATACCAGTTGTTCGGTCTAGTTCATCCTCCCCTTGCTTGAGTCTCAGAACATCATAAAAATCCAAAATTGAGTATAAATGGCTGGAGAAATGATACCTTTTACAATGTATAAGGATGTGGTTTCATAATGCAAGGTGTTCCACAGCCAAAAAAAAATCCAGTTTCCTGAAACAGTTCACAAGACAATCCCGCAAACAGTTCTGTCAGCACACCCAGGGCAGGAAGAGAGCAGCATACCACAGCCTGGGGATGCAAAAAAATACAGTGTGTAAGGGGGAAGAATATTTTAAGCTGAATTCTTTGTAATGTGAAACTCTCATGCGATTTGCAAGGTATGGCAAACGTTTAGGCAATAGTGTAATATAACTGAGAAGAAAATTTGGAGAAATACTGTGGGAGCAGAAAGAAGGATCCAGCTTTCTATGTTTGTATTTTCTAATCCAACTACAAGGAAATAGTTGAGAGCAGGGAAACACAGTCCAGGAGACCTGGCAAAGTCATATTTGCTATAAATTTTAATGCTGTATTCCCACTTGAAAACAAACAGGGTAAGTTAGGGGGAAGACAGGTAACAGATGGGAAGAAAAATCTACCTTTAATAAAGAAAAAAAGAAAATGTAGCACCAGGTCTCCTAAACCAAGCCAGACTGATAGTAGGGACAATTTCATCCTGTTGCAGCTTCCTAGGTACTGAAACAGCTAAGGAGGAGCTTGGGTTTACGCATAATCTAGAACTGCTTTCCATGATTTTCTTTTCATTCTTCCCAATTTTATAATTAAGCAATTAATCTGGTTAACACACTGCTTGTTGCCTTAATTTCAAGCACGTCTAGCTCTTAAAAAAATACTTCAGCAAATCTGACAAGCAGAAAACACATGCTTTTTCAAAAATAAACAACTTCCCCCAAAAGCAATGGCACAGACAAAACCTACTGGGTAGCTGCAACCTAAAATATGAGTAGGAATCCCAGGAACTGCGATGTGTTTCCCACCCTGCTGCAAGGGTCGGGGTACATCAAGTGCCAGCTAAGGCGAGAAATCCCTCTTGGCTGGCATTGCTCAGTTAACCACTGGCAAGGGGCAGGCAGTGAGGAAGCAACCCATGGCACCAGACAAAACCGATGCTAAAAAAAATGTCACAAACACGTTATTTTTTCCAATTTGCAGCATGTATTCTACAAGCAAGGATGCTTATATTATTCTCAAACCCGTTGGTTAGTTTTGAGTCATAATTATTTTTAAATTACTGTTTAAAGACATTTATACTTTTAAAGGATCATGATTTTTCAGGATAATTAGCTACTGATTTCCAAAAATTAAGAATCTATTTACCGGTAAACTATAGTGGCATCAAAGGGAAAAGCTATTTCTTTCATTCTCTCTTCGTTTTACTACATAGACAATCCTCATCAGAATTTGTTTCTGGTGTCTGGAATAGTATTTGTTGACAGCAGGTGTCCCAAAATCTGAACTTAATTTTCACAGCATTTATTTATGTAGGGAATTTTGTCATATATGCCGCTGCAATCAGCATTGCATACAAGCAACATAAACATTTCTTTAACACAACACAGACACAACTGTTTTAGCCAGCAATGATGCCTTTTATAAAAAGAGTACCTTTCTGAGTCAGATGCTTAACCAGGCTTTGCACCACTTACACAAAGCGGCAGGAGCAAATCAATGAATAGGACCTGCTCCAAGGAGCAGTGACATAAGCTACTCATTCGTGACCCTAGATAAGTACGTCACTGGTCGGTCTCCGAGCTGATCCACTGAATACCTGTTGAATTCCTGTTGTTCCATAGTTTGTGGTTTTGGTACAAGATCCCAATCCAGTGCCCTCAAACTAGCAGCTACAAGAACAATTTCTTCCCAAACCATCTTGATTCCAAGGTTGGCAGATAACGAACTTCTGCCGCTTTCCACTCGAGACACTTTCAGCAAGGAAATACCAAAAATTCAACCTGCAGTTCTTTTCTGACCTGGTTTGAGTTCGAGCAGTCTCTTCCTGTACATGTTTGCCTGACAAAGCTAAGCGTGTGCTCCCAGCCCTAGTTTGTAATAGGAATTTTCCTTCTCCTGGGTACAGCTGGTCTACAGCGAGATTGTCTGCATCACCCAGGGACAATCCCACTGAAAGGCAGCTTACTCTATCTGCCACTTACCAGACAAATCCTTTTGTTCCTCTCACCCCAGAACAGGGAGAAATAGCACGTGAGAGCCCGTGACAGCAGCTCTGTGTGCCAGCTATGTACCTTGTGCTTACAGTTTCAAGCAAAGCATTATCTGACACTAGGCGAATTGCAATAGCGCCTGTCCCACGTGCACAGACTGGGAGAACAGACCCCTGGGGCAAAGCTTGCCTGCACGCTGAGGGTCTTCCATCAGTCTAACCGCAGGGTCGCTACAGTAGGGTTAATCTAACTTGTCACTAGACTGGGGTTGGAAAAGACAGCAAACTCCCTCCTGTCACGCTGACTGCCGTTGCTTGTCCGCAAAGAGCCACGCAATCTTCTGGGCCTTCCCGGGGCGCGTTAAGGCTGCAATGTACTCCCTCAGTCTGAGCGTACAGATGCCAGGTTTGCCTTTGGAACAGCAGCTTACCTTAATAAAGAGGTGTCATTTTCCCTGGTCTTGGCATTCAGGAAGCACACTGGGCAAGCAGAAAGCCTGCGGGAATGATTCACTAGTGTTTGCATGAGGTTTTTCTAATTTTTTTTTTTTGGTGCTACCAGCTGCTTCACATTCTACTACTTGCTGCAGGAAAAAAACGTTCCATCCTGCGAGGATTTAGTTTAGTGCATAGAAATTTCAGGATTGGAGCTGCAACCAGGCTTATTTTTCCAGGTTACAGCCTTTGTTCAAAAATCCCAGCAGCAACTCCTAAGGCACAGTATTCCAGCATCAGAGATCATGATACACAGGTGATTCCTGGAACATCTTTTCCATTTCTAATTCAACTACAACAAAATATTTTTATAATTTACCTTTTTTTCCCCTCTACTACAATCTGTGAACAGAATAGACACTCAAGCTGAAAATTGCCAAAAGAGTCTTACCCATTCTCATGGAAAACAAAGTTTTGAGCTTTTCTGGCCTACTGATACTAGTTCTTCTATATTCTAATCATATACATTCTTCGGAGCAAAAAGGCATGTCGCGATCAGATCCAGGAATATCTCTGGGCTTGAACAGGAGCGGGGAAGGCGGAATTCCCCCTCACCCAGTACTTCCCATTGCTAGTGAGTTTGAAAGTCGGAGTGGGGAAAATCCAGGAGACCTATAAGTTGGTAAATATGGAGAAACAGAAAACACGCTTGTTAGCAAGCAGTGTTTGACTGGGGAAGCCTGTTTCCTACGGATTTGTACCTTGCAGGTGTACTCCCTGGTATCTAACGACACTTCCTGTTGCGGCCCTTCTCCCAGGAACATTAACAGGGTTTCCCTTGTCAGCCTACCCTCTGCTGTAATAAAAGATGTCAAAAATGATCTCTTTGGGACCATTGCTAAATGTGATTGAAATTGCCCAACACAGGATCAAAAATCCCTGGGGAAGAGAAGGAAGTGACAGATAGATGCGCAGAGAATGTTATCACAGAAGCCTTGTTTCAAAATGAAAGCCAGCTAAAAACTGGTGCACCTGCACTCAAAGTGACGTCCTGCTAATTTAAATCTATCAGCGAACATTTCCAGATGCACCAATAAGGGCCCAAAAGAATAGGTTCTTTGCTTATTAAGGGAACTCCTTAACCATTTAACTGTATCACTTTTGTCGACAGATGGGAAAATGCAGGGCAATCAGACCGGAAATCACAAATACCTCTTTCCAGATTTAAAATATGCAGAAGCATGAAAGAGTGTAACAAATGTAAATTAAAGGAATCAGCTTCTATCTGGATGGAATAAATGAAGGATCATTGAAAAATGACAGGGTTTGTAGGGAAACAGTACTTACAGAGTATGCTTACACATATGCTTATAAACTTATATATACTTCTGCTTACAAACAGCGCCAAGAATGTTTCCAGGCCTTGGAATTCAGTCATTTGTACTGTGAACTTGTTAGGAGGGTCCCTGACATGACTTGTCCCAGGTCAAGCACCTTCTCTCAGATCAGCTGTTAGCACAGATGAGAGGCCAGTCCCAGCAGAGAGCTTGGCAGCAGTCACCCAGTTTTGTAAGGTAAAAGAGTTTAAGAGCATGGTGACAGCCCAGCTGATCTCAGTGACAGAGAATGGTCCTAAATATGTTTGAGTTAATATCACTAACATATCCCTCTCAGAGGCCACTATTTCTTTCTCCCAATAGAGCCGCCAAAGACAGTCAGCTCCCCAGTCTAGCAACCTGCCTTCTACCTGTGATGTGGCTCCTCCAAATTGCACGTACAGATCTGCTTTATCCCCAGTGATTTGCCTTTTGGATGGCTTGCCACAGCACAACTCCCTGTTATCTTACCCCGGGCAGCTGGGAAGTTTTGAACCTACATGACGCTCTCACATCAACTATGCCCATCAAGGGCAGCGTCTCACTCCTTTGCCTTGTCACCCCTTCTGCAAGTGTCTCATTCTCCCAGCACAACTGCAAGAAGACTTTGGCATCATAGCCACCCTCTTCACCCTGTTAGGGCCTAGGAGATGACCGAGTTATTGAGCAGGGACAGGAAAAAGTAGTTGCTCGAGGCTGTGCTGAAAGCTGACACTGCTACACCAAGACCATGGTGGCTGACAGACCCGTACTCCACTGGCTGATCTCCCCACCCAGCATTAAAGGAGGGAAGCCGCATGCCCCACACTGCAGGTCAGCACCAGACAAAAGGAGGAGGATGCCATGGTGAAAGGTGAGTACCATACCTTGGTGTCATCACTGGTGCCAAAAAAGTACACTTGGATTTGTAAGAGAAGTTCTGCAGCATGGGCCTGGGAAGGGATAAACGGGAAAGAAGTATCCACATTCAACTCCCCATACTCTTGCTTCATTAGTCTTTACAAGTACAGTGAAAAGGAAAGACCTGAAGTCCTCTTCAGTAGCATCCCTGACTTCATCAGGGTTACCCTGCACCTTGCAGGCAGCTGCAGTTTCGTGCACTGGCACTCTTAAAGTGTCTCATAGCCCCAAGCCAATTATAGCAGTAGCTATAATGTGCAATACTGTGTTATGGATAAACCATAAGGCTGCCCTGCCTATCAATCTCACCATTGGACAATATCACCATGGCCTCTTCTTGAAAGAGGACTTGGGGTGTTAGGTACAAATTTTATTTTAAAGGATTCAGAAATTTATGAGACAGGACAGCACAATCTCTCCTAGCTCTGATGTAAGGTCGCCCCCCAAGTCTGTCTCTCCACTTCCAGCACCTCAGCTATAGTCAGGCATCAGACTTTAGCTTGCTTTCCAGCTGCCAAAGGTATCTTGCCAACCACAGCAAACTGCTGCAGTCACATCATGGACCCATTTTTGTCATTCCCTATGCGGCTGAGATGACGTTAACTTCTGAAGTGCACATTTGTCATCGCTGGGAGATCGGCTTTGATCACCTACCAAGTGAACTTCCCTTTTTGGAAGTTAAAACTCTCCTTGATTTAACAAGCTCTTGTCTCTGCTCTGAGCTCAACGACATGATGGACGGAATTCAGTTCAAGATTAAGGTGTCTAAATTTTGATGAATATTTGTACATGCGGGTAATGTCCCCATCTACAGGAAGGCTCGACCCCATTAACATGCCTATCCAAGTACTGACTAAATCTTGTTTCCTCTCCTATATAGTTATTTTCTCCTTGAAGTTGACTCCAGCCTTCCTGTGTCCATTCCTGCCTTCCGTTCCTTCTCCCCACACATTTCTTGCCGTGATATCTCCTCATTTCCTCTCTTCTGCCATTCAGAAATATACTCCTGACTGTATCTTCCCCATTATTTGCCCCAAGGTAGTCTTTAGCTCTTCCCAATACACTTGCTGCCTCAGTGATCCCCCTCTACCACCTATGCTAATCTAATTTATGCTACCTATGCTATCCTCCCACCACCTGTGCTAATCTAATTCAAATGGCTCCTAGAAAAAAGAAACAACAAAAGGCTCTTGGTATCGCTCCTATCACTCCACTTCCTCCAAGACCAGGCTTTAATACTTGCTCTGAGCCCCGGTGAACCTGGAGCGTCCTTGCCCTCCAGTCCAGGGCAACCTTGCATCTGATGCTCATAGACACTTCATCTCATTCATTTTCCCTTCCTCCCATGAAAGAGACTCCAAGCAAGTGTATCTTTCTCTCACACTTTCCATCCAGCACACAAGGGGTGCTGTTAAAAAGAGAGACCTACCAGTGGGTTAATAAAAGGGGTTCAGGAAAATTGGATCAGTGTGTCAATGGTCTCTTGAAATGTTACCTGCAGAAAGTTAAAAAATGCATGTGCAGGCATCTAAAGGGGCACGCCTGCATGCATCCAGGCTCTCATTGATTGCTTCTCTGGCTGAAACACGCTGATGGCTAAATCTGCATTTCACCTCCACCTACGCTATCTCTTGTAATCTGCCGCCAGTAGAACTTTCCTTTCACCTGCTACATTACAGGAGAAGAGGAGCTTATTTGCTACAAGCCAAAATGCCCTCAGCCTTTTCAGTACTGTCACCTGTACCAGCAGGAAAATGTTTGCTTTATCCTGTTTTGTTGCTAATCTACAACCTCGATATGCAAGGCTTTCTCATCAGACTTGATTGAGACATATTAATAAATGCTGCCTTCCGATCCCCTAATCCTTCTCATACCAGCATTTATGTCAGTCTTTGTCCTGAACGGTGGGAAGCTTCACAAACATTAAGTCATCTGGTTATTATATTGTAGGTAAGATCTACAGGAAAGTATAAGACATGCACTGATAAAAAGACTGGCATGTGCCTTTTTGAATTAAATGATGCAACTATCAGGAACTGAAAGAAAAGATTCCCAGCACCGCTTTTATGCCGAAAAGGTAACTAGCACAATAAGTAGGGGGAACACAGCAAGTAGGGAGTATGTAAGAAAGAACTTGAGTGGTGATGGCAAAATCTTACTCCCTCGCTGAAGGCATTTAAACTGAAGGACTAAATTTCTTTTGTATCAATTTTGATGTTACTCTGTAACATCTGTGAGTGTGCTTTGAGTTTGCTCTAACACCTCTGCAAAACTTCATGTTTTATATCCGATTAATTCTGATGGGTAAGGTATGTTACAACGATGGTATGTATTTAAGAAAGATAGGGAAATTAATGGTATGAGTACAACCCCCTCTACCTTTTTAGGAGCAAAAAACTGGAGACAAGGACTCCAGTGTTTGAATGAAGGCTCAGGCACAGGAAGCCCTCTGCAATCCACTTAAGCTCCATTCTCAATTTACCCAAATGTAATATGAATGAACACTTATCCTTAGGAGATTATGGAGATTAATTAGTTAATGCTTTTAACTAACTCTCATCTTTTCAAGATTGAAATTTTTACATGAGTGCTGGATATCATTAAGTTTGCAAAAGCAATCAGAGAAAAAAATGCAGTTGTTTTCATAACGTGATGTAATATATTACATCCAAGTTATATACTACAAAAAACAGAAACCAAAAATTGTTCTTTTTTTCTCACAGTTGTGAAACTTTATGTAGACTTTATGCAAATATTGCCTACTTTTTTCCTTTTTTTTTTTTTTTTTAAACTGTGGCTACATCTTGTTCAGAGAGTCCTTTCACTTGCTAGGACCAAGGACTTCACAGCTTCTGTAGCTATATTTCAGTCTGTCTTTTGAACAATAGTGCCATGAAAGGAAATGGCAATCAGTTACCACTTTCAGTTTTAATGATGCCTTTTCTTCATTCCTAAAGGAATAACTTCTTGTGATCTGCAAAAGCAGAACTAAAAGAAAAACACAGGAAATAGTTTCACAAGCCAAAGAATGAAAAATAATAACTGACAAAAGGAAAATATGTTCAGGTAGGCATTTTTTTTCTACTTCAAAACTCAATGAAAAAAAAAGTTTGGAGTTATTCACTGAATGCTGTAATCTGCTGTCCCTCTCCAACTGCAGTAGCTGACCCCTTCCAGAAGAATTCCTCAGAAATATAGAAACCGGGTTTGGTGAGTTAAGTGACTGTTTCTTGAAAGAGCCCATTACGCATAAGCACAGCAGCCATGGTACAGTTGCAGTGCCACGGTTTTCCCTCTTTCACAAGGCAATACACAAAGGAAATCCTAACTGTCTAGACCTAATGACCTCCAAGAAATATAAAAATGCCTGCGGTGGTCTCATCTCTTCTGGGAGAAGGAAAATCTGATTTTCTAATTTTCTCATGCAGTTTCCACTTGATGTGAAGGCATTCTTCCTCTTCAGTGTTACTCTGGTCTATTAATCATGCCAGGCTATTAAACAGCTGCCGCATTTTACTCCAGAGGTGGCTCCATGTGTGTCGTGAACAGGGCGATCTCCATCTACAGCGCATAAAGAGTTTTATATAAATGTCCATTACCCATGTAATGGCAACAGCCAACAGTTTTATTAGGCAATATAAAAAGATATTAGCGATATAAACTCTAATGCCTCAGGGCAGAAGCCAATCAATGACTGTCTGGAGTTATTGAGAAGAAACTTTCTGTCAGCAAGTTATTCCCTAATCATCTATTACAGGATTTCTTGCCCCTCCCTCCAAAACATCACATAGCGGACACACTCAGAACCAGGCTGCTGAATCAGATGGGTGTCTGGCTGGGTCCAGCCTAGCAACTCCCTAGTTCTTGCTGCAATGCATAAATAACTGTAGCACTTCACTTTATCAAATGATTGATCTCCAATGAAGATCAGCCCAGGAATTTTTCCATGACATTCTTAGCTGATAAAATAACTACATAGATCCTTTTTTTCAGAGCTTTTTTGGGGAGATTTCCTTGCTGTGTTCAAGCCCTTCAGTAGCAGATGAGAAGGGAATAAGCCAAGCTGTTTGCTCCAGGATCATGGTTTTCAGACGGTGAGGAGGACCTTAACGGTACGACGAATCCTGCTGTCACGAGGGTCACAGTCTCAGCTTTTGCCTTGGGCATCTGGGGAAGTCTACTGGGCCCCCTCTGTCTCATAAGATTGGATTACTGCCTTTGGGATGAATACATCCCCTTCGAACAGCCTTCAGCTTTCCTGACCATCAGCTGGGCTCTCCTCTTGCATGCCATGCCTCAAGTGTCTCAACCGCTGTGCTCAGGTTTATTTTACTTTGTTTTACTACTTTAGTATGTTTCCCGCAGAAGCATTATTCCCCAGGCAGCCTCTTACCTGTGTTCCTCAAGCTCTTTCCTTCCTCATTTTCTCAAGCTCTCTTCTAAGTAATTCTCTTAAATCTCAGATCCTCCGTCCCTACTCTTGTACTCTTGTTGTCTAAGCTTGCCCTTAGGCGATTCTCTCAGCCACCTCTCCTTAGTGTAGGTACTCCCAGCAGTTAACTGACCTACGTGAAATGAGAGCAGTTTGACAATCTTATCGTATGCATGTTACACACCGTAATGGCTCCAGACACCCTATGGAATATATAGAGCAACAGCACACTCTAATAAATACCTTTAAAAGTCCTGAAATTTTGCTACTAGGAATGGGATTGCTTTTCACATTAAAGCATAGACTTTAATTGATATTAGTGGGGTATTTTGTAAAGTAGCCTCCTAAGTATAGGACACAGGCTGCTCCAAGGGGATGCCTTTCCCACGGGATATTGCCTCTTCCACTACCTAGAAATATCCATAATGTCCTCACACTCTGCTCAGGCTAAAGCACCTTTCTGTTTGAAAAGCTATTGGTGAGGGAAGACAGTGGGTCTTCTATTGGTGGAATGACAGAGCTTTGATTTGTTTTGTCTCTAGGCAGATGATTGGGTGAGACATATTTAGTTTGGGGGACAGGGAAGAGCTACTTTTTGGATGGTTTGTCAGCAGATCCTCTTGTAATATTTTTTGTAATGTAGGTTTGGATGGGTGCTCTGTGATAGGAAGTTGTTTAAATTGGAATTTCAGAGATAAAAGTTGATCCCACTGGAGACAACACAGTTGCACCGCTGACTTTACTGAGCTAGGACTGAAAGTAAAATTACTTCCGTCAAGGGCCTGGTTTTCCTCAGGTGTAGATCACAAATGTCAGCCCACCAAATCTGACCCACAGTTCAGATTTCAGTGTAGTATTCCCTATGAGCTTTCTGAGTTTGCAGCTTAGTTTGCTAAGGAAATGAGTCTTATTCAGTCAGATTGTGTATGACTATCTGTCAGTCAGTCTCCTCCAAAAACTTTTGAATCCCTGTTTAGAAGAATAGGGATTTCAAAGATATTAAATTTTGTAAGACTTATAAAAATAGGTTGCAAGAAAGATTGAAACAGATGTACTAGGTACCAATGAATTCATTCTGTGAAAAGATGCCATCACTCCTCTCAAAATGGAAAAGATCTCAATTTGAATCTTAATGGAAACCAGAGAATCCATTTCTGCCTTTGTGGCCCCAGGATGAGAGCTGCAACAACGACTCGGTTGCCTGTGTGAAAGGATATGATAGGGATTCCTGATATTCAGCTGCTATCAAGTAGCCAACAATTAACCAGGTCTTTTTGTATTTGTTGCAAATTGCCCACTCAAAACTTGTAGCACCAGTAATTATGCTTTTTAAATATTTTGGATCTTCCATTAACTCCTAGACAGAGACTAACCTTCTGGGAATCTAATTGGTAGCAACAGTAATTTTTGCAGCTATCTTCAGGAAGATGGGAAAAGAGTTTCATTGGGAAATAGAGGCCTTCCAAAGTTGGACCTCTGGACTTCTCAAGATTCCCTAGCCACAATCCAGTTCATTCTTTGAGGAGCTGTGAGGCAGAGGGCACTCAGCGGGTACCAGCACTCAAAACACGACATTCCAACCTGAGAACACTCTACTTGCCTTGAGTGGCTTTTGTCGCATTTTATCATTCCATTTCAGTCATTCTTTCATCACGTACGGTCCCTCGCTCTCCTCTTTACGTCCCATTAGATAGTTAACCATTCTTACTTGTCTATACTGAAGTCATCCACCACTGGCATACTGAGGTTTCTTATTTGACCAGTGCGTAGCTGTTTTTCCCTTTCTTGCTCTCTCTTTAATCCTTGCTTTCTATCATTTCTATTTGGTAGCATATGTCACCCAGTGCAAGCAGCTGGGATCGTTGTTAGCGAATGATTCGGCTGGAAGCAGAGGGCGGAGGATAGCATGCAAACAGCATAAGTATTAATTGCACCTGCCAACCTGTCATTAGTATGGCCATCAGAAAGGGAGAATAACAATACAATCAAATGGGACCCAAATCTGTCTCAAACACTGCTTGCTACTGGGTTGCTAATCCTGGAACTCTGTTATGAATTGATGCTAACAACAGAAAATGGAGCTGCGATACAAGATGAGCTAGGATGGCTTGGCATGACAGCTGAAAGTCATCTCACCTAATGTGAGATGACAGCTATGGCACTAGACCACAGATAGGTTGGCATTTGTAAATATAACTTCTTTATAATTTGTTTTTAAATCAGGTATCATGAAAGTAAGCAACAGCAAAAGAACCTGTGAACCCACATAAACATAATCGTTACCTCCTGCTGCACTGTTACGCGCAGCCTAACACCTTCTGCTCAGTTAAAACTAAGGGTTTGCTAAGAGCGTGTTACACTTTCCCCTTATTTTCAGTAGCTTATAGCACAGCTGGTGAAATTTTGCTCTAGTTGGAAGCTTGATTTATAAAGTCTCTAGTCCTAAAATAGGAAATGAGTATTTCATCCCCACAATTTAGGATTCTTTTTACTTTTTGGCTTTCACACTACACAAAATCTGGTTTCGTTTCCCATAAAGGGTCCGGTCCAACTGCCATCAAAATCTGTATCTGTAGAGATTCCCCCTGACTTTAGCAGGGCTTGGATTATGCCCTAAGGCAGGGCTATATAAACAGACAACACCTAATGAAATCATGTGGTGTAAAGGACCAGGGAATCCCATACTAAATCCCCACCCTGCAAACAGCCATGCCTAAGCTTAAATGTGCATTAAAATTGAAGTCAAAAAGCTACTCCTGTCCATCAAGTTCAGCTCACGTTTAAACGTTTGCTGGAGTCAGTTCTTGCTACAATGAACAGAAAAAGCTGCACAAAACTATTGTGGGTTAGATCAGTCCTTTCTTTATGCTGTGCGATATCCTGAATCCTTAGGTATTTCTATTGTCTCTTTGCAGGACCATCCACAATTTTCATACATATTTGCTCTCATTTTATTCTTCCTTGGGTATGAACTAACATAACATACTTCCTTCTTCACAGCATCTTTCAACTGACTTCAGAGGGTTTTAAGGAGAAACCCCAAAACAACTTATCACACTCTATTACCAAAACTACAGGACACTTTTGGTCTGTGTCCTCTTTTTAGACAGGTAGCAAAGTCAGACCTCCAGGTGCAAATCACTGTAAAGATACAGAAGAACCGGTATTGTTACCTATCTAAAAAGAGGACATAGACCAAAAGTGTTTCTGTTTCATATCACAGATAGAAAAACTGAGGCACAGAGATTACCCTTGATTTCGTTAAAGCCTCACAAGATATGGATAGCAATCAAATCATAATTCAACAAGTAATTTAACAAAAAGATGGTATTTTCTTGTCTTACAATCCCCAGTTACTTTCCTACTTTATTTTCTCAAAAAATGGCAAAACTTGAGGAGGACAAGGTAGAGGTCAAGGGCAACCTAGAAACTCACTGGCAGAGCTGTTAGAAGAATGGGAAACTTCTGGCTTCACACACCCAAAAAACACTTCCTTCCTCTCTCAGATCTGTTTCAATGGAAAAAAAAAAGCCACAAAACCCTGCTCTCAGTTTTCTCTGCACAGGATTTGGTATGTTTGATCAAGCTATCAAATACAGGTTATTACACTGATGGAGGGTAAGCGCTCCAGCATCACCTACTGCTATTTGCCTTTGGCTCGTTTTTGACACAGCAACCCTCTGAGACGAGCAGGTCTGTTCTCTGCAAACAGAGGCTGCGGATTTGATCCACTCCGCTTGGAGTCAGCGCTAGGCATAGCCTGGCTTGAATGAGATTGGGCTCCAGTGGGGAGGAGCTAAAGAGAGCAAAAAGAAAAGTGAAGCTAAATAATCAAAGTTAAATAATCAAAGTTGACCCCGTCCTTCATAAATATCACTGGGCCCTTGAAACGGCAGGAGCTGCAGACACATCAGCTCAAAGGTTTCCCTTTTATGCTGACTGACCTCACTCCTTTGAGTTTGTCAAACTTCTGACGTTCGGCTGCCAGAAATGCTAAAAGTTTTGTGCTGCAAGGCGTAATCTAGCATTATACAAGAGCAATGCTTCAGTGTGAACTGTCAAAATGGATTTTTTGATGTGTGATCTCATTGCAGTTGCTAAAAGAGATGAAGAGTCCCAGTAAAACTCAACTGCGGTTGTCTGCATCAACAGGAGATTTTTCTTGTTGAATGGCACCGCTAGCTAGAAATACGTTATATGCAGTACCTCTCTCCCTCATTACCGTGATAGCACCTACAGGCTACAGAACCGCCTGTTGAAGAACATCACCCTGGGGAGCAGTGCCACACAACGCCCTGGAATAACATTTGTGCAGGAATCACTTTTTGAAGAAATGCAAAGAATGGCCTCAAAACAAATTTGTGGTGTCATCACCATTAAGCTGTCTTGTGCTGCCACATCATGTTTCCAGAGAAGTATATGAGCACTGTCACAATTTGTTAACTTTCTTAATACTGCATTAGCGTTAACTGCTACCATGAGAGGTGAGAAGAGACATAAAGAGCTGCAAGAAATTTGTACCGAAGTCCCTGGTATGACCAGGACGCTGCCTCTCTAGAGGGAATCAGACAGGCAAAGACAAATCCACCTGAAGGATGTGGGACTGTATTTCTTGACTGCAGACTTGTTCACATCACTCCTGAGGCTCTTCTGATTTGGGTATTTTTATCTCTGAGAGAAATAAAAGATTCTGAGCAAGAGATACCAAAGTATCCTGATCCTAAGGATGGAGCTGAATAACACAGATTTTGCTAAAATCTGATCATTGGATGACATTTCAAATAATCGCTTTAGACCACTGTTCAGTGAAGCACTTAAGCAGGTTTGTAAGTCTAACCAGAAAGTATTTAAGCACATCCGTAACCAATGCTTTGCAGAACTGACACCTAAAACATTAATCTATAAAGAGTAATCTGACAAAAAATCCTTTTGGGATTGTACATCCACCCTTTTTTAAAATACAAGATCATTGCCAAAATGCAAGTGTGTATTGCCAACACACAAAACACCAATAAACTAGTTTTTGAGATGTAGTCACTCCCCGAGTTCAAATTTCAGGCAAATTCAGTGAATACTTTTGTCATATGCTCACGTCCATTGCCAAGAGGACTTTCTTTGCTATTTAGACCTTCTGCTGGCAGTGAGCCCACTGAACGGCCTTTCCCATGTTGGTGGCCTGTGGCCCTACAAACTGAAAGCAATTCCCAGATAACGAGCAACCTCTTACACTGAAAATAATCGGCAGCATTTTGAATCGAGTTAGATTTTGGAGCAAGGAGCCAGTGAATGACTGATTACCTTTCCAAAGCAACTCTTACAACAGCCCTGGGGAACAACTTATATTAAAACAACATTTTCAATATGCAAATAGTTTGATGTTTTGAAAAATAGCAGTGTTGCTAATAGTTGGCCTAGTGAAAGAAAACGTGTATTAATTTGCCCAGGCAGCTGATTCTAAAATGGTTTATAAATAGCCCCTCGCATTAATTCAAAGTGAAATGTCAGTTTTTCATAATTTATGATAGTATGCTGAGATTCAGCTTCAATAGCACACTATGGCCTCAGTTAACATCAGGTCTAAAAGCAGTCTTCCTGTCTTCTGAACCTTGAATCTTTGGGAAGACCTTTTCTTTTTGCTTGGATTTATTTTTATTAGCTGAATTATTTATGATCATTTCAATGTAAATTACTGAGTAAAGAGCAAGTAAAATACCGTGTTGCCATAGTGGTTTACTCACATCTTCTTGAATCTGATCATCTTGGCTTGCTACTCGGGAAGTGGGAACCTAAAAGCTGTTTCCTGATCTGTATGTGCAGAGAATGGTGACAGGATTAATCAGACACGATGGTTAAGTTTCTGAATTTCCAATAGTCATTCTAAGCTGTTTATCTTTCCAGATCAGCTGCAAAATGGAGAACTATTGTGTGGTTTGAAGCTAAGAGCTTTGCCTCTAACTGTCCCTGGCTTGCTACCTGATCATGGGCATCTCGGCCATGCTGGTCCCACTTGTCCTTTACGGCAGCGTAAATTCTACTGACCCTGACAGATACACGACCGTAAAATGGTGGTACGGGAGACAGCCCTATTCCTTCTGCCCTAGTTATTCCTTAAGCATAACTTGGAAACTGCTCACCTCCTTGAGAAAAAAAAAAAAAATACTGTAATGAGATTGTTACAGATGAACAAAATGTTATATACATGCAAAATGGTCCCGCTAATCAACAGAACTCACTCCCTGCTGGAGATAGCTAAAGAACAACAAAAATCATTACCGTGCTGGTAGGATTGATTAATAAGGGAAAGTGAATTAACTACTTCTACTAACACTCATTAGCATTTATACATTGTAACGCGCACTAAATGTATGTGTAAATAACTTTCCTAAGTGACAAGTAAGGGTGCCTGAAGGGTGCAATATGATGTTACCGTTGTTTTCCAGTTGTGTGGGTCCTGCACTGCAAAAAGATAAATCTAAGCAAAGCCTCAGTACTGTTTAGGGAAAATAGCTAAAGGCAGTGGGAACAGGAAGAGAACACAGGGAAGGTGTCTTCTGAAATCTGAAAAAGGCTTCCCGCGTGAAGAAAGGGAGACTGTCTTCTGGGGAACATTTTCCCCGGAAAGGGAATGGGTAAAAGACGGGATGGTGGAATATGGGAACAAATCTAGGGCAGAGGTGTGCTTACTGCGCAACGGGGTGACTAGGAGGGCCAGGACAGCACGCGAGGAGCAGGAGCTCCAAAGCCAAAGGCTGCAAATTTTGACACACTCCTGGACCGCCGTAGGGGAGGGGCAGCAGAGGCCGACATGTTCAGTGAGCATCTGCCTTCGCCCAGATGCTACCCGTCTAGTGCCTTTTGTCCTCTGACACGAATTTCTGGTTTGAGGACTTTCAAATAATGTTTAAATTTAGCAAGTGACTGTTCAGTTATTAGCGCAGCAGAAAATTATAATGAAATAGAGCCCAGTAGCTCCAAAATACTGGTCAAAAGATGATTATCTGTGTAATCAGTGTTTTCTGTACTTCACGTGGAATTAACAAGCGCTATTTTTAAACTGTGTTTCAGGAGAGTTGTGTTTAATTCTTGGCTCTGCCACGGACTTCCTGCATGACCTTGGGCAAATCGGTTTCTTTCTCAGTACCATCTGTAGTATAATACATTTTCCTCCCACTCTAAATTTGTCTTGTCAATGCAGATTATGAGCTTTTTGGAATAGGACATCCGCTCCTTGCAACACAACGAGGCTCTGATCTCATGTGTGACTCCTGGACAGTTCTGTAATGCAATTGATATCCTGACAGAGAAGACGACCACCTTCCATCACCAACACAACCGGATGGTGGCTATAAAATCATTAACTGCATGGTACATTTTAGACCAGGGTGACGTTTGTTATACGCCTCCATTGCAGAAAATTGGCACTTTTAATTTCAGCTGGTAAATTTTACAAGCAGTTTTTGTCTTTATTTTTCTTCTCATTTTTTCACAGTGCAGACCATGCTGTCCTGCGCTGTGATTATTACCTTGGTCTGTGTGATTAGTATGGGGTTGCTGGTCGGTTTTTGTTTGTTCATTTATTTTTTCAACTTCACACTGAATTAGAGCAGCAGGGTGACCAGTGCGGGTGAGTGTTTTGGGGGATCAGTGAAGGGCCCTGGCGAGGAACTCCTTACCTCTGCTTTGGTTTAGCAGTTGTGACCTGCAGCCAAGTGGGAGGCACAAACAGAGTGAAAGAGCAGCAGACTAGAAAACAAACAAAATTAGCAGCACTTCAAAGCTCTTGCAGAAAAGAGGATAGCTGACTTTGGCCACTGTTTTGTTATGGTTTTCCAAAAAAGGGATAGAAGAGTGGAACATGTCTTTTCGTCTCGAGTGAGGTGTCGGGGACAGATACGTGGTCAGGCAGGGGCCTGACCTCCAGTGCTGCGGAAGGAAACAAACCGATGAAGAGACAGGGCACCTCATCACAACATCCTATTAAAACAGGCAGAGTCGCAACTTCAGTATCAGTTTAAAGGCAAAGACGGCACGAAATATATTTCCTCAGTAACAAAACAAAAGGGAACACCTCTTTGGACAGGTGTATCTCTAGCATGCGAAGTGTGACACACTATATATAGCACAGACGTACAGCTCAGCAGAGTGTGCTGATAGTCAGGTTACAACCGCTCTAGCCCGTAAGAGCCTGCCCGGTGCTCAAAGATGAAGAGGCTCTCAACTCGGACAGCTGCGAGGGTTTAACCAGCTCTCCCAAAGCACGGCGAGAGCAGCCCCCCAAAAACGCTCAGGATGCTGGAAGTGCGGGGGCACGAAGAAAACCACTGGCCCCAGGAAGAGGAGTGACAAGAGAAGCCGTGCGGGGCCAGGTGGCCACCAAGGAAGCACCCTCCCTCTCCTTCCCGACCTGCAGACAAAGGTGTGCGAGGAAATACTGCCCGGCACTACCCAGCCCGCCGGAGGAGGCGAGGGAGACCCCCCCCCCCGCAGCCCCCGAGGGCACCCGCGGAGCCCCCCTCCCGGGTGGGTGCGCGGATGACCTTGGGCGCGTCCCTCGGGGGAGAGCTCCCGGGGGCGGTTCCCCGCGCGACCGCGGCAGAGCGGGGGCTGCCGGGCCCCGGCTGCCCCGGGTGGGGCGGCGCGGCGCGGCGGAGGGGGCGGGCGCCCGTCGCCGCCTGCGAGCCGGGGAGGAGGCGGGCGCCGGCCGCGCTCCCGGTAGGCTGCGCTGTGCTCCGCGCAGCGGGCGGGCGGGTATCGCCCCCTCCTCCCCTCCTCCCGCCGGAGCCCCCGAGCGGCGTCCGGGGCGGCCGCACCGCCCAGCCGCCCGCTCGCATGGAGACCCGGCGCCGGAGGCCGAGCGGCAGCGCCCGGAGCTGAGCCAGCCGGTGCGTAGCCTGCTGGAGGGTCTTTTATGAATATTATTTTGTATTGGGGCGGAGGGGGCGGGGGAGGGACGGGCAGGGCTGGCTGAGCTGGATGCACAGCGGGGTGGCGGCGGAGAAGATCGCGGAGAAACTTTGCACCTTGCAAAGTTGGCGGTGTGCGCCGAGCCGGCGCCGCGGGCGGCCGCGGGGCCGGTGCGCGGAGCCGCAGCCCGGGCGGGCGGCGCAGCGCGGCGCGGCCCCGCGCGCACGAGTTGGGAAAAACTTCTTCGGCGGCGCGGCGGGAGCGCGGTGCAGCGCGAGCGCGGAGCCCTGCGCGGGAGCGGCGGTCCCGGCGCCGGGAGGCGCGTTTCTGCCGCCCCTTCCCCCGCCCCGGCCTGCGCCGGGTTGCTCTCCCGCTTTGCCCTGCAAGGTGCAGCGCGGGCTCCGGCCCCGCCGGGCTTTGCGGCAGGTTTTAGCGCGCTTGGAGGCAAGGCTTAGGGTTTCTTTTTTTCTTTTTCTGTTTTTTTTTTTCACCTGCCTATTTTTTCCTTTTTTTTTTTTTTGCACGGTGGGAGAAAGAGGGTGTGTGTTTTCTCTGTGTGTGTCTGTCGCTGCTCTTCAGCTGCAGTTGCTCTTGGCTGAGCCTGGGGACTGGCTGCAGCTGCTTGGGCTGGGGAGAGAGGGAGGGTACAACAGGACCTGGTTATTTTTTATTTCTGTTTTCGGCAGTGCTTTCGAAAGGGGAGCTTCGCCTTTTCCCTCTCTCTTTGCAAGGAGCAGCGCCGCCGCTGTGCCGGGGTGCTGGCTGGAGCCGGGGGGATACCGGGGACCAAATCTGCAGGGGGCCCCGGCCGGGTCCCCCCCCACCGGGGCTGGGGGCGGCGGGGGGAGCTGCCGTGGCCCTGCCCGCAGGGTCCCGCCCCCCCCCGCACCTCGCCCTGAGCGTCCCAGGGCCGGGCGGGCAGGAAACTCCGCGCCGTGTGTGTGTGTGTGTGTGTGTGTGTGTGTGTGTAAGGGCTGGTGCATGCCTGTGTGTCTGGTCGGGGAGATACTTGGAGGGAACGTGCTTTGGCTGGGGATGGGTTAAACGTGGGCTCTTCCCAGCTATAACTTCTGCTATTCAAGGAAATTAATCAAGTCTCTCCTGCCCACTTTTTTGAGCCCCGCTGGATTATATGCAGAAGGAAAAGGGAGCCGCGGCACCTCGAGAAATGCATTCGTGTGTGTCTTTTTTTTGTTTTTTTGTTATTGTTCGTGGTGGCTTCGTGCCCTTGCTTTGTTGGTGGGAGGATTAAGGGTTGACGAGTGTCCTTAGTCCCAGATCCAATTAAAATAAATGCAAGTAAATGGGACATAAAGGGGAAGCCAACGCTGGCATCCCAGCAGAGGCACTAAAGCATCAAGGTTGGTTAAAAGGGAAAGACTCGAGGAAATGAATGCTTTCCTTCTTAGTCATTTGCTTTCCCTTTGCAACGCTGTCAGACAGGCTCAGAGAGGTGCAGCGTTTGATCAGGGTTTTATGAATCCTTAACCAGTCTCTGGCCAGCAGAAAAAAAAAAGCCTTCTCCCCAGGCGTAGTCATTTTAACTTATCTCGCATTTAGCAAATGCTTCGCTTTGCTGAGAACTTGAACCAGATTTCATAAAGGAATTAAGAATCAAGAGAGTGTGAGCTGTGAGAATTGCAGAGGAGAAACGCTGCACCATTTCTTAGCCGCTGCCTGGACTGTCCGTTTTCACAGAGTGCTCATTTCTGGTCAGGAGCAATTGTGCCGTGCTATAAGCATTAGCTGGGAAAGCAGAACGTTGCAGGATAGCTTGGCCAGTTCTTGGCTGTCTTTTATTTATTTTTTTCCTGCTGACATAGAGAGCTTTTCCTTCAGCTGAACAAAAAGTTTCTTCTGTTGCTTGGCGAGGACTTGGTGGTGGATGTGAGCAAAGAAGGAACAATCCCTCTGGAGCCAGTCTGCCTTTGGAGAGCGCTGCTGAGAAAGAGGTTATAGCTGTGGTCTTTGTGCCCCCAAAACGTTGGAGTCTTGTTGAGAGAGCCAGGTAGGAGCTAATACGCTACAGGGCTGGAAACTATGGATATCCCTCTTGCTGATCCTTTGGTGGTGCTAGTGTAGTAGAAAATGAGCGGGTTGGCTGTATTTGTGTTTGTGCAGTGAGTCTTGTTGGCTTTTCCTTACTTTTACTCCGTTTCTATTTTAGCTTGATTCCTAACAAAATGTAGCATCTGTTGGCGTCTTAATGACTGTGCTCCGTACTTGTAGACGAGTGGTACACCGGCTCCTTCCTGAACTGTGTGTTATGTTACTGCGTTGTTGCCATGTACGTACAGGAAAGTGATGGGGTATAAACCCTTAGTTTTCTTAAGTGCTGGCTTGCTTTGCTTCTGACATGAGTGCCATCTATAGTGTCGGGTTGTGTTGTCATGGTTGCTTCCATCATGTTCTGCTGTTGTGACCTGTTGTACCCTGCTTGATGGATTGTGTCAAATACAGTGAAGTGAGCAATTAGAACTGAGTGAGGGTGTTTAGCCATTGCTTGTTAGGAGGAGTTTGTAGCTACGCTACAGATGTGTTTGTGTGCTGAGTTCTCAAATGTCTTCTGACACATGCCAACTGCACTCATACTGCTTGTATTTACAGCTAGGTTTTTCTGAAGGACAGAAAGTTGGTTCAGATAGGGTTTGTTTTAGCGTGATGTGCCAGTGCAAAACATAATACTTCTGGATGCAGGTTTGAATCTCTCCCAGTTCAGTAATGCCTTGAAGTTCTTCGTACTGTCTCCTGACTATTTGATTGCATGCGTGAAGGGCTGCCTGACTTCTGCTTGCAGCTCGCAGCACACAAGCTGCTGGCGCTGCTGACACCTGTACTGTGACGGCTGCAAGTCTGCGGGCAGAACGGGCAGGGAGTAGACCTGCTGCAGCCGAGGTGAAATCCTGGCTACGCTCACTTCAGTGGGAGTTTTGCCATAGATGTCGATAGACCAAAGCTTCAATCCAGACGTGGTCCCATCTCATCTTTAATCCTGCTATATGCTGGAGGGAAGATTTTGCTTTGCGGCTGCCGCCCCGACTGTGCCTGTTCCTGCGCGTACAGGAGACGTAAGTCTCCCAGGATGTCCAGCTGTGCCTTTCACGAGCACAGCGTTCTTGGGAAGGAAACCAGGGCAAATGAGAGTGGAAATAAAACACAAAGTGTGGATACGTGCTGACTATCTTGTTACTCGTGTCTGCTGCCATTTCCAGGCAGGCACTCTGAACCAAACGGGATTACTTTTTTGAGATTGCGGGGGAGAGAGCCATCAGTGGCTGAAGCTAATGTGTCCTGTAATCCTTATTTTTTTTTTTCTGTTTCCACCTTACTTAGCCCATGTATCAACCCATTGGATGAGTTTTCTATGTATAAGCTATCAAGAGAGCTATTCCCAGAGTCACTTCATATATCCAGCATCCAGATAGATTTTTATGGTAAATGACAGTGACAAATGGGAAGCATTTGATACTTTTTTACCGTGCAGAATCTGTGTGGTGCGTAGTACCACAATTTCCATTTCAGAAGTGCAGGCTGGAAGCTGGTCCAGGTCATGGCTGTGTAATAAAACTGGTTAGATTTATCTTTCCAAATGGAATATGTTGTTTCATTATATTCAGTGGCATAGAAGAGGATTTGTTAATATATAACAAAAACTTTGACTGGAGATTGAGGCATTTAGATTTGCCAGTTATCTCTTGCAAAAAAATGTTTTACAGTGCCTTTACTTCCACGCCTTTGATTCCAGGACGGACGGTTTTCATGGGGATAAGCATTTTGTAATGGTACATTCACGCCAGACTCTTATTTTGTTCATATGTGAAAACCAAGAAAAAGAAAATATGAACAAAAGTGAAACTGAGTAATCTATCTTCCGTAGTGGTCTTTATATCCTTATTTTAAGGAACTTAAATAAGGAGGGTAGCTTAAGTTACAAATTACACCTTTTCAGTGTCTCTTAGCTTACTTTCTATGGGAAAACGTGTGCTAAAACCAAACGGTCCTAATTTCATATACATAAGTGCATAGACCCTGTCCCGATATAGAGAGTGATAAACTTTCCATTGTTGCAGAATCAGACCCTGAAATCATACTACTGACATTAAAATCGGTATAATTGTATCGATAGCAAACAGATTTGTGGCGCTGTTAACGCTGTACACAGCTGGCAGCCCTGTGAAAAGGGATCAGAATAAGCCCTGTTAGGCTGCTGTTCAGACCTCTGCTCTGGGGTCTGCACAGGCTTCCAGCTTGACTTTTTTGTTGTTTTCTAGCACAGTTCGAAGGGTTGATTATAACCGTCAGTGTCCTTCACTCTTCGTATTGTCTGAATCCTGAGGACTGTTTCTCTCTTTAGGGTTTAGAGTTGAGGACTGACTTGAACAGAGATGCTTCAGCCACAAAGGTGTTAGTGCTGGTGCTCCTGCGAGCTGGAGGCAGGATTCGCTGCGTCCTGGACTAGAGTTTACATCGTGTGCTGGTTTGACAAAACTGAGCTGCTTCTTAGCTTGTTTTTAAGTTAACTTCATAGGAAAGTTGTTCCTTGAAACTGCTGGTGAAACTGTTGTTCCACAGAATTAATAGCAAGGCTACCACTGATTTAAAACAAAAAAGAAACAAAAAAAATTTTGAGTCTTTTTTTTTTTCTTTTCCTGGAAAGAATCAAGACCAGACCTTCATGTGAGCTGTGCAGAGTTTTGTGTTGGAAAATCCTCCGTTGTCTTATTGAGCTGTTGTTGATTTTGCTGCTGTTTTCGGTGTATGAGTCTGGATACTATAATAATTATACCTAAACGTGTCTGTGCCTGTACTGCCAGTCATCCACAGCTAATCAAAGTACAGGCCCTGCAGGCGCTTGTAGCAAGTTAACACAAACAAACAAAATCCCCAGTGGCTTAGCCTGGGAGAAAACAATATTTTATTTCTTTCTTCTGGATGATGCCTCTGGTAATTGTGCTTTCGGTCCATGAGGATAACTTCCCTTGACATCAGTGAACGATGATCCCTTGATGGTTATGTGTGTGTAGATGCTCTGCTGTGGGTTTTGTGATCCTGCCCCTCTGCCCACATGAAGCGCGAGGCATGGTCCCTTGGGTGGAGAGCTGGTATGCCCTCGAGCATTTCCAGGTTCTTAGCTGGGTCCTGCAGAGCATCTCGGGAGGGGAGAATTGTTTTGATGACTCCCTGGAGTGCCGGGGAGAAAGGGTCTGTCACTAGCCCTGGAAATGCACAACACAACTTGTCTCTGCTTGTCCTCTGCAAAGTGGCTGTAAAAAACATTTCTTCTGTGGGTTTGCAGACTTCAAAGATTATTCCAGCTGTTGAAGGAAGCCTAGTCAGAGAAGGTAGCTGCAAGTTTAATTGTAGCTTCGGGACTTGAACTAAATCAAAATCCAAACAATCTGATAAAAATTACAGCCACTTGAATGTTGTTAAAGGTTAAAAGTGAGCCCTCTTCAGAACAGCTATTAATGTTTTACATTTTAAAATAAAGGGAGTTGTTAATATTTCTAAGTAACATTGAACATACATTACAATTTGCCTCTAAACCATCTGAGCACTTCTCATGGTAATGCAGATTAAATTTAGTGACAAGTGCATATAATGACAGTATAAATGTCAATTTGGCTATCAGTTATATTGCATTGGTATCTTTTTAATATTAAACATGATTATGTACCACATTGCTTAAACAAATCACAGCATTCAACAAGTCTTAAGAGGATGTCTCTGTATTTTGCCATAGGGTGGAATGATCTATTAACTCTTTGTATTTAAATGGTTATTTAATAATTTTGACATTTACATGATTTTTTATTTTAAAGCTGGTGTTTGGAATTCTTTCATATGTTTCCTCTCAGTGGTGATTAAATAATGGCAGCTCTCGGTGCCATCAGGTGAGTTGAATCCCAGCTTACATGGCTGAATCTGTGGAGTGATTGCGTGCAAGGTGGAGCTGTCAGCTTGAGCTTCATTGGGATGACCTCGCTTTATGGATTTTCACTGCAGTGCAATGTGTACTGTGGAGAGCGTGGCAGTCACCAAACCAGAGCTGAGGTTTTAGATGGGCTTCTTTTGTGACCAGAGGCTTGCTAGGGTATTTTTTAGTCAAAATTCAAACACCGCCGTTCACAGTTAGTATCTTTGAGGGAGCCTGATTGTTGGTTTCCTTTGGAAAAGCCCAACCTTCTTCTTTGTTCCTGCGCTTTGGGGAAAAATATCATGTCTGTTCTTGCTTTGACTGATGCTGATGGTGAGTATCTATATTATTGTGGTGGCCTAGGCCTAGAAAAAAGCCTATTTGTTACTGAGAGGGAAACTTTTCTCTGGCAAAGGAGCTAAAGGATCGATTGTAACGATAATAATAATTACTATTAGTGTTGTTATTTTAAGCTGAAGGTTTTTATTCAGGGCCAGGATGCAAATAGAGTGAAGAAGCAGCTGCTACTTTCCAGTAGCAAAAGGCTTCAATTTTCTCAGATACTGAATAGCTGGAGGGTGCCACGAGGGAAGATGTAGAGATTGGGGGCAGCGTGCTGGTGAGGGTCCTAGCGCCTCTGCCACTGGCCAGAAACCTGGAGCTGGAGATCTCAACAAGACTTAGCTCCCCTGCTCCTCTGCCTGGAAAAAAGGGGCTTTCCCCTTTTTACTTGCATCTGACAAATAGCTCTGGTCCTGGGAATGTTTCCTGTATTTCATCTTCTTCTCGTGATTGCAGCCAATACTGAACCCTGCTGCCCTTTTCTGTGGGACCAGTGGTTCCCCCCCCTACCCCCCCCCCCCCGGTATTTTTGGACAATAGCTTAGCTCTTGTGAATTTACGTGGAGCTACTTTTAAATGCTGGCAGGCATTTGTAAGATCTTGCCACTGACCTTCCATGTATGGACGTGGTTCTCTCCAAACGATGTGTGAGCTTTGGAGCACCTCCGTCGGGTTGGCCGGTGCTTCCTTGGCCTGACTTGCTGCCCTTCCTTGGGCCCGTTGGCCCGCTGCCTTCCGCTTTGCGCTGCAGTGTCGCTCAGGGAGGCTTCTTTACCCAGCCTGTGCAGGGCTATTTTGTGCAGGGAATATTTTAAGATGCCCACAAGGCTCTTTTGGTGTGGTTTATTGCATTACTAAAAAGCAACGTGATACAGATCATTAAGTGTGTAAGCAAATATTCTTCGTGTTTTTGCAGCCACATCCCGAGGTCTGGAAGGAGTAGAGAGGCGTGCGTGCTGCTGAAGGGGCTGTGAGAATTGACTCTCTCCAATGTGTGATGAGTCTGCTTGGTAGTGTCTTGTCTTGGGGGGATTTTAGCTGGATTCATGCTGGGGTTCTAGTCCTCTGAGCTTGCACAGTGCGTGCCTGGGCTCTGCTCTGGAGCAAACCAGGAGTTTATAATATAGGCACGGACAGCCTAAAGGGCACTGCTGGAGAGGAAGCTTGCTGCCATTCCCTGTAAATTCACAGGGTGGTAAGGGAAAAGGCTTGCCTACTGTCTCAGAGCAGTAGCATGTGGAGTTATGTTTCTTTTTCTCTTTCTCTCTTCCTCTTCAGCTCTTTCCAGAAGCTGCATCCTGGAACATCCTTCGCAGCACTGTTTCCCTCTGTTTAGAGCTGTTTAGTGACAGCTAAAATGATTCTTGAATGTTAATAAATATCATTTGACCCACTGCTGGCTTTTTCAGGCATAGACTGTGAGTATAGAAGGACTGGAGATAAGGTAGAAGGGAGGAGAGAGAGGATTTCAAGGGAAATAGGGACTGCATAGATCTTGCTTCCTTGTCTGGGGCTGGGCTGACAAACTGAGGAGAGAAGGACAGGAGGACAACAGTGGGCAGACACTGGTTCTGATAATGGAGACTGAGTAAAGCAACGTGGATGTTTTGGGATCATGGAATATACTAGGTACCTGACTGGGAAGTGGAAAGGGGGAGAAGGATGGATAAGGAGTTTTAACCATATTGGCCTTTACTTCCTGTGTATGTGTGAAGCTTTCTTAACAACCTGGAATTTTCAGCATGGATAAAATGACATAGTTAATGTTTTTGTTTGATGTCCTTGGGTGGGCAAGTCTAAAATGTACTTCCAGACTTCACTTTTCATTGGCTAACGTGTGTGTGTGTGCGTGCGTGCGTGCAGATTCCGGGAGACGGTATACTGAGGACAGCCTGCTGAGAGTGAACCAGATTCGCACTTCTGCCTCTTATCAAAGTGCTGGTGACTCTGGGCATGTTTCTTCCCTTTTGTTGTTTTATTTGCAAAAATGAAGGCAATAATAGCAATAAAAATACCTTTACTGCCTATTCCCGGAAACCATGAATAACTAGTTATTGTGATAGGCAGACAAAGGGCTAAAGGAGCATTTTTATTGCAGAAGTTCATATCACTTCTTTCAGGAACTCTTTTGGGAGATTCCTTTTGGTTTCATAATTTCTTGCTGTGTAAGTATTTTTAGCCAAAGCATTTATGAAATAAATTTAGCATTCCATCACTCCTGCAGGCATAACTGATCTTTCACAGTCCGTTTGAACTGTACGCCCTGCAAGGAGTGTCCAGTGTATGGACTTGGTTTGAATCGACCCGAAAGGCGTTGCTGGCAAGAGAGGGAGTCAGAAGCATCCTGCATCCTCTTGTGCTCGTTATTTGCCCTTTTTTTTCTTTTGTTGCATTTAATTTAGTGGATGCTCTTCTCCCACAGAATGCTCAGCTGTTGTTTTGTCTTTAGGTGAGTGTGGAAGGGAGCTATGCTATTTCCGTCAAAAGGCATTTGTTTGCTGCTTGATAGCTACACCGCTAAACTGTTGAAGTCTTAGGAGCATCCTTACTCATTTGGGTAGTTTTATTGGATGCATCAACCCTGCATCCTGAAGGTTATTTAGGTATTGCTGCCAGGACCGAACTTGCTCTCTATCTGAATAGCCAGGGGTCAGCCCTCCACTGCATTACGAGCCTGTGAACTCAAATGTGCTCAGCAGCTGATGGTGCCCTCGGGCAGCTGGGGCTTTGTCAGGAGCCGCTGCGGGCTAGTGAAGAGGCAGCCGTCTATGGAAGACGGGCTGGTCAAGGAGCTGGTTGCAGTCATGGAGCATGTTGTGCTCATGGCTATCTTGCCATTCTCTTCTATATGTTTATATAATGCCCTTCAGGAGTTACATGGACATAGGCACTGGCTTTAGTAAGAATCATTAAGCAGAAATCATGCAGACCATTATCCTGTGTGGAGTGAGTTCTTATGCAGAGCATGTGTGCATTGGGGAACGTGGTTGTTGCTGCAGTATGTTTTTACAGAGTTTAAATAATACCCTTCTTATGTGATTTTTAAGTTACTCATAGTGATTGGACACCTTCAGGGTGCGCTTTCTGAATGAATTTTCTTTATTGTGCTGACTGCACAACTATATTTGGTGCTGGGGGTTAGCAAAAGCCTTGGGCTGTACTGTTTACTCTCGGTAAACTGGAGTAGTTCTCGACATTCGTGGAGTCGCTTTCAATCTACTGCAGTGAAACGAGACTTGAATCTGGTTCTCCAAATTTCCAACTAGAAGAGCGGTGACTTCTTCTCGTAAGTGTTCATTTCCCTACCAGTAGAGGCTGGATGACTTAATCTCTGCATACATCAACACATTGATCAAGTTTCACAGCAAAGTATCCGGTGGTAACTATAACACATATTCACAAATGGAAGCCTGGCTTGTAATTACAAGGCCTCGCTTGGTTGTACAGTTTTGAGTGTAACAGGAATGACAGTTCAGGGCTAGATTTTTAGGGTAGATTTGTCTGCAGTAATATGCAGCGGTAGGTCTATGAAAACAGCCTTCTAAAGCCAGCGCTGCCTGTGGCATGGCATTTGATCAAATATGTCTTAGTAAAATCAGTGTAAGCTTCCACATCCAAAGGAAAATTTCAGATCTTTCAGAGCATCTCCCTTTCAGATACCTGTTAGGAACTGATAGGGCATTTCCTTTCAAAATGGCAAGGTTGGATTCATTTTGTATATATTTCCTAAGGGAGATTTGGCTAGTTGGTTTGTCCTTTCCTCCCTCTTCTTTGGGAGATTCAGGGAGTGTAAGGCTGAGACTTGCCTTCCGCATGGAGATGGGGAGCACCCTGGCACAACAGCTGGGCTGTTCGTACGGTATTTGCTGAGCTGCTGCTATTTACAGAGCAGCACATTAAAACCAGCCCTCACACAGTGTAGTGTGGCTGTCCTTGCCTTAAATTCTCAAACTGAGACAGTTGAACAGCTTATTCCAGCATGCCAACCTGACGTGTGCCAAGAGGAACAAGGAGGTCATGGACATCTGGATGTGGAAACATCGTAGACTGGACTAGTCTATTCTTCCCAATTGCCAATTGGAGCCTTTTGCTTCAATCAGTGCTGTTTTTCATGAGCCAAATAAAACCATGGAGTTAAGCTAAAATCACACCAGATTGATAGTTTGAAAACCCACAATCTGTTTCAATCTGTTCCTTTAAAAACCTCTTTTTTCCAGCTTGCTTTCCTGTATTGTTTCCTTCCTGGGTCTTAGCGTCTCTTCCATGGCCATTCAAGGGCTGGCTCTGAGACTGGGCAACTCTCTGGGAGAACAACAGGTCAGGGGAATGAGAATCATGTTCTTTGCCACCATTTCCAAAAACAATAACTCTGTCCTCTCTAAGAGCTTGGACCCTGAATGGAGTAGACTTCGTCACTGGCTGTATTCATATTTGGCCTCTTCTTTAATGCCCAGACTCTGTCAAATCCAGCCAGAGATATGCACGTGGTAGTTATGGAACCAAGAAATAAGTCTGCAGACCAGCAGCTCCCCCAAATAAACCATTTTACCATTCTCATTTGTGTGCAACCAGTGAAACAAGAAATTGGTGGGAAAGGTGGGAGCCCTGAAACTCTAACAATTTACTGTGTTCTGGGAAGGTTTCCCAAATTCCTTTTAGAGAGGGATGTTACTGCACATCATCTTCAGGTTTTGTCTTGCACAGCTCTTCAAAATCTTCAAGAGACAGAAGTTCTCACTGCAGGTGTCTGCCTGGTGAGCTTGTCTCACCCTTGGTAGTAATTCTCAAAATTCTACCTATTAGGAATGAATTAGTAGAAGCCAGTGTGTTTCATTTAATTGGATAGACTTGTGCTTTACATGAGAACAAAAGTGGTGCTACAAAGACTTGGAATTCTGATTTCCCCTAGTGATAGCTTTCTCTATTGAACTCCTGGACAACATTTCACATACCTCAGTATTTAACACAGGGATGTTTCAGTGGTTACCACCTTTAAAAGGAACAGGTTGCCAAAAGTGACTGATAATGAGTCAGAAAGCCATGGAACTACTGCTACTATCTGGTATGGATGTGGTGGGCTTCACAGTGAGCCCCTTCAGAAGACTCTGTTGCACTTATTTACTGATAATCCTGCTTTGGTCCACAAATGTGTAGATTTGTTTCATTGGTAAACCTCAGAAGGCTTTGTGAGAAAGGGTAGGATCCTTACTCATTTCCATTTTAGAAGTGAAGGAATCAAAGAAGAGTCAGATGTTCTGGCTTGCTCTGTGATCACTCAAGGGTCAGTGGTAGAGCAAGTTACAAGACCCAGCTGTCCTCAAAACTCTTATCAGCTGCAGACAGTTCTCAATGTTTATACCCAAGAAGCACAAGGTACAAGGTAGTTATATGATTTCCTTTAGTTGGGAGTATTTTTTACTTAGTGTGACTCTACGGAGCTGGTGGGCCCAGGAAGAGATCAACACTGGGATGAGTTTGTTGGAACTGCAGGCCCCGAAGCTCCTTTTGCTTTTGAGTATAGTCGTCTTCTCCCTTTCACCGTAGTTTGGCTGATGCACTGCTTCCTTGCGTTAAACCAGTATCTAATGTGCTTGCTGTTTTTTCCCATAGTCAGAAGAGCACAGAGATAAGATGTCTTGGCTCCCCTTTCTTTTGCTGCCACCAGTTCTGCTAATCTGATTTGGCTGGAAACAAGAATCAGCTACCTTTTCTCTGAAAACCAAAGCTTTGTGGTTTCAACCCCTTGGGGCTCCCTTTCCTCTTGTTCTCCCCTGTGCTGTCTTGGACTTTCTTTGTGAAGAGTCGCTATGTATATGTATAGCAGGGAACACATAGGGAATGATGGCAAAGTGAAAATCCCAGTTGATTCCTGTGCTTCTGTGAGTCCCTCCTTGCAGTGCAGGCCCTAGCTACATCCTTGATGATGCATGGTGTAAGCTGGGCTCAACTCTGCTGTGATAGTGAAGTAAAGATCATGCCAATTAGCGGGGGTGTGCTATGTGTATTGATTTAACTCAGGATTTCCCTCCTGGTCTTCCCTTCCCTGTCAGAGGTTCTTAACAATAGTATGAAAATAATCAGAAGTAATTAAAAGGCTATATTTCTCCAGAGAAAAAAACATTTTGAGGCAGACTTGCAGGCAATTAGAAACCACCTATGAGTGTCAGGGCTTTTTCACAGAGATCCAGTTTATCTCAGTTTGGGCTCTGAACTGGGGCCATCAGTGAAGAAAACAGCTGTCCTGAGCACCTTATCATCATCAGAAACAGATAAATGAATCCCACCTGCACTAGGCTGGAGCAGCACTTCATTTCCTAGTAGCGTAGACTCCCTGTATGGGTAATGATAAATATCTCCAGATGGGATTCCTTTCTTGCTAGGTATCTGGAAAGGCACTTAGGGGTGAGTGAGTCATGCCATCTCCCTCTGTGTTGACTACAGTGGCAATGGAGATGGCTAACTTGGATTAGATCTCTAACTTATAGCTAGTAGAAACTAGATGAGAGAAATTCCACACCTGTCATCTTGGGGGGGGGGGGGGTATGAATGACCCCTGGAAGTGCCACTATACTGATGTCTGTTAGAAAAAGCTTGTGGTGAAAGAGAATAGCAAAGAAAAGTTTTTGCAAGCAAGATCAGAGGTAATGTCACTATTAGGTTTCTTTTACATTGAAGATCCAGGATGGTTAGCAGCTGCTAATATACTTTGTTGTAGATGTCCGCAATTGAAGGCATGTGGGTGTTGTGTTTTGTGAAAGTAGTTTTTGGACTGAAGATTTTCGGTAAGTTAAGCCTTCTTAACTTACAGAGCAGCAGATTGTAGTTAGGAAGCAGCAATTAGAAAGAAAGAATTAGCAGAAGTTAGAAGAGAAAGAAAAGTCTGTTAACATCTTCCTTTGTGATAGTACGTAGGTCAGTGAGCTGAGAGAGACCCCGGACAGACTTGTAGTTCTAACTCAGTGAGGCTTGGAGAATTAGATGCTGAAGCAGAGGCGGTGATTTAATCAGCTGTTAGCGGTCTAAAGTAAGTATTATCTGATACATGGTCAAAATTGCAGAGAACATCTTACCTTCTGATTTGGAGCTAAAGAGAGAGCTGATTTCAGCCCTCTATTTGCATGTAGAGATAGCCGAATCTATTGTCGTCTTTTTATTCATTTATTTATTATTTTTATGTCTGGAGGGACTAGAACAGATTAATTGAGGCTGTACAAGATTGTTCTGCGTAGCAGAGTACCAACCTTGGCGCAGGGTGCCATCTCTGTGCATGTCCGATGCGAGGCAAGGGGGGGCTTCTGCAGGTGGTGGAGGGACACCCCCCCGTCCGGCGCCAGGCTGCGGCCGAGAGGCACGTGTAAGGGTTGAGGTGCCCCAATTTGAGACTTGAAGAAAGTTGTGGTGTGATGAGAGAACAAAGCAACCAGTTTCATCTCTCCTAGAAACTCAAGGTTAGGAGTCCAATTATTTTGCACGTAACGAGGAGGTCACTGAAAGGGGGAGTGGAGTTTGGCGGGGCGAAATAGGAGTGTTCTCATGCTTCCATTTTGCACTAGAAAACCTCATTATTTAGTTATGTGGTTATGAATGAAGTTACAGCTCTTGAGGTTTTAAGTGCTTGAAAGGAGCCAGGGATCATGATATATCTGGTGATCGTATAGGGAAGAGCAGGAAAAGGATTGCTGGGGGGGAAGTTAAATCTATGGAGTTACCATATAGCTTAGCTTTTTTGAAACATCCTGGGACTGATTGAAGAGGAAAAAGATGGTGGGTTTGGAATACAGACGTGTTAATATAAAGAAAATATCCAAACTATTAGTATTAAGAGGTTTTTTTAGGAAGAGAAGTTTTTGTTGCCAAGGGTTGAACCGATCTTTATGCAGATTTTGTTAGTCAAGTGAAGGACTGAAACACTGATGTTTCAGTCCAGGAAATTTGAAACACTTGAACTGCGGCGACAACTGAATTGCCTGCTATTGCAAAGGGCGAGATGCTGGTGAAATGACAGAAATGTGTGGGATACGTGTTGGTACTGTTCAGCCAAGAGTGGTCTATGGCTAACTGGTGGTTTCAAGGCTGCAGTAGGAAGCTTGACAGTACTCTGGGGAATCCTATCTGCTGTTTCAGTGGAAAATGTGAGGAGAAATGCGGAGCGATCCATTGTTCTGAAAGTGCTTTGGAACTGCTAAATTTTTATTTATTTTTGTTTGCTTGCTTTGATTTTGACAGAAGAGGGTTTTCTCCCAAATGGAAGTGTTTAGGAACATTTCAAAAATTGCAAGTGCGCTTCTCTCATTTTCCAGCTCTTCTACTTTTTCAGTCTTTAGGGGACAGAAGGGAGAAGAAATAACAGAGAAGAGACGGTTGTTGCTCCTCAAAACTTGCAGTTACTGGCCAAAAAGTTTAAAAAAAACTGTCGTAAAATTGAATAGGACATTTTAATAAAAAATAACTATCTGCATGCACAGAGTTAACAAGCATCATCATCTAATTTTTCTGTTTGTGTGTATGTATAAATATATTCAATGCATAGTGAGACAGCGAGCTATACAGCTGTTTAGCTTTCGTATTAATTAAGATCTGGGTTGAAAGAAGATGAAGTTATAAATGTGAAGTGCTGCGTGTATTGGTTTCTGTAGACTTTAACAAGGCAGAAGTTGAATGGAGATGACAACAAGTAATGTCTCCATGGACTCGAGAGCCAAATTACAAAAAATGTAAATTAATTAGATGAGTCATCTTGTTGCTTTCCAGGCTAAGAAAAGGAAGCTGAGCAAGCAATTTCTAGAGTCTTCTGGAGGCACGTAAATGTACTAATGCTGTACTAATGGGGTATAACGTAGTAAAATAATTTCTCAGTGTGTTACAGAATTATATTTTGGAGCAGGTGGTTTCAGAGAGGAAAACATTTTTGATTTAATACACAATTGCATGGTAGAATCGGTTTCAGGAGTAATGAAAGTCAAGCCACTAAATCACTGTGACTAAAAGACAAGTTCAGCCTTCTTCAAGGTATTGAGTGAATGTGTAAAAGCAGTGGGATGAATTAACCCGAGTGGGAAATTAATGAAATGATTAGAGGAGTGGATTTGGCGTAGGTGCCTCTAGAGGGGCATGGCGAGCCGCTTCTGTCATGGGATCCTGTTACTGCAGCCTGTGCTATGCGAGGTGTTGGAGCTACCTCGCTGCCCAAGTGGTCTCTCCAAAGAAACTTGGTATTTTGGGGCGTCATATTGTTTGTGCTTTTCTGATTTTTATGAACTGTTGTAGTGAATTTACAATAAAAAGGACTCTCTCCATCTTATCCTTATTCACCAGTGCTTTGTATTCAACTTGGAATACAGCTGGAAACGCTCCTTTTGTCTCCTATCACTGACTTCTTTGGGCTATGTCTTACTGTGTCAGTCCTCTTTTTTTTTTTTTTTTTTTTCCTGTTGTAAGTATGAAAGTACGTTTTAGGTGATGGTGTACAAATATAAGTGAAAAACTGGCCTAAGAAAAATCTCTGGTATGAGATGATGATGTCGGGAAGGAATTTCAGCTTTATTTTAAAATCTCAGGCTAAAATTGAAGGGGAAAATACCGTTATCTTTGCACGTTATTATTACCTTTGCGTGTTCATTACAATTAAACAAACAAACCGAGAGTCCATGATGGCATTTGTTTTATGGCACACCTCCACAATAGTATTTCCCTTCAGGAGGGTTTGTCATCAGCTTAATAGATAAAGAATAATGATGTTGGACCCTTTGATGCGAATCTGATTTTGGTGTAATACTGCTATTTCTAATCCAAGTCCAGGCTGCAGTCTCTCCTTCTGTGGTTGTTGCCTTGTTTTGCCTTCTATAGCTGCAGTGAGTCAGTGTGCAAAAAGAACTCCAAAATATTTTTTAATTATTGTTTCTGTCATGGTTTTTGTACAGTAACAGTACACCCCATAAGTTATGATATTATTCATGCACCTGTGGAGTTGGCTTGACTTCAATGATTTTTTTTTTTTTAAAGGAGACGGAAGATTGTTCTTTTGCTTTCTTTGTCTTATAAAAGCTACGGAAAAAATGGTTGCATGTACCTTTCAAAAATGTAGGATCTCCTGATTTAGCATCCTCATTCTGAAATTGTGGCAGATAAATATTGATTCTGTCTAACTTTTTGGGAAGGTGACTTTTGAGACTTTTTTTTTCTTTCCTGTTTCTGAGTTGAACTCAGATTAATTCATTTTTTTGTATTGCTTTCTGGAAATAAAAATACGGAGAGATAATATGCCTATGTAAAAGAAATATCTGTCTATGAGCAGATAAGTAGAAAAAAGATATGTATTCTACAGAAATAGAATATTTATATATGTATATATATACATATGTATAAAAATTGACATATATTCCTGTATTTCTAATTTTTAAAAGTGAGAGGATGAACTGTTGCTGCAAGGTACTGAGTAATCTCGTGTTTCTAAGGTGTCCTTTCTAGTCCAGTCAGTAGACATGGTCCACATTCAAGTCGCTAGTTTGTGAAATGCAGGATACTTTCCTTCTCATTAAAATGCATTTATTTATTTTGCAGTGAGAATAGCTTCCTTAAGATGCTTCTTTTGATCTCTGGTAATGTCACAGACTCGGTAAGACTGTTGGCACACAGTGATGTGTATCTCGTATCAATTTTATGTCCACTGTTAATTGGACTTGAATAATACAACCCTATTGCAAAAACTGTTCTAGTTTGCTAGGTCTTGATAGCATGTCCAGTAAGATGCTGGTAGTATTAGTCCTTGGAAATTGGTCACTGTCAGTATTTGGAAGGCATTTTTGTGTGTGTGTGTGTGCGTCTGTGGGTTTTCTGTGTGTTTATTGGATTTCATGTATTTTAAAAAGTGGAGGGAAAGGAATGAGGAAGAGAGAGATGTTAATTTATGGAGAATTTAATTTTTTTGAAACTTGGGTTTATAATCTCCCTTATGTTTCTAGGGAAACAACGTAATGTGATGCAGATCGGCAGCTGAATCGACTTTTCCTAGCAGCTGCAGAGTGAAGTTAGCAAGACCTGTGGTCTGTTTTGCAGCTGGTACTGGGAGCCTTTGTAGCTGGTGAAGGTGGTGGTTGCCCCTTGCTCCTGGTTTGGTGCTGCTGCCCTTTTCAGGGGCAGCAAAGCAGCAGGGAATGAGGCCACTTATCCTCAGGAGAGGCTGAAACATGGATTGCTGCAGGTTCGAGGGAGTGAATAAAATAAGATTTCCTGTAGCTCTGTCTCAAGAAAAGCTCTGAAAAGAAGGGAGGAGGTGAGAAAGTGAGCTTTCTCCAACAACTTGGATTGTAGAGGAATGTGAAACTTCACAGTTTTCTCCCATCTCTCTCTTGAAAGTTAACACAAAAAATAGATAGGACTTGGAGACAGTTTTCTGACAGAAATCCCAGAACCTTCATTCCCAGAAGCTGAGACAGTGACAAGAAGCTGGTTGCTCAGCAGGGAGTTACCCAGGAATTTTTGTTGACTGAATTAAATCCTCCTGCAAGCAGGTGTTGGGTAAATGTTTTGATTCTTTGCAATGTATATTTGCATATTTCAAACTTTCTGGTACTTGTGATTCAGTTTGGTTTGCCCAAGTCTTAAAAAGAGCAAGCAGGCAAGCCTCTTACTTTTTATGGGATCCTTGTGTAGTGGTTTTAAGACTCGGATGCCCAGAGCTGGGCTCTTCAGTGCCGGCTTCTGACTTGTCCTACGCACCTCTCCTCACATGTTGCCTACCTACAGGTCCTGTGACTGTTGGCATGTTATTGGTACTTAATGTTTCTGGGAAAGCAGGAGCAACGGAGGGTTCAGGTGTGGAAATAGATGTGTAAGATTATTCCCCAAGGTTAAATGGCTGACGTCCTACAAACGCTCTTTGCGTATTTGACAATGTTATCACACCAGGCTTTGAGGCTTTATCAAGCACTTCTGCATTTTTCACTCTTTGCTGAAAAATTTAGAGATATTAGGCTGTCCTTTATGCTGCCAGTTTGTGGCTGCTGTGGACGCTCAAACGTTCCCTTAGAACAAGATGACGTGAAGTGGTTTTATCCGTGGTTGTCTGACAGTTCCTCCCCAACCTGGGATCCCTTCTGTAGCAATGACTCTGAAGTGTCCCTCTTGCCATCCCAGGCATGACTGTGTCCTTTTCCTCTGCCGGGGTAAGTAACTGAGAGCAATGTGTCGGGCTGGAGCATCCATCAGCATCTCGTCCTCCTAGAAAGTGCAACTAAGTATTTTAAAGCTTTAATGCAAAGGGAGGCTTTATCAGTAGTGATGCTTTGTTTGTACTTTTTTTCTTTCTTCATACAAATATGTCTGGGTGGTGGGAAAAAACCCCACATGCTGATAGAGTAATGTTTGGCACCTGGAAGCATTTTTGTTTTCATGATAAAAGGTATATCTGTAAACTCTTCAGTTTTGTCACCTCTTGTTCGCTGGGATGGTGAAGGTTGATAATATGCTCTCTGTAATCTTCTTTGGTATATTTTTATCTGGTGCATTAATAGACTCCGTAGTACTTGAGGAAAAGCAAGTCCCAACGTAAGTAAGTAGTTGCTAATCAGAATGTGGAAGTGGTATGTTTTTTTTTAAAAGCTGTAATTCAAGGTTATGCATGTGCAAAAATAGCTTTAGGCAATAATAAATATTTTTCTTCAGCAGGTCTAGCTCATTTTATTGACGTACTGTTTTGTAAACTGTGGGTGACTTGCATTGTTCTCAACCAAAATAACTTGCATCAATCAACATAAGAGGGTAATTAATTTACATATTTTCATTGTGGAAGTGTTCCAGACTCTTTTTTTTTTTTTTTTTTTTACTGTACAGTGCTAGACTTGAGAGAGGAAAAGTGCAATAACATTTTGGATTTGTAGCTTGTTTTTAAGTTATTCTTCACTTTTGTTTTCTGCTGGAGAAAGCTTTCTAGTCATCTTAAATTTAAGCTAGGCATAGTGTTGAATCAAAATAAAGTGAGAGTTAGGAGTGAAGTGGTGAAATTGTATTTTGTGACTGTGCCACACGTCAGCACAGCCTTAATGAGATGAAGGGAGGTCGGGTATTGTATGCAGTAGCGAAATGTAGTCCAAAATGCTTGTCACAGAACACGCTCAAGAGAGTTAACTATTTCTTTTCTGTATGAGTAGCTATTTCTTTTCTGTATGAGTAGCTGAGCTCAGGTCAGCAGGGGGGTATATGGCAGATTTAGAGGCTGGGATGAATTTTGTAAGAGGCGTGCCTAGGAAATACCTGCTTGCCAAAGAACGAATGAATATGTATGCAGCATGTGGTCTCTGAAACGCTAAGCAAGTGCTTGTACCTCTTTAAGTGAGGCAGCAAAAGTGCCAAGAATCCACTTTAACCTTGCTAGTCCATCGTTCAGGGTTAGTTAAACACTAGTTTCTATTGAATTACATTGTCGTGTGCTTACCATTCCAGTTGGATAGGCAGGAGGTGGCTTTTGGAGGAGTGTGAGCTCCCGTCTCTGAAGGTGTAATGCAATACCTTTTCCTCTCCTCCACTGCACCTGGCATCTATTCTGTCATTCTGTCCATGGCTTTCTGATGGATTGTTTTTTTTTTCCTCCTTCCTCTCTCCTCCTGTAGGACAGTGTAATGGACCAGCGAAGCAGGATATTCAAAGCCTCTGTGTAAGTCACAGAATCACAGAATGGTTTAGGTTGGAAGGGACCTCTGGAGATCATCTATCTACCAACCTTCCTGCTCCAGCAGGGTCCTCTAGAGCATATTTCCCAGGATCACATCCAGGCGGGTTTTGAATATCTCCAGCGAAGGAGACTCCACTACCTCTCTGGGCAACCTGTGCCAGTGCTCTGTCACCCTCACAGTGAAGAAGTTTTTCCTCAGGTTCAGATGGAACTTCCTGTGGTTCAGTTTCTGCCCGTTGCCTCTTGTCCTGTTGCTGGGCACCACGGAGAAGAGGCTGGCCTCATCCTCTTGACGCTCCCCCTTCAGATACTTCTACCCGTTGATGAGATCACCTCTCAGTCTTCTAAAGAGACGCCAAGGAGAGGCGTTCAGGCTAAACAGAACACTTTGCCCAGACCACTGTGAAAAATAAAACCTCAGATTTTTAAATCTGAGAAAACATAGTGCAGAAAAGTCGGTCTTTGTTTTACATTATACATCGCCTGCCCGTTACGCTGCTCCTTCTATTGCCAGTGTACCGTACTTCCGCACTGTGACTTTGAGTCCTCACTCATAAGCAGGTTCCCTCTCCTTGAGGGGATTTCCTTGGAGTTGAGAAAGCAGGTCCAAGAGGCAGAGCATCAAATGAGATCGCCCTGATATGACTGAGGATGTTTTTGGAAAAACTTCTGTTTCTCGCTGTTGTCATTCTCTAAACAAGACTCCTGATATTTTACTTCAGGAACTGCCCATGAGCAGATAGCATTTGTGCTTGTCTAGGCGGCCTCTCTTGCTAGTAGCTTTCTGATGCCGAATGTTGCTGGCAGGTTACCCGTGCCTGTTTATTGCTATCCTGCAAGTGAGAGCGCTGCTGTGATTAAGTTATTGCTGCCTCAGAGACAATGATTGGAATGCGATTTTTCTAACTTAAGGAGGAGTCCTGAGATTTGTGGCCAGGACATATGTGGTAGGTACAAAGAGTAATTGCTGCTGCTGTCAAAGCTGAGCTGCCTCTCTCTGTTGCTGATAGAGAGAAGCGTAGGGGTTGGACCAGCTTGCTCAGAGCATCGCCGTCCCTGTGAGTCAGTGCTGCCTCTTACTTAGCTATAACCCTGTGTCTGCCTCCTCTTATCCCCACGCAGAAAACACCCGCTTGCGTGCGGTGAGGTTTTCAAGCTGGCCTGGCTTCTGATGGCTTGGAGCCCATGTTCTGCTTTTGCTCAAGCTGGTAACCCTCCCACTTTGCAGCAAGGGCTCGGACAAAGTCATCTGAGCACTGATAAGCTCTCCAGAGCTTTCGTGCCCTCTTCTCCAGGTACCTGAAAGGCTGGATGAATTTCTTGATTTGCTGGCAAAGAACTAGTGAGCTGCTTGACCCCAGCAAAGAAAAATACTCTGTGATTTTTCATTGAGGGACTTCAGAGGTGAAAGAGGTCGAAGCAGCTTGCATAGAGATAGGGACATTGTGACTATTGACCCCTTGGCAAGAGGAGTTAGTCCCAGGTGCTCTTACCTGTGCTAACTCTGCAAGGAATTCAGAGCTGCCTGGAGAAGTACAGCTATGTTTTCAGTAACTTGCAGAGTTTGAAATCTGACTTTATTCTGTACCAGTCTGAACTCGCTCTGCTTGCCTTCCTTTCCATGAAGTCAGAATTGTTAGGATACTGCAGTTAAGAAGCCTTCTTTAAATTGGGCATATTTTGAAGCAGCTGGGAAAACAAAATCAAGTGATGCACAGACCTGAACGTGAGCTCTCCACATCCCAAGTCAGTACCTTTCTGTCCCTCTTTGCTCTATGCTTAATTGATGTGACCTGAAAGCAAAACAGAATTTGCAAGTTAATTTAGTGAAGTGCTTCAGGTTTTTGTCCCTTCCTAGAAGATATCTAATGGCTGCAGCATGTGATGCCTGCAGTATGTGATGCCAAATACAGGGACCCAAACAGTACACCCGTGTTAGCAGAGAGCACGCACTCCCAACCTTTTCTTTGTAATGACTTTATGCAGTTTGAAAATTCATGAATGTTTTGCTTTGCTGTGGGTTAAGCAATTGTCTGATCATCTGTCTCCCTTTGTAAAAGGGTCTGCATGCCGTCTGTATTCCTCTTCCATCTCAACTTCTTTTGAAAGCTTCTGACTAGTATCCGTTGTCCTGGCAGCATTCACGGTCTCTTTTTGGAGAGCGCACAAATGACTAAGGCCCAAAGCCAGTTGGTACAGTGCTCAGTGAGCACTGTGATGTTTAAATAGGCATGAAGACTGGAACTGGGTTGTCTAAACACATATCTAATGCTGCATTAGGAGCTTCGGGGTATCACATCATTGCTGGTCCAGAAGGGCATGGTCTCCAATAGGTTCTAAGATGCATCTAAGATGCTACCGTGCTCCTGTGCTTAGACGCTTGAAGCTCTTGCATGTGTCTGTTAATTAGGTGATAACTTGCTATGCAAGGAGGAAAAGCAGTCTGTATGCAATATGGCACTTCAATTTTTTTTTCTTTCCTGGCAAAGTAGAAAGTTATTTAATACTGAACCAGTTATGCTGCTTTAATAAAGCCATCGGTCAGCAAATTGGAACTTTTTTTTTTTTTTTTTTTAGGAGAAAGTGTAATGCAGGTGAGTTGGAAGGCAGCAATATATTAAAAACAAGTTAACAGAGATAAATCCTATTGGGATGTGCCTGCATCTAACTCTTCAGTAGTGTACCACTGCCGCAGGACAGGCGTTCTGTGTTACGCAGGGGAGTTAGGTGTGCATTGAGATCTTCCATTATTGTAATTTGTTTTGCTGTCATAGCTTGCAAACTTGCTTCTAGTCTCATGCTATCTGGTGCATTTAATAACTGTATATTGTTAAGATAAATCTTAACAAAGGGAAAAATAAATGAGAAGCTCAAAAACCAAAAGAGAGAAAAAGAATTTCAAGTTCCTTGGTTAAAAAATTGCTCCTTGCCTTTATCTGGCACTGTGGTAGGCAGTTTGCCTATGGGCCTACATGAGCAAATCCTGCTGAACAGGTGGAATAGGGAAATAGATACAAATAGTTACTCCTTTTTTTTTTTCTGCTAAACTTGGATACCCACCATGAGAGAATCATCAAAGTCTATATATATGTGTGTGTGTGTGTATATAGATATATATTTATATACTTATAAGTATGTGTATGTACACACACACACATGCTTTTTTTGTTTGTTTTTGTTTTAAGCTGCACCAAACTCCTGCAGCTTGCAGGAGTGTTTTCTCCCCTCCTGAATGGAAATGTGTGTTCTTCCAAATGCCATCAAGATGGATCATGTTACTTTTTACAGATCTAGTCTTCTTTTTTCCCCACATTTGGTAAGTATCTTTATAGAGGAAAAGATATTTTAGTGTTTTAAATCAGTTTTATTGGATGGCTCGTGTGCATATCTGAGTACTGACGCGTGCTGGCACGACTTTGTCAATGGCTCAGTTTACAACTCGCTTTGGTTTCTGTGTGCTGTACCTGCTGCCAGAGGGCTGCATGTCTCTGTCCAGACCTCCTAGGTGAACAGCATCCAGCTGATAAATGCCGCGCTGAGGGACCTCCGCGGGTGCCTGGGTGCAGAGGGGATGGAGACGTGGAGCTGCTCATGGAGCAGCGCTGCCTTTTCCTTCTGCTGCGAGAGGTGCTGGAAGCGGCCGAGATCGGACCGAGGGTGAGGAAGGCAGGGACATCGCCTGGATTTGCTGCCACTACATACAGAGGAGAGACAGGGGGAAATGTTTGTGGCATGTTGCGTGCAGCCGTGAGAGCTGGGAGCTGCAGCGTGACCTCAGCCAGGTGGTCAGCTGGGGACGTTTGCCGTTTCCTGTTTCTGAAAAGGCAATGTGATGCTGAGGCAGCCCTTGTGCTGGTGGGGCTGGGCTGGTCTCCTGGCCAGCAGGCTGGAGACCGAGCCCCCCACTTGACTGGCATGTAGGGTTCCCCATGCAGTGTTGACATGCTTATAGGGTCTGAAATTCTGCATTTTAGGCTCACCCGATCCAGCTGTGCTCCAGTTTTTAAACATCTGTAAACATAATCTTCTCATCCCTTCTGTATCTCAGTTTTTCTCTTTATAGTACAAGGTGATTTAGTTTTGTTTTAACGCACCCCTGGTTAGCAGTGGGGATTCAATCTGCTGCGGAGGCCTTTGGAGAACGAAAGCGGTGTCACTGCTATGGAGAAGGGGGAGAGCAACAGCACCTTGAAGGGTGTCTCCTGGGGGCAACGTGGACTGACCTCTGGTCGCGCATGGGTGTTCGGGAAAAGTTTCTGTGATGCTTCGTGCAAGAATGGAGGGAGTTACTGTTCCTGAGCCCACAAATTCTCCTTGTGGTTTCAATTTGGGTTCAGTTGTTGTTCATCTGACACCAAAGAGCTGTTGTGTAGTGTTCCTTAGTGCGCAAGGGCAACCATTTCCAGCCTTGAGTTGGCTGGATTTCAGCAAATGGTGGCGGTGAGTGATTCCTATATTGTGTATATACAGTTGCGAAATGCTTCCAGAACGAATGGTCTTCCGCAAAGTTGTTTTAATGAGCTGGAAGGGCGATTCTGGCACATCCTACTGAATCTTGCAGTGCTTCACTGAGTTGAAATACCTTCTTTGTTCTTAAAATAGCCCCTGCTGATGTGGGTTTTAATTGCAGATATTACAGCTGTCAAAGAAAAAGGAAAAATGACTGGATGATTGTGTTTGCAGTATAAATGCAAGCTGGGGATATGTCAAGTTCCAACCTTTAGATCTTTCTTCATTCAACTCTATCACAGATATGCCTGTATGCTAGAGTGATTACGTGGAATAGAGGCTCTCTATAATAAGATGCCCCTGAAGTGCATTGTGCCTCATTATATACACCGTGTTGGCTAAACTAATCTGACAATAAGCGTATATCCTACAAGGATTTCAGTATTAGTAATGGTAACAAACAGGAATAGTTATTAAATAAGCTGTTTGAAACCTAAGTGTGGATAAACTAGCGTGGACTTTACTAATGCATGGAGAGACCAGGATTTCGGAATTCAATTAAAAACAAAAATTCAAGGAAATTTTTTTTTTTTTAATAAATATGATAGAAAGTAAAGCTTGGGCCCCAGATTGCATGTTTGCATTGTTCATCAATCAGCATTGATTAGAGGGAGAGACTCTTCTGAGTAAGGGAACTGAATCTTCTCCATGCGGACATGTTGGTAACAGCCATCAAGCAAGCAGTCTGTCGTCCTTGTTGTTTGCCTTCATTATCTCCTGATTGAGTTCTCAGATTGTACAAGTTCATAAATCACCACATGGAAAGAGGCACATTAGTCTGGCTTTGTTTTGCATTTTTGCATTTCTGGTACCCAGAAAGGTGGATTTTTGGCTTGCTGCAGCAGGTGCCGTGGTGGGTTCCTCAGGCTGTAGTAAAGCTGCCACTGTGAAATGTGAGACCATCCACCCCAGTTGATTACCAGCGCAGAAAGGAGAAAAGATACCGGGATAGAAATCTCCAGATTGACTTTGTAAATGAGTGTAATACTAACTACACAGATCAAAGCATCGAGAGTGCAATATTGTCTTTGATTAAGAGAACTGCAGGGAACTATTTCGGAGAGGCGAACAGGAACTTTCTCTGCTCACCGAGGGGAAACTGGCACGGGATACGAGGGGCTTATGGGTGGTAGCACAACTTGGCACAATCTTTTGGGATTACCAGAACCCCAGTGCTGTTGGCATATGAAGGTTTCCTTGACTTTTCTTATGCTTAGTATTAATCATTTAGTTGCATGTTTGTGTGATCAAAACTAAAGTCAGGGACCAGTAAGCGTTCCGCTTACAAGATCTGGTCCTTAGAGAAGTATAGGACTTTCTTTCTAGTTCCTGTTGTGAAAGATAATATACTTCAGGGTCGTTGAGGGTTTAATTGTGCCCTTGCAGCATTCTAATATGCCTGGAGGGATTTTTCTGAAGCTTAACAACAACAACAAAAGCAGGAGATAGGCTGGAAAATGTGATTTTGTTTTTTTGTTTTTTTCTTTCTTTGCTGGGAGTGCAGAAAATTAGATGGCAGATTGTTGCTTGACTATCAAGAAACCTTTTTTTTTCCTGGTGTTTATTACTTCATAAGCTCAATGAATTGATTTGGTTTCACCCTCCGTCCCCCAATATGAATGACAGGGGAAACTTTGAAACAAAGATATTTTTATTGGCCTGTGTTTGTAGCTAAACTAATTATGTGAGCTAAATAGAATATTAGTAATTGAGATTGTCAGATTCTCAGCTCTCGGGGAGAGGTATGTGCAAGTGTTGTAGGTGCTCTGTAATGGGTAACAGTCTGTCGTGGCAGCATGCTACTTAACTTCCACTTCATTTTCTACCTTAACACTTGGTTGAAGTGAAAGGGAAAAACAAGATGAGTTTTCCTGTCTGAAAGGACTCTTAATGAGAGAATCAATATTTAAGAGGAATGCAGGATTGTCTTAAAGTTACAAGAGCCATTTGGATTGCGCTGCAGCCTCACCCGGGAGTGGAGAATAGAAAAAGAAGTGCTGGCACACTGGTGGTGTATTAACTACACTAATTATCTTGAGCTGTCATTTCTTAATGACGAGTTTGCAAAGTGAGTGTGGAGAGGCTTTCTACCTCTTCGAATTGTTGTTTTGGTGGCTTCTTTTTTTTTTTTTTTTTTTTTTTCCTTCCTCTCCAGCTTTCAAAGCATTGCAGTGGGGCCTTATCCTGAGCACTAATCTCTCAGTGGAGGTAGCTGAGGTTTTGCCTCTCTGAAGATGCATACAAACCCAGTGTTTTATTAATGATGAGCAGTGATGAGTAGCAGGCATTACTCACTTCTTTGCGTATTGCTCCATATGCTTCAGATCGGGGTGGGTGTTCCAATCATCTTTGTTGCAGGGAAAATGGGAGGAGGTTCTCTGCATCTCCTATCCTTTACACCATTTATGAGCAAGTGATTTGAAAACAAAAGCTTTAGAGAAGGTAAGGTGAATAAAAGTGGGGAGCTTAAGGAAATTTCACCTGATGACCAAACCCTATAATTTTACAAGCCAGAAAGTAGGTGTTGTTTTTCAAAGAAACCAAAAAAGCCTTGCAACCCGCTCTCAAATGGAAGGCAAGTGAAAGTAATAATAAAAAAGGGATTTGTTCCTAGGTCTGTTTGTACCTGCATAGAGAGAAGGTAGACGAGGTAGTTCTTTAATCTGTCAGATGGAGGTGTAATGAGACCCAGTGTTCTGGAAAGTGGAACTGAAAGAAATAAGGCACACTTACATTTTTCTTTTTACAGTGAGAGTGATTAACCTTTGGGGAAAAACTCAGCCAGAAGTGTGATGAATAGCTGTCACTTGCTTTCACAATTGGATGCTTTTCCAGAAGAAATGCTGCAGTTCAGTTGGTGGGCCTGATCCAGGAACCCTTTGAAATTAACAACTTGTACAGGAGAGCTGAATAGATGAGTCAAGAAGTGCGCTCCTAGCCTTAAATACTATGGAACGCTTGCATGAATTGCATCTGTATGTGTGTTTTCAGTGTGTTCCTTTCAAGTTCTTGAATAGGTGGAAAATGGGAATTCTCTTGTCCTTAGGAGGCGATATTTGTAGAGATGAGTATTAGATTTTGTTTGTTTATTTTAATGTACTTTTCCAATACCTGCTTTCCGCTAGCGTGCTTAGCAGTATTGTATGCATTGCTTCCTGACCACCAGCTCAACTGCTGCTAGTATCCCTTGCATTAATGTGCTAGTTAAACATGTGAGGTGCCCTCTGTTTCAGGAGAAAGTGTTTTGCGACCAGGTGGCTGTTTAATGCTAAGTGGGGCTGAGAAGATTATGCTATCAACCTAATTATCTGCTTAGCGCCTTCTGTAGAAGGGATTGTGCAATGCCAAGATGGCAGACGCATTGAGTCACTTTCCAGAAGAAGCAGCAAGAGAGCCGCAGGGGACTTTGCCACCTTCAGTAGGTGGAGGTAGTTATCAGGCTGTCAAAATACTAAACTAGCTTCTGGTGCATGGGGACCTGGGGGATAGTTAGGTGCAGTGTTTGACAGGAGGTAGGGGGCTGTTTCTTATTCTCTTATCATGGAGTGGAAGGGGGAAACAGCTAGGAGTCAGTTTATTCCTGTAAGATTGAGAAGACTTCCTTTCTTATTCCGCTTTCATTTTAATATTGTATGAAGGTACTGGATGGAGGTTGCCTTGGATTTCACATAATGGACCCCTATTTAAAGATCACTGTTAATGAGTTACCTCATGGGATGTTTTCGACTTGTATAGACTTTGAAGGTTTTTCCAGAGCTGTTAGGACAAATGGGAAATGGTAATGTAGGGAAAAGGCTATCATCGGCCCCTGGGAAAGGCTGCCTGGTCAGTGCATCCTTCCCATAGACACAAACCAGTAGAGCTCTTCTCCCTCTGCTGCCAGCAGAGTGGCTGTGGACCTGCTCTGGTGTGAAAGACATGCTGCTGGGATAGTGCCGCACGATAACCAACCAAAGATGTCACGCTCAGAGGCGTTGTTATTGCAGCTGTCAAGAGAAGTCCTTTGTGACCGTGTCTGCCTGTGCAGGCCTCCCCTACAAGCCCACTGACCTGGTTCAGAGAGGGGGAGAAAGTGGTGCTTGAAGGAGGCTTGGTTGTCGTGTGGGAGATCTAGTGTGGTACAGATGCTGCACAGCTGTTTTTGAGATCCTTACGTGGGCCCTCGGACAACTTTATCAAACTCAAGTGTTTAAAGTTAGGTTTCCAAATCCACGCTTAGGCACCCAGTAGGCCATTGCAGAGCTGTGCTAAGCACCAGCATTTCCTACTTAATTTAAGTTGCTTAAATATATCTGGGCTTATGTTCGGCTCTAGGGCTGGATTCTGTAAGGCTGCTATAAGCCAACACACATCGATGGCCGTGGCTGGGCTTGAGATGCTTTGTTTGTTTGTGCCATTGATGGTGCGGTCATCACCGTGCCATGCAGCGTAGGCAATGGTCTCTGCTCATTAGAGGAGGGTATAGGTCTTTAAAGGCAGATAAGCCATACAGAAATGATATGGAAGAAACTTAAGTGCAATTACTGAAGAAAAATTGTCACGGTGAGAGAGGGGGGGGATAGCAATCCTTCTTTTCCACAGCAAGACCCACGTGGGTGATGCTGTGCTTTCTGTCCCTCGGAGATAGGGCACGTGGGGTGGGTTGTCAGGCGAGCCCTCCTTGCTTGCGGGCAGCCCTGCCTGCCCTGGGGAGGTGCACCTCTGCCCTGCGTGGCAGATGAAGGCTCCCAAATGTCTCACGTGCTCCTGTGCAGAAGGCAGCAGGCGCTTTGGCAGTGGCTGTTGTTGCACCATTAGCCTCACAGTGTGTGGCCACTTAAAATCCATCTTGTCATCATTATGAAGCTGAAATTCAGTGGCAGTTTCACAATGGCATAGTACCCCATGAGAAGGAAAAGTACAGAGGAATGAAAGTAGGTCACAAACTCCCCTGCCTGCCATTATTTGTTTATACATTTATAGAGACTGTGTTAAGAGCTAGAAGTACCAAGGATCCAACTAGCCAAGATGCATTTCTTGTGCCTTTCTGTAGCGTCCCTGTTTCTGGCATGCGAGTTAACTGGGAAAGACATGTTGGAAGGTTTTGTTGACTTCCTCTGCAATCATTATTAATATTTCAGTAGGGTCTGGAGATTTTTATTATGACTGGATACGAGGCATTGTACAGGCTAATACGACTATCCCTATGCCAAAGAGTTAATGCTCCAGGTAGATGAGCCAAAGCATGGATGAGAAACAAGACTTTAAATTTTAGGCTACTGACGTGTGTGCTCAATGTCTAGATGCTTGGATTGCAGAAAGCACTTTGGGATAACTGTTTGAGGTCTTCTAGCACTAGAGGTACTGACAGTATAACAGCACCTGTATTACAGCTGTAAAAATTTGTGCTGCAGAATAGCACAATGTGAACATCCTCTGCTCCTCCTTTTAAAGTTGCTGTAGCCAGGAAAGCAAGCAAAGGAGGAGCCTGACCCTGTGGCATAGTCTTTGATGCATTTGTTGGAAAGGAAGAAAGAATGAAAACAATTAAGAAGCTACATGGCAGGTTTACCTACAGTTATTGGACAGCTTTAGGCTTTTGCATACCCAGAGTCTCTCAGAGACTAGGTTAATACAGTTGTTATCCAGAAGATCAAAGGAATATTTGGCAAACTCTTGAATTCCCTGAAACACGCAGCTGTAACTGAGATCTGCATTCATGCATCGGTGGTTTGAGTTCAGCAGGATGGATGATCTGCAGCTATGCTGACCTGTGGTCTGGGGCGTGGAAGGTTTTGGGTCCTGTGCCTCTGAGGGCTCCACCTGCTCCATCGGAGGAGAGGACAGACTGGTTTTCATTTCCCTGGTCTGAGCAGGTGGGGATGGGGAAGTGGCACAGAAGGGAACACAGAGCAGGCTCTCCTCCGAGCAACAGTGCCGGCCTCCCAATATTGTCTTTTAGAAGCTGGAATTTTTGTGTAATATAAAGCAGGACCAGGAAGAAGTTCAAGTAGCTGTTCTATGTTTATATAGTGTTTTGCCAGGTTAGTTCCTAACTTCATTTAGCTCATATGTGCAAACTACTTAATAAGAAATAATAATAATAATATAAACTCCACCTTAACTGGCTTCCTGTGGAGGACTTCACTGATTGTTCTGAGGACTGTTCATCACTTCTTAAAAAGTTAACTTAAACAAAACAAAGCACTGTGGCTTTTTCTAACTGCCACTGCTGTTGCTTAGCTACTGCTTGGCAATGACCTTTCCCCACAGAAGTGATGTTTGGAGGCTCCAGGCTGAAATCACCCAACAAAAGGAAAGAACATAAAACCCCTGGATGACAGTCACCCAAGATCTCTGCTCTGAACTCAGCGCTTTCTGCTCCTTCTGGGAGCTTCTGCGTTTTCTGCATGATCCATCAAAGCCAGTGGCAATTTTGTCCGGTAGAGTCTGTGGGATTAGATCTTAAATGTAGACCGTGGAGTCTTTAGTTTCCGAGACAACACTGTCTTCCAGTAGGTTCCTCTGTGAAACGTCTATGCCAGGCAGGCAATTAGAGGTCTCTAATTTATGATCCAGTGGAGGAGGGGGAGCACTTGCAAAAGGTAAAAGCATCTCGTTTCTGCAGGGAAACACAACGGTATATCCTGGCCTTTCCTGGCCTTTGGGCAGCGGCACCGAACAAGCAGCACAGAGCTCCTTCATTTGTAACACAGGCACCGGTGGTGTTTGCTCTGCTTCTGGCGGTCAGAAACAGCATCAGAGGGGCTCGCCTGCCAGCCATGGGTCAGGGACCCCAGAGCGGGGACCCTGCCTGCGCTGACTGCTGTCCCCACGGTCCAGGGAGAGCTCTGCAGGATTTTGCAAAGAGAAGGGCAGGATACTGTATCTCCCGTTTCAAAACCTTTTAGACTCTGAAACGTGGAGCTGAAGACAAACCCTGGTGTTTTTATCAGATCAGCAGGTAGTTTTCAGAGAGAAGGAGGAAGTTAATGCTTCCTGCATGTTGTACGTTTCAGTGAAATTTTAAGTACCTAGTGGACTGAGAACTCAAGGCTTGACCTGTTTTGGTTCGCTTAATTTCTTTGTGCGTTTAGCCTTCCATGGTAGGTTCAGCCCGTCTATACGTCCTTTCCATTTGAAGTTCATTGTCTTATTGGCCTTTCTCTGAATTGGGCAAACTCCTGGCTTGGGGGGAAAGGGAGTGATTTTGTGTTTGGTGGAATCAAACCCTTGTTCCCAGCCCAAGCAGTACAGCCACACAGCTGTGTGCGGCCACGTGCGAACCCCTTGGTAGGCACCTAGACAAGCAGCCTGCAAGTCGAGTGTGCGCAACGGGGAAAGTAAGAGAAGATGCTAGTGTCTAGCAGATTTGGCATCTGAACGGAGCCGCTCATTTTATAAAAACAAAACAGGATAGCTTAGTTTTGAACCATGATATTAGAAGTCTCTTGCTTGTGTCAAAACCAGGGAGGGGAAAATAGGGGGACATTATCACGGCTTTCTGTAGGCTGATACAGAAATATAATTTCATAAAACAGATGCCACAGTCCAGAGTACTTTTACCAACTTTTATTCAATAGATTATTTAAAGCCTGATGGCCTCCAATTCTGAAATGCTAAGGAAACACAAATTGCAGTAAAGTCACTGGGAAATTGAATTTTCATGTTTTTGAAAATAAGATTTTGAGTTAATGAACTATTGCTTGTTTAAACATCTTTAAGTATCAGCCTTGCTGCCTTAGAGATTGACCATAGTGAGTGCTGTGAGTGGACCCTATCTTACAACCAAATTAATTTAAGCAAAGATCAAAACTGTGCTAATGGCACCATTAGTGAGGAAACCTAAATCCCATTAAAATCCTTTGGAGTTCATCGGATTTTGTGCCCATGTGAAGGATGCCAAGCAACAATAGTAAGAAGAGGTGTCTCATTCAATTTTTGTGGATAGATATTAAACAGTTTGAATAGCAGGAGAAAAATTGTCTTATTATCCTTGGATAGCAGAGTGGTAGTTTATTACAGGAAAGGGAGAGTCAGTGGAACAGAAGTTGTATCATTTTTCATGTCCCCAAACACTGACAGTGTACTTTTGCAGTACAGTATTATTCCAATAAATCAGAAGGTGGGATCCCTAGAGGTTTTTGTAAAGGATCATATTTTTGAAGGGAGGTGGGGTTGGGAAGGACGTGCAAAGCTTAATACATTAAAAAGCTCCCATTTGTTAAGTTGCTTAGGAAGCTGTTTCAGAAGAAGAAAGAAAGAGGGTTCAAGTTCAGACTCTAGCCTCAAGGTGCTTGGGTGCTGCAGTGTTTAATTTCTCATCTGCTGCAATACAGAAGCCCAGGAAAGAGAATGAGTCAGAGCTTTAGGTGAAATAGAATATGCAAAATCCCGATCCTGTGAAATTAAAAAAAAAAAAAAATCTATGCTATTGAACTGCGGCCTTTCACTTACAAATTATAACAATAAAGTTCTAAGGTTAGAGGAGAGCAGCAAGGATCCGTTTCAGACAACACGTTGGAACTTGGTGTAGGGCTTGCAGAGGCAGGTTGCAGGCGGGTGCAAGCTCCCTTTTGACCATGCACTGAACCTGGGGGAAGGAGTACATAGCGTGGCTTGTAGTCCAAATTAGAACACCCTGTCCCCCAGCAGGACTCATTAGCAAAGGTTGCTGCTTGGCTTTTGATAAGGAGCTATCTCCTGTCCTGCTCTCTCAGGGTGCTGGCAGTCTTGTATTTCCCTACCAGTACAGAGTGGAGATGTCCTTTAGGTTGCGCTTACATGTGTGTTTGGGCACTGTTGCTGATTGCTACACTCGAGAGGGGTGCGTTCCCTGGCTAGACGAGCCTCCAATTTAAAAAAAAAAAAAAATACAGGTCTGTACAAGTGAGCTCAGTGGACAGTGAAGGAAGGATGCTGGAGAAAGGCGTGCGGGGCTGGGAAGTACATGGATTGCACTTTCTAAGCGTCAGGTAACTTTTCAGGTTGTCAGAGGGCGAGCCAAGGTGGTGACTGGTAGTGCGTTACATTCCCAGCTGTAGCTTGCTCTGTGTAAATGCATATCGCGCTCTCAGAGAGCTGGCAGGGAAGTGACCTGCCCTTTCATCTCAGAGTAGGAAAATACACAAGAGCAGCCAGAAATACACTGTAAATTCCCACCATTGCTGACCTCACATTCTTGCACAGCTATGCTTTTAACTACGTGGTTTTTTTTGTTTTTTTTTTTTTTTTGGAAAAGATTTATCTGGCCCCCAGTGACCCAGGGGTTAATTTTTCTAGCCTGAATCAATAATCACTCTATGGAGAGGAGAGTGCTCGCTTTATCCGGTGCTGTTGGAGTTAGTGGGTCCTCTGCCAGGCTGGGGTTCATCTTGCTGAACATCAGCCATCTGAAAGCTAGGAGTTTCGTGCAATCCAGGTATGCTGTGCTCCTGTCTGGAGCTTGTGGGGAGAGGTCAGTACCAGGGACTGATTCATCCTACCTCTCGAGACACCTTTTCAGGGATGGAGCGAGTCACCTGGCTTAGGCTAGTTGTGCTCCATTGACGAAGGTGGGAGCCTTCCCTTGGACTTGTCTTCAGATGGGTTAATTTTAAGTGAGAATAATCCCTCTCGGATTAAAAACTGTTCAGTCCCTTGGCATTACTTTGAGCATACCTGAGTGGGAAACATCAGTCTGCCATACATTGCGGGGTTTGCTGTAGTCCTTAGAGATGTCTCCATTTATATTTTGTTAACACATGGTAGAACATACTCTATTTTCAGTGTGTTGGAGGGGTTTCTTTTGTTATGTTTTTGCTGTCCATGCCCTGCCATCATCATGTAAGTTTTTGGCATCGAGGGAAGTGAAAATGCACAGCATCTCTTCATACCACCTTCTTAATAAGGTCTCTCATTGAAGGTACTGAATCTTGAAAAATGCGCCTCTGCCTTTTGTGTCCCTAGAATCATGGAAATGCTTTGGAATGGGCAGAGGTTGGATAGATTCCTTCTCCGTGTTCTGGGAGATATATATGCCTGAGTATTTTGTTTCTTTACTGGTGACCTCATAGGTATGTGACTACAGCAGTCACAGAAATATACTGCAGCGTGCAGACACCTCCGCTTGCTTTAAATGATGTGTTGGGTACTAGTAGCAATGCAGCAATGGCAGCATGGAGCTCAGCACAGGCTAATTTTCCCTGCTGCTTATGTGCACTAAACATCTAGGAAAATGGTACAGACATACTCTTAACACTTCTGGAAGAAGAGAATTATACATAGAAACACTCTGATTAGCTAGCTTTGGGGTGTTGATTTTTTTTTTTTCCTCCTTGTTTAGGCCTGGTATGTATTTCAGCATGGAAGAGTTCATTTGAGGAAATGAAGAGTTTATGGGTTAATGGTTTGAACGTCTGAATTCTTGTAAACGCTATATTCAGTGTGTTCAACAATTGTTTTCTGTCCATCATTTCCTCTTTTCAGTCCATTTAACATGCTTCCTTAAGGGCTTAGTCTCATCAGTCTCTGAAATATGAATATTAATTTCCCTTTTTCCTTGTGGGGTCGACGTAAATAGAAGGCTTGATTTCATATACAAGGTTTATCATGAAGGTGGGTGGGATGGAAAGCCCATCTCTGCTTGATGCACACTGTACTGATTTTAGATACTTCTCAGTTTTGGAGCTCAAAGACTGGTCTTATTTGTATTGATTTAGAGGCGTTCTTAGACGTTTGTATTTGCATATGTAATGTAGTTGGGATTTCAGTTATTTGCATTAGTAATTGCTCCAACTCTAGTACTGATAAGGTAGATGTCTTTGTATAAATAATAAAAAAATAGAGTAGTGCCACAGGTTTTTGTATAGATGTAATGACTTCTAGCCACCACAGTAACAGACGTTATTCCCCTAGTGATACCTTGAGTCAGGAAAGAAATTAACTCCTGTGCATTACGTTAGCAGTGGCAAGCAAAATTGAAGATGAAAAGAAAATGAAGAGTCAAGAAGAAGGCCTGGTTCTTTAGCATTGCCATGAGGGACACCCAGCTTCAATTTAAAGGTTTAGTTATTTCCTTTCATGCCCCACAGATGCGAAAAATACTATGGCAGCACTGGGCTGTATGCAAATCCCTTTGAAATTAGTGGGACTTGAGGTCTACCTTTCCCCCCCCCGGCCCATCCAGAAACTCAGGGGCACTGTAGATCTGCTAGTATGGGTGGGTCATAAAAGAATTGGGATCTCCAGGCTTATGAAAAGCTACATTAGACAAAATATCCTTTTGGTTTTAATGAGGTTGAATTGAGTAATCTAGATCTAAGCTACCTCTGTGTAGAACTAGTTTAAGGCTTTCGATGTCTTGCTGTATCGAGTGCCTGCTTACAGGGAAAGTGTGAGTGCCTTGTCTCGCCCGTGTGAGTCTAGTGCGTGCTTTGTGTAGCAGCCAGAAGGCGAGGGCTGGAGATGTTCCCAGAGATGTTCCAGCCCTTGAGGGGAAGCAAGTGCTTCTGTCGCATGGGGCAAAATCATTTACAAGAAGCAAGTTCCAGTTTCAAATGTGATACAGGTTGTTTCTTAATAGCCCTGTTCATTTGCGCAGAGACTACTTAGTCTTGCAGATCACTTCCCCCCCCCCCCCCCCAGTTGGACTTTAGTTTCTAAGCTCTTAGGGGACCTTTGAAGCCTTTACTGCTTGGAGTTGCTGCAAAAACCTTAAACCTGTAATTCCAAAAAAAGTAACTGCATAGTTCCTGCACAGCACCTGCTTGTTGTCACTGCTGAGCTCCCTGTCCATAAGCCTCTGCTCCAAGCAACTGATTTGCTTACAACCTGCTGTTTCTCTTCCATCCAAAGCTTAGGATGCTTCACTGCAGCAGCTCCAATTCTAGTGTTGCCTCTCAGAGATCTCCTGTAGTACCTCCTGCTGTTGTCTTGGCTGGATGTGGGGTTGCCTGCTGCTGATGGGACTCCTTCCTGTCATGGAGTCAGAGTGGGCTGGGGAAGACCATCCGCTCTCCAGCAATGCAACAGCTGGTTTCCCTTCTTTGGAAGCAGAATAACTTTGTTAGGCCACAGAAAGGAAGCCAAAAAGTCAAATCAGCTGAGAACAAATAATGAAATTAGCTAGTCCCTGTTTCCCTGACTTGACTAATAAATGGGGCAGAAAGTCTGACCAGAAAGCACAAATGAGGATAGGTTGTCTGCTTTTTTTTTTTTTAAGCTTTTGTGTGTGTGCTTGTCTTGACAACGTCCTCATTTAAAAAACAAAAGCATGCTTTTAGTGGTTCTTGCCACTATTCTTCACTAAATCATTAAGAGACCTACAGCAATATAAGGAGCTTGGCATTGCTGTCAAGATGGGCAGGATCTTGGAAAGAGTTCATTTCTCTTGTAATGTGGTTAGTTCTATTTCTGTCATGTACAAATCCTGTCTAATGAAGAATATTGAATTACGGGACTGGCTTGTAAGCGTTGAACATCTCCGTAGCATTCAGCAGTTATCTTTTGCTTGTGTTAAGTGAGCAAGTTAAGTGAGGCTTAGGGATGGACAGTCCCATTTGCTTCTTTTACCTTATCAGGAGCAAATCTTCACCCAGCTGAAGAGGGCCCAGCAGGGCAAGTTAAGCGCAGCCCTTGTGCTTGGGAGAAGTATCTCCTTGATAAACAAAGGCCCCTAGCCTATTGTCCCTTGAATACTTGTGTATGGCATACTAAAAAAATAAGAGTTATGAAAGGCCTAGGCGGCTATGATAAAATAGAAGGTACCGAGGGCATTCACTACTGCTTACACAGCTAACCACCTAAGTTGAAAGTCCTGTGTGATTTGAGGCAGCCAAAACATGGTGTCACCTTTGGACATCTAGGGCTGAGGACAGAAGGTGCTAGGCATAGCAGTTACTTCTGCTTAGATCTCTCCTTGAAGAGCTGTGTCCGCTGGGCACATGGTGTACTTCATGTGAGTTGTGCTACTATATGCTTGGCCCTTGGGATCGATTGCTATGTAAATGCAAATTATTTAATTAACATTATTGTTTCCGTATGCCATAATATGATTTTTATGAGCATTTCTAGATTAAAGTTCATTTTAGAAACATAGCAATTGCTTCTCAAATTGCTTGGCTGTGCATTGCATTTTAAACCCCGTTAACGCAATAAGGAATCCTTATCATTCCTTAAGCAGCAGAGCAGCAGCCAGAAAAAATATAACCATGGTGTGCAAGTATAACACTTCAGAAAGCATAACAAAAGCTCTGTGTGCTTTGACATGGCAGAACCAGTAATTCTTGACTGGTAACAGGGCAAAAAAAAAAAAATTCACAGATTACACTTGCTTCCTCTAGTCTTTAAATCATAAGACCAGCTTTAGTTATAGGTTTCTTTTCATATTTTCTTTTTTCTTCCCAAGTGCATGTATGGTGCTTTGTCAATAAAACTTCCATATTTGCAAACGGTTACTGCAGTTGTCACCTAAATGGAAACGAGCAGTGAGATGCAGCTCCTGGCACGTGGTAACTGTTTGTGTTGGTCAGTGGTGTAACGAGGATTTGTGCGTGTGATCTGGCCATCGGCCTGGTGAGGACTGTACATACAGTGAGCGGGAAGCTCTTGCGTGTCTGGACTTTTTTCCAAGAGGTGCCTATGTGAACATGCAGCTTATTGTTTGATGCTTTTTTTGTTCGTTTCCTGAGTTAGAGGATAACTCAAAGATTAGTTGCAACATCTTTGGAACAGGAATTTTTCCGCCTGCCTTGCAGTTTACCCAGTACTGTCGCTCATGCTGAGAAATTTGAGGACGGTCGTTCTCTTCCATTCCAACCGTTTTAAACATGAAGCTGGAGAAGTTTTGGAGAATGTCACCTTGCTTTGACTGGTGGCGGATTTTTCCCATAATTCTTAGCCCTTGCACAAAGTTTTCTTTCTAATTTTTTTTGCAAGCTAAGTCTGTGCTTTTTTTTTTTTTTAATTTAACCCAGTTATGTTTAGATGCATGGAATTTAAAATAGAAGCTTTAATAGCCAACTTTATGTATCCTTTGTCTGTTGTGAAATTTTAGCTTACATTAATTTAGCAAGCACGTGGGATATTGTCTTTTATATTTACCCTCTTCTATTTTGTGAGCTTTTTTTAAGGTAGCAGAGCACAGTCCTGTTAGGTGGCTCACATTGAGAGGTGCAAAGGAGGAAGAGGTATTCAGGCTTCCCACTGAATGTAAAGAAATCAATGTGCACAGTAATTTTCAGTGACCCCTGGATTTCTGTCTTGGAGGGAGAAAATGTCTCATTACTCCCAGCCTCCCTTTTTATTGCTTGATCTGAGCAGATAATCTTAAAGTTGCATACTTCCATGCATGCCTCTGATTATGCTACAGCTGTTCATATCTGTAGATGTGGAGATTTCAGGTCTCACCCTGGATGCCTGTGAGATATTGCGCAGGGTTTGGAAGAGTCACTGGCTGTGACTTTGCGTTCAGAAGAAACAAACTGGGAAGAAATAAGTGTGATGTGAGTGGTCCAATATCCTTCCTTTTACATAATCTAAGGTGTTACTGGTAACAGGTCATAATTCTCCAATTGGAAATTGTGGTGGCTAGCTGACAGCATACCTCTAATCTTTAATTTGTGTTTATGAGTTTGTTTCTTTCCCTTCCATCAGTTGACATATGCAGTGGTAGATTTTTCTGATTAATGGTTTACCTGTGCCTCCGGGTGCCAACAGCAGTCTACATTGCAGAAGGTTCCTGAGTATTTCTGAGCACCGGTGAGGAAGTCTAGATAAAATGCAGCCTCTTGTAGAGGCCGTGTTGCGGACCTGTGATTTCTTTCTGGTTTTGGAGAGAGAGAGCGGGGCTGCTTAATGGGAGCAGGCACTAGAACGGTAAACAGAAAAGCAGGTTTGAAGAAATTTTATTTTTTTTTCTTTTCAGTCTCTTTTACTCCTGCGTGGGGTAGAAAAGGCCGGCAAAGAGTTTGGTTATGGTGCGGGTTGCGGGAGAAGCTGGCCTGAAAGGTGAGGTTGTAGTCCTTCCCCTTCTCCCGCAGCAGAGAGACGGCCCTGTCTTAAATAGCGCTAGCTCAGAGCGTATGAGTTGAATAACTCAGTGTTTTGAACGGGGTGAATTAGAAGATTCTTGTTAGGCTCGGGGGTCAGGAGCCGCATTAAAATTTCTTGCGGCTCTGATTCGATTCAGCATATTGAGAGAGACGGAGGAAGGAAACAAGGGCTAGAGAGAAGAGCGCGCCTTTAAATGGCCTTGAAAAGCGCAGACAGCTCTCCCCTCCCCTCGCCTTCACTGAGCGCTGCCCTCAAGTCACACCGGCTTAATGTCGCTGTCTGAAGATGAGCAGTTAACCTGTACACAGCGGCATACGTGGGGGGGGGGGGGGGACCCCCCAAAACTACTACTCTGCTGCCTTCCTCCCCACCTCCTCCGAGAAATTTCATTCGTAGTCGGAGCGTTTGCCTGGTTGATTTATTGTGTGTGGGGTGGGGGGTGTAGTTTTTAGATTCATTTATTTATTTATTTTGCTCTCCTGGTAGAAAGCCGGCTGAGTTCAGTTCTCCCCGGGCAGGAAGAACGTTTTCTGTCAGTTTGATTGATCTGCGAATAACTTTGATGTTTCAGGATGTAACGTTAATAGAGTTTGTGGCATATAGTCATATGAAAAAAATCTAGAAATAAAAGAGACGTTTGATTAACTTCCCCCAACCTAAAAAGAGCGCAGGTCGTACAGGGGCCGGAGCCCAGCGGCATCTGGAAAGGAGCCGTCTACAATGGGGAGCTGGCGATCACGGCGCCTGCAACTGCGATTGAATTGTATTCAAAATAGTTTTTTTTTTTTTTTCCCCCTCCTTAGTTAAAACCAAATCAGAGTTTTTTCCGTCCGAGATGGCGGACGTCGTCCGTGAAGCAGCTCCAGCGGCGTTGCAGCGGAAGGAGGGCGAAGGCGCCAGGCCGCAGTGTCAGGCGCCACGGGCGTAGAGCGGTTTTGGCGCGGGCGCGTGGGCCTCGGCCCGCGGTCGTGCCGGCTGATGGCCGCCCCGGCGTCTCCCCGGGGCGAGGAGGAGGGCGGGCTGGGCAAGAGGGGCCCGGCGTCCACTTGCCCTGGCGTCCGGCAGCTCTTGATGTGCACCATGCCGAACCGTGGGGGCTTTTTGCTGCGTTTCCCTCTCTGTGCCTTGGCCCTGTCGCTGCGCTGCGCTCACGGCGGGGCACCAGGAGGGGGGACTCGGGAAGGGGCCGCGTGGCCCACGGCGTGCGAGAGGAGAGGCTCCGGTGCTGGGGCACCCGCCTCCTCTCCGTGCCCCAACGGAGGTGGGCCACCACGACGGGTGGTGCGGAGGGAAGGGCGGGAGAGCCCAGCCTGCTCACGGCCTCCCAATGCCCCCCCCCAACCCTTCCAGCCCAGAAAAGCTGGATAATATCACGTCATGACGCTGGTCCCACAGAATTTGTTGTTGTTTTCCTACTGTGATTAGGTGTCTTAACAATGAGGAGGCTTAGTTGTGGAGAAACCCCGCCATCTTTGAGGAGCAGGGACCTGCTTCCTGGCAGAGTATGGCGCACCCCGTGCGTGGAGGTGGTGCCTGCCGAGCCCGGCCCTGCAGAGCCTTTGATTGAGCGCCCGAGCTCCCAGCGCTCTCCGAAGCGTTCAGGGAGCGGGGAGGCAGCCTGAGCCGAGTTAATGCAGAAGGATATGATCTCCCGGTGTGGCACTCCCAGCGTAGGCGAGGGTTTCGCTAGTTTGCTGGAGAGCTGTGAGCCGCTGCAGGGGCGGCGGTGGTTAACAGCGGGCTCTGTTCAGGTCGCGGCGCCCACAAGCGGCGACAGGATCGTCTTTGGTCCCCAAACCCTGCCCTGGTGCCAGTGCTGACGAGCAGCGGGGCTGGAGAGGTGCCTGGGTGTCGTCTGCGTGACTGAAACGTATCTGCCAGGGAGCGGAAGTCTCCTGTTCTCCTTTCCTCATCCCTACGCACCTATTTAGTCTATGCCGTAACATGACGGCAGGATAGCGACCAAGTATTCTCTGACCTACCCAGGGGGACGATGAATAATTCCTATTTATTAACGATATTCTATATGTGTTTGGGACCTTTCGTCATGAGATATCTGAGAGAGCAGTAGTGGGCCCCATCTCGCGCTACGGGGGAAACGTGGGAGCTGTTTGTTCAGAGCCGAGAGTGGAGGGAGCAGGAAACTTGGAGCTGGGGCACCTCTGCAATGCACTTTTTTTTTTTTCTCCTTTAAGCCCATACTGACATTCTCCTAAAAATGCCTTTAAAAGTTTTATCTAAACCAAGTATTTTTCTTTCATTTTTTTTGTCTGTAAACTCTCCAGGAATAGTTGTGCTATTTTGATGACAGGGAGACTACTAAGGTTTTCTAAACGCTTGCTGAGAGTGTGTTTTGCTGGGACCCTGTGGTGGAACGGTTCGTGACCTGAGGACTTGAGCTATCACTTTCTGTGATTCCTTGCCAGCCTTCTTTTGTGTGTCTATGATTTTAGGAACGAACAGCTGGGCAAAATAAGATGACCAGGACTAGATGAACTCTTCAGGCTGAAATGAGTGTGCTTTGAAACTAGATGTATTTTTTATTTGAAAGGAAGAAAAAGAAAAAAGTTTATCCAGAGGTTTTCTTCTTTAACAAGTAAGAAAGCTTAGGTACTTGGTGACTTACAAGACTAGTTTTATGACCACTGTTCTTAACATTTGTGATACTGTTATAATAGCATTATAATAGGAAACGTCCTCCATACCTTTCCCCATTCTCCAACTGAGCTATAAATAAAAGGAGGTCTGTGACTCACCTGCTCGCCCAACCAATTTGTGATTTGCTGTTTAACGAGACTATCTGGGGAGGGTAGCCCAGTCTTTGGTAGCCAATTCTGGCCTCACAGAAGAGAGCGCTTGGTCAAGATTGCTGCCATGTGATAGTTCTCCTGTGGCCCACGTGAGAATGGTGGAGCAGAAAAAAGGTTCAAGCTCTCTTTCCTGAAAGATGCCCATTTTTTTTTCTTATTGGTGTTGTCATCAGAGGCTTTGCAATGTGTCGGCTGAAACAGAGAATGCTTCCCCTCTGAGCAAGAGGTTTGATTGCCCTTGTACCAAAACTAAGGCAGGTGGGTTTGAAGAAGTTTGTACGATGACTGCCCATCGTCTGTTTTTTCTATCTCTGAATTTATTGTTCACCAGAGTTAAATTCATACAAATGCATAAATTGCAGATGGAGAAGTAGCAGAGGGAATGCATCATTAAAACATGTGCAACTGACTTTAAGAAGAAATAGAGCCATTAAGTGGAAAAGATACTAAATGTTCAAGAGCTTTTTGCGGGAGAGAAGAACCTTAGGTATTTCAGTATTTGAGTGATAAGTAAAGGAAGATTTGTGGTTGACTGTGCAGCCTTTTAATAGTAGGCTGGGATATTGATCTAGTATTGTATCCCATGTTTTTAAGATATAGGATGATAATGGTACATTATCTTTCACTTTGGGATATAATGACTTAAAAGGTATGTGAGTGAAGAGGCTGTAGGCTGTAGAAGTGAAATGAAATGAAAGTTAGAAGAAACTAGCTGGAAGAGATCCTAGGATTTTAAAGGGCTATTGTAAAGCAGGTGTTGGCACTTTTTCAGGGAGGCTGTGCCCCCCTGAATCCTTTTTTCCCAAATAAGAGGCTTCTTGTGCCAGTGGAAATTCAGTGGAAGATGAGAGCTGATATCTTTTGCAGAGTCCCTTGTTAAGATGCTGCAAGGTCCTGCTCTGGCCTTCTGCTGTGCCATTCAAGGTCTATCACAGTGATGTCTGGACTGCACGCTGCCAACTTCTCTTGTGCAAAATTTTGTGGTGCACAAAATAGGTCGACTAGGAAATAATTTGTCATCTCTCATTGGATTAGTCTTCATGGATGGGATGTGTAACAAAAGCATGAAAAACCCTTCCTCTATCCTTAACTGCTCATCTAAAAAGGTGCTGGAAGGGAAATTGTCTAACTTGCCCTTTTTAGGACCAGTGGATGGGATTACCTTCTAGCTTATGCAGATCTAAGTCTAGATGTCACTGACAATGTGCAAAGGGCTCAGCAAGGGTAGTCCTTGCTGTGGCATCCACTGTGGCCAATTGCTCCTGCATGTGGCTGTCTTTTAGACAGCATTTGGCAGCACCTTCATTTGGTGGGTGCACTCCAGAACAAGGACCTCTGCAGCTGAGATCATGCTAGTAACATCTCACTGTGCCTTTCGATGCTGCCCTCAAAGCAAAGTGTAATTATTGCTGCCGGAGTTAAACTGTTCCAAGATGATCATGTCCTTGGTTATTACTGATGTAATCTAACTTTTATGTCCTCTTTCAGATAACACGTTACCAAAGGAGGACTGTGAAAAGGTTGTGCCTTGACTCCACTGTACTTTGAACCCCTTACGGCAACATCTCTCATCCACCATGATTGTATTTATTTCTGGTGTGGTAACCTGCGAATGTATGGGAGATCTGTTATTAGCATCTTGTAAATCCCAAGGGCAGCTGAACACATCACCTTTTATGATCTATCATAAAATAGTCTTCTGTTCACAAAGATATAAAAATTACTGTTTTGCATGTAGACTTTCTTATTAATTAGCAAATCTCTGCTTTGGAAAATTTCGTTATTTTAATCAGATGAAACTTCTCTTACAGTTTTTGCAATCTGCTCTTAAAAAAAAAAAAAAATCCAAAAACCTCTAAATTCCCTTCAACATCTTGTCTTAATACTTTCTTAATCTTCATGGCCCAAAGCACAGTTGAGGGAGAACAAGAAAAGGGAGTTAAAAGTAGACACTTTGTCCTTACTGTTATACTTTGCTTTTTTAAACTTTCAATGAGAAGCCTTCAGTTTTCAGTAGCAAACGGGCTCTTTCATTTTCTTGCATTCGGTTCTCCTGGCCAAAGTGTGCCATTAAAGAATAATGAATGTTCGTGGCATTCTGTGCATTCTTTTTAAATGCAAAGAAATGGTTAGAGTCAGGAATAGCATGGTTATAATGCTTTGTCTCTCTTTGTAGGTGCACTTGCATTCGAAAGTACAAAGTCTAAACTCCATACACAGCTTTCTTGTTTCAGCTGACAGTCCCTTTGAAGGGGCACTTGTCGTTCTCTTTCACTTTATTTGCTTCTGCCTGCAGGCAGCATGTATTGAAAATAATAAATACTTCCACTAATGCCTGATGGGACAGCTTAGTACTTTAGGCATCAGATTTAGAAATATCTGGCATTTTCAAAGCTTGGAGCTCCAACACCTCTCAGGCTCTGGCTTCTTCTTCTCAATACTGATGTTGTTGTTTTGTTAGGTTGGAATTTCTCCTCCAGGACGTGAATCCTGATCTGTCCTGGAGCTTTCAGCACTGGGTTTCAAAGCATTGTTAAGGCTCGTGGAAATGTCAGCCAGGTTCTCTTCACTGGAATGAACGCGCCATTTCTGTGCTTTGAGACTTAGGAGATGGTAAGGAAGATGCCTACGCAGGAGCCCTAGGCTTCCTGCCATCTAATTTTACAGCAGCCTGAAAAGCAAACATTCAGTAGAAACAAATGAATTGAACTCAGCCAGCCGGGGAGTTGGCTACCAAAAAAAGCTCCTCCCTTTCGCTGTCACCTCTTGAGAGAATTGCCAAGGAAAAAGCTGGAATTTACAGACCTTTTTGGCAGAAGCAGAGGAGGAAGAGCAAGGACTGTCAGGAGAGCTCGATCCTTTATAAAGCAAGACCTGGAGAGGTGGAGGGTTCTTCCCAGCCACAGTTGGAGCCTGCAGGCGCGCGAAGCACGCCTCGGAAGCAGGAGCGCGAGGAGGTGCCAGGGCAGAGATGAGCAGGGCGAAAGGAGCCGGTGAAGCCTGTAAGTGGTCAGCCCAGGGCTGCTGCAGCCCGTGGCTGCTCTGGAGACTGTAACAAATTCATAGCTTGGATGTGCAGTTAACTAGCTGGTTTTTTTTAAGTTACTTTTTAAATTATATGACGTCTGTCTTATGTTCTGGATTGCTTTCTGTCCGTGCAGCCCCCTTCTGCAGCCTGCCTGGCAGCGGCCCTTGCCGCAGCGGTCATAGGAGAGAGGCTGGGGGAGTACTGAGCAGGGTTAAAGGTGCTCGAAGATGAGGAGAAGTGCTGTCGGTCAGCTCCTGCAGACTGAGTGCTGTAGCTGGTGCCTGTGATACTCTATGGGAAATTGTAAAGACGGCATTTTCTGTGTTATCTGACATCTGGAAGAGGGGAGAAAAAAAAACCCAAACCAAATTCTGGTATTAGTCTTGTGTCAATAAATCAGATATTGCATTCGGTGTCACATTTTGATCGTTTTCTTCGACTAGCCCTCTGATGTCCATCTGCAGCTGAGAGAGGAGAGTGGAACCCCCATTATTTTATTTATTTATTTATTTATTTATTTATCTTTTTTTTTTTCCTCCACTCTCAGAAAGCTAATTTAATCTCTTTCTGAACCACTTAATTCACTGCCTGCCATGCTCTTCTCTCTCAGTGTAAACTTCCTTGGGGCTATCGCCATAGTCCCAGCAGAGGAGGAAATTAGGGTCTCTAACAGAAATAACCTACAGCTTACATAGCATAAACAGATCAGGAAAGCAAACACTGACAGGTTGGGGAAAAATGTTTTAAAAAAGAAAGTAATAAAAAAGAAAAGATTAAATGCAAACATAGTGCCCTGCAGTGTTTAAAACACTTCCTTATAGTCTGTCAAGCAACATGTTCAGGACCTTTGATCAGGATGGAGGCTGTTTATTTCCTGTACAAACCAGCTTGTACATTGATCAATGCATTGTTGATACAGCAAAGGTATTCCTGCACTGGTCTCTTCGAGAGGCCTAGGACTGGAGAACAGCATTGCGAGCGCTAACGCAAATATCAGTGTCTTTGAGAAAATGCAAACAGAAACAAGAAGACAGAATTCATAATAACTTGATCCTGTATTTAAGGGAAGAATGCTTTGGACGAGGGGGGAGGTATCTGCTTCCCAAACTGTGGAAATAAGTGCTGTTAAATGCATGTTGTTCATGCTTCGAGTCTGAAAGAGACCATTTGGGAAGCATTGGCCTAAAGAGTCAACCGTTTTCCTTACCGTTACGCCCACTAAGAGGACCTGCTGCAGCACTGCTGCTGTGATAGGAGTCGTTCCTGACCAGTCATACCTTGTGGAAGAAGAAAAGGCACGTTACTGTGTGTTTTTATGTATATATATATATATATATACACACATATGTATGAACCATATATGATTCACCTTAGTACTCTGCTTTTTTTTTATTATTTCTCTTTCAGTGTCTGTATAAATTCATGGAAAAGAAATCCATTAAATGTTAGTGAAAAGGGAGAGATCCCCTCTGGTTCAGGAAATCTGGGAGCCACAGGCCACTAGATTGCTGTACAAGGTAGAATTACGCATGTTGCAGTGCAGTGTATTTACCTGTTTTTACTCCTGCCTATGCATCTACTGCGGGCCACTATCAGGCAGGATAGTGGGCTGGGGAAACCTTTGGCCTGACCTCTGTCAGTCAGTCTTGTGACTCACGGAGCAAAGGTTGACTGCAAACCACACTTCGGGAGCCTCCGATCTAGGCTCCCTTTAAACACGGTGCTAATGCAATAATATTATGGTTATTTGGACCAAGACTGGGTGGGATGAATTCACTTTACCTTCCCAGCACGCGTTATTTCCTTCGTCACGTAAATTCTTTTCAGTCTCTGTGAAGGACTCTAAAATGGGAGTAATTTATTTATTTATTTATTTTTGTGTGTGCACTCTGTTTCACCTGGACAAAACAGTGCTCCACTATGTATTTGAGTGTTGCTTGCCATAAAGAGACCTTTGCCCAGTTTGGGGGGTAGTAGGCATTTAAGTACTATTGCAACAACAGGAGTAGAAGGAGAAACCCCCTTGTCCATCCTTTGCCTGCAATGAGTGATGGATGCAGAGTAGGCAGGAGACGGCAAGCTGTTATCTGTTAATATGGCAGCGTTTTGCCAAGTGATGAGACTGTCAGAATTATGGCAATTTGAACACGCTGAGCAAGCTTTTATATACACGGGAACAAGATGCCGGCGTTAGATTACTGAACAGGAATAACGTGCACTGGAGATTGACAAGTGCTTGGCAAGCCCGTGTTCCTGGGGCTCATCAGACATTCGTGGCTCCTGTGCAGTGCTATTGAAGAGCATGCTCAAGTGGCTGTATCATAGCCCGGGTGACATCTGGTGACATGCAGTTTGGCCTGTTCTGTTTTTCTGGGATGAATTCATTTTCACAATATTTGAAAGGAATCCATTTATGCAGAGTGGAAATATTCTGGCATATGCAAGTGGCTTAGAAGAGAGTAATATTTTTGGTCCATCTTGTATTTGACGACAAAAACGTAATTAACTACGCTTAGTCACGTGCTATTTTATGGAGAGGTTTTTTTTCTGGATTTATGTGCTGCCTGCTAGCTCTGCCTCTCTCTTGATGCTCCTCCTCTGCTCTCTCTTGATGCAGGTAGCTTGTGGCTCTTCTGGGAGTGAGCAGAAGGGGTGGCAGTTTCCCATGGTCATAGCTAGTGCTCCTACACAAACGTGTCTGTTGGCAAAAGCTGCCTCTTTTCTCTCTGTAGCAGCTGGAGGGTTTACTTTGCACTAAACAGAGGCTTGGACGCTAAGTGGTTTTTGATCCTCTGATATGCTCTTGCTTTGGTAGTGGAGTATATTATTGTTTCTCTACCAAGTTAGCTGGTCATTCTGCTTCAGCGTTGGGAATTGGGTGGTTAGAAAAGCTTGGAAAAAGCTAGATGCTTGGAAGAGTACTGTGGGCTTAGTTCACCATTGCATCTGAACTGATCTGAACTCAGGATCTGAGCGAGACCTGGGCTCTATTCGGAGTTCAATTTTAACTTGCTCTTTAGCTGCCTGTGACACCAGGAACAGAGCTGCACAGAAAAAAAGGATTTCATTGTGACAGATAAATATCTTCAAATTAAAAATTCAAAACGTGAACAGCACAACGCTTGGCTTTTCAGACACTGCCCCGTGCCAGACATGAGAAATCTTGTGAAAAGCAAACGCAGGGAAATCTGTATTTGAGGAAAAAAATCAATTTTTTTCCATAAAAAATGGTTTTGAAGGGAAGATTCTTGACTCGGTGTATAGAAAAATCACCTTTCAGAAACCTCAGTGCAGAGGAACTCCTGCAAAGCCGTGTGGTGTACAGAGCCATAATGCAGAGCTGTGTGGTGGACCAGCACTGAGACTATTTACCGAGGGATTAGTTTGGTGACTAGCATTCTGCTGGAGCAGCAGGAAAGAGCAATCCTTACTGCTACATCTGTACTCACAAATGAAAGAGGAGCAAGCCTGAAGACCTGTTGAGATGCTTCCTGGCACATTTTTGGCCCTTGTCAGCTGGGACGCTCCTGTGTCCCAGGGGCTGTTCCCAGTAGGCGATGAGGATGCTGACGTTGCGGCCGGATCCCTACCGCCCGGGGTTCTCCTGACTGAATTTGCACCAGGGCATCCAGAGCTGTGAAAGCACCTCACTGATAGGTGATGATGGTGCAACTACTGGAGCATTGCATGCTTTTGAACTGAAAGCCATATGCCAAATAGTAATTAAGTCCTAACCCCTTCATAAGGGGCCCAGGGATGCGCAGTGTCCAGCACTATGTAGGTAGACACGGCCAGGCTGTGCCACGTGGCCTGAAGTCGAGAGAATGGTCCTTGGTCCCTCTTTGTTTAGTAGTAGCAGCAGTGCAGCCCACGTGCCTCTAGTAATGTTAATGAAGTAAACTAATGGAGTAAATGTCATGGAGTAAACTACAGCAAAACCATATGATCCTCAAAGCCAGTGAGATGCAATTTGCACGGGGAATACGATACAGCAAATCTAGTTGAGCGTTGCGTCCAGCTCTCAGTAGGAGCACGCTGATGCCGCTGAAATGAAGCACAGATTTAACAGTTTGCTTATGAGCAAGGCTGCTTTCTGCAGCCATAGTCACACCCAACCGCTAGGAGTTGTTTTACTGAGAGGAGGTCTTTGTATATTGAGCTGTTGCGAACAAGATGGACGGGTTGGGGGGAAACATGCTAAAATATATCTTCTGAATGTTCTTCTGCAAGTTTTGCCTTTGAGTCTTAAAGCACGGTTTTGTTCAGTCTCTATTAAAGTGTCCCCTGTGCAAGGCAGGCTGCAAAGCCCGGGGTCTGGCTTAGAAGGTTTCGCAGAGCAGACTCACTTTCAGATTAGCCTAATTCAGGATGCTGGGTAAAGAAACTGTGTGACGCTTTAGTCTTGCTGTTTGCATTTGCGTCTTCAGGAGAAAGGCGTTCTTCTAGCTCACTTTGTAATACCATCCGGTTGCAGTCTTCCAGCCTTGTAATTATTGGATGTATTGTAAAACCTCTTTTTTTTTTTTTTTTTTCAGTATGGCATTGCTATTGTTTAAAAAAAAAATCCCTCTGAAACTTGTAAAGCGCCTATCACCAGGTAAGGCTAAAATAAGTTTCTCAGAGTTAAAATGAGCATTTTGAGTGCGCCATCAAGGCATTTTGGAGATTAGAGGTATTTTATTTTTAATGAGAAAGAACTAAAGAATAAAAAATTGTAGCCTCGGAGAATTGCAGATCAAAGGTTTCTTCATTGTAAAACAAATGAAAGGTCTCAGTCCTAGAAGTGATGAATAAATTGATAAATTTTTAATGGGAAGAACAGGCTATAAATGGTAATTTAATTCTTTGAGGGCGAGAAGCGTTTAAGTGCTCTTTAAGAAGTCCAGATTTTTTGTATGCGCGTGAAGATTATAACGATAACTAAGGGAATGACTGGGAAGGTACCTGCCTCGGCCCAGGCTCTTGGGTACAGGATTGCTTGTGCTCCAGCGCTTCTGGCCTTTCCAGCCCAGCCAGCAATAGCGGCGCAGAGGTGAGAGAGCTCCTGCCTGCGCTGAAACCCCTTCCCGCAGATTTAACACCCATCGTCGGGTGGGTGCTGCACCCGCGCTCGCAGCTCCCCCCCGTCGCCCCTCGGCTCAGCGAAGAAAGATGCCTGAGGGTGCTTGGAGCCTGGAGGAGGAGGCGTTGGAGATGGAGCCCCTCGGTGGAAGGAGGAAATCCCCCATGGTGGGTGAGGAAATGGATAAAGGGAGGGGAAAAGGCCTGGACTGGCTGCAGCAAGGGGAGGGCAGAGAGGGGAACTGGGGGGTCAGCTGTGCAACTGGGCAAAAGGAGGAGGAGGAGGAGGGCATCGTTAGCGGGATGACTGGGAGAATTAATAAATATAGGCTGGGGCAGGGGCACTTAATGAGATTCACCTAGGTCAGCTTCCAGCTCCCAGACTGACAGGCTGATGGGCACTTGCAAATTTGCATAATAACGATCCTAATAAAGGCCTCGGGGTCCCTGCCGGTAACTTCTCCATTATTCACTGCGTGGGGCTGAAGCGACGGAGCGCCGCTTTGTAGCGTTAGGATTGTCCTACTGTATTTAGCTGTGACCCACTTTTCACATTCAAAACCCTATTTTATTTGTCAGTTTTAGGGCAGCATCTCCACCCAGCCCGTTTCTGCCAGGCAGCCCTGTCGGTTCCTGTAAGGTGGCCGTGCACGCTGTCACGCCGCCGGGATCGGCGCCCGGGACGGCGCACGAGCACCAGCGGAGAGCGATCCCTCCGTTGTGCCCCGACGCTTCGTCTTGGCTGCTGGCTTTCGATTTTGTGCCTTCGAGGGATGTTGCAGCGCTCGCTAACTCATCCCAGTTGTTCCCCTTCCCCTTGTGTCTCTCATGCTTTTATAGGAGCAGCAGTTATCAGCCTAAAAAAAAAAAAATCATCTTTGCTTCTTGGTTGACATTCAGCTGTGTTAACACCCTGATATTAATTTTTATTCACTTTCCATCCCCCATCAATTTGCACCCCTGGCTTTCACATCGCACCTCTCGCCAGCCTCGTGGAGGGGAAAGCTCTGCAGTAGCCTTGCTCCGTGCTGCGCTGGCTTAGCAGAACTGGGTTGCTCAGACGTGCCTAATGCCCCCAGGTGGCAGCTATTTCCAAGCGAAAATATGCTGCTGCTCACACTTGTGATTCAGTTCTGACTTCTCTCTGACCTTAGAGCAATGCAGGAAGCAAAATTAGTAGCGTTTGCGAGGTTTAGGGCAGTGTTGAGCCGTTCCCCCCCCCCCCCCCCCCGCTTTTACCCCAGGCTGTGTCTCTAACACGGATGAATATTTATATATATTTTTGAAAACTGGGGAAAATAAAAAGCCCACTTTGATTTAAAAAAAAAAAAAAAAAAAGGAAAATTCCCTAGGGAAAAGTATTTTTTCTTTTGACCATTGCTAAGTTCTCAAATCCGTTTATTCTGAAGAGGCGTGGAAGGAATGATGGGACTTGTTAGTCATGGGCATATTTTTTTGGTCCACTTTCTGCTTATTTGGGATCAGAAATGTATGTGTGTGTGCCTTTCAGACCTTTGCTGTGTCACTGAATTCCTGATGATATGCCTAAGCTGTAACAGCTGGTCACGGTGGCAGAAAGCTACAGACGGAGAGGCCGAGTTAGGCTTTCAGACGTTAACCCTGTGGGGACTGCAGATGACAGTGATAAAACTGCGAGAAACGTTAAGACTTTTTATTTGTAGCTTACGTAGAGGCACTCTCACCCCAAGTAAGGAAAGATGTGACTTCAGGTTCTCAAAATTTAGTTTTTTAGGCCGTTTCAACTTTAGGTGGCATATGGATCATTTGATGCTGTCACAGAGTATCATTAAAGTTGATCCCGCTCTGCAGAGTGCAATGTTATTTTTGGAGTCGGGGAGGGGGGGGGTTGGCAAAATGATTGTTTCAGGTAGGTACTCCCAACCCTTTTCAGGACTTGGGAACTCCGTAGATTTGCTTTGTGTTGATCTGAATGACTGTTGTTAGTTGGGAATCAAAACGTAAAGCATGAAGAAGGTTAAATGATAATATTTAGAGGTTGCGTTGGTACAAAAGGAGTTGACCTTGGGAAATCCATACATATAAATATATTTAGCCCATTGTTCTCTTTAAGAGCTTTTGGGTCTGATTCAGCGAATGTTTATTTTGCAGCGTTGCTTTGGGTAGAGTTGCTGCTGGTTTTTCACTGATGTGTGAGATCAGAGCAATGCCTGGTGGTGCTTAACTCTTTGCGGTCACCGCAACAACTTTGAAAGCTGAGCGAGCCTGTTTGCAGCAAAACAGTATTCTCCAAGCGCTGGTTTTCCCTGCCTCTTTGGGGAGGGACTCGAACCTCAGGGGAAAATACTGCGAGTGCTTAAAAGGAGCCACAAGTTCGGTGCAGAGTTTTTATAAAACAAGCTTGCATGAGTCCTCATATTTATTGACATTTTATTCTGTTTTAATCCAGTAAAATGTTTTGTTTCTGCAGAGAAATAAACCTGTTATGCCTCAGCAATTTAGACATTGCAACAGTGTTAATGAATGCAAACATGAAAGTAGTATTGCGGCTGGGCACATTTCCCCCTCTCGCTGTAGGCTGACTAGGAGAAATGTGCAAAGGAAACCAACACTGTGTGTTGAAAGAGTTAGTACAAGGTAGGTGAGGGTATTATCTTGAATAAATTTTAACTTGACTCTTTTTTTCCCCCTACCTTTTAAAAATGATTTTTAACATCTATGTACTGAAGGAAAGCTGTGTGTTGCCTAAAGGGTTTCTTTGTCTGGCGTTGAATAAATACCAGAATTCAGAGGATTATGGAGTTAATTTGCTGGCTCTCAAATACTCGCCTTCTCTAACATTTCACTATACTGACTTTTGCCATTGTGCTTGCTGTGCTCACTCTTATCTTCCAGGTTTGTGTGTGTCCAGCAGTTGCTTGCTCAGCTGCTGCTGTTCAGCATGGTTCAGAGTTTGGAGTTGAATGTGAGTTGTGAGCTTAGTTCTGAGTCCAGAATTTGAGAAGCTCTGAACTAAGCTGAACGTGAAATTCTGGGTGCTTCAGCCCTGTTTTCTTAGGGGAGGCTGTGTTTCTGCAGTTCTGTACTTCTTCGACCCGTCCGAGAGACTTGGGAATACGCCTGTTCTGTAGAGGTGGCATCCATGACAAAACTGCTCATGTCGCTTAGTTCTGACTGCGTTCTTCCTTAGCAGTGATAGCTATGTAATAATTACACAGGTAATGTTAGACCAAGATTCATTTAGTGATGTGAACGGCCTTTTCAGACTCGGGTGGAGTTTGAAGATCGTTTCATAGTTAATTCTTCCGCACTTGTAACAGGACTGCACAGTTTATTTGCTTTATTGTATTTTTATTTTTAAATGATCTTAAAGGATTAGTTTCTCCAGCCGGTGTTTCTTAATGGCTCCCTCCGATCCTTACTTGAGCAGACTGTTTCACACCTCCTCCAAAGCAGGGAATCCTTTCCGTGCGTTTTGAGCCGCGTTTGTGGCACAGGTTCCCCTCCGTCTTCGCTGCGGATCGGAAATTGGTGCAATGCCAGTTCTTTGCATGGAGCCGTTGTAAGAAGGGTGTTGAACAAGCACACTGTGCAGACTGGCGCGGCTGAGGAACCCAAACTCATCTCTTCTCTGTGCAGCGTCATACAGCTTGGGGAAATTCATGGTTTTCCATTTTCTGACTTAAAAATTGCAGCTGACTCAAGGCAATCTGTGGTTCCTCAGCCTGGTGGAAACTGGATGACCTGGGGATATAGCAGGTTCGGTGTCAGGCAAGAGGGATTCGCTGTGTTTGCAGAGCCCAGCTCTGACCTCATTTTTTGTAGTTGTCATGAACCCCGTTGAGCTCTGGACGGGCTGCGTGGATTGGTCTCCCTCCTGGCTGCCTCTCTCCTTGCTGGTACAGGTGTGTGAAGAGGTGGTTCCCCGGTGCGGATTGCCCTGCCCAGGTTTGCATAGTGATACAGTGATCTAAGCCTTCGCGGGCTCCTGACCATAGTGGGGGCCACCCCAGACCCTTCCGAATTAGGGCTTAGTGTGAGCTCGTCTCCGTTACTGTTCAGAGCATGCGCCTGTTCTGAGGCGAGACCTCTACGAAGGTGTGCAACGAAACAGGCCTGAAATGAGAAAAATAACAGCAACAGAGAGAGATAGGCAAAAGTGCAAGCACGAGGGTCGTTTGGGCGGTTGGTCATGCTGCTTCTGTTGCATGTCACTTCAAAAATTACGCTTTTAAATCCCGATTTTAGAGCTCTTACTGTAAGAGGGAGATCAGGGAAGAAGGCGTCAGTGGGGAAATACGGGAAATGCAGTGGCCAATAAAACGACATAGGGAAATAAAAATTGACAGGAAAAGGGGTCATAACTATCACATTATATAAATGCGAAGAAAGAAAAACAGAATCTGTTCCAGACCCAATCCTTTGATGGAAAAAGTATGATTTCTATTTTTTTAAGGGACAGCTCTTTATTTGCGCGAAGAATAAAGTACGTAAAAAGAAATGATATTTTTCTGATAGGCGTACTTTTTTATTGCTGACAATTAGGCAGTATAATCATTTAAGTAATCTGTTTATTGAAAAAGATGCTTCATTGTCAGTTTTGATCTATTTTGGTACGTCCTATGACCTGAGTTTCAGAAAATGAAACTTATTTCTAATACATTTGAAATTAACTCTAATTTGAAATTCAGCCTTAACAGAATTAGTATGTGTATGTTCCCACACAGAAAATATTTTTTCCACTGCTGCATTTTTAAGGTGAGAGTAGAGGAAATCAATTCTAAATGTTTTTAGAAATTGAAAGAATTATGATTTGAAAATAGAACATTTGGCCATTTCCTGCTGTGAAACTCCTAACGTGTGCAAATATGCTTTCCTGAATCTTTGTGCTTAAAAATCACTGGATCACAGAGTAGTTGAGGTTGAGAAGGAGCTCGAGAGTTCGTCTAGTCCAGCCCCCTGCTCAGAGCAGAGTCAATTGGAGCAGGTTTTGAATATCTCCAAAAAACTCTCTGGGCAACGTATTCCAGTGCTTGAGCATCCTCACAGTGAAAACACTTTTTTTTTTTTTTTAATGTTTTAATGGACTTTCTTATATTTTAATTGGTGCCCGTTGCCTCTTGGCAAAAGTATTCCACATAAAATGAATTTATATTCAACATCTTGTCAAATTACATCGGTTCAGTAATGCTTGTCATTTCCTGCAAAATTAAGATTTTTATGGAGAAAGTGGCTGAGTCAGGTTAAAAATAATTTTGTTTTCAGAAATCATGATGTGGGATTAGGTATTTAAAAACTAATGTATATCATTGAAGAAGAATGCTTTCCATTTTCTTTTTCCTGTTTTTCATTTTTCTTTTGTTTTTCAAGTAAGAGTTATATTTGTGGCCAAAGAATATCTTATCTGGTCTTTGTTGTAAATTGCTCTTCAGGGAATATATTATGTTATAAACTTCAGAACATACAGGATGAGATTGTTCTGATTTTTAAGTCTTTGTCATGAAAAAACTTCTATGTGTGTCGGGGTGGGGGGAGGGTAACGGCAGTAAGACCTGGACCATCTTTCCCTCTTTCCCCATCTTTGTCATCCTTCATTAATTTAAAATCACATTGGACAATCCTCAAATAATGTGCAAAAGTGACATCTAATAGATAGAAATTATTAAGAAACTTTCAGGTCCCCTGTGGGAGTTTGCCTCAGCACTTCTGTGTACTTAAGGCAGCCTAAAATCTCGCTAGTAATTCTGAAGCTCTTCTGGCAGATGAAGGAAGAATGACTGATTTTACAACAATTGAGATCAAATGATGGCATATCTATCCTACACTTTTTTATGTTAAAAAATATGTACATGGGGAAATAAGCCGTGATACGTTCCATCTCTTTCCGTTGATTTGTCGCCAGTAAGTTAGAGTTAGCCGTTATCAGCTGTAAAAGATGGAACAGAGTAAAAGTTCAAATTGTTCAGTTGTATGTGCTTTTTGCTTCAGATATTCCTATTGCAGGTTCATTGCTGTCCTGGGGAAAAGAAAAAGTGCGATGTTCTCCTTCACCTGTGTAACGCTCTGATACTTTAATGGTTTGAAACGTCAGTGGCCACAGGGAAACACGCAGCTCTTCCTGCTGAGTCTGTTTTCTCAGCGAGAGACGAGCTAACGCGGTCTTGGCAAGAGACAGTGCTGCTGTTCTGCTAAGAGTAGCGTTTTCATTGTGGATGAATCTTGGAAAACACCACCGTTTAAATCTCCTTCACAATCAACTAATCTGTACAAGAGACTGTGGATAATACCATGGAACATTTTTGCTGTTTTTGCAATAACTACTTGGTCTCTCTTTGTATTTGCATGCTTCTTAGGAGGAATCCCTACGCTAGTCTTATTTTATTTTTATTGTTTGTTCCTGGAGGTTTTATTTGTGGAAGCTACTCTCTATTTTTTTTATTCTATTTTTTTTTTTAATGTAATTACTTTTATTTTGAGGCTATTTTGCAGTCCGCTAGGAGCAACTGGAAAGTTGCTTCTGCATAAATTTTAAGTAAGCCTCACATGTAAAATTGTATCTCCATTCCTTCTGGAAACGCAAAACCTCCTCAGGGCGTGCATTCAGTCATGTGGACGCTTGTTACCGTCACAGTCATTGTGAGTCAACATTTATTTAGGGATGTAATTTGATCGGCTAAAACACATAGTAATACCTGCCTACAGTCTTAATTCAGGATGACCCCTACCTTTCATCCCTTGTGTCTTGGGCCGGTAGATTCCAGATGCTGTCTCCGTTCTGACATCATCTGGGCAAGATAAATATATTGGTTGCATGTTTAGATATGAGGAAGGTTGTGTATAAGAGGTCCTCCTAATCTCAGTTCTTTTAGGTAGACTGTTTTAGTGCTACAGTTGAAAGCTTGACTTTTGGCATATCCGTTATGTTTAGAAAGCCTGCGAAGAAGTGACTTAAAAGGATTCTAAAATGCCTTTAGCTTCTGGATGATGCTGCGTAGCATGAACTGTAATTGCTTTTCTTTGAGATAAAGAATGTGGGTCTGGATTCAGGAAACAAGGATGCTGAAAGCTGTGCAAGTGTCTAGGCAGTAGAGGGTTTATAGTAATTATTCTGAAGTCTGATGAGAATGAATACTCTGATGTTCCCAATGTCTTGCCCTTCCTAGGCTAGTTTTTCAATTTTCCTCCAAGTTGAAGGGAATCTCACTTTTTTATTTATTTATTTATTTATTTATTTATTTTGGAGGGAGGTTTCCCTTTCAGAGGATACCTGCAGTTCCTGGCCGAACCCCAGAGCAGTGTCTCTTGCTTCTCGGTTCCCCCACGTGGCTTGCAAGCCTCCTCTCTGCAATCTCCTTAGCAACTCAGAGCACAGCGGCAGCACAGAGCCACGCAGCCCCCGGGGGCTGCAGTTCTCTATTTATAGGCAGTTGAGCCTGGATGAAAATTTCCAGAGAGCTCTGGTGAAGCCTCTGCTGAAAAACTTACGGGTCCTGCTAGAGGATCTGGCTTGGTACTGTATTTCAAAGCCCTGCCCCTCACAGAGTACTCAGCCTTGGTTATAAAACGCATTCATTCCGATACCTAGCAAGGATTTGCTGTTTATATAGCTACTAATTAACCTTTCAAGAATCATCTTCTCTGTAACCCACGTTAGGAAGTGAAATGCAGGTGCAAAAACAACAGCCTGTGGTAATATCGTGTTGTAATAGGCACAAAGTCTGGAGCATGATGATGCCATGTCTGTGTTTTTTCTTTATTTCAGGGGTACAGTCTAGCGAAATGTTTAAAAAAAAAAAAAGAAAGAAAGAAAGAAAAGAAAGAAAGAGAGAGAGAAAGAGGAAATTTTTTTTTTTTTCCTGAGCTTTGTGGTTAGCTTTTTAAATTATATTTCTTCAGGTTGCATTCTACATTGAAAACAAGATTTAATCACTGGCTATAGTGCTTAGTGCTGTTCAACAAAGGTTTATTGATTCAGCATTTCCCTTAGTCATGAGACAGAGAAATGAAGTAAAGGATGTGTGATCGTGCTAAAGAGCAAGCGTGATTATTGAAGAAATAAAGGATGATCCATGAAAGCAGGGGATGGATGGTGAGCCTGAGAGGGCTATTTCATGAACTCTTTATGTAGGCTGAACTAAACTATATGAGACCCAGGGAGCAATGTAGAGCTGCTGATAATACCTCTTTTAGGTGACTCTAGGGAGCTTTTTTGGAGAGCCTAAAGTTACTGTAACTAGTTCTACCTTTTCTACCTTTCATCATCTGTGTCTTGGGCCGGTAGATTCCAGACTCTGTCTCCATTCAGATATCATCTGGCCGAGATAAATGTGTTGGATGCATGTTTAGATATAAAAAGAGCTGTGTATAGGAGGTCCTCCTAATCTCAGTTCTCTTAGATAGACTGTTAAAATGAGGGAAAGGGTAAACTGATAATAAAAGACCTCCACAGAGCAGTGACTTTCTCTTCTCTTTTGTCCTTGTATCTGAATGCTGGGTGCTAGGGACACGGATAGTGAGCCCTGACCCTAGGATTTCCCTCCCAGCTTTCCCCCATACCCTGGATTCCTTGCTGATGGTTGCTAATGGAAAAGGCTTAGAGGAAATGTGCATCTGCTTTCAAAATACTCTTTGGTGTCTCAGAGTCATCACTGGAATTGTTCTCCTGTGGCTAGAAAATAATTTGTGTCTTGGACTGCAGGAGCATGGGCAGTCCAAAGCACCACTTTAACGTACTCCAGTTGATAGGCATCTCGATGTGGAATTGCATGCTTTTGTGTGTGCTCATGGGGAGGGGAAGGTGCCTCTATGTGCAATGAGAACTTGGGGATGTGAAGGCATGCGCTGTATAGGCAGGCTGATTGACAGCCCAGCTGGTGCGGATCAGTATTTGGAAATTCATTGTACATAAATCTTCTAGTACTTATCGTGAGACATGGGAAGGAGAATATCTAAGCTCTGAAGCACTTAACTCTTTCAGAGCCGTCTGGTAGGATGTTTGGCTTTCAAAGTAGTAAGACTGTTCAAGTATTTCTCTTTAAAGACTTTGTTTTTTAAGTTGTAGTAAGAAGAATTCTGAGGAAGGAAAAAGCCACCGTGTGCTCCCAGTGATAGGATTTAGGTGAACAGCTTTAAATATTTAATGTTTATTTCTTTTACAGTGCGGCTTCAGATTGTCTTGGAAAATTTATCTTCATATTGGTGGCTGAACACATTTTGCCTTTACAAAACTCATTTTGCACATGTTGCCTGCCAATTTAATGCCTGATTTACCTGATTTGTGTCTCCACATTGGTGGGCTTATTGTATGTTTGTCCATGTGCCAACAGACTCTGCAACTGTATTTTAAGAAGTCTGTTCATGTCTAAATATTTATATTCTTCTCCAGGAGGCTGAGACTGATTGTATGCGCTAGCAACTTTGTCCCCGTGGCCCCCTTCTTCCCCCAGTCCAAGTGTGTTTTTGGTTCATTTTCCTCCTCTCTTAATTTCACTGTGCAGTTTTTTGAAGGTATAATTGGTTTCTGGTGACCACATCTTTTCTCATTTATTTTGGTCTGCCTCTGTTCTGCTACGCACATATTTGTCTCTCCATTAATGTCAATGTGAATTACATACTAAAAGCTAAGAGTAGATAAATTAGTAACCACGCAAAACAGAAGGCGGTGTTTAACTTTCTGCATTACTTGTGTGGGCACAGGACGGCTAATGAATACCTGCGAGTCGGAACGAATGGGCGGCAGCAGCAGCATGCCAGGCTCGGCGTGTCGACGTGGTTTGCGGTGCCGAGGCTGGAGAAGCTGGGGTGGTATGTGGGGGGCAATGCAGCTATACCAGGTCTGGTCTGGTTTTTAACGCCCACTCTCCTGGCAAGTGCTGGGAGCTGTGAGGAAGTGCTGATTGTGGTTTTTGGAGCCAAAAAACATGGTTGCTGCAGCTCCAGTCCTGCTAACAGAGGCAGTTACACAATAAATAGAAGACTGAATCGTCTAAATCTCAGTACATTATGGACTGAAACGTCTCTCAACCCTTAAAATTTTATAAAAATATCCGGAATGATGTTTCACACTCTAAAATTGCAGTGCTTGGATTAAAGTCTTCCTTCAAGATGGACCATGTTCTCTACTTCACTGCCTGTGGCAACGTTTTTTTCAGTTATGTCGGGAGAAGGCCCTTTGTCTTGAACTGAACGACTGCTTTCCTTGCAGTGCCTTGCAGAAGCATTGCAGGAGGTTTCTTTAAAGGGAAGCACTTGGCTACTTTCTAAGCTCACTTTCAAAGTACTCTGAATTAATTATAAATGTGTAAAGCAGTCTGGCTCTTGATTACACAATTGCCCATCCTGGATTCCCTGTAATGAAACGTAAGCTGACCCAATCAGAGGAAACCGGGAGGTGCATTTTTCTCCCTATCTTATGATCTGAGCTATTCTCAGATCTACTATCCTGATTTTCAGGCTGCAATCCTGTCAGCCTTAGGTTTCCTCCCCTTCCTCCCTGCTATCCTATTTTTATTAGGCTCTCCTTTGGCTGTTCTTATCATGGCCATATCCTGTTAGGATTTCCATTAAACGTAGTTAACATGCGTTGATGTAGTGCCTTTTGTACTAAACTAACCCAATGTATTTTATTTATTTAAAGGATCCTAAGTGCCTATAGAAGTGTTTGACAAACACATAAAAATACACAGAAGCCAAGCACTTAGCTGCTCTGAGAGGATGGATTCCCTACTGCCTCTTCCAGGAACATCCATGAACCCAATTACTCATGTAGCGTACAGTTTAGTAACAATTAATGTGAAGTCTGTGCTTTCTCTATGGTGAACCCTGATCTCTGATCTCCCTCATTTGCTACAGTATGAATCTCATAGGTTATACTGTATGCTATAACGTTATTCTCTTTTTCTGTGCTCATTTTCGTGTAGCGCTGGTTCTTCTGGGCAGTATCTCTTCTACTCTGTCAGTCCTATTTCCCACTGGGTTCACTGTCTTTGGGTGGAATGTGAGCTAGCTCAATGCAAGGAGTGACATGAATTTCCTTTGCTCTGGTGCTTTCATTCTAAGTCAAAGAGCTGGAACGGTGCTAAGGAGCCGAGAGGTCTTAGTTTGGACTAGCAACGTGTAAACTAAAGACTCCAACCTGGGTTTTGGAGCAGAGGCCATTGAGCCCCAGTACATTAGAATCATGCTGCAAGTGGCTGCAGACAGAGCGGACTCGGGGTCTCTTTGTGGGGCAGGCCACTGGCCTGTTCCAGCCCTGTTCTTGGCCCTTCTACTCACTGAGGAAGGAGAGGTTCAGAAGGGCATAGGATAACGGCCGCTGTCTTTCGCACGATGCAGAAAGTGCAAGATAGATTTATCCCTCCTATTCTTCTTCTGTCTTCCTTGTGTTGGTTTAGGGAGGTAAAGATGCAGTAGGGAAAAAGATGGAAGTTATGGCTTTTAATGTAATATAAAAATAACATGGATTATGTAAGGATTGTGAATTGTCCTAGGCCTTGATTTTACATCTCTGCTGGATAATAGTAAGCTAACAATACAGAGATGTTGGCTCATTGATGCCTTAATAAGTAGACTATAGCCACTGCTCGCGCTGATAATTATTGACTAGACCCAGAGTTGCCAGATTGCTGATACCTATCTGTTACTAAAGCAGACTTGGATTCATCTGTTGTTGAAATTAGTTTAAGAGGAGAGCCTAATTCCTTACTATTTTCCCTTTTTACTGGACAGTTCTTCACTCATAAAAGTCCGCTGAGATCTGACCTTCCCAGTGTGCATTTTATCACCTGCTCCCTTTTAGCTCCTTTTGCTAGGACCTCAAGCCCGGAATTTGCTTTCCTGGAGCGTTCACAGTCCTCTTTCCTGCAGCCAGGAGACTTGGCTTTGATAAAGACATCAGCCTCCAGCAACCATGGCAACCAGCATAGCAGTCTTTGAAGGAGTAGTCATAAGCAAAAGTCTCTCTAAAGATCCGTTCAGTTCACTTCAGGAGTCCTCCCAGAAATGGATGGGAATTATCACTTGATTATTTAGCAAATAGGGCAGAACTCTGAGAACATCTATTCTGAAGATGACAGAAGCTGTAGAAACTGTAAGGCAATTACACTAATCCACTATCTCCTAATAAAGGGTCCATCAGCCTGGCCATGCTGGAAATCTGCTATAAAGATACAGTCTTTCAGGGCAGGCTCACTCTCAATGCATTTATTCTTCTCTTCCCACCACGTAAGGAGTAACTGAGGGCTGTGTACGCAAATCCTGGGATATGAACTATTGATTCCAAGAAAAAGAGCTTCAATGAGAAAAGGGATACCAAAACAGTGGAAAACAAGACTTCAGAGGAGAGATGTATCATTTTGCCTATTTACATTCAATCTGAGACTAATTTATTTGAGCTACAACTTGATCAGTTGCCCCTGAAACAGTTAGGGGATCTTAACAGCATAGAAAATTGTCACCTCCTGTTGTGCCTGGAGATATCCCCAGAAAGAAGATATGAGAACCTCCTCCCCCCCCCCCCCCCCAAAAAAAAAAAAAAAAAAAAAGAAGCTGTATGATACCAAAAAAGAGACTGTCAGGGGAATTGTCCACTGACAAGGGAAAGTGCTTTAAACTACTCTGATAAAAAGTTGATGAAGATTTTGACCCTTTGACCACAGTAGCAAGGTTGTTCTGGCAGAATGTGCCAACACACTTTGCTCCGGGCTGAGTTGGCCTGCAAAAGATGCTCAGCAAAATTGGTGCTAAAACAGAACTGGAGAAGGAGTAAAGTCTGCAAGCTTGCTGTAAGCAGGAGACAGAAATCCTAGGCATTTGCTTTCTCTTGCCAAATCCATCCGTCTCTTTTCCCACATTCTCTCTCCATTTCATAAGGACGATGCTTAGCAGTTAGTTTCCGTCTTCAAAAGTAATAGATGTGAGCAGCTGTGACGTGGCAAGGTTTTATACTCAAACTGTTATTAGCATACATTAGGGAGATGCATTCAAGCAAAGCGACACTTTAAGTATATGCCCCATTTTAGGCCAGTATCTTATAGAAAGACCTGATAGATCAGTAACCCAAATTAGCCATGGAGCCATGTCATCATATATGTTGGTTTTCTTTCTGTGGAACCACAGACCGCTACATAGCAATTTTCTTAGGTACTTTAAGTGTTTTTATTCATACTTATTTTCCCTCACCACTATCTGGGCCCATGCTGTTGTTTTTATAGTAGACTATCACTGACGGGCCTTGGCCAACATAGGAGTTCTGTTGTGCTAAGCGTTATGATAAAATACAAGCTCTGCCTTTAAAGCAGCTTCATTCCTAAGCTGACAAGCCAGACCACTGGGGAAGGATGTTTCCTTTCTATGGAGGAGGAACTGGAGCAGAGTAAATCAGCCTGCACTGGGAAGAGTGAATAGTTGACAGAAAAGCTGTTTGAGAGGAACCGTTCTGCGTTAGCTCTCAGTGGGAACACTTATCCTGCATGGATGAGCAGGATCAAGGACGGGACTCATATCGTGTAACTTTAAACACCCAGGAGGATGTGCTGCGTAAAGTTGGCAGCAGAGGACCCAGTGGAGCAAGGCAGGCACCCTGGGGACCCAACCTGCGCTACTTAAGAGTAGCCTTGGGAACCATGACCAAGCACTTAGAAGTTGAGCGGTATGAATTTCTTCCCAGAACCTTTTCTTTCTTCTTTTCTCTCAGTTCATTCTGGTAGGAACTCCTTCCTCCCCAATACGTTAAAGGTATTTCTAACACCACAGTCAGAGCGTGAGGGCAGCTTGTGTGGACATGGCCCAGCTAGCTTTAATCAAGATTGCCCGGGTACCGGTGGCAGTGAATCCATAGTAACAGATGCTTTATCATTGATCAGAGTCTCCTGGGTCCCGATTAGGTTTATGTAGTCTGGGCTGATATTTGTATCTTCGCTCGTGTAAATAGCGATGCCGTTTAGTCTAGTTTAAAGTTGGTTAAGGTTTGCTTATCTGTGCCAGATCTCTGATACAGTGTAAATACCTTGCCTAGTACAGAATAAGAGCATCCCTGGTGGGAATAGTGACCAATACCTATTACTTTTTAAATTTGTTCTCTACCCTATTTCACAGTACCTTTGTCAAGAGGGCCTCTTTTGCAGGAGTTAAAAGATGTGAAAATTAGATCCAGCAGGATGATTTGGCCAGCTGAAATAAGGACTCTTTTTAGCCAGCCGTGAAAATCAGGCGCTTTAAAAAGACAGTTCGGAAACTGCATGTTGAGGTGGGAGAGATCTTGAGGTTAGTAGGAAACACCAGCCACGCTGGTGTGGTTGAACACCCGTCCCTATGTTGTACTTAGGAGACTGAACTAGGGCCCGCTGCAGGTCTCTCTCCACTTTGCATCCACTGTATGCATAAGGGCAATACCTATCTGTGAAGGCTCCCAGTTCTCAGCTCTGATGGGGGGGCTGTGGTGGTAGTGACAGCTTCACCGCTTCCTGTGGAGGCAGGTGGGCCAACGCACGGCGTTGCTTCCCATCCTGCCCGCAAACTCGAGTCCAGGGTTTGAATCTCCTCCAGGCTGTGGGGGATGTCAAACCCCGGTCTCAGCGCTGACTTACCTCCTCAGCAGATGCTCAAGCTGCTGCAGGAGGAACTTGGAGGAACCAAACACTAGTGCCAGCGAATGGAGGGACCTCCTGGGCACCACTTAGCTGCCTCCTGGCCTGTGCGCTTTTGTTGACCCCAGAATCTGCTGGAGCTGGCTTTGCGCTGCTCAAGTCGCTCACGCAGGTCTCACCTTTAGGGAGCTGCCCAGTTGGTTGGCAGAATGAGGGTTTGAACCGAGATTTCCCAAATCCCGGTTCATTTTCCTCAGGACTTGCTTGTGAATATGACCATTTGGCGGAGGCTGGAGTTACCGCTCCGTGTTTAACAAGGGAGGACGGAGACCTAATGGCAAGCTCCCACCCGGGGCCGCGTGGAAGAAGGGCGACATGGGTGCTGGCACCTCGATTTCCATGCATGGGGCCGCCGTGATTAATGGCAGCATGAACGTAATAACCCAGCCCTACAGCCTGCCGGCCGCAAGTTACTGAAACCCAATTTTCAAATAGGAAATTGGCCTCGTATCTTTGATGCTTGCTGTATAATAGTGCAGAGCATTAGTCAGTTGAACCTCACCATGGTTTACTGTGCCGTTGTAAATCGTAATTATCTGACTAACTTGCTCTGATGTTAAGTGCCTTAAAAGGTTGTTTTCCCTTTATTTGGTTTTAGTTTTTTGTTTCTGGCTGTATGTATTTATTCTATTTATTCTAGTACTAAAATGTAATTAGAAATGAAAAAGAACAAAGCAAAGCATCAAGCCTCTTGACGTAGATTAACATGAATCATCATCTCTTGAAAGTGTGTTTAATTGAAAATGCTGCAACCTGATATAAACCCTCTTCATTTGGTAAAATATTTGAAATATCCACAGACATTTTTCACATTCTTGCACAAAGACCGCATCACCACGTATTTGCTATTGTTTCTATTTTGTAGTATCAATGTTTTGAAGTCAGGGTTTATTTACTTAAATATTTTTCTTTTGTTTTGTAATTTCTGGTATTTATTGTACTTTGGAAAACAGAATTTAAAAAGAGAGAAAAACTACCAATTTATTTGCCTTTTAATAATCAAAATGAATATATTAAAAAGAAAATGTAAGCAACTTTAAGCAGTGCCAAAGGCTTTAGTCTGAGAATAGGAACAGTTGAATTGGAAGGTTTAGATAATGAGCAGAGTTGACGATGCTTGTAATAAAGTGGATTAGCCGTTACAAATTGTTTTACACCATGTATCTTTACATAGCTAATCTCCCATCTTTGTAATTTGGGTCATAGCTTCTTGAGGAGCACCCGGCTTAGATTATAGATCTCCAAAGATGTTGTAAATGCTGACACTTCTTAATATAATTTTTCAAGCAGGAAAGAGGAAAATCTTCATAGCTTTTCCTTTGTACTGTACAGTACTGCCCCATTAGCAGACATTAGTTTTACCCTTAGGTAGTAAATACTGACGGGTCTTGCTCTTTTGGCAGCAGCCTTTTCTTTGATACGTGTTTCCAGTTTGGGCTTTCCTTAGGTAGGCTTTATGGCTTTTGTAGAGTTGGCTTTCTTGCGGATAAAGCAAATTCTGAGAAGTAGTATGTGTTCTGTATATGTTCTTCCTCGGAATTATATCAAGCCGAAAATACACTGCTCCACGGCGTATCGTTGCACTGTCATCAGCGGGGCAGCGGTGATGGGGCTCACCAGTGGGGCTGTGCATTGAGCGCGGTCCGTCTCCGAGAACCGCTCGGGCCGCGCTGGGGAGGAGCGCGGCTGGTGTGCGAGCGCTGCCGGCCACGAGCGGGAGCCCCGGCAGCACCCAGCACGGCCTGTGGACAGGGCAGCTCAGAGCTCCTGGAGGGTCCGGCAGCTCCGGACCGCCCTGAGCCCACGGCTGCCTGGAGACCCTTTTGCAGGAGCGGTGCAGCGCGGTCAGCACCTCTCTCTTGCTCTGCCCCGGTAACACAAGCAATAGGAACAAGGTTTGCTCTGCCGGGAGCTAGGGACCAGGACTGTCATTTTTCCTTTAACATTTCTTGATTTTTCCTTTAGCTGTCGACCAGGCCTAAGACTAGTGCACTTGGTTATTTTGAAAAATGTTTTCTGCTGTTTTTTCTTTGCACATATGAGGTGTCCTTCTGCACGATTCCCCGCTGGCTTGAGATGTCCTGCCAAACTTGGATTGTAATTCTAAACATGGAATTATGTTTGACTGATTTTTCTATTAAAGTGCATTTCAAATTTTTATTTGGAATAAAACTTGAGAGCATTCACACATTGCATATTTTTTAAATAGCAGAGGAGCTTCTTAAATACCATAGGCTGTGCTTTGATTTGTGCTTACAAGTAGACTAGAATGATACTGACATTTTTTAAGGGACAAACAGTCTGACTTTCAAAATGTGTCAAATTTAGTTGCATGTGTTTGAAACAAGTATAGTCTTTGCAGTGAAGACATTTGAAAGGTCTGGAATCAGTTCCCTGCTATTCTCCGGCACTTCTTGCATCTCCTTGGGGAGGTGGTTTAGATTTTCGGTGTTCAAATTGTCATCTCCAGAATGAGGATAATAAAGATTTTACTAGTGCATAGGAGTGTTAAGATGACAGATTGACTAATGGATCATTTATAGGTTCCAAGTGCACTTATGGTCCCCACTGCAGTTGTAAACATCCGCCTTTCCCAACATAAAGCTACCTGCTGGACCTCTTCAGCTAAGGTATATTCAGTGGATTATATCCATATTACAGTGTTTTTCTGTGAAAATAATTTGATTACCAGGGTCAGCTTCCTCTGCCTTTTGTCGGCAGGGGCACGAAGTAATCAACAGTTCCTGAACATAGATGGAGGGAGAGGAGAGTCATTGCTGAGTGCCCTTGAAGGGCGTTTCCCTTATTTGCAAGACTTCCTTGGAGCTCCTGAGCTATCCTGGCTAGAGACTGGCTTCAGGTAGCTCATATTCTTGGGGAAGAAAGGTCCATTTTCTGTGGCAGCTGGTTTATGTATGTTCTTTCATTCAAATGGGATCCCCAAGCATTTGATCCCTTTGCAGACAGCTGCATTTTGTGCAAAGTGAGGCCTCTTTGGGGGGCTGTGGAGCAGTGCTTTAACAAATTAACGTTGCCCCTAATTTAGACCGAGGCAGTGTTGGTGTGATGTTGCGGACTCTGGGCAGTCTGGTTGACATTCTCAACTGTCTTTGAATCTTACTTAAAATCCATCGTATTCCAGACTGTGTCTGCTGTGTTGCAGTGCCGGGTCAATAATGACCAAGTAGCATGGAGATGTGCATCGTTTTCTGTGATTTCTTGTGAATATGTTGTTTCCCTCATTCAAATTCTGACCCTCCGTTATCCTACTTACCACTGTGTTACTTGGGGAAACTTCTTCCCTGGCCCTTCGTGCACCAAAAACCCCATGTTGGCTAGATGAAGTTTGTGAAGTCAATGCGTGTAAAGTATAGCATCTTTATCAAGTATGCAGATGTTACATTTGTTGTAGCTCGATAAATGTAGACTTCATGTGCATAAGTAATTTACCTGCACTTTTGAGGCCCTTCCCATGGAAATAAGCCTTTCGTTGGTGGTATCTGATGGGATGATTGGCCCCTCCTCAGGAAATCTGCCTGCTCCATGTTTATCTAACTGTGGAGGCTCTCGCTAAACATCATAGGGAACTGGAGACAGTGTAGCGTTTGGAGCTGCTACAAGTAGTCACTAGCTAGCAATATTTTGTCCTGCTGTGGGTTTTTTCCTCCTTCAGCTAGAATCATAACCTTAACATTATTTAATTGTAGGCTTTTTGTGTTAATTAATTTAACTCTTCAGTGCCTTTAGCAGCATGGTTTTATGAGTATTTTTAATTGATCTTATTCTTATGGAAATGCAGTCTCACATTAATTTAACAAGATGGATTCAAGTCACTGGTCAACCCAGCTGTTCAGTCAAAGGATCTTGCTCACTGCTATGTGTTGGGTTTGGTTTGTAGGTTATGGCCGTTCTAGAAACAAAAAAGAAAAGTGGTTAAGCTAGTGAAATCTCATATTCGTAAGCAGGTTCTGGCTCTAGCAAATAAATGGTTTTTTTTTTTCTTTTCTTTTTTTTTTCCTTTCCACCGAGTTTCACAAACACGAGTAGAAATTTGGGAAGGGAATTTCTTAACCAGAGGATGTCAAAAAGTTGGGTTTAAACAAACTACTCATTTATTCTTAAATTAATGGCTTGCAGGCAGACTCTCAGTTGTGAATTGTATTGTATTAATTTGCAATGGCAAGAGTTAATGCAAGTTAACTTGCATTTAACTTGCTTTTCCTCTATAGAGAGAGCCTGTAGCAGATTGTTTTTTTGCATGGCAATCTGTGATTGATAGATCAGGGAAGACTGGACCGAAGAAGGTTACTGCTTCCCAACCACTTCCCCCTGCACGTTAAAATAATGTGCGATTTGTAGAGTTCATGTAGCACGTGCTGTTGGAATGAAGCAGTGAATATACTAAGATGCATTCCCTTAAAGCAGTGAACCTCTTACTACATTTCTTTGACCGAAACGGAGAAGTCATGTTGTTAGGAGTCTATCTGAAACAAGTATGTTCATGAAACAGCCCCCAGACCCCTCAGCAAACTTCCTGTATGGTCGGGCAGCGAGAGATGGACCTGATGAAAGAGCCCATATGTGAACCTTTGGATTCCTCCCGTAGATTTGTGAATCCACTTTAATAAAAAGTACTGTGGAAGCTGGTGAGATGAGCAACTGATGTTCTGTTCTGTCAAGTTTCTAACAAATATCTGATGCAGCTTGTGTCACCGGTGCTGGCACATGGTTTTCTGTGTTGGATCGTTTTGAGATCGGCGGAGTAGGGAAGCAAGGGGGGAAAAAAAAAAAAAAAGCAAAAATGCAGCCTCTATCAGCCAGAGATTACATGGCTGCTTTATTTTCCAGTGGTGCTAAAACTCAGCTTATTTAATATCGATCATACCAAGGAGCTAGCAAAGTACAGTGTTAATTGGGTCCCCTGGAATTCCTGCCCCCGGGACTGCGAGCTTCCAGGGGGGAGGCGGGGGGAGGCGGGAGGCGGGGAGGGAGCCCACTGTGAGCCGCATAAAATGTAAGTGCACTAGACATCAAGGCTTCTGCTTGCATCGCTGAAAAGCCGTCGCGGCAATTCCTGCTCCCCCCCCCCCATTAGAAATTGGGCAACTCTTTTGTTTTTCTTTTTTAGCCTGATTGTTCTTCTTGAATTAACCATTCTTTCTGTTCTTTCTTTCTTTCCTTTTTTCCACACCCCCCCCCCTTTTCTTTCTTTTTCCTTTGTGGAGTTTTTTTTTTAATTTTATTGTTTTCTTCTCCTTTCTGCAAAGCTGCAAAAGCTCTGCTTTGAAAAGTGCTGCCCCAGAGTGCAGTTGCTTAGCTGTCCTGTCAGCATTGTTCTAATGCTCATTCCATATGTATGTCACATAGGAGCGGTACCCTCCTCCTCCTCCTCCTCCTCTCCCCTTCCCCCAGTCCATGCATTTGCCTTTTTTTTTTTTCCTAAAGATTGATTATTTTTTTTTTCCCAAGGAGCTCGCAAACAGGGAAATTCAAACTCAGTGATCCTGTGCTGTGCTCACTTGCATAGCTAAGACCAGATTTCTCTTACTAAGAGTGTTTGCTCTGCTCCTTCTTCTTCTCTTTTTCTTCCCTATAAACACAAAGGCTTTAAAAACCTAAGATCTGTAGTTCTTTTTGCTTTTTCTCGTTACCGTGACAGCATGTATCTCTGTTGCTGAAGAATGAAGCAGGCAGGCTGGAGTTTTGTTATGTTCAGTGCTTTTGGGACCACTAAAGAGAAGTCCGCAGAGAAATACATAGAGCAACTGTGCCAACTGAGTTTCTTATGCTTGTTGTCTGTCACTTACTCTGACTAAAAGGTAAGAGATTCTGTAATTTTTCCGTTCAAAGTCTTTGTGTGTTGTTTGTGCAGTGTCATTTGACGCGTGCAACTAATTGGCTCATGAGGGAGGTGGGTTATGAAGATTTTTGTCTTAAAGTATTAGAGCTATCCAGGCAAAGCTCTTCACATCCAGAGGGGGAGGGAAAAAAAGTCTTGTTTCGTGGATTTTTTTTTTTTTTCCCCTCTTCATCTCAAATGGTTCCTCCTACTTGACTCAACAGTGATTGAGGTATAAAGCCAGGGCATTATCACCGCCGCTTATCTTTTCTGGTCCTCTTTCTCTACCTAAGAAACGCACCCCGTTCGTGCGTGCATGCGCATGTGTGGGGTAAGGCATATACCCTCTCCCTCGGGAAATACTTGGCAACATGTACGCTCTCTTCTCTTACTGTAACCAAACGTCTTCAAACACTCTTTGCAAGGTAAGAATGTCTTAGTTCAGCACACTGCAGCTTATGCCTGTTTAAAATTATTACTTGGATTACAGTGCATACTGTGGAAAGTTATTAGTTTCCACAGAGACCAGTTTAATTGGGGGATGTGAGTGCAGTGGCTCTGTTCTGTGCTTTACGTACACTGCTTAGAGGAGAGGATGAAATGTTATTTTTCTCTTAATTCTTGCAAAAGGGCGAAGTTTACACTTTTGGTTAGGCATAGCAAATGAAGTTAGAGCTGAAATTGATTAAAGCTGCAGAGAAGCATAGCCTTACAAGGCTCTTAAACTTAGCCCTCGCAGCCACAAGACAGTTTATTACAATATTTTTTTGCACTGCATTGTAATATGCAGCAGTGCTCGTGGGAGGGGATCTTCTCCAAACAGAAGTAGCAGCAAATGTTGCCTGGACTGGATCATTATATCGTTTATGTGTTAGAAACCTGTTTAAATCCATAACCTTGGTGGGCACTGCTTTTTTTCTGTGCTGTGTGCATCTTCCAACAAGCTCTTAGTTCAAGAGGGCTTTGTTTTATGAAATGTGTTTTAGCTTTGCAGCCTGGGGAAGTGCACTCTCTGTAAACTGTCCCTTCAGCTGTGACACAGTCCCTTCTTTTGGCATTTCTGGAAGAGGGCGGATTTTTAAGACTTGCGTTGATTTCTTTCTTAGGTATGTGTGTTTTGTCTTTCTTATTAGCTGTTTGTTCTCTGCAATGAAAATGCATCTTTTAAAGCGTGTTAATGTCTTCTGCTTTAAAATGGTCAGTAGCTGAGACAGCTGAGCAACCTGCTTTGCTGATTTTGCTGTAGCCTGAATGTTGCTATGCTTATTTAGATAACTAGCAATGCTGCCAAACAGAAACAGTCTCAAAATCCAAGTGTGAGAGAAGAGAGGAAAGTCCTATCTGAAGGCATTAATTTCTTCCTTTACTGTAGCTGTTTATAATGTCATTTCAAAATCAGATATTTTCTAACACATGCTCTGTGACTCTATTTTCCCATGATTGTTGCTTTATATCAGCATTGAGAAAACAGTCATTTAGATAACAGGTTTTCATTGACATCCTTTTTATAATATAGAAGGGAAGAAGCAGTAATAAGTTAAATTGGCATCTGCTAATTATGCTGAATACAGATTGTGAGCTCTGCAAGTCATCCCTTGCCTTAATGTTGTTAGCATATTTTAGCATTGGCATCCGAAGGAAGGAAACGTGAAAGTTTCTGCGTTTTAAAAAAAGACGACTTGTAAAGAAATGTGAAGTTTTTCTGTGTTTGTGTTCTGTTTTCGGAACGGGAGGGCATCACACGCAGTTTGGATGTGCTTGGCTAAATTGATTAAAGATCACTGAGACATTGACTTATGTTGTGATCACTAGCATTGATTTTGACTCATGGTGACAAAACCGTAATTGCCAGATGTAAAAGTTAGTCTTTGGACGGCAAGTTTGGGTGTTTCTTAGTCACCAAATAACTGATTCTTTTACGTCTCTTGGAGAAATAGAAAAATAGTTTCATTCTGAACTTAGCTGTGGTTCTTTGTACTAACTGGCAGTTTTGCTCACCTAGTGTCAGAAATGGAAGTAATACAGCTCTCAGTGATGCTGAAGAACACTGTTTCTGCCCAGGTGTGCTAATTTGTTCCTCATCCTTTCGCACGGTGCAGCAAAATCCTTGCCTGATCAGAGGGGGTGGCTGAGCCAGAGCTGTGTAGATGTGGAAGCACAGCTTCTGCTGATGGTGGCTGGGGACAAAATCGAGCCCTTCACACTCTTGGCAGCAGCAGCAGCAGAAGACGAGGAAGCAGTTTTGGTGGGTCAGCCGCTAGAGGGGAGGCAAGAGCTGCGTTATATTAATGTGGATTAGCATTGAGCACCAAATCTGATGATGTCCACATAGCAGTTTGCAGCGTGAAATGGAAATACCTGGCCTCGTCTGGCTCCTCTGGAAGCCGTCCAGCTGTGGTAGCGCAGAGCGTCGCGTGGGCTAGCGCAGCTCCGCCACCTCAAGGAGCTCCGTGCTTCTGGGCTAAACTGCGTCCGGTGCTCAAGGCACGCGTTTCAAAATAGCGTAAATATCTCTACACTGTGTCCATGCTGAAGAGAGCCTGGTATTCAACACACAGAGTTCCCCGGGCAGCGCTCCGTGCAACCTCCCTCACACCCTGGGTCGGATGGGAAAGGATCCAGCCTGGGCTTTGAGGTGGAGAGGTGGGAGAGTTGGAGCCATCACCTTTGCTGCTCAGCCGCCTGGGTGCCAGCATGCAAGTTCACTCTTGTATCTTTAATGTGGGGCTTTTTGCTGTGAACTGGAGAAAAATGGGGGTGTGGGGGGGCTATAGAAGTTTTTTGTATGTTCCTCACATCTGTAAATGACTGTTATTTTTGCAGATTGCTGTAACTGGTAGTTGCGTTTGGATGGATGGCTTGCAGGCATTGACTTGAGACCTCAAGGGATAAGTCAAGTGTTAAAGAAACTGCCTTTCACACCCTTCTTGTCTGTTTGAATTTTCTGAGTGGTCATATGCTAAAATTGTTGCCGGATAATGAAGATTTGGCACTTTGATATGCCTCACAAAAGTTGTTCAGATGTATTCTAGCGGGCAGATATTTTTCTGTAAAAGCCTTGTTCCTGGGGGATGTTGTTGGTCGCACCTGGAAGGATTCTGCGGAGAGAATTGCAGGGCTGACTGGAGAGGGAAGAAGCCCCAAACCAGCCGTTCCTCCAGGTCAAGCTGAGGTTTCCTGGGGATGGGCACTGCAGGAATCATGTATTTTGAATATTGGTGTGTTACAACAGTGCTGTTATCATTGCCCTCATGTGAGCCTAGTTTTTCTAGAAGTGGCTTCAGGGACTTTTCAATGAGGCATTATGATTTTAGCTTCAATTTGGGGTTTTCTTACTGCCTCTTACATGTATGTGTGAAATGCGAAGCATGTTTAGTGAAGAAATATTTCACATGTTTCCAAATTAATTAAAAACAGTTCCACATCTGGAATAAATCCAGTACCTTTCATGGATGGCTTCAACTTCATGCTTTTTTCCTCTTGTGAGAAGCCCTGTGAATATCCGTGTGGATGCTTGTGAAAGCCGGAGTTGCAGAATCAGGCTTATTTTATGAAAAAGACAGATCTGAAGCCCACAGAGATCAATGAGCTCTTGGCCTTTATTCCAGCAGACTTTGGGTAAGGCCTAATAATATATAAAATTATATAATATGAAATGCCTATGCACAGTCAGATATTTTCAGGGTATTATGGCTTGAGTGTAGCTGTGCGAGTCTTAATTAAAATGTATTGTTTATCGTGGTTTGAACGGCTGTTTAAATTCAAGTAGATTTCAGTGGGACTTGAATTAGGCACCATAAACAAGAAAGTGTTTTTATAATGAACTATTTTTCTGCTCCCGTCTCTGTCCCTAAAAGTAAATAAAATGATCAGATTTTTCTCTATGGGAATGTTGTGATTTAAGCTGACACAACCAAGTGACCTAAAGATAGGCTTATTGCATGCATAAAAAATGTGGAGTTCGGTTGTTTGAACTGCATTAGCATTAGAATGAGAAACTGCATGGTGAGTTGGCCAAGGTGACCATGCAGAACTGGGGGGTGCTTGTTCTTTGGAAAGCCTCAGAGCTGGGAATTCTTTTCTGAGCCATAAATAAATAAATCTGTGTCCTGAGCAATTAATGAATACAGAAGTCTGGGCAACTTTAAGCTGTTTGGGATATTTAAAAAACCCATATGGTGCTTTTGTTACTGTTTCCATTTTTTCTTTTATTTCCATTTTTAAGGATTTTTCTTCTTCTTCTTTTTTTTTTGATCTTTGTTTTTGATGAAAGATGCTGATGAGAATGTTTTTGCCAGTGCTGGGCTAGACATAAAACTGCTGTTAACTCCCACATTGAATTCAACATGCGCTGTATCAAAATGCTGCCCCTGAAACTTTCCTTCTTCTAGATAGAACTAAGGATTGCAGGCAGCTTAGTGCTTATGCTGCCTCATCTTTGGAGTTTCCGGTGGCAGCTAGTGCTAGTTACTCCGGAGGCCCCAAGAAAATTGTCGTGCTATAATCGTACTGTGAACGCATACAGAGCCTTTCTGGGGATCTCAGTGTGTTTTACAGACCAAAACTAATTAAACCTCACAGCAGCCACAGGAGGCAGATAAGCATGAATCACAAGTAAGATGAAACACACAGAGGTGAAGAGCTCAACTTTCTCATGGTAGTGAATGAATGAAGAGGAATTATAGGTGCCATGTAGCTCTGGAAGCCAGCTCGCAGGTGACTTACTGAGAGAGCTAGCCTTTTGGAGACTGCCTTCATGGAGGCAGTTAATATTTGCAGTTCTGCATCCAGCACTTGCCTTCTAGAAGTGAAGCGAGTTCGGAGCCCCTCAGCTTCAGGTTGCCTGTTGGTGAGTTCTCACTGAAATCTGCGCCGCAAGCAGGATTTTGGAAGGTTATCTGGCGCTCCCTTACTCTTCCCACACGGTGCTCACATACCGAACTTCAGTTTTCCGAATTGACTTGCTTTGTCTGGGGTCCTAGCTGCTAAGTGCCATTTTGCATCAAGCAAAAGTGTCTGACAAGATGCATTAGCTCTCACAACTGCTAACGGGCTTTGACCGTTGCTGGGTTTTCACGTCCCTGGCATAGTGTTTCTAATAGTTTCAGCTCCAATGTGGCCTTTGCTGTAAGAGTAATATTATCAGGATTACTGCTGTGGTCAGTCTTAATCTTAGGAAAAGAAAAAATAGTGCTGGAGAAGTGGGTGAACTGGAACTACAGCAAAATGAAGTGGGAATGAGGAAGTTCATTCAACAGCTTCAAGTGTGCAACAATATCCACGAGTACGAGAGGATTCACGGAGAAAATCGGAAGTTTTTAGCCTGTCTGGAAACAGGTTTATGAAATTATAGAAGGGATTTAGAGAAAGCAGTTTAAAGAGGGAGCTAGAAACGTCAGATAATTACGGTATTATAAAGCAGACTTGCAGATATTAAGATACAGTGCAGAAATTACCATCAGGGCACGCTGTGTCCCAGTGGGATGTTTTGGTAAAGATAGAGAGAAAAGGAGCTGTGAGAGAAAGCTATGCTCTTAATTTCTGGAGCCTTCTAAGAAAAAATCTGAGGCAGAGGAACCAACTAAAAAGGTTGATTGGGCCAGATGAGCTAGTACAGTGTGCATGTAAGTGAGCTCAAAGCCTGAGAGGAGAAAGCACCAGGCAGAAAGCAGCAAGGTGCTTTATAAGACGAAGCTGTTTTCAGTAGCGAGAAATGAGGATCAGCACCATCACTAATCTGGAAGAGGGAAAATGTAAGGAAGGAGGCAGGTTTCTCTGATGATGTAAACATTGCTTAAATGATGTGAAACCCCCTTCCCTCCCAAGGCAATGTGGGATGGAAAGAGAAAGGCAGACAAGTTGCTAATTGCCTTTAGAACTGAAAACAGAGGCCATGAGGCTTTTAATGCTACATGTAGAAAAGGAGTTTCTGAAGGTTGGAGGCAGGGCACCAGAGAAGAAGCATGAGGATGGCAGTGCCTTTTTGCTCTATCAGCACAGTGATTGATAACAGCAAAAAGAGCTACAGAGTTTTACGACTGGATGTATCTTTGGGTAAGGGGTAGGAGCTGGGAGTTGGGTTATTCTAGCACTTGGCTGGCTGCTCCTGAGGTCACATTTGAAATACTGTACGTAGCTTAGGTTATGTACTTATATAAAGGGCATTACGGATGTGGAAAAGAATGACCCAAAGGGAACTTCAGTTCTGCTCAGATATAAAGGTCACAGAGAAAGATTACAAGGGCATCCGGTGGAAGAAGTAAGTTATTTTAATGTATGCGCTCCTGTAAAGCTCTGACACGTGCTAGAAGTGAAGAATACCAAAGTTGAACAAATCATGGCATCTGGGTGGAGCTGCTTTATAGGCTGTGATTGTTGAGTGGAATAAGCTGCAACAGAAAGCAGGAGAGTAGATGAATGCTTGAGCCTAAAAAACTGGGGGTTTGGCATGATGATGTATGGGCTAACATCGAAGAGCGGGAGTCAGTGGTACGTTGGCTTCCTTCCTTTAGACCTGTCTGTCTTCCTAGAAAACAACCCTGTGAGTGAAGTGTTGATTCTGGAGCGTAAGTATGTGTCTTTAATTTCAATACTGCGGGTATATGTCAGTTTATGTTAGCGTTCGGTGCCAGTGAAGCGGGTTTCAGAGCCCTGGGCTCCAGAGAACGGTAGGTTTCAGTATTTGTGCTATTATATATAGTTCGCGAAGAAGTTGGAGCAAATGACAATTTCTGGTTCATTTGTTGCTGGTTATGCAGTTTAATTAACGCCCATCGTTAAAAGACTTCTGAACAAATCTCATGGCGGTGAATAACGACCCGGAGAAGTCTGCCATGTGCTACTTCATGCAGCAACTCTGTAACAAGATGCTCAGAGGGGGCTGTTCGTACAGGGCAGACAAAAGGGTCCCTTATTTAAAAGTGGCTTGCTAGCTTTTTATTTTTCAGCTGTAGCATGTCTAAGCTATCAGGAGTGTCACACACTACTAAACTGGCCAGGCCTCCAGGAACTGACATTCTTGGTGGTGATTTAGAAGGTACATTTATACAGTAGTCTCCGACTTCATTACTACACTGTTTCCTTGGATACTGAGCATTTGGCATATCATTACAAGAGGGACATTCACAATGCTTGGTGGTTCGCTTGGTTTTAATAAAGTTTTTCTTATGACTTGATTAGTGATTCTCTTTTGACTTTAATTTTGTGTGTCAAAGAGAAAAAACAAAAGGAAGTGATTGTCGTCAGCTAATTTACCCAGCTATCCTTGGAGCCAAGAACAAGTTTTATTTCATAAAGTGTGGAAATCCTGCGTATTATTTGTGGAATTATGTTGCTGAATAGACTTTAAATAAAGAATTGAAGTGCAGCTATTCACTGCGGCTTCAAATTCATGCTGTTTGGGAACAATCTTACAATAGCAAAGAAAAAAACTGTTTGAATGCTGGGCAGTAAACAAAGTTTGTCTGGGGTGTGAAAGCATTTAAATACTTCATGTGCCTGTTTAAGACTCTGGCATTTTGATAGTGCTCAGTCTGTTTCTTGAAGGTACTTCTTCCTCCTTACACAGCATCTTGGATGCCTAAACTCCGGCTGTTGTTTGGCAAACAGCATAAGCTGCCGGGAACACTGAACAGATCCCTCCGCCTGCCCCAGGCACCCATTCCCATCTCGTGCCTTCCCTTTTGTTTGCAGCCGTATTTGTGACTGGGCAACTCAGTCCCCACTGAGAGCAAAATCAGCAGCACCGCAAGCAAGAATAAAGGGGTGAGCCCGGGACAGCTGCTTTGGTGGCCTTGGTGGCTTATCCTGCCGTGGAGCGCTCCCCAAACTGTGGCGTGAAACGACTGCGCCTCTCGATGCTGAAACATAAAACGGCCGTGGTTCAGCGGTGCGGGGTTCCCGCAACGCCTGCGAAGGTTTACACGACCCTCTCTGGTCGTGAGCTGGGCTGCTACGTCGATGCGCCGTGCTTTGGGTCACGTCGCCGGCGCTGTGCGTGCGCGGGGACGGCACGGAGCTGTTGGCGCTGCAGCGCATGCACGTAGCCCGCTGGCTGGAAAGGATGGAGGAATGGTAATTCTTGGAGACCGCGTTGGGCCTAAGAGTATCCCCTGGACACAGCAGAGCATCAAGGGTTTAAACTCGGAAATGACGGTGACAGACACGAGCTGTGCACTCACAATGCAGTGTGAGCGCAAGGTGGACACAACCGAACTGTGCTGTGCATACAGACGTATGTACACGCACGCCTGCACTAGCAGTGTGGCCACTCGTTGAAAGGGGCTTCTAAGTTTGAACCAGCTTGGCTTTAGTGTTAAAAGGACTCCGTTATGTTCCTACCACTGTTTTCTCTTCAGGCAAACCGTATATTGCCTAGTTCATTTAATAAAATCATTATTCCAGAAACCACTGAATTCAGAGTTTAATACAGTAGCATTTGGGCGTAAATTTGAGGGATACATGAGAGAGGGATCTTTTGCAGTATGCTCAGTTTTATTGCAGTTCTCCTCATTGTGACTTTCATGTGCCAAAAGCCATCAAGAGCCTTTTCTTACAAAAGAGATAGAGAAATTTCATATATCTACAGTCATTTTCCCCTTACGCACAGCAGTTAGTTTCAAAAGTGAGAAATGCTTGCTTTTCTTTTTCCCTTCTGTATGGATTTGCAGCATCACTAGGTTTGTTTCAGTAAGCTAATAAATTACTGTTTGGTAACTCTTACTTTTTTGTTCTTTGCTTTCATTTAAGAAAAATACAAAGGAAACAGATATTGCAGTCTCATTTCAGGCAAAGTTATTTCTGATGATTTTGATTTTTGTCCTGAAGCTTTCTGACAAAGTGAGTGTTTTTTTTTTAAGAAAAACCTTTCTGGAGATAGCAGGGGTGAGATAGAAAGGGCAGGTGACTACCAACCCATGGATAGCAGAGTTTGAGCAAAAAAGAACTGTCTGCAAGCAGCGCCTTCGTGTGTGAAACTCCGTTTTTCAATCTGGTTTTCAGTTCAGCAGCAACTTGCCTTCACTGGACATGAGCTAACAGCCAATATTTAGGTGGGAGTCGTTCAATTTCAGGGAAATTCAGGTGACCGTTTTTCCCCATCTCTTGGCGGAAGAAAAAAAAAAAAAAAAAGCAGTGGGAAAATGGTAAGGTACAGCTAGATGGTGAGATTTTATTTGTACGGGTTGGGGTAAGGGGCTGGTTCCCAAGGAGAAAAGGCGAAGGCAGCGACCGGCTGTGTTTCCAGGACGGGGAGCAGCGGCGCAGGGAGGTGGGACCTGCCCCATTTGTTTTGGCAAGCGCCGGCAGCGCCGCGCTGCTGAGCGTCGATGCCGTTTACAATTTCTCCGCTTGTCAAAACGTGTGAGGGGGAGGGAGGATCCTGTTGGGAAGATTTATCTGCCGAAGTCCGCTGTGCGGAGCGAGCGTGTGCCCCCGCGCTGCTCCCGCTGCCCCGTCGCCCTGCCGGGAAGGGGCTGGCGGCACCCGGGGGAGCTCCAGCGCGGGGTGGCTCTGCCGTGCGAGGAGAGGTCAAGAGCGAGGAGCCCGCAGGGAGCCTGGGCCCAGGGGAGCGAGGCCGTGAACGCGTGACCAGAGGGACCGTGCCCGACCGCGTCGTGTGTCTGGGTAACGCGCCGCGAGCGGTGTTTGCTCGTGGGATTTACTGTCTGTCCAGGACTTGAGGGTCTTTGCCGTCTGACCCTTGGTAGCAGATGAACCTGACTCTGGGCGCAGGCAAATGGAAAACGCTAAGATTTCAAGAGATGAGACTGTTCTTCCTAGCAGCTACCGTTTTTGGCAAGATAGTGGCGTGATGGCCGTGTTACTACTTTTTTTGCATCCCTGTCTTTACTGCTCTGCTTCTCCCGGTCAGTGTCTCCAATTCCCTTTTCAATATTCCGCTGTAATTTGGAGACTGGACACAAAAAACTGCTGAATCGGGAATAACTGGGGAGATTTGAATAGCAGCTGCTGCAGCAGGGTCAGCAAAAATAGCCGCGTGATGCTCTGTTTTGAAATTTTTGCCAGGTGATGCTGGTGAGCGTTGCTCTGTAGTGAAATCTTGGTGCCCTGGGTCGTGCGGGTGCCGGAGGGAGGCAGCGTGACCTGGCCTGTGGGCTATGTTGGTGGGCCGCCCACGTGGCCTTCAGCGAGTGGCTTGAGCTGTTTGAGCCTATTTCCCAATCTGAAAGTAGGATGAGTGATTTGACGTCCAGAGGTGAGTGAAAATTAGGGACCTCAAGGGCGGTGTTTTCAAAAGGGACATAGATGCTGCAGAATCGAGGCTCTCCTGAAACACAGTGGATGTAGGTGCTTTAGAAAATTTTTCTGTTTGTGCGTAGGACGCGCAAAGGTAGGACGCTGCTTTGAAATAGTGAGTGTTTCCCAGTGTGGCAAATTGTGAGACTTTACATGCGGCCTATGGTGCTTCACTTGTTTAAAAACCTTTTCGAGGAGAAAGGACAGATTGTAGCTCTTTACTGCTGTTTCTGCTAGTTTTTCATGAAGGGCTCCTGTTGACGTTTGAGGGAATTACATGATTCGCCCAAAGGGAGCATGAAGCTCTGCTAATGAAGATGGCTAAAAGAAAAAAAAAAAAGCAAAAAAATTAAAAAAAGATTAGGTATGATTTTGACATAGGAAACGGGCTCATAAATGAAATGATACTCTTGCTGAGGTTCTGCCTCTAATGCCAGATAATTTAAAGGCACTTTTCCAAAGTCATTGTCTGAAGTCTGAGTTAAGAGATTCTTTATTTAATCTAGCATGTGGTGATTGCCATGAAGATATTTTCAACAGATACCGTACAGTGGTGTCTGTCAGGCTACGGGACCTAAATAACTGCTGGACTGTAGATAACTGTGTGGCTAGATGAGTGCTTATGGCTAACCTCTGTTCTGGCACAGAAATAATGGATTGTTTGTTCCTCCAGTTGAAACTGTGACTCTTTTTTATGTTTCTGATATACATTTTTAGCACTGTTGCTGATGTCGTTCAGTGTTCTGGGAATTTTCTTTAAACTCGGTGCTTATTTTGGAATGTTGATTTTCCAGCAAACAAGTATATGATTAGCAATTCATAGTTTTGCCAAAAATAAACAAAAGCAAACAGCTCAGCCTTAAATAGCGATCTCTGCTCTTTGGAACTTTTAATGGGGGCATGCCTGCAAAGCTGGACTTTTCCAACGCGCAGCAGGCTTTGAGGGACTCTCGTCTGTGGGTGCTGAACTGGCCGAGTGGGAAAGCTGAAGCCACGGGGGTTTGAGCTACTGTGTTAGCTAAAAAGTGGTTATCACCTCAAATATCGATGCAGAGATCCACCGTCGGGAGGGAGCAGAAACGTGCATGGATTCTGTGTATATAACTTGTTTGGATTTGGTGGGAATTTCATCATGCAGAAGGCTTTTGGGTGTTATGCCTTTGCCTTGGTAGCCGACTGTCAGGGTGCAGATACCTGGTGGAGACTGCGCAGTCGATTCTTTTGCGCAGTGAATGCTGATCTGTCGGAGCACCATCAGCGCTCCATTGTGTGCATCAAAAATAATATATTATAATGTTCAGTTCAAAATAATTGTATTCAATGCCTTTCATAGATTCAGGTATTTCTAACGCAGGTAACAGTCCTAGGTCAGTTTTGATGGAAAGCATTTGTTGCAGTGCTTTGGCCTTAACGTGTGGGCTGGAAATGAAATTTGTGGGTTTCTGGCCTAACTTTGCTCAGTTTAAGGCTAGCTCTGTGCACTTTCCTATTTCACTCGCAATCCTCTGCAGTGTGAATTCCACTTATGGTCTGAGAGAAGCTGTGATATAGCTGACCAGATATATCTGCGTGTCGCTTCCTACTTGGGCAGGTTAACCGATTTCCATTGCCTAAGCTGGCTGTAATTTAAAAAAGTAATGAGAGTAGCGCTTTGTCTAAACACTGCCTTCTTTAAACAAACTGTACGTTCCCTCTGAATTTCTGCTTCAGGGCACAGAAAGATTTAGGAAACGGTGACTGTATTCACCAGCAATGATTTCTCTTTGTTGTTTTTATGTGAAGAGTTGTGGACTTAGGACTGGTCTGAGAATTCAGAGGCTAATTTATATAGAGGGCCAGCTGGAGGCATGTTTTTGAGGCCTGTGTTTCAGAAGACAGTTGCTCGGCGGTTTCTGAAAGTTGGGCCTGTGCAGGCATCTGAGATTGGTTGCTCCAGAAATGGGGGCAGCTGTATGTGACGCCTATGGCAGAGTAGCAGATGTCAGCATCCTGCACAGTCTTTCCCCGTTGAAAGAAAAATCAGCACTACTAATCTAGGTTTCGTTCTCAAATCTCAAAGTCGTTGAGAATCTCAATCAAAATATTTGCTCCCTATACTTCGAGCCTGATCTCTCTCTCTCGCTGTTTGTCACAGCCGTCTCAAAGAGCAGTGGCACCACAAAGCCAGTAATCTCGTTTCTAGCCTCAAGAACGGAAATTCTTTATTCTCTGGGACCATAAGATTTAACTATTCTTGAAATGGTTGGTAAGTTTAATTATTTTTAGCTTGTCTCCACTCTCTGTCTGCGACTTCCTCCCCTTCCCATAGCCAGATACAGATGTGCAAGAATAAGTGAATTTGGGTTCTCTAATACTCCAGGAGCTCATGACTTTCTGTCTTTCCCTCCTCAATGTAGAAACTTATAATGGCTGCAAATGGGGCTGTTTCTCCCGTAGCAGAAGTGTGTCATGTAGCTCACTGCTAGCCCTGAGCTATTTGTTCCCCCTTCACTTTTGATTTTCCTCACGTGTCTTTATGCACCTTTCGTCTACCTGGTCTGAGATGGGGGGCAAAACTTTTGGTGGTGCTCATGTCCCTGCCAAAGCCGATTCTGTTCTTCTAGGCCCAGGTGAGTTTTTCCCCATGACATTAGGTGGCGAAGGGCACAGGGAGGAGAAAAGGCAGGTTGCAGAAGCGACATAGAGTGCTGGGTCTTTGGACACGGGCAGCCAGCAGGGACGGCCTTTCCTACCGACGCTTGCAGTGGGCCTCCGTTTTCTCAGGGTGCTTTGAATGTTGCTCCTGCATGAACTGAATGCCACTGTTTTATGATAAAAAATAGATTATTCGCAACCCGGGGAAAACTTTTGGAGAATGAGCCTGGGGTGCCGTGGCAAGTCTCTTCTTCTCCGTGTATGTGTATGTGTGTTGTAAATGACACCATGCTGGCTCAGGGGACGCCTTGCTAGGTACTCCTTGCAGGCCCACAGTGTTCATCGCACCCACTAGGCTACTTACTCTCTCCGCTTCTCCTCTCCCGGCTTTCACTTCCTGTCCTCCCGACTCCAGCCTTACCAACCATTTCAGTTCTAGCTACCTCCCCAAGACCTCTGCAGCTGGGGCCACCTCTCTGCCTATCCGTGAGGAAATCCTCGTGGGACACACCTGGAGCTGGCCTTATTCCAAGGTCCTGTGTGGAATAAAATGCTTTATTGCTTAGTCCACTGTGTAGAATCCTTGACGGACTACCATTACTTTGACCGTTTTGCTTAGCATATTATGTTCTTTTCCTCTGATCTCCATTTTAGATTGTGTTTTTTATATGGGGCTGTCAATCTGGCGAGAAGCTTTTGCATAGTCATCTCTCTTTCTGCTAGCCTCCTCTTGCCTGTACATAAAGGTCTGGACCATCTGAGCTTCCCTACATCTGCACATTCATCAACTGAGGTAGATATTCTTGGTGGGGTAGGTATTCTTTCCTCTGAGAGTAGCAGCTTACCCCTACTCCATACACCTATATACCTATTATGGCCCTGGAAACAGTAGCTGTAAATCTCATTGACTTCTTTCTTACTATAAACCATAACCGAGTGGTTTATACAAAACTGTGCAAGCTGTCAGGAGGAATATGTGCAGTATCCAGAACACAGAGCAGACCGTCTGCAACTGCTAGCAGCACCTAGAGCTAGAGAGAGTTGATTTGACGGCAGAGTACAGTGAAAAGCAGTTATGACTCTTTCATATCATAACACAGTGCGAACTGAGCTTCGCATGAGGAAGGTAGAAAATGCTTTTTCAGCTGTAGATCTGTGTGCCTGCCATGTTCACATTGTGCTGAGTCCATCACGGTCGTAAGGTGAGCATTGGTGCTTATGCCATTGCTGTTTGCACTGGCCCTGGGCATTGTTAAAGGTAGAGATCGGATGGCTCTATAACCATAGATAAAGGTATATAAAAGTCCTTGTATAAAGGACTGCCTGATTTTAATTGTATTTATTACTTGCATTATAGTAAGGGTAGCATTTTCAAAGAGCCTATTTGAATAGCCCTGCATAAATCCCACTGAAGTCCAATTTATGCAGCTGGTGGGTGCTTTATCTTAGGGTGCAGTTCTGCCTGCCTGTTCTCACCAGCACCCGGCTCTTGCAGCCGTGGAGCTCTCCATGTGTGTAAGTGAAGGCTCTTGCCCCGATACCGAATTCGGCAAGAACTGTCGGTTTGTGGGGTTCAGAATTAATGGGTGGTAAAGGGAGATGGAGGGGAAAGACCAGCAGTGACAGAAATGGGACTAAGCAGTCCTGAATTTCTTACACTTACCTTATACCTCGAAAGAGCTTTCAGGTCAGGACGCCCTGCGTGGAATCAAAGTAGTTTTGTGAGACAAACTTTAAAAAAGAAACAAACAAACAAACACAGCATGAAGCCAAATAAACAAGTAGTGTCCTTGGCTGTGCTTCATGAGGAAGCAGGTTGTCCCCCGGAAAAAAAACTGACTCATTTTAAAGCTGCCCAGAAGCTTCCCTATTTTACAGTGATTAAGAAGTAGGAGCCAGGGCAGGCTGGAGATGCACAAAGCATGAAAACTGTTTATCATTCTTTGCTTGCATCGGGGTGGACCACCAAGGGACAAGCTCAAATCCCTTGTAAGTTTGCTCCCTGGAATTCCCTTTTGACAGATCTCACATGGTGGCAAATTATTCCTCCCCTCTCTCCCCCCGCCACCCTTTCCCCAAGCCGTGTTTCGTCCTCGAGGGGGAAGGGAGAGTCTGAGAGCCCCTCCGGTCTGCCTGGCTCCTGCTCACAACTGGAAGCATTTGCTGATGAACTGATACTTGGCAAAAATTGGTGGTGTATGGAAAAATCCCCAGCACCTGCTAGCGAGGCAAAGTTATTCATAACATACGGCTGGACGGCTAAATCTTCACTTCCTAGGGACAGCCTGGAATTACACTTGCTCCATGCTGAGTGGCCTTTCTCCCATGTGAAATTATATGCAGGCAGCAGGCAGATTTGCAGCTTTAAAGAAGGTTAGAATTTATGCTGCTGTCTGTTGCAAAGGGTTGCTCGTCAGAAATGGTCATTTTGTCTTCATCTTCTCTTTTGGGGATAAACATATCATGATATAATCGTATATACGGAAAAGCATATCTTTATGTTCATCGGGGAGCAGGTAGCCCCATGAATACATCCCCTCAGGGAGTAAATCTGCTATCAGGATCTGTCGGACTTTTTCCTTCCTCCTGCTTAGAGTTAAACATGCATTTTTAATACATTTCAGTGTGGCACAAATTTTTATTCTGAATTCTTATTTCTTTTCTTAGCCAGTAGATTGTTTATAAGCCTTTCCTAGCTGGGTAAATTGTTGTGGGTTGTATTTGAGTGAGGTGCACAGAAGATGTCTGACTAGACGAAGTGCCATTTTAATGTGCTTTTTTCCTTCTCATTTGACATCTTGATAATGATACTAACTGCGTAATGAGAGGAGGGTATAATGGCTAACTCTAATCCATTGCAGTGGTTTGCTCAGAGAGAAGTCTTGGTCTCTAAACTCCTAGATCAATATGGTCCGTGTGCTTTAAATATGAATTATGCCTTCCAGGAGAGGGCAGTGATGTACACAAGCTCTGACCTCCTTGCGATATCAAGGGCAAATTGCCAAATTGCAAAAGAGGTCTTTTTCTATCGCTGGTGCAACTTGATTAAAGAATTAAGTAAGTGACAGCTACAAAACAATCAAGTACCCTTCTTAGGCCACATTGCACCCTGTTTTTTTTTTTTTTTTGTCAAAGTGCAGGTACTTGTGACCCAGCCATGCAAAAGATTCTGTGTGGGCAGATTGCTGTTGCTGACAGAAAATCACGCTGAGAATACGAGGCTCCATTCAGGTGAATGGATTTGCCTGGGTGATGAGCTTGTGGGATTGGTGTCATGGTGAGGCTATTAGAATAGACAGCCTACTGCAGATGTTGACATTGAGTGATAGGAAGGAGTTATTTGCAAGACTGAGGTCACTTCCAACAAAATCAAGAGCTGCGATTCCTCCTGTAGATGCATTACTTCACTACATACTATTTAGATTTCATATGCATGTGAAAGTAATGTTCTGCCTCCTAAAAAGGGCCTTTATACTCCCAAGTATACGTTTTTCTGCTGTAAAACTATTAATTTAATGAATATAATTTAATGGAATTTAAATAGGTACCTTTGGAATGGAAATTGTGACACACTTAGCCTGCCCTGAGAAAGGAGTGGTGTTTTCTAATACTAGTATTTCTCCATGACAGGTGATCGCCATTCCTGTCCTGTCTGAGTAGGCATCCTGCCTTTCTCAGGTTCTCAGGGGAAAATGCAAATCAAGGTAAAAACCTTTAAGCCAGACAAAACCCTGCTTCCTGTCCCTGCTTCCATACACGTGGGCACATGAATACTTTGACTCTCCAAAATTTGTCACCTGAAGTTGGGAGACTATTTTTTTTCTTCCCAGTACACTAAAGTCCCAAGAACCCTTTAGACAAGAGCTTTATTGGGTTCTTTCTTGTGGTAAAGATGGAAGTTGAAGCACAGATTTTTTTTTTTTAATCTCTTCTCTTTCAGAGGCTTTGAAGAAATTCTTAAATTATATTAGCTAGTGACATCACCTAAGTTACTTTACCCAACAGTTGCCTGAAAGAGTTCCTATCTCAGAAGGTGTAATTGCACTAAGAGGGTAAACAGGGATAGAGGAGAAGACTCTCTTCTTTTTCCTTCTTGTGGCTGGCTAAAAGGTTGTTCCTTCTATCTACTGAGTAGTTTTACCTGATGTATTTTTTTTTTTTTTGGTAAAACTCCTTTTGGCACTTATTTAATATTTTCATTGCTTACCCAAGAGGTATAAATATTTATAATTTTCTTTTCCAAGTATTTTGTGGTATGGAGATCTTTGGGATTTGAATAATTAGCCCTAGGAGTGGCAATCAAACAAAGGATCACATAGCACTTGTTTCATATCTGCACATTGAATTAGAGGCCCAGTTTTAGTGTGTGGGAATCGTGGCAGTTTTTGGAGCTTTAGTCTTCCTTCCCAGTCTGGTGGGGGGTTATGCTTGGAAGCAGCCCAGACTGAAGACTGTCAGAGGCAAGAAGGAAAAAAGAAATTACGCACCTATCTTTCACTGTTCCTATAAGGAGCACCAGCTAATCTACAAGTCCATGCGACTGCTTTACAAGGTTTAGATTATATAGGTAATCTTTGTTAAAGCAGGTTGTTGAAGAACAAGTGGCTGAGTGGAGAATTAAATGTGAAATTACAGATTTCTCCATGATGCTGAAGCTCATTTTAAAGAGTATTAAAAATGATGACACACCTTTTTATTTCTCCGTTCCTCTCTTCCCACTTCAAGACCCAGCAGATTTAATGTGAGCTGGAGTGGGAGGGTGCTGGACTCCTATTTTGAGTCATCTTGTCTGCCCCCCTGGGTAGCTGGAAGGAGGTTTTGTTTCTTAATCACTGTTCCTGTGGAAGAGCTATTTTTTTTCTTCAGACGAACCTTGTCGAACAGTATCAGGGGATTTCTTTTTTTTTTTTTTTTTGAAGTAGTTCCTGCCCATACATTTAAAAATCAAACACAAGTAATCATAATCTTTCTCCTCACTTGAAACCATAACATTTTTTTGACAAGAAGGGCCTTTAAAGAAATGCCTCTTATTTTATGGCGGGTTGCTTTGTACTTTGTTTCTGTATCCTATCGCGTTACATTTCCTGTGCATTAAGTATGTATGTATTATGAGCTCTTAAAAACAAATATCCTAGAAGAAAGAAATTCAGTAAATGAATAAAATGGTCTTGGGTAGCCCAAGTGGCAGCTTAATAGCTCATCCATCAGGACTCTCAAATAATGTAATGATGATGGTCACGTTAATATATGGATAAACGAATAACTTCGATGAAGAGCTTGTTACAGTGCTGCATACCACATGTTATGAAATCCAAGTCTGAGAGTGCTGCCTGATGTGAAAGTCCAGTTTTTCCAGTGCCAACCTTGAAAGTATACCTAAAAATATACAAAGGGGTGTGTTTTTGTGTACATACATGTACCTACTACAACACACACACACACACACATACACACACACTCACACACACTTATGTGTATGTACATGTGTGTGTGTATCATATGTTATTCTTAGGTTAAATTTAGTATTTCTGGACTGATCCTGATTGCATTGAACTGTGAAGACTTCATAAACTTCATTGAAATGACTGGATTTACAGCAGTGTATTTGAGCTCAGGTCTTGCCCCTGACTTCTCTAAAACTAAATGGATAAATGGAGTGGCAACATGAGGTTGTCATGTTATACTGCCTGGGATATACACATCTTTTTCATTAGTTTCTCCTAATAACATAGCTTTCCAAATATCTATTGTGATGCCTATCTGCCACTGCAGAGTCTGTAACCTTGTGTATGCCTATTTTGAAGGTAAAAGCTTTAAATCATTTACACTTGTAGCGATGACTTTCTTAGGAAAACTGATTTCAGATTGTGGAGGGGCTGGAAACCTGCTGGTGATGGCCACTGGGGGGAAGCGTGAGTGGCGGAGAGAAGGCAGCTCAGGATGGGCTATGATGTGAACAGGAGAAACTAGACTGCCAAACACGATGTAAATAGGATGGTACTATTCCCTTCATTACTCCAGAGAGACCTATTGCTAGGAAGCTGCAGAGCTGTGGTTAAGTAGAGTCTCTGTGTCCGGCTGAAACATAGCATCAGTCTCCATCGTCAGCCAGCAAGAATTTACCCTCTCTTAGCCGTGGGTAGAGGCTGGTGCTGCAGGGTGGAGGGAAGGTGCTGATGTGCTCTTGGGACACAGGCATAACACAGGGGCTTTTCTGTTGAGTATTTTAAAAAATGCCATATCACAGAAAAGGTCCAGCCACCTCATTTGATCTTTAGCTTGGTCTCTCCCATTTGAATCTTTAGGTGCCCTTGGTTGGCTTGTCCACGGCCATGTACAATACAGACCTTGTCTTTCCACTTGAGAGCACTGTCTCCCACGCTAGGCAGAAGCAGGAGTTTTCAGTGGCAGCGCTCAATGTGATTGACATGAAGCCCCAAGAAAATAAGGGGCTTGGGTATTTGCACACTGTTGAATTAAGTTGATGAATGTTTGTGGTGCTGAAAAACAGTGTCTTGTAGTAGATATTTTAGTAGAGTGAAACGGAAGCAAAACAAAACAAAAAAAAATCTTTCTCAACTGCAGTAGAAAAATTTCATTCTTGCTCTGATCAATCATGGATCAATCTGAGTGAACATGACCCTCTTGTACCCAAAGCATATTTGAAAATGGTGCATACCCAGTGTATAAACTGTGTAGGTTAAAATGTCTTTTTATATATGACTTACATGATATGTACCTAGTAATTGAATTGGCATATTCAGACAAGGAAGTGCCCCAAGTAGTTCTATGAGGATTTGCCTGTTATTTGCGTACGCGAGTTCACAAGGTGATATAAACTATTTTTATTTTCTGTTTTAAAGATTTCCTTTTTTTTAGTTGTTGAAATATAAAAGAAAATGCAAAGGAAGCAATGAGGGAGAGGGGAAAAGAGTTGCATGTGAAAATAAGTGTATTGCAAGATGAGCACCTTGACAAACACTTGAGAGAATTGATCAAATTGATTAATGTGTTAGGTGATGGAATATAGACTGTGGGATCAGGAAGTTAAGTGTTTTGTGTGAACATTATAACAGCAGTGCAATAAATTGATTGTCATTAGTACTTAAAAGTGCAATAGTCATTCAATTATATTGGAAGTGATAACTAACATGAATTCATATTCCAAAACTTGCATGCAATTTATAAATCTCCTAGGGGATATTGAAATCACATTGGAAATTTAAATTAACCCCTGTCATTACCGACAACTTTTTGTATCGTTTTTGTATTCTAGCTTGGAGAAAACTACACTTTCAAGCAACTTTTAAATGACAATGAGAACAATGTATGTGTGTAGTGGGTCTTTTAATAATTGCCTTTTAAAATTGATTTTTATGATTTTCACTAGTATCAGTGAATGTACTCTGTAACAAAGAAGGGTATTCACACTGCCTAACGTTAAGCATCTAAGCAGTTTCCTCCTGCTCCTTTCCTTTTCTTTTATTGGAAGAATTAATCAGCAGCCTTGATTGCAGCTTCTGAATCATCTCCAGCGATACCTGACCGCTTACCCTGTCTCTGTTTAACCTCCAAATGTAGGTCGCTGAAGTGAGGCACTGTGAACATTCCACGTGCCTGTGTGGAGGAACTCCAAATCATCCTCAAATGGCTGATTGTCAATTGTATTTAGATGCTTCTGTTTATAATGCACCTTTTGAAACCAGTTGGAAGGTTCTTCGTGATGTGAGAGGGTGGCGGGAGTGGGGCAATATATGGGATGAGACAGACAGCGGGCAGTGGAGCTGCGTGCCTCATTTGTCGGCCAGTTCTGGTTGGAGATGCCAAAGCTGAAATTTGGTGCAAGCTAGAATTGACACCATGTAAGCAAGAATGTGTTCAAGCTCTTTTTGGTCTGAATAGCCAGTTTGTAGCAGGCCAGGCAATAGGTTATAGGAGACCTCTGCCTTTCGTAGGGTGAGATGTGAATGTGGTAGAGCAAATGATATGGAAAAAAAAGGCATATGTCCTCATTGACTGTATGATACTCCGCGTATTTGGTAGATGGTGGTGATCATAATTAAAGATGCAATATAGTACCTATGCGAGGGCAAATTTAAATCTCACAGACAATCTTAACTATGCCGTTTTCTAACTTGAGATCTTATTTGAGAATTTTATCAAACAGTTTTATTCTCTTCATTATATTTTGTCTTCTGTCTTATCTGGGTTGTGTATGCATACACATGGGCATATGCGATTGTATTTAAGTAGCCATCATTCTTCCTTAATTTTAATTTTTGCATAGATATCTAGTAATGGCTGGCCAGTGCTTTTATGCACTTTTTCTTGATGTCTCGAATTTCATTTATGTGATCTTTCTTAACTGTCCATATAAAACTTAATATTTCACTACCAAAGTGGTGCACACATAACAGTAATCCTCTCTCTTTCCAAAAGACTGGAATTAAAAATGAGTTTTCCAGTGAACTCTGAAAAATAAGAAGTTTAGGCTTAGTCGAAGCTACTGGTGAATAAGAACCAGTGAATAAGAGTGAAGAACTAGTGAGTAAGATTCAGGTGTGATTCATCCTCTTGTATGAACTTAGTCAAATATATATATTTGATTTTGTTTTTTTCCGCTGTGATTAATATTCTGGATTGTGTGCATGTACGTATAGATGTGGTAGGATCCCATAGTCTTTCTATATTAAAAAAAAATGCACATGCTTGTGCGTGCACCCATGCACATATGCAGTGTTCTCTCTATTTTATTAAATGTGTAGTGACTACTTTTTGCGTATGTTTTATTTTTAATTATGAATGTAATAAATGATTTCAAAATGACTGTTTTTAATACAGTTTTTGTCTCTTGATCTTGAACTTTTCCCTTTTCTCTTTCTGTCATAGGATGAAAGAATGATGTGATGGAGGTGAATATGGGCTACTGGTCAGGCACGCGGCCACCTCTGTCTTGCCATGCCCTTCTGATTTTCAAGCTTCTGACTGCCATTTGCCAGGTAGTTGAAGGGACAATCCCACTTGGTTTTCACTTCACACATTCCACTTACAATGCTACAGTGTACGAAAATTCAGCAGCCAGGACCTATGTCAACAGTCAAACGAGAATGGGCATTACCTTGGCTGACCTTTCATGGGATATCAAATACAGGATAGTGTCTGGTGATGAAGAAGGCTTTTTTAAAGCTGAGGAAGTCATCATTGCTGACTTTTGCTTCCTAAGAATAAGGACTAAAGGTGGGAATTCTGCCATATTAAACAGAGAAATCCAGGACAACTATTTATTGATAGTGAAAGGGTCAGTCAGAGGAGAGGACTTGGAAGCATGGACAAAAGTGAACATCCAGGTTTTAGATATGAATGACTTAAGACCTTTGTTTTCACCAACCACGTACTCTGTCACAATAGCAGAAAGCACTCCTTTAAGGACTAGCATTGCACAGGTGACCGCCACAGATGCGGATATTGGGTCCAATGGTGAATTTTATTACTACTTCAAAAACAAAGTTGATCTCTTTTCAGTTCATCCTACGAGTGGTGTTATCTCCTTAAGTGGCCGACTAAACTATGATGAGAAAAACAGATATGATCTTGAGATCTTGGCTGTGGACCGTGGGATGAAACTTTATGGAAACAATGGAGTAAGCAGTACCGCTAAGCTTTATGTTCACATTGAACGTATAAATGAACATGCCCCAACTATAAGTGTAGTAACCCATGTTCCCTTCCCATCGGACAAGGAGCCTACCTATGCAGTTGTTAACATTGATGACCTAGATGAAGGAGCCAATGGAGAAATTGAATCTGTTTCTATTGTGGCTGGAGACCCACTAGAACAGTTCTTTCTGACTAAAGAAGGTAAATGGATGAATGAGTACAAAATAAAAGAAAGAAAACCTATTGACTGGGACAGTTTCCCTTATGGTTATAATCTGACTCTCCAAGCAAAGGACAAAGGATCTCCTCAGAAATTTTCTGCAGTCAAACTGGTCCACATTGCTAGTCCCAAGAAAGAAAGTATCCCAGTTAAGTTTGAAAAGGAAGCATACGATGTTTCAATTAGTGAATTTTCACCTCCTGGTGTGGTGGTTGCAGTAGTTAAGCTGACACCTGAGCCACAAGGTGTGGAATATAGAATATCTCCTAGCGAGGACGCTGAGTATTTTAAGATCAATCCTAAAACAGGCCTTATTACTACAGCTCGTTCTTTGAAAATCATTGAGAGGGACCTCTACGAATTAGAAGTGTATATAAACAAAGGTAACACTTTGAAAGCACACGTTACCGTCAGGTTAGAAGATGCCAATGATCACACTCCGGAGTTCCAGCAGCCTTCGTACAGCTCATTCATCAACGAAAGCGTCCCTGTGGGATCCAGCGTTTTGGCAGTTTCAGCAGTTGATAAAGACAGGGGAGAAAATGGATACATAACATACAGCATTGCCAGTCTCAATTCACTGCCGTTCACAATAAACCAGTTTACGGGTATTATCAGCACATCTGAAGAACTGGATTTTGAGTCCTCACCAGAAAGCTACAGGTTCATTGTGAGGGCTTCCGACTGGGGTTCTCCCTACCGTCACGAAAGCGAGGTGAACGTCACTATATACGTAGGCAACGTCAATGATAACAAACCCCTCTTTGAAAAAGTGGCATGTCAGGGAGTGATTTCATCTGACTTTCCTGTTGGTGGTCACATCACGGCTGTTTCTGCAATAGATATAGATGAGTTAGAGCTTGTGAAGTACAAAATAATCTCTGGAAATGAACTTGGAATTTTTTATTTAAATCCGGACTCTGGTGTCCTGCAACTTAAAAAGTCTCTAATTAATTCTGGCATAAAGAACAACAATTTTGGCCTTAAGATAACAGCCACTGATGGAGAGAATTTTGCTGATGCTATGTTTGTCAATATTTCAGTAGTTCATGGGAAAGTGTCCTCGAAGACCTTTAGCTGTAGGGAGACCAGAGTTGCTCAAAAGCTAGCAGAGAAATTACTCAAAAAGGCAAAAGCTAATGTGAAGCTGAATTTGGAAGATGGCTTTCTGGATTTTTACTCAGTCAACAGACAGGCACCACATTTTGACAAATCCTTCCCTACTGATGTAGCAGTTTCAGAGGATCTGCCAGTTGGTGCCACCATCCTAAGGATAAAAGCCTATGATGCCGATTCAGGCTTTAATGGGAAGGTAGTATATACAATTTCTGATGGGAATGCAGATAGTTGTTTCAACATTGACATGGAGACAGGGGTACTTAAAGTTCTTATGCCCTTAGACCGTGAAAAAACAGAACTCTATCTCCTTAATATTACAATTTATGATTTAGGAAATCCACAGAAATCTGCATGGAGACTGTTGACTGTAACTGTAGAGGATGCAAATGATAACAAACCTATTTTTCTGCAGGACAGTTATTCAGTTAATATTTTAGAAAGTACAAGTCTTGGTACAGAGATTATCCAAGTAGAAGCCAGAGACAAAGATCTGGGATCCAACGGGGAAGTGACTTACTCTGTATTGACAGACACCCAGCAATTTGCCATCAACAGTTCTACAGGAGTGGTGTATGTGGCTGATCAACTAGACCGGGAATCCAAAGCGAACTACACGCTTAAAATAGAGGCTAGGGACAAAGCAGACAATGGCCATCAGCAGTTCTCTGTTGTGCCTCTGAAGGTTTTTTTAGATGATGTCAATGATTGTTCTCCAGCCTTTATACCATCCAGCTACAACGTGAAGGTCCTTGAAGATCTGCCCGTTGGCATTGTGATCGCTTGGTTGGAAACTCACGATCCAGATCTCGGCCTGGGAGGGCAAGTCCGGTACTCACTTGTGAACGATTACAACGGGCGATTTGAGATAGACAAAGCAAGTGGCGCCATCCGCTTGAACAAAGAGCTCGATTACGAGAAGCAACAGTTCTACAATCTAACTGTGCGTGCAAAAGACAAAGGACGTCCGGTTTCTCTTTCTTCCGTTTCTTTTGTGGAAGTTGAAGTGGTGGACGTTAACGAAAATCTCTATACGCCCTATTTTCCTGACTTTGCAGTCATTGGATCTGTAAAAGAAAACTCCCGTGTTGGTACAAGTGTTTTGCAAGTGGTTGCTCGGGATGAAGACTCCGGAAGGGATGGAGAGATCCAGTATTCCATCAGGGATGGCAGTGGCCTGGGAAGATTTAGCATAGATGAAGAAACTGGTGAGTCTCCTTTCAATTTTTTTTTTTTCCTTTCATAAAGCTCCACGTAAATGTGAAGCTTAGGCATCGTTATTTTCTAGCCATAGCAAGAGAAGTTCAGTTCTTCGTAACGGGAGAGAGAAAATTATAAATAAATTTTTCAGGCACAGCAATGACATGATTTAATTACCTGGTTATATTCATCACTGTGTGGGTGTGAAATAATGCACATTACTTTTCAGTAGCTATGTGATGACTCCATTTAAAAAGCAGTAATACTTATGTAATGACTTTATTCCAACCACTGTATTATTTGTTGATAGTTCTAAATTACTCAAGTCACCTCCGCAGAGTGTCACAACGCTCGTGACCTTGAATGCAATGTTAAATCCAAAGAAGGTAAATAAGGAGCATGAAATAAGAATTATTTCATCCTAAAACCTATTTATAGTCTTGCTCTTACTGTCAGTGGGGGTCATTTTTCATAGGGGTTAATAGTTTGGAATGATATGCCATTCTGTGTAATAGGCTTTTTTTTTAGCGTGTTTGGTTCAGCAGGGCAGGAATGTGTGTGTAAAGGTATAAATATAAGAAAGATACATTCAGTCTGTGCTCACGTGCCCTTGATGGCAGTAGTGTTGTGAACATCACTGCTAGAAAGTATTCTTAACAATAATAATTATTATTGTTAGACATTATTAGAAAATGTCAACAGAATGAAAATGTGTAAGATGTTAAACTTTACCACCACCCTATCCTACTGTAAAATATGGAAAATATCAAGTCTAAAGTATATCTGGTAAAAGAGGCTTCAAACAGGCTGTTTAAGTGTCTGATAGTTGTTGGGAGTAATAGTGCAGCTGTGGTACTAGAAGTGAGGAAATTAGAAAATATTAGTCAACAACTTAAGAAATTATATTAAGTATGTTGAGTCTGTGGGTTTACCATGGTTTAAGCTGGCTTTGTATGTCTTTTTCTAAAGCTTTTAATTGAGAATGTGGTATTAAAGCATGCGATTAAAATGTATGTTTTGGCAAATTCAGACTGTTTAATCAAATGTCAGCATTCTAAAGGGAACGTTATGAAAAACAGACGACATTAGAAATGCTGTGGATCTTGTTTGAGCATAAGCAGTGAAAATATTTTTATTCTATTTGTATATAGCCTCTCTGCCGCAGCTGTGCACCGATGAGACATTTTAAGCCTTGTGTCCAGAAACGTCAAACTTGAGTGTCAGAAGTCAAGAGGGCATCTACTCTAATTTCCAGAAATGTTAAGAACTCGCATATCCTATAATGTTAATAGTAGCTGAAGGCTCTCAGGCAACATCATTTAGAAAGCTAAATGTGAATTTTAATTATAAGCTCCAGGGTTTGAAAATTTTGGCCTATTCTTACCGAGTTGAACAGAATTCAGCTAAACAGGTCCTTTAAAGGCAATGAGAGATTGGTCTAAATGCTGCAGAGTTCTGAAAAATCTCAGGATTTGATGTTATTGAACTGAGAGGAGTGCTTAGGGAATAGTCTTCCAGGAGAGTGAATTAGTGCATGTCTTCCATAAATAAATTATCCAAGCCTTTTACCCTGTGTCTGGACTGGTTAAGGTGATATCCTATAATAAATTAGGGCTGTTGTTCAATAAAACATAAAGTGCACTTTGACGTCGGAAGGAATTGTACTCAATATTCCACATTAAGCATAAGCTTAGTTGTTTCTCTGAATTGCGATCTAATGGGGGGGAGGGGGCGGGAGAGAGCTTTAAAAGGTCCAGATCTGTATCTTTCACTCTTTCATAAGTATTTCCATGAAAGTGGACCACCCCTGTTACCTCTGGAGTTTCACTGACCTGTTCCAAAAAATTATGCCATAATCCAGCATTTAAAGATCCTCTTCTGGATTCCTTTTGTGTTTCCTTTCCCCGAATGAATGAAGAAAACAACTGTTTGATGCAGCCCCAGCTTTCTAGAAGCCTTCTCAAAAGAAGACTTGGTAGCTTAGTTGCAGGCGGGGCTATCTGGAGAGCAAGAAGTGAAGATTTAGGAGTTACTCCATCTTGCACTGTTGTAACCTGAGTGCAAAATTTGACCTGCTGTGTCAAAAAGGACGAAACATTAATACTCTGCTATTGAACTGGAGGCAACTTAAATGCTGCTGAATGATGAATCAGCTTTCTAGCTGTAGAAAAGAGCTCTCAAGTCCCATATTGAATTAATTTACGAAGAGATAGCTGTTTATTTACTTTCAGTGCAGTTAATCTGTCACTTTTTAACTGACCGACTCTATTGGCTTATGCACCGTCTTTCCTGAAATTTGTGAAGGTAAGCAGGAGTGGGAAGTACAACAAATCAATATTTTTTGGCTGCTGCCTTAATGAAAAGAAGACCGCAGTATCCATTATAATCATTAGGAAATAAACTGGGCCAAATTCATCCTGATATGTGAGCAGGCCGGACTCCAAGGAAGTCTGTGGTTTCAGCAAAATTCTCTTCAAGTGTATTATTTTTATCCTTCCACCGTAGTCCATCTTAACTGTGTCACTCTGTGTTTGTTCGCGTGGTGGCTTTATTCTCATTCCACTATAGATACGCTGCATCTAAGTCCACAGACAGACCTTCACTTGGCTTTTCGGTGTGGGTGCCACAATGGGCCATTCTGCCTGTAGGTCTGAACTGGTCTGTCGGTGGCGAGCTTGGGAGTCTCTCCGTGTTGGCCAGGATGGATCTCTCCACATAGGATATACGTGCGAATCCTGGCACTGTTGCTGCTTGGTGAGGGATGAGCCGTCGGTGTGAGCGAAGCTGGGATTTCCATCCCACGCTGCTTCTCTTTGCCTTGCGTTGTAGGAAATCTGTTTGGAGGGTTATCGTTGATGCATTACAGCCTTCACTGTTAACTAATCTAGTTCATATATAGTAGTAACCAGAAGCATAGTGAGTTTGCCAAATAGAAGTACATTTTACATACGTTCTGTCCCAGAGCCTTGGGAATCACGTTGTTTCGGTGGATTTACTTTTCTTTACCAGGAGGTGGAGCCAGTACAAATCTGGAAATCAATAACAACTCTGCAAGAGGAGGTAGCAGTTCCTGACCTCTCCCAACTCCAACCCTAGTTTCCACCTAGTGCCTTAGCCAGCAGACTAAATTTCTCTTGGGCTTGCAACTCAATTTGGAATTCATAGCTAAAAGACTAGTTTAAGGCTTTTTGGAGAAAACAATACAACAGTATATATATATATATATTTTGAGCACTCTCAATTGGGGATGCGGTTTGTCACCAACCTAGTACCGCTCAAACGCATTGTTTTTCCAACTTTGTTGGCTTATTTGTTGACTCTTGGTATAAGATCACAAGCTTGCCAATTAAGATCCCTACAAGGAGGGATGCGTCATATGATCTCAACGTTTACGGATTCTCTTTTTCCTTCCATCTCCTATTTAGAACTGCTTTTCTTTGTATCTCTGTCGTTCTCTTGGACTCTTGAAATGTAATCTATTTGACAAAAAATGGTCGTTTCCCGTCAGAGCTAGTCACTGCAGGCTTTTCTTATAGTCAACAGAGAGAAATGGGCACTTGTGAAGCCCAATTCATCTTACTCTAAAGTAAAACTGTGAGATAAGTTGAATGAATCATGCTCTAAAAATGTGCGTGCGTTTCTTGACTCTAAAGGGGTGACTAGCTCAGAGGCAGAACACTAGTTTTGCTCAGGTGTAACTCATCTCTGTTAGCTATAGACCATCCATAAGTAAGATTACATGCTATCAGTTTTACGTGCTAGATAGTACGTGATGGCTCCTCTCTGCCAGTTGGATGTTTTTAGCCTAATTTCCGGGAATTATCTCTTAGCGTGAAGCCTACACCTAAATGTACTTTTGGAAATAAGAGGTGGAGAGAAGACTTTTAAGAGTATGAGGGATGAGAGTTCTGCAGCTAATATTTTAGAGTTTTTGATTTTTTGAGACTATAATGCAGCCCAGGAGCATGGCATGCTCGTTTCCATCTGTAGAAAGTCATCAAGATCTGACTCTGTGATCTTACTTGCTAAGTGGGTGATAACCTTCCCTTTATGCAGTTCATGGGCTGTGGAGAAGCTCATGCCGTTTCTTCACGTCTAGTATCACTCCCCACCAGCTGGATTGCTCCATTAATTTCTGTTTCAGTCCAGTCTGTAGTGAATACCCACTGCTTGCCGGTCTGCTGATCTGAGTTTCTTTGGAAGACCATTGTACAGAAACCCTCTCCGTTTCTGGACTGTTGTAGCGCAAGATGAACAGAGAGCTGTTAAAATCTTTGTGGGATGACTGCGTGCTCCGAGATTTCATGTTGATGATAGCTCTAGTAGATATATCTGATCTTTTGGAAGAAGTCTTCTACTGCCATTTTAAAACACTGGATTTTCTAAGCTGTGATATGTACACCACTAGTAGGATTGATACTGCAGCAAAGTGGTATAATTTTACTGCCTCAGCTGCTGGTGGTGACTCCAGCAAATACTTATGGACAGGATCTGCTGCTGTGATGAGCTGTACATGTAGGTGACTAGTTTGAGATAATAATCCTACCTTGGGTGACTAATTGACTTCTAGTAGTACCTTCTTTCTGGCTGTAGTGGCTGGCTAGGTTAGATTCCTGACATCGGGAAAGGTTGAGTTAGATGAGATCAATCCTGGCTGAAATGCTGATGTTCTTCCTTCTCATTTTTTCATTATTCGTGGTTCAGCTAAATAGCATTTTTGACTCAAGCTCCAATTCTCCGTCTGGCATGTTTCTACTCTTTATATGGTTGATGTAACAGCCTGGCACTAGGAAAGTTTCTATATTTACCCCTGCTCTACCCATGGATATACTAGTAATGGAAAAAAAAATGTGTTCAAGGGGGACAGAGAAACTAGACACGCTATCTTCTGCTACAGATATTTCAGTGGACTTGATAGGAGTCAGTGTAACAACACCATAGGATGGAAAGAATGCATAGCTCCATTTAATAGCTGAAGTAATAAGTGTTTTGTTGCTTTTCGGGAAAGCATTGAAACATTGTTCATAGGTCCCACTGAAATTAAATGCAAAGATAAAATAGTGATATTAGTGAAAGACTTAGAGGATCCTTAATATTCACGCAAAGTACATAGACATGGACTTAACTAACACTTTCAAAACTTATTAACGTAATTTTCCAAGGTTCAGGAGTTCAAGTCCCCTGGTTTTCATTGGGATTTAAAATTTGTACGTTCGTTGGCACTGGTTTTGCCCCCTCCCCCAAGAACGCAAGCTGGAGTTGACCCTGTTAATTTATTGTCTTTAGATGTTTTCAGCCCTGAAAATTCAAATATTAAGCCAAGCCTTTTCATAGCGCTGAAATCTTAAAAAATACTATTAAATGGAGGAGGATTTCAAATTATTACAGACTGCATGGATGTATATATAGTACCTATTGTAGCAGACTGATGCTCTATTTTGATACCTTTTAAAGTACCAAGAGTGATTGAAATTCCTGACCAACTGTTGCTAGATACTCCAAGAAAAGAAGCCAACCAGTGTTGGAAAACCCTAATCATGGCTTCGAGTAACTTATAATGGAAACTAGGAACACCAGACGGTATAGTTTACAATAAAACAGACCTGCCTTCACTGTTATATCTGTCTGGCAAAGGGAATACATTTATGACTTCAGACTACTTGCGTCTCATTGCTGTCTTCCAAAATAGTTTTCAGTTATGGTGTGTGCAAGCTGAAGGATACTTTCATTTATAACAATTTGAGCGCTCGGATAAATATTTATGTGGGACCATTACTAGCTTTTCCTTGAAAACAAAATCAAATAGAAATGAAAATGGTTTTTGATATGTGATTTTTCTTCAGCTTATTTAATTTTATGAAACCATGTAAGAGCTAGTCACTAAGTCTGTGAAGAGTCATGTGTAGAATTTAATTCAATGTTGCACTTGAGACAATAGAGTTACAGATGTTCTCTGTTTTTCTGGTGAGTTTAGGCAAATGTTATTACCCAGAGTCAGTATTTCCCAGCCATTTATTTAGCCCAGACTTTTAAGACCTGTTTTCAAACTAACTTTTTGCCAATGAGTATTGCTGGGAGCTGGCTCAGAGTGGTTGTATCCAGGGAAGGGGGAAGCACTGGCCTGGCAGCTCCCGTGATGCTGCGCAGCAGCAGTTCGGGGCTGGAGTTTGTCAGTTCTCAGCCTAGCCGTGATGGCTCTCCTGAGCAGGCGCTCTGTGGAAAAGTGTGCGCCAGATGGATCACAGAGCCCAGTTCTGGCCTAAGTCTGATCTGTCATCCTCTATGTCAGCATGAAAAAAGCATTGCTGCAAACAGATATTTCTGAGTCTGCAAGGTTTTGTCATTATTCAGTAAGTTATCTCTGGCAGCTTTTAATGGTGCAGTCTTTCTTTCATTAAGGATTTCTTATTTTAGGAAAATAATTGTCAACTTTTTTTTGAAATTAGCTGTGATGGAAAAACAAGTTTTTTTTTGATAAATTTGGTGTCTGTGCTTTTATAATTTCCCTGTCATTTGTCATGATGGATTAATAAAGGAACGGGGCCTGTCTTGGTTTCGCTGGAGTCAGTCTGTTTAGCTTTTTATTTAATAATGTGAACCTTAAAACATGCATCAGCTTATGAAAATATTTACTTTAAAGGCTCCTTAATATCGTTATGACATATTTTGAAAATTTTCCTATGTGAGGCCAGTCGTGCAGAATTGTTCCATTCAAGCTGGTCAGCTCTCTTGGCTTAATACCACATAAAACAGCTTATGATGTACAGTTTTTATAGCTAGCTGTAATTTGCATGTTTTCCCTTCTTTGGAAAATGTTGCTAGAGAACCTTTTTTATTATTCAGGATGCTCCTGGTAATAGAACATTTCTTCTAAATCTCTCAGGGTGATTTACTATATTAATGAAGAAATAAGTCCAGAAGTGAGCCCTACGTTATCTTGTGCATCACAGCCCGTTAAATTGTACCCAGATGAGCTTATATTAAGCTGATGCCTAGATTGTCAGCAATGAGACCCAGCCATATAATAGGCAGTTAGACTAGTTTGGAAGAAAATTTACTTCAGTGTCTGATGTTCAGTCTGAACACCTGAGCACCAGCCCTATCCTAGTATCACTTCGGGCCATGGTCTACTGTTTAGTGTTTCACCTTCACTTGTGAGTAGTACTTGATATTTCAGAGGAACCTGAACACGGGGGAAGAAAATTCATCTGAACTGCTCCAAGGATCAAACAGGAGCCCAGAAGCTTGAGAAATGTTTTTTATTCATGTGGAGCTGCAAATCTTAGGAGCGTGCTGAGAGCAATGCAAGCAGTCCTGGCCTGGGGCACGCTAAGGAGGAGGAAGATGCATACTTCAGCAATTTCTGAGATTAGATGGAACCACTTTGGTGTACTGCCTAATCCCTTCCTGATGTAAATCTAAGAAACAGGAATCGCCGGTGGCTAGTAAGATTGAGGATACACCCTCAAATCTGACCCTTGCAGCAGGTATCTGGATTTTTTAGGGAGTAGTATCACTGGACAGAATTTGAAAGGCATTTCTGGGACTGCTTTGGAGCAGAGGCAGGTGGTAACACTGGATTGTTCAAAGATATAAGTGCATGTATCTCTTTCTCTACTTCGGTACATACACAGGCTCCTGAATTCATCTTAGAAACTGGATTAAAGTGTATTTTTTGAAAAGCTGTCCTCTATTCAAAGACTACAAGTAATGGTAAACTGGGCACTTGCTTGGTAAGCTATTCCAATTTTTGATTACTCCCATTACTTAAAAAAAAAAAAAAGTGTCATATTTCAAGACTGGCTTTGTCTAATTTCAGCAATCAAATCTTGAAAATTATTAGGTCTCTGTCAGCAAGTAAAAAGAAAAAAAAAGTCCTTCCACTGTCAGATATCTTTCCATTTGTCAGTACATGTTTACCTGAAAATAGATGTTCAGAGTGAATATCTATAGCTCACAGAACAGATATTTTTAATCTGTAGTCTTCTGTTTAATGTAAACATCTTTATTACATTTTATACACTTATGGTGGCTTATTAGCATTGAAGTGTTGCCAGTGAGAAATAACTGAGAGAAAGCCAAACTCAGCACATGTGGGGAGGGAATTTTCATTGCAGTTGGTTTGCATTAGGAGTTCACATTAATAGCTTTTTGTATTTCTGAAAATTAAATTGTCCAGTAGCGTTGGCCTGGTCATTTTGTCCAAGCCCAGCAAAACATATAATCCTACTCCGTTATAGTACAGTGATAGCTATGAGCCAGTCACATCTTTCTCTTTTTCTGTGAGATTTGGAGGACGTCTCTGTAGGCTCATTGCTGGCATCATTTTGCGGAGTGTGGGACAGGATGTGGGGTGGGAAGTTGCATGATCTCTTGCTCCTAGGTGAGCCCTGAGCCACCCGCTCTGTTGTAATAACGTGGTGAGATTAGGCTTAAGTTGGACACATCATACAGGGTGGTATACGTCTCATACGACTTCACTTACCAAGTTATATGTCTGTCTATAGCCAAACTGGACAGAGATATGTTGCTCAGCTAAGGTACAGTGAATCCTACGCAGGTGGAGAAAGCCAAGGTGCCCAGCCAGACTGGGTCCTACCACGTACTCGGCCACCGCTCTGGCAAGTCTTGCTTTGCTAATGCTATGGGAGCTGAAAGTACATGACGATGTGGGACTGTGCCCCGTTCCCTGTGCTGTCAATACCAGGGGAGCCAGAGAAAGAGAGTGAGCGTGGGCCTGCAGAGAGCAGTGGTACACTCCAGCGCATCCCCTGTCTACATGACTGGGGACTTAAGGACATGCTACGGAGCTTGCTTGCCACTCAGTTTAGACACTGTTGTTAGTTTTTCCCCTTGGATGTTTGTACCGTGTCCTGAAGACTGTGACCAAGCAACATCGTTATAGCCAGCTGCACCTCAGCTTTGCAGATGTTACTGCCGCCAGTGTTGCTAGAGGGTGACTACCACACCACCCATCTAAGAAGAGGTAGCACGAAATTTCTTTCTCTTAGCTTTTCAGTTGCTTAAATGCCATTTGCATCTTGCAGTTGAGCGAAACGTTCTCGTTTTACAGGTACAATGACAGTTCTCTGCAGTGACGGGATCAATAAGCAGGCAGCGATCAGTATGTATGTGGCAGAAGAGAGGCAGCGATTTCAGTCTGGCTCTTTGCTTTGGGCAGTGCGAATCACAGTTTTTAGTTGCGCACCTGAATTTTCTGTAGCGGTAGGTGCCTAAGGATAGACTTGCTAGCCCTTGCCATGCAGAGAGGCAGGCGAGGTGCTTAAGGCAAAAGAGAAATGCTGAAGAGCGGGTTGCACAAAATGCAGACCCTGTGCGGCTGAGATGAATTAGTTGGATTTTCATCAGTGGCTGTGTTAGGGCTAGAAATCTAAATTCTTATTGAAACAAAATGTGGATGTCTGCATCCTGGATGCATGTAGCCATTAACACAGATGAATAATCATCCTAGTGACTGTAAGGAATGAAATTAAACTTTTCTGCTTTAATTTATGTGAGTGCTAATTAAAGAAGTGTTTGCCTTGGCCCGAGAGTAATCTAAATGTATATGGTTTTAAATAGCTATCTGTTTCCACAATGTGACGGCTAGATCTGCGCAACATTTTTCACAATTGAAGTGTCTGTTTTTTCAGCTTTACTGAAATGTGCATAGCGAATTAGTTTCTAATTTTTAGATCATTGCAGCCCATAGCAAAGTATATGCATAATTATTTGCAGATTTTTCCTCTTACTTCATTTGAAAGTTTTACTGAGAATTCATGTTCTGGAAATGCAATTTTACACATAGATTGTTAACAAATAGTTTTGTTTCTCACCACTGATTCAATTTATATGGTGAGATTTAAAAAAAAAAACAAAGCCAAACGAAAAACCCTAACTGCAAAATCAGTTCAATTTTTTTATAACTTTTTTTCCCCCCTAACAGCTTTATTTTTATACAAGAGTAACTATGGGATTTAATTAAAATTGCCAGAATGCTTCACAGTCCCCAAACACCTTTCATCTAAAGTACACAAATTATTTTTCACATTTTAATGGAGAAAGCTCTTTGATGTACGGTGTTTATGTAGTTTCCTATTTTACTGATACGGCATGAGAGGTGTAGATAAGTTAACTATTTGATTCTTTTCTGTTTTTTGGGGGGTGGGAATGACAATCCAGAAGTTCCTTAAGAAGAGTAGGAGCTTCAGGTGTCCAAAGCTGTGCTTGTTTGTGCTATACGGTGGCAGATAGGGCACAGACTTTTTTCTGGCTGCCAGCATGTCTTTCCGTACAAGACCACCCTTCTTACGCGTACGGCATCTCAGAGCTGGTATTAGAAGGACTTCGTTTTTTCTTTCCTCTTGAGATGCTCTGTGAGGATCGATAGGTTTGTGCCGTTCTACTTCTCTCGGCTCTTTCGCTGAAGCTCTTTACCTTGCTGCAATTATCATTAAGCAGTAAGGCTAATGGGATGGCAGATTGCAGCCCAGACAGTCATCAGTGATTAATGCAGCTTCCCCCTTGAGGCGTAGCCTCGTGCACTGCACCAGCGGGAGAGCCCCGGCTAGTTGCAGGCGCCAGCAAGCGAATCGCGGTAACGGGACTGCAGCAGACCTCGCGCTGCCTGCGACTGCTCGCCGAGCGGCTGCCCGCAGGTGTGGAGGAGCCCAACGAAGTCTCAGCGGGAGGCGGGGGCTGAGGAGCCCGACGCTCTGAACTTGATGGGATCCTTCGCAGGTGTTCGGCGGTCTCGCTCGCTGTAGCTCTTCCCAGCGGGCTGCGGAGGCGATCGGCGTGGCGCTGGAGGAGCCCGCCTCGTCCTTCCCTCCAAGGAAGTCCTTCCTGCGGCAGGATCCGTCCTTGCGAAGCGCTGCTGCAGCTTCCGTTCGAGGCCTTCCCCAGCTTCTGATGTGTTATTTTTCCTCCCCCAGTACCAGGGGCGGAAAAGCGTGTTTTGTGCCTTCCAGTGCCTACATGCCGAGCAAAGTGATGGTGTGCGTTCATCTCCCCGACGAGCAGTTAGAGCAGCCATTTGCTAATGAGGTCTGGTGCTTTTTACGAGCATGCGCCTCCTTTACATGCTGTTGTTGCTCTACCTTCAGCAAGGTATCTCTGTTTTAGGGATGTGTGGTTCAGTGTAGGCAGCCAGGAGCTTCTGAGGTACCAAACGTCTTTGTAGACCAAGGAAACATAGTGAAAAAAGAGAGTGGGCCTAATACAACATTTGGAGAGGAGATCAGGCCTGTTTATGAGGAAGGAACAGGACTAGCATTTTCGGAGCTGCCTTAGGAGGAAATAGCAAAATCTAGTTAATAAATAGGAAGAAATTTAGGACGGAGTTCAAACTCTAGAGCTTGGCCCCCGATCTAGTCATTAATAAAAATACCCCATTGCTGCTTTTCGCTTGAAACAGAAGGTAATATCTGGATTGCAGACTACGCAGTTTCGGTCTGGCGACGCTGGAAGTGAAAAAACAGTTCTGCTTGTGCAGGTCACAGGTTGCACCCGTCATTGAGATGCAAATTGCTGTACTGCTGTATTCTTAGAGTAGGAGGGTTCTCGTTGTCTTTTTATAAACATACCAGTTTTGGAAACTTTCTGCATGCGTATCAACTATTTCATGGGGGTTTCCTTTAATTGCTTAATCTTTCATAATGAACATTAATCTGTCGCTCAGCAAAGATAAAATCCAGCTGATTGTCAGAAACTCTCTTTTTCTGTACTCCACAAGTTAAAACTGCTGATTCCGCTTGGAAGCTCTGACTGGAACTTGAGCGTGGTCAGAAATGCCGTTGTGGTCGCAGGGAGGGGAGTTCTGCTCTTTACAGTGCTGATCCCAGTCCAGGCTACTTGGACCAGTAGCCGGAGGGGCTGGGAACCTCTGGCAGAGGAGACGTGACCCTCTTCACCTGGTCAGCTGGATTCAGCAGATATCTTCTTCCCTTGCTTGCTTCCTGAAGGGCCAGTCCTGATCCTGACTGCTTGTTCCTACCGCCTCCCTGCTGTGGCTCTGTTTTTGTCGGTAGCCATTTGATAAGGCAGTTCAAGAAAGCAATCAGCTTAAAATTCATCTTTTTTTGAGGAAAAGCAGTGAGAGGATCGGTTGCCTGGTTGGATTTATGGGCCCTGGGCACACTAGGGGTACTGGAGAACAGGTACAAAGGTAAGGGTTGGGTTGCCCTGTTGGGGGTTGTGTGGTCTTAACGCTGGGTTAGTATGACTGTGAATCCATGGGTTTGAGAGCGTCCTCGCAAGGAGCTGCAGCAGTATAGCTCATGCGGTTAAAATTCACTCCAAGCCATATACCGTTTACTTGTCCATATAGGAAATTTGTAACTGCCTGTTTTGCTTAATGGAGACTCGTTCTGATAAAACAGAAGTGATTTTAGCAGGACCGAAGGGCGGCTTGGAGATCATGCATTGCAAGAACGGCTACTTTGTCCAGGCTTCGGTGTGGAAATGACAGCTGTGATGGAGCGAGCAGGATGTGTGCTGAAGTGAGGATTGGGTGTGATTAGGGTGCTTATTTGCTGTGTGGTGTTTATGGTGTTGTCCCTGAGCCTCAAGCTGAAATCACCACAAGTAAGAGCAGCTATCAGATGGATAAAGCCTGCCTACTGCATGTTACGCAGGGATATAAAATCCCTCTGGCAGCGCAGCTAACCTTTTCATGCCTCACTTTACCTGTCTTTACAATAAGTCTAATGATCATCATGTTGTCAGAGGCATTTTTGTGCAAGTTGTGCTGCTTGCATGATTAACGGCTTTAAAATGCTGTGCGTGATTTTGATGGAAACACATATCAAAACACATAGCAGCAGTTATGTATAATACAGTCACTTGGTATTTGAGGTTGGAGGGTGTTAAAGGAGAATTTCCGTCAGGATTCACTTCTTTCCCGTTCTAATCTCCAAGGAAAACTTGAGAATCTCAGTGACCTATTTAAGCTAGTACGTTTATGCCGAGTAATTAACTGCGAAAATGTTATGTTGACTGCATGGGACTTACTCAGCAAACCTGCATTCAGATTGGCCGATCGCTCCTTTCAGCCTTCTGGGGATGAACGGTATTCCAAAACCCCGCGTACTGCAGTACTCACTTAAAGCAAAACAGTATTAAGTGAGCTTCAGACAGACTAATCCTTACTGTTGTTCCCTGTCTACTGTAATTGCAATACTTCCACTCTGGCCGAGCAGCTGGCCGTTGTGCTGTGCTGCAACTAGTGTTATAATGCAAAATTTTTTGTAAGGCATGTAAGGAATAATAGGAGACCATTTGGTGGCATTTTTGGAAGAATTGTGATCCTGTCTCTCAGGTGCTGTGCTTCAGTGTTTACTGGGCCAAATATTACTTAGTGTTAAAGTGTTTATAATTTATGGAGCACTCAGGGTGAAATCAGACTCTGCCACTAACTAAAAGTGGAAATTTCGCTCAGGTTTAGGTCCTGCTGCAGTAGTGGGAAGACCTCTAAGTCTGTACAGACCTCGATGGGTCAAGTTTAGGTGAAATCTTTATTATTTTTTGGTAGCGCTAAGGATCCACAGCTTTAGACCTGGCAACAAATTGTAAACCATGCTCAAAATGGCCTCCCACTGGAGACATCCTGCTTGGTGGTACAATACGAGGAGGAAGATATGAAGGCTGTGGGTGAGGATGATGTATATTGTTTTTTCTAGCTCAATCAATATTTCTTTCTTAATTTCCCTCACTTAATAGTTTCAGCAGCTACTAGCTTACGTTAAATAATGTCTTCTTAGAGTAATTGTCATGTCAATAATGAGCCATGCCATGGTGTCCTTATTAAATACAGTACAAGGCTTTTCTCTGGTAACAGAAATTAATCTGAGCAATGAATTTCCATTTTTTTGGCCTTCAGGCCAGGCTATTCAAAGGCAGCACTTAGAAGCAGGGAGAAGTAGATTAATACTGCCGGTAGCACATGATATTTTGGCTCCAAGATGCTGAAGGAATGAGGCTAGCGTAGTTTCTTTGACTTGTCAAAACTTTTTCTCTGTTACGTGGCATAAAAGATGGCAGTAGTTCTTTGAAAGAAGCCCACTCCTCTGTCTCTCATTCCTCCGTTTTTCCCCTCTGTTTCGATGTCCGCATTGACGTGTGCCACCCAGGAGCACCTCATGGACCAGTGAGCATCTGTAGGACGTCATGCTCTTGGAGCCCCAGTGGGGAATGCAGGGCCACGCGTTATGGCTGGAGCACTTTAAACCTCGCTCCCAGCAAGGCACATTAGTGTGGGGAGGTGTCTCCCTTCTCAGTGCAGTCTAAATTTCAAGCTATTCCCTAGATGAATCCCGTATTGTCTCCAGGATGCAGGATGGAAGCTCTCGGTGAAAAACTGAAGGGAAAAAAAGCACAGGGCAGAGAATAAAGGTTTTGGGAATCAGTTGCTTATCGTAACTCTCTCGGAAATAATCTCATGTCACAGTGTTGTAGCCTGTGCTAGCTGTAGGGACAGGGCTTGGTAGTGCAGAAAAGGGGGTTTGTTTTAATAGAAGTACCTAGGGACAAAGCAAGCCCAAAGATTAGTGATGATACAGCCTTGGTCTAGTTGCTCCATGTCACTGAAGTTGATATATTTCCCGAAGCCTGTGTTTTAAACGTGCAGAAGCCCTGGAATGGAAGATATTGCAGAGATTTTAAGGAGTTATTAAACTGCATGACAATAAAATACCAGTCTCTGTCCCTAGTCATTCAAATATATATATATATATTTTTTTTTTTGAAAATGGCTTTGTCTGTCTGACTAGCCAGTACGGAAATGCGTTTGAGTCTCTAAGTAGCTGTGTTGCTGGTGGTCATAAACAAAGGCAAAAAGGGGAGGGAATAACACGCTCAAGGTAATGTGTTTCCTGGTCCTAGTCTCACCAGCCTCAGTTTGGACTTTTTCATTTCTGGTGGCAGTGAGCAACGTTAGAGGGTCTCTCAGGCAACATACTGTCTGTGCGGTATGATTTATGGACCTCTAGTGTAGAGAAGCCACAATACTCTTGCTTCATTCTGAAGAGAGGCTTAAAAACATGCAAAAGTTGGGAAAATATTATCTGTCTTTTAAAAACGAGATTCGTGAACAGATGTATATATCTATTCTGTCACCATACAGATGGGCAAAAAATGTTTAGTTGTCATGGCAGCAAAATGTACAGTAGCACAGAAGAAAAAAAATAGGGGGGGGGCAGTACCGTCTTGCCAGTTGCTCTACCGCGGTAGCATCTGCTGACTTTGAGTTTTATCAGCCTGAAACTTCAGCTCCAAATCCCTGAGCCCACAGTTCTCAACAGCAGTGATTTCTGTGTGCTGTGATCCTGCAGGGATTTAGTGTCAGGATTGTCCCCTACAGGAAGCATGAAAACTGTCTTTTCTAGTATTTGGGCAGTTTCTCCCTTTGATGGGACCTGGAGAGTAAGTAGGAGAGGGATATCTCTGTTCTCGTGAAGCAACTCCTACCCGAATTAGCACTTCTGTTTTGGGGTTAATTTAGGCTTGCATATTGCTAAGCACGATGGGACCCTGGTCTCATTGTTAGGGTGGGATACAAGCTGCGTAGGCTGTAGTCAAAATTCCTTTCCGCCTGTACTGATAATGAGCAGGCCTGTCTACGTGTTCAGACCACCATAATGTATACGATGTCCTTTATGCTATATTGCTTATTTTTTGCTTAATAATAGTGACAATATTTCTAAAACCTCACATTTTGCTGTCTTAATTTTTGTTTCCCGCGCTGCACACAGTCTGAAAAAAACCTTAAAGCATTGCTGCGGTTATTAATTTCACTTTTGATTTATTTAAGCGTTACGTTGCAGACTGGCTTTAGATTACTACGCTGCATGGCTGCGTTTTAACTCTCCCCTCAAATGCTTGATTAAATTTATAAAGAAAGAGTGGGATGTATTCATGTTATTCATCTGGCTAGTCTACTCTTAAAAAAAAAAAAAAAAAAGAGTCTGAGAAAGCAAAAGGAGACAGTTGGGATGGCTGCGTTGTTGCGCTGGTCCAGCCAGTGCCCTGCCAAGCAGCGCAGGATCGGCTCGTGCTCTGCGTAGCTGGAAGCAGTTATTTTGGCCGCTTAGACCGCGCCGAAGGACTGGTTGGTGGAGCGGACGTGAGCAGAGCGGGAGCTGCTTGCAGCACCCCCAGCGTCGCTTGACGTCTGATTTTCCCGTGGCGTGCCGGGTATGGGAGGTGCCGGCACTGTCCCACCTCCTGGATGCACGTGCTCCTGTCTTCATCAGCACGAGCTCCTTTTTTAATCTAAGGAAGAAAATTGATTGAGCATGGGAGGTTGATGGCCGGCCCTGCCTTGATAGAGGTCCTGATGTTTTAAAATTACATGACTTACCAAGAAAATGGCCTTATTGCGGATGACTTCTGTTTTCCAAGTCCTTCTCTTCCTTCCAAGTCCTGTTCTTCCTTCACAGCTGCTGTTTCTTTCATCTCTTTCCTTCAGCTCACCCCAGCATGATTCTTAAGTCTTTACTTCTTGTATGCTGGGGGCCTGCACTAGGAGAGGAAGATGTCTTCTGCCTTTATTTACAAAACAAGACCAATAAATATTTGTGCTGAATTGCTGTCAGAGCCTCAAACTGTCTTTTGTAATGAGCTCTTACTTGCTTCTCCTAATGACTGCTGGCTTTTCTTTTCATGGCTGGCAGATGGGGTGGACCCTTTCCCCTGAAAGGGTCTTGCCTTACATGAGCCCAGAGACTTGTCTTTCTGCTATTAACGTCATCAGCCTAGGTATGTTGTGTCACTAATGTTCCTGAGAGTAGCCCGTGTAACAAAGGAGCACAAGTGTCACTGAAAGTCAGATTTCCTCAAGTTTTTTTGGTAGATTGAAAAATCCACCACTATTTCTTTATGGATTTTAAGGCCAAGATCCACAACAAGGCCAATGACCTAATGCTTTCCTACATGCCTAATTTTGCATAGTCCTGTATCAGAGTTTGTATGTGAAGCCATTAGGCCTAAAATGCATCAGTGAACTTGGTCTTATTTTTGCTCTGTGCTAACTTGCCTGAATTTTACATCTTCAGGTGGGCAGAGTTCTCCTGACAGAGAGCTGTTCACGTTTTAGCGGCTGTCTGCCATGGTTCTTGCACTACCTTAAGTGCAAGAAAGACACCAGCTAGAAAACGTCAACTGCTATTTTTCTCTCCAGGTGGATATTACTCATGTGGTCATTGGGTCTGATCTTTCAGAGGCATGCTAGAGGTCTCTGCCTTCTTAAAAATGTGCATGCAGCATGGAAAGATTCATGAGGATGAGCTCTCACAAGTTCACAACCGGTAAATGAGCTAATGATGATACATCTTCTCCTCCCTGCTGCACTCCGAATTTTTATTACAAGGCCACTGTCATTTGTTTTCATCCCTTGCAAATCCTCCCTCCATCCTTCCCTATCCTAACCATTTCCCCTAAAAACACCTACTGCAGCGACCTCCGTTAGCCTGAGAAATTGAGGCTCTAATCGGCAGGGCTGGTATCTGTGAGATTTGGCAAGTGTTACAGACCCTTTCTGTCCACGACAGCCCCTAAAACGCAATACTTATGTCTTTAAGCAGTGCATAGCCAGATGTTTACTCATATGTGAACTTCTCCCTCAACAACAGGCTCCCTCTTTAGAAGTAAATTTAAGGAGGCAATTTGAGGGTGACTGTTTGCAAAGGGCGAAGTTCCTTATTAGTTTAACCCACTAGCTTCCAGGCTAACAGAATTCTTATTAAGTTAAAATCAAGCGCTGCACTGGCTCAGGAGCAGCATGCTGAGCATTTTCCTTATGACAGATTTCAGTAAGGATCTTGCTGTTACCTGATTCTCCCTGTAAAGTGCGTTCTGCCATGATTAAGGCCTGATACATGAATGGCCCTTCCACATGCCCCTGGAAGGCAAACCCATAACTAAGTCCTGTTTTAGTGTGAAATTCACTTATGTGCATGGCTCCTGTTTTCCAAGCGATGCCCAGGCCATCCAGATTAGAATGCTTACCTCAGTAGAAAATGATTTCCCGAAATTTGGAAGGTGACTTAGGCAGGTCTTACTCTTATCTAATGAAATGGATTTCAACTGTGTGACAAATGTGTGTCCTTATTGTGCATTTATTACTTAATGTCAAAAAATGAATTATTACTTTGGCACATCAGTGCAATAGAAGTCCATAAGAGATTCTGGCAGCCTAAGCGGAGAGAACAGGTTTTTGGACTGGCATGTCTATAAAGGAGTTATGTTTTGACTTTGTGCAAGATTTGTTAAAATATATTTTTATTCTGTTTTGGTAGTGGTACACGACTAATACATTGGATAAGTGCATGTGTGGGTGTATAGATGCCTGCTGAATAGCATATTTATTTTATAGAAATCATTCCGTTCCTGACTTTTTCTAGTGTTTGATAAAGTTGTAGAAATGAGTGATTGAAATTATCTTGACATTGCTGGTTAGATTATTCACTTCTGGATCCATCGCGTTGTTTCCTTGGGCATAATGCACAGCGTTATATCAGCCCTCATTTCAGAGGGCTCAAATGTGGGGACTTCTTCCGTTTACTCTGCAGGTTTTTTACCAAAACAGGGACGTCAGGTCAGGATCAAGGCGTACATCCACGTGGCCAGCACCGTTTTGTGTAGCACTGGCAGCGTCGTAGAGCTCTCGACAACTTGCTTTTTCTGTTATTCTCACTTGCCGTTTTAGGTAATTGCGTCTCCTAGGAAAGTAATTTCTTTCCTCTCTGGTCCCTGAGGTCCCCGTGCGTGCTCCGAAGCGTGCAGAGCTGCAGCCCGTTCTCGCGAGCGGTCCGACCGGGGCGACCTCGCGGCCGGCTGCCTGTCCCTCTCGCTCGCGGTGCGTGCTGGACCCGCGAACGAGCCCTCCCTCGCGCAGCCCCGTCGCCGCGTCCCTAGGACCTTTGTCTGGCACGGTGACAAATAAACTGTTCCGCGCGTCTCTAGTTCAGAGGGCTGAAGCTGAATGCCTGCGTGTCCCTGGGCTCTCCCTAAGGCCACGCTTTTAGCTGCAGTTCATGCAGTTTTTTTATAATTATGTTTTTAGTGCATTGGAAGTCTTTCTTTTTCTTCATATTGCCTTCATACCTAATTAGTCTTTCCCTAAATAAATACCATGGTGCCTCCCAAATTACATGCGCTGTGAGAACAACGTTTTCCATCTCCCTAATAGACTCCATTTCTTGCTGCATGGGAATGATGGATTTCTTTCATGCTTATACTTAGTGGGAACATTTTTCATAGCTGTTTAGCTTAGGGCGTGTTTATGTTTTGAATCAACTCATGTATTTGTGGACGGTTCTCTTTTTTAAGGGCTACTGCTGTCTTGTTCCTTGAGAAGGGACCAGTTGGGATTTCTTAATGTTGCTCCAGGTGGATTCCTCTTGAGGGTACCGCAGTTTCTCTTTGAGCTACCTGTTTCTCATATTCCAGCAGTTTGATACAATTTGGAAGCTTCTTGGTACTCTGCAGTTGATTGCCACTTCTTAAACTAGAGCAATGAAGTATTTCAGCTTTTAATGCCCTGTATATGGTTTATGCCTGTGTGTTTAACTATCTATCTGTGTTGTTCTGTGGGTTGAGCTGGAAGGAATTGCTTAGCATGAAGTAAAGGTAATCAAATGATGAAGCTGTAGTCACACTCTGAACTCCTAATTTAATGAAAAAATCACCCGAACGATAAAGTGTGTAATTATGCTGAATTTTGTGACGCTTGGGTCACAAATGGATTCTTCCTTGTGTACTGATGACATCAATTAATACCCGTTGCAGCTTTCCATTAAGCCACAGATTTGCAGTGCTTTTATATTAAGTGGACATTAATTCTTGCTAAATTGCGAAGGGAGTCGTTCTATATTACTTATTACTTCCACACAAATACTGGGAGAGATCCATCTTTGTCCCAGTGCTAGAACAGTTTGTATCACAGAAAGTTCCATTACTGGGAATTTATCTTCTCGGGGAATAAGTCTTTCCAGCTTAAAGAAAAATGACTTTCAACTAATTTAATTTTCCATTTATATGGAAATACATATTTATATGGAAGATACATATTTATAATGTTAATTCCTGAATTGGTGAAAGAAGACAGCTAGGCAGCTGTGGAGACTGTAGCTCTCTGCTTATACCCAAAGCGAGTTTGACAGAGCAGCAGCGGTGCAGAGTTTCCCGCGCCGCTCGGAGCGCTGCAGAGCTAAACCGCAGGAACAAATAGAGCAACGGTGCCCAGTCTTCGTGCTAGTTCAAATCTATCTTTTCATCTGAAAAGGTGTGGTAGGTGGCTAGTGCGAATGCTGAAACTGGATTGCGTTCACAGACAAATACCGTCCAGGCCGTTTCTTGACAACTTCGTATTACAGTTGAAAGGAATCTTTGTAGCACGCGAGATGAAGGTAACAGTTGTATCACTGAATCAGAGCACAAAATCCAGCTGAGACTGGGAAAAGAGGAAGGAACTGTTTTCCTGGTGTTTCCTCACAGCTAGGCAAACATTTTTCCCCTTAAAATATCTTTACACTTTAAAGAAATTTCGTGCCGTATATACAGTATGCAATATCAAAGAATATGATAATATAATTTGTATATATAATTATATGTATCTTGCATAATAATACTTTTCTTCCTAGTGAGATTTATAAAGAACCAGGAATAGTCCTCTTTTCTTCCTCCAGTGTCTTGTTTTGAACTTCTGTGTTATTATTCTTTGATACCTCATTAATTCTGACTAAATTTGGCTGGCTGAATGATGAATGTGGTTCTTATTTCTGCAGAAATGCTAATAAAGGATGGCATGCTGTATTTGGGATTTTTATTAAATTAAATTAATAACAAAGTGAGTTAATCAGGTAACATGCACCTTGAACTTTTACTTTAAAGAGAGATAATTTCTCGTCTCTTGCATTTTTGTATTAGGTGGAAAATTTCAAAGAACGTTGTGGCAGCTACATTTGAATATCTTTGTAGAGTCTAGTTAAATATTCTGTTTATAAGCGCTGCTGCTTAGTGATCTAATGAGCTCAATACCAGTCTCTTGCCACATTATATCTCTGTAATTCTTTACAGCCAGGAAATGCATCTGGATTCATTCAGCACGTAGAGGTGTTGTCAGTTGGTGTTATTTAATATGATAGGAGATAAAATAATTAAAAAAAATGACTTAAGGGCTGCCAAATTATCATTTTTAAGCTCCAGTCCTTGTGTCTTGTACCCTGAAGAAACCCTTCATTTTGGGGCATTCAGTAGAAAATCAGATCAGTGCTGTAGGATAATGACTGTATTTCACAGTTATGTGCTAACATATATGGCAGAGTAGTGCATATGCAGAAGTACTCACTTTTCGCCTTACTGGAGTAACTGAATGTGGATTTTACTGGACTGTTTCCAGCTTCAGCCAATTTTCTATATGAACTATAAGGACAAAAGGAACTCCTTAAAATAGGTATTCACAACATGATATTATGGACATAATTCATAAAGCCACAGGAATGATTTCAAGAAGAAAAAGTAAGGCTGTATAAAATTACATTATAAATCTCAAGCCAGGGAAGCAAGGAGGAAGATGTCAAAAGCATAAAGAAATTATCCTGGTCTTCAGGGACAGAAATGCTAATCCAACACTGGGTGTCTTTGAAAACATCTCCCTTTAGTATTCATATATATACTCTTAGCTGTGCCTGGAATATTGCACACTAACAGTGCATTAAAGGAATATGATTAAGACTGCAAGGTCAAAAAACTCAAAAGTTAGGGAAATGTCTGTGTCAAACATCCTTTAATTATGCGATTCTTAGTAGTAGTAGTAGTAGTAGTAGTATTTTTGCATGATCTTGTTCATTCAAAGCACAGTTTCATCAGGACTATTAAGTACTTTGCTTTACCTTTATCGTTCCTTTGTTGTGGCCCAATTCCCTACTTAGCTCTCATTCCTGAGAATCTTCTCTGTCAAGAAAATTTCTAGTGTACTTGCTGGGGTTCCGGTTTACTACAGTACCTCACTGTGTGACAAACTCTCTTCGATCACAACCCTAAGAAATTAAGGTTAGGATTCAGTCCAAGATTCAGACTTGTAAGTGTAGACACATGGGCTTGGTGTCTGGGGTTTCTAGTAGGAACCTACATTTGGCCAGCTGAACCCACTTGAGCTGCCTACAGGAGGGTTAATGGGATCGTTTAGTATGTTCCAGCATATCCTACCTGGTCTCCTGCTCTAACTGCAGAAAAATATCGGTCTGTGGAAAATGTATGTCATATATGGCAGTCCTCTGAGGATGTCTCAGATATACTGGGGAACCTTAAATGGCCCTAGATGTCAATGTTCAGGCAACTGATTTAAGTACTAGATGTACACTAAATATAATGGGAGCACAGGTGTTTAGCTCGCAGGTAGATACCTATGCTTAGGCATCTGAATCTGGAGTTGGATTCCATCCTTAATGTTAATGTTGTTACAACCTTAAAGATGAGGAATAAAGACCCAGAAGGATGAACACAGAAAATACATAGCAATTTTAAGTTCCAGTTTTCCAGAAAATGTAGCAATCTGTATTTCAGAGCACATTATGGAGCCACAGAAACATTTAGGTTGGAAGGTTCTCTAGCCCAATCTCTTGCTCCTAGATGGTGTAACTTCAGACTTAGGTCTGGTTGCTGCAGGCCTTGTCTGTTAGGTTTTGAAAATTTCCGTTCCTCCGGGCAGCCTGTTCCAGCGCTTAACTACTCTCATGGCAATGATTTTTCTACTTATGTCTAATAGGAATTTCCTTTACGGCAATTTGTGACCATTGCCTCTTCTTTCACTGTACTCTATCTTTTCTACAGTCCCTCTTTAGATGGTGGAGAACTACGATCAGATTCCCCATTGCCGCTCTTTAGCTTTTCTGTTCCAAGCTAAACAAACTCAGTTCTCTTCGGTTCTCCTCCTACATCACATACTTTGGCCCCCTAGTCATCTTCTTGCACCTCCACTGGACGCATGCTGGTTTGTCAATATCTCCTTATACTGAGGAGCTTAAAACTAGACCCAGTATTCCAGATGTGGCTTCATTTCCCTTGACCTGTTGGGTACCCTCTTGCTTATGTAGCCCACTGTGTGATTAGCTGTCATCACTGCAAGGGCACAGTGTAGGCTCACATTCAGTTTGATGTCCACCGGGATCACCATGTCTTTTTCTGCATAGCTGCTCCCACCAGTCTCCAGGCCATACTGATTGATGGTGAATCCCAGGTGCAGGACTTCATGTTTGCCTGTGTTGAACTTTAGGAGGGTTGTGTCAGCAATTCTTCCATCTCATTATGGTGTCTCTGAACCTCTGTCCTCCAGAATATCCACTGCTCCTTAATTTGTTGTCATTTATGAACTTGCTGAGGGTGTGTTTTATACCACAACTAATATTGTTGTTGCACAGTATTGGTCCCCAAACTGATCTCTTAGGAACAAGGGTCGTGGTGAGCCCCTGATTGTTTTGTAACTTTCTTCTAGTTCAAAGAAAGTTCTGTCCACCTCCTCTTTTATTATGGGACACTCTGTGTCTGTAAGCTCTTAGCTGACTGTAGACTCATCCATAGCAGAACCCCAGGCATTACAGCAGCTCCTTCACGCGTGGTGCTACCCCCCTCCTCCCATATTCTCCACCTCTCTTTCCTGTAGATCCTCTGCAACACTCCAGTTGTATAAGCTATGCCACCATGTCTCTGTAATTCCAGTAACATCAAAGCTCTGTCACTGCTCATGGACTTCCAGTTCTGCCTGTTTGTTTCTCTGGCTAGGTACGTTACTGCCATGGTATTTTGGATGGGTCCTCTTTTACCTGCTCTCTCGTGAGGAACGTGAGAGCAACTGCTGTGTCCTTTCTTGGTCGTCCTTGCCCCTTATCCGCTGTTCCTCTGCTTATCTGCAGGCTTTGGTTTCCATTCCCCAAATAACTTTGTTTAAAGCACTTCTCTCTAAGTTAGCAAGCGTGGTGGCAAAAGCGTTGTTTCTCATCTTTGTTAGATGGTTCATGGCTCTCCCCAGCAGTTCTTCCTTGAAGAGAGTCCCACTGGCGTACAAGTCAAGGCCCTGCTGTGATACCTTTCACAAGGGACCTTTCCCCTTGCTCAGTAGGATCGCCACCCAGGCCCCCATCTCCTTCACCCTAGCCTCCAGCAACCCCTAATCACCTTGATCCTACTCAGGGTATCCTCTCGGGCCTGTTGCTCCCTGCATCCCAAGATGAGAATGGCTGCATTTTCCCTCGGCTCAGCTGGTGCAGTGGATCATGTCCTGTGGCACGTCACCCCCATTGCTGTGCTAATTCCAGCAGTCTTGGATAGTCTCAAACAGCCAGGCCAGCCGCTGCTTTAAATACCTTGATCTGTCTGCGTGTCCTTTTGACAGCTCCCTAAGTGCTCCTGGTTAAGCGGGAAGCCTGACATGAGCCTGCTCTGCCTCCTCACAACAGTTTCTGCTTGGCTGGCAACCTCTCATGCTGTCCTTTGATTCCTGAGCGCATTTTACTTGCTCATGAGCAGCAGAGTGCTCCTTGCTCCTTCCTTTTGCAGTGGGCTCCAGAGCGGGAAGCACAAGTCTGAAATGAGCTGACACATCATCCAGCGAGTTTGGCTGCCTGTGCAGCCGCCCAGCACTTCTGACCCCCTTGCCTAGCACAAACCATGGGAAACCTATGGCCTCTCATAGAAAAGGATTTTTAAATATGAAAAATATTTTTCGCTGATATGATTCTTGGAGATGGTCCTAATAATTTAGGCTGAAATATATGAAAAGGTTCAGCTGTGGGCAGTTATGTAGTATAGAAGGTTTCATGAAAAATGGTTAGTAATAGGGCAAACTTTCAAACAAATGCAGAGACACTTTTCAAATGAATTTCTAGCAATTTTAGTGTCAGTGCTGCAGCTCAACTGTTTTAGCCTGGGTAATAAAATATGTGTTTATAAAATTACATGCATATATTTAGTTTATGATATAAGGGGAGTGCCAGGTGTGAGGGCTTTTGGTTTCTCAAATTGGATGTTTCTCTTAGTTATGTATAGAAATAAACTACATTTAATGATTGCTGCTTAGCAAAAGTGAAAGCAAACGTGGTTGTAAAGATAATGTTTAGCTGAAAAGGTGACTTGTGATGCCTGTAATGAGAGTTTTCATTGTTAATCAGCATATGTTAATCATCAGCTGAATTTTATTTTTTTATTACAAGTTGTTTTGAAATAATTGTCGTGCTTACTAGAACGTTTCTTTGTAGTGAAATGAGGAGAAGTACAAGCACACTTTGTTTTGTCCACTCGTAAGCTTTGGATACCTGATATTAAGAGGTCTTTGTTGAGTGTAGACTTGGACTCAGTTAGCCCCGCTGGGGAGGAAATAACCCCAAACTCTGCCTGGCTATGGGAGAAGCATATCACAGAGAGGCTTATTTGCAGCCTTCGCTGGAATTTTTAGTTGCTGTACTTTATGCTGTTCTGTTTTGCCAGTCAGATGGGGTAGTATGCGTTTGACGTAGCTTCAGCTATCTAGCAGTGACGGGTCTAGCCTCGTCGCATAGGCTTCCTCTGCGACGGGGAGAGTCTGCCCGAGGACAATGTGGCCCCTTCTGAAGCACTCCAGATGACTTGCCCTCCGGAGGTGACTGTCTCTCTCCACTGGCTGTAAAGGAAGTCTATCAAACCTAAACTGAGGCAGGGAAGGGTAGCTGAAGTGAAGTCTTACCCTTAAATCATATTGAAACTGGCTTCCAGGACTTTGGGAAATGTCACTGATTTTGGTGCTTAGCATTTGCCTCTCTTGTTAGGAAACTGAGCCAGTTAGTTTCATGCTTTTAGGCCCTGTGGTCTGCAGTCTTGTTTAATATTTTTCTTTCTCTGTCCAAGGGGCCTGGGCCAAGTGAGCAGCAGTGTGTCGGTTGACGGGAGCCCAGACGGGCTCTGGGGTGGAAGCCTGACAGGCAATGTGTCCAAAGGAGCTGATTTGTTGGCCAAAAGGTGGGAATAACGGCAACATCATCCAGAAATGTCTTAACCTTCTGGACACGTGCAGTCCAAGTAGTGAAATTTGGGGATGAGGCACATTTGTCAAAGTCAGCCCAGAGCTCTCAAGCTAGTGGGCATATATATTTTACACTGATATTATAGAAAAGATAATTTTAATATAGAGGAGTTTGATTATATGGCCCAGATAATTTTAGTCGGTTTTGTGGTACTTGGATTCCATACAGAATCATATCTGAATTTTGTAATCAACAGCTGGAAGGAGAAGTTTTTATTCCAGTAGATTTGAAGATAAGGGCTTGCATGTTTTCTACAGCAGATTTCAGGTTAAGATCCTAATTTAAATGCAGCTGAAGTTGAAGTATGTTATTTCTTTTTAATTTGAATGGAAGCTGAATTTAAAAGTGAAGCTTGTAGAGTGACTCAGATACTTTCTGTAAATTGTTTGTATAAATTACATGAGAATAAATAGCAGAGAGCTTTAACTCTTCCTTTCTAATTTTCCTTGGATTTGAGCTTATTTGTTCAGGAGTTAGAAAGTATCATTTGTGGCATTATCACTCTTTATTTTCAGTATTTTTCTGCCTATCAGGTTCCTAGGTGCCCATATTTCTTTGGGCAGTTTGACAGTCAGGATGGGCACAGAAACAGAGAATCATTTATCCTGGAGTTTTCGCTTTTTTTCTGTCTCTACCCTACATCTTTTACAACTTGGGTGGCTTTATCCATCTGATATTTATAACAGTTTCGGTAATCGTAGGTTTCTTTTCTTTGTATGTTCCCTCAAAAAAACCGCCAAACCCAACAATCCATCCTAAATTAAAAAAAAGAAAAAATCCAAGTACCCCAACTCTTTGCTTAAGAAGTTTATGGAGAGTGCCTCTGGTTTATGGAGGAAGATTGCTCTTCATGTGCTGTTTAGTTGTCTTGTACTGTGTAATTACTTCTGGCAGCATTATCCAAAGAGAATTTTGAAGAAACGTATAAGGGCTTATGGCATTGTCTTTGGAAACAGACTTTTTCATTTATAAGAGTATTGACCCCGGTTAATAATATTGCCATCTGACGTCAGCTTGATAACTTGCAGGAAGTGATTTGGAGATATCCTATATGTTCAAGTTTTTTTTTTTTTTAAGGCTGTCGAGATTTATCATTATTAAAGTTAATAGTTTTGAAAGGAACATTGGATCTTGTGCTTCAGAATTTCATCTAGCAGTTTCTGAACTATTTTCTGTTGTGGCCGTATGTTACCTGAATGCTGACGTAACTACCAGAAGACGTTGAATTCTGGGTGGTTTATAAACGTATTTGTAACTGCCATAACCCTACTTGTGGTTTGTAGACATGGGGTTAGACCAGTCTGTAACTGCTGATGTCCAGATGCAGTTTTCTAAAGGAGGAGATATTATTACATATATTCCTGTAGGGGGAACTGCTTATATAACTCTCTGAAGAACTGTCATCAGAGAACAGCAGAACAGAAATATGTTGGGTCTAATCCAGTATAGACGAAAATACGTTGATTTTTCAATTTGTATTTTGTATTGACTTTCTGTTTCTGTTGTTGAAGTTTTAAGTGTATAAAATTGTATGGGGAATGAAAAACGATAATTCTTGCACTGGAAATTAAAATGCAGAAGGTGTGCCCCCACATTTCATATGCAGAAAGTGTTGCCTTTATTGGTAGGTCTCAATGAAAAAAAAAAAAAAGGATTTGGTGACAATGAAGCAAAATGGGCTGTTCCCCGGTAAAAGGAGCTCCTCTCTTAGTGTCAGTGTGGTCAATACACCAGATTGCACTGATGCTATCTGTACATAAAAGTTGCAGATTTGACTTCTAAAAATTCACTTGAACTAGTGAATTCTTGGCCATGTGAACAGAGAAATCACAGAAGAAATTTCACAAAAAATGAATACAGTCCAATGGTTTCAGCGTAGATTGTCCATTAAATTTCATTCTGTTTCTAATAGAGACAAGCACTGTCCATTAAGGTAAACAATTTCACAGTCCATTTGATGTGGTGCAGTGAAATAATGTGTTCAGAGATTGCTCAGGTATAGCCTGCTAGACAAGCGAAGGGGTTATTTTTTATTATTTTTTTAAACCTCTGCTGAAGTTGAAAGCCAAGCATCTAACAGGAATATTGATCAGATATGTTTAATTTTACCTTAAATGTTTAGTCAGTTGAGAGGTGCCATGGAAGTGGATTATTGGTAGGAACTGGTTTCATCAGGGGTATCTTTAATATTTTGAAGGCTCTTCCTTCTTGAAATGAACCAAAAGGCCAAAAAGTGACATTTTCACAAACTGAGAATCCAGCACATGCGGGACTAGGTTAAGTCAACTATTTCAGTTCAAAGTTTTTAATCTTTATGTTGTAGATAACCTTACACTTTTAAGCTGAACTCTTGCACTGAACAAAGAAACTGAATTTTTCCTTCTGAAACTTTCAAAATAGGAAATTCTTAGTACTTGGAATTTTTTTTTAACTTCACAATTCTAAGTTCGTTGAATTAGTTGCACTCTTAGTTAGGGGAAAAAAAAAGAGTGCATGTCCTAGTTTCTGCACTTCATGACACCTCCTACCAGGGAATGTTGTGTGTTATCCTGAGAGCAAGTAGCTGCAGTGCTGTGAGAAGTCTTCAAATGTTTCACACCGTAATCTCTTTGGCTAGCAGCAGCAATATTTGTACTGTTTTAATATCATAAAGTTATGTTTTGCAGGCACACCTAAGGGATCTGTTTCTTCAGGATTTATAATGGGAACTAAAACAATAGCCTTGCAGTAGGCCTCTTAAACAGTTAAAATAAGATGAACTCCATTCCTCCTGTTCTGGTACAAGTGTAAAATCCCTGCTCCTCTTATATGCCTTTTAATCTCAGCGTTAGTCAACGAGAAGGCTGAAGGTATTTATGGTTGTTAATACAGAGAGATGATTTTTCTTTTCTTTCTCTTTCAAATTGGGTGTGAAGCACTTACTTGGCCTCATTTGGACTCCGTCTTGGATTTATTTTTGGCCATAACCAAAAATAAACTGTCTTATCCCTTGCCCTTCTTCTCCTCCCATATCTTCCAGAGAGCCTTTGTCTCGGTCCTTACTTCAGGGGACTTCTAGTTTTTGCTGTTTCAGTGAGACAGATGAATGCAAGGACTCCACTTCTCCTTCTAGGACTTAGTGCCATCTGTCCTTCTTATGGGGGGGGGGGGAGGGACACTATACTCTTTGTCCTATCTCTGTTACCTGCTGGTTTCGCAGCGCACAGGGTCCCCGGGGAAGCCTGCCTGGTGGGAAGGAGCCATGCTGCTCCTGGGCACCGAGAGCCTGGATCTCCTCCGAGCCATGCTGGCAGCCCCCGGGCGCTGTTCCAGCCTGCTGCGCCAGCGCGGACCAATTTGTGGCCTGGCAAGAGAGATTTACTCCTCTGACCTTTTAGGCACGGGAAAGGTGATGTAAAACAAGAGTGGCTGGAGGTGTTCCAGTGAGCTGAGGACTCAGCTGGAACGATTTGGAGGTTTGCCATCGGAGAAACGAAGAAAAGGGAACCAATGCAGGAAAGACAAAAAAAGCAAATACAAACAAAGGAAACCGGCGGCTTGTGTTGCTTGTGATGGGATTTGGTCTTGGCTTTAAGACCATCAGTGTCTTTTCTTAACTCTTAAGGTTTCTTTTTTTTTTTTATGGTACATTTTTCTAAATTAGCATTTAATCACAACCAGGAGAAAGGAAATAATTCTATGGTATGTTGTACTACTGAAGGCTGTAATGGAGCCATCTCTGGGGGAAAAAAAGTGCTGTATTTTACTTTCCAGTGTATTTTCTACTGTTTAGTCTGTTCTAGTTTGAAAAGACTTGTTTGTTGTGGATATTACAGCACTTTTCTTGAGAGACATATTCAGATAACAGGCCCAGGCCAAATGCAGAATGAAGTAATCTTTCTCAAAGGACTCAGAAAAAACAAAAGTCATCTTCGGTTTCAGAGCTGCTTGAATTACTATACCTGGAGGCAGCTGATTTTACTCTGAACATTTGGCACTGACATGGGCAACATGACCTTGCTTCCTCCTAGGATGTGAAACCTATATTTTTGCCCAGGAATTCTTTTGCATTTGTAGAATTTCGGTTTACCTTGCTTAACACTGAGAACTGCATTTTAAGGGGTCAAAGAAAATCTGGCGTTCTGGAGTACATGTTCTTCACCAGAGGAAAAATGCATGGAGCAGGATATTTCTTAAGTTTGTTCTTTGCGCATTGTTTGTGTTGCTTTTAAAGTACCAATCCAGCAGTTGTGAGCTGGGCATATTCTCTACACTGCTCAGATTAGACCCATATAGGTTTGCAGCCCTGCCAAAACCACGCATGTGCAGTGCAGTATTATAGGGCATATTAGAGAAGAGGAAGCTGCATGCAGAGGAAGCTGGACTGGCTTGGTCACTTGAGATCCCACAGTCCCTCAGAGCAAGCTTGGAGAATTTATTTGCAGGATGCCTCTCTATACAGCTGAAAGGTCTGCTTTTTTGTGAGTGACTTCAAGCACCCCTAAAGAATAGCCTAGCAGCAATGGAACTAGGATTTAGCACCCTCTCTCCTTTTTTGGATGACTAGAAGAGATGCATGGATAAAGAGAGGGAGCAGAAGCCTTCACTAATTTCATATAAAAGTGGGACTTTCTTCAGGAATCCAGCAAAAGGCAGCTCTCTGGAGGACCTCTGTAGAAAGTCTGCCTTCTCCTCAGGGACTTACCTGGGATTTGCCATGACGAGATGCTGAGAACCAATATCCTGTAGAGACTGTGGGGTGGGATTCGTCTCACCTGATTTCAGCTGTCTGGAAATTAAATGCATAATCTAGGCTAGTTGTCTAGGCTCTTGACATAATTAGTAGGGAGTGGCCTCACCAGAAAACAGTGCAATCACTCCTAAGTTAGGTGTCTAAGATGTTTGGTTGGGTGATCTTGAGATACAGTCTTGGGGCAAGAAGTGTCTTTCTGTCTCCCTGATTCGTTCATCTAAATAGCCTGACTGGAAGGCAAAGAGGTCACTTCTAGTTCATCTTCCTTCAAGCTTGGGAAGTTAGGTGAATTTTATGCTTATCAAATAAAGAGAATCAATACTGGAAGGAAATTATTTCCGTGAATGCAAACATGTTAATAGTTCAATTGAAACGTTATTCTTTTTAAAATGAACCCAGAAAGAGTACTTGAAAGAATGTAGCAATATGTGTCCTTTCAAGTTAAGATCAGAATCTGTGTCCCCACTCACTCCTTACAGGCGCTTTTTTCCAGCTGACTTGCTAACGTTTTCCTGTGCTGTTTGTTTCTGCAATGAAATCTAGTCGTTATGTAGTGACTTAAAACAAAGTGATGTACTTACTTTTATACACAAGCTTATTGATTTAATAAATAGATATTATTAAGCATATAAAGGTTGACAGAAAGTTAGATAAAGAAACCAACTGATTAATCATGCAGACTGCATATTCATCCCTGAGCTATATTTGGTTGCTGCTTAGCAAATAGAGGGTGAGTAGGTCTGGGCTTGATTACATTCAATGAACTCTCCGTTTTGGCAGGGGAGTGAAAACAGGTTTGTATTTACATGTAGGGACAAAAGCAGCATCTTTTGACATGCGAGTTGTATTGCTTTACTACCTACATGCATGTGCTGAGGAATTTACACTCAGCATGTAATTTGCATCACTATTTAAGCTGCTGCAGGATTTGGCCCCAGCAGATTAACATGCATTTACAAATCCAGCTGGCTGTTTGGAAGCTCCCGAAGGAGTACTTGATTGCCAATTACACTGTTTCTCCGTTCTATCAAATTGCCAAGAAACAGTAACTCAATTGATTTAAAATTATTTCTATCGCACACAGTCTTTAAGCCTGGCAAGTGGGTTATTATGCTCAGTTGTATCGTGGTGTTTTACCCCTTTCAATTGTGTTTTTAGGACTGCTCATCATGTGCCCAGTTGGACTCTATTTAATAACTTGCTTGTGCTACATTAGCTGTGTTTCCTATCAGATAATTCTACCTCCCGATCGGAAAACAACGTGTCGTAGTAAAAGCAAACACAACTTGCTTATAGGTTTGGAGAGGTAAATTTCAGAACATGCTATTTGTTATTTTGTTAAAAAGAAAAAAAAGAAGACAAATATTCGTAGTCATAAAAGAGCCAAGTTGTCTACCATTCAGCGATCAAATTATGTCTGCACACAGTTATGTTAAAAGACTCTAGGTGATGAAACCAAGTGCTCTGAATTAAGTAGTGGAGGAATGAAGGTTGCCTCTGGTATCCTCACCTCTGCTGTACCTTCTGCAGAGGTTTGAGTTTAAAGGATCATGTAATCATTTTTACTGTGAGCTGTTTGCCTTACTCAGTCCCATCAGTGAGTGGTGCTTGGCTTTTGAATGGCTATTCAACTTTTTTCTTGTATTCGAAGTATTACCCTTATTTAATCAAAGAGTTGAGTTTGAATAGAGAACGATGAACCTCCCAGTAGGCTTCTTTCTGTAGATAATTTTGGGTGTCTGACTTTTCTGATCATGTAGTGCTAGAAAGCACATGGTATGCCTTAGATGCAGCTGTCTCCAGCTGTGACTGATGAAGGCCCACTGCTTCTGGAGATGCCAGGAGTAGCCAGGATGTGAGGTACGCCCAAGTAGAAGCTGCCCACGAATGCCTTGCTTCAGATAACATGTCTATGGCAGAAGAAGGATTCCGATGCAGTTGCCCATGGATCCTTCAGTAGAGCTTCTGTTCTTCTAACCCCACTTCTTACCCCCTGCCTACCTTTCAGGTTGTGCAGCAAGAATCTTTCTGGATGGCAGACCCTTGCAGCTAGGCTGTCCTGGCATAGTCTGAGAGCAGCTTCATCATCAGCAAAGGAGAAAGGGATCACGGCGGGCGGGGAAGAGCTCAGGAGCCAAAATAAGTTGGAAGCTAACTTTTGATTTCCAGCACTTGACTTTGCAGTAGAAATTCTGTTACTTCATCGTAGTTTTCAGCGTGTGATTTCTTAGGTTTAGAAAGAAAACCGTAAAGAAATAGCATTGTGTGGCTATAATACATGGATGCTAATATGGCAAATTCTTTTAATAATGGTTGTCCTGTGTGGGCCATCATTAGGCGTGTTTGCAACTCGCTCTTTTCCACTGGAACCTCACAGTTCTTTGCCTTGAAAGGCTGAGGTTCAGTAGTTTTCTCATTATAGGCTCTGGGTGAGAGCTTATTATGCACAGATTGTTTTGCCTGTCCCAGTATAACCCTTTTTTGCCCCTTGTGTTCTAGCCCTACGTGTCCTCTCTTTTGGCTCAAGCGTCCAGGCTAGCGCTCTTTTTTTCATCCTTCTTAGGCTTGCATTTCATTTAGGCTTTCTGCTTGGCAGGGAATGCCTTGCCTATCTTGTCGGACTCTACAGTCTCCTTTTCTCTGCCAGTCTCAGCTCTTCACAAGCCTTTCCTTTCCCTTCACCCCATCCGACCTGGTATGCCCTTTCATTCCTTGGCTTGCAGTCACAGGCCTCTTTTTCTCCGTTGTCCAGAAAGGCGCGTTCTTGTTTTGGTGGCTCCAGGTCCCAGCTTCCTCCCGTGCTTACGGCTTCAGATCTGCTCTTCCTGCTTCTGTCGTTCTAATTCCCATTCTTTCCTCCTCAGCGCCCTCATCGTCACCTATTCTCCCCATTCCCCTCTTTTTCCTTCTTCAAACTCACATGATTTAATTTTTTTTTCAAATGCGTGGATGTTTTTGGAAACATTTTTTTCTTACTGTCTCGGGAGACTATTGGGAGCATCGATGTGCACTCTATCTGCTCTCAGTTCTAGGACTAACGGGTTGCAAAGACGGGTACAGCCAAAACCAGCAACTGTGTGAAAAGTCCTTTTTGATACAGAGTGGATCAGACCTGGCGTGCATGAATTCCTTACAAATAGGCTCTGAGCTTTTAGGATAATGTAGGTGTTTATGAATGACAGTTTTTTTGAGGGCTTGTAATTTGGAAGAGAAAATGGACAGCATTTTAACAGAGAAAAAAGCAAACACATCTCTAACATGAAAGCTGCTGGCTTGCGAGTTTGAAGTCTGTCTTCCCAAACACAAGGACAGTGGAAATATTCGGACAGAATGGACTTCTTAGCAGTCATAATGAAGCAGGTATACTATCTGCACTAAAAAATTTCCGAAATAGTCACTATGATGCAGACAATCTGGCCTGGAAAATCTCAGTCTAAGTAGTTAAAGTTTGGACAAGTAGTTAGCAAGCTATCAAAAACTCTATTTGTGTAAGGCATCGTTGGGCAACCCTAACAACAGGTGGTGGCACCAACCGCCCCTCTCCCAAGTGTGGGTTTGTGCATGTGCCAACATAGCACAACCTGTTATTTTGCGTAAAGCATTTAATGCAGATGGCAATCAAAAAAGGCTTTTCTTGTGTAGAAGGCATACATGCTAAGGGTAAAGAATCTTTTGGGGCTTGGGCTTTTATTCTGCTGGAACATAGTAACCTTTAGTAGTTAACGTTCATTCAAGGAGTACCTAGAAAAGCAAGACAGAGATGTCAGCACTCCTGCCTACTTAAGCCACTCTGTGATTTAGACAGACCGCAGTCTCCTATTCGTCTTTGCTCCTAGTTATGGAGTGTTGCTTGAGCTTGTTAAACAGCTGCCTGTTTGCAGTGAAGAAGAGGAGGATTTCAGTGATGGGCAGAGTCCTTTATACAGGCAGTTTGTAAAGCCTTTGGCAAGAGTATTATATAAACAAGATACTATTAGGCAGTTGACCAGCTAAGCTGAGCTTTAGCCAATAACCCTGTTTCGTAAGCATATTATCACAAGTAATAGGCTAGTCTAGACACTTTTTGTGATTTTTAACTTTGATATGCAGTTACTCTGAAATAACAGGCTTTGAAAAGAAAATTGTCTGAAATGGCTAGTTCTTTACTGCAAGCATTAAGGACCTTCAAGGAGAGAAAACAGTAAGTGCTAAAGGGCTCTTCAGTCTCGTGGAGAAAGGCATAGCACAAACCAGTGTCTGAAAGCTGATGGCATAAAAACTCACAGAGAAAATGAGACACACATTTTTTACAGTGAGAGTTACAATCCCTTGGAACAAATTATCATTGAAAGTGCTGGCTTTCTATCTCGCTTTTCAAATTAAGGCTGGTTGTCTTTCTGGCTCTTGTTTCAGCCCAACAAAAATTATGCTTTAATCAAACGTGAAATACTGGGCTCTGTACAGGAGTGGCTGTATATTAGCCTGTGATATACAGATCACTTTAGATGATTTGATGGAGCTTTCTAAACTTAAATACTGTGAATCTAAGAGCAAATGCTTGTCTGTCTGCTTCCCAAGTTATCTATCACATCCCCTCCCTCACTTTCTAGCTTGCTTGCGTGTGTATTTCGGTGCAGCAGTCCTCTTATATTTTGTTTTTTGGGGGTTTTGGCATGTTGACGCATCTAGGTGAACTGGAGCCTATCACCAGGGATAGCTGGCATAGTAAGTCTTGTGGATCCAGGCAGCAGGGCAGCAGTGTCCTAAAGAAGTTAAGTGACCACTCCTCGTAATGCATGTGCTTAGGCATCCCTTGGTGCCCTGGTCTTGCAGTCTGTTTAAAATCTCCTGCATGTATCTACCTCTGGCCAGAATGGGCTTTTGTAGCTTCTTGATTAATTGGCTGTGCAGCGTGGAAACGAACCTGAGCTAGTGCCAAGGAAACCCGTATCCATCATACCGTCATGCAAACCATATATGGCAAACCTAGTAAGCGAGCTGCTTTAGAAATCTTTGGGAGACTTTAAAAATGTTTTATAGGGCTCCTTCTTTTCCTATTTGGTTATAACTTTAGAGACAAGAGCCACATTTACATACTTTTCATAGCTAAATAAGGTCTAAGGAGTAAGCAGCTAGCTCCAACAGGGCAATGCAGGTGACTGAAAAGAAGCATCTGGATTCCCGTATCATACCAAAAGAGAGAGGCTTGTGCCTCAAAAGTGATCCAGTAGAGATATAGTATAAATATCTATTTCTTCTTTGGAGAGAATGGATGGCCTAACGGGTACTTCTGCAAATAAAGAAAACCTGAGGTCTTCAGCTTTGACAGCAAATCATTACCTTAATGTTAGAAAGGTTTGTGCTTCATTTATTTAAAACTCTTGGGAGGCACCTGTAGGTTTAGGTGATACCAGAGCGTAGGCTTTTGGGATCACTGCGATGCATTTGCCTGACTGCCAGTTTAAGCTCAGTTTGCATAGTCTGGATCTTGTTTCCTCTGCCTTTATTTTTCAGGTGGTCCTCATTAGAATGCAGAAGATTAAAATAGATGTTGAATGGCTGCTTTATTTTGGGAGCTGTGTCCATTCTGTGCCTATATGAGGCAAAGCGGTAAGGGAAGTAATAAGATGCATTAGACTAAATACAGCCTGTATCCGAACACATAGGCACAAGAGGCTACAACTAGCTCGCGTGGGCATGCCTGGATCTGGCATTGCCTAGCATCTGTGAGTCAGACTTTGCAAGGTATATAGCATTGCACAACATAGATTTTGTATGCAATTAAAATATGCTTCATTATTAATTATTTAAATGTAGTTAAATTATGCTTAATCGACTGTGTAAACTCACGCCCACACCTAAACTCTGCTGTGGCTCTGCATAATGTACCTATACAGTAACATTTCTAGAAAGGCAAATGCACTCATTAAGCAGGTGTTCCCTTGCTCACTTAGTTCTGGTTTTTCACTAATATTTTGCCCAGAGGGAATGCGATTGTTCACTTGCAATTAGAGCAAATCAAGGACTGTTGGGAGTGAGTTAGTGTGGGAGCACTTTTCGACTGCCTTGAAAGTTTATTTTGATTATGTGAGTGAATTAAGCTCTGTGGAAAAAGTATTCGGAAAACCTACACTTCATGGAAGAATAGGCCTCCTTTCCGAGATGGTTTATTTTCTTTAAAATTTCTCAGTTCCGCTTTTCCTCTGACTCATCTTGTTGCTTTTCTCCTTCCCACCCGTTTCGTTTCCTCCTTCTCCGGTAACTTCTTGCTTCTTCTTCTTCTTCTTCTTTTTTTTTTAATTCTTTCTTTGTCACAGTAACATGTTTCTCCTTCACACTTTTGCCAATCGTTACTCACTTCCTCCCATTTCTTGCTTTGTCCGCTTCAACCCTGCTGCACTGGTTAGCTGCCCCTTCTCTCCTTTCTCTTTCTTACCCTCCCATGTCTCCTGAGCTTCCCATAATTTGGAACAGGTTGGATTCTCCTCAGAGAGGAGTTGGAAATAAGTAAACATAGTTATTGTGGCATGTTTGAGATTCTTGGCTCTGCTCCAAGGATTAAAAAAAAGAAGGGGGAAAAGAAACCAGCTGAATAGTCTGTTTGTTGCAGATCATTTAGAGGAAAAAAAAGCTATGTAGAGTGGCGGTGATGTTTGTTAGTAGCTGATTTTGTAGCAGTTCTGTCAATCGTGCTACTTGATACCATTGCATTTTCACAATGAAGAAGTGATGTACTTCCTACTGTCCTTGATTTGTACTTTGTTCTTCCCTCTGTTTCTCCCTTGTTTGAAAAGTCTCCCATGACCACTGGGAGCAGCGACTTTGAGGACTGCATAAAGGCAGGTGTTGCTATCCTATCTGTGGGTATCATTCACTGTAGCTGATATAGTTGATATATGATATTTCAGTAGCCTGCATATTTTGTATGTACATAATTTTCACTATAGTAGAAGCCCAAGATCTATCAATCCAGTAGGGACATAGTATAAATATCTATTTCTTCTTTAGAAGAACTGATGATCTAACAGGTACTTCTGCAGATTAAAAAAAAAAAAAAAAAACCTCAGGTCTTCAGCATTAATATCAAATCATTACCCTAGGTTTCTGATTTATTTATTTAAATTAATCGTGAGGAATTTGTGTTTAGGCTGATCCAAAGGAGCTTAATGGCATCATATTTTGGAGTTTTAGTGTCCCCATGCAGTATTTATTCATGTCCTTTATTTGAATTTTTTAAAACCTTTTTTTGGATATGATAAGTAAACAGATAATGTGGGAATAAAGAGCCCATGCCAGATAGCGGGTGTTAGGTGTGCTACCTTGTGTTTCTGGTTTTACTACAGAAACTCATGTTTTCTTCTCAAAACTGAGACCTACTGAATAAACTACCAGTGAGTTCTGCTTTAAAAATAAGTCTCTCTGCTTTCTTTTTTTCCCACTCTGTCTTTCTTTAAACTAGATAGAGCTAGGGTGCTGAAGGAGTGTGAACCAAAATGGGAAGAGCATGCCCTTTAGTGCAGTACTACGTGCTTTGCACCTACATCCATCCGTCTGTGTACAATACGTGCCCTATAGATACATGGCCAGATCCTCAGGTTGTGAAAATCAGAGCAGCTTAAATGAAACCACACTGCATGACAGGAGATGAGAACTTGGCCTCCACACATGGAGCCTGCGTAACACACTTTTGCTTGTTAACTTTCAGTAGATAGGCTCTATAGCACCTTTTGAGCTAAGAAACTTCATAGCTTAATTTTTGTTTAAACCTGTTGTTCCAGTCTGAAGTCCTGTAGTGTATGTGTGGGAAAGGGAGAAGAAGCTGTTGTGCGTACTCTGATTAATTAAAGTTTCTAGCTCAGTCATCGATGGACCTATTTTGTCACCTAACATATCCCTGCCAACAGTGATGAGACAGTGGTGTGGCCCTTCAACACCTTGCTCCTTTGTCCGGCACACGAGGTATGGCGGGAGCATCCCTGAACTCCTTCGGAGTGGGTTGGTGTGGCATGGAGGTGCGTGGGGAGCACTGTGGACAGCGGCTGTCTCCCCATACTCACCACCTGGGAACTGAACCCTGGGGTGCCCTGGAGAGGAAGGACCATGGAGGGTGGGTGATTCTGGTTCGTGCCTTACCCTGCAAATGGGGCTTGGGAAGAGTTTTGGCAAGCCGTGTAGGTTCAGATCCTGAAAAGCGTGTAGGCACTTCCTCCTAATCTCGGAGGGAGTTCGGTACCAAGTATTTCGGAGGATTTGTGCTGTAAAACACAAGGGATAAAAACATTTCTCACTGCCTAACAGAAGTGCTGATGATAAATACATAACTGTTGTGAGGTACTCCAGTACAGTGGAGATGAGAGCCTCCTAAGTACCTTCTGTTAGATAAACTGAAGGGTAAGAAGTGTACTCCAGGCACGATGGTGTTTCCATTGCAGTCAGTTGATTGGGACATTGAAACATCAGTTCCAGTGGGGAATATTGTCTATTGTGTAAATACACTCATACCTTTCTCCTAGAGGCAGTGGATTTCCCTTCGTCGTGATGGTAGGGGTTGATGGGTTTTCAGAATTGACCCTCTCTCATTCCGTGCGTCAGCAGAATGAAGAGGAGATAGCAGCAGATGTTAACAGCTGTGATGCTGATTCCAGGCGCAGCAGTGCAGAGTTAATGCACTTTTTCTATAAGCATTCAGCTGTTCAGACTATGCTCTGCCTTATAGTCTTTTTTCATTCACACACGAGTGACAGGCTTCACAACACCGTCCGACTGGGATTGTGTGTGTGTTACTAAAAACTAGAAACGTCTTCATGTCGTCACGCTGTCAGATGACATTGTGTTGCAAGCAGGGTGGGAGAGGGTGTGTGTGTTCCAGTTTTTGATATTTTAAAAGAGGTATTAATGCCAGTGTCAAGATTTCAGAAGAAAATGTTAATCAGAGCTCTTGCCAAGTGCATATGTACTGCAATTTGTCATCCTGGAAACAATGGTATAGCTGTACTGGTATAGATATACTCGATATACCAGTATACTTGTCTTCTTATAAGTAGTTGTACAAATACTTAGCTTTCCAACATGTTATCATGCTCTAGGACAAACTGAATGCTGGGCAAAGTGAGAAAGGAGTCAGTGGAGGCTTTGATTCAAAATCCATCTTTTGATGGATTTTTCAGCAACCCAGTCGCAAGGCTGCTTTGCCTTGTAGCAGATGATGTTAAATAGGTTGCTGATCACTTAGCAGAAATTAATATTGACGGTCTAGGGCTTTTGTTAAAAAAGAAGGGGGAAAAAAGCCCAAACCCCACCACTAACAAAGACATTATTCGGTGAAGCTTGACATCCATTACCTAGAGAAACAAGTAAACTTTAAGGATTTGCCTTCTCACATGCATATTAAAGACTGAAATCACTCTTGCTCTCGGTGAGATAGTAATAGGTTTCATTTTCTTGAAGAGTTAAGAGTTGTCTTTCCTGTCTCAGAGCTGTCATAAATCTTTCCTCCGTTAAATGCCCCTTGTTTGGGCAGCATGTCAAATAATGGCCTTATTCCACACACTTCAAACCAGAGCTTTCTAAGGGGCTCTTTTCACGTTCCAAGGCATATTTTAGATTCTAATCTCTGCATGAGGGTGATAAAGCTATTTATATTTCTCTAACATGAGAAGCCATCAGGCATCTTAACAAAAACGAATGGAAGCCGTCCCTCCCCTCCTACTTCTCCCTCCACCGCAAAACCCTCAATCTGTATATTGGCTATAAGATTAAATTAGTCTAATGATATAGCATGCAAACACATACTGCAGAAAGTAAAACTCTATAACGAGTTACCTATGTCGTTAGGTTTTCTGTATTAAGGCCATTTTTACCCCAGTCTAAATATACTTCCAAGCTGCAATCCTCTTGTGTTTGCATTAGGCCTTAGTGATGATGCTCTAATAAAATATCATTTAATAGTCTGGCCTAACTGCCTCCTTGTTTTCATAGCTATAATCTTGGGCATTAAGTGGTATTTGTCTTATTTGGTTCATTCTCACCCCAGATGGAGCCATGTGTGCGTGCAGTGAAATGTTTTCCTTGGTAGCATTTTTCCTCTTTGTTTTTAAATGTGCATGCCTGCTCCATGCTTCTATTCCTAGAGGAATTAAATCCACAGGCTTGGGCCGGGTCCCGAGGAGGCTCTCACTCTCACATGGACTTGATTTAACCCTTATGCCGGAAAGTTCCCTTCAGCTTGGACAAGCAAAACCGTGGTTCTCAGCCCAAAACAGGAGGTGATCTTTTAGCCTCCTACCATTGACCTCAAGCTGTGAAATTGTTTCCTGTCTCCTTTACTGTCTCCAGTTGGGTGTGATCGCAGAGGAGGGACTATAACATGCATCGCCATGATATTTATATGTTGTTATTTTCTTCACATTCGTCTGCAGCCATTCTCATTGGTGTGGGGTTAACACCTGCAGCAAGACTCGCAGGTCCTCAGCGTATGTCAGAAAATGCTTTGCTGGCTCTGAGACCCAGGCTTGCTTGCAGAGCAGCAAATTCAACGGAAACTTTTCCTTCCCTTGCCCTGGGCTTGTTTGATCAGCAGGATCCTCTGGGCGGGCAAGGTTGGAGCAGTGACACAGCAGCTTCACGAGCGCAGGGCTGAAGAGAAGCATCTGCCTCAGGCTCCGTCTTTTACAAAACCGTTTTACCGGGAGACAGAAAGAGGACGTATTTCTGTCTCACTCTCCAGAGTACAAACCTAGGGCCTGGAGGCTGCCATCAGGAGCCGGGACACTGGCTGGGGAGGTGCGGTAAGAAGACCCTGCCACCTCCCTGGAGCACACAACAGCATCTTCGTGTCACCTTCGGCAAGGCAGACGTGGTCCTGCAGCCCATACCTGCCTGGCCTAAAAGAAATCACTTATTTGGCTACTGTGAAATTCCTTAGCCACCTTGATTTAAAGGTCGATTTTCTTGCAAATTGGGAGGCCTTGCTGTAGAGAGACCAAAACTCCAGGTGTTTCTCCATTTCAGACTCTTTTGAGTCAAAGACTTCAGACCTAGCGTGGCAGAAAGCCTTGTCAAGATGAGCATCGGGCCAGAGCCATTTCTGGCTGCCATCTGTTTTCTTTTGTAGGGTGCTCTGAGGCTGTAGTTTTGGCCCTGTGCTTTTTGCTTTTTTGTTTTTTTTTTTCGTTTTTTTCCCCTCATTTTTTTCAGGGAAGATTTTTAGAGCATGCTGTGCTACAAAGCAGCAGAACAGAACTAAAGACAGGACAAATCTGATTTGTGTTTGTTGGGGGTTTTTGTTGTTTTGTTGTTTCGTTCTGTTTTCAAAGGGGAAACCCGTGAGAATTTTTTTAAATGAAACATTTCAGCTCGTACTAACCCAAGCCTATTTCTTTCCCATTCCTTAAGGAAGACTGGGTGGAAGGAACACTGGCAACTACCTCAAGAGTTTGAATAGAAAGAATATAAAATAAGGACAGACTCCGAAGTGCAGTAGCAGTGTGTTGAAACGGTGTGAGGATACCTCCAGAAACAAGGGGTGCCTCGTTTGCAGGGCATATAATACGTTCTGAGGGGCTTTTAGCATTTGAGGAAGCGTTTGTCCACGGAAATTTTGCTTGCAATAAATATGAAAATTGATAAATCAAACACATATAATAACTGCAGCATAATGCCATCTGCTATTTATTTCTGAAGTCTAAAGTAAGCAAAAGTGATCTAATGGAGAAAATGGTTGCTTTGAAAGCCAAAAAGAAGGAGGGTGGGGGGGGTGTCCCAGTCCATGCATCATGCCTTTTTTGTCCATGGTAAAAATAGAAATAATGAAATATATTGGCCAGAAGCAGACAATTTCAGACAAAGAGTACCAAAGGAAAATAAGAAAAGAAAAGAAAAGAAATTGGCTTAAAGCTGAAGAAAAAGTGTGTTTGGAGATTCAATGGTATTTTAGGGGGATTGTAGTCCAATTAACTGCCTTATACTTCGTTTTTACCTACTTTGGGAGCTTTGTGGTTAAACCACATTCTTCTCCTACAGACCGGTTCAAGGAGGGAGGGAGCCGTGGAAACGAGTGCTATGCGTACTGCAGACCTAACTGTAATTCCCAGAGACGCAGGCAAAGATATCTTTATTTTGGTATCGTGAGGATTAGATCACTAGGCTGTTCACTGTCGTTGAGGCAGTGTCCCACTCTTTCTGTGATGGCTGATGTGGCCGTGTACCCAACTGAGTCCTGTAGGTATTTGGTTGCTGATATGCATATTAATGATGGTCTCCTACTTACGTCTGTTACTAGTATCGTCTTTGTATTTTGTTGATATAGAGTCAGCTCCAAAATGCCATTCCTATAAATATTTTTTTTCTTGACTCTTCTTAAACCATTCAGGTCTTTTTAGTGAGTTCTGCTCATCTTTTGCATCAAGCCTTCACTGTCCTTTCAGCGCTCAGGGCTGAATGTACATCTGTGTTTTAGTTTGGATCAAGAGGGTTTTTTGGAAGCAAATTTGGTTGTCCCCACTTACTGGGCTTTGGATCCTGCCAGCGGACAGTCTCAGAGTGCAAAACCATATTCTTTTTTGGGAAAACTGAAGAGGAATGTGTGCACCTAGTGCAATCCAACTGCGTGGGCATGCAGCCCATGGGACTGCGTACACGGTACAGCACATCCAGCTGAGGCAGATAGCAAAGTTTTGGACTCCGCTGTACCTATTATTCTGCTTTATCAGTTATTGTGCTTTACACATCTTCTGCTATTGCATCATAGCACTTGCTAATGTGCATACAGTCATATTCTGTCTGATTCAGTCACAGAATTTAAGACCTGGAAGGACTATATTAGTCATCCTTCTGAATAATGGAAACTATATCTTACTCATTGATTCTTTCAGCTTTATGCTAAAATCACTTAGAAGACAGTTTTGGTCTAGGAAACAAAAGACCAGCTTACAGATTAATATGATAGATTTTCTTTTAACCTTACTGTGAAAAAAAGTTCAATTCTGCTATGAATTTGTCTGCATTTTCCTCTTTTTTCCTTTTTTTCTGTTGCTTCTGTTGGCATTATTTTTGTTATTTTTCATCCCTTTTTCTGTGTCTCATACCATACTTTACCTTTTGTTAGGTAAAGCAAAACCTCTCTTTATTTCAATCCACTCTGAAAATATTGTGTCTAGAAAGACAATTTTCAGCAGCCCAGGATTTAGAGGCCTGATCAATAACATGAAGTCTGGCGTTACAGTATTCTTGGATATCTCCAAGGCATTGGACTTGGTGCAGCGTGACATTTTGATTAAACTTATATGGACATAACAGCATACCTTAGATGGATTAAAAATTGGTTTGATGACATGCTTCAAAATGTAGTTTCTGGTGGGAGGATATTAGTGAGGAGCGTTGCTTGTCGCTGGATACACCAGGGATCACTTTTGGGGCCAATGCTCAATATTTTTGTCAACAGTCTAGACAATGATATGAAGGCTTTACAGGTGACATGAAGATAGGTGAAGGTACTAAAAAATGAAGCCATCTCTCGCAGCACTGCTGTGACGAGAAGAGCTAATTCAATCCTCTGATGCATAAAAAGGGGAAGCTGAGAAGGGATTCTGTCTCCGTACGGGCCAAAACCAAAGATTTATATCATCTTCTGGTGCCAGCAGCATCTCATTAAACTGAGATTGGGGCAGATATGAGTCACTGAAAAATGATGCAGAAGTAAGCATCTCAATGGATCCCTTTTATCAAAAGAAAGGTAGTTCGGTGTCTTCGTCGTTGCATGTAGATACACATAGAAGAGTTACTGAATGCTGGCATCTTTTTGGTCAATGACTGAAAGTTGATGTGAGAAATATTTTAATTTGAAATAAGACTGTTTTTCACAAATAGAAGTCATTAATTATGAGAACTGCTGCTGAGGAAGATGGTGGAGCCATGGCTCAGGGACTTTAAAACCTATTAGTTATTTTTGAAAAAGAAAATAATATATATTTTACTAAGTGTGCACTTAATCCTCTTAACCTTGAAGTCTGGAAGTCATATATCCATCTGCTCGTCCTGGCCCTTTGTGGCCCTTGAGAAGGATGAAGATTACCTGCATAGCCTTTAGGAAACTTTTAATACTTGTCACTCACTGTGCTGCTGATAAATAAAATCAGTTCCATGTTTTCACTCTAACTTGTTTTTCTGCCAGGGTCAGAATGGATGAATTGCCGCTTTCATTCTCAATACAGAGAATTACCTAGAGATGTTCCTAGTCTCTTTGTCTGTCTGCGTTTTTGTGGTTTTCGTTTGATTGGTTTGTTTTTTGGGGGGTATTTTTGCTTCTTCTACCTTCCCTTGGGAGGAGAGAGGTCTCATTTGAAGATAAGAGAGTGCACATGATAAATGAAGACTTGCTCTTACAAATTTGGTCAGGGAGGTTTGTTTCTGTGGTCAGGATCACAGCGATTGCAGGTGTGAAGGGAGGGAAGAAATTTCCCTGGTGTGATTAACTGAGAACTGGGAGAATTTCATCTTCGCAGCGGGGTCATCAGTCATTTGGGGCAGTCATTTTCACCCTATCTTCCCTAATCAGTTCCCTGCAGTGTCTGTAGCAGGAGCTATAAGCACCAAGGCCATTTTTTTCTTTCAGGCTCTGGTTTCTTGAGAGCGGTTCACCTTAAGGTCAGTGTCTAAAATGTGCCAGAGGAGGTGCACCCTGGAAACACCCACCTCTCTGCTCACAGACGTGGGAAGCTGGTGAGAAGAATCCCACCCAAAAGCAGTCTTTTCTCTCTGCGAGCTATAATGAGACTCTTGCACATCTAGCTCAGATGCAGACACGTGTGTTACAGGTGTCCGTGTTTTGGTCATACAGATCTATGGAGATCCCAGCACAAGTCTAACTTAGCCTCTGCTCGTCAGCTTTAACGTATCAGCAGTGAGAAACTCATGCTCTTTTACTTGGGAAAGACAAGACAACGTTACCTGTGAAACTGTTTGCCAAAATAGTGAGTTTGACTAGGGGGAACAGCTATGGACCTCAATAAAATCTGACACAGAAGTTATCTGTCTGTAGAAGTAGAGGATGGCTATGGATCAGTTCATGTGGAGAAGGTTATCTCTGCAACCTTTAAAGACTAGAAGCTTAATTTTTATTTTTAAATGAAAGCTTAAATTCCGCAGATGGCTTTGATAAGAAGGCACATGGATTTTTCATCTCCTGTTTGTTATTACTGTGGGGTCAGAAAAGGGTCCTGCATTAAGGATAACTGGGAGGAAAAAAAATGTGTAAAATCTTCCCGGGTCCAAAGCTATAAAGGAAAGAAAGCCAGTCTTCGTAGGAATGGCACATCAAAGTGGTTTAGAAGGAAAGTATCTGTTTGTATTCCCGCTGTAGTTCCTCTTTGCCACTACCACCCCTGGAGCATGTTCTTGACCCCAGCAGTAAATTATTACAGTAAAGGCTTTTGTTTTTATTTTTTTATTTTCAGGAAAAAAAAAGGTGATGCCAGGCATGGGAGTAGGCAGAGAAAGCAATGTTTGTCTCCTGTTGCAACAGAGCTAAGTAGTCTATAATTATGATTTATTTAGGTTTGATGCACAGCATGCTGAACTCCCCTCTGAGCTGCATATCCTACTGTCAAATATAGCTCCTGTTAATAACGGCAATTGTTCAGGTATTTGCAAAATCCTATGAAAATGCCTTTTTTTGAAAATGCCTTTTTTTTTTAATTTTCTCCTGCAATGAGAGGATATTATTGTGCAGTTTGAAGTTTAGTGAGAAGTTGCTTTGATGTTCTCTCTCTCTCTCTCTCTCTCTTTTTTTTTTTCTGCCTCCTCACCCTGGAAAGATAAGATAAGTTCTCCACGTTGAACTCAGCCCGACACAGATCGCATTATTATGGGGCTGTTTTAGGAAGGCCAAGGTTGCCTGCTGCTCCTCCGGGCCTCTCTGCATCACACAGCTCCATATTTGGAAGCTAAACTTTCTTTGTCCCTCACCAAAGCAACTCTCTGTCTAACCTATCTAATTAATCCTTCCTGTCATTTAATTTTCGCTCCTTATTAGGCTTCAAGAAACAGGTGATTCAAATAAACGCGTTTAAAATGCATGTACTATTCTTATACAGAGCATTGATGTTGCTCTAGTGCTTTCATGCCTTTTTTCTTTTTGAGATGAAATCACCAGAAGATGGTCGGTGAATTTTGGCTCCTTTTGTGTGTGTGTTGGCTACTGTTCAGAAACCCTTTTTGCCTGGCTATAATTCTCCCTTTCTTCAGTCTATCGTATATGAAGGTATTTGCTTTTAATGATTCTTTACTTGTAGCTGTTTTGGCAGCTGGAGTGCCATCCGTTTCCCTGACTGACAGCTATACTCTGAGCATGTGTTTGAGAGATTAATATGAGCAGTTGCCTCTGAAACATTTTAATCTCACTTTTGGTTGTAATGAAAAATGGATAATCAAAAGTAGTAAATCATTACCAGGAGGCAGTAAACACTGCTCCGGAGTGTTCAGCACCAAACACGAACTGCACCTAAACCTTAAATCACCACTGACTGCAGTGAGACCCCTGGCAAGTTCATCACTTTGAAAATCATCACTTTGAAAACGTGCTCTGCAAACAGCACCAAGGGGTGGGTTGGGCTCCTGTCTGGTGCTGCTTCGTTTTGGCTCCTTCTTTAGTAAGTAAGTTTGACGTTGGACTTCAGGCCAATGTCCGTGGCTGGGGTCAGTGGCTGGCCCCTTCTTCGCACATTGTGCCTGGTTGTCCTCCTGCTGGTGGACACTTGGGCCATGCTTGCATCCATCGCAGACTCTCTGCCGGACCTGCTACAGGCGTGATTTTGCACATGTTGCTTGCTGGAGATGTTGGATATTTCTATTTTTAAAAGATTTTGTGATCTTTGCAAATACTTGAGTAGGAACTTGTAGTGATGAAGCGCTTCCGTTGTCTTTAACGGCTCTGTCTATAGATGTCCCTGGGTCTGAGCTGAAGAGTGTTTTCTCCATAATATCGATCAAAAATGTGCCTGGATTTAAGTTGAAATGTGTGCACTTCATAATACCAACCAGAAATGTTTTGCTATGGAAACTTAATTAGTGATAACTACTTTGATTTCCTGGAAGTGTCATCTGTCTGTCTTCTTCTTCTGTCTTAGTTACAGGATTTTATAACAACATTAGGAAGAATTAGTGCAAAAACATACTTTTCATTCCTAAAAATAACCTTTCCTCATTTAGCCCAGCTGTTGGGCACTTGTCAGATGATGCCAGTAACTGAAATTCCTGAAATGCATTTGCTGCTGGCCTGTTAAAAGCACTCTGTGGTTGAGGCAAATGCTAATGGAACAGGCGCTGTGTTCAGGCAACTTATACAGCTGATCTTAGTTAAATTTCCTAAAAGTTTGCTCTTGGTATACAAAACAAAAAATCTCTAAAATTGCTGCCAGCATGTGAATGTTCATGTTTTTGAGATAACAGAAAGTAGGTGAAGAGACAGCACAGTCCCTTCATTTTTAACACAAGTAGGGGGATCGAGAGGAGGATGTCAGCTGGACCACCCGAGCCAGGGTACCGGCTCTCCGAGCTGCCTGGTGCGCGGGAGCCAAAGGCGACCGGTCCTGGGAGAGGGCTGGGGACTAGCGGTGCCTGGGCGGAGAGTGAAAAGCGAAAAACGCAGTCAATCCTGATTCAAAACGCCCTGGAAACAGAACAGAGATTTTCACTGCATTCAGTGGGCTTTGAATCCAAACCTTAAAATGCAAAGGAGGTTTGTTGTGTTTTCTTCTTTTTGTTTTCCTTTTTTTTTTTCATATTTGAATTAGATTGCAAGCTCAAAGGAAATGTGGAAAACTTAACAAGGCTCTATTACCCCAACTTTTTCTCTTGTTTTATGAATCCTGTGCCTCTTTAGAGTAAAGGGGTTCTTTTCAGTGGCGATGAAGGCTGACATGACTGAAGCCATGCAAGTGCAGACCTGAGGTCAATGGTGACAACAACAGTGAAGGAGAGCGCCAAAATAAGTCGGCTGGATGTGCTTCTAAATGATGAAGTTAATCTGTTTATCCTGGGCTTTCTAGTCATTGTTCTATACTTAATCCCATGTAAAAATCATTGAAAGACATGGTGTTCATGTGGTAGCATGATGCACTGTTTTACATTTTTTTCTCTTTTTTTCTGTATTGATTCTGTTTATTTAAGGGAAATTAATATTTCAGTGGCTTTATTGCAAATTTTGGGGGAGGGTATTTGCTTATTTTTGCTGCATGAGTATATCACTGGGACTGTCTCAGAGGGATGGACATTATGTTAATGAAGAATGATTAATGACATTATTATCTCTATGCTCAACTTTTTTTATAATGTTAAATGTATAACAATTTAAGGATATGGACAACTGATTTATCGGGCTGAGGATGATGACAGATTTCAAAACACATTTTATTTGTTAGGACACATCTGCCTTAAATTAAAGCAGTTTAGATAAATATCCTGCCAGATATTTTAAGTGGGTTACACACTGTCTTTTTTAATATCTATGGTATGTAAATTACATGTTTATATTTTTCATAATTGCACTTCTAACAAAATATAACAAAACATTTTTTTTCTCAGGAAAATGCCAATCCTAGCCAGAAACTTCTAATCTGTTGCAGGATTTTTACAATAAATCTGGAGAACCATAAATAACAGGAGGATAAATATAGTAACAGTATAATATCCTATCCCAAAGGAAAATATTTTAGGAAACAGACAGGCAGTATAAAACATAATATAATTGCATGCCTGTGGCTTTATACATTCTCTGTCTGTGAATAACAGCAAACCTCATCATTTAAAAAATTAAAAATAAAGACTCCAAATTGATATTTTTGCTCTTGTTTTAAAATACCAGCTTTTGTGTTTTATGCAGTCGCATACTCCCCTTCAAAGAGAATTTTGCAGATGCCTTTGTAAAAATAATACTTCTGCTTCTATATTCCCTGTACTTAACTTGCTGGTGTGTGCTACTTCACAAAGCTTCTTCTTTGCTGTTGTTGTTATTTAATGCAGATTTCGAAATCGTTTGAAGTTGCAAACAAACATGACTTTTTTGTGTGATGTATCGACTGCTCTACGTTTTTTTGCATGGGGGTAGTTTAGGTGACTCCCGCGGTTACTGCATCGGTGTTAGCTGAACTGAGTTAGTGTCTGGCGCGGTACCATCAGCACAATGCTACTTCCCGTTCACCTATTTTCTACGGCTTGGAGCATGATGGTAGAAGCAAATGGAAGAGCTCTTTGGTTGTGTTATTGTGGTGCCAGGTGGAAAGGCTGAAAAATGGAAATGTATTTCAGCATCTTTCAGCAGTCCTCTTTTCTGCTCCATAAGTCGCCTTTCCACTCAGTAGGCCATCCGTAAAGTGGGGGGTTGTTTGTGTACACACAACCAGTAGAACATGGCATTGGAAGATGATTTGGAAACAGGTATATCTGAGCCCATAATCAAAGTGGTGGTTGCTTTTCTAAGTCATGTTTGCTCTGTAGCTGCACTGTTCTTAAATGATCTTAAATGGCACCACGTACGCCTATGGCATATCCCTCTTAAATTAGGACAGCCTTGCAATCCTGCTATATCCACCAAACCTGCAGAGCAAACTGAGAAAAAAAAAAAAAAAAAACCTGCTTTAGTAGTCCTAGCAAGAGTTAGGAATCTGCTTGTGCCAAGTGAGCAGTTGGGGCACAACTTTAATTGCCGCTTGCAGAGTTTTAGCTTTTCCCTGTTTGCAAAGACTTGTGTTTATGGCTGTATATGACCCTATGCACTAGAAGGGCCTTACGATCAAATCAAAATACTGAGAGATGTTACTTGCTGATGACACACTATTGACATAAACGCTTAAATCAAAGACTATGTAGATACATTATTTTTACTTCAAGACTGTTTTAAACTTGTGCCTTTGAGTTTTGTGAAAGTAGAAGGAATGCCACGAGAAAAGTGGTTCTTAGCATTGCAGCATTAACAGTCACTGAGGTCTTCGGGACGTATATAGTAAGAGATACAATAATCTGGTATGAGACTCAAGAAATCACACCCTACAGGCGTGATTCCCAAGTGCTGGGAAGAGACTGATGTGGGGACATGGGAGAGGAAAGTTGTACAGACTGGTGTCTTATGAAAGTCTCATGAAAGCTTTTCTGGTAAAATCATTCCTTGAAGTGTTAGAAATGGTGGCAGCAAGTCATGTTTCCAGCCACAGAGTGAAAACATGTCAGCAGAGAAAATGGAAGTTTAGTTAATCTGGGTGCAGGTTGGAGGGATTTCTTATGCGTGTGCATGTGCTGTCCTTCTTTGGACTTATATTTAAAAGAATGAAAGCATACTTCAATTCACTGCATTCCTCTTCCGTGCATAGGCCCATTTCCTCTGTGCAGAACATTTGCGGTGCTTCCTCCCTAAATTTTGCATGGCAGAGTAGCCTGTAGAAAAGAGCAATTTTTTCTTTTTCCGTGTCCTTTCCATTTTAGGTCTGTGCCGATGCTATCGCATACCCTGTATGATAGCAGTGTTTGCTGTCACGGCTAATGTAGGATTCAGACTAGCAGACAGAAGGATGAAAGACTAAAATCTTCAATCGTTTCACAGAGCCATTCATTTCTCAGAAGGTTTGCTTTCTAAGTGTTGGCAAATGCTTCTACTCCTTGGTGTTCTAGCTGGTTTGATACAGCGCTAAGTGGTGAATATGCATTTTCACACTCCTTTTTTCTTTTCCAGTGGCCACAGCATTTGTAAGTTGAAGATACTGTCAGCAGTCCTTATGTCCTTCAAGACTACTCCTATGCTTGTGTATCATACATATTCAAAGAGCTATTTCATTTTCATTAGCTAAGGCGATTTACATGCTTAATTACCACCAGTAGGCTTTTCTGATGAGCCCTGAGAAGGAGATGGATAGAAAAAAAATAAGAGGAAAATTTAAAGAGACAAGATTCTGCTGAGCAGATGATAACCACACAACAGATCAGGAAGCACTCAGTGACCAGAGCTGTCTTTCCTCAGGCAGTAAAAGAAACTCTGGGACAAATGAAATCAAAGAAATCATTTAGGAGTAAACACTCTGGTGCAGCATATTTAGAGCTAGAGAGAGATCAAGTCAGTAATGCAGCCTGTTGGTCTTTTCTAATATTGTCTTCTTTCCTTTAGGTTGAACATGGCATTGAACATTATACTCACATCCAACAAAGATATATTTGGATAGCTCTGAGGACATGTGATAGTTACTTCCTCACCAATCCCATATTGCCATCTACATCTGATTTTGACTAATTTTATCCTATGCCTGAATGGTTCAATTTATGCATCCTTAAGTGGCAGTGCAGGATTAGACTTCAAGTGGCAGTGCAGGATTAGACTTTAAATGTATCTTTTACCTCTATTTCTGAAAGGTCTTTTCTGGATTTCTGGAACTTTGCTGGATTCGCTAGCTTGCTCAGCACTAGCAGCATCGGGTCTGCAATCCCTGGCACCGCAGCACTTCCGCTCAGTATTACTTTCACTGATACTAGGGGTGTTAATTGGAATAGATGGTTTTTAGGAGGTGATTAGGTTCCTTGGCACTCTCCTTAGTGACCTTTGCCATGGAAAAAGAAATACCTCTAGCCTGGAATGGAAGAGACCCAGGAATGAAGAACAGGGCAGAGGACCACAGAAGCGTGTTCTCCTGTGGTCCTTACTACCCTTGGGCCCACGAAATACAAAGAACAACATGACTCAGTCCTCACAGTGCCCCTTCACCATCCGTGCCACCAGAGAGGAAAGGATTTGGCGAGGTTGACTGTCCCAGCAGGCAGCATTTGTAGAAAAAAGAAAAAAAAAAGGGAATAATTCTGGGCTTTCACTTGTCACAGACAGGATAATAATGGACTAGCACGGAGAGCAGGCACATGTCGTTTTCCAACTCTACTATACTAGGTTCATTTTTCTGAGCGCTGCTTGTCTTTGTGTAATCATGGGGAGGGAAGTAATTGGCAAGTACGCTAATAAGATGAAGGTGTTGCAGAGATTTAATTTCCTGGAGAACAATTTTCTGCAAGCTGTGTAAACCTCTTTTTTTTTGGAATAGGCAGAATTTTGCAGCTGAACTCTGACTGACATAACAATTGCCTCTTTCTTCCTTTCCAAGAGCTTTAACAGCTAGTGGATATATAGCTTCCTACAGATAGTGGATATATAGCTTCCTACAATAAATCATATTATGATGGGGTCTTTTACTGGAAAATACAATGAAACAAATACAGAACCACCCAGAGATGTGCACAGCGGGATTCTACTTATTTTGAATTATCTGTAATTCCTAATAGAAGTTGTAGTCTGAACTGCTCTCTCGTTTTTGTACGTATATGTATGTTGTATGTGCATGTGTATGTGTTTGTGCATATTTAAGTTGCGATGATGGTGGCAGTTGTGGTGACTGATAATAAAGGCACTATGTTGGAGAGTACAGTTGGTACTTTAGGAGACGTTTAGCCCTACTGCTATATGTTAATAGTACTGAAGCTCATTCCCCAAATAACTGGTGGGTTCTTTGAGCTCACAGTGACTTACTGAAGATCTGGTTCAGTGCATTGACTAATGTGGGGTCCGTATTATTAATATATTAAATGGATCTTACAAAAAATAAAGTGGTTTATTAAAACCAAGTGGAGTGCTCAGACTTCCACCTGGGGTCTCCCACTGTCACCCCTCCTCTGAAAAATCTGGCCCTTGTCTCACTGAAGTCAACAGGTAAACTGCCATTAAAATTTAGGTGGCACGAGGTAGTTCCTGACTCCAGTTTAGAATCATACCTTTTGCTCCTCGTCCTGCGCTTGTCACTCTTTACTCCAGGGGCTGACCTACTGGAAAGCAGCTTTGCGGAGAAGAACCTGGGAGTCCTGGTGGACAACAAGTTGAGCATGAGCCAGCAAGGCGCTCTTGTGGCCAGGAAGGCCAATGGTCTCCTGGGGTGCATTAGGAAGAGCGCTGCCAGCAGGTCGAGGGAGCTGATGCTCCCCCTCTACTCAGCCCTGGGGAGGCCTCCCCTGGAGTCCTGGGTCCAGTTCTGGGCTCCCCAGGACAAGAGAGACATGGCGCTCCTGGAGAGAGTCCAGCGGAGGGCTACCAAGATGGTGAGGGGACTGGAGCACCTCTCCTCTGAAGGAAGGCTGCGAGAGCTGGGCCTGTTGAGCCTGGAGAAGAGAAGGCTGAGAGGCGATCTCATCAGTGTGTGCGAGTATCTGAAGGGAGGGTGTCAAGAGGATGGGGCCAGACTCTTCCCCGTGGTGCCCAGCGACAGGACAAGAGGCAACGAGCAGAAACTGAACCACAGGCAGTTCCGTCTGAACGTGAGGAAAAACCTCTTTCCTGTGAGGGTGACAGAGCCCTGGCACAGGTTGCCCAGGGAAGTAGTGGCGTCTCCTTCCCTGGAGATACTCAAAAGCTGCCTGGACGTGATCCTGGGCAACGTGCTCTAGCTGGCCCTGCTTGAGCAGGGAGGTTGGACTAAGATGATCTCCAGAGGTCCCTTCGAACCTAAACGATTCTGTGATTCTGTGATTCGTATGAATTTTATCTTTCTGATTTCATCCTCTATGGAGGATCCAGGTCCCTTTTTTCAGTTGGGATTTGCGTAGATTGGCTTCTAGTGTATTGATATCTGGCAATTTATCTGGTGTTAGTTTTCTTGTGTGTCTTCGATTGTCAATAACTTCAGTCATTAAACGTGTTGCAGGTTAACTATTAAGGCTGGGGTGTTTTGCTCTGCATTGCTAATGCAAAGCTTGTCAGCATGCCAAGTGTGTGCTCTCTGGCTGACTGTGCTCTGGAGTTTATCAGGGAGATTCAGATCACTGGCTTATTTGTAATATCAGACAGTGCCTTCTCTGAGGTTCTTTGGTGTTCATGTGTGATATTTTGAATAATTTCTGAATCAAAAGCTAAACTTGTGTCATCTTCCCAAATATACACTGTATTAAGATGGAACGATCATTCATATCATTAACCTGTCAACTTACTTTGTTTGTTTTAAAGGACATTGATTTTGTAATTACCCCAGAGATAGCCCCTGAAAACCCCAAGAATTTACAGCTTAATTGAAATCCAAATATTGAAAGCTGTAGGAATGTATCATTAGGAAGCCCAGTGACAGGGTGTGCCGTCTAGTGACACCCACAGGAAAAATAAAATGTTTACAAAGCAAACAAACCCTCATATCTGAATATTTTTAAAGTTTATTTTAGTATATCATGGGATCATAAAATGCAATACATAGTTGTCTCACCATTGCCTGATATCACGGTTCAATTCAGGTTTGCTTTGGCCTTCTTAACCCCACAATGAGATGGATGCAAGTATTTAATATAAGAGTATTAAGATGTGTATTTAATATAATAAAGTGTATTTAATATAAGAGGAGGGTTGGGACCTAGCCGTGCAATTAACTCTATAGGGGTCCAATTCTGCAATTGTTTTGAGTAGCACAGAAGTTTCATGCTCTTTCCACATGGAGTCAGCTACCCAGTCAAAATCGTAAAATGTACAAATTCCTGAAAAATGTATGAGATCTGAAAAACATAGTTCCTGATGTGTGCTTGATTTCATCCCATCACTATTTCTAAAGCCATTTCTTTTCTCTGATCTTCCTAAGGGCATTGCAGAGGGAGCATATGTGTGTGTTTCAGTCAGATGTTTGCGATCTCTAATCTTCCCCTGAGAGCAACCTGGCCTGTCCGGCTAAGCAGGGCTGATGTGCTGCTGGGTAAAACAAGGATGGGGACATTTACTCCGCTGTCAGCCCCCTTGGGGCAAAGGTTGTCTACTGCGTCAAACACCAATAAAGTGCCAAGTACCATGGGATCACAGTCCTCCTTCTCCCCAAAGACTGCCACTCATCATTTATTCATTACCTGGTTTTCTGCTGTTGATTCAGGGTCACAGGGAGTGCTTATAACTTTATAATACCATGAAAATGCAAAAGCCATTTTTGACAGAGAGGCTGACTGGGTAGGTGTTCTCCTTCTCTTATATTTCTTGTACCCCTCCAGTCAAAACTATTTTCTGGGAAAGCTTTTTTTTTTTCTCTATTCTGCTATACTCATGGTCTTTACTATGTAGAAGTTTTACACTGTCAGCAATTCTTTTTTTTCCCCGCTGTTGTTGGCATCAAAATTATGATGTTTTCCACATCTTTTGGCTCGATTCAGCAATGAGGTAAAAGCCTTACAGAAGGTTGTGTGGCACCCTGAATTGTTACACATGGGCCAATTTGCAAGAGCAGGGCCTCTGATCAGAAAGTTTCTTTGTTTCTCTAGGGTTTTGTAGCCTCCATGCTCTCAATCAATTGTAAATAATGTTATATGAGTATTTAAGGAGGGGATTAGCTGTTCCAGATCCTCGGGTGCATCTGTGTGTAGAGAAAAATCCTTTAGCAATGCTCAGGGGCTCTGATCTTCATTTTATTTTCCCTAGTCTGGCCTATTTTGTTATCTCCCTTAGGTGTGAATAAACGTGAAGACTCTTCCCAGACTCTCAGTAGCGGAGAGTCAGGGGTGGGAGGAAGGAGGGAAAAAAATCAAAAAATGAAGGCCTGAAAGGTGAAGCTGAAGAGCTGGACTTTGAAGGATCGAACATACTCTAATGGGTTTAAACAGCTGATGTGGTCTGACCACAGAGCCCTTTCGTCTGGGGAAATTATTACTAAGAGTAAAACGTGAGCTGTTGCAACCTGGCAGTGTTTTCCAGCAGTCTGGCTCCCGGCAGGACTCTGCTAGTGCTCCGGATCCCTGCGAGTGTCTCTGTGCCCTGCGCAGGAACCTGGAAGATTGGGCACATCGTGCCTGCCCTGGATGGAGCAAGGCTGTCAAAGCATAGAGGAATTTTACTCTGCGACTGCTGGCTTTTTAGCAGTACATGCCCCCTTTATTAAGTCTTTCAGAGTCCAGTTCCACCCAATTTGTGCAGCTTTCTCGTGTCGGAGATGTGGCACTGGAGAGCCTTGGTGTCTTTAGGATTGTCACCTGCCAGCTGGAGGCAGGCGATGCCCTGTCCAGAATCAAGCCAGAAGGACTCCCAGGTTTGGCTTTGCTGGGAAGGAGTCGGGAACTAACAGGGCTGCGGATCAATGGAGTTCAGCATCCCTTGTGGTGCATGGGTTTGGGCAAGGGCTCATCTGCCAGCTCCCGCCATGTGAGTGCGGTGCCTGCCCCTCTGACACCTTTGCGTTGACCAGAAACGCGTGCTTAATACCTATGTCGCTGCACTGCCTTAGGAGAAAAGAGCTCCCTTGGGTTTTAATGGTTTGGCATTTCACCCGTGTCTCACTCTGTTGGTAGTCTTCATTTCCGAAGCCTTGGGTCTAGGCAGGCTCCGTTGTGCTCATGACGTTGATAATGAACTGGCTATCGGTCGGGGCAGCAGGCTGACGCGAGGTGCAAGGTATCCTAGTCGTGTTTCCTGGCTTTATCAGGCCAATTTCAGTTCTTTTGAACTGTGGAAAATATGGAAATCTCCTGAGGTTGCTTTGATGCAAGTGCCCAGCTCGGTTAATCCGCCAGCGCTATATCTGCGTTTTAGATGCTGCAGGAGGAGCACATGGAAATGGGGCAACCCTGGAAATGCATGTGGCTTACCAGTGTCTTAATTCGGGTTTGGAAAGGCTGCCAGAGCTGCACCCTTGTGCTCCTGAGACTGTTTAGCTGGCGTTTCAGCGGCTGCTTCCTAACAGTAAGTCTTTGTTTCGGTTGGCATCCAAACAGATGCCAAACTATTGTGCAGTTTTCACATGTGGCATTGCCGGGCCGTTGTTTGTTTTGCTGCTGTTATGTATTTTACCTACTACTGCTTGTCAGCATGCCTAACATTAAAAAGTAACAAGAAGTAATTACTCAGATGCATTGAAAATAGATAGAAAATTTTCTCCTTCAGTTACGACGGTTTAAGTCGTGTTCACCAGTTAGTGTTTAAACAGCAGCTATTAACCTTTCTGTCCTTAACACCTACCTCTCCTCTACGTTTCTCTGCTTGTGAATTTTGCAGCCCAAATTAATTTTAGAAGACTGTTTATGAAAAATAATGTCTGGGAGATGGAGTTGGTTCTTTTTTTGTAGGTGAGGCAAGAGGCATAAACACTGATGCTGCACTTGTATTAAAGAGGTTGTAGATAATTAAGCACTTGCCCGGGTCTGGGCAGTTTGTTGATGTATTTTTTATTTTCCAGCGAATGAATGATGTTCTTCAAGGAGAGCTGTCACTAGGGAAATCAGAGATCAAGTGAAGCACACCAGTGTTGTCTGCACTGTCATGTTCAGTGCAAGTCCAGCAGTGTTATGGCAAAGCTTATGGGCAAAGCTAATTATGCGTCTGTCAGCAGCTCGCTGACAAATGATCTGTGCATCCCTGTGTTACACTTGTGAAAATTTGTCAGCTGTTGGGACTTCAGATTGTTTTCATAGTATCTTTTTTATCATGTTGCGAGGTGTAGGTGCTCTGTGCACCATCCATAACATAAGAGACAATCATCCATAACGCAGAATCCAAATGAAAAACATAAAACTGTCGTGGCTTGTGGCACTACCTTGTGACATTTTATGGGACAAGGATGGCATTTGATTTGCCTAAGGAATTAACTCCGTGCGGTGTATGACTAACTTTCTTTTGTTGCTTTGAAAGCCTCCTGTATCCGTCTATTAGAGCAGCGTTGCTTACGCGTTCATTCACTTGAATAACAAAGGATTTGTTCTCAGGTAGGGGAGGCTGTGATCCTCACGCAGCCTTTGCTGCTCGACGTCCTGGAAATGTTAAGAGTCTGATGCTGAAGCAGCCCAGAGCTGCGTTACGGAAAGGGAGAGGGAGAATCGTCTGTAATGCCAACAGAAACAGAAAACCTGATCACGGTCCCCGCTGTGATGGAGGAGAAACCCTCCTTTGGACCCCGAGAGGTTGACTTTGGGTTTCTGTGGGACCACGCTGCCTGCTGGCCCTGTGCTTGCTCTCATGAAGCAATGCTTTTTTCACCAGAGTTATGGGAGGTTGCAAACACAGGCCCCTGCAAACGCTGATTGGCTTTTATTAGCTCCAGTTCCTGTGATTCCCGTCATTTGCTGGTGCTCCCTAAATGTGTGGACCACAAAGGCTAAATTTCCCATAGTCGATTCAGACTACAATCTCATCCCAATCAGAAATCTCTTCTTATTTTGATTACGGCACATGGCTTTTTCTTCCGCACAATTTCCATGAGGCCCCATGCAGACTGCTCATCACAAACCGAAATATCCTAGAGCGCAGTAACCTGCTCTGAGAGGACAATGCCATTTAAAGCCCTGAGTTAATGAGAAGGCCACAGCATACATTTGATAAGCTTTGTCATCCTTTTGTCTGCAGATCATAGACCCTGCGTTTTAATTTACTATACATAATGCTCTCTTAATGAGTTCCAGTGGATAGCCATTGAAACATGGCACTGCAGCTGCCGGCATGATTATGAAAGAGAGGCGGTTATTTGATTTACGTGATATTCCGTTATGGTAACTAATATTTGCAGACAGGATATAATAGAGGAAGAAAAAACCCTCCATTTAGATTTCAGTATCTCAGGACTAAGGTGCTAAATCAATTTATTTTGCATGTACGTGGACAAACTGCTAATTGAAAACTAATGGAATTATATTTGAGTGTTGAAAGTCTTGAGAGACTCCCATTTGCTTTGTACCAGAAAGTTCAAGCAAAACTAATAACACTACCAGGATTTTTAAAGTGCAAATGAGTTTCCTAATACAGTACACAGAAGCATTGTGTAGTAAAGGTCTCTCATCTCTTCCCCAGTTTCCAAAGAGAAATGAAAAGAGACAAAACTTAGGAAGAAAAAATTGCAAAGCTGTCGCAGAAGTGATGTATTGATGATGCCAAGTTCTATTTTGTGGGCACTTGGATTCTCTGGTTTCTTTCCTTTTCTACAGATGGTTCCTGTGGGTAAACCTTTATCTGGTGCTGTGTATGTGTGTGCACCCTGCTACTTTTCCTATGCATCCTTATATAGCAAAACGCTGTACCAACACTGATGTCTTCTCACACAAAGGCACTGTTTAAATTGTAAAGGTTTTACAGGGTTTTTCTATTATTATCCCTGTTATTTTGTGTTTGTATAGGGATAGGAGCCAGGATGTCTTCATGAGCTAGGCGATAAACAGGGTAAATTACTGTACCGATGATTTAAACTGAGTTTGTGTGTGGTGGGGGTGCATGCATGTTTATGGTAAAGCTGAGAACCTACAGTGGGACCCAAGCCTAGAAACAGGCCTTACATTTTGGTGCCAAAAACAAGACATCAGCGACTGAAGAGAGTCAGGAATAAACTTAATGTTGTAACCTCTGAGCTAGAATGCTTGATTTTGCAGTCTTATCATTCTTACTGTGCTGATTTTTGGGTTCAGTTTTGCTTGTTCTTTTTTTCTTTTCTTTTTCGTTTTTGATTTTTTGTTTATTTGTTTTTAATGTGTTTAGAAAGCCCCAGGGGGATTAGCAGGGGGATAAGACCTTCCTGCAGGTTTTGCAGGTATTTAAAGGCACTCTGGAATGGTGAGACCCAGATTCCTGGATTGCAGTCCCAGATCTGGTGAAAGGGCATGTAATGAGCCTTCAGCCTTTATTGTCTCAGTGTAGTTTCTCTAGCCTAGTCCATCTCTGTCTTCCCAATCCAGTGCTCCCAATTTTTCCCTATATTTGGTTTGAACTAAAAAAAAAAAGCGATAATTATTTGATGTGAGACAGATATCCAATATGGAAGTTTTAAGACTAAATCATTTAAATTTGGCAAAGTGATGAGGAACAGGGTCCCATGGCAGAAAGTGGGTAGACTAACAGTAAATTACCTTGAAGTGCACATTCTCCTTATGTCCTGTGCATGTGAATGCATACATCTGTGTGCATACCGTAAAAGACTGACTCATCAGTATTACCATATTGTCAAGACACGAGACTCAGTGAAAAAAATAAAAATAAAAAAGCATGTAAAAAGATGTCTGTTACTAGCTCGAAAGAATATGGCAACTAGAGGAGTTCCAGAGAAGGCAACAGTGATGATCAAGTGCCTGGAACAACTTTGTATGAGAAGAGATTAAATAGACTCCAGCTTGTAAAAGAGGAGACTGATGGAGGAAATGACAGAGGTGGGAAGAATCCTAAGCGGCAAAAAGACAAGGTGAAAAGGAGTGCTTCTTCACTCATACATGCAATACATGATTTAGGGACATCAAATGAAGTAATCACATAGCAAGTTTACAGCACACAAGTGGGAGGGTGTTTTCACACATCACATAATTAGGTTGTGTGGGTCTGCATCCCGCAGGTTGGTTTGCATCCCAGGGACTGAAACGGGCTCGTGAAAGACCTAGAGAAAGTCATGGATGAAAAGCCTTTCCAGAGTTTTTACTTGCAAATAAACAGCTTTTAAATTAGTCCTATCTAATATTGTTAGACGTTTTGGGGAAGGCATTGCTTTAAAATGGTTCTTACTAAGAAACAAAATTCTTTAGAACTCTTGTTTGAGAAGTAGGTCAGTTTGCACTTATTTGTCTTGAGGATTTTTTTTTTTTCATGTCTTAGTTGTAAGCTGACTTGCCATCTGCCTTTCCTTGGCAAAGCAAAAGACTAGAAGATAGAATTTGTAAGATATAATTGGGCTAATATTAATCATTTATCTCATGTGAGAGAGGCATTGGCAATTATCCGTGACCGTGTTTCTGAGTGCTCTTCACAGAATCCTCTTTTATAGTGAATGACGGGGACCTCAAGCTCAGGAAAACCTTTGTAGTTAAAATCCTAAATAAAAGGCCCATGCTGACATCGGGGTGTCCTAAGCATATCTGAACACTTGAATGTTTCCACGTGATGGAGATGCCCACTCTTAGCATCAACTACCGTTTCTGTGGGTAGAAGGGAAGCATTTGCAGCGCTGAAGTTGCAGTTTCCACGTTTGGCCAAATATGGGGTCAGCCCAGCCACAGGGCAAGGCAGGAAAATCACTTTGCAGATTGTAGTGTCTCCCCTGCTCCTCTGTTACATGTTTTCAGTGAGTAAAAGCAGAACAGTTACTTACAGAATCACAGAACGGTTGAGGTTGGAAGGGATCTCTGGAGACCATCTAGTCCAAACCCCCTGCTCAAGCAGGGCCAGCTAGAGCATGTTGCCCAGGATCACGTCCAGGCAGCTTTTGAGTATCTCCAGGGAAGGAGACGCCACAGCCTCCCTGGGCAACCTGTGCCAGGGCTCTGTCACCCTCACAGGAAAGAGGTTTTTCCTCACGTTCAGACGGAACTGCCTGTGGTTCAGTTTATGCTCGTTGCCTCTTGTCCTGTCGCTGGGCACCACGGGGAAGAGTCTGGCCCCATCCTCTTGACACCCTCCCTTCAGATACTCGCACACACTGATGAGATCGCCTCTCAGCCTTCTCTTCTCCAGGCTGAACAGGCCCAGCTCTCGCAGCCTTCCTTCAGAGGAGAGATGCTCCAGTCCCCTCACCATCTTGGTAGCCCTCCGCTGGACTCTCTCCAGGAGCGCCATGTCTCTCTTGTCCTGGGGAGCCCAGAACTGGACCCAGGACTCCAGGGGAGGCCTCCCCAGGGCTGAGTAGAGGGGGAGCATCAGCTCCCTCGACCTGCTGGCAGCGCTCTTCCTAATGCACCCCAGGAGACCATTGGCCTCCTTGGCCACAAGGGCACATTGCAGTACATTCTGACTTCACCAGATGTTATTACTCATTATAATTCCTATATAACAATTCTTGATAGTCAAAAGAGCACATTGGTTCACAGGCACTGTGTTTTTTGGTGTATACACACGCTCATTGTTAATTTTTCCAGTTTTGCAAAGAGTTTTTGATAAAAAGGGTTAAAAATGCATATCTCCTGCAACATCCCAAGAGTAATTCTACTTATTGTCCAGCTCATTAAGTTTTTTTCCCTCTAGCAGCTAGAAACTAAATGAACAGTGACACCTTCCCTCCTCCATGAAGCAAGATCATAGGAAAATGCCGCCTCTAACATCAGAGTGGTCTTTTGGATTAATGGCTGTGCCTAGAAGCCAGCCATTGCTAACCACTTTCTTTTTTTTTTTAAAGAGTGAGACAGAGAGAGAGAGAAATCTGTACTTGAATCTAAGTAATCAAAAGAAAAAAAAAATTGGAAAAGATGCTTTTTCTTTTGCTGTTGGTTGTTCCAGGACTCATGCCATAAGTTGTTTCTGACTTTAATGCAAACTGGTCTTATTATGGCTTTCACTTTGAAATGGTTTCTCTGTTTTATCTGTGTGTGAGTGCACGCGTGTGCTTTTAAAAGCTTGCAGATGGTTTTTCCTCACCTCAGCCTAAGAGCTAGCCAGCTTTCTTTTCTTTTTTTTTTTTTATTTTGGTTTGTGTTTTTGGCTGAAAACTAAGGCCTGAAGGAGCAGCAGAATATTTCTCAGTGCAAGGGATGGGGGAGATGGACCTCTGGAAGCAGATGGCAGTAGGAAGAGGTTTCGCTAGCAGAGAGTAAGAAAACAAGTGCCACAAACTATTAAGATTTTATGAAACAAGGGGCTTATTACATTTGCAGCTTAAAAGGAATGAGTGTGCCCTAGGTATTAATTTACCTGTATTTTTCATAAACTTTCTGTACGGCCTGTAACTGTTACCGGATGCAACACTGTACTTGTTATTTTTATTCTTTTTGAGGTCAACTAGAGCAGTTGACAACAGCACGTCTTTGTTTCCTTATGCATTTCATAGCTGCTGGCCACTACAGCCTGCTAAGTTCGCTGGTGATTAAGAATCAGGCAAGATAGATAGTAAAGTTTATAAGCATGAAGGCTGATGATAGCACACGATACCTGTACTGGGTATATGGAAAAGTCTCAGTCCTTTTGGCTCACGTTGTAACATCCATTTAAGCCCACTTACAATTTTTGTGAAAATATAGTGGTATTTGGACTGGTTTTAAGTTGTTCAGAATATGACTGTTTAGGTCTTGGGCTGATTGATGCCTTGATGAAATAATTGGCCTTTAGCTGGAAACAAACAGAAGCAAAAGCCAAAAGAAAATCAGTGACTTCTAACGTGGTCCTGGAAGATGAGAGCTCGTGATTCTCTGCCCCCATCTGGCTCAAAAGAGCTGGTAAGGAAATGTAAAAATGAGTGGAGTAATAGAGAAGAATACTTTACAGTGAGAGATCTTAAAATTTCAGAGTTTAGCCTGCTTAGTTTTTCAAACAAGACTGAGTGGTGATTGTATTGGTTGAACATGACGATGCCTTCACCAAGAGACAGTACACTGTCAAGTACTGTGGAGATCCTCAGTGCAGCAGAGGAAGGGCAGAGGAAAGAAGAAGAACTGAAAAGAAGAAGATTGCAGACAGATAGCTTGAGGATAGACGTAAGGGATACATTTGAGTGCTGAGTGACTACTTGCCATCTCCTTGTGTCTTCAGGCCATTTCTGGCAAAATAAAGTTTAAAGTAATACAGGTTATGAAGTTCAGTCCAGAGCCAGATGAGTGAAATGATATTGCCTGTGTTATAGCGGAGGTCAGACTAGGTGATCTCATGATCTTTTTGACCTTAAAAGCTATTATTATGTGCCATTATCCAATTCAGATATAGATAACTCACATCCGTAATGCACGGTTCGTGGTTCTGATACTGTCTCACTGGAGGAAAATGTCAAAATTAATAAGTAGAATCTGAATTTGATGTCTTCATACTAGATTTCTTTTGGGAATTTTCCTGTGGTCTTCTATTTTTAATACAGATTCAGGCTTTGGCTTTGGTGATTTGTCTTGCTGCCAGATAAAGTTTGTTGAAAGGGGCCTAGTGTTTAATAGTAAGGACATTTTAAAATTCTTGTGAGATATACTAGGATTATTATTTTCATTCTTTGAGTTTTACCATGTAATGCTTGCTGTCATAAGATAAGCAGTATGTGACTTAATCAGAACTTGGGAAGACACCATTAGTGAAAAACTCAGGTCCTATAGGCAGTGATGTAGATGACTGAATAAATAGTGTTTTTCTTTCTGTATCAGGGTATTACGCAAATACCATGGTGTTGAATTCAGTTGCTAGAAGTGGATTGAGTATTTGCAAGCTTTGATATATTAGGAGGAGAGGGAAATAGTATAGGAAACAGATGGCAGAAGTAGGTATGGTGCAGTCCAGGTTTTTAGAGCAAGATATTAGTACCATGGTAGTACCATCTCAACCTTTTGAAGTGAAGTGTAGACTTAGAACAAAGCAAAATAGAGATGAATAGACAAATTGAAAGGTGATTCAGCTTTGAAAAAGTATTTCCTAAGAGTCATGGAGTCAAAATAAACTTGAATTTTCTTTATGTTCTGCGAAGGGATGATTTAAAACATATTCCCAAATACAGATTTTATTAAAATGGAGTTAAAGATGAAAGTATGTGAAAGCAGTTTAGGGTTAGGCACATTATAGGGATATTACAACTATTCCAAAACAAACTTAATAAATGCAGTATATGTAGAATTAAGGTTAACCTTTAAAGAGATCAAACATGCTAAGGAATGGAAATGCACAATCAGTTCACCCAAAGAATCTTAACTCTGTTCTGTAGTGAGGTCGTGTAAAGTCTATGTAATTATGGTGAGTGAATAATAAGGTTTTATTCTTGTTTACATCCTGGAACAGATTAAATTGGTCTTTTACACAGAGTTTGCTCTTAAAGTTGTGCCTGTGGGATGGATATATGGGATAGAGCAGGGTCTGAAGGAAGTTGCTACCAACCCATTTTTAATTGATTTTAGCTTATAAAATGACAAATAGTCCTTTTTTGTGAGTTCTCAGAAAACACTCTTAACTGTCTGTTTTGTGCGGAAGATGTATTGCATCTTGTGGATAATTTAAGCTTTGTTTTTCGTATAGAACTCAAGCTAGTCTTTATCAGGAGAACTGTTAGTGGCATTGCTGCAGTGAAAGTGGTATAAAAAGATAAAATTGGATGTGCAAAGTAACTCAGAAAACTTTGAACCTGACAAAAACGTTGTGGGCAAAATTACTAAAGGAATGGAGAGACCTGGAGGTTTGCCCATATGTGACAGCAAATTGAATCCAACAGCGGAGCTCCAAAGCGAGATGGGAGAAGGAAGAGCGGGTCTAGAACTGGCCAAGAAAATGCAGTGATTTCTTTCTACTTGGAAGGAGAAACCAAGAAAAACGGCTGCAGAAGAGTGGCTCCCACTGGAGAGAGAGGGGACTGCACTCTGTTGTAGAGTAGGAGGGGTCGGGTTTTGGGGTGGATAAGGAAGCCTGGGTACCGCACTGGACGCGTGTAGTGAGATTGTACTGCAAGAAGGAATGCGAAACATTGCTGTAAAAGTAAACTTCCCCACAATTAGTCACTGAGCTCATTCAGAGTCCACGTTCCTGGAGGACTGTGAGGTCTATGGATTGTCGTAATGGCCCTGATGACCGTTAAATCAATGACTCTGCTTTGGAGGATGTCCCTTCCAGTGCTATAGCTGGAGCCTGGCCCCTACTGAGGCATATGGAAAACGAATGTCCTACCGGGGGGACTATCGCTGTTTCACTTGAGGCGTCACTGGAAATAAAGCACCTTTCAATGGGATGAAGGGGAATTTGGGCTTGGTGTAAGGCTGCTTTAGTGGATTTAGAGGCAGCAAGGCACTTTGCAACACTCCTGTAAGAGCAGCAACAGCACAGGACGCCTAGTTCACCATATGTTTGTGTTTAATAGCAGTTTATAAGTCTGTGAATTTTGCCTACGGGATATCTAAAGACTCTGGGGTCATGTAAATTGAAACAATGCAAAGTTTATTGTGCATTTAACTTAATTTAAATACCTAGAAACAAGCACGAGGGGATTCTTACCAGTTGCAGTTATTGGTTTTAATAAATACTGTTGTAATTGAATGTGATTTAATAAAAACAGTTTATATTCAGCCTTTTGGAGTGGGAGTGTGACTCCCCGAGGGGAGGATAACAGAAGGGGGTTAATCAGAATAACTTTTCTTTTAACTTGCTTGGAAGCGTGGAGCTGCTCCGAGGAGTAGGTGGGCATTTGGATTCATTCAGGCCGACTGCGACCTGAGCGTTTAAACGTGGCAATGGAGAGAAGGATCTGGTCCGTGCCAAGGCTGCTGCTTCGTGTTCCCCCAAAAGAGGTCCCGTGAAACGACCCTCGGGAGCAGAGAGGGGGTTACTTAATCCCTTGTCCAATATCCCGTTGGACCCTACTGAGTTCAGCAGCACCTAAATGAGCTTGCAGGGGAGCTCCCCACATTGGTTTGGTCACCCATCCATCTTCCCCTTTCTGTTCAGTTCAGAGCAAATTTTGATCTGCTGTGATCTAATTTAATCTTTTTGTGTATTTAAAATCCGTGTTGGAGTTAGCGGGAAGGTTGCCATTAATTTCAGTACACCTAGCATTTAGTCTGGTGCGGATGCCCACGCACCTATCGTCTGCGTAGCTACCATTTCTGTACAAATTATAGTCATAGTAATTCTGCACTACCTAAATACATGCAAAAAGTAACATCATTCAAAATTACCTTCCTGTTTATAGAATCCCAAGTAGACTATAAACCTGGAGATAGGTTTGCGAGTCCAGTGTGTTGTTTTAATAGCAGATTCCCTAAAGACATCATCAGATTCAGCAAATCTATATTGCATTACTTTTACCTAGCTTGTTTTATTGAACACACCTCGATAAAACTATAAGTTATCTGGCACCAATTTGATATGCAGTACCCTAAAAATATCTACCTATTTACGTAGTAGCAGAATAAAGGCATTCAACATAGTACCACTGCTGAAGAAATCGATTTTTAAGGCATGACTTAAGGTTGCTAATAAATTTTGACTCTAGAGATGCCACCAAATAAATAAAATGGGACACAGCATTTGAGATATTATTCTTCTTTAGATTTTAAATGGGAATCTTTATTTTGCTTAAAATCAAATAGGTGTATCATAAATTGCTTTTAAGTTCCGTAGTGTCATATGGACCGTGAGTGCCTGTTGCAGGATCACAAAAAGAAACAAGATTGCTAAATTTGGGGACAGATCAGGAGAGATCTTTTAGTTCTGTGACTATTGTATTATTACTTTTTGCTCAGCTTTGCGAGGTGGTACATACAGCTTGTAAAGAGTGACAGTAATTTTCTTTTTGATGAGAGCTCAAATTATAATGATGAAGTTTGATTGTGGAATCTTTAAAAAAAACCATTTAGACATACTGAAGTATTACTAGTAGGTGTATGGTACCATGAAAGTCTGTTATAAAGCAGTTGTTAGCAGTGCATTTGCCAAATATCTCTAAATAACAGAAATACCTCATTAAGAAAATACTTGTTATTTATTTTGTCATGTTGTGAATGCTATATTCAGTAGCATTTTACGAACAGCATAACCAACTTGCTTAAACTTCAAGGTGAAATGTAGTCTTCTCATAGATAGGAAGTGTTGGTATTGTATCTGATTCATTGGATCTGGTATTTCTTGAAGTATGACCGTCAGTTAAAAGGAGCCTGTGGAAATGGCATTTTGGTTCACTGAGGCATGTGATACTGTCGGCAGAGGTAGAAATCAATGATAGATACTTATGAGAAGTGAGTGAGCAGTGTTGGAACTACCAAGCTCCTGTAACCTCTGTGTTTTGGGGAAGTATCCGTATATTGTTGTGATCTTTTATTCGTGCTAGCAATAAACAAGCAATCAAGAGGCTTTGAAGCTTGTTTAGAAAAATAATATTTGATCTAAGATCTGAAAACACCGCAGGACATGAATAGAAGAATATTTGAATAGTAACTTAATAAATGTTGTCCTTTTGACAAAGCTCTTACCCCCAAGGTGGCCTGTGAATACTATATTATCCTAGAGTGAAAAAAGAGATCCGCGATAAAAATGAAGAAGGAACTTCCATGAACAGTAAAGGGCCTCTGCAGGTTTCCCTATCTGGGCCAGCTTCTTTGTTATCTTCCTCCCTCAGTGACTCCATGTCTTTTTATATTTCATCAGGCAATATAAAGTTTAGTCTTTACATCCTTAGATCTCTCTTTTCTCTGCTATCTTTTATTATTTAGCCCTATAAAGCATTTTATGCCTTGCCAGGCATCATAAAAAAATAAAGTTAATTTGTATGAATGTGGCATTATGAAGTTTCTACATTTGTGGCCTGGTTTTTGTAGCTCTACACCACTACAATACCACATATTAGTTTACAGTTAATGTCTGTTTAGCATGAAGTTATGTACCTGTGTATGAATAACTTCAGCTGTCTGCCTAAGTTCCATGCCGTTAAAACTCCCGGTGTGCCCACTCCATTGGTGCCTGTGTGTTAGTGGGTATTGCTAATTGGCCAGACTTTTTGTCTGCAGATAATTTTTTTCTGTGACAGCAGAAAGTCTCCACAGAGTGCTGACACGTTTAATTTAAAAAGAAAATAAAATCATATTGTTGAAAGGGAAATTTTCTGTAAAGAAAACAAACCAAAACGGTCTGATTCACAGTTTTCAGTGGTAGGAAGTGCTGTGCATAGCAGCTGGCTTATCTTTTACATTTCAGTTAGTTAAATGAACAGTAAAAATACAGTGTGAAATAACCTCCGTCTGCTTAGAGCTTGTCCAGCTTCTGGTATTCTGGATGTCTCCTTCTGTGTGATCCCAAAACTGATAAATTCATAATGTTTTATTTATGGCATTTTACTGTGGCATGGAGTCTTGCTGCAGAGTAATAGTTTCTGTCTTTCCTGCTTGAATATGGAAATATTTCAGCCCTCTGCCCTTATAAGAAAGATGGAGCGACCAGCATCAGTATGAGAGAAGGTCTCTGTGATTGACATTAAACAAGGTCCAGGCAGACTGTGCTATATGGGTACCTCTGTTATCTAAAACGCTAGGCAGACAGAACTATGTAGTTATAACTGAAAGCACAAAATGGATTATACTGGAAGAAAGCGTAGTGTAAAAGAGAGGAGAAAGCAGAGATTGCTTTAGGTATTTGGAATGAATCTTTCATCAGAACCTTGGAATGAAAATCCATAGATTTAAAAGGTAGCGTGGATTGATGCCAATAACAACAATTTATCAGTTTTAGTGGGCTTAAATTGATCTTAATGCAGAAAGAGGATTTCCAGTGCTAGTTAAAAAGAAAGAAAGAAAACTATGGCTCACTGTATACAGGATAAATAGTAGAAATGGAAGCATTTTTCCCCATAAGAAGGCAAATAGAAGATAGTCCTGAAGATGCAGTATTCACAGTGCTTCGATTAAACAGCCTAAATTCTCACTGAAATTGCAAACAGGAGGACTTCTGTGGTAGTTTATTTCCAGATGAGTGACATTTGAATCATCAGAAGGAGCACATTAAGTGAGTGTTTTTAGGAAATTAATTAGAGTTATTTAGTGACCCCAGCTTTAATTTATGCCACTGGGGAAAGAGAAGACAAAGAAGGCATAGACAGGTATGTCTGGGAAGTGGAAATGATTCACTGCCTGAGAATGTTACACCTACTTACTACACCTACTGAAGCAGAGTGTTTCAATGAGCTTTAAAAAAACATTGCCAGGACATTCTCCTTGGTGCTCTCTGATTTGTCTTAGTTTCGGCCTCCGGTTATTGGATTTTGGAGGTACAGATAACTTCATTTTTGTACAGTTCCTTTCATTCTGTATGTGGCTTCCAGAAATGATAGTGATAATAGTTATTATTTTCTAATTATAGAGAATTATTTTTTGGCCATGCCTTGAAATAGAGGACTTTGCAATAGAAATAGTAAGGAGGAGGGGGCTGAAGGTGAATATTTTGGTACAAAGCCTCCATCGTGTAAATGAACCAATTTAAAATGCAAAAGGAGCTGATTGCTTGAGGGCAGGACAGAGATTTCTATGCTGCGTTTTAGTGAATACTGGGGAGGTGATTTGCCAGAGAAGAAAAATAGGTCAAATAAGAAGGGATTCCTTTTCAAAAAATTTTTAAATGGAAGTCAAAAATATATTTTATTCCTATGATCCTTTGTGCAATGAGTTCCCATAGGACAATGTTTCTTAAGGTTTTAAAAGCTGTATTTTCCCCTCAAGAGAATTCCCCACTGTGTAACATACGTACATGGATTTTTGGACATGGCAGTTGGACCTCTGTTGCTTGAATGTCTCAGTTCTTCCATGTCTTTTCAAGTACTGATGAATGGAAAAAGTGGTCAAAAATGGAAAAGCTTTTTTTCCTAGACATTGTTGATAGCTTTCCTAGGACCTCTTTCTGTTCTCTTCAGAAAGATCCTTTTTTAACCAGACTATTTTCACTACTGATGAGGAGTCCCAAGTTTTCACAATGATCATATTGAAAATGGTGTTTTTGGTATTTTCAGTTTCTGCAATTGAGGTGAAGGGGGTGATTCATGTCTCAGAGGTATTGCACACAGTTTTTTTGCAAATGTAGTCAGAAATTGCAAATTGGTTGCAACCTTCGAAGGTTTTCTTAAGGCTAACATAGCCGAAAGAGGCCTGGGATATCTGTTCCTGTCTCTCTGTAACTAGAGCTTCCTTTTAGTACCCCTCTTGGGAGAACACAGCCTATATTTTGAGAAATGTTGCTGTAAGCAACCTCGTTTTCATCCTACCTGGAGAGAAAGCTCCTGTCTTCTGCCCACGTTCTCATACCTTACGAATGTTTCTGGAGAGTGTGGGCCAAAGAAAGGGGTTTTCTGCTGAAATTCATTCTTTGTTCTTCTGAACTGTGCACTGTCATCCTATTGTCTGGGCTTTAATCATTCAACATCGTTGTTGCCTAGAGGGAAGACTGCACCCTCAGTATCATCAGAATTATGGGTCCTTCCTCTCCTTTCTCCCATAGCTCAAGGACTTTTCTGGCGCAGCTGATTTTTGACTGCTTTCTCCTTAAGATCTCTACGATGGCAGTGTGCATTATCTTGTGGTTATCTTATTTTTACTAAAATATCCCTATGATAGAGTGCGTATGTATATATGTGTGCATGCATGTGTGCCTAGGGACTTTCCATTAAGAAGAAAGTGAGGAAGAGCCAAAAAGAGAAACTGAATATCTGGCACAGTTTCTCTTGAGATTTCCTCCTCTCCTATTAACCTTTCCACCATAACCACTTTTGTATTTCTGGTCTTAATTAGAATTTGAGTGGTGCTATAGAAGGAGCATATCTATCCCCCAGTTGATTTCTCCATCTGATTTGGCATCCAGAAATGCATTTCTTAGGATTTAATTATAATTGCTTTTGATGAAAAGCCAACTTTTTTCATGTGTTAACTGTTAATTCTTAGCTCGTTGAACATGTGATTAAGTAAGGATGATAATAAGCTTCAGTTCAGGCTTCATAAAGTCAGGTTTGTATGTTTATGTTTCAGATTTCAGCCTTCGCGCAGTTTGATGGCTGTCGGATGCTAGTGGTCAGCACAAAGGCACATGCTCTAGAGGGGCGAGAGGACGAGGCGGTAACTGGACAGGCTAGCATTGCTGAGGGGCTCCTAGTACAATGGAAGGTTACAACCACCAGTTTTTGACGTCTTGAACAGTTCTTCAGTTCATCCTGTAGCGTGGCTTTTCTCAGCTATTTTCAGGTTAGAGAAGTTGCATTTCTGTGGTATCTTCCATGAAGTGTCCCATATTTCTCTCCAACTGGCTGGCAGGGCTGGGAAGGGTTATCTCTCCAGGGGTTTCTCCATCCAGGGGGCGATTCGCAATGTTCAGTTCCTGCAGTGACACCTGGGACCATAAAATGAGACTGTCGCATCTGGTGTGGGGAGTCATCATTGGAGGCCTCTGGAGTCCTGGATTTTTTGTTTAGCTGCTTATTTTCTGTATATTTTTTGATGCGCCTGTTACTCTAGTTTCAAAGTATAACTCATAGTCCCGGTAATCATACTTTTAATCCTTGTCCTTCACGTGACTGCCAAAGATGTCATATAGTTTCTTTAAGATAGGTTAAAACATCTTTTAGACACTGCATAACTTTGCTGCAGGAATTATTTGTGACTGTCAGGAAAAAGCCTTTACTGAGTGATTTTATTCTGAAAACTCACTTTGTAAACTGAGACTTGTAGCTGTCCAAGCACATTTCTTTGTCAAATTCACTGAGCTTACAAGTGGGAAAGTACTATTCGCCCTACCAGCTTTAAAAATGATCCCAGTGCCAATCAATACCTTAGATTGTTTTCAGTGGAGACAAACAGCTTGACAAAGTCTTGATGCTTGTAAGTAAAGAAGATGAAAGCTTTTGCTTAGCTCAGTGAGTGGAGTTGCGTATAGACTGTACCCTTGAGATGGAAGAACCTCTCCAGCCTCATGAATGATGTGCAGAAAGTAAGTAGAAGGTGTTCTCTTAGTGTTAAACGCTCATTTATGCTACTAGTTCAGGGTACAGGATTTTTAGAAACACTTTGCAGTGTAACGTGATTTGTGGGAGTCCCAGAAATGCTGAATAAGTAAGTAAGTGCTTCATGAAAGTATAAATTTCAAGTTACTAAGAGATGCAGATAATGAAAGACAGAATTATTGCAGATTTCCAGAGTTATTCTGCTAATGAATCATTTGCAAGGATGTCGGGTGCAAATTTGCAGCTGCAATTCAGTTGACATTTAGAGAGGGACAATAAACAAAGGTTATCATCACGTGAGAGTCCATCTTTTGGGTCCAAAATGACCAGCTATGCTTAAAACTATCCATTTATTTCCCAGACACTAAGCAGCCAGCAGAAAAACCACTGCGTAAACAGGTGCCTTAAATATTTAAGTAGTGATATAAAAGGGGTTTTGAGTCTTGCTTACAAAATTCCAGGGAAAAGTATAAAGTCTGGGATACTTTTGATTTGCATTCCACAACTGTTCCTGTGAAAAAGGAGTGAAAATCTTAGATTTTGAATGAAAGAAGCACTAGTTCTCTAAACCTCATTCTCTCACAGGGAAATGCTCTCTGTGGTGCCTGGGGTCACTCTCAGCTGTAGCCCTGGCCTGGAGCTCCCGAAGTCACAGCTAGTGATGTAAATATAGAGCATGGGGTTATTTTGCTGTGATTTGATGCCCAAGTTTTACTTTGATAGAATGAACAGGTTGTCTTTATCATCTTTTAACCTGTGCTGGCAAAAAGTGTGCTCGCTGTGGAAGAGGCATGCCCCTGGGATGGGCTGGTGTGTAGTGGAGCGCCTACCACCCAAAATGTATGGTGAGATTATCAGGTGGGTTAAAAAGTGGGTTAAGAGCTGGTAACGGAGAATAATATCAGAATAACCATATTCCATGAGACCAAATGTTGATGTTTTATTGTGGCTGGTAGTGCGTCCATAGGGAGAAATCAGTGCTTGTGGGCAGAACTGTTCCTGAATCTATGTTAGGTATAAACTGTTTGGACAACTACCACGTCGGAGGAATAAGGCTTATGATTTTGAGAATATTTCTGTTTTCACAATATTGTAGGAGAGGTGGCTAGGAAGCCTTAAAGAATTGCTGGCACCTGGCTACGGCTAATTGCCAAATCTGGTTAAAACTGAGGTGGACTGATTGCCAGGATCGGCAACCTGAACTGATCCGGAGTTTGCATAACTTTGCAGGTTATCTTTGGGGAGGTGAGAAAGGGAATTGAGAATATCGCTGAAATCTATTTTTTTTTCACCTAGGACGAGCATTTGTTGTTCTGTTCCAGCCTGGAGCAGTGTGGCAGAGGAAAGGCTGTGCGGAGCAGCGCTTGCTGCCGTGCGCCGGTGACGAGCGCTGCATCCCTTTCTACCCTCAGGGCCCTTCAAAGTTGGGCCCCGGGGAGTGATGGTGTAGCCTGCTGGCAATCTCTGTATCTCCTGCGCACGTTCTTTTAGGATTCCTCATTTGCATGTGTGCTGCTAGTTTATTTACTGCAGTGTCATTGCTTGCTGTGTTTGTACTGGTTTTCAAAGCCCACATAAGCGATGCTGCTCAACTCAGTCTGCTACAGTAAATACCTGCTCCAGTGTATTGCCTGTCACCTTGAATGCCCTTTATCGTTGAAACAATTTAATTCCTTGCTCTGCTTTTCTTGCTAATCTTTCTATTCCTACTTTAACCACTTCAGGCCAGTGAGCCTCCCCCTTCTGGTTATCCTCTCCTTTTTGTGCTCTTCTTTTTTTCTCTAGTACCAATATAAGTCTCCGTATCCTCTCCACCAACTATTCCCTCACCCCCATCCTATCTGCCTTTTTTCTTTTTCTTTTTTTGGGGGGGTTTTGTTTCTTAAGGAAAAAAAGATTTATGTGCTCATGATAGTTTTATTTATCTCTGTCTGTGGTGCCCATTCCTTTCCTCCCCATGCGAGAGCGACACTAGATCACTAGTGTGATCTTTTTTTGCCAGAGGCAAGATGTGCATGAAGAGACTGAGAGACGGGGGAGGGAAAAGATCAGTCTAATTTCCACTAGGCAATTGAGCTACAATGTGCCACGGTGATGGATCTGTCTGAAGCATCAGTTTAATAACACAATAAAAGGAATTTTTGTTCTAGTGTCTGTTGGTGATAAGGAGATAGTTTCTCTCAAGTTAATAAATTTTAATTAAAAATGCATACAATGATGTAAAAACAGCGTTTTATTCGTAATCATTGTCAGCTCCAAGTCAAAGAGAGAAATTTAGTGAGCTAAGATTGGATAGAATTTTTCTTTTGAGTCTCCAAATTCATTACAGAAAAATTGAACTGAGACCTTTGGTGAAGGCTGATATGATGCAATAAGGAATTGCTGTAAAATTAAGAAAAGTCTAAGTTTCATTCAGCATCCTCCAGATAGGAGATGCTTTTTATTGGCTATTTCCTTTGGGAATGTGCTCATTACAGTAACCATCAAAACAGGAATTCTTCATCTGGAGGCACTGCTTATGTTTGCTGTCTGGCTGTTTGGGGAATGAGATCTTTAATTAGTTCAGGATATAAAATGTTACACAGAATTTCCTTCCAACTCTCCCTTTGTTCCTGGGCGAGCAAGTGGAGTTTTGTTTTAATTGTGGCTAAAATGCTGTTGTCATGTCCGTTCATAGCACGCTTTCTTCCCTGTTAACATAAATGAACTGTTAGGACGTAATTTTTTGCCTTCTGTAAATGCTATAAGAAATTATATCCTAAGGTTGATAATAGATATATAAAGCACGGACAGAGAACTAGTTGACATATACATGTTAGCAGATGAGTGATATGGCCAGTGCATGTTATGGACATTTTTTGTTCTTCATAGCTGTCCCTATAGCAGGCTTGTAAAACCAGAGGGTTAGGTCTTGGTTTCTTCAGAGAGCATGAGAAGCGTAGCCCTGGTGTGAACGCAGTTCTGATTTCATGCAGTATTTGTGTAGATGTTATCATAGTTTTAATAGAAGTTCAGGCAAGACAACTTCATGGGACTTCCTATGCCAGTGAAATGAGTGTAGCTTACAGCAAGCCAAATTCGTTGTTTCTTACAGCCACACAAAGCTTAAACCAGAAGGGATCCTAAGACAAAAGAGGAATATACTGTAGCTTGTTTCTGCCTGGGTGCTATATAACTCTAGTTCAGATTTTTAAAATAGAAGATGTGAAAGGGTCATATTTCTCTTTGAAAATGTTGGGAAGTGGTTTCTTAAACTGCTGACCCATCAAGTGATGTCTCAGAGGGCCAAGGAGGTAGCAGGAGGAGAGACAGAGCCCTTTCTCTGGGTTGAGGACTAGGCACTGATGGTGCTTTGGGATGGAAATTGTCTTCTTTTGCTCTGTAGTGTGAGTGATGGACAAACCTCAGTCTTCCCACTCTTAACTAGCTCTTTTGAGCTCCTTGTTTCATCCCTTGTGATCTTATTCATTCACTGCTGTTCTTGCCACCTTGCTTAACCTTGTTTTCTTCCTTGGCATCACCTCAGCTTTCAGATATGCCTTTGTGTCCCCAGACTGGGAAAACCCCACAATTCTCCAAGCCTATCTGCCACTGCCAGGCACCCCTTCTCCTTTTCTCTCCTACCCAAGCTCCTTATTCCTGCTCTGTATTCTGGCTGCCTTCATTTTCTGACTGCCAAGTCTCTCTTTTCTCATCTGGTTTCTGCCCTCTCTACTCCACTGAGATTGCAGTTAACTAAACCCACAAATTATCACTTCCTGGCCAAATCCCAAAGCGTCATGCCTGCCCTTGGCCTTGACTTGTTTTTTTATTCAGTGCAGTTGACCCCTCTATCCCCTTCAATTCACTCTTTTCTCTCTAGCTCTTGGCAGCTATGATTGCTTCGAAGAATGGCTGGTGCCTCTTATCTCTGAAGTGTGTTGTTCAGTGATTGCTTTGGCAGCTGTATCTTCTCCATATTTCCCCCCATCCTGGTATTTAGTAAGACTCCATCCTCGGTTACTTCTTTCTCTCTTTCTGTTCCTGATCACTTAGAAATTTCATATGTTTCATTGCATCAACTTCTCCTTCTATGTTGATTGCTCAAAAATAATGCCCTTTAATATAAAAACGTCCAATCCTGTTGGAATGAAAATTAGTATCTTATTTCTGGACATCCTCAGTAGTTCACTTGCAACTTGCTGCAACTGCTGTTCTGTACATTACCCCATCACAAAAGTCATATTCTCTTCTCCATTACAGGAAATGACTCTTCTCCCTTGATCTACCATACACGGATCAATGTAGGTTGTTGTATGATTTTCCTTCTACAGCAGTTCCAAAATCCATAGTGCCAGATTGACTTAGTCATCCCTAGAGTAGACACAGAATACCTTTTGTCCTTTTGCTTGATTTCTGGTTACCTCCTCTCTCTTTTATATGAAATGCTGCTTTGAAATCAGTAACAGAGCAAGTTATACTCCAGAGGACACATTCAGGGTCATGGTTAAGCACAGCCTCTGCCTGCAAGGACTTATAGTGGAACAAAAAAAAAAAAGACAACTTCAAAACAAGACAGGCAGCAAGTTTGTGCAAGAGTAAGCAGAAGAGGGAAGGTAAGAATAAACAAGTTGCTAAGAAGATTATGTACTGAAATAAGGTACTCTAAAAGTGCCATCATACATGTACTGTAAGTTTATTTGTAGGGATAAACCAATCTAACCTTTCTACAACCAACCAATGGGTTGATTTTTGCTGCTGCCTGGTTACTAAATGTATCTATAACCTAGTTTATATCTATTTAATTTTTAGTTGTATTCCTACTGTAGGATGGAAAAATGCAGAGTTGCTTCTGAAGTAAGTGAGAAAGCAGGTGGGGAAGCAACTGAAATCATAGGAGTGCCATCACTGGCAGCAGCTAGGAGGGACAGGGATGCTCTGGGCAGGGTCTCCCAGCATAACTGGGAGGTTTGGACCTGCTCCAGAAAGGGATGGGGCACCCCGTGAGGTTAAATGAGAATGCAGAAATTCAGGCAGTGGCTATGAGGAACTGGGATTTTCTACCTGGGTCAAAATAAAACCACGGAAAGAAAATGGGTCCTCTCATGGAGCTGTCTTACAAACGGGATGCTCTACCTCTCTATGGCATAAAAGATATATGCCCATGTGTAGCATAAATAGCAAGAACATTCCCATGTGTGACCTGCTTCGGCTGTTCTGGTTTCATTTTGATCCTTGGCTGCTTTTGTTGTTTCTCTGTGTAGGCACTTTCCTATAGCTGCAGTGGTCGTGGCATACATCAGCCCCATGTTCCCCGCTGCTCTTACTGAGATGTCTCATCACGCAGTGCCGAATATGACTTTAAAAAAAGCAACACCAAAGAAACCCTGACCTAACATGGTGTGTTAAATGTCATCCCAGCAATCTTATGAATGATTTTACTTTATTTTGGCCCGTATATTCCAACTTTCTCCTATTGGAATTAGTAAATAATCTTTCAGACAAAAGGATCTCGTCAGCTGTTACAGCTTGATCTGCTGTCCCTATGTTCTCTGCTGCATACAAATGAGAAATAATATATTGAGTGAAGTAAGTGAAATTCTGCTGCTGTAAAATCGACACGAGTGATATCAGAACCTGGTCTGTGAACTGTAACCCTGCTTCATTCTCAGGACCCTGCAGGACTTAGAGTAAGAGACTGTCCAAAGTTCTTTTTAAATTTTTATTTTCATTAGGAGTTCACCACCATGGTGTTACTTACAGATTTCCAGCAATGTTTAGAATCTAATCATTTTACTGCTGCGGTAACAATGCATATGGTAGAGATAGTTGGATAGTAATGACGGTAGAAAGTAATTCCAGCAATGTATCCAGTTTATGAATGGCTGTAACGTAGTGTTTTAATATTGCCACTCTGCTGGAAACCATGTAAATGCCTGATTATCTATACCTATTAAAAAACACAATTATTTATAGCGGAAATAAAAATAAAGCATCTGTTTGTCACTGGGGAAAACACACCCGGCATTTTTCTATTACAGGCCATGCGTATATTGAGATTTCTACATTTTCCAGTCCTTTAATCATCTGAGTTAATAGCCTGTGCCATTAGACCGTGCGCGCTGGGGGGAGGCTTCCCCACTGCAGCACGATGCTGTGCAGCGAGGCATGTTTACTCACTTTTATAAAACTTGTTCGTTTTTGCCCGTTGGATGCCTGAACATGTGTTGTAGCATATTTACACAGGCGATTGGCTGGACTGCAGACGCACTGGTTAATAGTATGGGAATTTTACACAGTCCTTGTGTTCAGTTGGACTGTGAGTGCTGAAGTTAGTAATCTGCGTGCATGTGTTTGTTTTGTATTTTTTTTTTTTTTGGCTTGTTGTGTCTGGCTATTGGAAGAATTAGCAGATGTTTCATTTGATTCATGATGCTGGATGTCACCTCGTGGAGCTGGTGTTTTAATTAGGTGACACCAGATGCTTGTTTGGTAGCAAGCGTGTTAAAGAGCACTCATGTCACGAATGCATGTAGTGTCTTCTACAAGGCCGTTGCAACTTCTCATGCCGCTCTGTTCTCCAAGCAATGCTTCCTGGAATGAATGTGCATGGTCCGTTCTCATTCTTAGCCTCCGCATTACATTTTGATTGTGCCTTTAAGTCTTGTACAAAGACCGTTCCATCATACTGACCTTGGTTTACATGTGCCAGGGCATTACAGAATAATTACTGGCCAGCCTGAGCAATGAGGCAGTGTCTTTCTAGGATCTTTCCTGGCAGAGTACAGGAAACCTAACGACGACGCTAGTGATGTGACTATGTCCCTGAAGATCAGTGACGAATCTCACTCTGGAATCAGCCCTAGTCCCTGCCCAAGGCTCTCCCCTTCCTTTCCTTGCCAAAGAGCTCGGAGCAGTGATTTTCTCATAGTGGACCAGTTCCTCTTGGAATTGCAAGCTGTGATTAAAGCAAAAGTTCTATTGGGATTCAGTGGTGTGGGCACTGTGCCAGTTAACATGGGTGGTTTAAACCATCCTGTTCCAGTACCAAGAGCTGCCGTCATCCAAACTCAAGCCTTTGAGAGTCCATTTGGGCATGCAGGGGCTGAGCGATATGGTCTTGATGATGCACTGGCTATGGCAGCCAGACATGTGGACACGAGGAGACAGCAGGAGGTAATTCCGGCCGAGTGTTCAGTTTATGAATGGCTGTAATAGAAGGTTTAATATTCTGCTCTGCAGGGAGCCACCCAGACACCTGATTTTCTGTGTCAGCACCCACGTGTACCAAAAATACTCCCTGGATCACTTTTTGGAGACTCTACCACAAAATAGGGAGAAGAGCTGGTTTGCTTGTCACCTCCTTTCGGAAGGTGATGGACATCAGGCCATTTCCCAATATTTCTTGCTCCTGGCTACCTCTAGGCATTAGTCAAGATGCCCCCAATCTCTTCTGGTATCTTTTTACTCTTTGGACTGTTCCTTCGCTGTCTGAATGCCCGGGCCATTTAGGCAGGTGTCTGCTAGCTCGTTTAGCAATATTGCTGGAGCTGCCAACCAGTCCTCGGGTACTGTGTCGCAACGAGGCTTGTACCGCCTTCTCAAGGCCCCACCGCTGCAGCTATCAGTCTATCAGTGCCAAGCCCTAACCTTAATTTAAAGCTATCTCGAGTATGTCAACACAATTTGCAGTCGCACCTCTGGATCGTGAAATAGAAATGCCCTAAGTTCAGACCTTTAAACCGTGGAGCTTTTCAGCCTAGTCCGTGGTATGATGTTTCTGAATGAAAAATTTTCCTCTTGGATGTTCGCTTTCTGGATCCCAGGGAATTTGTGTTTTACTTAGTATCCCTGGTGCAAACAGAAAGCTTCTTAGAATAAGCGTGGGGTGATTCATTTAGTTATTTTGAGAGGTTGAGTGCCTGACCACAATATGTTTTCTTATATCTTACAGTTTAATAGGAGGCTGGGGTATATTAACATGCCTGCTTAGTACATGGAGCATTACTATCTCTCTTCCGTTGTATTTCTGCCTCTGCCAGACTCTGATCTTACCCCCCTGTCAAAACGGTGCAGCAGTACCTGGCTGTTGAGTTTTATTAATGGTTGTCAAAAGTTCCCGAAATGAAGGTGTTTTGTAGAGTCATAACTATTTTCTGAACAGTGCCACCCTGCAGAAATTCCTGTACGCTGAATCGAGGAGGGGAGGATGCAAGCCATCCCATGGAAAATTATTCTCTTTGGAAATAAAAAATGCTCGACTGTTGAAAGCTTGCCTCATCTGTTTTCTTCCCTCAGGCCCTGTCACCCCCTCGCCCTCCTGGGATCAAAACAAATCTACTTCCATCTTGTATCAGAAAAAGTGAATAGGAAACAAAAGTAATTATTTGTTGCTGGGGTTTTGGTCTTCAGCGCAGTGTGTTTATAAGGGAAACTCCGTTTTAATGGAATAGACTTACCTATTCCAGAATATGGTTTTGAACTGTAGTTTCCGGAGGAAGCTTTCCTAACGGAGCTAGTGTTTATCAAGCATGCTGTCAGAGTTTTAATGCTCAGCACTGGACAAGTGGACACATTACATCTCAATTAAGGATGGAAGATAAATGGGTGGCAGTAAATGGAGGTCATAGGTTAGGGCCGTGTAATGGAAGAAATGGAAATGAAAATTGGAAAACAATCATCTAAGGGATCTCTAGAAGATAAGAGCGAAGGAAACTCAATTGGAGGAAGCCATGCTTTCTCCCGCTCTTGGATCTGGGATAATTTCCTGGGTTTTGTTTGTTTGGTTCTATTGCTTCCACACTTGGCAAAGATGCATTATAAATAAAAAATTAAATTACATTTTAGGATTTACTCATACTGATGCATTTCACATAGGGAAAAAACAACCTCAATTTCAAAATACTGTATAAATAGCCAAATAGACTTTTGCAGCCTTAAGTGCAGCTTTTAGATTAGCCCCGGGCCGACCCCACACTTGTATTACTGAGTGTTTAAGAACTTAAAATACAAGGCCGTTTTTAAAAGCTAAAAAATTCACAAATGCAAATTCAAATGCTAAGTCCTTATGAAAGCTTTTAAACTGCATAAGATGATGGATTTGTATGGCAGCCCATACAGAGAACGCATAGTATGTGTTTATGGTCTGGCTATTTGCTGAAATGAAAATAAATCACTCTTTCTTTTGTCCTCTTTCATTTAGAATATGTGTATGTGCAAGGATGCGTGCATGTGTTTTTACACATATCATATCTGTCCGAAGATGCATACATTTCACCAAGATGAATAAGTGTCATAAAGCGATAGAAGTCACTACAGTGCGTAATGAGCACATAAGGGTCGTGTCCACAGCAAAGCCCTTATTTTCTGTGACTTTTATTTCATTATGGTTCATGCTTGTGGCTTCCCGCTAGGGATTGCACAGCATATATTAGTACTGCAGCGTTTCATTATTTACTTTATCGAGACGTTCACTTTCCTCACCTCTTCTGGGAGCTCAGCCTGCCTAATCGTAAAACACTTTAAAATCGAGCTGCTACAGTTTATGTGTATGTGTGTATATATCAGCTGGGGAATATAACGCTGACTTCTATGGATGTGGCAGAGCCTTGCCCCGAAGGAACTGCCAGTGGCTGGGGGGATGCAGCCCTGGTCTTCCTCCCTTGGCTGCCAGACTGCCTAATTTGCTCCCTGGCTTCTTGGGTCATCGTTTCCTGGGCAGGCAAAACTGGCAGAAAAGTCCAGTACAGTTTGGTGGCAAGGACTCTGGTGAGATAAGGGCCGGAGTTTTGTGTCTTACATGAAAGACTGTGCTTAGGAGAGCCTGGAGCCACAGCATATTTATTTGATTCACTGTACTCAGAGTCCAAAGGCAGTACCCAGTGAGTCCCGGGTACTGTTGCCAGTAATCATGGTATGGTTGTCTGCCTCAAGGCTTTTACCTTGCTGATCTGCTTTGCTACAAGTCCCTTCTGTATGTCAGCTTCCTGCTTCCTTCCATTTGTTTGTCTGAAGAAGAGCATCTCACCTGTAGAATATTTTTTGAAGATAAATTTCAGACTAAAACTACTAGAAGATTAAAAGAATGATGGTTTCCACCAAACTCCCATGTATTCCTTGATGCTTCCAGTTATTACCCCATAGGGCATGCGAACTGAGACAGAAATGTCATTACGATCTGCTTGTGCGGGCCACAGTTCTGTGCTAGGTTTGCTGCTGTAATCACAGCTCCATTTCCTCTGTGTTTCACGCAAAGTTGGAAATTAAAATTCTGACTATCTATCTTGGTGGTCATGTGCAGTTTTCCCTGCAGAGATACCACAAGGATGCACGAAGTATCTTGGAAAAAAATTCTGCATGGAAATGAATTCTAATAATTTAACATTATTCTAGCATAGATGTGGCTGTAGATGAGGTGTCTACCATGCAAAGCTTGTAGCTTTCTCTAAGGCTCTTCTATTGGAAAGGTGCTTAGAAGCATACAGGATTACTCTTGGCAATTTCTGTAGCTATTTTGACATACGAGGAGAGGGTCAGCTTAAGTGGGAGCGGACCCTAGGTGCTGAGGACTATATTTGGTGGAGGACGTATGCTGTTGGGGTAGGTGTTAGCAAATGAGAAAAGGAGGTTCAAAGGAAGTTGTGGGAGCAGCCTGTTGTCTCCTACACAAAATAAGATGATTGTTTAAAAAAATTTGAGGGAGGAGTAAGTATTTGATTGCTTTCGAGGTAGAATTTTTGGGCCAGTCGTGGTGTCAGGTCAGAAGTGTTTAGAAGCTGACGAATTCTAAGTAGGCACCTCCTCAGCCAATATTTGGCTTTAAAGGAAAGACCAAACTCTGCAGTTAGGGCTACAGTTAAATTCAGCATGTGCTCAAGGGCTGGACCGCTCCATCCTTCTAGCTAATTCTCCAGGTTTGCAGGTTCAAGCCTTGGTTAATGGAAGGAAGACCCAGTTTGGTAGCAGCCTTCTATGTTGCTGGTTCAGACAAGGGCGTCCATAGTTGGCTACATGGTCTGGGGTATGAGTTGGCAAGTATCAACTTCTCTCTCATGCACAGATGGTTGTGGCCCTTTTTGGAGTGACAGCATGGGTGAAAACACTGTACCAGTGAGGTTTCCCTGCTAAAGTTCAGCCTTCATGCAAAGGGTGTCTCATGGGGACTTCTTTGGGGGTTCCACATTACAGAAAGAGGTCCAGGAGTGCATGACCCAGTCTTAGTCTTAGGAGTGAGACTGGAATTGTTCTTGAATGTGTTTAACAAATCTGAAAGGGAACTCCTGTCTCTCCAGAAATGAAAGCAAGAGATACTCCTAATCTTTGTCAGCATTGACAGCAAGTCTTTCCTTCAAAGAACTGAACTAAGTTTTGGCCTCCAGGTAACTCTCTTGCTTTTTATCTGCTGCAACCACGAGAACTTTTGCTCAGAGCAGAAGCAGCAGCAGGAGGTTTTACACCCTCTGGACATAAAGGTTGAAAGGTGAGTTTCTTCCTCAGCCTCAGAGAAGAGAGGAAAGGATATAGCTAAAAGTATATTTAATAAAAAATCAAAAGCTTTGCTAGCTGGGCAGTTTAAAGCACTACGTACAGTAGTCCTGATTCAAAACAGGTCACGTCTCTTTTTTGACACGCTGGCTGCTGCATAAATCTGTCCCTGGTGCACAAATCCACTGTGACACAGAGGAGAAACGTTCATTTTCTAGACATGGGGAGATTCCTGCAAACGTGTCTAAAAAACTTTAGATTCCAGCGCATCCAATTTGTGTTTCATAGGACTCTGAGTGTAATGCAGAGTGTATTATTTTGCAAAAGAATAGTTTTTTGTTATGCTATGGAGAATGTTTATTAAGTATACTGGCTTGAGAGGCCTTATGCATAGGAAAATTGATTGTACAAAACACAAGAACAGAGTAATCTATTGTTCTTACAAAGCCACAAGGTTTGCTCTGTAAACTTAGAGTTTCTTCTCAAATGCAGAAGGGTGACTGGTTTGTTCACTGAGTATAACTACTGGCAGGATAATGGTCAGCATGGACAAAAGTGAGAGGTGTTGCTCCAGGTTCGCCCATGTATCATGTCCAGCAGATGTGGTACTTGTAATGGCATGCGCACATCTCCAGAATAGGGTTATTTGCTTCTTTTATATCCTCATATGTTCCAGTGAGAAGACTGATATTTAAATTTTCACCAGGAAGCTTGTGGTTTAATACCTTACCACATGAGACATAAAGGTATTGTTTGCCCAACTGGACTTTGTTCCAAGTTCTCTACAAACTCCTGAGCAATGCTAGGCGGTTTTACATCTGCCTCACGTTGGAATGTCTCCTCTGCTTGCAGGGGAGCTCCACATTTTTCTTTGTTTGGCGAAACTTCCGCTCTGAATCCCAAATTACCTGCCACGGAAGGACACAATACCTCTCTACAGCCATAGCTATTTCTGTAGCAAGGGTTCTGGGTGGGAAGGGCACTGTCTTTTTGTTATGCGTTTTTTCTCCCCTTCCTTGGGACTGTCTTGTAATAACATAACACTGATCAAGGGAATTTGCTGGGTAATTTGGGAGCAATTTGGCAACGGCACAATCCAGTGATTCTTCTCTTTCCGTGCTCCTTCAGAGAGTGCAGCTGATCACTGCTTACAACTTAATAGCGCTTAAGGCCAGAAGGGACCAGATCCTCTCGTTTCATCTCTTTCATATCACTGCCTATTATATTTCAAGTTCTTACCTCTTTATTGATTCCAGGAATCTTTTTCTGATTAAAGTGTAACATACATTTGGGAGGAAATATTTCTCCCTCTGAAGCTTCTAGTCCTGACCTGAAGATGTCTTAGAGATGGCAAGAATGCATTCCTGGAAATAAGTGCTCACTTTGGAAAAATAAATAATAAAGAAGGGTATGAAGCTGATTGATTGCTAATTTTATTTTTTGCTGGCTTCAGTTTCCAGTCATTAGATCTTGCTCCGCCTTATTTTGTTAGATTAAAGAGCCCTTTACTTCCAAATAATATTTCCCCATGAACTTTACATGGATTTTGTAATCAAGCTGCCTCTCCATCTTCTTTTTAATAAGCTTAGCAGATCGAAGTCTTTAACTCTCTTACTGTAAATCATTTTCTCTGGTCCTTGTACTGTTTTTGCAGCTCTTTTTCACATCTCCAATTTTTGACATCCTTTGTAAAACAGACTCCAGAGTCATATGCTCTGTTTCCAACTAGAGGGAATGCTTCTCTGCTACACAGAGGGGGTAAATCACACTCTAGTGCTTACTCTCTTCTTCACTGTAGTCCTTTCAGTCACAGCTTCTTTCCTACCGTTTTCATATTCAAGTCCAGTGTGACTATTAAATCTCTTTCAGAGATACTCTTTCTCTCCTTTTTGACTACTTCTCTGGCTTTATTTTTTGATAGAGTAAAACACAAGACATATTTCAGGATTAGTGCTGTTACTAGTTTTGTAGGGTTATCAGTTAGTTCTGGGCTGGCATAGAACTGAAAGAAATGGAGACAAAGAGAAAGAAAATCACCCTATTTCCAGTATAATAAAGAACTCAACAAAAAAGGGAAAGACATTCACTAGGTGGAATATTCCTGGTAGTCACTTGTTTGCTTTGACCATCTGTCCCAGGCAAATGCTCTTCGGAACTGTGGTCCATGAGAAGAGTCTGTGCCCTTTTAAGTTTTACTGTAGTCTAGGTAAAGTTAGCTTTTCCTTCTCTGGCACCCATACTCGTTCTCTAGAACGAATGGGACTTCCTTAGAAGTCCCATTCAGCAACACAATTGTCCCAGGTTCCTTTCAGGTCCCTTACTAGAGATATAAAATACTTGAGGCAGATAGGCACAGATTTTGCAGAAGGGGTCCCAGAGCAATCTCTCTTACTGTAGGCAATATAAAAGATATAAAGATCTCTGCAAAGTAAGAAGACATGGCGCTTAAGTCCCTTGCCACTCTTGATTAGGCCTGCACTTTTTATCAGAATCCTTTAGAGTATCCTGTTTCTTTTTTTCTTCAGCTCCTCTCCCTGCTTCAGCTTTGCTCTCCTTCTGATCTCTAAAATAAAGATCTGTTGGATATTTCTAAAATAGTCAGGAGCAAACCCTTCTTTTTAAGCTAGGTTCCTGGTCCTTCTGTTAGAGGACACATGGATAAGACTTTGATCTCTTTATTCATCTACTAAAGAGGATGTGCTGCAAATGTGTGTTACTCTGGGCATTAGCCAGGCCCTTTGTGAAAAAGTGCCTCCGTACAAATGGATTATTGTCAAGGTTTAACAAATTTCATTGTTGGTGCTAACAATGCAAGAGTTTTTGGTGATACCATCTGTACGTTTCATTTCATTGTGAAAACTACACGAATGGGCACAGAAGACTTTTACAATCCATATGGTGTTCAGAAACGAAACAGAAGCTGTAGTTTGCTATAGAGACGAACAGATACAGGGGGATAAATGCATACAGAGGCATTATAATATTGAGCAGAATTCATAATTTGTAATTCATATGTAGATGGAATACCAGTAGCCATGAGTGCTTTAAAAAAGGGGAAGAAAACGCGTAGTCAATAGAATGAAGTTATGTAGTCAATTGTATTTCTTCGGAAGTTACTTTAAGTACGTGCACTGGATCTTACTGGCAGCGCTTACAAATGCTTGAGGTATCTGATTGGGATGATACCCCAAATTGCACTTTTCATTTGTTATGCTTGCTATTTTTACTGAAAATTTTAGCCTGCACATGTCCAAAGAATAGCAAAAAGTTGATCTCATAAATAGGTGCCATATTTTGCTATATCTCTGAGACCAAAGAGGAAGACAGATCTACCTGGGTAGAATGACATTAGCAGCCTGTGATCGTACAAGTGAAACAATATAGCGAAAGCGATCCTGTCTCGCAGCACATCCCGTTTGTCAGAGTAGTTTTACAGTTTGTCCCATCATTCTCAACCAATCAAATTGAGTAGGAAATAGTACCTGTTTGATGTCAGTCTTTGCTACGTCTTCACAGTTCCTCTCATCTTGGTTTGAACTGCAGATTTTTGTTGCACTGTTCAGCAGTGATGGCATGTATTTTCTAAATGAGAGGGTTTTTTATAGTATTTATGTTTTTGAAGACAATTTGGTTCTTCCAGAATTGTTCACTGTATATTTTTGTTTAACCATATAGGATTATATTTGTGATTTTTTTCTGCCCAAGCAAAAAAATATTAAAGGAAGTTGAAAATGAATATTGCTTTAAATAAGTAGAGGGCTATGATGGAAGATATAGAAACCGTAATAAAGCCTAATCAGGTTAAAAAGCTGGCACATCTTATTTAACTTAATTCATAAATGGAAGGAGGTAGAGAATTTATTTGACTAAGCATCCGTTTCAATGTCTTGATGATATGTTTGGAAAATTGGTCTGAAATTGGTGTGTAAGTGACCTTGAAGATGTCATATTTAAGTGATAGCTCATTCTGGTTTGAAGTTGTAAGCTTTTTTTTTTTTTTTTTTTTGTACCTGAAGAAAGCAAGCAAAGAAAACCAGCAGTACTGGGTTTAAGTCATTTGAAGGTTAGGAAGGAAGAATCTCTCCTCAGTATATAAGTAATCTTGAAGGTGAAGCACCTAATCTGAGACATGCTTTTTTCCAGTCTCATAAAGATGCAACTTTATTAGAAACGCTAATGTTATGACAACAGTTCTGCAAGGTCAGAGCCTGTGTTGGGTGGCTGTAGGAGCTCTGCTGCCCGAGGCCCCAGAAACCAGACCCCTTGCCGAGTTATGCTGCTAATTCAGTATGCAGCATTTACCCTGTTGAGTCCCTGCAGAAGGAGGCAGCACAGGGTGCCAGCAGGAGGGGAAATACCCAGAGCAAATGCCTGAGCTCCTCAGTCGCACTGGGGGAGTACACAGAATTTTGTATATCTGCATATGTTCATATATGTGTGTGTGTATTTTTTAATTTGAAAGGGCACTGGCCAGGCTTAAACTTGATTATTACCTTGAATTAGTTAAATTTTCCCTCTTACTCTAATAAATTCAGTTGCGTTTTTATTTCACATCCTGGCCCAGGGCTGGGCAGTCTCTGTGTAGTTAGACATGACTCTATCTTCAAGCCGATATCAAGGTCAGACTTATGAGAGCCATACGAACAGCACTACACCTCATTCAGTGAACCTTGCCAGACCTGGTTTGCATTTCACAGAATCACAGAATCACAGAATCGTTTAGGTTGGAAGGGACCTCTGGAGACCATCTAGTCCAACCTCCCTGCTCAAGCAGGGTCACCTAGAGCACATTGCCCAGGATCACATCCAGACGGCTTTTGAATATCTCCAGCGAAGGAGACTCCACCACCTCTCTGGGCAACCTGGTCCAATGCTCTGTCACCCTCACAGTGAAGAAGTTTTTTCTCAGGTTCAGATGGAACTTCCTGTGGTTCAGTTTGTGCCCATTGCCTCTTGTCCTGTCGCTGGGCACCACGGAGAAGAGGCTGGCCTCATCCTCTTGACACTCCCCCTTCAGATACTTGTACACATTGATGAGATCACCTCTCAGCCTTCTCTTCTCCAGGCTGAACAGGCCCAGCTCTTGCAGTCTTTCTTCATAGGAGAGATGCTCCAGCCCTCTAATCATCTTGGTAGCCCTCCGCTGGACTCTCTCCAGGAGTGCCATGTCTCTCTTGTACTGGGGAGCCCAGAACTGGACCCAGGACTCCAGGGGAGGCCTCCCCAGGGCTGAGTAGAGGGGCAGGATCACCTCCCTCCACCTGCTGGCAACACTCTGCCTAATGCACCCCAGGATCCCATTGGCCTTCTTGGCCACAAGGGCACACTGCTGGCTCATGCTTAACTTGTTGTCCACCAGCACTCCCAGGTCCTTCTCTGCAGAGCTACTTTCCAACAGGTCATTTGCACCATCAACTTCCACTGTACTTCCAGCTCAGCCTTTGGCTCACACATGGACGAGCTGGAAAACTCAAAAGTCGGATGTGATTTTCTCATGCACTTGATCTGGCTTTCAGACCAACTGGCCATGCTTGATCTAAGTTGTTTTGTGGTGGTGTTTCTTCCATGAGCAAATGAGATTTGCAGGCATGTTGCACACCAAAAAAAACATGGAAAGAGCAGCAGCGCACGGGTGGTCTGCCCTTCCAGACTCTGACCTTGAAATGCACAGTGGCATGTCATGTAGAGTGAGAGCTGTAAACCCTTACATTGTCTGCATATGTATCTGTTACATGCAGACATATTGCATTTATTCACATGTTGAACGTTGGGGTCACAGTCTTGATTGTTTTGGATATTTGTGAAATTGCTTTTAATAATATGATCAGTAAAAGTATATTTCCAGACTAACTCCAATCTCTGCTGAGATAGCATTGCCAAGGATTGGATTTCTAATTCTCTTTGAAAGCACTGGGAACTTAGATGTAATATCCTCTGTAAAAACACATATTTTGATGTAACAGTAAATTTGTGTAGTCAAAACATCAGCAAAATAGATAAAATTAAAAGTTAAGTCCTAGACTGGAACGTTACCTGTCTTGCGTTGTACAACTGGGCATGGTTTATTATATATGTTTTATAGTATAAACAGTGGAACTGTAGAGTAAGCATTGAATGAGACAAAAGAATATTAGAAAATTCTGTATATGTATAACCTCACAAAGTTAATATTGCTTTTGGAATCGTTCCTTGCCGTGATCTAATCTCCACTGAAGTCAATGGGGATATTTCCACTCACTTCAGTAGGAGCTGGGTTCGTGTTTGAATATGTATTAAAGCTTATAAAATTTATGCAATAAAATAAAAATGGGAGGACACAGTTTGCACAATAGGGGTGCTTAAATGAATGCACTGAAATACCATTTAATCACCAGAATAAGGAGCCTGATTTTCGAAGTTGCCTACTGTGAGCTGTGGGTGGTGTGAACGATAGGCTTCTTTCATGCTCTGGTTGAGCTGGTGGTTGATGTGATACTGCCGTCCGTATCCAGAACAGGAGCTAGTGATTCATGACTTGAGAAGGCTTAAAAAGAGGTGAATATAATATAGAGTTTATTCTGATTCCCACTGGCTTCAGTGGCCCCAGTATGCCGAATTGGTCTGGCCTTGGTGCTTGGGCACAGTTCACATGTTCATTACACTGAAGCTGTTTAATCCTATAGGTTATATTTACAATTTACCCTTAATGGAAGTAAACAAATAAATATATACTGAAAGAGGCATAAAGAGTGCTTTTATGCACATCATCGCCTATTTTATGTGAGGTGCCTAAATAAAATATACATGGGCTAAGCATAATGTTAGGTTTATTTAAATCATAAATTTTCTTTCTTAATTGGATGCAAAATTCTTATCTACAAATCATGTCATTTTGGTTTTTTTATCCTTGTTGGTGTAATGAAGAATGGGTTTGCATTCTTTTTAAACTTTTCGTTCCTATGAGAGCTCTCTGTTAAGTGTCCTTCAAAAATCATATATGTGTTCAATGCTAGGAATATGGATTAATTCTGATATCTTGTATCTTGAAATCTTTGCATGGCCTCCTGTTGCAATTAATCTTTGTATAGCCATGTTACTTCTATGTGGAGGTAGGATTTGATGTGAGCTTGAGTGTAGGAGTGTAGATGGGTAGATTTAAAGCATTCATGTCAGTGAGGCCTGATTAGGTTTTTAAGGTGTTTTTTCCTGTGTTTTAGACTGACAGTTTCTGAAAAATATCATTGTTCATCTGTTTTTTTTGTAAAACTGCATTTATTTATTTATTTTTACCAGCAAATAAATGCAACTGAGGTACTTTGGCTGATGGTTCAGTGACAAACAAGGTGGTGTGTTTGCTACCACTAGACTTGCAGAGTCTTTGATGAGGGTCATGAATAATTAGTAGCATTTCAGAATCAGTGATTTTTCCTTTCTTCCTTTGAATTTGAGTGATGAAACAGAGTCCTAAATACTTCATTGTGTGTGTTCATTCCTGACTCTGCCTAGTTCCCGTCATTTTAATTTGTTGACAGATCAACTTCTACTTTGTAGCTGTTTTGCACTGAGCTCCCTTCTTGTGAGATTTGAGGCACTGCAAATGGATTTTTGTAGCACTTTGCACCACAGAAGCTGAAGTGATCTTACAAATATTGATATTGAGTTTGCAATGACCCCAGTGCTTAAGTCAGGAAGAAGGCACATGCATCACTGTTAGGCCTAAAGACTTATATATTTTTATAGGCAGTTAAACCACTAGCCCTTGTATTTGCGCTAGTGAGGAACTGGCTTTCTGTGGGATGGAGCCAGCCGTGCTCAGGCATTCGTTGCCCCAGATTGTGCCCAGAAGCTGGGAACATCGCAGGGGATGCGCCTGCAGTCTCACCTCCACCTCCTCCTACTGCTCGCAGTGCCAGACCTGTTCTGCCTCCCACCAGACTCCTCCTGTCCTCTTCTGGGCCAGTCTTGGGGCAGGATCTGGGAATAAGTGGACTTGTTTACCTTATCTGGCCTTTCCTAATTTCCCAGTCTGAGATGCAGATTGTGCAATTAGCTTGTTCTCCTGAAAAGGAACTACAGGAGCACATAGCATCTTGTCATTTAGGCTTTCCTCAATGGAATGACTGAGAAGAGCTGATGGTATTAAGCAGGGTTCCTCCTTGCAAAACAATTGCAGTATTGTGATAAAGAAATAATTGAGGGTTTTTCTCTAGTACTTCTGTGTGATGGAGGATTTTGAAAGAATATGCTAGATTATTTTTGCATCTAGGCCAAAACTTGAGTGAAAGAATAGGTTAAGTTGTAGTAAAGCTTCCTGTCCCAGTACCACGATAGCAAACGATGGGAAATTCTGGCCCTTCTCTGGGCAAGCAGTTTCTCCTGCCAGATATCTTCCTTGTTGAATATTTGCAGTCTCCTTTCTCTGACATCAGCTTCCAACTCTGAGGCCTTGATTTGCTTTTCTCAGCTAGATTAAAGAGCCTCCTTATTCGGTCTTTTCCCTGCCCAGCTTCTTATAGACCACCAAGTTGTCTTTTAATCTTGGCTTCAAAAAAGCTAAACATAATTGAACTCCTTTCAGCATTTGCTCTATTGAGACTATTCATGAAGGATGAGCTGACTCTTAGGAGGAACGTATGTAAGAAGCAGATATCCATGGTGATAGGCACCTATGTAAATACCCAGACTGACAGCTCCAGTAAACAGTCTCTTGCAGAGCCATGGCAGGTCCATTCATCATGCGACCTGTACACAAAGTGCTGTCAAACGTGCAAGGTAAACTAACGGGACAAAAAAAGATGAGGAAAAAATAATGTTTTTCCGTAATCCCTTTTTGTTTCAAGAGCCTCTCAGGTTTTTTGCGGCTATAGCAAATACACAACTTTCAGATAATTTTGGAGTGGACTGTGTGACTGTTAAGAGCTCTGCTGAAAGATGTACAGCAAATCAGTGGGAGAGGCAAGAATAAAATTCCTGTTGACTCAGTCTTTGTCCAGTTTAATAGCCAGTAGTTTCCCACTGCTTTTTTTGCCTTAGCCCATCATAATGCAGTGCCTCACTATGTACCGCTTGCAGGAGCAGCGTAAAAATGTTATACCCTTGTTTTCCTGGAGAAAGAGGGAAAACAATCCTTTAAGAGCAGCAAGCACACAACCTCTGCATTGCTGGCACACTGCCGAGAGCCGAAGGGCTGCACTTAATTTACATATAAATGTGCATAGGATTTTAATCAGAGATTAACGCAGTCTGTTGTTATTTTTCGCTTATAGTTTTGGTAATGCACATGCTGCTTTGCAGATCACACGGGGCAAATGTGCTTTGAGGAGTGCAGCAGAAAGCGTATCAGTGGCACTGCTTTTCTGATTGACGACTGGCTTTATTTCTGAGGGTGCCGTAGGCCTGAGGAACTGCCGGTTTCAGTCCTTTAAGGACACTGCAAAATCCAGCAGTTTTTGCTGAGGTTGGCATAAAGAGCTTGCTTAGATACGGCTTGTTAGGAATTCAGGTGCCCTATGTAGAAATCCAGTAGTTCCTCGTGACGTAGCGCCCCAGTGGACAGGAGTACTCTGCACCCACCTGTTTTTCAGGCTCATTCATAAATGGGTCTGCTAGATCACCACTTTTTTTTAAATTGTTTTGAAATTTTCTGGATCTCTGATGATGTTTCTTCATGTTTCTTGATTTGTTCAACTCAGGCATAATTACCTTGCCCATGTTTCTTTTCTTATTAGCAGGCAGCTGGGAAGAGTGTACCACAACATCTGTCCAGGAAAAGCCTTACAGCTGTACCAAAGGCCTCTTCTCCTCTCTGCTCTTTTGCATGTGAAAACAAAGGTCCAGGTTTCTTCTAAGCTCTTAATATCTGTTAATATCCATAAGCTCTGAAGCAAGGGAGATCTTTACTGAATTTGTGCTGGTCTTCTACAGGGATATTCTCTACCCTACTTATACTTTTACTCAGCTAAACTACGGTAGCCCAGGCCTTAGCTGGATTACCCCAGAGAATATTTTGCCACTCCTGATATCAGCTATATCAGCCTTTTTGCTTCCATACCATAATGATGGAGAAACTCTTCTGATAGTTAAATGTTATCATTAGTCTTCAGAGCTAACACCTCATTAAGATGAAGTTTGACATGTCTCTGGGAGGTGTCATCCAAATATATGTGGAAACATTTGTTAAAATTGGGGCAGCTTTTGTGTCCTTGTGGATACTTTTTTTTTTTTTTTAATCTAAAGCTTTTTCTACTTAGAGTAGAGGCTAATGTGATGCAGAGAGCACCAGTGGGGATGGTCGTGATGATTTGGACCTCGACCTAAAAACTAGTGCATTCAGTGGAGAGCTTTTGCTGACCTTAGTGAGCTGAGGATGGGGCTCTGCCAGGGTTCCCATGGTGCTCACTTTAGACCCATGTTTTGGTGGTCAGCATGGAGGAATTTCTTGCAGCTCATTCAAGAAAGCGGTGGAAACTGTTCCCAGGGGCAACACAGGGTCTCCACTTGCAAAACCTGAAAGTGAACAAAGGACTTCTTCTGTATATATCAAGCAACTGTGTCGTGACAGGTGAAATGACAAGACATATTGAGCAAAAAGAATTAATCTGTAGCTGGGGCTTTTTAGTAAATCAAAAGTAAAAGGAAGAATTCAGTGTAGCAGACCCACTGACAGTTGTTAGCACTTGTTTCGTGATCGTTTCCTTCTGAAATACAAAAATGCAAAGTAACTGTTGCCAGGAGTCATAAAAGAAAGGAATGACTCAGAAGATATATTTATTAGCAGCCCAATATTGGTGGAATTCAGCTTCATAAACAGTGGTTAATCTGCTAGAACGTTCTTTGCTCTCAGTAGGGAAAAAAAAATCCACTCATTTCAATTTTTATTTAAAGATCTAAAATAATTTGTGCCTTCTGAATAAATCAACATCTCCAGGAGCACTGTTATTCATCTTTTTGCCTCTTCCTTGCCCACGTGGACTTATTTATTTATTTATTTCCACGAGGTGTCATTTATTATGGGCTCTTCTCATCCCTGCGATGTAATTTTTCTTCTGGACTTCTAGGCTTTTTCATCACAGTTCGCTACATATTTCACCCATGTTTCTACAGAAAGTCATTATGTAGCACAGCCTGCTGACAAGGATATTTAGAATACCCTCTGCCCTTGTCCTGCAGCGCTGTGATGTTCACCTTTGGTGGGTAAATAGCATATATGATCAAGGAGGACAAGGACCTGATGTTACTGGAAGAAGACCTAAGTCTGTACATAGCTGATATTTGTACTGCTTCTTTCCCCTTTCTCTCTATATGTTTGATCAAATTGTAGGAAAATACCTGTCTGTATGAACTAACATTAAAAAACATATTAAAAAATCCCAGAGTTAAAAAAAAAGATATATCCTAGAACACAATTGCCTGTATATCTGGCAATTACATGTCAAGTCCTGTGCTGTCTCCTGCCCAGAGCAGAATTTGATGGGTGGTGGTAGGAGCCTGATCCTGACTCCCTGTGCACCAGCAGCAGCCAGTTCTTGCTCAGGAGGTGTTTCTATCTTATACCAGGATGTGGTCGTCTCTGAGGACAGAATTTATCTCCTTACCTCAGGTGACTAAAAGTTAGACAATTAAATCTGAGCAAGTCAGCCTATGCTGCCCATGCAGTCCATGGAAAGAAACAGTTCCATCTTAAGAGAGGTCTCCAAGACAGATCGGATGAATCATCCCGCAGGTGCATGTTTCTCTCCAAGCATTCAGAATAGGATCGGTTCTGCTGTAAAACGTCCAGGGAAGTTTGCACTAAGACTATTCATGTCATTAGGGATCAGAGAGCTCTCCCAGGCCATCAAATCCATTCCTTTTGCTGATCTTCAAGAACATATACAGTAGATTTACTAGTTTGCTTCTAAACGAAAGAGATTGTGTGTACTCAGTGACATAAACAGAGTTAACTGGTAGTATCATTTTATGAATTGGATTTTAGGCATAACTCGTCTTTTGGTGTGTTAGACCAGGGCTGGAGAATAACACAAATAAATTACATCTGAACTTTGCATACCTCATTAAGAAAGATTTGTGATAAGACTAAGGAGCAGGATCCCTTCTTGGCAACCCGTACTCTGATCACAGCAATGGACGGAGAGAACTGAGCCCATGCACTTCCTGGCTCCTAAAGCCAGTCTGCCTGAAACACCTTTCACATGCAACTCTGGCTTCCAATGTGCTGCTACAGACTTTGATTTGTTAAAATAACAACAACAACAACAACAACAACAAAGCACCCTTTCCCCCTTATTAGCACTGATCTTAGCCTTTTTCCTGAATGATGAGTTGATGCATTGCTCCAAGTAGCAGCAAGCACATCTGAGTCTAAATTCAAGTTTCTGATGTTACCATCTTGCCCTGCAGCTTCTTTGCTTTTCTGTTAACAGGACTTGCTTATCCGCAAACTGTCCCTTTTAGTATGTATCGAGCTTGAGATCCGCTATATTAATATGTCATCCAAGGTTCAATGCTGGATTAGGAGAGGAAAACATTATTGGCATATGTATCCCAGAAGATGTGGGAAAGTGCATTTGCATATTTTGATGCTGACATGACCTGTCCGTGTTGTTACGGGTATACTTGATCCTCTCTGCGTTTGCCATCAGCACCCAAATCAGAGAAGATTTTGGCAATGCAAATGTGAGCAGGTCTCTGCTCCAGGAAGTGTTCCTTGTGGTTTTGGTGTTCATTTCAAGAGGAGGATGGATTTCTAAATCACTTCAGGCAGAAATGAAGGTGGCTTGAAATCTGTCATGGAAGGAAGTGTGTGCAAGGGGGTGGCTTTATGGGGTGGCAGGTGGCGAGGCCTTTGCGTGCCTCTGGCTCTATACAAACACACTTTCTCTCTCTCATTTCTCAGAACCAGGTAGAAAAACAGCTAATGCTTTCTTACATCAGTAGATGGGGTGGGAAAACCTTTCCTTCCTCTCTGATAAAAGAGGGTATACTGCTTGTCTAAGAAATACTGCTGTGTGAGTTTTTGATTATTCGTTATCCAGGATTTAGATGTTGTGCAGTAAGTTATCGCTATTAAATTTAACATCTATTTTCCAAACTTGAATTAGTCTATTTTAAACCATCCCCTAATTTTGGGAGTGGTTTTGTTTTTATTTTGTTTTTCTATAGCAAGGGCTCTGGCAGTTATTTAAAAAGCAAAACCATCTTTCCTTGTACAATTCATTGTCAGTGGTGATATCTCTTTCTACCAAGGCTTATACGAGTTAGCATCACTAGCAGAAAACACTGACATTTCTTCTCTGTCAGCTGCAGGCCGAGCAGCGAATTGATTGTGACTGTTAGGATACTTATGAAGATCCATCTTCTTTTCCTCTAGAATTTCTTGGGACAAAGGACTGAGAAGGTGGAACAGAGTTTAGGAAACAATGACTGAGTTGAAGCGGCTATTTTTATTATATACATATGTATAATTTTTATAAGGTTGGAGTAATTAATAAATCTGAACACATTTCTACAGTATGCCCTAGTCAAAACAAACGTGATTTTTCATTGTTCCTATTCCTGAGATACTCTGCTTGCTGTTTTTCTGTAGGTGTTATCTACACAGCAGATATTCTTGACCGGGAGACAACCAAGTCCTATTGGTTGACAGTATATGCAACGGATCATGGTGTCGTCCCGCTCTACACTACCATTGAAGTCTACATTGAAGTTGAAGATGTGAATGACAATGCTCCTCTGACCTCTGAACCCATCTATTACCCAGCTGTCATGGAAAACTCCCCGAAGGATGTATCTGTAATTCAGATCCAAGCCCAGGATCCTGACTCCAGCACTAATGAAAAACTGACTTACAGGATTACAAGCGGAAATCCTCAGAACTTTTTTGTAATCAATTCCAAAACCGGTAAGGAAATCCTACTATGTTATAACAGTAGGCAAATTCGATTTAAATGTTTATCAGCTTACTCCCTTTCAGGATCCTCTAACATTATATTGCTTTCCAAATGTCGATGTTCTTATTAGTTGCATATTTAAAGTATCCTCCTGTGCACTCATAAATGAGTGAATTGGCAGAGGATGTGGTGTTACTTCCCTTGTGCTGCTATGGATCGTTTCTCTGTAGATCACTGAACGGCACCTCTCGACTGTGCCCACAGGGATGAGACTTTGCTACGCTGAACATGCAGAGCACTGCTAGGAAGCGGATCCAAGCTGTTGTAGTTTGTGATCCTTTGCAATTTGCTGTAGCACCACTGAAGTGCGTGGCACTACAGTTATCAAGCACATATTGTTTAGCTCTGCATAACAGTAGCTGAGTATATTTCTACAGCTTCCTTTATACAAAAAATGGTTTAGATGGTCTAATAGTCCCTCCAGCCTTAAAAAAGAAATCTATGAATTTACATTGATTTGTAACAGCTGGGAATCTAGCCTATGTGTAGTGTAATGTTACAGGTATGCTTCTGTATGCCTGGTGATTCTTTTAAGTTACACTGAAGTCCTCTTATTAGGTAGCCTGGGACCAGGTCCAGTGAAGCATGGACCAGGTCCAGTGAAGCATGCAAGACTGACTCCAGGGGATCTCTGTGCGCTTAACGGCTTTGCTGAATCAGGTGCCACCATTCTGGGGGATAGATGAAGATCTTGCACCAGGGGACATTTAAGGGGTCATAGGTGCTATGCTGTGTGCGTACCTGCTTCTGCTGAAGGCAGTGCTCCCTGTAGCATTTTCCTGGCCATCTCTTGTTCGTTATCCACCTGATAAACTTCCTCAGCTTGGTGGTGATCCTACACCATGTTCTGTAGCTAAAGAGTCAGGGTGCTGTTTTGCAGGAATAGGGTGGTATTCGTCCAAATATTTCAGAGTATTCATGCTGTTGTCATGTTTGTTGTAATGGGAGATTTTGGGCTGTGCTGTAGCACTTTTAGAAAGAAGTTTGTTGGCAGTATCTACAAACCTGTGTTGTTTCTTGGTAGAGGATGCACCTTTTTTTGTTCTGGGGTTTTGTTTTTATTGGTTTCTTTATGTCTGCTAAAAATTTCAAAACAGCTAGAAAACCTGAAAGAGTAAAGCCAAGAATGAACATTTTTAATTTGGGGTAGGTAAGTGACATTTGTTAAACAGCTCTTCAACATTTGGCTGGGCAATCCCCTTGCAATATGTGGCGTAAGAAGGAGTAGGGATCTTTTCAGGCACAAGCCCAGGTAAAGGAGTCGTTGAGCATGTATAATCACTTTGTTCAATCTGCTGAGCCCTAAGGCACAAATCTCACTTATTTTTAACACTTGAAATGGCCGAAGATGACTCTTCCATCTGCATCCCTTTCCTCCCTCCCCCTGTCCCTTAAATCCCATCTGGGCAAAATAGCAGCATTAGGACTCTGCAGTGTATAATGTATGTGCTCCCCTCATATCAGCTCCTCTCACAAAGCAACCTGTTCAGCAGAACTGCTCTCATCTACATGGCAAACAGTTTAAGGCAGTGACAAGTACTCAAGACTGGCATGCTGCGTTCCCCCACAGTCCATTTGGCATGTGCTGAGCACGATGCCGCCATGGGAGAGCGCCTAATGCCCATGTGCGATAGCTGGCAGTAGAGGCTATGAGGTGGATCTTCATCACTCCGGAGCAGAGGACGAGAAAAGTTTTCCCTAACAAGGAGATCTTCATTCTCTTCAATTGCAGTTAACTCTGAGGATTGTTCCATCTTCATTTTACCCTGAGAAAATTGCTGCCTGAGAACTTAACTTAAAGGCTTCAGAATGATTAACATTACTATTTTGGCAGCTCCTGAAGGGCCCCCATTCCATTAGGGGAACCTACTGGCTGGTGATCGACTGTGATTTGTCATGTATATGTGGGATAAATCATCTCCTTCTCTCCAACTCACTTAGCTGTGAAATGTGAAACATTGAAAGCTGGCAAGGCTGCCTCTTTTTTTTTTTTTTTTTTTCTTTTTCCTTTGAAAATGATCAGGCTGATCGAGTATGTATGCCATGAGGTGCCTTGTCCCCAAAAGGGAGTTTTATCATTTTGAATGCACGGATTTCATCTTCCCTTGTAAAGTATTGAAGTGCAGTGAGTTCTGCCTGCTCCGTGCTCAGTGTCAGCATCGTGAGGCTTTCTCCGACAGGACACTAGCGTGCCAGGAACCAAAGTATCGAGCCTTTGCACCAGAAAGGCAGTATCTGGCCAGGCTGCTTTAATCATCTCTGTGTATCACATTAATTTCTGTAAGACAGTGGTTTACAACTAGCATGCCAGCTCCATGTTCTTGCTGAGATTTAGCAAAGCTATAATTCATGTAGCGCTTTGCATGGCAGACTTAATGTTGAAGTGTGCTGTATAATTAAGATTGAAAGGTTTAATGTGAACCCAAATATGTAGTGATTGCAGTGTAGGTGGGTTGAGTGAGTGTGCCTCTGTGTGGAGTGAGAAAAGTCATTTGTGGGAAGGGGATCTTTTACTTTCTGTGTCAGCTTGAAAATTTAGACAGTCTTTCTCCTGTGACTAATCAGGTGTTGAGAGGCAACATGAAAGCACCATCCCACATTTTTTGCATCCTCTTATGGGAAGCATCAGAAGTGGGCCTTAAACAGAGACAGGAAATTGGCTGGGTGCTCTTGTGGTAATAAGAAATTTCTTAGATGCCTGACTGATTGGGCCTTGCTAATGTACTTATGGTTAAATCTCATGCTAGGTTTGTGTTCAGATATGAATATCCCCCAAGTTCAGATCATTATGGGTCTCAGGAAGATAGGCAGGAAAGAGGAGTTTGCCTTTCTCTGCAGCAAAGAAACATGGATCATGGATCACAGAGCACTTCCTTAGATCATCCAGATATATTTCAGCAACATCTCCCACCATTGCCGGAGAATAAGGCGTTGTTAGCCTTGGCCTGTTGTGTCCTGTTTCTAGTTTTTAGGACTTGGTGCTTAACACTGACGAAGTTTGGTTCGGTAGAAAGGACAAAGAGAGAGCAAGGCATATCATAGTTTATGGCATGTATCTGACGGGTGGGTATTACTTCAGATACTGCTGTGCTTACTCCAGATGATATAGCTAACTGCAGCAGTGATACACTGGACAGACTGCACTGGACAGACCAAATGAGGTGGATAATCCCTACTTCTTTTGAGACAGTCCTTGCTGGCACTAAGAGTGCCAGAATCCACTGGGTGTTCCGCACGCTGGTTGTGGGTGTGCTGTCTCCACCTTTGTGCATTCTTGTGCTCCTTTTCTGTGATCATTTGAATTCAGCAGTGATCGTGTTTGTCTTCCTCTTGAGCTCGCTTTCAGCCACTCTGTAACTCTTTCAAGTCATGCAAATTTCTAGAGGCACACATACCACTACAGGGTGCTGCTGTCTCGTTAAGGCACTGAGCTGGGACGGAGGGAAGCCAGGGTTTTTTCCTGGTTCTGGTACAGAACTGGCATTGCAGTCAAAGCATACAGTCTTTCTGTATCTTAATTTGTTATCTGCATAGTGGGAATAATAATACTCCCTTTTCCCTGTGTCTGTCTGCCTAGTCTGTAGGCAGTAGAACGTTTTAGTACAAAGCCTATCCCTTCCTATATTTCTGTGGACTGGCACAGTTCAGGGTGGACATTTTAGGCACTAATTGCATTGCAAATAAATAGCATGCATTTGGGTCTTTTTGAAGACTATCTTCAGACTGTTTAGGACTATCGTCTTCAATTTGCTCAGCAGTCAGTGGAGAGAGGAAAAGTTGCTACTACAGAAGTGAAGGGCTGCTTAAAGGCCCTTTAGGGCAAGAACCTTTGCCACCAAAGTCATCCTCTGCAGCCTGCCCTCTCGCCATCGCAGGCGGATCAGGGTGAACTTAGCCCAAATCTCTTGCTGCCAGACATGACACAGGAATGTGTTCGGCCATAAAGGCTTAGCACGCGCACCGCAGGAGCTGTGATGCCCCCCACTGCCCTGGCCTTACTGCGGGAGCACGAATGCAAATAGCATTCTGGCTGCTCGGGGTGTTCTTTGCAGGTTCACGTTTCGGGTTTATAGCCGTGTCAGAGCAGGCCCCGCTAACCCTCCTTTCTGCTTGGGAGGACAAAAATAAGAACGTGTGCAGCCTTCCCACACACAGCTATCCAGCTCTATAAAGGCAGCAGTAAGAGGGGGACCAGGAAAACACCTGCCACCTCCCATAAAATTCTTTGTTTTCACAGCTAGATTTTTTTCTCTAACATACAACTGAGCGTCAGTCTGTGCCTTAGCGTTCACTTTCATCTCATGAGCTGATATTCATAGGTACAAGCACTAAGTGAATAATATAATACATGAGTATGTGTGAAACTACAAATCATCTATGCTCAAGAACAAGGGAGCCTTGTTCTTTAGAGTAATGTAGGATACTTCCTAAATTTAGCAGGTCCAACAGAGCAAACTGGTATATTTTTAGTTTCACCGGGCAAGGGATGTTGAAATACATTATTGTGCTTTTGTGCATGTGCGAGCGGGGTGATTCGCATGTTTTTCAAATAGTTGAAGTGACTCTCTCCAGGTTACACTACCATGCGGAAAGGCATATTTTCTCTGCTTGTGGCTTTGTTTTTCAGATACCTTGTGCATACAGTGGAAACAGAAGTGCTGGGAGCTTTTAAAAGTCAAACTGCCTGTCTGGCAATATCTGCATTTCGGTGGCTTAACCTACACCCTGGCTGATGTGGGAGCACAGCTTGCATCATGTTTTTAAAAGGGGGACATTGACAGGAGTGTTTAGGATTTTAAACATTTCCAAACAAATGCCTTACTGTTAATGGATAAATACCCTACTTAACCTGAACCCCAGGCACTGAGACTCTCTAATGGCTAAATAATGTTTTAAAATAATGGAGCTTAGACTTCTAAGTCCTCTAGATACCTAAAAGGATACCAGATCTTCCCTACTTCTCCTGTTTTACTCTGTCCCTGGTGGTTTTTCTCGCTTATCTTGACTCTTGTGCAAAGGGGGAGGGCTCAGTCTCACTTTGACACTGAGTGAGATAACTGGGTTTTACTGCTGCGGTTAAATAAATAGCATTAGCTGATGAGGCGAGTTTGATACTGCAGTCATGGCTGGACAAGAGGAAGACAAGAGCAAATCTTGGGGTTGACGGGGCGGATCAGCTGGCTGGCTCGCTGCCCTCGACCGCAGCGTTGTGCCGGAGCGTGCTTGGGAATGCTACAGCAGCCCTGAGCCTAGTAACGCTTATTTTGGGGTGAGAGGCTTGTGGAAGAAGGTAAATAAAACAGATGATGGAGTTATAAAAAAATGATTGATTAGGGCCATAAATTCTTACTTTTATTTCATGTGTTTGGGTGTTAATTTCACAGCACAGCATAGTAGTAATTTACTACATGGATTTATTACTTTTCTGTCCTCTGAAGAAAACAATGAATTTTAATTCAAACCATTACCTTATTTTTAAGTGTTCCATATATATTGGACAAGCCCAATAAGCTTCTCTTCAGTCTTACATAGATTATATTAAGAGATATTTTAACTAACATGCCAACAGATTGAATTTAGTCTCATTCACTGTTGATGTTAATAAAGTTACTCTAGATTTATGCTGGTGCATATGAGAAATTTGGCTACACTTTCCTCAGTTTCTTGCCAGCACCAATTACAGTTTTAACAAAGGCAGACCCCAGCACACCCAAACCAGTATTTGCTTCTGTTTTAAAGCGAGATGTAGTAGTGGCTTTAGAAAATGTGTATGCAGGTCAGATCATCTTTTCAGAGCAGTGATTCTTTACTTCTGGAAGGTGTCTCTGAACTCTCACATGCTGCACGTAGATTTAGAAAGAGACTGGATATTTTCATGCTGAAATAGTATTAATATGTATATAAGGTAATGTGGGGTTAGTAAGGGTCATATATTAATAGATATGAATGCTAAGGAAGGAACCTCTTTGAAGCAGGTTTCATTTTTCTTTCTTTTACACTTCCTGAAACAGAAGGCATAGGATCGTGCTAGGGCTAAATACCAGATTTGCCATGCCATTTTAAAACAATACTTCCCTTTACTGCCATGCATCCCTATTTTTATGTCTTGCCTTTTGTCTGGTTTTTCTCAAGAAATCTCTGCACATGTTCTTTGTCCCCACAAATTGAGCCAAATCCAGCGCTCTGCTTGAAGGTTGTAAGTAGGATAACTTTTGGCTGTCTAGTGGCTCTTTTCAGCCCAGAAATAATGATATAGCAGGGATGAGAGAGTGATTGTGGCTCATGTATTCGGGAGAGCACTTCTTGGGATTCTTTGGTAAATTCTTGTTTCTCCAAAGCCCAGGTTTGGATGTTTTTTTCCAGAAGAGGAAGAAAGACTGTTGAACACTCCAGGATTTTTCAGTTCCGCAGGGGTTTTCAGGTGGCAGATCTCATTTCAGGGGGACACATCTTACTCTGGGAGGCGCATTTCAGTGATCTTAACGATCCAGTTATAAAGGTAGCTAGTGCTTTGTGAGTGATGCAAAATGCCATGCAGACAATGAATTGAAGTGGAGGCAACTTAGTTGCTGCTACAGCATTTCACATTTTTGAGGGTTAAACCTAAGCTACGCTGAGTCGGGGAAGAGGGTAGCATCTATTAGTTCCATAAAGTGTGGGGCATTTAAAACCTCCTACTTTATAATAATTAAAGGTAATGCCAGACTATTAGGAAAGATTAAGTAAAATTACTTCTATTATGATATTTTTAATAGGCTTGGTATCAACAACATCAAATTAAATTGAATACTACCTTGGTCCTTTTGTCACTCTCTTCTTTTAAGAAGCATTTCGTTCTACCTTTTTTGTTTTAGTCTGTTGCTTAAGAATAGGCAGCTTTTTACGTTCCTTCTTGAACATCGATTCTCCTTACTCCCTGCTCCCAGCCTGTAATGGATGTTCTGCTGCATTACTAGGGGATCTGTCTGAGGTTACAACTGATACGGCTTATGCTATTAAACTCTTTCTAAACTTCCTTTGAAATAAAATCTTAGATAAATGAAGGCCTTCAGCTTTTTTCTGGATTCTGTATTCTAAGCCACCATCTCCCTCCGGGGTGCCGTTTAGGCACTACATTTAACAAAATGGGAAATGTGTCTGAATGTTGCAGGGTGTTGCAGATCAGACTCCCTCCTGAGCTGGAGGCTGCCCTCTGAAACATGACGGCATGGTGGCCAGTGGCATCTTAAGCCTACATGTTTGGCATGGTACAGCGTTAGCTCTGTATGTGTACAGGCCACCAGCAAGATATTTATAAGATAGCTACGTGGATCATGGGGGACATATCTGTGACTGTCATGCTGACAGCCATTCATACTGTAGGTGTCTCTGCAGCTCAAGTGACCTGTCTCATGAGACCTTACAGAACAAGGAATCATTGACTGTAGGTCCCTTAAATCAATGGTAAATTTGTGGACACTGGTTTCCCTTCTGTCCTCTGTCTCTAACACTATGTGTACAAGCACTACATTCACTAACGTTTGCACAGTTCAGCCCAATTCATCCATAACTGAGTAACACTAATACCGATTTTAACAAGGTAAAAAGTTCTACTTTATTTTCTTTCAGCTCTCAATATTACTTTAAAGCATGATCCTTAATGACTTCTTTGTAATATGTTCTCCTTAAAAAATCAGGCTGCTTCTGAGTATATTAAAAACCTTAATTTCTGTTTTGGGATGGCTCATTCTTTACTAGACACTGTTTTTCCAGTCTTGTGAGCCCTGGGTTAGCCTCTAGCAAATCAAAGGACCATAGATGTTGCTATTATTACTTGCTTAATCACAGCGGGACTTGGAAGTCTACTAGGGATTGTGCAACATGTTAGACAAAGTTGCTGCCTCAAGGAACTTGTAATAACAGCAACAATAATAGTAATAATAATAATAATTAAAAAAAAAGGAGGAGGAAGGGATGTAAATCATCAAGTCAGTCTGTTTGTCAGTGCATGTTTATTCCCTGGAGTACATTTCCAATTAACTCCTGAGCTGCAACCAGCAGTGACATGAACTCTTTTTTGACTTTGAGTGAATCACCTAACCTCAATGTTTCTTTTTTCTTTTCTTTTCTTTTCTTTTCTTTTCTTTTCTTTTCTTTTCTTTTCTTTTCTTTTCTTTTCTTTTCTTTTCTTTTCTTTTCTTTTCTTTTCTTTTCTTTTCTTTTCTTTTCTTTTCTTTTCTTTTCTTTTGTATAAGTATAAGTATAAGTGGAAATGTTTACTTACCTCATGTGATTGTTCTGGGAATTAATCCACAGCAGACAGTTTGCGGATAAAATGAGCTCCGAAAGTGCAAGCTATTGATTTTTTCAGGCATGTCTGCATGAATATATATCCATTCACGTCCATGTATTTATACACATATAAAAAGAGAGTGGAGCATCACTTCTAAAATGATAGGATGAAGAGGAATATAAAGTATTTTTGGATTAAGCAACTATAGTCTAGTGGCCAGACCGCTGATTCTACCTGATAAAGGAAGAAACTAGGGCTTAGCCAGCCTGTCTCTTCCTTGCTCTCTGGCTGTGATTTCCTCCTTACTTTGAACGTGTTATCTGTGGAGGGCATAAAGGTGTGAGCCGCGTCACTTTAGCTGAGGCTACAGTAATGCTACTATTAATAAAATAATAAATCCAGCTTTATCATCTCTCCTGAACAGGCCTAATTTCTTCTAGCAGTGGTTTTTGATTTGTGAAGCACTGAATATAGTTCAGCTTGCTGGATGTCTCTGATAGCAAGTGTTCCCTTTAAAATTGTACTAACGGTTCTAACATTGCTCATAAATGCCATCTTTTTGTAATCAGTAGATTTAAACATGGCATAGAGAAGTTTCTGCCTTTGTGTGAATCTCCATGATGACCTCGTTATCATGAATATTTCCAGTGGCTTGGCTGGACCATTGCATCCTCGCTTACTCAGTCTACCATCAGTTTTTAACCTGAACTCCCCATTTGCTTCAACAGAGACAGCAAAGTAGAACCTCTGTCCTATTCAGAACTATGCCTGGCTCTCAGCTTAGTTGTACAGCTAATTCTTCTGCCTCGTCTGTCGGTCCAGATTCTTTATTTATAATTTTCCAGGCACCATGGCTAGTTAGGATGGGTCAAGAAACCAGCTATCTTTTTCATATATGGTACTACTCCTTCACTTCCCACTGATTTCCAAGTTCTGTAATTAGGATTGTTATATTCATTTCCAGCTAGCCAAATACTATTGACAGAATTATTATTAGTGGCAGAAGCATAACAGAGATTGTTTGGTAAATCTATGTACAGTAAGTACTGGGTCATAGCCTGTTAAACATATGCACACATACATATGCTACGTATACTTGTCATCTCCTGCTGAACATTGTTACAATAATAGTAGTGAATGCCCCTATGTTACAGCAATTGCTTGTGGTCCAGAACTGAGCTCTGGCAGGGGAAATTAGATTTTTGAGTTATGGGTACTTAGATATGGGGCCCGTAAGCAGTGGTGTTCATGCACAGTTAAGGGTGTGGAGAAAGAGCTGCCAGGACGAATATAAACCGGTGATTTTAGGCCAGCTGAGGTGAAGCGTTGAGGGTTTTGGTTTTTTTTTTGTTTTCTTTTTATTTGCTACTGCTTTGTAGTCAGTCAAGTGATTTGCATTTAGCTTTTGCTTAACCATCAGTAGTGCTACATGTGTCTGTGATTTTGGACAATATTAGAAGCAGCACTATTTTCTCTTTTGCTTAGTTGCTATGAATACACTTCTGTTGTCATCTTAGGACAGGCACTTTTAGTGGCTTGAATGGTGTATCTTCACATTATTGTATGGGCTCTTTCTAATACCTCTTTGCGGAGTGGAAGTTCTTTGCTTTGAGGCAAGGACTGTAGCTATAATCTACTATCAATGTAACATTTGATCCTGCAGTACTTAGCAGTGTACAAACAAAGATCACGAAGACATTTGCTATCTGAGAGAATAAGTTTGACCTATGCTGCATGTGAATATTTTCAAAAAATAGCCGGGAAATGGGAATAAGAAGAGAAGGCAACTGTAAAGACAGGTGTGTTTGCATAAGCCATTTTGGTGTCAGTAATCACAGACTATTGATTCTTCTTTGTCTTCCATCACGGAGCAGGTTGCATCAGCACCAGTAAATCTCTGAAGCCTCATCAGCTTGGAATACAGCTAAATAAGTTTGTTCAAAAATTGAAGTTGGAAATCAGTGGATTTCTGTTATTTTTGCTCTTCTCACTTTGTCTGTCCAATCTATCAGAATTACACTGATATAACCAAAGATAATTTGTTTCTGTGAAATTATTCTCCCTTTTCTTCCCCTCTTCCTCTTATGTTAATGAGAGTATTTTCCTCTCAACTGAGAACACTTACACAACTTCTCTGAAGTTAGTACGGTTGTTGCAGTTCTTGCCAGTTAAGTATGTGACCTTATCTGTATAATTGTACAGATCGGTTTGCCATATGTCTGGATGCACAGAGCTTAATTTAACAGGAGACATATATGTATAAAAATAAAGCAGTATCTAGGGGTTAAATATTGGAAGACCCCCTAATCACATCTTTCATGTAATGCATATCATTCCACAGAGCTCTAAGAGTTTTCAAGTTAAATAAAAAAAAGTTTGTCTACAAGAGAGCCTAGTCCTGTAACCACATTTTCACGTTTTGCAATGCCTGTGCTCACTGACGTATTGTACGTACGTGGTTCTGTGTTTGCTGGTAGCGAGGCCTTTCACATTGTACAATAAGATAGAAAAGTACTATTGTTCCTTTTTTACAAACAGGGAACTGAGGCAAAGAGAGAGGCTAAGAACTGAACCTATGCCAGCAGTAAAGATTTGATCCTAATTTGCGTTCGAAACCATAGCTCCTGACCATATCCATATACAATACAGAGCTTTGCTGGTGATGATCCAGCCCAACCTGTCCCTGTTGAACCTTGACTGCAAGGCTGACCCTGTGCCTCCTCCCATTCGGCTCAGTTGTTCCCTACTGCGTGCGCAGAGGTTTTTCTGGGCACGACAGTGCATACGGGAGCCTCAGGAGCTCCTGTTTCCTTTCCTATTTTCTATTCTATTCCTTTTTACCCCACCATTTCCCACCCCTGTCTTTCAGCCCTTCCTCGCCCTGCTTTCTCTCTGTGGACCCAAAGGCCAGACCAGTAAGGATTCTAGTTTCATAGCGGCAATGAAATGTGAAAGGCTCTAATGAGGACTCCAAGGCCTCAAGGGACAAAGCTGACTTATGTCTCTTGGGTGGAAAACAACAACACTCTCTCAGTCAAGCCAATGTATGCACAGCCCTATGCAGCTTCTCCAATGTTGTCATGGAACAAGGAGGCTAACCCCAATCTCTGAAGTGTCCGGCTACCCCATAATAGTTGCAGTCTTCCTTCTTTCTTGATAGCACATTTGCTGGTACTTTCCATACAAGAACATTTTTGCTCATTGCCTTGTGTGAACATGAGCTGATATCATCACCTGCTTCGGTTTTGTTGCCTCTTAAGAGAAATCACATGTTTTTGTCAGATGATTTACATGCAAGGAATGCATGCTGCAGTAATCTATTTTTATGGTAATTAACAAGTAGCTTTTCAGATCTTGAAGGGATTGGTTTGGAAACTACATATTTCCTGAACTTAACTTAACAACAGCATATTAATAGTAGCGCACAATCACAGTGTTTTTATGTAGCCACAGTACCCAAAAGATTAATGCTTAAAGAGTAGTCTGCTCTGCAAGGGCATATTTTGGCTACAATTAATTTTGCTTCCATTCACCATATGCTTGTATTTTCTGACCCTCATTTGAATCATAGACACTATGTAATAAAATGTGCGGTATTTTTTTACCTGAAGGTTGCTTAGAGAAGCACCGCTGCTAATAGGAGCACAACTTCAGTTGAATGATATGGTTTATGCCACCTGAGGATTTGGCCATCTTATGCTTAATAAGATCTTATTATGGGAGGATGCTGTCATTGCTCAAAGGTGTTCAGATTATTTTTGTTAATGTGAGGACAAAGACTTTTTTTTAAATCTCTGAGAAAATTGTTTATGTCTGTCACTTTTATTTTTATTCAGTGATCCTTTGGGAGAAGGAATTGGCGACAGAGAATTTTCTCTTTTTCATTTTTATTCTATGTATCTGAGGCAATTCTTGAGATGGAACCTGGGGGCATATTAGAAATGACACTAGGGATAACTGTAGCTACATTTAATTTATTGAGTAGGTATGAATTAGATTGATAAAGAGAACAAACATGCACAGGTTTATCCAAAAAAGGTACAAGGATGTTAGATAGAATTAACAGCCTAGAGATGTCTGATGCTGTAGATATTTTGCAGCTGAGTTTATAATTTCTTATGGGATTTCTCTTATTTTTTCATTTCTCTCATTCTTTTTCTTCTTGTAATACTTAATGTAATCCAAACTAATTAAGGGAATGCTATTGATTAAAGAAAGAAAAAAGAACCTTAAGCAAACACATGACCAGAATTTACTGTGAAGTAGTCTACAAGGGCAAAATGTATCTTTGTCTCAATATGACGCACATGACCTGAATTTTCATGCGTGGAAACCCCTCTGCTTGAGTTTGGGTCATTCCATGTGGAGAGACCTCTTTATGGAGTGACCTATAACCTGGCAGTTATAGAGCAGTGATTAGGTTCAGTTTTCCTTTCCTCAGATGGATAAAGTGATTTTACTACCCCCTCGTTAATTTAGGTCCATTCTTTATAGTTTCTATGCTGCTCCTACTATCCTGGGGTTGATGCAGGAGGCCCTGAAAGGCCTTTCATATGAAGTTACTTAGCGTGCAGGAAAAAGTTGCTCTTCAGCCTCCAAAACTTCTATTTTTGCTTTCCGCTTGGAGTCATTACACAGAATAGCTGGGATTTTATAAATACCCTTGAAGGTATTAGCCAAACCGCTTTGCCTCACTTTATTGTGAGGTTTATTTTTATGTTACCAGCAGAAATACAGCACTAAGAACAATTAATGGGAAGATTTAATGGGAGAAAAATGTTTAGAGAAGAAGAAATTTCAGTGCAGAGAGATGTTATTTTTGGCTATAAACAGACATGCGGAAAAGAGATGAAAACATGAAGAAAATAATATATATTTTGTTGAACTGATTGTACAAAGCCAGTTGCACCAAGAAAATACTTTATATTTAAGACTATTTCACAGACATTTAAGCTGTGAGTGGACTTGGCTATCATCATCATGAATACTCACGCTTAACTATGACAGTGTTTTTGAGTCAATAAATACAACCTCTTACCTCAGGATACCTTAATTTCTTCTCAGTGAGTGCTGTGAGAAAATGTATGTATTTTTTCCATCCAATAAGTAATTATAAATTAAAAATAATTCTTAATTAAGAAGGAGAAGAAGAGGAAAAGCAAAACCTGTGCTGCCTTTTGGTAAGCTGAAAATATGACTTATTTTTTCATATCTATTTGCAGGATCATATTACCTTCCTACAGCTCTAGCCATGAGCCAGCACCCTGCTGTGCTTGGCCGCCTAAAAGCATAGCAGGAAAGATGGTCACTGCACCACAAAGTTTGCAGTCTGAAGGGGGGGTGGAGACAACAGATGGGAAAAAGCAGATGGGGGTATAGAGGAAAAAACAAGGCCGTTCTGATCAGCGTTAAGTTTTTCCTGTGCTGTCTTAGTGCGAGCAGGAGCTGAGCCCACGCTTTTAGTGTGGGTGTGGGCGCGCTGTGGAGGCCACCGGGATCGGTCACCGCCACCCCGGGGATACGGCGAGAAGGTTGCTTTCCTACCTGGGCGGAGGCGGTTTTCCGGCGGGCGGGAAGCAGCCGCGGGTGACGACTCACTGCGTGGCGGCGTGAAACAGAGCTCTTGAGACCTGGCGCCGCCCCGGTGCCGCCATTTTGCAGGCGTGGCGCCATTTCGCGGTGCGCAGCCTGGGCCAGTTCCAAAGGGAGAGCAGGCGGAGAGCACGCCTACGAAATGTCCGTCAGCGCCGGCCGCCTCAGCGCGACCAGCATCTTAATTCCTGGCGCGCGTTGAGTTAATTAGCAGTATTAGGTAGCTGGCTATTCATACCGCCTCTAATTCTCTCTCCTTCCTCACCAAGCAGTTGGTCTTCCTGAGTCACTGGTAATGGTATGTAACCTCTGTCACCTTGATCACAGGAAAAATTCCCAGCGTTCAAACTATGAGAATATACCTAGGAATTAAGTAACGGTGTATATAACTATATTATTTTCCTTTTGGTAGAGTACAAAGCCACATATGAACCAAGGATAAAGGAGAGTTCTCTCTGAGGCAGGAGCCAGAGGGAAGTTTCTGGAAGCCATGAGCAGTGGGTCTGGGGGGCCCTTAGCTAAAGCTCACGCTGCTTTTTAAAGATAGCTGCACTTGTGGGTCTCATACAATAAAGCGCTGTTACCTTCTGATGCCAAATCTAGATGATTCTACCTCAATCAGATACAGTAAGTTCTGTGACAAAATCCACCGTATATCAGTCTTTGAAAATTCAGTGCGAGTTCTGCTCCTGCTGCAGCTTATTAAGGCTTAAGTAACCTTCGCTCTTTCATCTCGTAACAGATTATTTGCTGCTTAGGCTCCCTGAAGAAAGGAGCGCAAACATCTACAGTAGAACATCCCAGCAAAAAAAAATTAAAACGCATATTATTAAACCGGGTTTCATACCTACCTGCTTGAAATTATGCTCTGAATACCGTGTGTAGGCAGCTGTGTTGGAAGTGGCCCTGTTTTTCATTGCTGCTGAGCATACAGCTCCTAAGGCACTCATTAAGAGATGGCATTGACTAAAATTCAGGTAATTTCTGATTCAGAAATTTAAGCATACAGCAATTCTGATGCCTTCAGATAGGACTATCCCCACGCTAAAAGGAGGCTGTGTGTTAAAAGCCCTTTAGGAGTTATGTCTTACGAAGGGTGTAGAAATCTTAACTTTGAAGTTAGCAAACATTTTAGCCTTACTCTTTGAGTGCTGAAAAAAGGATGCAGATACTTGCAGCAAGGGTGCGGATACGTGCAGCAAGGCGTCCTGAAGTTGGATGTCACGCTGAGCTATGTTGTTTTCTCTGGCTACTCCAAAGCTTTAGGTTTTGGCTGATATCTCACATCGCTTTGCTGCATGATTACCGCAGCATAGCTGCTCCCCTTCCGTTTTATGGCTTAAATGGTATATAGAAAGTGGTTTGGTACTTCTATATTGGTACATTTACAGTGTACATATTTTCTTGTCCTCTTCCTCTGCTCACTGTCTCTCAGCTGTCAGCTCCGCATTTCTTTGCTGCCTCCTGACTAAGCTAGCAGTGGATGCCTGCATCCATATCTATATAGAGATCTCTCCCCTTCTGTCATATGTATGTAAATATATATATAGAGAGAGTATGTATATATGTATGTTTAATTTATATATATATAGTTTTGCCAATTATTTTGCTCAAGTTACAAAAGTAACTTTCTTTTTAATTAAAGGATTTTTCAAGAAAAAGATTCAAAGTGATTTACTTTTATTTTTCCTTTAGTGCAATGTAGATAATTTTAGCTTTTTTTCCCTCCCCTCTCCTCTTTTCCTTTTCTTGTAAGAAAAGAAAGACAGGAACAGTCTTACAATAAAAAGGCATGGTTTCCGTTCCACTGGCATATGAGGGAAGAGATACCTAGGAAGGCTGAACTTTTCAAGCATGATACCTAGCTGTGCTCCTGAGAGGTGAAACTTCCTTTATGTTCTAGAAAAGCTGGTTATTGCTCTTATCAGTCTTAAAAAAATTACCTAATGGAGCGTGCCCCTTCCTTCCTTCAGCACTTTAGCTCAACAATTTTTGCAGAGGGGCTTCAAAGAGAGACATTTTGTCTAGAGCCAGGGGTTAAGATTCATATTTGGGTAACTAATTTCCCATTGATAGCTGTATTTGGGTAGATGCATGTACTAACGTCAAGATCCTAAATACTCTTCAACTGTTTTTTTTGTGTAGGTAGTAGGATTCACTTTTAAATGAGGAAGTTAGACATTTAGAGCCAGATTCTCATCTCTTTTTGAGCATGTCTGGATCCTGCGTCAAGCCATCTGCTTAAAAGGATCACATCCGTACAGGAACACTGTGATTCTCAGACATCTTTTTTAAAATCTAAATTTTACACTACCCTATTGTGAGAAGCTAAAGAAATTTAGTCTATTTAATTTGTCAAGACAAACTTAAGTGGTGATGCCTTGAAAGCTCATGTGTGACTACGTGGGGATGGGATTTCCAACAAGCGACTTCTTTCATCTAATAAATGAGAGGCATAAAAATGAAGTTAGAGAAATTCAGACCAGAAATAGTAACATTTTTCTGAAGTGAGGGTAATACCACTCAGGATATTTTTAGCTGAATGTAGCGTAAAAGTGCTGCTGTGAAGTTGTGGTCTGGCTGGAAGAATGGAGAGTGAAATTCACCAGCTCTTATTATGCAACAGTCAAAACAGATGATCTTTCCTGAGTGGAAAGCCTGCGAATACATAACGAATGCTCTGCTTTTCTTCCTACATACGCTGACTTGGTGGAAGGATCAGTACTACAGCTCACACAACAGCTCTGTGAAGGTAGTGGCTATGTTCTCAGACTGCCTCTCTGGACCAAGAGTAACCAAAATGTTATCATAGCTGCACGGTAGATGGGTTCTGTGGCACAGCCTTCATTTGCACAGAAAGCCTGCGGGGGAAGGCCACATCTGCTCTGTGCATGGAAAATATACGTTTGTGTGTTCAAATATTTTCCTGCTAGCTGCTCCTTGAGTAACATTATTGCTGTGTAAGATTATAAATAAATCAATAAAAAAGGTAACTAACTAACTTCCTCATTTTGTTAAACAGATACCTATAATGCTTTTATGGGACCAGAACTGAAAGAGTGTTAACAGCAAGTTGCCTCATAAGCAAATGATGTTTTTGTTCCAACATAGCTGAAACATTTGGAGAGCACACTCTTTTTAAATCACTCTTTCAGTGATGCAGCGCGTAATGGAGCTTTTCAAACTCTTCTTGTTCTAAATTTTTGGATTAAAAACTTTCCTATCTATTACAGAACAGCAATAAGCACGTTCAGTGAGGTGCAGGATAAGAGTGACTTGTTCCATTTCTGGGACAAGTAATGTTTTATCATCTTACAGGCTTCCTGCAATTTCGTATCCTGAGAGAATTAATTTGACTGTTTACAATATTTAATTTTCAATAATTATTCAAGCATGTATAACTACAGACATTTACAGTATGTAGTAAACAGATGGATTAGCAATTGTGCATGTAATTAGAAATTACACTTAAAATACAAAAGTACATTTGAATATTCGGTTGCATTTAAAAATGAAAAAAGGATAAATGTAATGAGTGCCTTAGAAATGTTTTATAAAAATAGTCTACGAATAGTAACCCTACAGAGGTGACCTACTGAAGTGAATCTTTCATGTAAAATGTTCACTCCAGTGCACCTGTAAATTGCATGTACATTTTTTTAAAGACAAGATGCAGTTGTTCAAATTTAGTGACAATTTCTGCTCTGGTGTGGTGTCAGAATCACTGCAGAATTACTTTTTCCTCCCTCGAAACAGAAGTGTCTTCCTCTCCCGTGAGGAATCTACACTGTCTTCAGTGGTATGCTGGGTATGGAGCGTTCTGCACCAAGGCAACCTGCTGACTGCTCAGCTGACATTGTTTTCCCATCCCTGTCTCTTTTAAAAGTCCACTTTATTCATGACACTTGAAAAATGATTTTATTAGGACAAGATAAATCTTTCCCAGAAATCATGGAACTGTCAGGATGTGAATGTACCATAAATGAATAACAGCCTGATCTTATTACTTTAGAGTTTATCCTTTCCCCACCTTGAATTTTGTTACAATCTTTCATTCTGTCTGGTCAAAATAGATTTATAATGTAGGTGGCATAGGAACCACAGATAAAAGCATAAAAAATGTCTGTAACTCATTTTTAGAAGTGAGTTTTGGGTACTCATTCTAGATGCTTTTGAAAAACATCTTTCCAGTTTCCCATGTGCTATTATAATGTAGCCACTGGGGTTGAAATTTTTGGTGAAATGAGCTTGTCACTTGCACCAGGTTGTTTAGATCTAATTCAGTTCTGGTGTAATAGAACCCCAACTTCATTTTCTCTGATAGTTTAATCTGAAAAAAACAAAACAAAACAAAACTCACACTTCTTTCTCACAGGTGCTTTAAACAAGTGGCAATAATTATACAGCAACACCAACAATGAATTAGGTCCATCCTGCCTTCAGTGAAGGCAATGGGATATCTGTCATTTCTGCAGATGGATGTGGGACTGAACCCTTACTGATTGTCTGAGTGTGAAATGAGAAAGTATATTTAGTTGGGTTCATATGAGATTATTAGATAAAAATTCTCATCTAAGATAACTTTTAGAGCTAATGTCTATGACTTTCCAACATATTGGCTGTAAATTATGTCATGAGCATGAAATACTCTTTTCTCTCATCTCCATTTCTTTTCCCTTTAAGGGGATGATAGTATAACATAGAAAAAAAATTACCTATTTTTGAATTCTCTACACTCAAAAATTCACTGCAATTTAAGACGTTATTTTATCTTTAGGAAAAAACAAATGAATTGAAGGTGGTACTTTCTTTTCCTGATAGTAGAAATCCCATTATTTTGGTAATACTGTTCTATTACAGTTTCATGATACTGTTGCACTATTGCAATACTGTTCTATTTATTTATTTGCTGATAAAAGTGATTTTTTTTCCAGGCCTTCTGGCATAGCCCATGAAAGCTCCTCTATTTTCTCTGCATATAATATTTTGTGTTTTAGAGATGGAAGAGAGATTTGTAGTGTGGCAGGATGGTGAAGGAGTAGATTAAAAGCCATAAGGCCAGAGGGAGTATTAGATCACGTAGTCTGACCCTGTACATAGTTCAAGTTGCAGAAAGTCACCTAATTACTCCTAGACTGACGAGTTAGACTGAGATGTCTAACTTGTGTTTGACTAAAGCCTGTGTTCCAGGAAGATACTGATTTAAAGGCCACAAGACCTTTTTAGAGACATTTCACCTCCTTCATTCTCTGAAATACCTAGTTTATTTTTCATATGAATTTTTCTGTGTTTTCTTTCCAGATATTGACTTTGATGGTATCTTCATCTGCTAGAATAAAGAGCTCTTTACTCCTTAGTAATTTCTCCCTGTGTAGGTACTTATGTGTATTAATCCAATTATTAATTAATTGCACACAGTATTGTTCTTTAATGCAGAGAGTGGAGAAAGCAGCACCAATTTAATTAGTGCCAAATTTTAATTGACTTCCACGTAGAAGAACATAGACTATTCTGCCTCCTTAAAGCAGTGGTCACAATCCAACAGTGACCTCCGAAGTCCGTCCTCTCCAAGTCTTTAGCATCCGGGAAAGACCAGGGTCAGATGTAAGTGTTGGGGTCCAAAGTAGCTCCAAGGACCTTCCCGACATTAGCAGTAGCAGCTGCCATTCCAGGAGAGAAACGTGCCGGGTTATTGTTCACATAAATTATTGCTTGTGACTCTGACTTCCACAGTAAACTGATAGCTGTTTAATTTCTTTTCAGTGTAGATAGGAAGTGCATGCATATGGCTTAGCCATTTGTCATCCACTGTGGATATCCCTCTTCCCCCCAAGGACAAATTAGTGAGTCATTTTTATGGCTGGGGTGAAGGGTTTTTGGCTTTTTTTTTTCCCTCCACCTCATGTAATGCTTCTTTTACTGTCGAAAGCTGGGAAATTGGTATTCCATCTCAACAGAAGACCAGAATTTTGGGGGTGGAGAACTTAGACAGAAGTTAGATTTCTGAACTGCACAATATGTTTAAAGAAAAAAGGATTAAGATCCTTTTTCTGGCATTTCTGAAATGTCTTGTACAAGAAATGTATGATAGAAGCTGTTAGAACCTCCAATTTGTTTCCATTTTGTTGCCACTAATTTCAGGTTTGCACGCATTGCAAGCCCGACAGAGGGAGAGTTTATCATTCACAATTGGTGAATGACATTATCTAGCACAAAGTAGAAATGATCCAGCCTAATCTGTCTCTTTAATACTGTGGTCACATGTTTACCCATCAAATTACCAGGACTGATGTCGAGGCTGTGGGCCTTTCCTCTATCAAGTAGTGTGCCCTCATATTTGCTTATAGAATGATGTTCACTTCATTACCATCAAGTGAAACATTGTTATTGACAAATAAGCAAATGTAGTAGATCAGATTGAGTTGTGCTTTTGCAGGATAGGGCTTTATTAGTTAGGACTTTGCCTCAGGTGACACAGGAATGCAATGGAACAGTCGTCAGTTTGAACGTAGCTTCTCTGAGCTCCAGCTAAAAGTCTAAACCCCAAGATGCTGCCTCGTTTCCTCTAGTGGGCTGCCAGTTAGCTGACTTGTGTGAGGATATTAACAGTTTCTTGTTAATGTGAAGTATGGTATAAGTAAAAGATCTGGATTCTCATCTTAGCTCTTCCATAAGGCTCTTGCCTAATTTGGAAATGTCTCTTGGGGCAACTTCCTCTGTGAAGAGGTCAGGATTTTTTCATAGCCAGCTGACTTGATGCCAGCTGCACAGGGCTGATAGCCAGGAACATAAAGAAATTGTGACTCAACCCCCAACAAGACATTGCAACTGCTTAAGAGAATTGGAGTATCATCTGAAGCACAAAAAGAAAATACATTTTTGTTGTTTTCATTTGCCTTCTGTCTTAGGGTAGACTGAACAGATTTTCCAACTTTGGCTCCACAAATATAGCTTTTTTCTGGGGTTTGTTTTCATTTTGTTTCTTGTAAATGAAAGCTGAGAGTCTCTTGTAATTACAAGTCTCAAGACCTGGAACTTCAGTTAAAATACCAAGCATCAAGGAAGCAGTGATAATTTTTTGAGAGAAACAATACTGAATGTATGCTTGCACAGAATGAGCTACATAGTGGTCACTGGTCTGGCTGGCTCCTCGCAATGAAATTCTGTTGAGCACAACTTTATGAGCCGCAAGCAGCAGCAGTAATAATGCCCCTCTTCCTTGCAGTGGGCCTGTGTGAGTTATTTCATTATTGCTCGTAATGTGCTTTGAGACCTTGAACTGAAGAGCAGGGCAATTATTATGGTAGTTTAATAATATTGTTTAGAAGGACCCAATATGCTGCCGCACTAGATTTCACTAAAATGCAATCTGCATTCAGTGTAAATACTCTCCATCAGCAAAGTCAACACGCAGAATCAAAGTAACCTCAGCGTAGCCAGTGCTACATCTTCAGCAGCTCTTGATGAGCTCAGCAAAGGTGTAGCACGGTGACTTTCAAGCCCCAGCTCTGTCTGCTGTAGGACACTGCTTTGGCCCTTATTACTCCCACTGGTACTCCCCTTTCACTGAATGCTTAATCTGCTTTTAGGACTCACTGGTGCAGGGCAAGGTGACTTACCACAGAGTACCGTGCCTGTCCTTTTTGCTCCGTTCCCTATTGGTGCCTGTTTTTGTATTGCTCCATGCAGACAAGCTAGAATGGTGCTATTTGGGTTATCCCCGTTACTGACTTTAATCATTTAGAGATCTTTGCTTTTAGGGATTGCTCTTAGGGATGTAGCTGTGTCTTCATTCTTGGTGATGATCACTTATTTCAAGCTGGTATATTCTCAGGCTGAGCCAAAAGCAATACACAACACTGTAGTTTTTAAAGTCAGAAGGAACTGTTCTGATTTCGTACAATCCCTCAGGTAAAATTCAGTTCTCCATTTCGGGGGGGAGAGCAAGAGCATTGGTGGAATTGACTGTCTTCTCAGGATCAGAACCTGCAGGTTTGTTTCCCTGCCTGTCTGGCTGCCGGCTTGCTACCTCCGCAGCAGCCTGCGGAGTAGGGAGCAAGGGGCTGGGCACCCTGGCTACACCTCCTCAGCAGCGTGTGCTCCCAGGGCTCTCGGCTTCCATGTCTCCACCAGCCTGCTCAGGGCCCAAAGCTCATTCCCATTCATGGAGAGTTTTGTAGATGATACAATATCGTTCAGTATCTGAAGAAGAGCAAATTTCAAAATATCCTGCAAATGGAATGACCTTTTTTCCATCCAGTTCTATGACCTTTTATACATTGTGCAAGTTTTAAAGCTGTTGTGCTTTTGTTTTGCCTTTTTCTTTGGTTTTTTTTTTTTTTGAATAAAGGCAGGTAAGGTTATTAAAAAATACCATTTGCTGCTTAAATTAGTGCCTGAAATACTGTAGTGTATGCACTGTAGTGTATATTAAATTGCATTATGTTCTGTTGTATTCAGATGTTTACATGATCCTTTAAGGCCATAGCTTCTAAATACCTTTCAAAAACGCATTAACCAATCCATTTAGCGTCTCCAGGAAGATTCAGACTTGTTCTGAATAGTAAATAATATTAATATACTCTTCAATACCCAACTCAGATTAGAGCTTGTAAAAACAAGCAGCCTAAAAAAACCCCTCTAGGAACCCTCTGTAATCAAAGCATAGAGAGAAACTCCTCCAAAGGGCAATTCTTACCATCACAGTTTTACTTAAAGAGGGGTGAATGGCACTTCGAAGGTCCTACGTAACGAGCTCAGGGTAGGTCCCTTTACATAGCTATATGGAGATTCACCACTGACATGGCAGAACATGTTATTCGAGCATCAGGAGAGGACCAGGAAAGAGAGGAAGATGAAGTGGGTAGTAATTGTCACGACAGTGTCTCTTTTCCCCATCGCCTGTGCCCGATCATTACCTGGAATTAGTACGTGTTCTGGGACACCTGTCCTTTCCCTTGCCTTTCTAGTCCCCGCTCAGCAGCTCTGCACATAAGGGAGAGAAAAAAGAGGTGATAAACTATAATTTTATTTTTTGGCATCAAGTCTATCTTCATGTTTTACTTGCCCTGCGTCTGAAAACATTTGTTTTGGACCGTATTTGGGGCTTCTAAGGGTTATCATTATATAAGTAAGTGATGAAAACAATGAAGTTAGTCTCTTCCTCCAAAAAAATCATATGGGTTTTCTCCGCACTTGGTCTCAGAAAATGAGAAATGACAAGAGGCTTTTAAATTTGGCTTTTCAGATTGATTCCTGGCTGTACATGTCATGTGATACACATAAATGCAGCTTAATGATAAATTCTAAAGGGAAAGGAAGAATGAGGAAGGATGTATCTGAAAATATAACATCTTTACCAGCTAGCTACATGGTAGAATATCTTTTTTTGACTGATTATCATTCTAGTAACAATTAAACATCTTTAACCTTTTCAGCCTCCTGTGCTTTGGTGCATTAATGAAAATGTAAAATGTAGTATGCATTTTTCTGAAGAGCTTACACAAAAGAAGGATATTGAGTGAGACTTATCAAGGTTTAATTTACATAGAAAATGTGTTTATTACTTAAGCCATCTTTCAGAAGACAGTGTCCAGAAAAAGACAATTCTTCTGACACTATTTAATAATTAGATTTCAAGGCTGAGAAGAATGCAGTGCCAGAAGACATCACTGTTTTTTTTTAATTTTCCTTCTCTTCTGTGATAAAAAGATCCTAATATAATAAAGTAAAGTAAATAATCAGAAAATTTTACTTTTGCCTTAATACCCTTAAGATATATAGCTGTGTATTTTCCAGCTAGACAGGCATTTTACATATATTTGTAGGGACATCAGAAAATTAGAATTGAATTTCACCATTCTGACCCATTTTTCCTTGTTCTCAATAACAAAAACTGTTGCCATGTTGACTGAAAAGTAATCTGCACTGACTAATCATCTGCAAACATGCACTACTGGGGTATTGAAGCAAATAAAGTTGCCAGTCATTTTTTAAATCGGAGGCTCAAGACTTCCTCTTCATAGTTGCTCTCAGCTCTCGCAAATGCTTACCAGCTATTCAGAATCCGTTAAGGGGGAACACACTGTAGACATTGCAGAGACCAGATTGGTCAATTTAAGCTTTTTTTTTTTAAATATGAATGAAAAGAACTATGTATTTTGTGTATTATAATGACCTTCTGAAATGCAGGTGTGCTATTTTCCTGGATCTGCTAGAGTTCAGCATATTCTGCCTCTGCTGCAGCTGTTGGTATATAAATAGACTGTATGGGTTTCTCTAGAATCTGTGCTGTGAAGTCTCTCATAGATCGTGTCATCTTCCAGCTTCTACAGTTTGGAAGTGTTTCCCATGTGAAATGGTGTAGGCAGGCAGCAGAACTGGGGTAGAATGACCCCATGCAGCAACCAAGAGAATGAGAAAGCATTAAGGTGAGGGAGTCCTTCTAACCATCCATCCATGCAGCAGCCAGAGCCTTTGGAGAAGAAGCCATAAAGCCTATTGGCTTTTATAGTAGATAACGCTAGACTGTATTCCCTGACATCTCCAAAACAGGGACTTGTATATAAAAGGAGAACCCCTGTGCCAGTCCAAAGAGACACCAAATATATAATCTCAGAGCAATCCTGCTTTGCATTTGGCTTGACTCTTACCCTCAGGTTTGTCAGACTTACCTCACAGTATTCCTCTAAATCCAGAACAAAGTACTGCATATTATATTTATTGTCTTAAATTCTGGGCAATAGCCACATGACTGCATTACCATAATTTCTGCCACCCTCATATGGAATGTGTGTCAAAGTCTATATTTAATCCTTACTGTGCTGATTAGACTCAGCCCAGGTGGTCAGCAATGAGCTATCGATATGGGTAGTATGGCAGAATCTAAAAAAATTAAGTCTGTATAGTTGTAGGCAAAAGATGTGGGCTGAAATCCTAACACCGCACAAATTACTGTTGTCCTGGCTTCTGGAACCAGAGCTTAACATTTTCAGAAATATCACACAGCAAGAGTCTCAGCATTGGCTCTGTGTAGGAGTGGGGAGAAGGCCAGAAGATGGGTGATGGATGGGGAGGATTAGTGGGGAAGAAGTGATGGAAGAGGAGGGAAGCTTGTTTAATCTTGCAGACACCACACAAGCAGTGTTGTAGCACTTCCTTCCACTATCCCAGCTCTGTGAACTCTTAGTGGACATAGTGCAAGAGAAGCAGATACAGCCTGAGCTTGGTCCACCCTCATTACGGTGCAGAGAGAAGTTAGTGATGGAGAAGAGCCTAAAGAAAGCGGACAGGGAATAACTGCTGAGCCTTTTGGAATCATGAGGTCTGGGAGCTGTATTCAGAAGTCATTAAAAAGAAGATGGCAGATTATCTAGCCACTCCCATGTGTTTTTGGTTTTTTGCTTGTATTTGTTAATAAATCTCATCATGGTTACAGCAACCTCATGGTTTCTGAATTTTGCAGGTTGACAGTACTTCTAACAGTACAATATCATTCATTACAGTTTTCCCCTGCTCTGGATTTGCATGCTGAGAGCAACCCTCTCCTGCTATTAAAGTCCAAAATGAATGTCTAGAACCTGAGTCCCAGTATCATACTTCTATTGATCAAAATTACTTCCGTGCTTGTAAAGAACCAAGAGCAGAGAATCAGAGTGCTCTCAGTAGCTTTCCTCAGCTCCGTAGTACCTTGTTAGGAGGTGGATTAATGATGAACAATATAGCTATGCATAGTACTTTTGAGCAAGATATAAAGAGACAGTAAAACACAGGAAAGGGAACTCTGGGAGTCATTGGTCTTTTTTTAATGCTGTCAAGTACCATAGTACAGTCACGTACAGTAAGAGCTTTTTTTCAGAACAGCCCCTAGATATAATTGGTGAAGATGTCTCTCAAGGCAAGTTTAATAAAAGGGCAAACTTCTCATTTTCCCAGTGTTGACATTGACCAAAACATGCTGAAGTCCTTGCAGAAGAACAGAGTCTGATTAATGTCTATGTGACAAGTTGAAGGAGGGTTTGCAGAGAGTGAGACTGCTTGTCAGTCTATCATTATGACACCTTGTCATGCACACATATGCCACAAAGAGCGCATCAACATTTTTTGTTCCACATTATGTACGTTTGAGGTTGTTCTTCACTAGGAAATAAAAATCCATTAACTTATTTGTACTGTCCAACATAAAAGGTACATAGTCGCAGTGTTATTCATTGCAGAAGAGACAATATATGGGAGCTCAAACCATTTCCCTCGTTTATTCTTTATAATAGACAATTGGATGTGAGGGATCTTTTCATAAAAATATTTTTGTCTTTGTTTGTCTTCCATCACCCAGTATTTAATGTTCTCCAACAAACCACTTAGGATTAGCTCTGAGAGAGAGAAAATGAGACAGTCCCTCTTTAAAAGGCATTGATTTTGTGATATTCAACAGAAGAGTCAGTGATAACACAACATTTACATTAGTTGTTCTGTTCTCTGTTCTTTTTGATGTATCCTATGCAAGTATCTGTTTTTTCAGAGGAGACTTTATGTCATTCCTTTCTTTTACAAAGCGTACTACATTTGTGGCATTTCAGTTCCAAAACACTGCAGGACCACTAAGACTGTAGATACAGATACAGATGAGATTCACTGAATAAACTATAGCCTGCACAGGTGATGTGTCTTATATAAAACTAATATTTCATTTAATCTTATCTAAAAAATTACCCAATATATTCACTGCTGGATTTTTGCAAGCATATTATAATACAAAAGAGAAGAATTGTTTTAAATTAAAGTTAAACTGATTACCCTGTTTTGAAAGGTCATTGGAGAAGAAGTTTTAGCACTTGTAATTACCTTTTGTGAGAAGCAGCTTTGTAGAATTAGTTATTCAGCAGGACCTCAGAAAAGAGTTTTGAATTATCCTCTTACATGGAAGAAGGGAGATGCTGTTTCCTGGATTCCTTGGCTTACACATTTAAGATGCATGTGCTCATCTTTTCCTATTTTTTTTAAATCCTTTTTCTCATGTTTATCTTAAGGTTCTCAAATTTGACTTTCATTAACTGCTAAGAGGAAGCAACTGAAAGACACACCTTATACTGCAATTGTCAGATTGTTCAAGAAGAGGCACATACTCTTCAATATAAAAGGAATGCGTAAATCTAAGAGACAGCTTTGCCTGAGGCTTTCAAAAAATATTCCCCAGGCACTAGCACACAGAAAGTACCAACAACTTCTAGTGAGAAAGTAGAGTACAAATGTGTATTATTTTCAACCTGAGCTTGTATAAGAATAAAGGAGAGGAGGCTCAAGCAGTCAGGTGAACAATCTGGAGTCTGTTGCTTTTGATAAGTTTTTTTGGAAAGAAGTGTAGTGTAGTTAGAGTGAGAGGCTAGTCTGCATGGATAACATTTCTAATGCAGGGATACTGTTAGGAAAGTAGGGCATTTTGGGCATATGAAAGAGAAAGGTATGTCGAGCTTCATTAAAGATTCTAGTCACTTCTCTAGTACTAGACAAGATAGACAATGTATTTTGCATGTTAAGTCACTTTAGTCGTTCCCTATGTGTTTTGCAAATAGGTTGAAACATTTTCTTTAAACAATTGTAGGTATCTATGCAAGACAGCAACATCTTTGAGGTTATATTTTAACAAGAGAAGAGTTAAATGGTGTATTTTTTTAGATTTGGTTTGGATTCTAATTTAAGGAAAGTCTTTTCACTGATTGTACCTTTGTCTGTGCTAGTATTAGTAGACTATTTTGCATCAAAATTTACTAATGCATTTTCTCTCAAATGAAATCTCAACCAGAAGGTTTGTTCATAATTTTTCCCACCTTTTCTACTTTTCTATCAATCTCAGTACCACAAACTTTTTTTTTTTTTTGTATAAAGCTATTCTTCCCAACCCAGCAATCACGTTTTGCCTCCTTGCCGTTTATTTAGGTATATTCTACTCTATGAAGACTGAGTTTGAGGAGAAGTGGCAGAGAGCGAGTAATTTTTCTGATAACTTAAGAGATATTCCGTAACCTAGAGTGTTTTGCCCCACCCTTCAGAAACATCTCGGAAGGTGTTTTCAGGAATTTCCAACTCATAAACCCGACAAACAGTCAATGTAACTTTTGTAAAGGAAATTTGTGCCTGAAAATCAATTAGAGTTCCCTATAGGAATCAATTAATGAATTGGGTAATCCTTATAGAGTATATTGGATTTTCAGAAGGTTTTCTAAAAGGGTTGTCACTAAAGTATGTTCGAAACCCAAAGTTGTGATGGGTTCTCTTCTGAATTAATAGTTGGTTAAATGATGGGAAGCAAAAGGGAGAAATAAATGATTAGTTTTCACAAATGAGGGAAGTTACCGGTGTGGTCTGACTTATCTTGTTCAAAATAATTCATAAATGATCCAGAAAGGGAGCTAATGATTCAGAAGTTGAAATTTATATTTCTGAGAAGACAGCAACTCCACTGTCAAATTTCAGGTTGCCATTGCTAGAGACCTTTCAGAACGAGGTAGGAGTTTAACATCCATCAGATCTGCAAGTGGTCCAATTACAGGGCATCATTCTTAACATTTTTTAGTACTGGCAGGCATTTTCAGGTAGCATTCTTTATTCATAAACCCTCCTTGGCGCACTAATGGTAATCATTGTCTGTTAGATTTTTTGTCCCCTGGAAAAGGTTTCTGCAAAACAACAACATTTTTGTAGTTCTGGAGAAGTGAGTGTAATTGCAGGCTACCTCTTTAGGCATTTAGAGGGTTTTTTTATTATTTACTTCTTTAGTATTTAGAGTAATTAAGCCAGTAAGACTTTCAAATTCTTTTTCAACAAATCTTGTCGATTTTTTTATTATTTAATCTTACTCACTTATTCTGGAAATTGCAATGTGGAGCTCTCAGAGGTAGTCACGGAACACTGAATTGTGTAATGCCACGTCCACTTCGCGAAGGAGCAGTGATAGTTGCATCACTTGATTATAAAAACAGTACCATGAAGAAGACTTCTGTTCCGTGATCTCACGCCTGATATCTCACCCGTTAAACTGGCCTATGTAAATAAAAATGGTGAAGGCATTGGTGAGGCTCTTAGAACTTTTAAGAAAGAGTGTGGAAAATTGTTACCGTTATCTTTTCTGTATCTTTACTACTACTTTGTATTTTTTCAACTGTGAAAAGCTGGGATGAGCAGAAAGAAATTGTTCTTTGAATTAGATCTTTTCCATTTGCTAGGAAGCCACACAGACCTCTGTTCAGAAGGACTCAGAGTCTCACTTTTTACACTGAATTCATATCAGATGAGGGTTTGTCCCTAGGCCCTCTGGATTTGAATACACAGTTTCCCATCCAAGCAAAGGTCTATGGAGTAATCTTTCTTACTGGGGTAATGCTTCTTAGTGTGACTTTATTCAGTGCTGTCCCAGTTCATAACACACAAGAAGAAACAAGAACCACGAGAAGAAACAAATGGACGTAGCTATTCTATGAAGGTTTTCTCTCCTTTTAAAAATAAAGATCAATAAATAGAACAAAACTTCCCTTCTGTGGGAAAGTGATTTGTATATTCCAGGGAGTCTAAGAGTTTTAAACTTCTTTAGCTATGTTTGTACATACAAGGACAGAAATTTAAGTATTGACTTTCATAAGGGAAATTATACAATAAATGCCAAATTGGCTATAGCATAGTCCTGAAAAACTGAATTCTCCACTGACTGCAAACTGGTGTTACTCTAATGATGCAGTTCAGATCATATAGTTTAAAAATCAGCACAGAACTGGTCCGTTGCATTATTAATGATTAGATAGCAAAAGCAGAAAAAAAGAGATGCTGTTTTATATATGTAGACATTACTGTACTCATTTCTTATAACTTGAGAAGAAAAATTGCAAAGTATGTGAGAAAAATTGTGAATAGCGTATGCTTAGGAAGACTTCTGTCTTATATAGTTCTATATTTTGGATATATGGATATGTAATTCTGGATTTGTGTAGTGCCTTGAATAGAAGGACTAAATATTGCCAGTACTTTACATTGCAAATGCAATTTTCTGTCCCATTAATAATGCAGAGAATTCTGTAGAGAACACACAGGGAGGAGATGGTTAGTAACTGTAGTCAGTACCTCAAAATAAAGGGAACTTTAGCTATTTTACCTTTATTAAAACTCAGAACATGCTACCCCGATAGTGACTTTTAAGCTATCATCAGAACTGATCCCTTGCATTTTATCCAGAACTGACTGCACTTTGAGCTGAAAAAAAGTTAGATGGTGACATAATAGCCTAAAAGCAGAGGCAGTATTCCAACATACTATTTCCTTTGTGTTTTGTGTTCCGCAATCCACCCAGAATTTTAGATCCATTACAATTTAAAGAGTCGACTAGTCCCACTCCAAAATCAGAGGCAACAATTACCACTGTCTTTCAGAACGAGTGTAATTATGACATTCTATTATTCTAATTAGTAGTATTATTAGATGTTTCGCTAAACACAATGATGTGTTGCATTTTTCAAAGAGCCCTTACATCATAGGACTGTGTTTAAAAAACCCATAGACTGCTATTTGTGCCTTCTAATTGCAATAGTTCTGCACACACCTAATTAGTAAGTTAACAGGCAGACAGCTATATAACATCTGCATTTTGAGGTCATAGTCTTCAAACTGCTTTATTTTGTTTGGTTGTTTTTTTTACCATCATTGTACTAATACAGTGGCATAGATACAAATTTGGAGCAGGATCTGTCTTTCATGGAACATCAACTAGTTAAATCCCTTTATTGCATTGCTGTTGTTTTCCTGATGTCAGTCATTTTCTCTGCAGCAGCTTAAGATAAGACATAGTTTGTATCTTCTCCTAGTAAAGGTTTTAGCGTTGTGTTGAATCCTTGCCCATTGCATAATTCAGGAAAACCCTTACTTGCACACAGAAAATCCACTTAAAATTTCCGTCATAGAGATAATGTGTGGAAGAGCAACGGTATACTTTTTTCATAAGGAAGTAGTTAATTCTTTTAGTAGTGGTAATTATATCACATTTGCTCAGTAGCACGCATTAAGTGAGACTGCATAGCCTCTGTGCCCCTTCACATGTTTCACTGCTTATATTTGCTAAGTGCTCCGAGCAGGAGCACAATATACTAAGCATGTTGAACTCAAATGGTAAACATTCAAAGTAAAGTATCGTGCTTCATTAAGTAAAATTAACAGCATTTACCTTTTAAATAGCTACAGTTATGGGTAGGTGTGAAAGCTGCTGTTTGGCTGTGAGGGCGACGCACTGCCTGAGCACAGCCCCTTTCTCCCTCGTGCAAGAGGAGAGGACTGGCTGGAGCAGGCCCAGGGGGCTGTGTCTTGCCTGTAAGCTGCCACAGTGCTTGCCTTGGCTTGATGTTGTACTTCTTCAGCTTCTTCAGCTGCAACTGGCTCTGTACTGAGACACAGGGAGTGCGAACAAGAATAAATTTGTGGAAGTCCTGTAATATACTTTAAAACCAGTATCACTCTGATGATCAGCATGATGCCAATGCGTTTATAATCTATGAAACTGATATACTGGTAATAAAGACTGTGTGGAATCCACTGTGTGGATTCACTCAGCGTCTTGTAAGACTGATAATAAATTTCCCTGTTTTACAAACGCGTAACAGCTGGTACATTTGTATGTGTCTTCTGCAGAAGCACAGTCACAAAGGACAGTGATTTCTAGAATAAAGAATCTGCTTATGCACTGATCTCACTGCCATTTTCTGCTCACTGTCTCCTAGAATGATCCGATAATGTTTATATGGGAGCAGACATTTCAGAATCATCATTTTCGTATAAATTTGTCAGGAAGCCTGATGCATTTGTTCATCTAAAATGTTAGAAACTTGCAGCGTGCCTCACGCTCAGGCTGCCTGGCAGTAGGAGAGTTGCAAAAGCTGCGTCCCTTTCCCGCAAGCATGACGTAGTAAATGGCTACCTGAGTTTCAAAGAAAGTCCTGTCTTTGAATGGGTGGATGTCACCAAGTAAGTGAATGGAACCAGTTTTTGCTAGTCTGAGCCTTTATTTTCACTTCTTCTTCTTTTTTTCCCCCAATTTGGTGATTTGTTCAGCTAAAACAGGCCTGGAGTAAAAAAAAAAAACACAAGGAAACTTCAGAAGCACGCACTGAGATTCATGAATTCAAAAATCTTGAGACAGTGATGAGATACCAGCAGTTCAATCCACTGACTAGCATTTCATTCATTTAATAAAAGTTCATTGTTACTGCATGTTTCATATGCTCAATCTCTCACTGCATAGTAAGAACACATAATTTTGAAATATTGTTTATGGATTTTGTAATTGAATTCTAGCTTACCTCCTGGTGTAACTTGATACAGAAGTAAAATATAAAACAAAGTAATAATAATCATCTAGTAAATATATAATTCACAATGCTAGCATAAGAAAATGTAGAATTGCTTTAACATATATACAGATAGAATGTAGTCTCCTGGTTAAAAAATGTATCCAATTTAGTGTATAGCTACAGTTTAGTTACAATTGAGTTTATTTTTATGATTATCAGACTCCCCACTGCAACTCTCTTCAGGGAAATAAGTAAAGTCCAGCTGCAAAACAAAATTAGAATTGATTATTTAAATGAATGTTTCCTGCTTGCTGATTTAAGTCACAATTAAAATGGGTGATTTAAGTCACTTCTGTTTAGATCATTTTACCCTGTTTGGAGACTGGCAGTTAAAGTCTGGAGACATTATTTCCCCTTTCAGAATGACAGAACTGCCTCTAGTAAGCCAAAATTAAATTTCTGAGTTTTCTTCCTTTTGATAAGTTACTCGAGGACTTTTTTCTCCTCTACTTAAACAAAGTACATTTATATCACAAGTTATGCAATTACTGTTCCCTTTGGTCTCTTTACTCAACCTACCTATTGATTTTTTTTTGTCTGAAGTGCCTTTTTTCACTTGTCCTTCCTCGCTGTAATGATGCCTTTCTTGACAGCTGTTCCCAGCACTCTGTAGAAGAAGGGTATCAAGAGATGTAAATAGCAGAGCTACTGTAGTTAATGAATTACTCTTGTCTGTAGAGCATAGTAATGGACATCAAATGCTCTTAACTCATTCAAATACCAAAATCACCATGAGGGTAGTTTAAGTTAGCATGCTTTTCTTTACATGTGCAACAGGGTCAGAGCATGCACACAGTACATTTAGCACTGTGGCTCAGTGGTAAATCTTCCAGCTGCACTAGTGTGTGTGATTGCACCTACCTTGCTTATACTTGCTTATAATTTTCTGTCTGTCCTGTCTATCTTACAGTTCAGTATTAAGCATGGTATTATTTGATTTTGTATGATAAAAGTTTTATCTTACCTTTTCAGTTTTATTCATTCAAAGGCGTCATCTCAGGCAGCGGGATAATTCTGCTAATCAGCACGAAGAGAAGACATAAGAGCTCTCACTGTATTCTAGAAGTTAATCTCCATCAAACCACTGCTGAAGATACAAGAGATCATAGTGAAATCTTTAGTTTCTTGAACATCAGTTACCTGAAAGAACAAGTGTGAGAAGCTCTTTAAAGAGGTGAAAAATACACATTTTGTTCAATCAAACATCCAAGGTTATTTTTGTCTTTTGGAACATTCATCGTTCTTCTGATAGGTAAATTTGGTGATGTGTAAGACACGGGGGAACATAAAATGCGCTTTCTTCTCGTCATTGTTTCAAACCCATCAGAGAGCAATAAAATACTCTTGGGGTTAAGGACATTTAGACGGTTATGACCTGATCAGATACTGTAGTCATGTGGGGCAATTTCATAGGATGGCTGGAGTTTTGTCCTGAAAAGTCTTTTAGTTGAGTCCAGCCGTACAGAGTAGTAAGTGGCGTTTCCTAAAGGAAAGGGCGTTTTTTAAAAAATAGACTTGCAACTTTAAGAACCAATATTATACTGTCAGCATCAGTTAACTAAGGGACTGACCTACATTTTAAAGGATCTTTACATTAGTGTCAGAAGAGATTGACTCGTTCTCCTTTGGCTAAACAACTCATGTGTCCCCTCATAAATCCTTAATAAAGAGAATCCTCAGTGGGACCATTCGTGTTTCCATCAGCTTCGGTATCGAGAACAATTTGTCATGCAAGGAGGCATGATTAAAAAAAATCAATCTTACAGAAGCTAACATGAGTGCAGAACTCCCAGAACCTCTGTGCGCCTTCTCCCAAACAGGTTTCCTAATGCCATTTCGGTGCTTAAGTCACAGGTTCATTGCACAGTGTGTCACAGATCTGGTAACGGTGGAGGAAGAGTACTTTAGCAAAGGAGAAGTGCTTTTACTGTGTTCTGCCTGCACAGCAGCAAACGGTAGTTGTTAGGCTTTCATACTGAAGAGCACTCTGCTTCAAAGGAAAAAAGAAATGAAAAAGTAATCATAGGTTTTATAAATGGGTTAAATCCAGTTCTTTTTCTAGGAAGTGTAATCAGGCATCTATTGTATCTGAAGTTTCTGTGTGTCCTGCCTCTCAGGAAATGTCCTGTTACAGTGAAGTGATGGCACAGGTGGGGCATTTGATTTAGTCTCTAAAAAGCAGCCATCAGCTTACAGAATAAGTGCAGGGATGGCCAGAAATTCCCTTGCTGTGTCAAAGGGAAGCAGCGAACAGGTGTTCCGTTCCTTCTGTCCTTCTCCCCTGGTTAGTTAGCGGAAGGGAGAAGGGTCTCAGATGTTACCTCCACAGTGACATTGAGAAGATATAAAAGGGCCAACCACTTCATCCAAGATCATTCAGAATTAATCGAACAGTCCCTGCAAATTCCTCTTTATATATTTAAATTGGAAAGTTGAATTATCCTTCCGTTGTGTTAGAAACAGGAAAACTGTGTGGTCTTCTGCTGTTTATTTGGCTTTCATCTTTTTTTTTTTTTTCTTTCTCTTAGGTATATTAAAAATCATGACTCGTATCCTTAGATAAGTTACTACTACTGGTTAAAATTAAAGTAGGGCCAAAACCAATCTGTGTCAGAGCTTTCAAGCCGGTGACAGCATAGGCACAAATAGGAATGGCAGAGACAACCTCCACGATATCTTGGGTCCTGCTGGAAGCATTGTTTCTTCTTATTATTTCTCCCAGTTACACCCAGCCTTTCACCATCCCACAAAAATACCTGTGGGCAATCTCTTCAGAAGTGCTAACCAGCATTTCTAGTGATGTGCTGAGCCAGTGATTTCCGTTCGTTGTAAACAGGGGTTCATTGCTCATAAAGTGCTTATTTCCTTTAGCTAATGCTTGTAGTTATTAATATCTTCATCAAGAGAGCTCTTCAGGTTGAGCTTTTCCTACTCAACTTGATAAAAAAATCTTGTTAACTACCAGGGAAGTTGCTTTGGATGCTAAGTTACATTATTAAGACCACGTTTACTATCTGTTCCAGTGAGGCAATAGAATAGGGGAGACAGATGATTCCTTGTCTCTCCTCTTTGCAGGGGATACAAATGTTGAACCATGTCTTCAGAGTTTAGTTTCCTATGTGTTTTCTTTTTAGAGTGGAATTTATGAGGCTGGCAGTTCAAACTTTGTATTTTTAATTTGAACCTAATGAAAAGATAGAGTCGCTGTTAGTCCCACTATTTTATTTTCATTTTAACCAACAGTAGCCTGTAGCCAAGCCCCTTGAATCTCGGTCACTTGATTTTCTAAATCCAACTATTAAATACCAGCAGCCTTCCTTCTTCTTATGTTGGGAGAGTTGGTATAGTTGACAGAGTACATATGAGTTAGAAGAAATAGTTTACTCTTAGGTTCTTGAAGGTATGGTCTTAGTTCAGGCAGGGTGATAATAATAGAACTTCCCAGAGCTGTGTTCAGAAATTATTTTGATGTGGAGTAGAACTATTTCTGAAAAAGCAGAAATTTGTAATTACGATCAGTTTCACTTGGTAGGATAAAAATGATAAGAAATACCAAGTTTTCTGATATCCCTCTGGGGAAGGAGAGAAGAGGTTTCTATGTTTTTGCTAGATTTTAAAGACTATTTTCTTCCATGGAGACTAGTCTTCCACAGATAGATATATTGCACCTCCATAGAAAGTATCCAGCGATGGGCATTGCTGGAAATAGAATACTAGATTACTGTCAGTGAACCATTCAGTTCTTTCCAATATGACTATTATTGTCTTAACAATGATATAGGGGAGATATTATCCAGCTAAGCAGGGAAGCTGAGGAGAAATTAATGAAGGGCAAAATATGGGATAAATGAATTAAAAATGTACATACTTTGGAATGTAAGGCTCATAATTTATTGTAAAACTCATACATTCTCATTGCTTTTGGCCAGGAATTTTTAGCAGTCCTTGCAGCTAGCTCCAGACAGAGTTCACAAAAGCCATAGTTTGTGAAATGGAGAGCAATTACATGGAAGAGATTTTTTTTTTTTTTAATCCTTTTGGATTGTTAGAATATCTAACCTTGGAGCATGGACTTTCTGTGCAACTTCAATCATTATAGATTTATTACAGTAGCTGTCATATTTCTAGGGCAATGGCTAATATTCAATATGTAAGAACAGTTGACAAGTATGTGCTAAAGTTCACCCTGTTCTTTTATCAAGACCTATCTTTTTTATCCTGTACCGAACCTCGGTGTGTCTCCATTTGTATTATGTCGTGCAATCCAAGCGAGAGAAAGCAAGCTACTGAAACCCAAGAGCCAAACTGAGTTTTGTTTGCTTGATAGAGGAGCTTGGGTGGCTGTATGCTTATTTAATGGTAAGGGTGGCAGGCAATGATCTGTGTTGTCCTTAAAACATCAGTGCTCTCTGCCCGTTACTTCTGTATGTGTGTGCTATAAGCTCTTAAATTGTGAAATGCCAGAATAAAAGTGAAGGCTCCTATGACTAGTGGCTTTGAATTGTATATAGTTTTTTAAGGGCTATGGAATACTTCAGGATGAAAGATGATATGAGATTGCTTATTAGCCTGAGCATCAAGCCAAAAATACCTTGATTTCCTGGAAGCACAGATGTGAGTCTTGGCAGAATCACCTCAGTGTTTATATTTTCCTGTTATGTGAATTAAAGACTAGCCATTTCATTGCGTTTTCTTCTCTTGGATGAGATCTTAATGATTGAGATCCCATCTGATATATGTGGCCATTACATTCCTTTACCACTTTCCATAACAGTAGAAATTTGCCAAATCACTTTAGACTTTTTTTAGAATTTTGTCTTGAAGGATGTGCTATTTACTAATTGCTTACAGCCTTCAACGCTGTCGTACCTATCCATCGGTTGAATGCCCCTTTGGCAGTGCACATCTCATTGAATGACATTATGAATTTCTGTTCATCCTAAAAGAATCACTTCTTCCTGAAGGACATGAAGAGCTTGGAGGCTTCAGGGCTACACATTGTTTCTAAGCTTTTTGGATTCTTCTGTCATAAATGAATTCATCATTTTAACTTATTGCTATTGCTACATTATTGATAGCTTTCCTAAGGGTGGGCCAGAAAAATGTTCCTAGGGAGTCAAAGATTTTGCATAATTAGTAAAACTGACTTCCTAGAGCCTGCTAATTTTGTTGGCCCTGCCACATTTTAGCCCATTACGATGTATTGGAGCCAACCTTGGTGAAAACAAGTACATGAAAAGACTCTAACTCTTCATTTTTACATGACCACTTAATCATACCCCTCTTTCTATTCAGCCAGATTCCTTGGTGAATGTTGTAATCCCATGTCACTGGTTCTGTGACCTTGAAAGGTTTTTTTTTGTTGTTGTTGTTTTTGTTTTTTTAAGAAAGGGAGAAAATAACCACGTTTGCATTTCAGTGACTTACCTCATTTAGCCTTGCTGTTTAGGACATTCAGTGTATAATTTTGAAGCTGCTGGCTTTTTGCTAGGGCTGGTGCAGGTCATTTTTAGCAAGATTGATTTTCTAATATTTTGCTTCAGAGGGCAGAGATAGCCATCAGAGTGTCTTTTCATTTGATACTTTCTGGTGAAGTGAAGGACAAACTCATTTTCACCATTTGCTCAGAGTTATCTCCAACAGTAAAGCTCCTGTTAGAATATTATTTATGGAACACAAAAATATTACAAAGTCCAACCTGATTAACTAAAGTGACTCTTCTCAGTAATCCATTACACTAATCTGGTGCTTGGTAGATGGGCAGTTATTACCGTGCCTGTATTTAAAGTAGTTATTTCTCCCGTCATAAATTCACTGTCAGAGCTTTTTTTCCAGTTGTCCAGAGAGAGATTGTGGTTTGGATGTGTTTTTTTTTTTTTTGAGAAAACTTTTTTTTTTTTGAGCAAGACAGAAAAATCAAAGAACAGAAGCAAGAATTTGCAGTGGCCTGTGATATGAGCACAAGCATTCTTAAGGACTTAATTTCAGCTACCAAGTGAGGGGAGAGGGTGTAAGAAGCACAGAAGGGACAGTGCTCCCTGCGGCAACTCTCGAGCTGGGTTGGCGCCCAGACAACGGACGCTGCTCTTCTGCTTCTGCTACCTTGTTTGGTTTGAGTTTCCCTCCTGCTGAACAAAACTTTCTACCTCTTACTGTACTTTACTTTATTTCTGTTCTCGGTTTACACAGAGTATAATTAAAACTGTACAAACAACACTGAAGACTCACTGGCTTCCTCTTAGGTTTCAGAGAGCCAAGGGTGGAAGTGCCTCTCAGAACAGTGGAGGAGCTAACATAGAAATGCTTTTAATCCTGCATAGGGCTTGCTCCTTCCTAAGACTGTTCTTTTTCTAATGATGAGGGTAACATTGCTTCTCCATCTGCTGTACATCAGTGTGCAGGAAAATGTTCCAATTCTTCATTTAAAAATCATGATTAAGCTTTCCAGTGTGATTTCTGAGCATTGCATATTTTAAAAAAATACGAAATGTGTTACATACATACTCAAAATAACAACAACAAAAATGATAAATGCAGAATAACTGCACCCATAATCTTTCCTAAACACTGGTGATAGTGGGGCAGCTGTCTGGCACTGACCATCCTTACTGCAGTTCTAGTCCTCTCATTTGTATATTATTGTTGATTGCTGTTTGGCCTCTCACAGAGATATTTACCATGAGCAGTTCTACAAAGCAGATGTGCCCTTACAGTTCTCTTTGTTTTCACATGTAGCCCCATCTCTGAACAGGAAATTGGTGTTCAGATCTTTCTGCAGGGATGATAAATACTTTATTTCTGTGAAAGCCATTTGGCTTTCCTCAAAAGAGGAAATAACATTATCCATCCAGTCCAGTGAATGCACAGCTTTAGGAACATACAGCTTTATGATCTGGTAGCCTATGATATATTTTGAAAGCTGCACATTAGTACATAAGTTCAGAAAGCTTGGGGACTGCTCCTCTGTACTGCATGAATTTTCTATGGCATCTCTGCAAGTTGAGGAGATGCTTATAAAGTACAGTTGCCTCCTAGAAGAAAGGGGAAAAATAGATATCTTAGAAATTTTCACCTCCTCTCCTCCCCAAAATACTGTAGTGTCGTAGAGATTTTATCCTCCCCAAATGACTTGTGACTGAGACTGTGAAGCTGCAGATTTCTTAATTTTTTACTGCCTAATGCTTAAGGTTCCTCCCTATTTTCTAATTCATCCCCCACAGTCCCAGGTTTTGTTCCACAGCTTCCTCCAGTTCAGCAAAGCGAAGGGTATACTGGCACAGCCCAGGGGCAGCTCCACTGTCTTCAGGGGAGTTAACTGCAAGCCCGAGTGCCTGCATGCGTCAGGATCTTATGCAGCCCCTGACAAATGCTTGGCAAGCCTCCATCGTCCATCCAAGGACAGCACACCTACACAGCTGTGGTGGTTAACACTCTCAATGACTATTTCTAAGTTACTATATTTAGAAATAGGAAGCAGAGAAATGTACTTCTAGCCGTGGTGGACCAGTAAAGGAACTTTAAGATGCTCACTTCTTAGGAGATTCTTTAAATTCTGTATTTCTAAAGAAGTGCTGAATTTAGTTTTTACATGTTCCGGGAACATTTAAAAGTGTACTTACCATTTTTGATGTGCAGCTTCATAGTAGAGGACTGTTTAAGAAAACTGTAACTACCACTTTAAGATGAATTCACCTTGTGGCATCAAATGCTGCAGGACTACCAAACTGGAATGGAGATGGGGGTTGTAACTTCTTCATTTATGAAAATAAAGCCATTTACCCAAGTGCTGAGATAAAGATGTAAATATCTGACTTGAGGCAACCCAATTTACAATGCCTATTCGGAATATCCTCGTGGAGATGTACACACACTGAGAGGCATATCTCTAGATATCTGCTAGACTCCTAAAGAACCTGTAAAACCTTGGGATTATGGATTCTGGTTTATGTCCTAGTGGAGGACTGGTGGATGATTGCACCATTCAGTTGTCTTTCTAGAATTGAAATACATCTATTTCTATTTGTGATGATAAATCCTATAATAAAATCTTAATTGGAAAAAAGCAATTTGTTGGAAGAGCAATTAGCAGTGCAACAGCTGCTTCGTGAACATACAGATGCAGGGTAATGGCTTATGAATCAAATGGGACACCGTGAACTCTGATGAAGAGGTTTCTCCTGACACTATTGCACATTTTCCTTTTTTCCTAGTGTTGTGTTTTCTGTTGCTCACGAGCTTGACTTGTTTTAATATAACAGTATTTAAATGTCTCTGATACCCTTCTCAACATTATCCAAGCTTTTTTTGTGTAAAATCAGAAGCAGTTACATAGCTCATATTCGGCTGATTAACTGCGTCAAACTTATTGGCCTGCTCTGGTGTCTGAATTCAAGAGATGGATGAAAAACTGAAGTAGCATGTTATGAAAGGTTGCCAATCCATGGGTCTATACTGAGAGCAATATTCAAACCCCAGCTATGAGAGCTTAGTTTAGGTATTGCATCTGCTGCTGGATAACAGGAGCTCTCAGTCACTCCTCTGTCTCCAAAGTTGATGCCATTGCAGGTACCATCATTGCTGTTGCCACAGTAACTGATTCACAGGCCAAAGTCCTATGTGGATTTCACAAAGTCTCTGGCACTTGCCCCTTTTCATAGTCAAAACTCTGCTTGGGCAGAGGTTTGGGTTTGGAGTTTTATTTTTGTGTAAAAAAGGTGGTAGGCAAACCTGTGATCCCACTGGTGGACTCTGCACAACAAGGCTGTTTTCAGAAGGGCTGAACAGCCCAGAAACAGCCATTGTAATAGCTGAAACCTGCACTATCCAGCACTCCTGAAATTAGTCCACTTTCTGGGGACCTGCATTTGCAAGTCTGGGTCAGTCTTACCATACGTAAAGATGTTTCCTCTGCAGCAGATATTTGATATGACTTGAATGTATAAGCAGCTGCGTGTTTTTTTTAAGTCTCTTCTCTCCAGCTGATATATCATTTAGTCCTTTGGGGATTTTTTTCTGTTCTTGAAATCTCTTTCCCAGATGTGTGGGAACACTGAACTCACTGATCTGGTTCCTTTGTATGTTTAGAGTAACAATACGTGGTTGTTTCATGGGAGCAGTAATACTAGAAGAGATTCATACTGACAATTTTTTAAAGTAAAATATGAATATTTGTTAGCCTATTTACCACAGTGTCATGACTATTGGGAATTATTGACTCTCTAATGGTGGTCACGAGGTAGCCTTATCAACAAGGCACAGTACTAACTTGAAAGCTGATGATACCTCTCCAAGAAACTTCCTCTACTTTGCAATCTAGTACTATATTTAATTAAAGGAGTAGTGAGTAAAATTTTCAAGAAAGCCTAAAATCTGGATTTTCAAAGGTGTTACTTATGTACTCAAACATGCAGTCTTAGAAACTTGATTGCCATTTTTGATTTAGTGCATTGGAATATCCTGTTAGGTGTCTATCTAGATATTCATAAACGTAAATACGCCTGCAGATCTTACCCTAAATGGCACGTGCATTAGTCACTAACTCACATTTCTATGTCACTTAGATGATTTTTTCTTTTTCATTTAGTCTGTTTGCAATTTCTGCTTCTGTCACAGATGTCATTGCTTGGTATTGCTTAATGTCACACCTAGATAACTGAGTTGAAAGAAATAAGAAAAACAATTCTGAGTATTCATGAATGGGAATAGTATTAAGTATATTATTTTCAGACAAAGGCGTCTCTTTGGCTTTCAGAGGCTTTATAACCACAGACTAACAGGGCCAGAATACTGGCATCAGCTTTCTATGTCCAAAATGAATGAACTGGAAGTGGTTTAAGCTTGATTTGCCACCAAACTGAGCGATTTGTAGTCATACCTTTCTGAAATGAACGTAACATGCTCTTCTGTTAGGATTGCAATGTTAAATACCCAATTTGCAATTTTTTAAATGACTATACGCAGCACAGAGCAAAAGAAGGTATCGGCCTGAAAGCTTGCTTACTTCTAACTATATTTCTGGAATGTTATTTTTCTGCAACTGTAAATACTCAAAGAAAAATATCATGTTAGTTCAGTTGCTGTTGTGAATTTTAAGTAGCTTGTGTTGTAATATTATGCTTGCTTTCAGAATTAACACTCTCTAGAGATCCCTGCTTAAATGCAAAGTATTATTCTGGAAGACATTTCTAAATAAACCAAAATCTCTATATTAAAGAAATATAGCGGCAATGTTTGGAAGGGAGACTTACACTCTTCTTCTCTCAAATCAGTTATTTCTGCTTTGTGAAAAAATGTTTGATGGTAAGGACATAGTTACTGGTATAAATCAAGTGCGTTTCCACTACACACTGATTTTTTATAGCCTGACTTCTTCTGTGATCATCTGACTTCTGTCTCTTGTCTTTGTGGCTGAGTGCACCCACTAATATACCTATATTTTTGAATTCATTGGCCAGTTCCAACCTTGGCAGTAAGACAGGCATCTTGAGGATGATGAAGTTCTTTCAACTGTCATAAGGATAAGTAATGTCTCAGAGGGTAGGAACAGACAGGAGCAAGCAGTGTGAATTCATGACTTATTAGACACAGGAGAATCTGCATGATGGGCAATCAGGTCAAAAGCTGGAAGAGTGAAAAAGACAGGGACTTTGAGGTCTAGTAACTATGGCAGATTTTCTAAATTTCCGTCATCACATCGTCATAGACAACAGCATCAATCTACCCAAGACATAACCCCCTCAGAAACGTAGTTCTCGTACTCCTGGACCTATTTGTTAGCTGATAGGTATGCAAAACTGCCGTGGGAATAGGGCACTGTTGTAAGCCGTAGTGGTGTTAGTGACGTGTTTCTGCAGAATGCTCTTCTTTGAGAGCTCCCCTTGAGTCCAATCTGACTCAGGAGACTGTGACCACAAAAGCTGCAGAAGGATAACACCGCCAATGGTTGAAAACAGATGTGGATGTATCACCTAAAATGTAGCTGGTGCAGGGCTGTATGTTTCAGTATAATGATGACATTATTGTTTTCTATAAATAGAGGTTAACCTATGTCACTTATAACTGGTTGAGGACTGGGAACAGTCATCAGGGTGATGCTGCATTTTACAATTAGGAGTCAGGGTTGCAAGAGGAATTCAATATTCCACCTATTATTAGATATGAAAAGTGATCTGTGTTTGTAGCTGCTTTTAGAATGGTGCCATGCTCTCAGTTATGATTCCACAGTAATAATATCCACGAAGCAACCTGCTTGCCACAGTTTCTTTGGATGTGACATGCCAGCTTTAATAAAATGTAACAATTTCAGGCACATAGTGATAATCACTTTTGCTGCTCAGCCTTGGGGGCTCTGAGAAGGTATTAAGTGGTGAGGCTTTTGGTCTTTTCTTACAACAAAAACAAATGTGTCTAGAAAATAACTAATATGAAATAGTGGTGAAGGTTTCAGTGTTATAGTGCAATGTTTGCCATGACAACTTTGAGCAGACTAAAATGTAGACTGCTGATAGCTACAGCTATTGAGTACCATAAAAATATTGTAAATATAATGTTATTGTTAAATCTTAAGGACTGGAATTGACTTCTTGACACACACTTTCATCGTTAGAGTAGGGAAATGACTGTGATAAGAAATGTATTATCTTAAGAGCGTATGTAAATGCTTTGCTGAACTGGAAGCTCACTGGGGGTGTGATTGTGGCAGTTAGCCAGTCACATGAGGGAGAAAACGGCGCAAACCTGCACTGCATTGGCAGGAGCACAAAGAAGACAGGATCTATCTCCACTGACACAAGGATGGATGTGTTATTTTGTTTTTCCAGGGAGATAACTATCATACATTAGTTACTTCACTACAAAACCTTTAGTGGAGACATCATTGTGATGCTCATTAGCAAGCTAACTAGGAATGATCCCCGTTAATGCCACTGGGGCCAAAGGGTCTTATTCCTACTTTGTTTCTACACTGGGATAAATTACACAAATTGTCCTGCAGTTAAAATATATGTGTTTCACCATCCGCACAGTGGAGAAGTGTTTTCTTAGGTTCAGACAGAATTTCAGAATTTCCTGTGTATCAGTTTGTGCCTATTGGCTCTCATCCTGTCATGGGGCACCACTGTCTCCATCTTCCCTTCTCTTCTCCAGCCTGAGCAGTCCCAGCTCTCTCAGCCTCTCCTCATATGAGAGATGCTTTGTGGCCCTTCAGTGGACTCACTCTAGTAGATCCAGGTGTTTCTTGTACTGAGGAGCCCAGAACTGGACACAGCAGTCCAGGTGTGGCCTCACCAGTGCTGAGTAGAGGGAGAGGATCATCCCCCTCAACCTGCTGACAACAGTCTTCCGAATGCAGCCCACTTTTTTATGATTATCATTCTAACTCCAGCCCCAGTTCCCAACTTCTTTCTACTACTAGAACCAATAAAAAGTGGCTACCGGAGCCCTGATAGCTGTTGTTCTGCTGTATCTGAACACTTTCCTTTTACAACACCTTACAATACCATTAGTCAGTGGTGAAGGGATGACGTTAATTGGTGTGCTAACCCTCTTCAGCCCCTCTCTGACACTAGGCTGTCATCACCAAAAATGACACTGCAGGCTACTGAAGTCAGTGGGTAGAAACTTGCCTCCATCATGCTGTCAACCTGAGCCCTCAAAAAGGCTGAAATGACAGCAGAGAGTAAAGTTGTTGCTGTCAAATTTAGCAGCTAAATGCATTCAGACACTGCTCTCTCCCTTATTTGTCTTTGAAGTAACTATTGTCAATGATCTCCTGCCTCCCTCTGGAGAATAATATGCTGCCTCACGCTTCTGCACGCTGTCTAAGAAACAGATCTGTCTCTAACTCCCAAGCTCAGCCATAAGGTGTACCCCATCCAACTGTGGGTGGAGGCCTCCCATTCCTCCTCTTGCAGGACCCCTGTAGCTATTACAGCAATTGTTCAAGATGAAAAAGGATATTAGAAAAATGCCTACTGTTAGCTATCTTACTGCAAGCAGAGAGCTGCCACAAGGGAAGGAGCACCATCTGACCAGCCAGTGACTACGAGGAAGTGCTAAATTCCTCTTCTGCAGGAAACCAATCTGTTCATGAATTGATTATCAGCCTTTCACATTCTCTTTGCTCTTGTCCCCTCCAAACTCATCGACAGATCGCAAAGAACAAGCCTGCCTGGTGGCCTGATTCCTTTGAGCAGACCCTCCATCTTCACCTACAGGAAATCTGCTCCAACTGCTGTGTTTGAGAGGAGGAAGCTGGCACTCCTGTCGCAATAGCTTGGTTGGCAGATGGCCTGTACCAGGAGGGAGGTGAATTTTAAAAGGGTTGAGCTTTATTATCCATACACATGGTTAATATATAAAATACAAAACATCTGAAACTCCTGTTGTTAAGACTGTCAGGGTAGATTTATTCTGCTCTGTTGCCTGTATTGGCTATAAAGCTTTTTGCTTTTGTGAACTGGGCATCATATGACTTCTCTGTGTACCTTTCATTATTGTTGCATATCTGCCAAAGCCATTTCTCGCTCCTCCGTTGGTGGCAACTGATACATTAGCTAAATTCACTCTTTCCAGCAGATGGTGATGCTGCTGTCCCTTCGTAAGTGTGTGCAGCCTGAATAGCTCATGTCATTCCTGCTCTTCACTGTTTTCCTTTCCTTTACACGATGTCTAGGCTGGGGGCTTTTATGTGACACCTTTCCATTGGACTTGTGATCAAAAGAAAAAGCTTGGTGCATTTTCTGAATAAGTCTCATAGTAATGAGGGAGATTAGGCTGGACGTCAGGGAAAACTTTGTAGCAGTAAGGACAGATAAACGCTGGGCAAGGTCATGAAACATTTTCAGGCAGCTGAATAATAGTAGTCAAAAGAGTATCTGCTGGGAGTGGTTTAGATATTGATCCATCCTCGGGGCAGTGAGATGGACAAAATAACTTCTTAAGGTCCTTCTGATCCTATTTTTCCCTATTTTTTTCATTCCATCTGTTGATTAATGGGTTATTTTGAACATATTGTTCACTCTAGATATAAGAATCTGTGGAATGAAATGTGTAATAATAACAAGCTAAGTTAGGTTTTAAAAGGCAGTGACAACTTACCGTTGATGAAATCATGAATATCAGGCTCATGACCATGAGACAGTGTGCAGATTGAACCCCCGAACTGTGATATGGATGAAAGGATCTTTATTTGCAATGGATGCTGATAAAAGGGAAATCAGTAAGCCACGAACTGTAAACCTGGAATTGTGCTTCTTTGGTTGTAACTAAGTAAATTTGTGATTGACAGGTTCTTATGCTTTCAGTCCTAACTTTTTGCTACTCTTTCCTTTTTTAAGTTATTTTTAGGTAAGGATTTTTTAGGAGGCTGAGATAATGCTTAATCTGAGTTGTATCAGAATAGATGTGGATTCACATCTGTTGTTTGGATATAAATTTGGATCTGCGACTTTTCCAAGACCAAAGTTGCTGGGATGGGGAAGCTGAAAAGGTGATGTAATTAGATCCCAAGAAATGACACTAGCCATTTTCAAAGAGAAATGGCTGTTCTGATTAGTCAAGAAGCTCCTAGAAGACTTAAAAAGGAGTGTATCTAGCCTCGCCAACATCTCTAAAACTTGACTGAAAGAAAGGAGCCTTGCTACTGACTTGCTTTTTCACAGTTTTTGAATCTCTCATATTTCCACCAAGCCCAGCAAACAGGGTTTCTTTTTTTTTTTCTTGTGGTAGGGGGTGGTAGTCCAATCATTCTGAAATGCATTATCTATAAGTAGGTAGCTTCTAGCCAGCTAGCAAGCTTGTCGCTGTTAAATATAGAGATCGGTAGGACAAATAATTAATATTTTCAAGCATGGAACATCTATAGGCAGCTGAATAACAGCAGTCGTGTAATTGATCCTGCATAAGTATTAATCTTCTGTTTTTACTCTTGATATAAATGAATACCCATGAGCAGTCTTACATTTGCTTTTATTCCTGGGAATATCTCTGATTTTATAATCGAACATGTTTGTGAGCCTATGTTCAAGTGCACACGGCTAGAATTTGCAGACAATATTGAGCATGGCACTGACAGATTATTTCTTCAGATGTGTTATTTTGATAAAACAATACTATTATGTGTTAGTTTAATTTCATTTGTTTTTATGTTTTTGCATAGTTATATAGTTCAATTATATAAGTATGTATTAAACTGAAAATCCTTGTAGCATGGCTGTTTTCTCCCCAGTATCAATCTTTGGATCTGGGAGATTGCTGATGTGGATAAGATAACTTTGTAATACAGATTGCTAAAGGTGAAATTTCCTGGTCGTTCTTCTCTAATTGCAGTCTGTTTTGCAGCACAGGTAGCTTGATGTGACTTACCTATTCATCTCTTTTTTTCAAAAAAAAGAAGAGCAACTTAAGAATCACAAAGAGCCTAGCGTGAGATGGCCAGCTGCAGTTCACCAGGCTTCCTGTGGTCAGCGTCCATTTGCATTGCTTGGGGAAGCACTAGTCATATTAGAGGCCTGAGTAAAGCTCTTTGACCTGCCCTTGATAAATTCCTATTGCTTGGACCAGGATGATCTTAGCTTGGGGGCCTATGTATCCCATAATGTCTTCCTGCACTGTTTGTTAGCTACTTTTGGAAAGATCCTGGCTCAGGTTGTCTGCCTGATGTAGACAGTGTTGTTGGAATTTGTGTAGACTGGTGATAGTGCGAGTTGAGCTGATGGAGTGATCTTCCACCCGGTCATCTGGACCGCAGACCTCATGTTTCAGCTGGGTCCTGCTGGGGCTCAAACGTTCTTCTCTGCCACTTTCCGGAAATTACCTGTGACTTCATCTGCTCACAATCCTGAGATTAAGTGGTGCAGATATAAAATGAATTTGTGCTCAAGAGAAGGCTTGACACACCATATTGATACAGATCTTGAGTAGTTGTTGGTGACAAGTGTTATGAATACGTACACAGCCCTAAGTTTTAAAAAACGGAATGAGGCATGTAACAATGTAAATCACATTAATTTAGAAAGCATTGACAGACTACCAGTAATGAAATCATTATTTTCAGGCTCCAGATCCAGGATAGGGTCAGTAGCAGTATGTGTGTTGTGTATGTCGTTTGATTGCAGCTTGCATTAAGGTTATGCTCTTAGCAGCTGGTTGTATGCTTAAAGTGTTAGCAGTTGGACTAACTTTGCTTTATCAAATTAAGAGTTTTATTTTATGTTTTCCAGATTTACACTGGTATTCTGATAACATAAGGGATTTTTTTTAATAGGATGTTGCATTCAAAGATACCACTGAATACTTACATCATGAGAGTTCTTAAATTTTAGAATTCCCTAACATTTCCTAAAAAAAGCTCCTACTTGGAAACATTGTTTCCAAGAAACATTGGAAACATTGTTTCCAAGAACTTCTCAGGCATCTTTTGTCAAAACAACTACTCCTTTATTGAGCCATTTGTTTAAGACTTCTTAGGTAGGATTCATGTCACCTAATTTTTAAAAGCAACACTATGGATGTTTACCTTTGAGCTAGTTCCCTATGGTTCCCTTAATACTCAGTGAAAACAAACAAGACACAATTCAGGCATCTATATACTAATGAATCATATTCCATATTGACTACAAATTTATTCTGGGAGCTAAGAAAGATGTAGATCTGCACTCCTGCTCCTGCCTCTGTGGACCCCTGTTGGATGTAATCTTTGTCTTTGCAGTGCTGCAACTCATTTGAGCTCCCTTTCTACCTCATTCTTCTGAAGCATACGTTGGCTCTACTTCTGTACTTACTTTAGGTGTTGTCTAAAGGAGAACCTTGCTCTTTCTTTGCATTCCGAGTCCTTCCTTTTTGCCAGTGCCACTTCCAATTTCCTTCCCCTGGTATCGCATTTGTATGTTAATGTGGAGGTATAACACTATGAGGAACCTTTGTGGTTGTGTATATAGAAGATAAGGCTATTCTTATTAGCGTGGGCTTCTGAAAAATTACTCTTTGTAGACCTCATCTGCACCAATTGTTGTACTAATTCTACTCAGAAATCTGTGATTTCACTAGGAACAAAGGTTCCTAGTGTTCAATCCCAGTTCTCAGGATTACGAAGCTACAAGCACATGGCTTATGAATGCAGGTGAGGACTAAACAACATGAGGGTGTGGTCTAAGTCACAGTAAGCAGCTTGTTAATGCTAACTTTGTTGATAATGAAAATAGAAGAAGAACTCTTCCTTTTGAAAACGTAGTTCATCAGCAGAATTGTTTAGTATGTTTTTCACAGTTTTCTCAGAGTTGTCAGTGGCTTTTTAAAAGTGAACTGCAAATAGCCTGTAGTATTAAATATTTCATTATATTTAGATGATGAATACAGTGTATTCATCAGTTTAGAGAGTGAGCTTGTCACAGGGCTCCGTATTTTTGTTCTCAAGTCACATATTTTTAATGCAAATCTGTTGGATCTGTTATATGGACTTCAATTGCTGCTTTGCTTGCAAAAATAGAGAGAAGAACAAGAAAATAAAGCTGTTATGTTTTTAAATGATTTTGAATAGCTTTCAGCAAAGAGAAGGATGAGAAGTTGTATCCAGATAACAAGTGTTTAGTGAAAAACGTACGAACATAAAAGAGCGTGTAGAGCTTGCAAGGAACAATCATTATTCATGGTAAGCTTTATTCTACTACTGGTCCTTTATTCTGTGGGAGTAAGGTGGCTTTACTTCCCATTAGAAGCACCCTCAGAGAATCTCACATCATTAAGCCATTTAGAAGTTTTTACTGTTCCTTTTTTTCAAGCACTTAACAATCAGAATTAAAAGTAATGCCAGATAATGAACCTGTGCTACTTGTTGCCTCAAGGTATGGAACTTAATAGGAAACCAACTAATGAGAATAGTCACAGTTGTACTAAGAAGGATAAAGAGAAAAATCAAGAATTATAAATCTTTATATTTCAGAGCCAGCCATTAATTGGTGGGGAGGTGTGAAGAAACTTCAGCAGTGCATAACGTACATATTTCTTGCACAAGGTACATATTTCTGTGGTTTCTGGCAACTTTTTCAGGAACCTGTTACTCCTCTGTGTTAAAGTCAAGATGGCGGAGTTATGAGTTGGTTAGGGCCCTGGTGTGATATACTGTACGCAAAAATGGAGATGCTGATTGTACATTGTTTGGCAGCTACACTGGGCATTAGATTTCTATGTGACGATGAGTTTTTTTAATTGTTCGGTGGAGGAATGATTCCCCTACCTTAGGAAAAAAAAGGATAAAAAGAGGGGATATGGGGCTGGAAGCAGGAAGTCAGATATATGCTTGAAAACACTGGTGAAATACTGACCAGGGGATATATAAAATAGCAATTAGCCAATGCACAAAGACAAAAGGTGTTATAAAGGCAGGTGTACCATTAAACGATCTGCAGTGATTTAGGATTTCAGCTCACCATTATGGCTGTGTATAGCTTGACTTTGGTATTGCTCCATAATTGTCTGCATACAGCAGAAAAGACGTTTTCCATCCTGAGTTTGGCTGAAATATATTTTAAAAGATTTTTGACCCTGAAGCATTTTGAAGCAATTTGTCCAATCCCTGAAAACCAGGAATGCCTGCTGTTTTCTCTCTAAGCTGCGACACGGTTATCTTCATAAAAGCAGAGCTACTGTTTAACTCAGCCAGTGCTGTGCTGCTCATTCCTACCGCTTCTTCTATTGCAGTAGTGAACTGATGTTTTTATTCGCTTTAGATGAAGCTCTAGTGAGTTAATAGCAACAATGTGTTTACTAATTGGTGACTGAAGCATTGGTAAAATGGACAAGCCTGAATAAATTTTTTAGCAGAGTATTTCTATCGTATTTTTAGTAATCACTTGCTGGGGCAACGAGTGGCTAAGAACAAATCTATAGAGAATTGTATAGTTGTTAAGTTAACCTCTGAACTATGTGAAACAACAAGGGAAATAAAAGACTTGCTTTTAGCTTATGATGATAGATGATTGTGGCAAGAACTAGGGGTTGACCACCAGTCCTCTGTTGTGTAGTCTAATAATGAAATGACAATGTACTCACTGACCTCTTCTCAAATGAAAATTGTCCCATAATCACAAAGACTTCTTTTCGTCGTAATCTAGTTTTTAAGGAGATTTTATAACCTTACTGTTTCCAGGAAGGAAAGGAAAATAGTCTTTGGGAAGATTTTCCCTCAACTGTTCTTTGTTAGCAACCCTAAGAAGCCTCTTTTGATTGCTTATAAAGAGTGGTTATCTTTGCTTGGTGATAATAATTGCAATGAGAATGATATTGATGTGACCCTAAAAATTAAAGCATTGAAAGGATCAATATAGATAATCTTTGAACAATTTTCATTTAACTAGCATCTCTTTTTATAGTGACTCTTATAAGTAAAAAAAAAAAAAAGTGGCTGTTTCGGTTGAGGTACTTTAGGTGGGGTAAGGACTAAATTCAGAGCTTCGTCGTTACTCAAATCAACACTGAACTGATTTATTATGTCCCTTTTTGCTATAAAAGCAGTTCTTGCCTTCTGATTTGTCTTGTATCATCTCTCCTAAGAAAGAGTAGTGGTCTTGGCAGCACAAATTATAGTTAAATATTTTTAAGTAATGGAAAGAATATATTTCCTGATAGTCCATTCAGAAAAGTATATTAACTCTGGGATTCAGAGGATCGCTTTCACAGATATTTTATATAAGTTATCTGCTGCTGTTCATAGCAGCGTACAGATCTTCCAGCTTTTGACGTGACCTGATTTACTTTAAATTCATGAATCAATTCTGTGATAGTTTCCACAGTTGCACTGCTGTGAAATAAGTCTTCTATAAATCACTGTGTGTGTGTAGATATACACATATGCATATTTTTGCATTCAAAAATTCAGTATGGGCAACCAAAAGAACCTGTCTTTTATGAGAATGTAAGAATCGACATTTATTTTGAGTCTAATAATGCTTTGACAGTCTAATCAAAATGTAACACATGCTTATTATTAGACCACTTACAACAATGATCCAAATCACCCAATTTCTTTTAAGGATCATTAGTAATGTAGTAAAATCCATGTATTTGTCCTGTTCCATGATGTTACATTCTCACCCTCTCATGCATTACTAGGGTGAGATGCTGTCACCACATTTGCTTGATGGAAGGAGTATAATGTTGATGGTAAGGGCTTCCCTCCACCAGAGTTTTGCACTCACACGAGATTTTTTTTCAGCACCATACTTGTTAATGGTTTGCATTCTTTTCTTTCAGCCCACAGGGTTCACTGTGCCACGATTACTTAGCTTTGTTAATCCTTCTCTTTATATGGTATACTTTCTTTTGGGGAGAGGGAAAGAATTAACAGCTGCACAAAGCCAGGCAAAACTGAAGCTGATATAAATTAGGTAATGGTGTAACTAACTAAAACAAGTTCAAAACTAAAAGGTAGACAACAGATAGGACCAAGGGGTCCTGTCAGCTGTACTAAGCTGTGCTAAGCTTGACAATGTTTACCTGATTGTAGAGCAAGCTGCAAGAGCAGCAAAAATTTCTTAAATCATTTTTGCAGAAACAGCTAAAATCAAGCTAAAACAGGTTCAAGACCAGACAAGGCCTAGCGAGACCTGGGGCCTCACACAGCTAATTATTTTTATAAAGCTTGAGGTCCAGGACTAGCACGTAACAGCACCCGTTTGGTTGGGCCACAGGGCAACAGTGCGTATTACATATATTGAGTCCTGCATTTCTCAGAATTGCAGAAATTTTCACCTATATTTTGGAAAACTAAGTTGGAACAAAACAGAGCTAACAGAGATGAAAATATTGCTTCTCTGGAGCATGATTTCCCATTTCTTAAAGAAATCCCCTAAAAAGAGAAAATGAGTTTAGTTCCCTTCTGTGAATGAGAGGTTTCTAACATAGGTATTCTGCCTTCCTGAGAGGGGTCACGACCACTGAGCTCTGGTTCCAGGTTAGATGATGGCTCTTTCTGTGCTAAATCAAAACCAGGCATTTTTTTTGGCACAAGTTATATGAAGTATTTCATTCCCACTCAAAGCTATCACAGGAGGAGGCCTTTGGTGTGCAGTAACTTTCACTTAGACTGCCGCTGGCAACAGGGGCTCAGTTCCTTAGGCTGCTGGGTACTTATGCCAGGATTTGGATTTGAACAGCTCACACCTCTCTCTCCCCTCAGGGTATGAAGAAGTCTGCAACAGACTGCAGTGTGCATTATGTACATCTTGATGGAAGTGAAGGCACAGTAAAATACAAATGCTCAAAGGAATGTCCTTCATTGGCTCCAAAAGAGTCTGTCAATGAAACAGAAAGGGTAATAATAAGTATGATGTCCCTTTTCCATGGATATGATAAGATATGTTCTGTGGTGACTTCCCTGGGTGCAGCTAAGGAACAAAAGGCACTATCCGAGGAGAGGGGAAGAGCACAGACAACCCTCTGTCTTGCAGTTCAGGTTCCAGATCCAATATCAAAACACGGGCATTTGCTGACAGGGCGTGAGCAGACATAAGAAAAGTCTAACTGGAGAGTAGGAGTAAAACTGCTCTTAGACCAGTGGTAGCAGATGATCTCCAGCTTACAACAGCGAGAAGGGAATAGCAGCAGAACAAAGAGGAGGGTTAGAGTTGCTTCCTTTCTGATCACAACTATGTAGTATATCTGCTCTATTATAAATTGGGATGGCTAGAGCTTTCTCTGAAGCCATGCTGATTTACACCTGCCAAAGCTATGATCTTAGCACTAATGTTGAATTCCAGGAGCAGCCAGAGTAAATAGGCAAGTGTAGATAGACGTGTGAATAAAACAAGAGAAATGGACTGAACCACATAGCATCGAGTATCCCATGTTGAGGCACAGAAGAAACAGTGGTAAGGGCAAAAATGACAAACTGTGTTATGCTGCATGTAGGAACACTGCTGAACCAAAGCTTTGGTATTAGTACAAGAGCTTGCACAGTGCACTGGCTCTTATATCAGTACTCTATTCCCTTTGAACTTGCACTAAATGTGTCATTTCTCATTCGTCAAGAAGCAGCTGCGCTCTGAACAACTCAGAAACCGACACCAACAGTTTGGGATTAGCAGAATACTCCCTATTTGATGCACTGCTTGGGGTCTTTGTATTCTCTCTAATTCAAACTCCCATGTAAACTCCACTGAATTTGTATCTCAGTCATTTCTCTGAGGCAAATCAGCATGGCAAATGAAGCAAGATTATGGGTAATAATTGTGTCATCATATCTCCTCCAAAGAGATCTCTTGGGGCGGATGTTTATGAATGTATCATATTTGGAATGCAAGCCAAATTTTTTTCCTTATGAATTACAGTAGCCAGTAGGCTATGTATTCCTTTCATCCCTTGTGACAGCAGCGTGGCTAACAGAAAAATAATTAATGTCTAACATCGATAGTGGAAGTGAATAGGATATTGTGCTCATTTCACCAGTTTAAATTCAGTTCAAATTCACATTCGATCACTTTGCTAAGCAAAGGTTTGAGGTTCAGGGGAGTATTGCGCATCGCACCTTACTGCCCTCCTGTATTTTGAAAAAGAAAGGCATTGTATCAAGAGATAGATAGAAAATCTTCAAGTATCTGAAAAAGTGGCTGGCTCTGCTCTGTACCAGAATTAAGAGCAGATGCTGGGAGTTAGCCCAGGACCCAGCTGGGCAGGTTTAAATATATTTCAAGACCAAAAAGAGGAAGCAGCCTGGAAGTCTGGGGACTTGCTTCTTGGGAGAGGTTTCCTCAAAAAAGGGTAGGTACAGAGGAGATCCACAACCAAGAGAGGTTGTTCTCCTTGTTGCTTGCTGTCAGTTGAGTACAATTACCCATGCACAATTACCCATATACAATTACAAATGTTCTTTTACTGGGCTGAAAAGTGGGGGACCAACCTACAACCAACAGACAAGTATTCCTTACTCTTACCTCAGAACTGGCACGTGTGAACTGCAGCGTCCCTACCTGACGACAATTTGTAATGAAGGTGTGCTGCTTAAGAGTGATGATAATTAGTTATGTTTATTAAGAATAATCTTTTTTTCCTAGTTGTGCCTGCTGCAAGTTCTCTATCTTACAAAAATATCATTCAAAACCATGCTTAAAAACAACGAAAGACGCTTTTAACTTGAAGGATTGTAAACAACATTTTCTCTTCTCGCTTTATACATCTCTAAAATTCATCTCTTTCCCCTTACTGCTCTGTTCTCACTGTATTCGGGCACTGACTTGTAGGCTGCTGCATACAACTGCAGAGATTAACTAATGAGATTTGAAATGAGTACTTGGACCCTGTCCTTCCTTTCGTTTACTGTCTCTCTGTCATGCTTTGTTAATACTGGCCAAAGGGGTAAAAAAAATCACAGAGTACTGGGGATGACATAAATGCAATGAAAATGTGATCATGTTCGTCTTATTTCTCCAAGGAAAAAAATCTTGATTCTTGATCGAATGGAGTCTTTCGTATATTTTTCTAACTCAAAATAAGTTTCCCACTTCTTCCATCTTCCTTTCTCACTCCCATCCCATAATAGTTGTTTCTTCAACGCTGCAATGTAAAAAGTTCTGCTTCCTGTTTGTGGCTGGTTTTACTAGTGTCTAATGAACTGTGCATTTCCTGTGACTATTCCATTCATAATTCATTTTATTTTCCACATGGATTCTCTGATAACTAAGAAGTTAGCTGAAGTCATGCTACAGCTTGAGCACATAAGGCATTGATGTGGGCCTCCAGACTTTAGCTGGCTGCCTGTTTTCATAAAATTCATAGGAACTTGGTGCAGTAGGGAAATATATCTTTCTGTCAAATGAAGATTAAAACTGGCAAAGAGAGAAACGATGTTATTGGGGAAGAATGACAGGCATACACAATGCATTCCCATAGTTCTCAGTTCTTCAGAAACAGGGACTCTGAGCTTTGCAGTGTGTCAGCAGATGTAGCTTCAGAAGGGTTAAAGCTACGTCTCACAGTTGAGAAAGTTATCATCAAGCAGTACATACTTAGGAACTCCGTGCCTGCTCTCTTCCCTTTCTAGTTATGAAGCTTTCATGCTGAGCAACTTAGTTCATCACCATTGCATCAAGAGCGTGTGATTGCTTGACTTTTACATAAGGGAAGAGAGATGACTTCCCAAGCAGCAATAGTAACTATGTATGGTATTATAAGGTCAAATACCACTCCTTAAACTTCATTTAGGAGGCTTTTTTTTTTTTTTTTTTGCAAATATTGGAGAGATTGCAAAAAAGAGGTATAATGAGGCATCTGGGTATTAAGAACTTTTTGGGTGAGCTGCTACACTGCTAAGTAGCTATCCCAGCCTGCATTAAGGCATATCACAAAACAGTTTGAGAAGATATTTAAGCGCAGTCCTAAAGTTAGGCACATACTTGAAAACAAGGAGACTAAACCCTGTGCACCGAGTGTTTCCCTAAATAAAAGCCTAAATAAAATCTAAGACCCAGTAACTGGAAAGGATCAAATGTAATCACCATCCTCAACTTTAACAAAGCTACAAAAGATACACTTGTCTTTCAGTGTCCTTTGTCTGTGTTACATTTCCCTCTTGTTCCAAATACTATTTTAACCAAACTCCGGAGGAGAAAGGAGTTTGATTGGGAAATTACAGCAAAGACATTACGGACCACTGCATTTTCACTGACTCTAGGAAGCTACAGTAGCCTGGCTTTTGAAATAGAATCACCTGTCACTCTTAGGTCTGACTCCTGTCTTTTTGATCCATTTTTTTCACGCTTGCGCTGTATTATAGTCTACAGCAAAAGTTTCTGAACCCATGACCAAGACAATCTCCTGCCACAGCTATGGCCCTCAGTCATGGTGTTATGATCACAAATTTACCTGTCATCCAAAAAAAACCTTGAAAATTGGCAAAATGCAGCAGCATCAGTACTAATATCTGATCAAATTTGATATTTCAGCCCAGAGTGAAAAAATGAACTGTCAACTGAATTACTGTTCTGAGCAAAACACAACAGTACTGTTGGCTGCAAGCCATGCCATTATTGGGACAATTGAGTTTTATGCTGAGAAATAAAATATAGCTATCCAAGAGTGCTTGTCTTTATGCACATTGCACCGCAGACATCTATGCACCTTCAGCACACAAATGCCAAGACTTTTTGCTTAGCAGTATCCGTATGTCATGCATGCATCTAGATGCTTTAAGTATGCCATGCAAAGGGGGCATTGATGACATTACATGCTGTTCAGCTCAACCATTGTTACTGGAGACAGAACATGCACAGCCTACATTTGCCCTGTGAATGTTTCAACAACCTATCTTCTTATTTTTCACGTGTTCTTTTCCTTTTTTCCTGATTTTGATGTATTTTAGAGGGAATATGTCTGTATTCTTTTTCTCCCTCTTTTTTTTTTTTTAATAATTTGTTTTCATTCACAGAATCATAGAAAAAATTAGATCAGAAGCAACTTCTGAAGGTCATCTAGTCCAACTTCCTGCTCAAAGCTGGTCTGCCTAAATCAGCCTAGACTCAAACTTGATGTTCTTCCACTGGACACCAAGTGGCTTCTGTAAATAAGGGTGCCTCTGTCTTCTCCTAACTAATTCTAACTCTCCTTCAGTCACTTCAGTCACACAGCTCTCCTGAGGTCACCCTGATGAAAGCTTTATGAGTCCCATAGGAGAGCTCTACCTGCTGCTGGTCCCATGCCAGTACCATCTGAAGGACTCTCATGTCCATGGGAATCGTGCTATCTATGTATTCGCCACTTTTTGGACAGGGAAGGGTATGCTGAGAGCTGATTCCCGGTTTGCTTAATGGAGTCAGCCTCTGCTCCCATAGCAGAAGACTGAGCTACACACAGTAACTTCAGTGGTCACAAACTTGCAGGGAAATCACAGGTCAGAGCACGGTTTCAGAGTGACAAATTCAGAGTAAGGTTCTCTGAGAGAGTCTTTTCACTATTTTCAACATTAGTAGCTCCATGTGAAGCTCAGTCTACTGGGACTGCGCTAGTGCTGGTACAGTTCCCCAGAGATCTTCCCTGCAGCACCTATGAAATGCAAAACATCTTTCAGTTTCTCCTCACCCAGTTAGTGACCACAAGTCAAGCTACCAGCATGGCTTTGTAGCCTAGCACTGTGAACTTAAGTGATCCATACTATTTGTCTTCTCCTCACATTTCGCCATCAGTGTTGATGTATTGCTTCACTTTACAGTGAGGTGTCACTTCATTTTACAGCACTAGGCTAATGCATGATGCAGCTACAGCTGCATCCCTGCTGTTTCCTTTTGGTCCGGAAGTGTTAACCATGAATTCCCCATCTTTCCAACTCTAGTCAGAATCTGTTTCTGGTTTCTGCTCCATTGGCACTGCCTACATAGATGGGCTTTCCAGGCTCTCCCTTTGACGCTGCTGATGACTGCAGATCTGAGCACCTCCCACAGAAGCCATGGGACCCCTCTGAGTTGCACACTGCCAGCAGCCTCCTCCTAACATATTGGCTCAGGGTTTCAGGAGGCATCTTCTGCCCATCTTCTTCTTGAAATAGCTATTTTGTCTGTGGGCCTCTCACTTAGGAGTTTACTCTATGGGCAGATCGTACCACCGAGGGTATATTGCTTTTACACGCTGGGCCCTCCCTTGCTCAAACTTTATGTCCCATCTCGATAGAATAAGAGGAGTTTTCCGATTTGATCTCCAGATTGTCTGACTCATCTTACTTCTTTGATGAGCAGTTATCCGTCTGTCAGCATGACAGATGGATGTCCTTGGAGACATGCAGGAACACATAAAGAGGAAGTCCAGCTTCACAGATTCCTGTGGAGGAGTTAAAGAAGCTTACACATGGACTCATGCATATATTTGCAGCAGTCTGCACTTAGTCCCATCCTCTCATAGGAGGACAAGAATGGACAAGAATTGTATGGCAGATATCTGCTGCTCTATTCCATTCCCATGCAGAAAAACCCTATACAAGCATAAGATAGTCCTTTTTTTCTCACCATCCATCTTTCTTTTTAATGGTTCCCATGGCCAAAAGAAGTTTGAGGCTGTGGTATAGCATTTGAAAAGATACAGAAGAGACTGGAGAAGCTAGGGAAAAACAATCAAAAAAAGCCCCCCACCCTATGTCAATTTGTGATGCCAGATGACTAACTCTGTTGATCGTATGAGATTATAGAAGCTGTAAGTGCTGCCCATGTGCTGCTGGAGAGTCATGGTAATGAGGGAGCAATATTATTTGCGCTACTTGTGGAAGGACAATTGGATGTTACCTACTTCATCTGCCTTCCGATGTCTGCGATCTACCTCTCTGAGCTGAAGCTTGTCACACCAGACTTACAGGTTGCAATATAGGAAATTCCAGCTACATATTAGGAAAAACTTTTTCACCATGAGGGTGGACAAGCACTGTAACAGGTCCCGGATCGGTGATGGAGTCTCCATCCTTGGAGATATTCAAAACTTAACAAGTCCCTGAGGCAGCCTGATCTAGTTGGCTGTGATCTAAGCAGGACATTGAACGAGAGGTCCCTTTCAGCCTGAATTATTCTATAATTCCTTTTTACTTAGTGAAAAGAAATAGGCCATTCCAAAGCACAATCTGTTTGACCTGTTTTACAAAGGTATGTAACTGAGGGAGAGATGATGGTCTACCTAAGTTTTTTTTTTTTTTTTAAGAGACCGTCAAACATAGATATTTACATTTAATCAGATAGATAGACTTCATCTTAAGTGACAAAAGCATTACATGTAGCCCCTCCACATGACTTAGATAATAATTCTTATTTGGGCAGGTGATATGGAAGATCTTCTTCCTCTCTTTGCTTAATCCCTATAAATTACAATTCTGAGGATTTGCCATGTTTCTTTAGTGTAAAAAGATGCCATTATTTTTTTCACCTTCACTGAACTAAGTCTTTCCAGAAATCAGTATAGATATTGATCTATCAAATAATAAAAGAGATCTGGATGTCACAGTGATATTAGCTCCAAAACCTCTTAACTATGTCTCATTATGCACTGAGGTGTGCCGTGGTGACTTTAAGCTGGACCCAGCTGCAATGTTCTGTTTATTTCACTATAGCTCATGAAACATCTTCTCCTGCTATTTGCAAAGCAGTGCTCTGAAGCTTCATATACCCCTAGTGTGATGCTGTAGCAGTGACTACAAGAGCTCACCTTTCCAGAGCGTTCCCCCATCTGCTGACTGCTCAAATCTTCAGGGCCTGCCTTCCAGTAAGCTGGGTCTGCTCTAGAGTTAACAGCAGTGGCATGAGCATCTGTATAAGCATATGACAGAGAATTTGTTTATGGGAATCTTTTAAGGTGTATGGCCCCTATATATGTTCTGCATCCTGCCTTCCCTCTCTCTTTTCTTGGAATGACTTAGCATTTGGGATCTGCCTTGGGAGAGGAGGAAGAAGCTCTAAGCTTTTGGCCCTTGATACATGACACTCGGAGACACAGGACTGATGTGCCCTTTGTGAGAAATGTTGGGGAGAACAAAAGTCTCTGAAGCTGAGTGACTGAGGCATGTTCCCCCCTCCCACCCCCAGCCCAGTAAAATGCATTATGCGTTTATGCAAACATCATGAAGAACTCCAGTTCCTGGAAATAAGCCTCTTTTTTCAGCTATAAATTTCTAATTATAAGAAGCCTTTTTCATGTAAAATGAGATTCCCTTGTACACCATAAACATCAAGTATGCAAGTGAAAAAAAACCCCAGAAAACACAGTGGACAGATAGCTGAGGAGCCAAGCAAGGCTGCATTTGACATGCTGCACTCTCTAAATGAAGATTAGTAAATCGGCAGCTAAGCATGCATTTATCTCACTATGGCAGAAAAGATCTTTTGACGCACGTACATAAGCAGTTTCTGTTGCTAGCCTACAAGCACAGAGAAATTGCGTGCTGAAGTCAGATGATGATTGCTTCCTGCGTAGTGGCTGTTTTTACCATTTTCTTTTGCTTTTAGTATTATCTGTGATATTTCTTTGCATTATTATCTGTAAAAAAATTCTCAGACTTCACAATATTCAAATAGTGAACAGCTCTGTTGTCATGGAAATCATTACAAAATTAGGCCACAAAGAGTGACAGTGACTCAGTAGCCAGGTGATACAGGCACTCAACTGGGAAAAGAGAAATCTGTTTTTCTGCCCTTGCTCCCATGAATATATAATTATATTTTGTCTAATGAAGCAGATGCACTAGAAGGGTATGCCTCAGAAAACGACTGCTAGGTGACTCCTTCAGGCTTGGATTCAAATCTTTGTTTCTTATCGAGCAGTAGGAAGGAAGAGTTGAATTGTGATTGCACATATCTTAGCAGAAGGAATTAATCTCTGGATGAGGCAGTGGAGAGGCATGATGGCCACAATTGCCTTTATTTGTCTGTATGCTTAGGCAAGCTATAAGCACCCGAACCCAGCAGTGCATCAGATGAATGAGACAGATAGACAAATGGGTGTCTAATTTTACAGTTACATCAAGATTCAGCCAGGCATGAAACTGTTTCTTCATAGTATGACAGATATGGGCTCAGGAATGCAGGCTCTGATGGGAGTTTAGGTGTCTAGGTGGCAAACTAGCACACATATTGTGAATCCATTGGAGTCACCATTCTGTCATAAGAGTCTGTCTTTCTGAATTCTGTGCTTCAATGCTTTGTGTTGCTAGAAGAAAAGTTTAGTAAAAAATGCAATTATGTGCCTTATTTGTACATAACCACACATTTAACTTCAAGAGAGTGAGCAAATCCCTGGAGAAAGCAACGAGTTGGACTGGCTGACTTCCCGAGGTCCCTTCCGACCTGAATTATCCCATGATTGTATGATACAAAGTATGACACGCATCAGGAATTTTTAAAAATATTTACACCCCTGTCACAGAAAAATCAAGTGTAAATGTATTTCCAGTGTAAGTACTCAGCATGAGAAAGAAAGCGATGTTTGCAAAAGTTTTCTAGAGCAACCACTGGTATTTTATTTATTAGAGCAACCATCCAGGATGAATCATAGGAGCTTTAGTTCTGATTTTAGTACTGATTTTGATATTCAGATTTATTAATGATCTTCAGAGAAGTAGTAGAATAAACTGAAAACATTTCCACAGGAAAAAAGGAATTTACAACAAAACTTTAGCCACACAGTATGTGCTCCCGTAGCGGCCAGAACTATTATTTCTGCTGCTTTTAACTCAGTGTTTTCTTTCTTCCAGGAAGTGGTACTGCAGTTCTGCAACCTATAGTCATTTGTCTGGGATGGTGGTGGAAGATGATTAACTTATAACATTGTAATCTCATCTGCTATCTCTTTTTGGATTAATTCTCCATTAAACAAATTCACTGGTGTACGTTATTATACTGTCATGATTTTCTGTAGCATGCTACCTTTGTTTTGTGGCTAGCTGTCCTAAGGGCGAGAAACCAATAAAAATGACATTCTTGCTTATTATTTGCACCACTACCCATTCATAGCCCATCATCAACTTATGTGTTGCCTACGAGGGGAAAGTCGGAAGTTAATTAGAATGACTGCCACTTTGTGTCGTTTAGAAGGTGATCGTTATATGTACAGGAGAAGTTATATATCTCTGTATACCTGTTTTTCAGCTGTTCTGCCAGTTGTGCTTCATTCTTTGTTTTTAGTGATCCCTGTCAATAGGAATTTGGTACATTCAACAACCATGAACGTGGCAGAATCGAATGCCTAGTAAATCAGCAACCTGTTCGCCGTGAATGCTGCACTTCTAGCAAATGCTTTAAGCCAGCTAACCAAAACTCTTCTTTGTACAAAATCGTCCTTTTTTACTTTAGGCTTTTTACTTTAGACTTTTTTACATTTCATTTACGTCAATCACTGGAAGAAGATTTGTGAAGAGATAGCAAAGAACAATTCTTAAAATGTGTGGATATGAATTGTAAGATAAAAAACTTAATTGCAGTTTAGACTTCAGATTTATTTGAAAAGGGGATAATGATAGTAATTACCCAGTTTGAGTTTTGTAGAAGGCTAATTAGATCCCAAAAGCATTTGTATGCACAAGGCAAACCATAAATACAAAAGACCATCTGGTCCTTATCAGCTAACAACACTAACAGTGCCTGTAATTATTTTTTCTATATTGTTTTGATGTTGACATTTTATGATGCAATACATCTAACCATGCTTAGAGACTAACCTGTAAGTGTTGCAAAGCCCCGCTTTTGGTTGCTTCTGTGTTTAGGTTTTTATTCTGTTTTTAAAGATATTGCCTACCTCTAGGTGTGCACGAAACCAGTCTGTAGTTTAATATTTTATATTACAAATTGGTCAGTGTTTTAAACTGAGTTTGATTGTGTTTTTTTTAACCCAAATTGTTCCATCTGTTTTTTTTTTTTTCCCCAGCATTCTGTGGTTCAAAAAATAATTTATGAATATGTTGAACATCATTTTTCAGGTAGTAAAGTAGCTTTAAAGTCTCTAAATTGTTTCATAGCAACAGAGGCACTAATCTCGATGCCCTCGTTCAGGATTTAGAGCCTTTCTTCTTGATCTGCCTGTGTGTTTGCTCCAACATAAACGCCTTCTGAAGCCTTCTGAAAATCACACATTAGCAGTACAGAATTACAAGTTTAGTGTCTGCTCTGCCTACCTGTCTACTGAGAAGCGATATGAGTTTCAAGCAGGGGGGACTTTCCAGCAGAATCTCATCCAAGCTGCTGATTGTGCTGAGCTGCAGAAAAAGTTTCAGGAGCAGTTGTGGAAACAGTTAACAGGGCCCTGCAAGGACTGAGGAGGCAAAACTGTCTCCGAGCCTTTGAGAAGTTTTCAACGTGATAACTCTGAGTGATTTACTGGGGATACGTGGGCAGGCGTTGCCAGCTACTTTCCAAAGAAGGAATTTCTGCCAGTGGAACCTTACGGATTCTCTGAGTTTTTCTCTTAAGAGGAAAATTCTTATTCTCAATTTTAATTGATTCCTTATTTATTAAAATTATCATTGACTTGATGACTTCTGACGGTTCTGCTAAGTACTAGCCAAAGAAGGACTAAATATGCCATCCTTCTGGCAGTAATAAAGGAGCCACACAGATTTCAAGAACGAACCTGTGCAAGTCCAATGTCAGGTCAGGGACGTATTAATAACTTCAGGATTTGTTTCACAGAAATTAGAAATGGTTTAATCTGGTCTCCCTTCAATTCATTCCAAATTGTCTCCTTATCTTTTGACCACCTAAACATTGTCTTGGTTCCTGCATCTGTCCAAATCTTGTAATATGGCAAACTTGTTCCATATGTACTTTAAAGGAACACGTATTGCTGAAATGGAATCTATTATGAATAATATTTCAATGCCAGGTACCTTTACTTCTCTTTGGGCAAGAGATGGGCCTTTCTTTTCAAGCGTTGGTCTCTTAGTTGTGAAGTTTGGAATTTAACATCTCTTGCGCTTTAAGCCCTGTTTCTTTTTGACTGCATAATCTTATTTAACAGCGTACAGAGTACCCAGCCAGGCTCAGACCTCTCTTACCTTCCTGTCAGCAGACATGTCAGCTTCTGGTCTCTAGACCTCTCCATTTTGAAAAGGAAAAGTAAGGGAGGACGCAGCCATACGAGCAGTGTGAGCAGGAGTGTTATGTACATGTATCCTGTTGGTTCCGTGTCATTTCCTTATCTACATAGTATTTGCCTTGGAAGGCCTGGTTTGTGTGGATACCGAGAGTCCTGTTCTTTTTGTGTAAGACTTAACAGCTGCCCCATCTCCTGATTTTTCATCACAGGTTGGGCAGGTGACATCCCCCCATGCGAGCTCCCTGGCATCCCGACCCACATGTGTCACGTAGCTGTCCGCCTCCTGGCAGCCTCGCAGCACAGTGGGGTGAGCTCCTTCCCTGCAGCTTCATGCTCTGCCTCTCCCCACGTATCTGACCCTGTTGTGATCCTGCTGCAAGGAGGGCCCCTCTCTTATCACGGCGGGTGAAGGAGCCCTCATGCAATCCAGGCCATGAAACTCTGCCTCGGGTAAAGAAGAAGTTAAAAATCTGTATCTGCATGTATGCATTTAAATGGCAAAACATGACTGGAAAATGAGTACATTTTGTAGAAAGTCCTAAGTGGGTGTATTGTTTAAACTTATTTTTTAATTGCTTTGAGATATGCTGATGGAAGGCTTTATGTGGTAGCTACAAACTATCTTTATTTTCATTCTTCCTTTCAGAGACTAGATTTGAAGTGGACAATTTCTTTAAGTAAATGCCACTGAATGTCCTAAAATATATGTGTAATCTCAGTGTTTCCATGTGAGAATGCACTACTCTCACCATGCAAAGCAATGACCCAGATCTGGTCACTGAACCCTGCTCACACCACTTCTCTCTAACCACTGTATTGTAAAGCACTGAGCACAAACCAGACAGCCTGCCCTGGAAGTCATCCTGAGTCTATAGCTAGAGGCTGTATTCACTGAAACGGCAATTTTATGGCATAGAAGCATATGACTCCTCAAAACTAGCCCTTATGCAGCCCTTTCACTGAGTATGCTATCCAAAAGGTTAAACTGTACAATAAGAGCCACGATGAGTGAGCTTAATTCCCAATATAGACTGTCAGGAAAAGAAATAGCAGTGTTTTACTACTAAAATTGCTTTTGGGATTTTTGTGGAATCATCTTGTTTGAGTTTTACAACTGTCTGTAGGAAATTGCTTGGGATTAGTCTTGAAAGTAATGTGCGTATGAGATGGATGGACCTGCTGTATGCAAGGGTGATCAAAGTACGTGCTGCATGCCTGAGGCTAGCATGAATGTTAGAAAAGAGCATTCAAACTGTGTGGCAATGTCTTTCCCTTCTTCTTCCTGTGGTTGGTCTTACAGTTCCAGCAGGGGTCTAAGCAGCCAGTGCCTGCTTGCCCCCATCAACATAATCCCCTGTGTCTGCATATACTTTCTCCAGGCTTCCGAGTCTGACATCTGGGATGGGATTCCTCAACCAAATGTCGATCCCTAAAATGTCAGCATTTCTACATCAGTCAGGGTCTGATGGGTACATATGGATGCTTGAGTGGTTGCTCAGATGGAGAGCAGTTATTATAACACTTCGGTGGCAGGAAACCCTGCTTCTGTTGACTAGTCCACTGGGGACCAGATCCAGATGATGTGCCTAAAATGGGATTTAGAATGTAGGTACCTAAATCTAAAAATTACCGCCCCAAAAGCTATGTTTATTAATACAGAACCTTAAAGACCCTTCAACTTTTCAGTTTATATGCATTAATATAGAGTGCTCCCCTTCATACCCCTCCCTGAGGTCTTGAAATTTTCCTTCCTGGATTACTGTAGTCTCAACAAGACCAATCATCCTGGATCATAATTCGCATGTAAAACTGGGCTTGATCCAGGAGGTTTTCTCTGAGCATAAGGAATATCTGCTGAGGGAATGCAGTCGCCACAGTATTTTTAAAGCTGTAGGAAGGAGCAGAGGGACTCTACCTTTGATGGATTAATCCTATGCTCCCTTGCCCCAGAGTTTCCAGTTGCCATCTCTCATCTTCCAGGAGATGATTTTAGCTACCAGAACAAAGAGTATATTAGGTAAGGTACTGTACTGATTACTGTTATACCTTTCTTTTATGCTAAGAGTCAGTAGAAAAAAGAATTTATAATTTTTTGTAATGGAGGGAAAGAAGGAGAGCCAAGCAAGCTTTGCAGAAAGAGCAAGAAAAAATATGAATTTCCATCCCAGTGTTACGAGTATCTACCTGGAGGGGAACGTTCCAGACCCTCTTTTCTACTGTTGCAGCTGCTTTGGTGTTTCTTGCTCAACCACAATTGCATTAAAAGGACTGACGTAGAACTGTAGGAATTCTGAGGTGAGGTCCTCCATGATGAACTCCTAGAGACTGATGTTCTGGTTTGTGCTTTCTTTCAGAGCCAAGAAATCTTGTCTGCTTTGTTTTGTTGTGGTGCTGTGTCCGTAGGAGGAACAAAGAGCTTTCTGTGTATTTGCGCACACAGACTTTGAGGTTTGGTTACACACTAGGCTCTGAGAAGGTTGGACATAGGGGTTTGAATCCAACTCCAGATACAGCCAGGAAGCCAACCCATGACCAGCACCCCAGGGGTGTCTGCTAATTCTTAGACTTCAATCAGTTATCATGAGTAGATCCATCCTCGCTGTCCTGAGCTTGCTGAATCTCTCCTTTCTACAGCTGCTGATTTTCATGAAATATATAACAAGATATCTCAAATTAGTATCACTGAGACTTTTACCTTTACGTTACATTTTGTTGACATTACCTAATAAAAGCTATCAAGGGCTTTTATCAGATAACACAGTCTTGTCATTTTGTTGCCCTAGAAAACAAGGCTAAAATAAGGATAAGTTATGAAGTTATCAATTTTCCTGTGGCACCTCGGAGAAAGAAAAAGAGAAAGGATGTGGACTTTACATCTTAGTTCAGCTAATATAGCTAGAATCTGTTATGTTTTTTTTCTTTCTTTCTTCGCAATTAACTACACCATTTCATCACCAATTTTCTTCGGGCTGTGATGATTTTGACACTGCAGGTCAAATCCTGTAACTAAAGCAATGCTAGTTTACCTTAATTTCTGTCAGATAGAAGCTCTAAATTCTAGCATTATTACCTGTTATCTAGCATTACTGTTCAGCGCTGCTTTGGGGAAAGAATCTCCTCCTAGATATAATTTCTGACTTCTTTGTCTTGCTAAACTCTTTGAGAGACATTCAAACTTAAAGAGAGACGATTATATTGCCTTTCATAATACATATATCCTTTCACAGAGCCGTTTAGGATCTGAGAGGATCAGAGCCGTGAGGATTTCTTGACTGCATTTGCAATTTATCCATGAAGCTTACTTTTCAGTGTCATTTCCATTTTGCTGTTGGATATAATCTCTGGCATCCAAATTTCTGTTTCAGTCCTCTATCCTCTTTCCTTTATGTTCATTTTCTCACAGAATTTGCCGATGGCTGACGAGTGTCAGCAGTGGCTGTAGCTGTGGGAACTGGAGTGTGGTGCAGTTATAAGAACAGTCAAGAATGAGAACATGGCTAGCACCATTGCAGCCACCCTTGTTATATCCCTTGTTAAAACCCAAGTTCACCTGCCCTGTTGCTTACACCAGTTGTCATCAGTTGGCTGACTTCAGACTGTCTGACTTCATGTCTTCCTCTCTCATCAGCTACTTGATAGCTTGCTGATCTGTTTTGTTTGCAGTGTGATAGGTTTGAGCATACTGTATTATTTATAAATGTTTGGTAATTTTCTGTGTCAGTGATGTATTCTTTGGGGCTGTTTCAGTCTTTCAAGAACATATTTGACACAATGTCTCTTTGTCTCAGCATTAAAGCATTCCCAACTGGTTCATCTATGCACTTGCTTCCACTTTCTGCAGTTTTTAAAATGTTCTTGAGGTTTTGTGTTGAATGAGTAATTAAAATTGCATTAAGATGCCAGGTCTAATTCTTATCCAAGTTACAATAGCATGAATAAGAAGTGGCTGCAGTGGAGTCAGTGGAGTTAAACTAGTGTAAAACTGGAGAATGAGGGCTATTGTCTTTAGCTATGCAATGTCACATTATCACACTGTAATCTTATTGAAGATTTCTCCCTAAAAAACTAAAGATCTGAAAAATAACTTTTTTTTTTCCTTCAGCCATCTTTCCATTGGTTTTGTCACTAAATTTATATTTAATGCCACAGAGCCCAATCTTGAGATCTGCTGACCTACTACAGCTTTTTCCAGACTTACACCTCCCATTTTGGTCCTGAATCAATACAAATTAACTGCACTGTGTTCTGTGTTCTGTCAGGATTAAAGTATCTTTGAACAGTGGAAGAGAGCAGTACCTTCTCACTCCTTGTTCTATTTCCTTTGGAAAGATCTCCTGATCTTTTCAGAGCTCACGGCGCTGGCTTGGGAGCTGCCCTTGCAGAGTTGCAGAAGGATTTCCTTTAGCCAAGACCTACAGAGCAGTTATAGCTTAGCTTGTTATCTGCTCCAGTCTGACATCTTCCCCTTTGCTTCCCTCTCTCTCCCTTTTCCATACTGCCCAGGTGGAGGCAGATGTAAGTACGACATAGGATAGAGATCCCCAAAGTAACTTTCAGGGAGCTGACTAGATTGAAGTAGCCGTGACAGATCCCCGCTTTCATATGGATAAGCATAAACTATCGCTTCTAAGTTCTCTTGAAAATGAAAGAAACTTTGTCCATATGGCTACAAGTTGCCCACATTTGATGTCCTCTGTGTGTGTGTGTGAGATTGAGAGAGAGAGAGAGAGAAAGAGAGAGGGAGAGAGAGAAAGAAAGAAAAAACGTTCTGTGCAAAGACTGGAAAACAATATATGTAGATATGGAAGCTTAGAGTCAAGCTTGTGAAATCCTTTCTTCTGATCTGTTGTGTGTATGCTGTTACACTGAACTATTGCCTTGGTGTTATAATATTGGTAACTAATAATACTTTCTTATATGCTGTTTTGCTCCTCACTGCAAACTGCAGCTTGGTAGAAAACAAAGAATTATTGATATAGAAAAAGAGACATGAGATAGATTGTGTTTCAGGGTTGCGATGGACTTCTGGTCACTCCTCCTGATAGTCCAGTCTTTAGTAGAAAAAAACCCCAAAAAACAGAGATCGACGAGACACAAAGATACTGTGCACTTAGAGATGATATTGGTAGAAAGTGACATTCGCTTCCTAATTTTGCTGTTAGCTATGAGCATGTCAGGATATATTAATGGCATAGGGGTATGTCATGCCCTTTTTAATTTTTTGACTCTAAAAAGGACAGCTTAGCATCTTCACTGGAACAAGCAGAGCGCACTAGAAATAAGGAGAATGATAGATGCCCAAGAATTATGTCTTAAGACCAGATGGGCAAGCAGAATTGTAGGTCTGAGATAAACTTATGCTGAGAAAATAGCGTCTTGTTTGCAAACAGGAACTGATCTTCTGTGCAAACAAGAGGCGCCTGTGAAACTACTGAGGAAGGATATTCGTGATCCCCAAATTTAAATGATGGCTTCTAGTTGACAGCAGCTTTGATTACTCCTTGGAGGTACCCAAGCGAAGGAGAAGCTGCTGCAGTTGTCAGCCTGATCACTGACTAACTGGACCCATCATGTTCTGACAGCTTTATCAGGTATAGATACTTGTAAAATCTTTTAAACTTGCACTCAGGAGAGTCAGATAGGTCTATCTAATCTATCAGCTGCCTAGTATGTGGATAGATCGCCTGTCACCATTGCTTCTTGTTGCTTTCCTTCCAGGCTTGTTCAGCAAAGAAGCCTAATACATTTCCCACAGGGCCTAAAAAGCTTATAGCCTCAGAGCTCTGCTATTGCATGTGTTATACACATTGGGTTACCTTTTGTGTTAATATTTTTCCTTTTCTGGATTCCCCCCTTTTCTACCCAAAGAGGAGCAATAGAGAGGAGCAGAGATGCTGTTCCACTCACTCTGTCTCCTTTTACGTGCCTCCCAGGTTGTCTAAAGAGCAGTGGCAGCCAGATGCTCACATTACCTGAGTGTCTGTAAATGTCACTCAGGGAGCCTTCCAACCCTGTATCCCTCCTTTGGCAGTGGTGGATTTCCTTGCGTTTCCATTGCCTGGAGAGGTGGACACTCTTGCATGGACCTTTCACAGCTGGAGTCACAAGTACTGCATGTGAAGAACTGGCCCAAGCAGCAAGCCATCTCTTCTTGTAGTAGGTGGCTTCTTGTAGTAGGATGATCTTTCCCAATGGGCTTTGAACTGTAGCCAGATGTCACCATGTGATTGCAGAGCATCAGACAAAAAGCCACAAACTTATGTTCAATGGTTAATGGGAGGGACAGTGTATCTGATAAAATCTATACTTGACCTCAACATGAAAAGAGGAATCTTCTTTCCCAGAAATATTTTGGGGAGAGGAATTATCATTTGTCTCTTATGGGTTTAGCATCTACCCAACCCTTACATATTTCTGTAAAACATGTCCTCAATATCAGGACAGTCATTTGCAAAAGTGTTTTCCTAAGTGCTAGTTTAACAAAATGTGGCTAAAATGCCCCTTTCAAGTTAAGTATTGACCATTTGTATAAGCCAGAAATAAATTTTCCAGAAATAAATTACTCAATGTTGCTGGAAGTGACACAGATTTTGTTCAGTTTTCTAAATTGTATTCTACAAATGAATCTTACATTCGGTCTTTTGGAGAGGGTAGGAAATATGCAGTCATATTTTATTACCGTTTAATATAGCACATTTCCCTTGGAGCGACTCCATGCCATGTGCCCTACATTCCAAGTGCACGCACAGATGCAGGTAATGGTAGAGTGAAGTACAGTAACCAAACAAACTGCTAAGCTACAGTTGCTGTAGGAGAGAAAAATTTGGCTATTGATTTATAGGCACAGAAGGGAGGTCAACTGTTAAATGTTTTGACTTCCTCGTAAATTGTTTTACTATCCTGTTGTCTTTGTAATACTTGAACTGTCGTTGCAGCAAATTGATGGTATTCGTCCTGGGTTTACAATGGAAACAAGATAGGCAGAGAAAAGGATATGCTGGCAGGTTGGAAAAGGGAAGTAACTTGGAGTTATTCTTTTTAAAATATTTATTGCCTTTCACAGATTTTTTTATGGGCTTCAGGAGAGATTTGAATGAGGTGTTAGGTTGAAAGCTGAACTGAGAGGCTGTTCCTTATGCAGGGGAAGATGGTATAAAGGAATGAACTGTTTGACAGCTGGACTTTGACTTGTGATAGATATTTTTTTACAAGCGAGTGTGAATCCCCCCTCCTTTGCAGGCTGCTCTGAATGTAGGACCAGGCATGCTGGGGGTTACTACCCACTTCTCCATCTCAATGTTGTGAACAGGTGGACAGGGAACATGTAGGTGGCTTCACTCCTTCCTCCTGGCCTTCCAGAAGAGCTGAGCTGGGACAGGGGAGCTGGAGGTGGCGAGGAAGATGTGCCATGTTTTATTACTGGCACAGGCCCAAAGTGAATGCCATCCTCTCGGAAGCGCGAGAGGACCTGGGACTCCAAAGTTTGTTTCTGCACCATGGTGCCTCCTGCAGTTACTCTTCCTGTGGTGTAGATCATGGTCAAGTCCTCAGGGCTCAGCTTACAGGCACTATCTAGCCTATAAAGAGCAATTAAAATATAGCGATTAATTCCCCCTCCCCCTTCCCCACACAAGCCTTGTAGGCTTGCAGTAAGAATTCTGCAAGTAAATAATTGCTCTTTAACATCAGATGGTATCTGTCTCATAAACCCCACTCCACCACTTGGCTTGGGGAAGGAAATGAAATAGCATTCAACCAAATATTGGGGTTGATATGTTTTCTTGTTTTTGTTTTTTTGCACTAGCAGTTCAGTTATTTTTACCTAACTAACAATATTATTACCCCTATAACTCTCTCCATGTCAGCACTCATGCTCTGAGTTGCCAGTGTCTGACAGCTTGCTAATAATGCAGCGTGGTATGAGCACGTCCTGTGCCAGAAGCTATTACTGAGAGCAGGCATGAGCATGATGACAGGCTTGAGAAGCGGCAAGCACAATCTGAGAGGTGACATCGAAGGGAATTTCCCAATTATTTCTGCTTTGTTATGCTTTGGGTGACAGGTCGCAAGGAAACCGTGCTCTTGTCTGAAAGGTGCAGGTCACCTTTTTCAGACTTTTCAGAATAATCCCACTATAATTAGAGGATGCTATTTAATTTTATTTTAATTTTTAAAAGATAGTAAACTATTGACAGCTGAGGAGGCAATCTGAATTTAGCCATAATCACAACCACAGATGCTTGTGTTTTCACACAAGTAACTGTACTCATTAAGTCTTCCTGTATAAACAGTTAAACCTCGGGACTAAATTGCCAAAAGAAACCAAGACTTCTGAATACCAGTGTGCAGCTACCCACAGAGTTATTGAATATATCTGAATGGGCAAGGGAAGAGAGGGGAGAAGAGCAAGGAGCACTGAGGACATTTTTTTGTAGCTGGCCATGAAGGATGGGTTTAATTAAATGAAGCTACTTAAGAGTTACGTATCTGTGCTAAGCTAGACATGTAGACTCCCTCTGTAGTCAGTGGAGAGAGACCAGCGAACCCAGCTGCCCCTCCTGTGCCTCTTAGAGCAGAAACCTAGACTGCAGTCTTAGACAAGACACCCCAGATTTACTTGGCTAACATTAGACAAGATTACTTTCAACCTATATGATGTTTGACTTCATACCAGTTGAAATACTGATCCCCTTCCTGTGACAGCATGGTTTTGCCGTAGAGTTACTGGAAAGGTATTTTTTACAGTTTGCTGATACTATAACACAGAGCTATCAAATATCTTCATTTAAGGCTTTTTATTCTGGAGGTAAAATTCCTGTGGAGAGGGCAGCGTGGAGCAAGAATTGAGACCCAATATGCCAGTGGCAGATGCTTCTCCCAGGCCATCCATCCAAAGCAATCACTTTGCCTCTTCTTCATGTAGCATTACAGGGAAAAAAACGAGCAGTTCACACTCAAGAGTTAGTGTTGTGGTTTGCTGCGTACGTACAAATGCTACATGCTGAGAAGGGCAAGAAATGTATATACTTGTTTGCGTCTGTGGGCGCCCACTCACTGAAGGGCCAGTAAGAGTGTGATTCAGTTCGTTAGTCCCCTTGAATTGGACCTATCACACGGCCAAGGGTGTGTGACAGTGACACAGACACCTAATATGTATCAGCCAAGAAATCCCTTCTGCGAGGTAGATTTTCAACTGGTGACATGCCACAACATTATGTATTACAGTATAAAGCCAGTGAGGATCTGAGTTGGAGTCCTTTTCTCCATTTAAAAATGTCATATACAAGCTTGAATTTGGATGAAAAATCAAAATTAAAAAGATCTCATTGGTCTTACAAGACTAGCAGTCCAGCTGCCTGCCCTCAGTCCTCTGGGCTGGGCAGTCTGCTCAGGCTGTTTCCTCTGAGCACCAGTTTTTGCCTTACTTGCATTATGGGATACGAGGTCTGTAGGAACTTAGACTATATAAGAGCATGAAGAGAAACTATGAGAAAACACAGTGGGATCCTCAAATCCCAACTTCCAATTTTGGAAATAAATATGTAAATTAAAAACACTTTCATGTAGAACTGTGTGTATTTTCACAGAAAAAAAAGTGTTAGAAAGCTGAGATTTTGCGAAAAAATCACTTTGTTTAATGCCCAACTTTATCAAAAAGCAGTTGTGAGGGGAGGTTGTCACTGGTGATGAGCAGTATGGAGGAAAGTATTAATTAGCACAGCTCTGCAGTAGATAAGGTTTCGAGAACAGGATGAAAATGAAATCAAGGTCGCTGAAAGTAGGGTCCTAAATCACTGTTCAATGGGTGCTGCTCCATTTCAGACCCTGTGGTCATTTTGCCAAGAGCACGACATACAAGTCGAGGCAACATTTGCTTTTTCCCCTTCAAACTGGGCGCTCAAATTAGTTCCCCGAACAGGCATCCAGTGCTAACTGAGAAGCCCTCAGATATCTTAGGCATGTGCAGAGGGCTGAGGGCTACAACAAGACCTACAAGAGATCCACATCTTTCTGGTGTGGCAGCTGGGACCAGCAGAAGTGCCGTAAGCCCTAGATGCTATGTTTAGGCAACTGAATTCAAGGTGTACTGATGGGACGCCTAACTTACACACAGGCCCCTACATTTAGGTGTCATAATCTCACAGTTAATCCCATCTGATGTTTCACATCTACAAAATTACTGATTTAACTTGTACACATCTACTTCCTGTAAAAGATATATATATTTTTTCCCTTTTCAGCTCTCAGGAAAAAAAAAAGACTCTGAAATGGAAATTTTACATATTTCACCCAAAGCTATTCGATGTACATGCCTGTTTCTTACTCATTTTCCATGTTTATGCCATATATATTTTTATATGTGGTAAGTGTACCTTGTTTATCCTACTGTTGTATGACCAACTCAAATATGTGGGAAAGTGGAAGAAAGTTGGAAATGAAGACTCTGTGTATCTAGGTTCCGGATCAGTCCAGGATTTGTGCTGCTTGCAATATTTGCATGCAGAGATTATTCAGTCTTTCCTTGTTCATGCATATGTATGTGTTTGACCTTGAGCAAGTCACTAAGCTCCTCTGTGCCTCAGTTCCCTGACTGTCAAAGGACAGAAGTCCCGAGCATGTGAATTGACAGTCTATTATTTATTAGATCTGGTGTTTTCTGGACAAGGAATTTCTTGCCGTTTCCCCTGAGATTATTCTAGTATTATTCAGGGAAAAGAGATAAAGCGACCGAGAGTATGAAGCTAAGCAAAATGTTTATACATTATCTCATTGATGGGTTCAGCAGTCTTTTGGCACGTTCAGCCTCAGCGGAAAGCGCAATCTGGTTTTCTATGGTTTTGATTTAAGTTTAACCCTTGGAGGGTTCTTATGGGCGATGGGGGTTGGTTTGGGGTTTTTTTTTTTCCCCTTCTGTTGTCAAGTGACATGCAGTACAGGGCGCAGCTTCTCCCAGTGCTAGCTGACAAATACACCATGCAAGGTAATCTTGATCTGTAGCCAAACGTCTCTAAAACTGAAGCCAAGCATTTTGGCAGGTCTCTTTTGCGCTGTGGTGCTCGAGAGCCGCCAGCGGAGGCCTTGCTGAACGGGCCAGCGCAGGGCCGGCACTGATTAATGATGCAAACACAGTCCCGACAAGAAATGCTTGAGCACACAGGGGTAGTGTCACCCCAGCAACAGATGGCAGAGCCCCTCTCCCTCGCTCCTCGGCCCTGGGGAGCGCTCAAGCGCTCCTCCGCCTTCCTCAATAGCGAACAATGAGGGGACCGCAGGGTTAACCGCCACTTTTGTCAGCCTTTGCCGTGCTGGCTTAGCTCTTTCACGGAGAAATGTCATCGCCTGAATTGATTTTTTTTTTTTGTGTGTGTGTGTGTTTTGCTGTCCAGACGCAATAGAAAAGTGGTCACAAGCAACTTTTAGCTCTTTGGGGCCTCCTGCGAAAATGGGCATAATCAACATCCTTCCTGCAAATGCAGCAAAAGTAATTGAAGGTGGGGCTGTTTCCTAGAGGTTTCTGATACCGCTGCCAATTGTCATGGGTCAGTTGCTATTCCTAATATAAACCTCAGCTGCTCAGGGTGGCTGGAAATGTCGCAGTTAATTACTGTTAAGCTGGGGTTTTGTCTGTAGACACAAGTTGTATGGCTTTAACTACTCTGCTATCGTTAAAGCAATACAAATACCCTGAAGTGAATGCAGTTACAGCAGTATAAATGGGCTTGTTAATCTCATAAGCTATAGCAGTATCGAGCACCTTTATACCCCTACCGTTGCGCACACGAGGGGTTGTGCCAGCCTAACTGTTGTGGTATAAAATCAATAACTGGCATGGTTAAACTAAGCAGACTGTGTTGGGTGCAGCAGGCTGAAAGTGCAGCACAGCAGCTTCCAGACTGAATGCTCAGCTATTTTTGTTTTTAATCTATCATTCTGATCTTGACCTAGAAATAAAATTGACTGGAAAGTCGAAATTATCTCAGCTGCATAAATAGGGGTCGAGTTGCTCTCTCCCTCCTTGAACGCCAGCGGCCAGATGCTTTAAGCCACAGGATAGAAGAGGATCCTCCTTAGGCAAGGCTTGCAGAGGCATGGAAATGGCCCATTGGGTAGAGGAACCTGGAAGACTATGAGTGATGGGAAAGAGAACGATGTAGCCTAAACCGTAAGGCCATGCTGACAGCCCCAAATCTGGAATAAACTGTGATGAGCTCCAGGCCCATTCTGTTTCCCTGCTCTACCTGTGGGGTTTTATACATCCGTCCATACAAAAATACATATGCACACACACACATGCACATAAATATGTGTTTGTATATATATATATATATATACAAACACACACACACACATATATGGGTGCATCTATAAATACATATATATCTCTCTCTCTTAGGGCACACAGGGTGGGATTCCCCTCATGAAACTCTGTAGGCATCTGCATCAGAGCTGGTTTTGTAAACTCCCTTTATAGTGAGTGGAGAGAAATTGGCACTCCTAAACTGAGTTTTATCTCTTCTTAGCATTGATATCTAAAATAAGCCATAGAAATCATGTTCTAGACGTGCCTGCTTCTCTCCTTTGACCGTACAGGGGCTTTTGTTAACTAGGTAGGATGCAGCTGACTACTGTGACTCGTACCTGTAATTATTTACCAGGGTCCTGTTCTGATATGTGGCATCTGTGCTAGGTCATGGCTTTGAAAGAGGTTTCTAGTTGTGTGACTGAAGGCATGCTACTGATTCTCAGAAAAGTCCATTTACTAAAAATTCATTTAATCTTTCTGCGTTCCTTACTGTGACTGGGAAAACAACTTTTAGTTCCAGGCATAGGGTGTCCTAGTGAACTTCAATTGCTATGCTCGTTATTTTGTTGTGGCCTTGATTCAATTGCTCTGCTTGCTTCTACAACGGTTGCCTCTGTAAAAGAAATGGGCACTGTACCACTTAGTGCCTCAATGTTTGTGAAACACTATGAGCCACGCTTTGTGCAGTAGCTAGCAGATTTGTCCAGGTGCTCTAATAGTGAACTTGACTCTCTGTGATCATGTTATCGAATATCGTGTTGCACTACTGTAACTTTGAGCTGTAGTGCTACTGCTCTGTGATTGGCAAAACTTGGCGGAAAATCCACTAGCCTGCTGGATAGTCTGAAAAGCAATTACGTTAAGTTCAGCAGGAGCTTTCAGTGGAAGCAGGCGTTTGGTATTTGCTGAATACTGTCTGTACTGTACTGTAAGAGTGTATATGTAACTCTTGCAGTCGTTGTGTTATTTGAGCAATAGGACACACAACTGCAGTGTGCAAGGTTGCATTCCCAATCTGTGGATCGTATTAGACTGTGTTATGTAGTTGTATATATGAAAATACATAGAATATGGCTATGTCTTTCTCTCCGTTTTACACTTAGAAATTAGCTTAGGCTTGAGGGTTGCTATTTTAAGGCCTTTGACAAATGATAGCTTTTGTGCTTTGTTGCTTAAGTTGTTAAATTTGTGGCTGTCCTGGTTCTGACACTACCAAGCAGTCTGCAGCACCTGTCCGCTGTTCCTGCATGTCTCCGTCATACCCCAGCGCATCGACTCTGACCTGAAGGCTAGAAGTAGGTTTCTCCTTCGATAAAACTGGCATAGACTTCCTTCATCTTTATAGGGTTTAAGAAACTAATCAGTTCCCCTTATATCTCTAGGTATTTTGTTGTTGTTGTTTGTTTGTTTGTTTAATTTCACTAAATACATCCCATGTACCTACAGCAGGCATGACCTGCACATAAAGTCCCTTTTGAATCCTACAGGACCAGTTTCTGTACTAGTTTTAGAGGGCTGTGTTACTGCTGTGAAAATTATGCTGCTAGTAAAACGAATAATTTGGGTGAGTGAGAATGTCTAATTGATTCATCAAGGGTTATGCAGCGTAGACACTGAAAGCACTGTCACACGATCCTGCTGGGAAATGCCACTCAGACTCCTGCCACAAGAGGCCCAAGGACTGAACGCTCTGAATGTTTTAAGGAAGTACTGAATAGTAGCCTTAAAAGCTAGACCTTTCACTGTTGGTTTCTCCTCTGTCCAGAGATTTTCTGCCATGTATTTGTGCGTGATTTTTACCTCTACTGTCCATTTTTTAGTCCAAAGGGGAGTCGCAAAATGGATCTTGTTCTTAAAACACAAGCCTGAGAGTTTGAAGATAAGAGCTTTAAATCTGCTGCTGCTAAAGATGTTTTGCACTAGTCTTCAACGTGTAATTTTACTTTTATAGTTGAGATTTCCTACCTGTAAAATGGGAGAAATCTGTACCTCACACAGACTTTTGATGCTTAATTCATAGACATTTATGAAGTACCATGTAATCTTTGTATGATAGATGTTGAAGCATATGGTACTGAGGCTCTTAGATTTTCCTGGATTTTATTCTTTCATATTATTTTTGAAGTGTCTATTGAAAAACGATAAAATCATTGAGGAAGGGAGTTTTATTTCCAACTGCATAAAATATATTGAAGACTATGGAAACTTAAGTAACAAAGTGTTGGTTTGAGTCCTGTGTCTGAGGCAATTTTATTCCTTTTAGTGCTGGATAAAAACTGTTTAACTGATCTGTAAATCAGCCCTTTGATGCAGTAAAACTGCCAGAAACCAAAACTGCTCTGGCTCAAACGATAGACACTTATCCTGGCTGACAACTTATACTTTTAATTGGAAGCTACAGCTTTTGAAATGAATTGGACAGGGTGAAATCATCGCAATCTTAGATGTAGACAATGACAGAAGCCAGTATGTTCAGTTCTCTTAGTTGAGGCTTGTAACATACAAAGAAAGCTGCTGATATTACTGGATTGTGATTGAAGATATTTGCCCTTCACTGAATAATGAGCTTGCAATCGCATTTTACTGGAATAGGTTCTTCGTACAAACGAAACTTAAATCAGAAGGAAGTTAAATCTTATTTCTTACTCTCCGATCAAAACCTTCATGCTTGAGCACCTCGTAGAGCGGAACATTAGGCTCACATTTCTGTAATCTTATTTATTATTCGAGATTTGCTTCTGATAACTTAAACTACTGGAAAAAAAAAAAAAACGCATGCAGACTTAAAAAAGGAAAATTAGTTCATTTTCACCACTTGGCAAAGCCTTCCATTATAAAGGGGGAGCAAAGCAAGTAGAAAAGAACTGCGTGCATCCAAAGTCACCAAATCTTTGCACTTGTTCCCAGGGCTCGGACAACAATGCTGCTATGAAAATAGCTCTGAGGAGGAAGAGCATGCTGGGTAATGAGATGCAAATGAGCGCACCAAGCATCCCACTGCGGCAGAGCCTTTGTATCCAGTAGTGCAATAACAACTAGCTTTTGAGTCATGATAGGACAGAACAGAATAGATTTCACAGTGGATGTGTATATTATCCTCATGGTTCTCCTCAGCTTGTGGTCAACATGATAGTTAAAAGTGGCATCCATTTGGTGGTGAAGCTGAGTAGACAGGTCATCTAGATTAAAACTAGCTGAAATAAGAGTGTCACGGTTAAATGTTAAAAAACTCAACGTGAGACCTCATGAAAGGAAAAGGACATTTTATTTTATTTAACTTACTCTGTAAGTTGATTTTGCCTACTCACACTCTCCTGCCCAAGTACTAAAACGCACCGAGGCACGTGTGGCTGTCCAAGTGCTCTGACCAAGATCACTTGTGTGAAATTGAGGACTAGGGATGCCAGCTATTGAGTCCTCACCATGTCTCTTGGGTTCCTCTTTAACTGATAATGAACTGGGATTTGCACTCATCTTCTATAACATTTAGGAATTAACAGTTACTTGTTGCATCATAATCTTGTTTACTTCCCTCTTCATAAATCACTGCTCAGTGTCTTTCTTTCCTCATCTTGGGAATCTTTAGAGCTATTATTCGTCTTTATTAGGTTGCTGGTGTATGCAATGTGCTGTAACCTTGTTCATTCCACCCATTATGAGACCACAGGTCTTCTGCTGACACATCATCTATGCTGATGTCTTATCAAAGAGCAGTCCTTTGCCCCAGTGTAAACAGAATGTTCCCCAGGGGTCCTTGGTTGTCAACACAGGCCATTCTCCTAAACCTGGCTCTGTTTTTTCGTCTGTTGCTTTCAGTCACATGCGTTTCTAGTCCTACTTCATGCATGTCCACCTTCATGTGTCTGATATGAACCTGAGGGAGGTGACTGAGAAGGACAGTTGATTTACTGAAGCGGGAGGAATAGGGAAAGAACTAGAGGAGCAGCTTCAATTGCTCCTTGGGCTCAGACTCCTGCTGTGCAGCTCTGGAAGGACCTTGGATCCTTCTCTGTGAGACTGAGAGAGAAGCACAGGTGAGTCCTGGATCAAGTCACTCAGTCTCTCTCTCAGGGAAAGGAAGATCGTTATTTAGGGCCTTCAGAGGGTGAAGAAATGGGATATGAGGACCTGTGCACTAACCAAGACTGGAAGGGAGAAGGCAGAAAGTAGAAAGAAGATGAAACAGGAGAGAGACTGTACAAGGCCTGATAAGCAGTGATGGATGAAAATAGCAGGGCTGGGCTTTAGGCAGGAGAAAATAAGAGAATGGCATTATTTGTCCTTGCAGATGCAGGACCTCCAGCAGCAGTTTGTCACAGCGTCTGGACACTCCTCCATCTGCTATCCCCAAAGCAGTCCTTCAAGTAGCACCACTCCATCCTCTTCCATTAGGTGATGCCTGGCCCTTGCTATTCTGTCACTGCTTCAATCAGTGGCGAAAGGCTAACTTAACATGTGCCCTGCTTTCAAGCCCCTCCTTTCATCTACCTGTATTGATGCACTTTCACATCCTCCCATGTCTGTACTTCTCCTTGTTTCTCCATCCCTTCTGTGCTCTCTTTCCAGTCATGTCTCGTTCTTCCCCAGTAGTTCTGAGAGCTTATAAGTGCATGTATGCCGTTTAAAAGCAGCTGGCAGGATGCGATGCTTGTGGTATTGCTGAGACCCCAGACCGAGCGACTCAGTGTGGGATCTGCTGGTCCTTCCTCTGCTCCTTCCATCTGGGCAAGTGGAAAGAGGCTCAGCCTAAAGATCCCATCTCTCACTGGGTGCCTGTGTGAGAGAGCTCAGTGGATAGTTTTGATTCTGCTACTCTTCCTCAGCGAAAATTTGCTGCTGCTTAGGACCCACTGTATTACCTCCGTACGTGGAAGGCTGAGATACTGGTCTTATTTTGCAAAGAGAAGCAGTTTATTGCTCATGTTCTAGTTTTACTGTGCATTTTTTGTTATTTGTTATGTGCTGAGCCGCTAGAGTGGAGGGTCAGAGCTAATACTGTATTTTACATGTTGATAAGCATTTAAATAAATCCCTGCACAGAGAGGAAAGCAGAAAACCCTGGAAAGCAGAGGCATTTATTTCAGTGTTTAAAAAAAAGATTTTCTTTACTTACTTAACAATAAATGTTGGAAAATGCTTGGTGCTATTATGGTTGAGCTTTATGAGATTGTTAGTTAATAATATCTTATTCTTACACAAGTGATCTTTTCCTTTATAGATCTCAGGGCACTTTACAAAGAAAGATATCAATTACCCTGGTTTTATGGGAGAGAAGCTGAAGCGCAGAGACATAAAATGACTCATGCAAGGTTACAGACCAAACCAAACTCAAGCCTCTTAGTATGGTTTCTTAGGCGGGACACCACCTTGGGAACAGCAGCACATCGGAACAGTGCTGAAGTAGCTCTGCATGACGTAATATGTCAGGAAATCGGGCCATGCATCTTTTCTGTGAGGCTTCTTTCTGCTGCTCTGCATTCTGCATCTGGATCAGGAAAGTCACCTCACAAATGAATCATTTTTTATTAGAGATGAGGACGAGATTTACTTGACCTGGGGAAACTGCAGTTAACGACAGGCGCTGCTGTCCTGGTGGCAGTCTATATAAACCCTGGCTTTGCTGTGCTGGAGACAGTCGTTAGTAACGAGGGATCAAAGCCTTTCCTTGGAGCACAGTTGGGTGAAAAGTGGGGCTGTTCTCCTGTTGTCAAGAAGAGTGCTCAGTGAGCGTGTATGTGGAAAAATGTAAAATCACTTCTCTTTGAAAGGTAATGAGAGTATCTAGATTAGGAAGAAAAACTGACAGCTGTGCCCTGTGCACCCTCCACACCTCCTCCACAGTTGATAATAAAAGAAATTACCAGGACCTCATCATGCTGTGACCTATGCTTATGTTCCACAAAAGCATACACTGGGGACTTGCTTCTTTTATTTTTTTTTCTTTCTTTTGTTATTACATCATAATATGCCAAAGAAGGAGGTTGAATAATAATTTGTGAGGTATTCAGGCCCAAAGTGCAGAATGGTATGTGGAGTATTTGCATACCCCCTTACCACTGAAAGTGGTACCCCCACCTCCTATGTTATGTAAGTCTTTTTTTCTTGCAAATATTGAAACCAATTAGCATAAATTATAAGCAGACTCTAGTTGGGTTCATTCGTTGATTTTGCAGAATTATGAGGCCTTTGTGCACAGAAAAATTAAAGAAAATTGCATAATGATTATGTGTGTTGGCTATTAAGCTAGCCACCAGTTATATATATTTATAGCTATTCCTGCAAGTAATAATTACATGCTAATTATAACCAGAAAATTTTGTTATTTTGTTATTTCTCCTTGAAAATGAAAGTGATGCAGAGGGATGTTGAAGTCTGTGCTGAGGCATCATATTAGCAGTTAAATTTTTAGGAGGCACTGCATTTTTTTTTAAGAGCAGAAAACAAAAGAAGAGACAAATGCAATGTCCATTCTTACGTGTTCACTTAAGTCTAAATAAAGGATTTGAACTTTAAAAAACCCCTCTCCCACAAGCTGCGACCCTCTGTGTGAAGTGTTTTAGGAGAGCTAAGCCCCTGCATGACAGCCCCTCAAGGGCATTTGCTCAGTTGTTTCACAGCATCACAGTCATGACAGATTACTCGGGCTACGATGACGCCTCAAAGAAATTGGTGGTCGGTTATATTGGAGGAGCTAGTGCAACTTTGACACTTGGAGTATTATTGCTTCTTTTATTTAAAAATTGCAGGCTCTGTGTGTTTGATGGTGGCTCCACTGCTCTGTCCCGGAGGGGTCATTTTGGAGGACAGCCTCTTTGAAGGTGCAGTTTGAGCACTGGATTCTTCCCACCTGCGTCCGTGCACTCCACTGAGATGTCTAAGGCCATTTATGCTCCAAAGCAGCTGGAATCAGATGGTGACTCTGCTTTGTTGCAGCCAGATTTGAAGACTCTGTCCTGCTGTTCAGAACTGTTTGGGGTCCTAGTTGCCTGGCTAAACCCAATTCGCTGGGATCACTCTTTTAGCAAGTAAAAATGACTACGGTAATCTTCACTTCAGAAATGTGAAAGAATTGATACCAGAAATTGAACACCTGCAGTGAGCAAATTATTGAGGGGTTATTATCAGACCTAGGAGTCAAACCATATGCTTGGAAGATAACAAACAAAATGCCAGTGGTAGAGAGCAGGAAGGCAGGGTGAAAAAATAAGCCTTGCAGTAATGAAACTATTTATTTGACCTCTGTTATCTGCAACGCTTTCAAGCATATTTTGAAGGACAGTATAATTAAAGACATGGAAATGGGGTAGAAGTGCTCATAGGTTTAGCAAAAGTAAATTGTATCAGCCTATCTTGATAAAGTAAATGATTTTTTAAGAAATGCTGTATGTGTCAGCAATGTGGGCTTCAGTAATGCATTTGATATGGTTGCACTTTAGAATTTATGAGGCACATGAGCATGGAGATTAGTAATAAAATTGAAAAATGCATAAGGGTCTTGCTAAAGAGTAAATAAAGTGATGAGTCTTGAAAGAGGAATTTGCATGCTGAAGGGCAAACATTAACCACTTATTCCAAGTATGGGCTAGACAATGATCTTGTTTGGTGTCTTCTTCAACAATGTTGATTCCACAAGTGAGAATATGCCCTGTGAATGATGCAGAGTTAACAGGCCTCATCCATCCCAACAGGAGGGGTTTAGAAAAGGAGGGAAAAAAAAAAAAGAAAAAACAATCCCTGAGAGTTCAAAGAGTAGAAATGGGATGAGATTCGTTAGTGGAGTAAGCAAGACGGTGTATTTGGGGACTAATAGCAAGAGTCCCAACTATCTGCCGGAAGAGCATCTATTAGTGGCAGTAGGGCTAGTGCCATTTTCAGGGCCTGTGGATACACTCTGTTCAGTTTGGATCAGTTGCGTTTAAGAGGGGTGAGGGAATGCTGAAACCGCATTGCAAAAAAGGGAATGAAAAGTCCTAAATTAGGAGAGAGGAAGCTAATGCAGCTTGCTTTGTTTCATTCAGCAAAGTGAAGGCTGAGGGGTTTATTATTGCTCTCCACACTGCTAATTAAAATAGTCCAAGTGACATCAACATGTTCCTGTCCACACTGCATAGGGTCACCTCCCCTTCATAGCAGATTTTTCTCAGAGATAGCTAGTAGCTGCAGCCTAAGACAGAGCTGGGGAGAAAGCTATTCAGGTTTGCTTCCGTGCCCTAGAAGGCAAAAGAATATAACATGCTAGAAGGCAAAAGAGTAAGCATAAACTGATCATAAATACATTCAGTCCAGAAATTAGAAGGTTCTTAAGAATTAGAGCAGTCGTGTTGCCAAACAGCCTTCCAGGAGGAACCCTGGGAGGAAAAAACCTGACTACTTTTAAAATGGAGGGAAATATTTATGCAAAAGCTTATTGGATGTGTTTGCCTGCAGTAGCTGAGGACTTCAGTTGCTAACTTTTGAAGGGATAAAAGGAAGTCCCTTTGAATGCTGTGTTCCACAAGGCAGAACAGATTGTCATACCATATTGTCATTTTGAACATAATTTAAGAACAGAAAAGCCAAAATCTGCCTTTACAGCAAAGCATAATCCAAATTTTTCATTGAAGTAAATGTTTGCTGTGCATTTTGTACAGTTTTGATATTTTCAGCAGTAAGCTAAAGAGAACTCTTATGGGAGACAGAAGGGACAACCAAAGAGAAATAAAAAGGTTTTTCTTTTCCTCTTTTTTTTTCAAACATGACCGCACATTAGAAAGCCTAAGTGTTTTTAAAAGCAATCACTTTTTATACCTAGCGTGTTTCAAGAGGTCATTTCACTCTCATTGTCATCTCCAGAAAAACAATAAGGCAGCAATCTTTCAAGTAATTGCGCAGGCATGCCATTTTTTTCTTATGCAATGAAGCATGATTCATTTAGGATCAGAATGCAACCTTTCTAAATTGGAGGTTTACATGTGTAATTATATAAAATGATATGTTTGTTTACATCTCCAAGTAAAATTTACATCTTTTTCTATCATTTATCTTTGAAATTTGATTTCATTTTGTCAATCCCTAACTTATTTCCAGAGATGAATGCACTGTTAGAGTGTTTACAACGCCTCTCACTGCCTGTGGGCAATAAAATTACCCTGGTTATTGCTGTTCATTTCTACATTTTTATGATTAGAATACGCAATAGTTTTACTTTCCTGAATGTATGGTTGACAGTCTTAAAGCTATTTATTGTAGCTCCCCCTCCTTTTTCTATTTAAAGTCCTAAATTTACTTTCATGCTATTACAGTGTAGCAGGATAGTTGACAACTAATGGCTATATTTATAAACAGATGTATACTCTTTTCTATGATGTGCAGCGTATCTATGAAAAGGCTATCTTCACACCTTTGTGTGTACTATTAATAAATATTTGGGAATTCTGGTAAACACATTAGCAAACCCATACATTTCTGTATGAGTTTCTGAAAATTCAACCTAAGGATTCTTGTGGACTAACAGTGTATGTTATCAGTGACTGAATTTATGAGACGTTTTTCAAAAACCAGTGTTTATTTTTGTTGTTTTCTTCATCTGTTTAACTTGTTAGGTTGAAATGTCCATATTTGCGGCAAACAATCCCAACACATTTTACTCCCCAGACAGGGCTTTCAAGGATTATTCTCCAGACAGGGCTTTCAAGGATCATTCTATGGAAAATTTCCTTTAATATCTTCATGAATTTTCTTTCTGTATCCTTGTTCTTTACAATATTTGAGAAAGACAGATTGGGAAACACATCCACTTCAAGCTATGAAGTATAGCCTTAGTGATACAGGATGTTCAAAGCATCAAGCAGGGCGCAGACAAACAGAGGAAGCTATCTAATTTTATATTCTTGTTTCCATTTCAAAAATGATTTATTTGAAGATGAGGATCAGTATCTTAATGAGAGGAAAGTTTCCCCGCCGCCCAGGAGCCAGGGACTAGCACAGCTTCAAGCTCAGACCTCAACCCCAATCCATCCAGAACGGCTCTGCGTGGGTTTGACGTGTGGGCCCTGAGATATATGGCGTGGTGCCTGGCCTTGTTCTCCTGGGTGAAGGCCCTGACACTGCAAGTGAAGAGGGCATAAAGCATGGACTGTCACTCCACGTAGTTTGCAATATATTCTGAGGCCACAAACTAAGCCTGCGTCATAACCTGAAGTCCTTAGTCATATTTCTGACCCATTACACACTTGTATTTTTTGAACAAAATACTTTTCTATGAATATGCATAACAAAAAAAAAAGCTATTTTAACAAAGGACAGTAAAACATGCAATAAGTTTTATCCTGTTAGTCTGTCGCTGGGGAGAGGAGAGGGGAGAGAGGTTGCTTTCTTGATATCTCAGCCTGCTTGTTACCTTTCATATACTCTTCATATTTCATCTAAATAAAGTTTGGAAATTAGAAATTTATACAATAATTCTATACAGTTTTTCTTCTTTTAATTTATGCTTTATACAATAAAATTTGTAACACTTCCAGAGACAGCAGTAAAATACACTCTTTCTCCAGACCACGTTCTGTTACCATTTAGGCAGTACTTCAGGACACAGCTCAGGTGTGATTATCCATCTGTAGGCTGAATGCAAATAATTCAATTTCATAATAAGAAAGCTGTTGAACTCTCCTTGGCTTCAAAGCCATATTAGGGAAATTCAGTCTGTGGTAGAAAATAGCTTGTGGCAAACTGGTTTTTGGTCCCTAAGTGCTACAGTATTGAGAAGGTCTGAATTTCTTCCAAGCCAAAGGTCAGTTCATTTCAGCATCACACTGGCAGGGGCTGATCATGGGCACGCTGATCATGGGCTGATCTGGACGTGTAAAGAATAAGCATCAGAAGAGGCAAACATGCAGCAATGTCTCCCTCTGTGCAATGTTCAAACAGGCCAGAGCTTAGAGACTTCCTCGACCATTGACTGAGTCTTTGCATTTAAAAGCCCATGGTGGATTTTTCATCTGTGGTTCTCCAAGCTCATAAATTCATCTGTTATTTTTTTTTCTAATACAGATATTCAAAATAAGGCCTATTTATTGGGAGTACGAACATTGATGAGCACCAGAGAAAATACCCTTTTGTAAATATGTGTTTATTAGGTTAACGGTTTTTAACATTCGCTTCATTGAATTTATGTAAAATGTCACATATTTATATAAACATACTCAAGTATTTATATGTATTGTGTGTGTGTGTGTGTGTGTGTGTGTGTGTGTGTGTATCTGTATGTAACAGTCTATCTGCTTAAACATACCCAGACACCCAGGCGTATCATTTGTGTGAAGACTCTTCTGTAAAAGAAGAGAGCCAACTGAAGTTTGAACGTGTGCATTACTCCGTTGGAAGACCATAGTTGTCACTTGGCCACTTTCAGTAAAGCATAAAAGGCTGAGTTAGCAAGCAGATTCCTGTTTGTCCACATGTCATCACCATTTCTAACTCCAAGAACAGAGATAATGCCTTGAATTTTCAAGGGGAAAAAAAAGGTTATTTTGTAGGTGTGTTTTGGCAGTTGCTATGCGACTAAGCAGGGCCTACCCAGCTGGTCCGTGCTGCTCTGAGATACTGCTCTCAAATGTCCATTTGTCCAGGGATTTGCAAGAGGTTATGCAAAAATGGAAACGCTGCTTTTGCAGTTCCAGCTTTTCTGTATCCCTTGGTCAGCCATGCTGTCCAAGACTCCCCGCTCATTTTTTCCGCTCTTGTAAGATTGAAGGTGTGATGCGGTTGCACCAGGTTTATAAGTGGCAAGGCGGGTAGGCAGAACAAATGCTTTATGTTGCTGGTCATACTAATGTTTCGGTCCTTAATCTGCTGTCCTAGAAAAATAAACCTATTCTTTGGAAGCAGTGTGAGAAATTCATGGGGAAATTTGGAGAAACCAAATTTGTAAAGCCTAGAAATATTGGCCTATGTGATGTTAGTGTTAGAAAAAACAAAGAAGAAAATAGCCAACTTTCCCAGGGTATAAATTAAGGCTGATGTACAGTCTACTCTGGCTGACTGGCTTATACTTTATAGAATTTATGGAATATTCATGTCCAATAAATACAGGATCCTGAGATCACAGTTTGACCTACTGCAATTTTAGCATTATTTCCCCCTTCTTCAGTTGTCACCTTCACTTTAATCAGCATCAAGTTCACCTCAGATTCGAAAAGTCGCTATTGGCTTTCATTCTATCTTGTCTGCTTTTCTCAAGGTTCCCATCTTGCTTCAATGCTCCCCCCACGTTTTTTAACAGGTTTATCATAAAAAAACATAAACATAAGTATCTGTGTTAGCTTTAGGCCATCCTATGAAATATGTTTACATTTTCAGTACTTTACAGTGGAAACTTTGATAAAGATTGGCAAAAATGTCAGAATTTAATGTGAAGTTTGGAGCTCTGGTAGGATTAAATGGCAGTACCACAGCCTTCTGAAGAAGGAATAACTTGGATATGCAAATAGAAATAGGGATACTGAGCTTTTTGAAAAGGAAGCTGCTGGCCCAAAATTGCATTTGAATATTAATTTATTTGCCTTGCTTTGTTTATGTTAAATAAGTTAATAATTTTCTGTTACTTTTTATGCATTCTTGAGTAAAAATAAGAAATGCAAAGATTACAGCCATTTGAGACAGATTCCTAGCAAGCATAAATTTGTGTAGCTCCTTTGATTGCAGTGAAATTGCTCTACATTAAGCCTACTACCTGCATATCATCAGAGGATAATATGTACTTTTGGGTATTTCTCAGATATAGACACTTGCATAGCCATATGTTTAAGCATCCAAGCAGAACTACTGTGTAAAAGAATACAGTATTTCACAAAAGACCCAATTTAAGACGGAGCATTGTGTCACTTTTGAATAGCTAAACCTATCTAAGATGGCACAAATTAACATAGCCAAAAAGCTAGAGCTCTCTTTTTTTGAGATTTGCAGACTTTATTATTAATAAAAATATGATTTTCTACAATAGCAAAAAATCATTATAAAAGATTAGTCTTAATGATGAATTCATAACTATTCCTGCTGTTATGTCATATTTAATCTTACAAATATATATGCATGGTCATGAAACCACATGTACACATATCTGACAATAATTCTAACAAATCAGACCTGTGATCATAATTAATGATCAAAGTACTAAGTTGCATTTCCTCGTTTGCTCTCAAATAACTGCATGTTTCACCCATTGCAAATGGGAAATAATTTGTCCAGGTTTTGATCTCTTTCACTGAACTCATTTTTTTTTCTCTCTTTGCGTTTATGAAGTGCTGGAACCATACACAGAAGAATCAGTGCTAAGTGTTGTTCAGATGCCTTGATCAAATGGCTGGGCCCTAACAGCTGATGAATTATTTCCAAGATGGTGTATTGGCTGAAAATTGTATAGGCTGAGGTACTGATTAAGGTGTCAGGATTTCTTAGCGCTGGTCCTGTTCCTTCCCTTCTTTCACTATGCTGCATCCAAACTGTAAGGCAGGGCTGCCTTGTAGCACACCTCTCATCTCTGGTTTTCTGGTCTAGATAATACGGTGATCGGGTGAAGGACAGTTCCGTTTCTTCTGTGTCCTTTTGGAGGGGAATGATGCAGGAGGGAGTGATGGTCTTACCCAGTGGACAGTGAGGTGTTGTAAGGAAGTTCCTCAGCTGGTACTAGCTAGGGGTTGTCACAGTGTCGCACAGTTAAGTGGGACCTGTCGTGCGGGGTGAGCTGATTGACTTTCTCTCATTTCCCAACTCTGTAGCACACAGAGAATAGTAACTGTTCATTTATTTAGGATGAGAGAAGTATTCTGATACCAAAAGTAAAAGGAATCGCAGAAAAATGAGTTATGAACATACAGTCATCTCCAAACTGAAAAATTAGATCAAGCAATATTTTTGACTTTCTGGAGACAGCTGAATTCTATGGCTTCAGGAAAGGAAGTGCCAGGATGCAGAGAGAGAGAGAGAGGATGTTTTGAGTCAGAAGTTCAAAGAAAAAATCACATAATCCTGCTTGTGAGCATCCAATATCATGAGGAGGAGAGCCTCACTAAAGCTGTCTGGAGCAACAGATTTCAGCGAAGCCTCCAGCAGTTGAGCTGAGGGAGCTTTCTTCCTGTCCAGTATATGAGAAGAAGAGTTCTTCAACATGTCAGCGTCAGGAGCTGCCAAAGAAGGAGCTTCAGAAAGTTTCTTCCTAGCCTGGCAAACGGCCCAAAGCCTCCTCACAAGCTGATATTTTTACTGTAAATGATTTCTCTAGCAGTTTCAATTTTCTTGTTGATTTTCATGGGTGTTCTTAAAGAATCATCAAAATTATAAATATCTCCTACCCATAGCAGACCATGATGCTTCCTTGGAAATTTGAAAAAAAAAGATTTGAGAGGTGTGGTATGACTTTTGAGGTTTCTTAGTGGCTTTCACTATTCTGTGGTAAATGCCTGATGTATTTCCCCGGTGGTTGTGGACAGTTGTCCAGATGTCTGTGTCTAGAGGAACTACAGCACGTATTGAAGATGGGGGAAGTAAAAAGAAAAGGTCATTTTTCATTGTTTGCTCCTGTGATTTTATATCATAACCTGCAGTGTAGCCTGAATCTATCTTAAACATCATTTCCTTGGGCATATTTTCCTCTTTGAGTTATTTTCTTTAGATAATGCCTCTAGATAACAGCACAGTATGACGATTTAGTGCAGTTGGAGAAGAACCAAAGCTGGGGTGTATTCTCTTGTGCAAGGCCAAGTTCCTCTTTATTGTCCCTGGATCTGTAATGTAATGTCCTATATCCTGCTAAATATTACTCATTACGTATTTATGACATGGAGTATTGAATACAGGAGGGACACAGCATAGTTCTCATAAAACCCATGAAATTAAACTAATTTCTTTGAGGCTGGTCTGGTAAAGCTATGTGGAGTCCTAGACATTACTGGAAACCTTATTTCTGTTTTCAGTTTAGATGATTTGTCATAGCAAAATGCCCTGAAATACAATTTTATAATCTGAAAGCAGTTTTATAATTGGAAAAGACCAGATTTTAACCCGTACCAACGCATTGCCATAATTAGATGGATATTAATATAAAGTAGTTGAGAAATTATTGTAGGTATATCCATATATGCTTTTAAACACTGTTGTTGTATAGAGTGATCTATAAATGACTTCAGCAGAAGAACGTATATGAAAGTGAGCAGTCACAAGTCCGTTATGGGGCCGCCAAGAAGAACTGGATAAGAGAGTCCTGCAGTGTACAGGAGAAGAAACCAGAGGGTCCAGGACTATACACACAAATGACCAATTACTAATATAGAATACTGTAAAAACCTAATGAAGCTGCCTCTAACTGGTAGTGTAAGTAGAGTATAAGAGTATGTATAAGCCTACCAAAAAAACCAAATAGTTGTGCTGGCACCATCTGTCAGGATCAGGTCTGCAGAACCTATTACTCTGATATCCTGTGCTGTAGAGCTGTGTTTGTAAGTATTCACTTACTAACACTAAAGGGAATTATTTGGTCTAAGGTTTTAATGATTATGTTTGACTGCTGTAGTTACCTGCCTTTTAGGGCAGACTGTTAAGTCTGGATGCTAAATCTATTAAGATCCATTACATTTAAAATATTTGCAATTCTGACGCAGAGACTTGCCATGTGGTCATACCCCTGTTTAGCAGGGAATTCAGTTCTGCTGGGGCTCAGACCTGCAGTTTAAAAGGCTCTAGACTGAAAAAAAGAAAAAGCGATAACAGTACTTTTTATGAGATCATTTTTGTTTTAGTAGTGCAAAGATAAGTAGTACCAATTAGTAAAATCCAGTTTCAAATGTCAGCTCTTCGTCTTCAAAAGGTATGAGAAATCCTCTGCATGAGATAAGGGCAGGAGGGATGTATCGTTACAGTGTTGGGGCATTCAGTAGTAGTTCAGTGGGAACTAACATTTATCAACATACTAAGTACCCTACACATTCCTGGTTGAAAGAAATCATAGGTTTAGTTCATAGTAGCACATCACGGAGGAAGAAAGTGGAATATTTTATAGAAATGATCATGTTCCTTACAGTGATCAGAGCATGCTGATAAATATACACAGTGATCACGCATGTAACAAATGGGCTGTTTCAAGCCGTGAAATATCTTTTCACTTATCACCTTACTGGGGCCAAACTGCTTTCATAACTAGGAACTTCCTTGTATCTCCGCGTTTTCTCTGCACATGGGGATCTTGTGTGAATGACACAAGCTCTTCATCCATGCTATCCTGTCTGTTTAAACAAATGCAATGGATATAGCCATCCCATATGGTGTGACTATTTTGAATAATTATAGATGCTTGATATGGGAAATACCAAGTGTTTTTATTTTTCAGCCTTTTGCTGGCACCTGATTCTCCCATATAATGATGGCACAGAGATTTTCTCATGGTCCAGTCAGGTTTTTACAGCTTGCCCTTGAGTATCGCTTCTTTGGTCTAATATATCTCATAATGAGTCTGAAATGTCGTAGTCAGAGTGCACTTTTCTATGTTCATCTCGTCTCATTACTTCTAGTTATATTTCCCCTTCTTTATTCACAATGCATTCCTCCATCTCAGCAAAAGAGATGAAGTAATTCCTGTAAATACATGGTGACAGTGTATAAAGAGCTACAGATGTAGAAGCCTTATGGGACGATAGGCATTATGTAGCTGTAAGATGCAGTTGCTACTGGGATTTTTTTTTACGAATTAAGATTCATCGCGGATTTAGGTTTAGATGATTGGCTGGTCTGATTAAATAAGTAAGCCTTATAGATAATCCAGGGGATATTAGCTTTCCTGTCTTCTTCAGTAGTTGTACAAAGGAGAAATTCTTGAGAACAACTGTCCACTGTCATTTTCTTCCAAAAGGTGTATACCTCCAGAAGGAGCCGGAGGTCCCTTTATACTCACCAGAATCTATCACCAAAAAAAGCACAGAATGCATTTTCCTTTCTAAAGAAACATTTTGTATAAGGGACTACTCAAATCCGACCTTCAAATCTCTGCTGAGAAAAAAATAAAAACTGTAGCTATATTCACAGAAGAGTATGCGTAGCTTTTTTGAGAGAACTGTGAAAGTGTTTCGTTTTCTTTACTTGGTATAAATCTCACAAGAGGTTAATCATTTGTGAAAGTACATTCCTTAAAAAAAAAGATATCTTGATCATCCTCGTGTGAAAGGGTACTTTATTTTAAAGACTCAATTTGAACGTGGAACAAATTGATGAAATTGTAGTACAAAACCTTTAATGCATTAGAATGATTACATTTGGAAATCATTATGTATACAAGTAGTTATTACAGAAATAACCTTCTTTGTCAAGTATTCTTGGCGTAGAAGTAATCAGCATCCTACCCCATTAATTGCTTGAGACCTCTGAAATCTTTAATGAGGTTTTTACGGAAGGATTTCAGTCAAATGCAAATGATTCACTGAAGCACTTAATCATAAGACAAATAGTGATTCTTTAGTAAGGTTTTGTATTCAGTGTAATAAATGTAGCATGTTAACTGTAGATATACAGCTAACTGTTTTTCCGTTACTTTTTTTCACAGCATTTTTCTTTAAGGATTCATTGTTAGTCAGGAAGTCTCATAATGGCTGTGCTGTGAAAGAAAATGCTTGACAGATGTCAAGAAATCTGTGTCTGATACAGCTTCAAATAGATTTTTTTCCTTTTGGGTGTTCAAGAAAATGAACTTATTTCTTATGGTCAATAGAGACATGTATTTTTCAACAGATATTGACAATCAAATATTACCCTATTCCTACAGGTCTGATTACAACAACATCAAGAAAATTGGACCGGGAACAGCAAGCAGAGCATTTTCTGGAGGTAGGATTAAGTCGAGAATGTATGTTAAAAGGTTAACTGATTTTTGGAGTTTAAAATTACTTCTTCCTATTCCAAGAAAGTGGAATTCTCCCTTCTCTGGATTTATGAAGGACTCACACAAAGTCTTAATATATCTGGCAATTCACGAGCACTTGAACAGTTGAAGGAATATGCAAAACATTTGTTTTCCACCTCTAATCTGCTTCAGTTAAATCTTACATCATAGTCCTTGAATCTTATTCTTTTCCTCTTTCTCTGTTTGTAGCAGAGTTTTAAGAGTATTTGAGATCTACCATAAAAACTATTTTTCTGGATGAAAGTTAACTTTGACCTTGCTCACTTTTATGGTATCATTGGAATCAAATGTTTCACTTATTGACACTACTAACAACAGTTTTCAAGTAAAAATTTGCCCTCTAAAAAGGATATGTCAACCATTTCCTAGGCCTAATGTATTTTTACGTGAATGTTTTGCTTTGTAGATAGCTCATACATGCTGGGTGTGGAGTAATATACTTGTATACTACTGGTTTTACCACATAAGCTTTTTTTTTCTCATTTCTTTACACCATGGTGAGTTTTCTTATTGGGGTGGAAGATCCGTGATTCTGTTCTCCTGTTGATTTGGGAAATAAGGAATTTTTTATTCGTGCTGGTGCAAGTAAAAGAGAACCATATTGTCCTATGTAATCAGTCATTTCTGCCTCGTATTTTAGACAATTCTCTTCAAATCCGTACAAGTTAAAAATGCATATGGACGTATTAAACATCTGGAAAAAATAGTTCCCAGTACAATCACTATTTGGCAGCAAAATGCAGTAAAATATACTTTTGGATATTTCATGGTTATTTTTGTTTGCTAGAAATTCAAAATCATTTTTGCAGAGTGCAGAAGATAGTACAGAAGGGTTAATTTATTACTTGACCTGCTAATTTTTTTTCATGATGGTTTGCTGGATGGCCAAATAGAAATGAAATGTTAACCGTTATTGCCTCTTGGAAGGCAAGTTCCCTGGGATCAAACCAAATAAGCTACTGATGTTTCAGAACTAAGCTGTCCGAGATGTGTGCATTTTTATGACACTCTTAAAACATTTTATAAAATGCCTGGCTCTCTAAGTGTGTAATTAACCCTCTGGGGAGGCCTTAATTGCTGAGACAACCATGGTGTCCCAGAAGTGCAGTATTTCCCTTCCGGCTTCATTTCAGACCCTTCCTCCAGTACAGTCTCTTTCTGGTATGAAGAAGAGTAAACTTAGCTCCCTTTGAAAAGCTCTGATTAGTGCTTGACCTGACAGCCTCAGCTCATATTTGCTCAGTGCGTATGGGAGACATTGACAGACCCTTCCTAGATACAACTTTTTAATTATTTTTAGTAAGCCTGTCTTTTTCCTACCTGAGTTTGACAGAGGTGCTATACCCATACTGGCCAGTACTTACTGAACAAATTCCACTCGTAAAAGTATTTGCATCTCATTCACAAAAGCGGGCAGGAAAATGAGGTAGAACAAAATGGCTAGCCATCCTAATTCTGTGTAGTGTTATTGCTTGTTTTTCATGCAGGTGTCTCCTGTGAGTCTGGGGTACAGACCTGTTGTGTCTGGTCCACAGTCATGTGGTAATAGTGGGCGAGCTGATCTTGGCACCCCTGTAAGTAATTAGGAAGTTGGGACCCATGAGCCAGCAATGTGCCCTTGTGGCCAAGAAGGCCAATGGGATCCTGGGGTGCATGAGGCAGTGTTGCCAGCAGGTCAAGGGAGGTGATCCTCCTACTCAGCCCTGGGGAGGCCACATCTGGAGTGCTGTGTCCAATTCTGGGCTCCCCAGGACAAGAGAGACATGGCGCTACTGGAGAGAGTCCAGCGGAGGGCTACTAAGCTGATGAGGGGACTGGAGCATGTCTCCTCTGAAGAAAGGCTGAGGGAGCTGGGCCTGTTCAGCCTAGAGAAGAGAAGACTGAGGGGGATCTGATCAATGTGTACAACAAAGGGAAGGTGTTAAGAGGATGGGGCCAGACTCTTCCCCGTGGTGCCCAGCGAGAGGACAAGAGGCAATGGGCAGAAACTGAAACACAGGAAGTTCCATCTGAACCTGAGAAAAAACTTCTTCACTGTGAGGGTGACAGAGCATTGGACCAGGTTGCCCAGAGAGGTAGTGGAGTCTCCTTCCCTGGAGATATTCAAAACCCGTCTGGATGTGATCCTGGGCAAAGTGCTGTCAGTGACCTTGCTTGAGCAGGGAGGTTGGACTAGATGATCTCCAGAGGTCCCTTCCAACCTTGGCCATTCTGTGATTCTGTGAACCCACTACAGAGAGGTGGAAATCTCCAGATAGCTGCCTGTGAGGCATAGGGTGACCCCTCTGCAGTTGTCAGTCATTGTCGTTGATGGAGGAAGTGCAAATTACCAGAGAGGACTGAACATGTATATTTAAAGCTGCCAAAGTTAGGTAAGGTGAATCTAAGTGATTCCCCTTGTAGCTACACAATAAGTCTGTTGCAAGGTAAGTGTTGAGCCCAAGTCACTTGTATGTCTATCGCTCCTTACTCCTTTAGTTGTCTTCTGTGAATGGAAGGATCTATATCTGAGTGACTTTTTAATGGTACGTAAGGGTGCAGTCGAAGGATTTTGTAGTGCGACTTGCACTAATCAGAAGGTAAGTCACAAAGAGAGCATAAATACTGATATGTCTACGAGTCCTCAATGGTTGTCTAGCCCCAGGGTTAAAAGATACATCAGAAAGTCAGAAGAGAGAGAGTCAGAGCCTCTCCTTTACAGTAATTGGAGATTTGGTGTTTATTTCAATCATGTTGCTTGGGGGGAGGGATTGTTTGGGGCTTTTTTGAGAGAGAAAAAAGAGTTTCTTCTCCCAGATCTTTCAATGATTGTGGCATGCTATTTTTTTTTCAACTCTCAATTTGAGGGCTTAATTTCGTTGACACCTTTGTAATGTCATACAAGGCTTAAGGTTTTATTCTGTGCTTGTTAGCAGGTAGAATTTTTCCCCTTAGGTTTAAATTGGATGTCACCTGATTTTATACAGCATAATCTCTTGTGGTAGTAAATTCTTACTAGTGGAATGGTTCTGCCTGAAACGGGAAGAAAATGACCGCATGATTACATTACTTTCTCACATGATGCACACCAAAAGCATTTATTTTGAGTTATTTCACAGCCTATCTTAAAGAGTTTGGGCGGGGGGGGGGGGGGAATGAACTATTTAAATATGCATCTGAAAAAAGAAAGGGAATTCAGAGTTACTTTTTTGCTTTGCAAGTAAAGGAAAACAAAAATTTATTTCCAAATGAGGTGGAATTGCCTTTTTCAGGTGATCCGTCTTTATTCGCTGTCAGTAATTGGACACGTTAGCGCTGTGCTTGCAGGTTTCCTACTCTTCCTTCCTGCTTTGATTTCATTCTTCTTCTGGAAATCTCTCTCTTCTTCTGTTATCCTAAATTAGTAAGAATAAGAACCCAGAAGTGGAGAATGCTAGTGGAGTTTGAGGTCTGGAAAACCGCAGAAAATATTCTGCCATTTTCTTCTGCCCCCTTTTCTTGTAGATGCCTTGTAATCCTGATCTGACAGCTTTACCTGTACTCATTTTGCTATCTAGTTACATGGAAGCAGCTGCTGGAGGGACAGATGTACAGTGTGAGGGGCAGAAGCAAACCATTTCATGCAGAATCTACAACCTTTTTTTCTGTCGGCTTATTTTGAGACATCTGGAAGATAAGTAGTTCCTAGTCTGCTTTTCAGTGTGTATGTGCAGTTTGGTGGGAGAGGGTTGTTTAATCCCGGCTACAGCTCGTTGACGAGCACATTCAGTCTGTATTGTGCATCTGAGCGCTTAATGTCTCAGCGTAAGGTTTGGGTGGTTTCTGAATGCGCTGTGCACTAATGCTGGTTCCCTTATGCCTTCAACGGGGAAGGCGTCTGCAAAACGCGCACGCTGCAGGAACATTCAGTTTGCTGGGGATTTCTGAGGGGCAAGACCCAAATCTAACAAAGGAATTAACCAAAAAAGTTACAGGCTTCAGTGTACAGTTCTAGCAACAGTGTTTGGAATGTCAGAACTTTATGGCTGGAAGGTTAAATTATCTGTAGTTAGATAGGACCTCTTCATCACCTTGACGAAGAAATATAGTAGGTGTGTGTTTTTCAAGTGCTGATATTATCTGGGTGCTCTTGATGATGGAATGGAGACCGGGCTCCTAAATCATTTAGCCAGTTTTGAAAATTGTAGCCATAGGATCTCTCCGTTCCTCAACATGATGTTTAAATTTACCACTGTAGATTTGTTTGCAGATTATCTTTTAACATTTGTCATGGTGCAAAACTCGTCTCATTTGAGCCTCTGTAAAGAATAAAAATGGTTGCTAATAAGCGTGGTCAGAACTTTGAACCTCAGTAACAATGATAAAACAACTGAACACGGTAGGTTTAAAAAGACTGTTACGACAGGCTTAGCCTTTCAAGGTCCAAGTCATGTACCATAATTGATGAGGAGGAGAAGTGGGAGTAGAGCATTGGCTTAGTGCTGCTAATTTTTATCCAGCTTAGTGCTATCAGAGCAGTAACGCTGCCTCTCAAGTGCCTTGCTTGTGTAGCAAATCAGTATACACAAGCCGCATCAATCTTCCTGCTGTGATGCTTTAGTATAGCTCTGAGAAGGATGTCAGTAACAGAGCAAGGGGTTATAATGAAGACAAATTGGTGTATCTGATGTAAGTGTCAAAATACGTGGACTGAAAGAAGCATATTGGTTTCTATTTGCTGTAAGTACACTAACAGAGGGTACAATACGCTGTGTTACATGGTGAGTATTTATAAGCAGTAATTAGAGGGAAGCATAATTATCTGCTGTAATTGTAGCCTTCTGAAAAGAAATCAAATTTCTACACATTTAATGGGAAATTGTAATCGTAAGGTGGATTTTGATGGAAGGAATATCATTTTTCCATTTGGAATTTGGCCTGGACTATCACAGGGGAAGGTGTGGCTGGGAACCTGATGACCACAGTTTTAGGGGAAGGGGGCTAACATTTTGAAAGGCAGCGTTTTCGACCAGCGGTGCTTCTCTGTTCTTCCCACAAACACCACGCCAGTGGTTCAGTGTTGAACCAGCACTGGGTGCTCTATCATCCTCCCCTTTTTTTCCCTCTAAGGTCTCCCATGCAATAACTTTATAGATACAACCCTGTTTCACTTTTGAGTGTGTTCAGTTGGGCTGTAGCCTTCACTGTTGGTGCTGCCTGAAGTGTGTGCTGCTGTCTTAGAAAGTGCAGTGTTTTCTGAAGAATATAGACAGCAATATGTTTATTTTTTATAGTAGAATTATAAAAGCTGAAGTTCCCTGGATCTATGTAGCTGAATAATATACTACAGAACACTGATTGTTTAAACCCTGGATTACAAATCCATGTAAGCATTTGTTCCTAGAGCTTTAACAATGCCTACATTTGGCAAAGAAAGATGCATTTTTCCTTGATGACATGCTAGTGATTGGGGTAAAAGTTGAACGTTTTGTCTGAAATGTAAATAGCTTCAAAGGCACATGCCTTTCTTTTTTGTAACTTCGAAGCCTATTACTTGATGCAAGGGAAATTAAAAATATAGGTAAACAGCTTACTATTTCCAGCTTGAACTTAAAACTGATTACCTAAAGTTTCTGTAGAATGACTGTGCTTTCCAGAAGTAAGAAAATTAGTGGTCTATTTTTCTTATTTCAAGGATGCCTAAAAGGAAAGTGCAGTGGAAAAATAAGTGTAGACAGAGAAGTTTCTGAAAAGACAGTGAAAGCAATAACGTGATGTCAGCTTTGTATGGCGACACTTTGAACTTCCATACCAACTTCAAAAGGGAGAAAAAAAAAAAAAAGCAAAGGAAAAAGAGAAAGGAAACCTAACTGTAAAAAGGGAAGAAAGAAAACAGTTCTCAGAAAATATGCACTGGTCTTTCTCAGACCGTGCTGCCATGGGTTTATAGACCCAGGATGCTGTCTGGAAGGTGGCACTGCCTTTGTGGAGTCTGTATTGCTCCAGGGGCCGGGTGGCCTCGGGGACAGTTTTGGTGTGGCAGTGGAGCTAGGAGAGACTAGCATCACTAGCATGCCATGGCACATCCTGAGGATGCCACATTGCAGATTTCTGACCTGAGTGCTGTATTTGGTGGGAGCTCTATTCTTCGAGAGCTGCTATTCTGCACCTGCTTTCTCAAAATGCATGGACTGCCTTTGCCCTCCTTCCCCTTACCCTCCTGATTTTTTTTCCATTGAGTTGCTTTTTTCAGAAGTAGCCGGTAACTTTCCAAAGACAGGAGACGAGCCCCATTTACATATGACATTGCACACTGCTTCTCATGTGTATTCAGGCATAAAATCTTGCACAGCAGAATGAGGAAGAAATCTTAGTGTGATTACTTCTGCTTGCGGTGATAACTGCTCTCATAGATTGGACTATCATTTCTAAGTAATGTGACCCAGTAAGATGAAGAGTTGGCAAGTCCATCACTGGAAATATTGCTAGTTCAATTGCTAACTGAGTGGCCTCTGTACAGGAGATACAAACAGTAATTTTAAACTGCAAAATAGTTAAGGCCTGACGTTTTTGCAGAACATTCTCTTTTTTTTTTTTTTTTTTGATTATTATAAATTTCAATAGCTCCCAGAGGTTCTATTATTTTAAATAGCAATTTGAGAAGTAATATTGATGATAAAGCATAAGCATCGGGAAGACTGACTTCAATAACATATTTTTCGTGCATGTGCAAGTTTAATTTTGCTTTGTTATTAAATAAAAAAACATAAAATAATACTGGGACAAAATGCATTTGAATTGAAAAAAAATATCCTCTATTTAATTTCCTTGAAATTCGGTATAAAATTCAGATAGCCAATGAGAAATGTAGACCCACCTCTCATGACATAACCAAAGGCACAGGGCAAGAATGGAACTGTATATATCAAACAGCATCTCTGATCCTCAGATAATTTCAGTTGTTCCCTGAAACAACAATAGCCTTTAAAGACTAGATGCCCTAAGAATGTCTGTGAAATTTCCACAAAATTTGTACACTCAAGTCCTCCCTGAGGATGCTTTGCTTGTTTTTTGCCTGATACTTATTATTGGTTTCATTATTTTTTTCAGCTATTGTTTATCTACTTCTTTTAGCCATCTCAAGATTAGATCAATTCCCTTTTAAAAATGTTTTAGACATGCTATCACCAGAGTGATATCCACAAACCACACACTGTTGTCAGTTCAGTTAGTGCATCATTTATATCCAAAAACCTCATTCTGGCCTCTGTTAGAGACCGCGTTAACTATCTAGCTAATCTGTATGGAAGTTCTTACATGGCAGGATTTTAGTTCAGTAGTAGAAAAACTTAGGCTTATTTGGTTAATTCATTCTATTGTTCAGGATACAAATAGTAATGAAGAAAAGCAATCTTCTTTTCTCTGTTTAATGAACTTCCTAAAAGAAAAATCTTCAAAATTTGATATACAGAACATTTTTTGTTATGGATGTTTGACAGTTACAGAGACAAGAGTCAAATGTTTTAGACAGCTTCTGTAGGTGTATTGTAAGTTTGTCTTTATTTATTTATGTATGAAAATAAAAAGCACAGTTCATTTATTGTTTGGTCACTGCTTAGCTCATGGAAGAGATCTGATTTTCTCAGTTCACCAATATATGAGATAACAAATTCTCCATCCACAGTGGAATAGTGGCCTATCTTCCACAAAATTATGTTTCACCAGACAATGAGTCTGTGTAAAAATGGACAGGGAACCACTGATGGTATGATCCAGGTTTTAGTACCTGGTAGCCATTTAGATAAAATGTTATAGTCTGACCCAGTATAAAGATATAGATAATTTCGCAAGTACTAATCCGGGTTCAGAATTTGAAGAGCACTGCAAGATCAGAGTTGTCCTGGACTGTTGCTTGGCAGGGTTGACACACTGCCCCCTACCACAGTTGGTCTGTCTCTTTAGAATATCACATTTCTGGTTGCCTAGAGCTTTGTCTTATTTAAGGAATGATTTGCATATGTCTGGAGTTTGCAGAGGGGCTGGAGCTTGTTTTAGAGATTTCATGAATCACTGACCTGAACAGTCAGGTCAGGAAGTGAAGAAATCAGATTCCACAAAGTACAGCACTAAGGCTTCTTCATGTTGGGCATCGAATGGCTCTTTTAGGATCTTCCTTGTGGACCCACGGCTATCCAGCGACAGGTCTGGGTTTAAACATCTCATCACATGCAAGCACGGAAGGAGGTGCTCGGCATATAGGCTACGTACACTGGGAAATCAGACATTTCCCGTCTTTTTGGAAGGCACAGCAGAAAAGGTGGAATTGTGCCAGAGAGCCAGTCCAGCCTGCAGGCTGCCACCCTGCAAAGTCCTGAGCATCTCCTGGGAGCTGAGGCATGTATCAGTGTTTTCTGAACCCTCTGGACCTAATTAAGATTTCACTGCGCTTAGCATCCCGCAGCTGTGAAGCCAAGCAGCGCAAGAAAGTCACGTTTGCGTTAACTAGCGTTATGTTACATCGTATCTGATGTCAGTGTAGATAGGGGAAAGCCCCACTTATTAGCCTGGCAGCTAGTTGTGTCCATACGCTTACCGTACCTGTCTGAGTCGTCCAGGTAGTCTGGTTTCAGTTCCATTGACTTTCTTGAAGTTGTCACTGATAATGGACGATGGAATTAGACGTCAACATTAGACATTAGACATTCATGTCTGCAGTATCCCCATTCTGACAACTTGCTAGTTGTAACTTTAAGAAATCCTTTGCTCTGTGGGCTCAGTCACACTTGAAGAAGGAGCTGGCTTTTAAAATGTACTTGGTAGTACATATTAACCAACGGCTTAAGGAGACCTGTTTTTCTCTGTTTTGCAGTGGATCCAATGGCAGTCACCCATCCAATTATCCACCCATCTCAGGTGAGAGCCTGCAACATGAGCTAACACAGTAGAGTGGAATTGTCTGACCAGACTCTGCAGTAGTTTAGTTTAGCAGTTTATAGAGAAGGGCAGATTTGATCCCACATCCAGACTGACCAGGGCAGAATAGATTCCCACATTGTCTAACATGGTAGTGGTATTACAGCTTCCCTACTCTGGTTAGATCTGAGCTTCACATCTCTGTAGACGTAAGGGTAAGTTTTATTTCAACAACACATTAGCTGGGTTTGCTGCAGTTTTTCCTTCGTTTTTATCTTTTCTTTAACTTACATGTGTCACTGTTAATAAAAAGCTCTGCATCTTAGTAGTATTTGGAAATGGATGAGTTAACATATGAGATAAGAGCAATTTAAAATGTACTCAACACCTGTATCGTCTGTTCTGTTTATAGTACTAGGAGACGGCAGAGCATTATATCAGTGCAAATGGGATGGAAAAGTATTATTAAAGCACCAAACATTTTGGTATAGTTTGAAAACTAGGTCTGCACCCATGTGTTAAATGTGGTTGAAACAGAGAAGGATATATTTATGGCTTTCCTTCTCATTTTATAAACCATTTCTTGAGGGCAAGCTTGTGTCGGCAAATTCTGTGGTTAATTTATACCAAGTTCTTCTTTTCTGTCAGGATTTTGGAGTTCTTTCTAATGTAGTTTTTCTTTCTGATGAATTAGCTCACAGATTAGCTCAGGGTTCACAGGTTTTTACTTCATTGTGTGTTTCTTAAGATCTGTAGCTCTCTTTTTTTATTGATTGGAGCCCACCTACTAAGCCCAAATTGGTTTGATATATCTTTTCACTGTGTCTCCTAAGAGCGTATTGCCATGCTCCATGCTTTACTAGACAAAGAGTCATTGTGAAGGGCATGCTGGTTTACCAGATCTTCACATTTGTTTTATGAATGTACCAATGTTTTAATCTTCTGGAGAAGCAGCAGGAAATCTTTCGCATGACTTGAATCTTTTAGATGTAGAGAGTCTTTGTGTTATCTGAAGCATGTCTGCTTTAGTGCTATATCATGTTTTCTGTAGCATTTACAGTACCCATCAGCTACCAGACTATTAATTTGTAAGTGTGTAGTCACACAAATATGCACGCACACATACATTTTGAGGACGTCTCCATTTGCTACCTTTCTAGCTTAAGACGGAGCTGAGCATTACATTTAACGCAGAAGATCACCGTCTTCCTCAACCGGGAATACATTGCATTTGTACTAAAATCCTATCTGAGCACAGTGTGGATTTTCTCTGGAAATGCTAGTATGTCTTTTAATTAATTCAGCATTAGAAATATACCCTTACAGAAGTTTTGCATCCATTTGTCCTTTTTCCCTGGGTGAAAAGTTCATTCTAAGGTATTTTTCACAGCATCTTTAAAATTCCTCCTGTGCTCCTAATGTGACTTCGCTGGCTGCCACCATTCATACAGCAACCAAATCCAACCACCCTGCAAGCAATCCACCCACATCCAAGCATCTTGCAGTCCCACCACTCTATGTCAAATTTAACCAAATCCAAGCACCCCACAATCCAACCACCCAGCAACCAAACCCAGCCAGATCCAACTACCCCACAGTCCAACCACCTAGCAACCAACTCCAAACAGGTCCAGTTCCCTTGACCTGAGGGGACCTGTGGGTTGGTTTCTGACCTACTCATTGATCATGGGCTTTTGCAGTTGCCCTGGAGCCTGACTAGAGACGGTTCCAAGGAGGACGCTTACAGCTTAAGTGATCCCTTCCCCAGATCATCTTCACTTGTGAGCGCTGCATTTTACAGGCAGCCCCTCCTCAAGGGGGGGTGGTTGAAGGCAGTAGCCAGACTTTGCAGATGAGGTTGCTAAATCGGATACGTGCTTTATTCTTAGCACAAGAGAGCTGCAGAACTGCTGCCACAAGACACGCTCAAACCCTGAGTCCCTTGCTCAAGGCTCACAATCTCCATGGGAGGACGGATGCTCGGATAGGCAGATTTCCTTCCCACCTCAGGCCTCAAGAGGAGAGTTCTTGGTCTTGAAAAGGTACAGGGATGAAATAACAGAGAAGAGGAAAACTAGAACTACTCTTCTTTTGGCAAGTTCTATCAGTTTTTATCTTCCCTACAACTCCAAAAGAGTTAAAATCATCCTTATTCCTGAGGTCTGCTCTCTTGAATCTGTCTATCTGGTATCACATAATAAGGTTTTTCAATATGTCTTGCTTTGGATTTTTTTTTTTTTGTCTCCATCTTGCTAGTGCTCTTATCCTCTAAGGTCTTGTAATTTCTAGTACTGGTGACATACTAAAAACTTCTTTCCTCAAAACCACCCCCACCAGGCCATGCAGTTGGTGAGAATTTCTTCTTTGTCTAGCGTTCCTTGAATATACCACCATTTTCCCTGAGTCCCATAACATCCCTTACAGCCTTCTCGCTGTAGCCTGTAACGCCTGTCAGTGCTACATCTTTCCCTCTTGATCTGTTCTTTCATCTTACCAGATTGTCCCCTCTGCCGCATAATCCTTCAACATTCTGTTTGAGCAAAAAGACATACAAGAAAGGGTAGGAAAATGTCATTCAAAACATCGGAGTCTGCAATTTTTTTTTATTTTAAAAATAATTTCTTATGGCAAAAGTGCATTATTCTGTGACATGGAGCGAAATAAGATTGGAGTATTGAGCATAATTTGTAACATGACACAAATTAAAGTATTTACTAGAAGCCTAGAGATAAAACCTCTAATCAGGTTGAGAATCAGTTTAATAAGCACATTTGACACCTTTTTTCTCCCTAAATACGTTATCATGGAACATAAGAATCCTAATGCTTTTCTTATCAGACTTTCAGATTGATAATAATCAGAGACCAAGCAATTCTTTTGCTTTTTATGAAAATATGATTTAAACAGAAAAGTACAAAGGCCCTGAGGCATCAAGAGCTATGAAATCTGCCCTCGAAAGCAGCATTTTTTTTTTTCCTAGCCTAACAGATTTCTGTTTTCAGGAAATAGATTAATCTCCTCATTCTGAAATGTAATATTGCAGTTTGCTAGTCTCTCCTGATACAGAGATGTTGAAAATGTTATGGTAGTTCCAGAGTGCTTTTAACGTTTTGGCAAAAAAGAACACCTTCTTTGGCAAGGATTATTTTAAATATTGAACAGCAAAGATTAATGCGAATAGTTGATGCAAAAATGTCAGTATCAAAATAATGAATTACTTTTTCCTCACATTCCCCTGGAAAGTAAAAAATATAAATATCAGTCATAGTATTCTCACGATTTATGGCCTCAACTTTTCTGAAGAGAAGCATGTTATGTTTAATCAAGCCTCCAATAAATAGTTTGATACATTATGTCACAGCCTCAAATGTATTTGTTTTTCCCTGAGGGTTTTGTTTCCTTCCACTACCATTCCAGATAATTTTTTTTAACTGTTGTAGAAATAAAAATATGTTCTTAACCTTCAAGGCCAAACAGCTATTTTAAAGACGTAAGAGAAAAAAACATGGAGAAGTTAAAGATAAGGTATTGTATTGACATGCATTTTTTTTTAAACCGTGGTCACAGTTTGAAAAACACTCAACAAAATCTCCACAAAGTCAGAAGTTTTAGACTACACATTTTAGCTGAGCAGAGGCGATGCTTAGTTATGTGGTACATCGAAGTATGCCATCATGACATGGACGGCACTACGAACGCTATTAGCCGAGATGTAGAAGGCAACAAAAAGAGTGCGTTACACATCTCAGATTAAGTCCAATGCGTACAGCCAAAAGAATAAAATTCTTAACTGATATGTGAGGTTTATTTGAATGTCTTCTTGTCTTCCTTGCCAAAACCCTGTTGTTAGAAAGGACATTCACAAACTCCCTTTATCTGTGTGTGTTGCATCTTTGGCCCCTTTTTGTGGAATTAGCTGCAATACCAAAGCCCAGCTCTGATCGTTTCGGCATACTATGTTGGCATTTACCTAATACATCTATGGTTAAGGATTTTTCAGTATTTTTGTTGCAAACCACTAGATACAGCCTGACTGTACAAAGTCTCAACAACGGAACGATATTTTAGAAAGTAAAATAATATTTACTTTAAATGTCTTCTCTTCAGGCATTTAATTCTCATAATATCCAACTCTCAGTGTGAAGGTATCAATTCAAATACATGGCTTTTTAAATAAAAAGACATCTGATGCGTACAGAAAATTCTGGTTTTTTGCAGCACTCCTAGACTGCTTGATGATAGATCATGCCAGTGATAGCACGCCTAACTTTCAGGAGGCTGCTGAGCTACCGAAAGAAATCCTTGCTGCTGCAGCATGGTGCTCAGCATGTGCTAATCATTTATCCTGCTTCTTGACAGAGCAAATTATCCTGCTCTGAGCTGTGGGCTGTTTCCAGTACCTGAGTCAGTTCTTGCAGAGCTGATTTGGTATCTCTTCCGTCCGCTCCGCTCCCCATGTAGACACAGAGCCGCCTCCAAACTTTGTAACTTGAGAACCGCTCCAGTTTCTCTGGCTATGTAACATGCTCAGTTAGTCCTTGGATGCCTAAACAGCAGTAGCTGAATGAATTACAGATTCATGCTCTGTTTTCTAAAGGTTCTTAAGCTTACAAATTCACCAGGTGCATAGAGCAAAACAAGAATTTAATCTTCAGCTTCTCTTGAGTCACAAACAGTCTTTGCCCCCCTCAGTCTGTAAATAAGATTTAGGTATTCTATCAGATTGATAAACCATAGATTAAAACTTTTCTTAATCCTCCATTTCTAAAATGAGATGCAATTTTAGAGAACAAACATATTGCCAGTATATTTTGTACGTATTTTCCCAAATGAAGCAGTGACGGTACGGATTCTGTAGGCCAGAAGTCCACATCATCAGCAGACGTCTGCAGTTCTGACCCCTGCATCCGACCGTCAGGATTAGCACGCAAAGCTAACGTGTCTGGTCTGCTCCCTTTGCCAAGGGATCAAGCCGTATGTACTGAGCCTAACAGAACGCGCTCGTGCTGTGCAAGGGCTCCCATAAAAATTCAGGAGAATTCTCACGGATATTTCCAGCAAAGTACTCGGCCCATTTAATACCTCCTGAGACGATCTCAAAGGCAAAGCAGCTCCTACAACTTTCCTCTTTCAATCTCGTCGGCTGAAAATCCACAAAGCAACTCATTAGAAGAACTCCTTCTGCTTCCCCCTTTTCTTTCCTTTCACCTAGTGAGGGCTAATTGGAGGCCCATAAAATAAATCAAGGAAAATTCTGGTTCTTCTCCAATATATCAATCTTGCATTAGCGAATTAGGCATATTGTCTCATGCCGTGTTTTATTGTCCCCCAGATCACATTATCGGCAGGGCAATCTCACAAAAGGTCAATAGCATTACTAAGCTGTCTCTCAGTCTGACACTCTTGCTCATCACTCTAAATGCAGTCATTTTACTGGTAGCGTTGAACATCGCTACTGAAGTTAATTGGGTGCTGCTTGCCACTGCCTTCAAACTCACCTCTGTAAATCAGAACTACTTGTAGCAGACTGCCCTGCTCTTAACTTTCATTTCACAACTGGGAAAAGTATGTGTGGATTGATATACTCTGCTTTTCAATCACACTCTTTGACATTTGCAATCCAATTATCACTCACCTTGACTATACTTTCTGTCCAACTGACCCCCCATTGGTGTCCCATATGTCAGCACCTACTCGGTATACTGCCCTGGTGGGAAAATAAACAGTAAATTATGAGCCTATATAAAGCCATTAAAGAGTTACTATGTTTCCATAAACCATGGAAGTGAAACTGTAGTGCTTAATGCAGTTGCTGGTATCCCAAATTGGAATTGCTGCTCTGTGTTTTTACAAGGTCCCAGCTTACTGAACTCCAGCAAGATAAGTATCTCTTGAGGGCCTAGTGTCCATACAGTAAGAACATGAACCTCAAGGGCTGTGTATGGTAAGATCATGATACTGCATTCTTGAGTAAACTGGCATCAGTAGGAAGCCGTAAATATATAGTATTTATTTTCAGTGAAATTTTGATGAAGTATTCCTTTTCAGAAGATGCGAAGTATACTGCCCAGGCTCTATTTAAATTGCACCGACCCTTTGCACAGCAGTGAATGCCAACCTGTGGCTGCAAAAATCAAATACATGTTAAAGAATGACGCTGCAGAAGAGTAATCGTGCTAAGAATGTTGAAAAAGTTGTATTCTTTTAAAATTTCACCTACACTGCAGGAACAGAGTGTCATTTTTGGTTATTCAGGCACATTAAGATCCCTCTCCAGGACTCCAGGCACTACAGAATTAATTAATTAATTATAATAGCATTAATTGATTAATATTAATAATCTGGTGTTTTTTAATGGCTTCTGAGTGTTATTCAGAGAAATTCACTTTTCTGGCCAAGAAATTTCTTTGCAACACATTTAGAATGCTAAAACTTTGGAATGTTAAAACTTTCCTGTTGTATTTTAACCCCCAAGATGACCTTGATGACCTATACACATCCATACTTATTTATGTCAGCAGTATGATCTCCAGACATCCTGAAAATTATTTACATACATTAGCGTTTGCAGAATCGTTGGCTGTTTGTGTAACATCAGGAAAAATCATGTTAAAGCACAGAATTGTGTATGAAATTGTGATGTTTTTCAAGGAAGAAGAAAAAAAAAGTGTTTTTCCAAGGTGTAAAAACATGATTGTTCCTAGTTGATTATAATGTGTACTGTGGTGTTGCTTCAGTGGAACACATCTCCACCCCTTGTACAAAGTCTTACAGCTTCCACGTACTTATTTGCTGTGCCAGCTGGAGACCAGGACTGGGCAAAAGCTGAATGAGAAATAAAAACAAGGTCTCAAATAAGGTTGTCGAGCTGTAGGTGAAACACTCTTCTCACCAAACTCAGTGGGAAAATTTCCATTGACTTCCAAGTCAGAGGATTTCGTAGCTGGCCAGGTCCTCCGTCACTGAGCAGACTGCTGTAATCCTTGGGCTGGTCAGAAACCACAAACTCAGCTCAACAGAGGAACGCTTATCTTTAGACTTTCCCTACATGTCCGTGACGACACAGTCAGTGCACACCTGGCAGTCTCTGGTGTGGTTTAGGATTCCCAGGCTAATCAAGTGTTTGTGAAGGTTTGTGGAAGTTCAGGAGAGAGAAAGCCAGAAAGAGAACAAAAATGACCGCATGAAGAATGGGGTAACAGTGAACCTGAGCCTGAAATGTATGCTTAGCCGCATCAGCCTCATCTAGGAAAAAAATAAATGTTTTGCTACTTAAGATGAAACTTGGAGACTAATGCAACTATTAGGAAAGGGATTGATGACCCTTGTCCTATATCAATAGAACTGTTAACTGGATTTTAGTTTCAGATCTTTTGTACTGGTCATAATATTGGATTCTGTTTTCCAGATTGAGTTTTCAAAGCTGGAAACTGAATTTGGGAGAAGTAGAAAGGTATATCATGAATATGAATTTTCAAAATCAGAATCTGAAAATTTTCTCTGTTCACCATGCCATGCTGATTCTCCACCAGCTTGTAAAATTGACCTCTATGTCAGTGTAAGCTGGATAGTAGATATTTATAGGACACTTAGAATTGAAGCTAAGTGGAGATTGTGATAATAAGACTTGTCTATGTTGCCTATTAGATGAAGCTGTGATTAAATGCAGCCCAATTAATGCTTATTATCTGTCTAAAATTAATTTGTCACAGAAAGTTGTGAAGTAGACATCAAGAAGACAAATAGACTTTTTAATTGCTGAAATCAAAGCAATTATTGATTTGGTTTACATGGTCTGACAAAAACAGAATGATACTGTCATTCAAAAAACTGCCTTGGGTAGAGCCCTGACAAACCATCTCCTTATTCGTGTATATCTCCTTTACCTTGTTTTACTTATGTTACATATGATTTTCTGAGCATTTTTATATTACTTTGTGTAATATTTTAGGATATGGTCCTCACTGAACTACAAAAATCACTTTATTCAAACATATATGAGTAGTGGCTATCATATTATTTTCTACCTTGATTTAAATTTCTCTATGCACTTTATTACTAACAAAAGAAACTTCTATCAAATAACCTGAATATCACAAAAAATACCTTGTCTTTATTTCTCCTCTTAGCTTAATAGTCAAGGTCATAATAATCTTTCTGAGTGGCAATTCACTGAAGCCAGAGAAATTTCTGAGACCCAAAATATCTATTTTGCCTTTTGTGAATTTAAAACATCTCCATAGGATCAAAAATTGGGAATGGACTATACCCCTTAAAGGTCTAATTTTATATGTACTTTCTACCTGGCTAGGAAGTCCATTTTTTATTAATCAGATTTTTAACTGATCAGCTTTATTTTGAACATAAAACTTTCATTTTTTATTCTGAAAAAAACTAAATTGCCTTTAAATGTCAGAGACTAATCATCAGACTATCAGCTATAAAACTATCTTTGAGATGTTTTCATAGGATTTTCCCAGCATGCGTGCATGAACATGTGTGTGGATAGAGAACAGGCATTATTTGTTGTACATTGTGGAAAAAGATAGTAAGATGAAAATTGGTTTTCAGCCATTATTAGTGGGATACAAAGTCTTTTATCTTGAGATCGCTGCTTCTGGCTTTGCCTGCTTCGGTATTGATCAAAGGCCTATTTATAAGTGATGGATTCTAATTGGGGAGGGGGGAGTTGGTTTTTTTGACTAAGTTATTATCTGCTGTGGAATAGCAAGATTCATCAGCAAATCTATAGTTAAGCAATTCATTCTCTTCAGTGGTGAAAACATCTTAAAATATCCCCCCATCCCCTGGCTTGGGGACCTGCCCCTCATTTCCTCGTCTGCTCTGTCACCACCACCCCAGGACTACAATTAACTATCTGCCTTTTAGGGGATTTTGTTTTGTTTCAGTAGTTCATTTTTAACCCTGATTATTTCAGTAATCCTTTTTGCAGCACAGATGCACTAACAGTTTATTGACAGGGTGAAAGAGGTTGCAAGCTGATGACAGAGGAAGAACAAATGGCTAGGGGAGCCAATGGAGATAGCGATGGACGCTTCTTAATCTGGCTTTTGGCCAGAGACAGCGTATGCCATCCTCCGTTAGTGAGACAAAGCACCACTTGTTAGAGCACTTAAAGAAAAAAAAAAAAACCTAGTTTCTAACTTGTCATCACGAACTCCCTGGGTATGTGCTATCTTTGTTTTTTAAAATATTTAGTTCTGCTTCATGTAGTAGCTTAGAATTTGGATGCATTGTACATATACAATAAGCTAAGAATTTAAAGGTGCGTCTTTCCTCTCACTGATGGCCAAATACATATATAATCTCCTAAATAATATCAGCATTGTTTCAAGACTGATCGTCACAGAGCCTCACCTAAGAGTGTTTCGTCCAACATTGGAAGGCCCTTGTTGGGATAACAAAAATTGTTTAAAATTAAATTTTAACATTACAGTTCAGGATAGAAGAAGAGACTTCTTTTGAATATTGGAAGTTTGCTTTGAAGTTCTTACTTTGTTGTAACAGAAAGAAATTTTAGGTGAGGATTTAGGAGCTGATCAGTCCATTGAATTAAGCACTTTAGATCTTGCGCTGCGTATCCCACAAGATTTCTGAAAGCATGGAAACTACTTCATATTATGTCTTACCTGAGTGCAAGTTCAACAACATGTGATATATTAGCATGAGGTAATGATACTGACTTATTGCAAAATAGATGGAAGTATATTATCTACATGGTAAATTATCTGCACCATTTTTGAAAGTTTCTACTACGAAAGTTGCTGAACCTGAAACTCCCTCAGCTGGAGTAACTGGGGACCACTAATACAAACTGATACAGCTGCAGACCCTAGAGATAACTTAATTTTGCTGGTTGATTAATTAATTTTACAATGACTAGTACTATAGCTTGATTAAATTTTGGCAATATATCAGCTTGTATTTTAAGCATAGCCTTTCTGCAGATAGTTAAAACATAAAATGAAATATTAATATTAGTTGTAAGACAATTTCTTGGAAGCACTGATAAAATCCTATGTCTTTATTAATAGCAAAAATAATTTTCTCTCTAATACATAATTAGACGTTGACTGGTCTAGTATGAAAAAAAAGATTAGTGATGTGTAACAATCTTTATGATTTTAAGGAAACTTTGAGGGTGTTTAGTTCCTATTTACAGTGAAGATTAGAATCAAGTGAGTTTTGTGGATAGAAAATGAAGGGTAGTTGAATATTTGAGAAGAAGGCAGCGTAGTGAGCTTAGAAGTTGATACCTAACTCTTGAAAAAAAGGCTTCAACAGACGTCACGCTGAGAACTACTGTATTTCCTGAGTGCCGAGATAAGATTTTTGAAGAAGGGTATTATTATATGTGAAGGTAGATCTGGTATAGATGAATGTGTCCATATCAATATTTGATAACGAGTGTTTCTCATCTTGAGAAAAAGGGGAATCCACAAATGGCTGAAGTAGATATTCTGTTATGAATGGAATTACAGTGAACATAGAGATGGCAAATAATGTTAAGCTGCCTAAATATCTTCATATCTGCAAGCCTTACATTATTTAAAGCTACTTGAAGTGAAAGAATTGACCACGCGTTTTCTGTTCACAAAACTCTGTATCAAATCCTCATTATCAGCGGGAGCTAAACATCTTCTTCAGAGTTTCCTATGAAGATCAATGCACAACTTTTATCTTCTTTATTTCTTAGAGACTACGAGGATAGTTATACTTCTGTTTAGTAGTAGGTTATTCATAAAGGGTTATCATATGCCTATGAAGAGCTGTTCTTAAGCAGTCACTTCTTAGTCTTTATCCCGTTTATAACATATCAATTTGAGGCTGGTTTAACATTCATGGGTTCAGATATTATCAGGGGCGTATTTTGGAGTGAATTCTACTGCTTTCCAAGTTGCCCTTTGTTATATTGTGAGGTAGTGAGATTCATTACTGTAGCCTCTTGAACAAAGAAATGAAGAAGGCAAACTGTACAGATTATTTAATTGTAAATGTGCACAAAGGATTTTTATGGTTGTTATCCAGAGACTGAGATCAATGTTTCTACCATGACTATCTCAAATTTCGCAAGCCTCCAGTTGCAAACTTTGCAAGCTGCTTAATACGGGATATGATACATGTCGAGTTTCAGAAAGGAAGCAGGAGCTCCCAGCTCTGTTAGGTGGTGTTACAGGCTAGGATGTCTGGAAAAAGCCTTGTTGAGCAAGGCTTTGTCTTACCGGATTGATGTCTGCTAAATCATAATGAACTACACACTACTGTTATGCAGTACAGGTGAAGATAGCTGTTTTTAACTCTAGTTGTGGAAGTAGGAGCTACATTTGTTCTTCTGGGAGGTGATTGGCATAGACTCACTTTTCGGTGAAGTATTATCTACAATTTGTCACAAACAGAATTATATGAACGTGATATCCCTGAGGGCTATAGTTTTCTTTTGAACTAATAAAAAGAAGGGGAAGATGTTATTCTGAGATTACCTAAAGGAGCTTCTTTTGGTGTATAACGGACTGCTTTGCTGTCATGGGAATTTAATGGAGTAATGCTTGGTTTTGCACTTATCTTGGCACTCATCGAGTCAAGACTACTGTAAATACAGCCTAATACACAAAGCTTACCAATATCTCCAAGTTATAACAGACTTCCAAAGCAGTGCCCATGGAGAATTACTGTTTTCTGTTAGTCACAGTCAAGATCTGTGTAAATCTTTCCTCATATAGATAGCTAGTGAAGCTAAAATACAAATTTAAATTTCTTTTCAGAGTTTACAAATCTTATTTACTTTTTAAATTTTCAAGCAGCCCATAAAATAAAGTATGATACAGAATAATGAAAGGCATTTGTTTTGCCTTTTTTTTTTTTTTTTGCTTTTTTTGATTAGAAGCATTTCTGGACCTTTTGGTCATCTCTTCTAGTATTCTGTATTGCCAGGCCATAGATTTGCATTCATTTACCATCTAATGGTCTCAGTACTGTGAGTCTGACAAAAACTGAGATTTTAAGCCTCTGAGACTTTCCTCAGTATGCTCCTCTAACATTTAGGTTTGCAAATACTGCAGGGAGTGTTTATCTTCAAGTGAAAAAGCTGCCTGCCTTCCTTCCTTCCTGTCTTTTGGCAGTACCGTGTTGAAATTACCTGATGTCATCTTTAATTCTCAAATGGTAACAGACCATTATGCATCGTTTTCTAGCTTGAACGTGGCTGGAAGCCATTGACTGTCCTAATCAGCCACCTAGAGTGTGTCAGTAATAATCTGTATTTAAAATGTACTCTAAATTTTTTATTTCTCGTAGCTGGCCAGAGAGAGCATGTTAGTTTTGTTATGATCGAAAACAAGAGATCCCAGATTAACAGATTTTAAAAGGAAATAATGAAAGGTGGATCGTGTTAATACGATTGTCACTCTTTTCTAAAAGACTGATTTAAATAGTTTGTCTTGTGGGACAGCAAAAAATCTGTTAGGGTAGCTGAAATAAACAGCTGCCCACTTCTGTTACACAGTTGCCAAATAAAAGCTTAAAAAGACATCTAGTTTGCTACAGCTAAATGAATGTTTGTGTCGGACCAAAAAAAAATGTATCTTGTGTTTTTTCTATACTTTTCTGTATATCTTTGAGCTACACTACATTAGCTTTGTAACAGTAGTCCCCCACCTGGTTCAGTAACATCGAGTATTTCAGCCAAATATTTCCTTGTAAGAATTTAGCCACAAATTTAGTCTCTCTCTGAAGTAGGCACAGTAGTAATTCACTGTATTTGACTTTAAAGCTCCACTCATCCTTCAGTGAGCTTTCCTTTCTAATCTTTATTTCTCTTGCAGGGGCTGAATTCCATAGGCTCTTACAACAGGTATTTCAGCTCATTTGCAGATTGGGAGAAGAAACAAACCCATTAGCCGCTAACAGCAGGGGTGTTCCTCAGCTCTCAGCGTTCCTTTGATCATTTTTCTGTCTCCAGTAGCTCCACAAGATTCCCTTTTCTAAAATTTCCCAAAGCAAAATTGGCATTTCTAACTGGGGGAAGGGAGAGATTTTTTTTACCTGAAAACCTCATTATACACACTTTTTGCATTAAGTAGTATCACACGAATGAAAATAAACAAGCAAAGATGACATCTTTAGCATCTCTGCAATGCTAATGACAGTAGCGTGGCAGTTCCTCTTAACCTGGAGATTGGGCAGGCTGAGAACTTCTTCCTGCTAAAGAATGATATGGAAGGAGATTGTCATTCTTCTGGAGGCTTGATGACTCACATTAAGCACCTGCTGATTGTCTTGTTACACTTGTTAAAGTAAAATTCCTGCTAGCAACTCTCTCCAGCTGAGTTAATAATTATCTTGGGAAGTCAGGAGCTTTTGTTAGTGAGACTCAATATTGTACTTTTAATTCTGGAAGGTGGTTTGCACAATTGCATTTGTACTCTGAAAAAATTCAGGCGCTAATCCTTCTTCAGTTAAGTGGCATAGTCCAATTCGTAGGAGTGACTGTGTCACACGGTAAAACTATTTATGTCTCCAGGGTTCAGGTCTGCTAGACAGCCGGTATGTTTTAGCTGATATTTTGGCAGGAGAGATGCCTCTGTGCCTTCTCCATGGTTAGAAAAAGAAGAAATATTCACATCTAACATTCCTGCTTCTATATATTAACGGCTAATGTTGATCTTAAGTTTTCACTGTGAAGGCCCATCGCTATGAAAATCTCGTTGTAGTTATCTGTGGACTGTAACATAAATATGAATATGAAAGAGTATCTCTCAGTCCTGATCTCCTGCCAACTTATTTCATGTAGTGATAAGGTCTGCAGACCAAACCTACTGACATGGATCGTGCAGAAGACGTGGAAATTGCCTTGCTTGGATTTTGAATGTTCTGTCATTATACAGAATTTGCTGGGCTCTGCAGGAGGAGAAATCTTTGTGTGTTTTTTTTTCTCCAAAAATATACATCTAATGTACTGTGTAATTATGCAAAACAGATTTCAAATATTCTGCTTTAAAAGTTAGTGTTAAGTGGAGGGAATTTCAGGAGGTCTTGTCCTGGCCCAGATATCTGAAGGAAGCATCGCTAGGGGTATGTGAATGTTGTTACTCTAGCAAAGAAATTTCCAGATAACCAATACTGATACCTGTATTGGCTACCATGGTTCAGTAAAGCCATAAATATTAAAGCCAATGGGTGAATGCAAATACCTGAGAGAATGTTTGTTTTATGAAGAAAATTGTAGAGGAACTGCCTCTGTTGGGAAAACAGAAGAGATGCTTACAAGTTTTCCGTGAAAGTGTTATATAAGGTTCATGGAGCAGTGAATGAACCAGTCCTATGTGTGGTTGCTCAGAGAGTTAAAACTCAGCAACTGTCATGGCCTTACCCCTGCCTCAGACTGTTGTGCCCTCTGCTTAGGCTATATCGCTATGCGTTAGCAGTAATATCTACCCACAGGGGCAGCACCAACCGTAGTCACCTAACTCCCATCTCAGGTTGCCCGTGGGCAGGACCAAGCCTGTCTGTACCCCTGGGCATCGGGATGCCAGACTCAGCACAGACAGCGGACTGGGTGTTCAGCATTTATCAGAGCACATGCCACCCACATAGCCATTCCTCATATCCAGTGGGAAAGCTTTAGTGCTGATCCCCCCCATTTCCCCATCCTGATCAGTGTGGGATTCTCCTCTTGTGGCTTTTTTTGATGCCACGTCTATACAAGCAGATATTGAGGCTGCCTTCTTTGTCATTCACCTGTATCGCTGTTCTTTGTCTATTTTTCCCCGCCATGCCGTCTGCAGGTTTATAACCCAAAGGGCCTTAACTGGTCCTGAATTACAGTTTCTCTTCCTATTTGCAAGTTGATGTCTTGCACATCTGCCTTTCACATTTCCAGTGATACCAGCTGTGAATTAGCTTTTTTCTTTGTCCTACAAACGTCCAAACCCCCTTTCCCTCCCCAGTTACTTAGCACTGGGATTTCCGACTGTTTAAGGATTTTACTGAGAACTATGGTAATGTTTAAATTGGAATTGCGTTGGTTAGAGGGGCCCCTAAGTGCTGATGTGAATACAGTGTCCTCATGGAAACGGTACTTGAAGAGCAGCGTGCTGAATGACCGCTCTAGACCTCACCACTTGCTTGCATTTTGTGCTTGCATTGTGCTGGATTGTATGGGAACAATTTTGAACTGGCAGGATTTTGCTGTTTTGTTTTGATGTGTCACCATGTTATTTTCTATAGGATCGGGGGAAAATTCTACACTTATTTTACTCTGTTTCTAGATGGAGCCTGAAAAGCTGGGGCTGGGGTCAGGCTGATGGAGGCGAAAAGAGGGGGTCAGCCGGGGCGCAGATTTCCAGTTAGTGGAATAATCGCATCTCTGGCGTGTGGGTGGTGTAATTAATTAATTTACATGCAAGCAAAGGGAGAGCATTTAACTCGCACTTCAGCTTCCCGTTTCTGGCACTCAGAGCTTTTCATGCGGGGCTGGAGCCTGTCGTTTTGAAAAGTTTTGAGTGTCACCTAGAGGAAAAGGCTCGAGTATTACGTAATATTTTCCTCTCCAGGGACGTAAAGTAGGCAGAGTAGGACTGACCGACTTCGGGACTTCTATGTTAATTTCTGTTAATTAGTTGACAGTTCATGTTATAGCCATTGCTATCTTCCGTTAACTGTCAGCAAATATTGGCAGTGCAACTTTTCTGTTATCCACTGGATTTCCCACAAATTTGGGCTCACATCAATAAACTAATATATACATATGTTTACTGCCACAATGCCGCATAACTCACAATTTCCACATTAACCTAACAAAATGTGGGACTGTGTATTGGTGAGACAGGAGGACAGCTTAGCTTCATTCTCTTGACATAAGTAGGCTTTTCATCACAGTCCCTTGACTATTCACACCACTGATTTTTTTCAGAGATGTTATTGTTATTGCTGTTATTTGTGGGGTTTTTCTCCTCCCTATTTTTTTTTTTTTGGTAGATCACTGCTAAAAGCTTGAGGGAAATGTCTTTTTTTAAGTAGTTGAGTCACATTATATTTAGCAAATAACAGTTTTCTGTCTATGCGTTACGAATATTACCAAAAAAAGCATTTTATTGATATTTTTGACCAGCATTTAAAGGAGTTTGTCTTGTTTTGTTTCTGTGTACTACAGATTTTCTGTGCTGCCTGGCATCATTGATTATTTTATCTGCAGTGTCACTAGAAACCGTGGAAGAGGATTTTCTTTGTTAACCTGTGCTCTTGCTGAGAGCTCAGCCAGTTCTGCAGGATCAGGGCGAAAAATAGGTGTGATCAGCTTCTTAGTGGGGCAAAATTTATTTATTGGTTAAAGTTTGTAATGAGAGGAGGGGGCAGTATTGGCAGAAGTGGCTTTGTGTTTGCAAAAAAAGCTCTGAAGTCGTTCTGGCCTGGTGACGTGGGGAGGCGGAGGTTTCCAGCGGTGGTTTCCAGCGGTGGTACTCTCCCCGGGTGGAAAGGCAAAGTCACCACCGTTTGTGCCGGCCAGCGCACCGGGGGCTTGCGGGAGACCCGACCGGCTCTTGGCAGACCTGTGTCCCTATCACAAGGTGCGATCCCAGCGGGGACTCACTGGCAACCGTGCTGACCATCTTAGGAGGGAGAGGCCCAAAGCTGACACAAGGTCCTTGGGAGAGGAGGCTGCACTCTCCGCATGAGTTATTGGCTGATTTGGGGAGTTTTACATTGCAGCTATATATTTTCATACCGGTTTTATCTGCAAGTAGTGTAAGTCTCTAAGGCTGTCAGTCCAGTATAGTTAGGAACATGGAAGGGAAAAGGTCTCTCGCCTTTCTCTTAAAAACTGTGTTTTTCTGCTGATCTCAGGGTTGCCCTAAGTTTAGGTTTCTTGCTGCGGGGAGGGGACGATGGCAAGGGACGGGGTTCTCAGGACGTTTTTGGTTTTCCTAGGGATCGTAACTCGGGATTGTATGCTTTGTAAGGAAACATGGAAACATTTAAGGAAAAATAAAGCACTGAGCAGTTAACCAGCAAAGCAATCGATGTGTAATGGTCAGTACAAGCTAGGCAAGTGTATGTAATATTTTGGGTCACCGTCATGAAAAATTGCTATTATAGGATAGGGCATGATAGTGTATGTAGCTGAAAGTGAAATTGGAACTTCTTTCATGCAAAGAGAAATAACTTTCTGCCTTATTTCTTTACATTTAAAAAATACAATGGAAAGATTGAAGGAGAAGCTTGAAACATATTGATTGCATTTTGGAAGGCATATTTTTGAATCTCTTGAGTGCTTGTTGATCATGGATCATTTCATTTCCACAGTGTTTCAAGGTGAAAATTACTAGTAATTCTGTTTAAGTCTTAGCTAAATTAATAATTAACTTTTGTCTCTAATATTATATTTGTTATGCATTTCTACGTAACAAATGCGCTCTTTAAACACTGCAGCAGAAATTTTTACTGCATACCTCTCTATTCCCCTTACAATCGTATAAAGCAGGTTTGGGATTAATGAGCTGTCAAATTCCAAGTAATGAATGAAAAACTGACAGAAATCCTTTCATTGTTTACGAAATTCCAAGTAGGAAATGGGAAAAAATGACAGTGATTCATTTAGGTTTTAAGAAAAAGCAGTTCTTTCAGATTGGGTGTATAACTGCAGAAACTACCCAAAAAAATGCAAAAAAGCAAGGATTCTGCTCAATGGGTTAAGTCCAGTTCACTCTTCTTCTGAATTAAACTGTTACAGAACTGTTTGAGGTAATAGGATTTTATGCTTTGAGAAGTAGGTTTCTATTCCGCAGGTTACGGTTTCAAAGTTCATCCCAAAAGTAAAAAATCTTCCTGATTCCCTTTCTTGCTCCTGTGAGTATATTTGGGTTATGTAGTAAGAATATTTATAGTGAACATGTCTTGGTTATAAGTTTTATACCTTAGGCAGAAGACTTTGTAAACCACAGATCAGGTTTTGGGAGGGAGGGGTGTTTCCTTGTGTGTTGTTCTGCCTACTTATGAAGTTCCACTTTTTCTGCTCAGAGTAATTCTTCTATTGCTGTTTTTCAGGTAACCGTCTCAGATGGGGGCACATCTCCCAAGCAGTCCTCAGTTTGGGTGGTTGTCCAGGTTCTGGATGAGAATGACAACAAGCCTCAGTTTCCAGAGAAAGTCTATCAAATCAAGTTGCCAGAGAGGGACCGTAAAAAAAGAGGGGAGCCTATCTACAGAGCTTTTGCTTTCGACAAAGATGAAGGCCCTAATGCAGAAATCTCGTACAGCATTGTGGATGGAAATGATGATGGGAAATTTTTTATTGATCCCAAAACAGGGATGGTTTCTTCCAGAAAGCAGTTTACAGCAGGAAGTTATGACATCTTAACAGTAAGCGCTCTTTCGTCCACATACAAACACGTTATTTGACTGATTTTTTGAAAAAACAGACCCTGTTGTATAGTGATACATGACTGTTTAACGTAAGATCTGAATGTGCTGAGAAATCTAGCATTCACGGACAACTATAGCTAAAAATTGATTCTGATGATAGAGTAATTTCATGCCGTTGCACATAATGAATTATTCTCAGGTTGTTCAGAGAGTCCGCTTGCAAATTGTTGGCATCCCCTTGCATGCACAAAAATGGAGACGAAGGGTCTGCTTGTTCACAGAGATGTATCATATTTAAATAGACAGGTACAGCTGCAAAGGGACATTCACCTTTTTTGTGGATTTAAATGTGGATACAAGGGGAAGGTCCTCGTACTGTCCAAGTTAACAGTCTTCAGGGAGAAATGCTGTATACAGTATATATACCCTTCTTACTACATTAAAGGGTTTAAGTATGACAACGATTTCAGTTAAAAAAAATCTCAATCAAAACACTTCTGCCAGAACTGAAACTATACAGATGAGGTCAAAGAAAGAAAGGAGACAAGATGGTATTTTTGAGAGAAAGAAATATAGGGCTTGAATTTACACTCTTCATATACAGCAATAAGCCAAAAAGTTGTTGTTAAGGGTTTGACAAAAAATATAGGAGATGAAAATGTACCAGAGTTTCACAGTCTGGCCCTTTAGTAAATGAAGAGATGTCATTTACAGTAATGGATCTCTGCTGGGGTACCTTCATATGGCTAAAAATGGTGACAGGAAAACGAAAGAACAAATGTCAGAATAACGGAGTGAGAGTACATGCCTCTTTGGGCGAGTGCCTTTCAGTGTGTAGAGCTACACCTCCCTTCAGGGATCTGGCCCTTGTTATGCAGCTGAAGGTTTTTGTAACTTAAAACTGCTCATCGTACACTCAGCATCTTTTCCCTAAGGGCCTGTCTTCCTTGAATGGAGCAGGGTAGCAAGTGTTAGCACCAAACCCACTTAACACGTTTTCAGAGAAAGAAATATATATGGTATTTCAGGAAAATATTTCCCATTTTTAACAGGCATAGTAACAGCGTTTCCTTACACCAGTGATCCTATATAGGCAGAAACATTTCCTTTAGTGTTTAAAGGAAAATCTTCCATACTCCTAGATGCTGATGTTATTCAACACTGCACCCATTTTGTAACCATGTTCTCCCTTTTCTTATCCTCAGCTGTTTGTCAGTGTTCATCTCGTCTTTTCTGTGCTAAAACCATAAAGTGTTCCAGGCAAATATCGAGTCTAGCCCTGTCTCTAGAGTACATAGCAATATAAAGAATTAGCACCAAGCTGGGCAACTCTGATGAATGCCACTGAGAAGCAAAAACAATGAAAATAGATGCGGTGAAACTGAAAATGATATTTGTTTTGGAAAGTGAGGGAAATGATCTGAGACTTTTTTAATTCCACTAAAATCCCAAAGATGGTAGTATGTGGAATACCAATCTTATCTGCAATACAAATACCATTTAAAAACAGTTAAACATGATCTGGGTGAGCATAAGTACATGACATCCCAGAAGCAGAGAGCTATCATTATAGAGCTCCCACCCTTCTTGCATAAGGAGACTCTTTGGAAGATGTAGTCTAAGAAGGACATCTGTTCTGAAGCGCAAATGTGTGTATGAAGTGCTTGCATTGCATCTCCAGGAGGCCTCACATCAGCATTTTTAAATCAAAATATTTCAGTCTGATGTCTTTTCACTGAAAAATCAAAGTGGAGTGGAAAAAAAAAAAGAGAAAAAAGTGTTTATCATCTTCCTCCTTTTTAGGGGGGATTTTGCATAAAGGATTAAAAAGGCCATTTTCCAAGCATTTCCCATTTTTGTATTTTCTTGAAATAGAACTAGATCTGAAGTGACAAACTGGTGTGCTCAGTCTGAGTCCTGTTTTCTTTACAACCACCAGATAAAAGCAGTGGACAATGGCCGACCCCAAAAATCTTCGACTGCACGCCTCCACATTGAGTGGATAAAAAAGCCTGCACCCTCACCAGTGCCCCTGACTTTTGATGAACCTTTTTATAACTTCACCGTCATGGAAAGTGATAAAGTGACAGAAATCGTCGGGGTGGTCTCTGTGCAACCTTCTAACATTCCTCTGTGGTTCGATATTGTCGGTAAGTTTGGAGCCAGTGGTGTAAGGAAGAAAGTTCAGAAGCAAAACAGAAGGATGTGTGGTTTTGAGATCAAGAAAACTAACAGTCAACTGTCCACAAATTAAAACCATTTTTGTAATACTGAAATGAAAACGCTATTTTAATACTGCAATAATAATAGTAATATTCCTGCTTTTGTTACAACTCCTTAGCTAAGCTGGAAAAAAAAAAAAGCGCTGTATGGCTGAATTGTTTTTTTTCATAGTATGTTATTTACTGCAATCTTAATGTTGTCTGTCATTTAAATTCTATTGTCATACTTTGCTAATCTCATTTCTAAATGTATTTATGGTACTTAGACTTGCTGTCCTTCATTTCTCTCTTTCTTCACCTTTTTTTCTGCATTCTGTTCTTTTTTTTCTGCTTCCGACTGCCCTGCTTCAAGGTGGCAAGCATGCTCGAGAGATGTTCTATATTCTACAGACAGCTTGTGGGCAGAACTGTTCAACAGAAGGTACCCTTAGTGCAAACACATTTGCTAAAATACAACTATCCAGGCTGCCTTTTATTTTTGCAAGTTCTTTGAGACAAGTTATATTACATCTTTCATAAGTGTCTTTGACAGGATGCAATGCGACACATGGATGTGCTACGTTTCTTTCTATGACAGCTTTTAGCGTATTTGTGTCCAATTATTATCATTTTATTCACGGATTTTCCGCAGTTTATTGCAAATAATTAATTCAAACTTTTCACAGTCCAGCGCCATCCGTTTCAATGTGAAACAGAACGGAATGCGTCAACATATGGGTTACAAACGGAGCCACCAAAGGTTCATCTTGAATGCAAACTGAAAAAGAGAAATGTGTTCTGATGTGAGATTTCAACCACAAAATTGCCTTACATAAAATTGCTTATGAAAATAGGGAGGGAGAAGTCCTTATACTTAGCAAAGGGGAGGAGAAGCTGTAGGAGTTACGGTGTTAAACTCTTAGGTCAATGCAGTTAAGGGTGTAGCTGCTGGAAGGACTGCAGGTAGAGGGGATCACTTGCTTGAGGTAGAGGAACAGGAAGCAGTGTTCCTGAGTGTTGCTTTCCTATTTCTGCTGCTGATGCAGTTAGGTCATTTAAAATAACGCATTTAACAACTCCAAAAGGAGACTGTTGCCAACAGCACAAGGACTCTGCAAAGTTATTGTGCTACTTAGAATTTGTAGGTACTTGTACATAGCATTTGTATATCTTTGGATGTAAAACACTATGTCTACGCAAAGTATGTTATTTAAATAATGAGTTATGAAGCAAATACTTTATGAAAGATTAGAGAAACAAAAAGCCATTGCCACAGACTCAGTGGAAAGGGTGTATTAGCAGTCTTTATTTACAGGGACTGAGCCCTGCTTCCATTTCATCATAGCTATTTCCAGATCAGTTTAGCCAACAGGAAAGAGAAGGTCCACAAGAGTGGATCTGTCACAGTTATTTTCGTCCACCTTTTATTGCCAATTTGTGCAGATGAAAGACAGAAGCAGCTACATTTCCTCCTTGAATTTGTAGCAAGTTTTCTGAAGTGCCAACCACATTAAAACTAAACCCAAAGCTATTATCATGTCTGGGGGTTCCTGCTAGCCCCTGGGGAAGAACACCATATGTTTCCTACTCTGTTCTCTTCCATTCCCTTGATTGTTTCAGTATGCTCCATGCAATTCATTAGCTAATGTTTACATTCTCTTTCTCTTGCTTACTGACCCCAACTTTCCTCCCAGGAGAAATCCTTCTTTATCGACTGTATTGACACTTTTTTCCCCATTTGAACCTTTTGCTGGACTCTTCTGCCCCTCACAGCCTTTTGGTCCATCCTCAGTGAATTCACCAACTCTCATTAAAACGTTGTATGTGTTAACAACTGAGAGACAGCCTCGGCTCTTTAGCTGTGTCCTTTTACATTATAATAAACACTTGCAATCTAGCAGCACCTTATAATAATATTCCATGTTTGCCTCCCAAGCAGTGATGCTGGAGAGAAGATGATGATGAAATTTAAGCCTTTAATTTGTCATTTCATATGGTCTTTATGGCTAAAATAGTTTAAATGGTTTAGAAGAAGGTTTTTACTTTTTCAAAAATCCTAATGGCTTCCCTATAGGATGTAACTCCTGATGCTGCAAGGTGCTAAATCACTGCAGAAGGTCATGGAGATATTTCTTCCCTAGACTTAGTGAGAAGTGTGGACACCTGGAAGGTCTCAAAACATTGTAGGTTCATGGGTGGCAGCCTGACCATCCAATTTGATACTGTTATCATATGTATTTGTCATTAATTATTATTGTTGTTATTAATAACAGCAGTAATAACAATACCCATTTCTGCATTAGGAATAGCCAGCAATCCCAGCCATACACATGACCCTGTTGTTCTAGGCACTCTACGCACACAATTTTGGAAAGATAAAACCTGCCCTGAGAGGCTTATAGTCAGAGTACTTTGTGCTTAAAATATCTTTGCTGCCTTTAGTCAGCGTCAGTATCAAAATCACTTTTTCTCCTTATTCCTCAATACCATCATGTGGAAAAAGAGTCAATGATGATTATCTGCTGGAGGAACATTGGGGTCTAGTGCTGAAAAGCCCACTGAAAGACTTAGGTTTAGTAGAAGTTTAGTCCTATTCCATGGAAAGCTATCTGAGACTGCTGATGCAAGAGATATATCCTGTGCTGCTGTAAAAGCTAGACCTGACCCTGCTCCATCTGGTATTTTGTGATTTTGGACCTCTGTGCACAGCTCACAGTAATGTCAACAAAAGCCCTGAAGGCTTATGTAGAGGCATGGTTTAATACAGAGTTTGCAGCTTGACCTTTACGTTTATGACCTTTTCAAACTAAATGGGCAGTGGAATTCAAAAGGACCCTTTTTTAATGTATAATATGCCCTTTCTCATACCTAAAAATGGGTGGAAGGGAAGCTAAAGTTAGGATGTGTAGGATTTTGTCTGCCTAATTTCAACATCTAATTTGCATCTTGGTTATATGCCCCCTAAAAAATGGTTTACCTTCTTGAGCTAATCAACTCCAAGAGAGGAAGGTGCCTTTGCAGGCAGAGAGATCAGGTCTTCCTGAGCTAGGTCCCTTCCTTTAAAGACATCATCTTTCCTGCATAGACTAGAGAGGGACGAGATGCTTGCTTTTTTGTGTAGTTGGGAATGGTTGAGATGTCATATCAGATTTCTGTTTTCAGAATGCATTCAATGCCCTTCTCAGTTCATGCAGATCCCACAACGTGCAAGACGTGAACGCAGGTTGTTTCTGTTGTGTTAAATTTATTCAGTCATTTTTGAGAAAGTAATTTTCAATGGAAGCTCCAAAATAAGTCAGAGATCTTTATTTCTCCCGGGTAAACTGAGTGCCCTGTGTCTCTTTCTTTCTTTGTATTAGTGGTGGGAATGATGAGATAATTATTTTGACCACTGGAGCTAAGCTGCATGGTGCTAGTTTTTGCTTAAGTAGCATGTTGCGCAACACCTCTCTCATTCTCCAAACAGGCTGCCCTCTATCTTTTTTTCTTCCTCCAACCTACACCTTTAAAAGAACAGCCAAACTTTGAAAGTACATCAGAACTTTTCTATCAAGGGTACTTAAATGGCAATAATTTTAAGATTTATTAATTCTAATGAATTGTTCATATAGTTCACACTGCTGCAAATTTTCATTAATGTCAAAAACATGCACCTCGCTAGCCTCCTTTGAATTATCCTCTCTAGAACTAGGTAAAATAGCGTCTGATTTCTTTTCTTTTTCTTTTTCTTTTTCTTTTTTTTTTTTTTTTTTGCCTGTGCCTTCAGCTTCTTAGCAGCAAATCCAAGGCTTTGACTGTCCTTATAATAGTTTTATGCTTTTGAAAATTCAAAGTCTGCAGTATTTTCTTCTTCCTAGCATGATAATAGAATAGATCTTTGCATGTTGTGTTACTAATATTATTATATTATGATTAACAAAATTCTATAATTTAATCCGTATTTCTTGAGACAGTGTTCAGGTTTATTTCATATCTTTTGAAAACAGAAAAATGGGATATTTGGGCTCTACTTCTTTTCCTAAAAATACTACAGGCACTTTAGACTCATTCTTGAAATTCAGGGTCAGTTCCCTTTTTATATTTTCCCATTATTCTCTGCTTTGGGCAATGCTAGCAGTGCAGCAATTGGTCCAGCTTATCATTGCTGTCCTCAATGTTGTTGGTTTAGTCTGGAGCAAAAAAAGCGAAAATCACTCCAGCCCTAAGCAACCTTGTTCAGAGCACTAGTCTTTAAATTAGATCATCTGCTATATTTCTCTACTCCTTCACTGCTCCATCGTGGCACAGTAGGCCAAGTGAGACAAGATCTGGACGTATCCTGTCTTTGTTAAGTTTAAACATGAAGCACATATGTTCTTTGCTATCTGCTAGTGAAGGAAGAGCCTTCTTAAGTTTTTAGCAGGTTTGATTTGGGGATATCCTCCAGAATTCAGTATGATCTGGTCTGGCGTCTAAGACACAACAAGTCTGATCCTCCACTGTCATCAGACATTGCTCGGGTGTATATGCAAGCCCACTTCTGTGGAACATTCCACTGGAAAAGAGGCAAAAAAGGTGCTCACATGGGTAATAAGATTCATTTTCCTGCAAGTACTCCAAGTTTGCTGGCATGTTTTCTTCTTAGGGGAAAGAGTGATTTGATACAGCAGCATAGTCCTGTCTTGAACTACATATGAGCTGTTGATAGGAACGTAAAGAGGCTCAGCGTCCTTCCAAAAAGGAGCCTCATTTAGGAGAAGTACCACAAAAGGGAGACATGGGCTTTGTTCCTTGCAGCAAATACGAAATTCAAAATAAAAGGAGAATATGCTTGGTAGTCAAAAATTTCCTGGAATCCGAAAGGGCCACAGGTGTATGTGCGTTGTATCCTGCCATAGGCAAATTCTCCCATTGACCTCTAGAAATCACTTCTAGCAATTCGGGAAGTTTTTCTTGGCCTATCCATTGAACTGAATAGGCCATAACCTTTACATAGAAAGTTCTAGAAAGTCACTTCATTTGTTCTAAAACAGACCTTTACTAAGAGCACCCATACCTAAAAACAGGACCTAGAAAATTCTCCTCCTGTTTGTTCAACACTTTTTGTTTAACCATCTCATTTTCTTTTAGGAAAAATTAATTCTTCACAAAGTTTACGGTCCTTTTTTGAAAGAAAAATGTGCTTATAGTTACTGTCAAGCTGAGTAGCAAGTTAAGAACCAAGGTGACGTTCCAGATTCAGCCGGAAAATGTAAACAAGGCTACTCCATAGCAAGAAAGCAACCTACAGTCTATTGGCTTAGGGGTGTTCCAGTTCAATTTTCTGAGACCCCTTTCTTGACCATACTCTACCATCTGTCAAATTGAAAATCTGGGCTGCATTAGATAGGTCTCATGAAACTGTAGCAAGGGCCAAAACCAAAATCTTTTGTACAAGGGGCTATTTCTTCAGCCTTCCTGAATTTGGTAACATAGCTGGAATTGACTAGAGACAGTGTAAAAAACTCAGTTGTGGAAATTTACTACTTCCTGGGTTTATGAAAGATCATAAACAGCAGTCTCAAGAAACTAAGGGTGGAAATCATCTCACTTAAGGTCAGATGTCCAAGGTGTAGTTATGAATATCTGAGCGAGTTATCTCTGGGAGTCTTAACTGTCAATTAAAGAGAAAAGGCACTCTCTGGATGGAATTTATATCATTTAAACACGAGATTTCTTCTCATTCAAAGATAGCATTGCAAGTAAATGTGAATTTTTCATGAAATCCTACCCTAAGTGTTTCAGTTTATCAGGGTATTTTAAAGGAAGGCTTTAATCTTGACTGAAGACGTCTTAACCTGCAATGCTTACAAACAAGGGCTAATCCACGTCTCTCTTAGGTCATTTGGTACTAGAAAGGTTCCTCAGGACAACCTGCTAGCCAGATCGGTTCAGTCCACTTGCCTTCTTTGTCATGGATTTTCCTGAAATGCCTGGGGAACTCACAGTGTATTACCTTCATATGAAATATTTCTTTCCTAATGCAATTACAAGCACATTAGTAAAGACAACTTCTAAATATCTTGTATCTGAAAGCAGGAGTTTTACTAGACAATAAAAAGGAAAGCATGTGCCGTATGTTTGAAAATGGAAAAAGTAATAAAAATTCACATTAATAAAACTGAGCCGCTGAAAAAAAAAGTCATCATCCTCAGCCCCCTTTCATCCTAAGATTATGATCAAGGAAAGTGCTAAATGTTCCATTGTAACTCAGTAAAAATGATATTACTGGAGCTTACGACACTGCAAATAAATTAATTTCAAAAGGATTTCAAGTTCCACAGCAGCATGTTTTTGAAAACTGGCCTCAAGTACCCCAGAAATCTGTGAAGTTACCACCTCCTCAGCTCTCACCTCCTACAGGCTCAGCCCTCCGTCCTCTGCATAGGCATCCTTTGGAAGGAAGCTGCTTCGAGTGGTATTCCCAGAATAGTTTAACTGCACGAGTTTCTAAGAGAAAAATTATCTTTGTCTTTTACATGTCTTTGTTCTCTCTCTCTCCATACCCCCTCCAGCATCCATCTTTCCCAGATAATTCTGTTGGATGCTTCTCTGGGGGCTTCATAGTAGGCTGTGCATATATTTAACGCATCTATAAAGGTGGTTAGAGTTTAGTGTTTATCACTAATTTACCAAGTATTCTTCAGTGGGAAGTGTCATTTCAGCAGCGTACATCGTACAAGTTGTTTTGAGGGTATAAAAAGACTGAGGAGGAATACAAAGCATTTCCAGACTGCCTCTGGCACTCATTAGATGAGAGGCAGAACCCAAATATCGCAGGCAGCCTGACTGCTCCCAGGAGCTGAACCATTTGACTGGCTCTTCATTGTCACAGCTGACTGCGGTCTGTTAAAATGACCAGAGTGAATCAAAAGTAAGTGAGGACTTTACTCCAAAAGAGATTATAATCTCCAATCTCACAGCAAGATGCTTTCTGACCAGTCACCGTCTCAGAGTTTGATGCAGTTTCTGCATTGTTTAGTAGGAAATGAATTTACGTGAATTCAAGTGCATTGCACGTGTAGACTAGGGAAGGGTGGCTGGTGACTGAGATGATATATTTTTTTGTCACTAAACTATTTTGGAAGATGCATGTGTCAAATCAAAACTCATAGGATGGATTAAATTCCTATTTTAAAGGAAGAATTTCCTGTGTTTGATTAAATTTGCTTGAAGTGGGTGTATTTGCGGTACACCATTTAATGCCCTGCAGACACTTCACTAAGTCAGCAGAGGAAAGATATTTAAAACATCTCTTTTTAATCCTCCCATTATTTTACTTCTTGAAAGTTTAAAAGACAGGGTTTCTTTGGAAGTGTATGTCAATTGATAGCACATCATTTTTTGATCACTCATTAAGATGATTATTAAGCATCTTGAAGTGCAGGCTTTCATTCTGTTTCTCATGGTTATCAGTCTGAAACATTCGCTTTGTAAAGTGCATTCTGTGCCAGGGCTAGCTGCATTTTAGCAGAGATTTCCTCACAGGAATCTAGAAACTCCCTTCGAAGGTGATGTTTTTCAGAGTTTCATGGTGCAGTATTCCTCAAGTAAATCCATTTAAAACATTAATTGGGAGATGGCATCTTTCTCTTCTTGACTATCTTTAAAAAAAAAATCCTCAACATATGATCGATATCCGTATACCTTGGTATTACTTCAATGTCAAAGACAATTGTACTCTTTCTGGCAGTCAAATAATGTTAAATATATAACAATTGAGAGCAATATGCAGTTTGGGTTTGCAGAAAGAGGCTAGGGAAGAAGCAGTGTTTCTACCTACCGTAAATCACAGCAGATCCAGTGGCAGTGTTTTACTAGAGAACCACAACTACCTCTATGAGGCTCAGAGCTGTATATACATATTATGCATACATATATATGTATGTTTACATATATATTTATTCAGTGTAGAGGAGTCTGATGGCGTGGTTCTTTTGAATCACTTAACCAGCAGAGGGAGTTCACCAATTCTACCCTTCCCTTGCATAGGTCACCTGGATCCTTATTCCTCCTTCCCCTTTCTTCTCCCCGTTCCTGAATGTACTCCAAGGCAGATAGAGACAAAGCAATGCCGCTTCTGTTTTAAACACTCGTTGCAGTAGCTTGTGCGAGAGGGAGAGGGAAGTGAGGCTTTCTCCGCATTCAGGAATTCAGGGGCTGTGATTTCACTCTGCTCACCTGCAGTGATCTTCCCAAATCTGCAGCTTCTTGGAATGCCAAAACGTTTTCCTCTCACTAAAGGCACAACTGTTTATAAGAGTAATTCTGGTTGTTGGTCGGCATCAAGATGCAAGAGTTGATGGCAGAACAAGGAAACTGTCCCCTCCACTTCTCTGCCGACACCCCTGAAATAAAAGCCTTTGGGGGATAATACAGCAGCCATTTAAAAAAGTTATTACCTGAGAACTAAGTTGATGGAATGGATATTTTTCTACCTGTGGATCTAATCCCAGAAGGTCTGAGCAGCTCTTACAAAAGTTTTATTAGCGGTGCGGGTTGAAAGCATTTTTCGCTTTGCAGGACCGGGTCGTCGGAGAATGTAGCTAGCGGAATTGTACTGTTGTGTAATTAATGCACTTTAAGAGTTCTTCTGTCAGCAGCGTTGTGTTCCCCCTCTCCCTGTCCCCAGCCTCCAAAATTTCAGGCTGAATTCATAATAAATTCCACTTTATAGCTGAGTGAGTAGAAGCAGCTTAGCAGCAGGGAGTGTATGCTTTACTTCTGAACGTAATGAGTGGTTCTAATTTATAAACTGTAACTGTGGCTGAGAAATCCTGTAACCCTTTAATCTCAAATTATTTATGGCTTTCTCTTACTTTTTAATAGATTTTTTTCTTTTTCTTTTTTTCTTTTACTTGAGACTCAGGAGGATTTTTTGCACTGCTGTATCATTCAGTGTGACAGGATAAGGGGATATTAGTTTCAGAATAGTGCTTTGTGAGGGTTTTTTTTTAATGGAAAGGAATTTATGATGTGTATCCTGTCAGATCTATTTAAATAATTCCTAAAAGACTAGTAGAATTTGACCTTTGCTGTCAGTAATTATCATTGTCCTTGAAATTAACATAACAAATCGCTATTTGCATTTTTTAAATTGATTGTAATTGTCATTTTTAAAGACTCAGTCGACAGTCTTTGCACCCATGAGTATTGGTGAGAATTCCTGAAAACAGAATTTACAGAATGAAACCATCTTAAAATGATTTTAATACAAAAAGATAATTGTGCTTGTTCGTTACACAAACTACTAGGGCACACATCTTATAGCCATTTGACTCTTTTTATAGACTCGGTTATGGTTCACTTAAATATACTGCTGGATTTTTTTTTTTTTTTTTTTTTGCAGTGCATTTTAATGATATCTGCTTTCCAATATACAGACTGTGCTTTGAAATATAAATGAGTTGCGAACAAAGACGTATCAGTACATGTACTGTGTATGCATAAGGCAGGCCATTAAGATGGATGCCAGTAAACAGATATGCCCACTTTTAGGTGCATTTTCAGTGGAAATTTTCCGGAGATGGCTAATTTAATTGTATTTTTGTGCAACAATTAGGAGGGAATTACGATAGTTCTTTCGACGCGGAGAAGGGAGTGGGCACTATTGTCATTGCAAAGCCCTTGGATGCAGAGCAGAGGTCAATATATAATATGACTGTGGAGGTCACCGATGGAACAAACATTGCCACGACTCAGGTAGAATATCACATTCCTTTTTTGGCAAATTTTGCATTTGTTAGTGGAATGTATATGCTATAAAAATAATAATTTTGCCATTCAAATCAAAGCTCATCCTTTGAGACCACTGTTAACTGATACAGGGGATATCTTTCAGACGTTTCCATCTGTTTGTAAAGGATTGGCTGTTGAATGTTTCAGAGCGGTACTTCTCCTTTTGCCGTCTTCTTGCTCACACAAAAGTAATTCTCCTTCCTCCAGCTGAGAGAGTCCATATCATAGGCAGCTAAGCTTGGATTTTGACAATTGTATGACCCAGTAATGGTCCAAAATACAATAGTGATTCTGTGGTGTTGGGGAATATTACTATTGATTTTATTAAATGGAATTTATACCTCTCATCCTCCCAGGACCCAGATGTGGGACACAAGATCAATTGTTCAGAGAGGAAATTGTTCGGAGCGGAAACTTAAAATTCAAAAGATCTCTCCTTTAGTGTCGCTGCTTGTGATTACATTGTCTTTTGGGGACAGCCCCAGTGAAGCTCTGCCACCCAGGCTTGCATACCGGGGTTAGTGATTTTGAGCAAATAAAAAGTTGGGTCAAATAACTGTGAAGTGCCGGGATAACACCGGCTGTGACACATCCTTATCGGAGAGCTCCCGCCAGAGAGCCTGGGTTTCCTTTGCTTGGGTCCCATCTGTGGGAGGCGGTCAGCACATTTGCCCGTTTTGCCCCAATCTGCAGTTGGGACATGGTCAGGGTACACGCACAGGATTGGGGGCTCAGCAGTCCAGGTGGCACCAGGGAGACTCCAAAGGGCAAAATCCTTCACTATGAGGTGGAGTTAGGAGGTATGGATTAGCTAAGGTCTGAAATCCTACATCCAAGTTAGTGCTGGAGTTTAAAGTGTGCCTAAAGCCTGAATATTATTTGACACATGAGGAAAAATGCATACTAGTTCAAAAAGCCTGTGTGCAGCCTCAAATCCCAGATTAAATATGATGTACAGAGGAAATGAAAAAATGGGTTTGAGATGTTATTTGTTTCTTTGTAACGTAGAAAGCAAGCCTTAAATTTTTATAAACATATTTATACGTATATACGCACACATCCACACACAGATGATTCGATTTTACCTTGCCTTTTTGTTTAAATGGTTCAGATATAAATCTGTATTAATTCAACTACAGCACTGAATTTCCTAAGAGACTATTAAATCATTGAATGTTTTCTGAATCTGAATTCCAGTTTTTCACCAGCCCTAAAATCTCTATCTAATTATCGCTGTACCCGATCCGATAACTTGTCTTGATAATCCGCTCTTGATAAGAAAACATCAGTTGATAGAAAATTAAGTGGTAGAGAATCTACTATTTTCCCAGTTAGTTCATTTAAGTAACTAATTGCCTCTCTGCTAAAAATATCCCTTATTTTTTAACTTGATTATATCTGGTCTGTATTCCCTGTTATGCCTTTCTCTGCTCGATTAAAGAGCTCCTTAAAAACCAGTATTTTCTGCCCAGGAAAGCACTTATTCAGAGTAATCAAATTACCTCTCAGTCTTCTGGTAGACGAGCTAAGCGGACTGACGGACCTCTTTACATTCTCTTTCCAGAAGGCTTTCTCTTCAGCCGTTAAGTTTTTTTTTTTTTTTAGTTTTTCTTTAAAAACTTGGCGACACTGTCAGTCAGCTTTTCAGAGGTGGGATGTTAACACCCTCTTTTTTCTTGCAAACATTTTAGCTAAACAAATATTAAAAAGCACAGAGAACTTTGATTTGCTGAATACAAATAATGTCTATTCTCATGGAAATTATATTTCTTGTTCTTGCTGCTTATGATTTAATACTGTTTCCTATGCCAATCCTCAAAACTTTTTCTGATAAAAAACCTACATATTTAATTAAAACATATGGTAAAAACATATTTCAATAAAGCTGTTGCATTCTAAAAGAAGCCTAAGCATTCTTTGTAACAGTGATGTGACCTATTTAAAAATGTAAGACAGTCATTTAACGTTGTAATAGTAAATCATTAGATAATCAGCAATGGGTGCAAACCCTTCTGTCCTCCATTCCCTGCTCTTTACGCAGTTACTGTTTAAGAATTTAATTGTGGCCTGTGTAACAACTGAAAATGTGTTTCTCTAACTTTTCGCAGTAGAGATTTCAAAACTGATCATTGTCTCAAACCTGCCAGAATGATGCTCTAATTATCCCTGCCTGTTACAAAATATTTTTGTATTTTTTACTACAGTGCCTTCCGTGACCCTATTCATCTTCATTTCCTTTTAGAACGATACTAAAAAATTAAACTGATAAATTAAGTAAAATATGTCATAGAAAATGTTAAAAAAGCATCTACTGATGGCCTTGTTCTGAATTCTAGTAAAATGACATTGTAAGTATTTTGTCTCATATGCATAGTACCACCTGCACTTTTAATTATAGCTGCCAAAAGATATGGTAGAAAAGGAAGTGGGGAGAAAGCAAAACTATAAAATTATCCACCTGTGTAAAAATTAGATAATATAAAGCCCCTCAAAGTGCAATGGTTTATTATGGAACAGCTGATGTGCATCATGCCAAATGGAACAGTCTTTCTTTTTTATTCCACCACACCTGTTTTCCCTTTATCTTCTCCTGGCCTTTTGTCTATTACACAGTCGGAGGTGGTAAAATACAGTGTAAAATACCAAAGATTTTTCCTTCAGTAGTATGATCACTACCAAGGACTTGTATAAGTTTCTCCAGCAGTGTTCCTACACGCCTTAGGTTCTGATAAAGCGTTCACTTCCTCCACGCCTTACTGCACACATGCTTCACTACTGTACCATAAGAGGAAGGCAATCGTACTGATTTAAAAGTTACATCTGTTGGGTTAGCAGGTTGCTGTTGTGAAGACAAAAAAATAGAAGGAAAACAAGAAAAATAAAGAAACAAAGCCTTAAGAAGCATTTTAAAAGAATCTCAAGCTTCATTCATAACTGAAAGCCTATTTGAGACAGGAGGGATCAGGGAGGGATCACCTGCCTGCAAGCGTGAATGCAACCTCCAAGTGGGAACTGAGAGCGGCAGTCCTTGTGGACCTGCTCTCACCCACCCTGCTGCCCGTGCAGCTTGCCTCTGAGCAGCCTGCGATCCAAACAGGATGGGGGTGAAGGGGAAGGGCGGAGCGGGGAACAGAAGATGAAATGTTGATTTGTTTGATTTATGTGTTGAAGTATGAAAAACCCAACTGATTAACTTCTAGGAAGGCTAAGTCAGGAATAAGCCACTGAGAGCTTTTGTTTTTCCCTTAGCTTAATTCATCATTGCTCAAGGCCATGTGGTAATTTATGAAAGGCTGAACTCATACGTTGGCTCTCAGTTGCTGCGAAATGTGATTCCTGCAGCTGCCAGCCAAGCTGTTGGCCTCGAGGAGGGGACCGGGGTGTCTGCTTCCCGCGTGTTCAAGGGAAGCCGGGAAGGCAGCTCGGTGCAGAAACCTCTGCTTCTAGCCACCGGCTACAACATTCATCCTGGATGAGAAAGGATCTTTTGCCCTTGCTTGAGCAGAGCAAAGGACCTGCCAGTGAGAAATCAATTTGATGATATCTGAACCCCCATTCCTGCTACAACATTGACTAACTTTGACTAAATAATGTTAGAGATTCTCTTGATCATGAGTCAAGTTATAACAAAGGCTCCTATTTTTGCACTGTACAACTCAGGTCCTTTATGTCCAAGTTCAACATAGGAGCAGCATTTCTTTGTAGAGCCTCCTGCCTACTGTTGAGCTTTGCTAAAATACCCACAAAAGTACAATACAGTGGGGAGCAATCGTCTAAGTGACAATATTTTTCACTTTATTGAGAATCTTGTACTGGCTGCCAATTGTTTTTGAGGAACCAACTCCTAGAGTCATAGTATTATATGAAAAAGGTAGTTTTCTATCTTGCTTATTCTCTTCCTTTCTTCTACTTTCTCATCATCCTGATCACTATAAACAGATTCCTTTAAAATGTGAATCCTGATGGTTCCAAACTAGAAGGCAAAAAGTGCCTCAATTTCAGTTATTATGAAATCATCTCATGCTTTGCAGGTGGAGGCAAGTCACTATTTTGAATATTCAGCTGGGAACATTCTCTTTCCCATGAAAAGTATCTGTAGATCAATACGTTGTCGCTCACAGTACTTTCAGCTGGAGCCAAATAGTCTTCCAGTTGAAATTGCATAAGGGAGAAGTTGCCATTCATTGCCCTTTTCTGTCTTTCCATGCAGAAAGCTATGGGTTTTTATTTATTCTTTCTGCTCAGGATTGACCTTTAGCTACAAATTTCAGGATATAGAACTTGGTCTCAGTTACGTGATTTCATTTTTCAGAGAACTTGTTTTCTTTAGAAGATTGTTTCTTAAAAATGAAGAGTTGATTAATCACACTGATTAACTGAGTGGTGAAAAGTTCTCCTTCAAGGACCGTGATCAGACCCGAGATAAGACATTGGAATCCTCCTGTGCACATTGGAGACAATTTTACTGTGAAACTTGGTCCTTTGATGGGTTTACAGCTATTAAGCAAACAACAGCCCTCAGAAGAGTCTACTGTTTTGTCTGTGCTTGACCAGTAAAATGGGGATATACAGATCCACGGCCAAGATATCGGCTGTGCCCAAATAAATCGCTTCTCTGAAGACAGAAGTCCTGAGCTGTTCACTGAAGGTCTGTGGCTGCTACTAGGACTGGGAAGATGCGGTGTTTCAATTCAATTTTTCACTTTCCCTCAGTGCCGTGTTTCCTCCAAACGAGAACTAGCCCAATCCTCAATTTTATTTCTGACCCATCCAGCAACCTCAGCAATGCCTTACCTTTCAAACAAAGATTTCCCCCCCCCATTTTAACACAACACAGGGACATGTTAAAGTATAAATAATAGGCCAGTGAGGTTGGTAGAGGAACTATTTGCATTTTTATGGTAAGTATGGGGTTGGAGAAAAACTTGTCAGGATGTAGCAAATAAAGCTGTGTGGTAACACTGTTGAAAGCAATATTAAATCAAAATAGGTTTTCAAAAACAGTACAAAAGCGTAACCTGAGTTTAAGCAATTCAGCCGTTTAATAGGTTGTACTACAACACTGTGCCCAGACCAAGCAATTAGCCAAGCTGATTCTTCCAGCTTCAAATGTCTATAAAGCAGCTCCTGGCATTTATCCAGTTTTCACTCAAACACATTAGGGCCTAACCCAAAGGTATTTGTGATGGGCAACATTAAAAACAGCTTTGGAGAGACTTCCTGCATTAGGTTTTGGACTGCTTTGATTCGATTGTATTTCTCTAGGCCTCTGTCTAGGCCTTTCACTTACCATTTTGAATACAAAGTCTTTGGTAATGCTCTGAGTGTTACTTTGCCTAATTTGTAAGCTTGGAGGCCCGTGAATCCTTTATTTGAAACTTGCTTTAACTGTGGGAAATAGGAAGTGAGCAGGGAGAAGCAAATCTTTTATAGTGAGACGCTTGTTCAGACTATAAATTAGGCACTGCACAATAGAAGCAGAAATAGGCAAGTCTGCCTTTCTAAAGCCTGCAACGTATTGGAAAAGATATGAGCTTTCAAGGATAACGGGGCAGAGATTGCTATGCTGTAAGTTTGCTTTATGGACATGGAAAAAAGACTTTCAGCTAATATTTGTCTATGAAAAGTTTTAGTCAGTAACGTTGCGTAGTCCTCAGCAAAGAGCAATCCCTACTTCGCAGCAAACAAACAGCAAACATTTCCGTTTGCCACCTTTTGGAGATGCGTTGGAAAGCTTTTATAACCTATCTTTGCTTGTGCACAATAGCTGTTATCACAGCTTAGCACACCAGTCACCTGAACAATGATGAGTGATATTTACGTAACTGCTCATTCTTGCCATGTTTTCAGTTTGGAAATAAGTATGAAGAAAGTATGAAAGTAAACATACCCTGTGAGTCTTTGAATCTCTTCAGCAGAATAACACTAGATTTTGGTGATTTGCTTGAAATACATGTTATGGGCTGGGTAAGGCGCAAGGCTTCAGAGAGCAGAATCTGGACCCTTTTGAAATCAGTGGGAAATTTGCCAGAGGTACCAGGATTTTATGCCCAAGTTTGGCAACCATTTAATGAATTTGATTAGCTTTCCTCATATTAACGATCTACTGCAATTCAACTTACTTGACTTCCCATATGTTTGCAGGGTCAGGTTTTCTATGAGCCTGTTGTTTGTATCAGTATAGCGTTTCTCCTTTAATAGAGGAAAAGATTTCCTCTCTTTTTACATAGCATCTTACTAGAAGTTATACTGCTTCTGCAAAGGGAGGTGGCGTTTTAAGATGATATAATAAAAGGACGGGGGTGGGGGGGGGAGATAGTTTAAAAATAAACATAAGAATGCAATGTTCTCAACTTCTTTCCCAGCTTTACCACTCCACTTCTCATGTGGTTTTGATAAGTCATTTAACCTTGCTGCCAGGTATTGCTTTCCAGTGTAGAGGAGGAGAATAATAGTCACTTGCTCTTCCAAAATATTCTGAGGATTGAGGAAACTGCTACTTAAAATAGCCCTTAAGTTCTGTTTTGTTTTACTTGATATTGTCTCAAGTATCCCCTAAGACTGTTAGATTTTGAAGAACATAGAGAGTTACACTTTCTCCTTTTTCATAGCTTGTGGGTTTGACAGAACTCTATCTATAATCAGTATTCCCTTATATAGGGTGACCTTCTTTTGTCACGAGGGAATTTTTGGTCCCTCAATAGAGCAGAGATCATAACTTTAAAATCACAGCTGACTCACAGGGATTTTGAGAGGCAGCTGACAAAATTGAAAATACCTCTGACTCTGTTTTAATGGAAGAAATTCTGAATCAATAATATCTCCTTCATTCATTAGCATCTCTAAACCATTCTAAGATCTCCAGATGGAAGTGGCTTTTGAAATGCAGAGTATGTAATAAATAATATGTATTACAATATGGATCACTTGACAAATCACTAAAATGCAATCATCTCTAGGGAGGAAGGGTGCCTGCGACTTAAACAGGCGCCTGAACAGTTTCACAGCACATAGGAAATGAAAGGGAGGGAAAAAAAATTCTACCGCAGCTAATGAGGACCTCCAATTTTTGTTTGTCCCCTCTCCAGCTCCCTGCCTCCCCGAACACCATCGTGTTCCCTCTCCGCATGCCACGGCATTGTCTTACGACTTTTTCACTGGGAAGAAATGCTGTTCCGTGAATCGTGACTCCTATTTGCCATAGCTTCATGGCTTTCCCTTGGTCTCTGATGCTGATCCAGTCCACCTCTGTTTCATTCATTCAGTCTAGGGAAGGCATGGTGTGCGCAGTCAGTGCAAGCCTTGTGGTGGACAGAGCTTTATGCCCTCCTCTGCTTTCACGGTATGCCAGCGTGAGTCCAAAATGCCCTGGGTATCAGGAGAAGTGAAGCACACCACTGACATAGTCATACGCCGCGCAGGAACAAAACAGTACGGCACCACTGGAGCAGTTAAGACACCTTGGTGTGCATCTGCACATTTTTTGTTTCTTACAGCGTAGTTGGAGCTTGTGCACAGCAGTGTTAAAAGTGAGCTCGCACATACGAACCTCCCCCCGGGTGGCAGCTTACTTTGTTCAAGGTTGCCTTTGTTATAGTAGTAACTGTGGAATCACATGCACTCAGCGTTTTTAATCAAATCCGTCTGAATAGTTTTAACTTCTCAGTTAGATGGTCTAACACGATGCGTGACAAAGTTTTTGCGCACGCATTAAATGGAAAGTAAAATAAAACGTATTTTCTTGTTATCTGCATTAACAATGCAGCAGTAAAATAATGTGGCTGTGTTAGAGCGGTTCCTGTCAACAGCTGAGGGTCCTGTAACTGCTAGAGAATATGCCATTAAGTGTTAAATGCTCCTAATCAGATTATCCCCACTTCAGATTGCTTCAGTGTCTCTTCCTTACACTAGCAAAATTTTAAGTGGTTGATCGCTGCCTCTGTGTACCACCAGAGCAGAACTGGAATCCTTTATTTTTTTCCTCAGGCTTTTTTCATATATTGCAACTCATTTCTTCACATCTTTTTCAGATGTGTGTGTGTGAGTTTTTTTCCTCTCAGGTCAGAAACAAACCTTAATATATGGTATATCAGCAATAAAAATATAAAAAGCTAGGTGACTTTTCATCATTATTATAGGCCCAGCAATGTATATTTCCCTCCAATTTTATTACTGTCTATCCAAGACGGAGGCATAACCTAATGTGGGTTTCTCTCCGTTTCACTCTGGCGTACCATAATCTGGTGAAAATTAAATCGTATGGAAAGCGCAGTTGAAGTCCTCTGCCATTTAACTTACAGAGCATTTTATTTCAGCTGTCTCTTAAACATTTCCCAGGCCAGTTCATTATGACGGCTGCTTACAATTGTTCATGTTCCTTCTGGTAATGTGTTCTGCAAACCTTTCCAAATCTCAAGGAAATCTAAAGTTTCATTTCTCTCTGAGGCCAACATCTGTTTGTGCAATATTGTAGTAAAGGTATAACTGTATTTTTCTCCTCCTAAAAAAGTATGGGTGGGCAGGGCTTGGTCAAGCAAAGTAATAAATGGCTTAAAAAAGAGCCAGGCACTTTTCAGAAGAGCAGAGAAAATATCCTGCAAGACAGGTCAAATCATTTCATCCTAGGGAAGAGTCCAGGACACAAGGTATCCCAAGCAGTTCATTGGGCTATTGCTGGTTTTGAAACCTTTGAATAAAAAGATTGTCCCATTTCATTCTTTCTAAAATTACATGTGTGCTCACCAAATATTACTTTCCCTAACAAAGCCTAAAATGTAATGGCAGCTTCAAATTTTTACCACTGATGTGATTTAATGTTGCTAGTACATCACAACAAAACGTACGGGGCAGAAAACAACACAAAGTTTAGCTGACTCTTGATGGTATAAGAGGCAGATTTATGTAACATGAGAAGGCTTTTTTGTAGCCTTGTTAAATAGAGAGGGGAAAAGGAAATCCTATAATAGCTGTAGAAGTCCCTTGTAAGCAACACAGTGACTGAAGAGTTGAGTCTTCCCTATTATCATAAGAATATTTTCCAATCTACAGATATTGAAAATCTCTTATATGGACTTCTTTGCCATAATCTCTTAGCAGGTCTTATAATTAGGGACATTTTTGCCTTCAAAATGATATATTTGCTATTTCTTTTGATCTGAACAGTAACTATTTAAGTGATGTTTCTCAGTCCCCCCATACATAACATCATGTACAGTCATCTAAAGTTATTACTCCAGGTGTCTATTGAGTAGTGTGACTAAACTTCAATAACTTCAAATGGTTTTCTTTCGTTAACTCTAGGTTCTTATCAGAGTGTTGGATAACAATGATAACGGCCCAGAATTCTCTCACCCAAGTTACGATGTCACCATTTCAGAGGACATCCTCCCTGATACTGAAATTCTGCAAATTGAAGCTATAGACAGAGATGAGAAAAATAAGTTGAGCTACACTATTCACAGCAGCATCGATGCAGTCAGTGTGAGAAAATTCAGAATTGATCCCAGCACTGGAGTGCTCTATACCGCTGAGAGGTTGGACCATGAAGCTCAAGAAAAACACATCCTTAATGTCATGGTAAGAATGCAATGTTCACTTGGCTCAGAACAGTCATTGCTGTTTCAGGTGCATATGTGCCTTAGGACTTTCAGTGCAGTAAGCAGTCATTGATTTCGTTTTGCCTGCCCTGCTGTGTATGCGGTTTACATTTTTTATTTGGGCTTTTAGTGAAACTTACTGTGAATACATTGTATCTAGTAGGAAATGTTTTGCTACCTCCAGGGAGAGCAAACAAGAAATTATATAATCTCTTGGCATCTGGTCATCTCATAGAAGGTAATTTTTAGAACGTCTGAAGAGAGACTGAAAATTGTTTGAGAGGTTATTCACAGGAAGATAATCACTTTCTTGACGTGGAGAATGCTACAGCCCTTGCAAACAGAAATCTGATTTATAGTTTACTTTTACAGACGTATTTCAGGACATAAGCTGTTGCAACACTAAACAGCTTTCAGCTACGTTTCCAAATGTTTGAGTATGCAAAAAACTTAATTACCATTTTTTTGTTCAATGTGCCTAAATTGCAGAACATAAGTTACTCTGTTTTCCAGTGAAGGTTGTATATTATAAAGTTGAGGTTAGTGGAAAAAAAAGTCTGTCACTGTAGCCTACTATTTTCTTTAACCACTTGAGAGCCCTGCGGAGAAGGAACAGCTCATGACTTACTAGGTACAGGGCCAGCTTTAGGCCGAGAGAGCCCAGGGATCGAAAACCCACTGTGCCCCTCAGTGAGCAGAAGCTGACCAGTGCCTCAGAGCACAGCGTAACGAGCTGCAAGTCCTTTGGCGAGCAGAAGGTAAGGAGAAGTATAAGCCAAGCCACAGAGGGACAGGGCTGACGGAGGCCAGGTGCTTGTATTTAATCTCCAGGTGATACAATAGTTCATCTGCTTTATTTAAGAACAAAACTTTCAGGGATTGTTCTGTACCTTTTGGCAGGATTGCAGTGTAGTAGTATGGAAGTGAGAGAGGAGCAATACATAATATTTCTGTTGAGAGTGCTCAGCACTTCTTAAGATAATTCTTAGTCTGTTTACCACCGGTGTCATAATCTTCAGCAAGGTATTACATATGCGCTGATGAAAAATCCACTAGTAGCTGCAAACACTAGACTGACACGTGACTGATCATAGCGGGTAAAACTTTCTGCAGCTCTTTGAGTGAAGGAGCAATGGGCAAAGTTCATTGTGCTGATTTGCTCTTAGGCTGTAAAGGAGTGGCAGGGCAAATGACTGTGTAGCACGTGTTTAAGAGAAAAAAAAAAGTATCTCACAAACCTAAAAATGATTTTAAGTCTCATGTGGCTGCCAATTTAAAAATCCGTGTCTTGATAGTTAGGTGCCATGCATTTTTTCACAACTGAAAAGAAAAAATCTTCTCTAAGCTCTTCCTGTTTCTTGAACCTGTTTCTCGCTGTGGACCGTCACTTGTGTGCAGCTGTCTTTTGTATTGTGAGTTCATTGGGGCAAACAGACTTTTGTTATAGTTTTATGTTAAATAACATTGACAATATTAATAGCACTCAGATTGCTAATATTTATGAAGTTTTAATAGACTGGTGTCTATACTTAATAGACTGGTATGTTACGCACTTTTTGTCTAGGTCCGAGATCAAGAATTCCCTTACAGAAGAAACCTCGCCAGAGTCATCATAAACGTGGAAGATTCCAACGATCACAGTCCATACTTCACCAGTCCGCTGTATGAAGCCTCCGTATTTGAATCAGCAGCTATTGGATCAGCAGTCTTGCAGGTCACAGCTTTGGATAAAGACAAAGGAGAAAACGCAGAGCTTATCTACACCATTGAAGCAGGTTAGATCCAAGGCTGAAAATGCAGTGTCATGAATCACAATAAACAGAAAAGTGCTGTTACCCTTATTAACACAAGTCAGCTTCTTTGTCCTACCTTCCTCTGTGGAGCTGAAGAAAAATGACATGTTCTTGGTAGCTAGTTTTCATTTTTAAGCTACGATAGAAACATCTGTCAGAAGAGGGTTGCTTTCTTATCCACTAGATGGATCCTGAGCCTTTTACCTCTGAGTCATTGGTGCAAATCCACCACAGAAGTTGGTTACTGAAAGCTATTATCAGTTACTGTTTTCAGGTTACTGGCCTCAGTCTAGTACATATGGGATGCTTCATAAACAAATGCCATGACAGCTGGTACAAACTGGCATCTTTGCTGATGTTGCAATCAAAGGAGCACAGAGACTGACATCAGCGCTAGGCCAAAAACTTCTGCCAGCAGAGCAGTAGTAGTTTAGCAGCACAAAGTCTCTTAAAACTACTGCATGTCAGTAGAAGCCTAAGGGACGAGACAGTGATACCAGAATAAAATTGCTTTAGCTAGTAAGCTATATATATTTACATTCACCATATAAACTGTACCAGCAAAAGTATTTCTCTGCCCGTATATCAGCAAGGTCATGGGAAATTTATATTATCCCTGCCACACATGCAAGCAAATGTAGCTTTCTCTTGCTTATACGGATCTGAATTTAGGAATTATTTCTGAAATAAACCAGAACATATATACAAGAGGAGTGCCTGGAGAAAGAGAGAAGCCAGTGGAAATTTGTAACCTTTAGGTTGTTTTAATGTTGCATTTCCACTGTATGTTTTTCAGTAATACGAGTCTTTCCTTTTTAATTATGACAAAACTTAGAACCTACATTGCCCTGAAAAGAAGTTTCATATGCTGCAGCTTGTCCCAGTATTAATCGATCACAAACCTTTCCCATCTGTAGGCCCTCATCCTGCAGGCTCATTGTTTATCCCTGTTCTTACCTCTTCACATCTTCAAAACTAGGACGGTTTGTAATTGTTTAGAATCTCCATTTTTCTCATCTTTATAGAACAAACCTGAAGCATGCTTCATGAGAAGTGTGTTGCAGAAAGTTCAAAATCAAGGATAGTTTCCAAGTTACCAAAACAAGATTCTTGATTTTTAATGATATCAAGAAATTTTGTGATATTTTTTCCTCGTATAATATTTATTCTGATACAACTTTCATTTTGCCTGAATAACTAAGAGTGCAAACTCAAACCTGAATAAAAATACAGACTTGTCACTAGCTAGCATAGCTTAAGTCAGTTAGGAGCAGGTTTAAATGACAAAAAGTAAGCCACTAGAATAAGGATAGCTATACCACCTCATGCTGACTTAACTTTATGTAGCTTAAGCTCACACCTTTAATTAAACTGATATAACTTTCAGTTTAGAGAAGACCCGAGGAACCTTTTTTCTGTTGTTATTCTGTATGCCCTGCGGATGTAGGGTCTATTTGCAAACCAGGAGGTGAAGTCCTTTGCAGTTGAAACAACCGAACTTAGACCCTTGTGATACAACAAAGAACTTAGCACTGCAAAACAAATATTTGCTTTATGCTTATGCTCTGAATTTGGGCTTGTCAGTTATAGCTCTGTATTCTGCAGTGGCCTTTGTCTAAGATCAGGGAAAATTTTACACGTGCCAAGGCAGGGCAACGTGGTAATAAGCTGTAAGTAGACTAGTTTGGGTTCCTGGAGCAATGTAGTTCAAGAGTGTTCCTGGCATTTTCTAGGTACCTGTTCTACCCATGGTCTACTGTAAAACTGTAAGCACAATTGTATTTCTTCATTTCTCACTCCTCTACCAAAATGTAAAAGCCTAAAAAGCAAGGGCTGGGGAAAAGAACAGAGAAGCCAAGGGAAACAGAAGATATGTTCAAGATAAGTGCCAAGACTGGAGAAGCAACATGGTAACCTCAGTTTCACTATAAACTGGACAGAGATTAACAAATCACTTACTAATAGCTTGGTATATCACGAATAGCTCCTTGTACTGGACTTGAGCCATTAGCCTAGTGAACGCCTTCACTAACACCTATTCATGCTCAAAGTCATCTCTTTGCCTCATACATGCCCAAGGGTTTGTTCATTCAGTGTTACATTCCCTGTTATACCATGTGCACATCTAAATGCGCATCTCAGAGGTTTTGTTACACCCATTTCCCCCGCCCTCCCCCTAAGTCTAAATTATTGATGTATCTATCTTGTCTTTTGGAGTACTAGATGTTTGAGAATTTTCTTCAGTGTTTTTACAACAATTACTATGCTGAACTCCAAGCCAGTCACCTTTGGGTGCCACCACAATGCAAAGTGCAGCCTGACATGCCAGGAGTGTGGGCTCCCATACCCTGATAATAGCGCACATGAAGTGCACAGAAAATCTGATGATTAGAAAGGATGTTTTGGCTGTTAGATGGCCATTTTTAGTCTGCATATTTTTCTCTTTTCTAGAGGCTTTCTCTTCCTTTACAGCCTATTTCTGTTTCATCATAAGCTCTCTCTGCAGTGTCAGACTTCAAACTTGCATTTATTATAAAGCTACGCACTCCCACAGTTTCATTATCCACAGATGTTCCAATCCTAGATGCATCAAAATTCAGTCTTCTGTTGCTGTAGTTTCTATGATCCATAAAGTCTGTGATGCTGAGGATACTAATTTTAACTGCAGCACGCAGACTGTACACAGTCCCTTCAGTCAGGGGAAATACTTACATCACCTTACATGTGAACATAACAATTGCTAAAAAAAGTAACTCTTACATAATTTCATAAAAAATTTCAAAAGGGAAGAACCAGCTCTGGCCTTACCTGCGACTATCAATGACTACAGTTGATTTGTATTAGCAAGCTCTGACAAAATAACTGCAGCACCATTTGCAGTGTCTGCAAATGTGACAGATACTGTGATCTTTACGAGCATTTATATCTCTTGCAGAAAAAGAATCTTGCAGAAAGGATGCATATAAATAGAAAGCCACTACCAATATTGAACAACACACCGTAATGTGTAGCTTAAATTAGCTTCTAGGCCCCAGAGTTTACCAGAGATAGTGAACTACATCTTAAAAAATAATTTACAATAACTCACTTCATCTAGGATTCCATGTATTTGGTATTCCATGTATTTAGTAGACAGATGCAAAGCTTTGATATTTATCCTTAACTTATAATTAGAGATCACCTTTGCTAGGTAATCCATATTTTGCTGATCACTTGAGTGCCTGCTTAAAGGATAGGGTGCTATGATTTGGATTATGTGACAAGTATAAGCAAAAAGACTCTTTCTCCGAATTTGATTCTAAATAAAAACGTCATGCAGAGATACCAATCATTATAACCTGTTCCTGCTATCATGGTAATTTATACTCCAAAATGTAGAACTGCTTCCAGTCTACAGTAAAGTGTCCATGACACGGACAGAAATATTTCTCAGGTAACTGGTGGTAAACAGAGATATTCTTTAAATGGTTATGCCTCAGGTGCTGTGCAGAGAGAAGTAAATACAAAAATTCTAAGCTTTGCATCTGTCTGCTGAAGAAGAGGTTGGCAATACAGCTATCTAAAAAGAAAAAAAAAAAAAAGACCCCAAAGAAGGTGCTTGATTTAAACTCACCATTTTCACGTTTATGCAGGCAGTGGTCTCCCTGCCTGCATGTTCTAATGGAAATTTCCTGACATTTTCTACTAAATTTCATTCATCTAGATTCCTCCTTATCAGAGATCATATGATAAACCTTTGTGCCACAAGATACTGTTATCTCTTTTCTATGCTATTTATTCTATTTAATTTTCTAAATGCCACTTTAACCTTTTACATCCAGTTCTTTGAGCATTGAACTACTGTAATCTTCTCTATAGTTGCTTAATATTCCCTTCAATTAATGGCCTGAGATGTTATTCATTCATCATGTAATTGGCTTGTTAGCCTCTGATCTAGTTTCTGTGATTTAGGTATACATGCGTTTCACTAATTCCCATAATTGATGCTTTTTCCCACTTTTGTGCTGGGGGTAATCTACATGCACCACTTAATCAAGTGCTGAAACTCAGAATCAAGATGTAAGTAGCAGTACTGAGTTTCTGATGGTTTGAACACCTATACTATGTGCTGAGATGTCCTGATTTTATGTTTTTTCAATAAGTGACTGACAAATTACAGCTAATTGCACCTGTTTTAAGCTATGTTTTAAGTGTATTGTAGTTCACTTCTAATTTGCATACAATATTTCTGTTTTAGGAAATACTGGAAACACATTCAAGATTGAACCAGTTTTAGGGATCATTACATTACTGAAGGAGCCGGACTTAACCACAATGGGACAGTTTGTTTTGTCAGTCAAAGTGACTGATCAGGGTTCTCCACCACTGTCTGCAACAGCAATTGTGCGGATATCTGTGACAATGGCAGATAACTCCCACCCTAAGTTCACTCTCAAAGAATACCAAGCAGAGGTTAACGAAAATGTGGATTTTGGTACTTCTGTCATCTTAATTTCTGCAATCAGTCAGTCCACGTTAGTTTATGAGGTTAAAGATGGGAATGTGGATGGAGTCTTCGCTATAAACCCATACTCTGGAGTCATCACCAGTCAAAAAACCCTTGATTATGAACGTACTTCCTTCTATCAGCTCATTGTACAGGCAACAAATATGGCAGGCATGGCATCAAATGCCACTGTGACCATTCAGATTGTTGATGAAAATGATAACCCACCAGTTTTTCTTTTCTCTCAGTACTCAGGCAGCATAAGTGAAGCTGCTCCTGTAAATAGCGTAGTCCGGAGTGCAAGTAACAGTCCCCTCGTGATACGAGCCACTGACGCTGACAGTAATCAGAATGCCTTGCTGGTCTACCAGATTGTTGAATCTACAGCAAAAAAGTATTTCACTGTCGATTCCAGCACAGGTGCAATCAGAACAATTGCAAATTTAGATCATGAAACAATAGCCCACTTCCACTTCCGTGTGCATGTTAGAGATAGCGGGAATCCCCAGCTTACAGCAGAGAGCCCAGTTGAAGTAACCATTGAGGTAACTGATGTCAATGACAATCCGCCAGTCTTCAGCCAGGCTGTATTTGAGACAGTCTTGCTTCTGCCCACGTATGTTGGTGTGGAGGTTCTTAAAGTCAAGGCTACAGATCCAGATTCAGAGATTCCGCCCGAACTAACATACAGTCTAATCGAAGGCAATATAGACCATTTTTTAATTGATTCAAGTTCAGGGGTACTCACCATTAAAAACAATAGCCTTTCCAAAGACCATTATATGCTAATAGTAAGAGTATCTGATGGGAAATTTTATAGCACTGCTATGGTGACAATAATGGTAAAAGAAGCCATGGATAGTGGGCTCCACTTCACACAAAATTTTTATTCCACTTCTATCTTAGAGAACAGTACTAATATCACAAAGATTGCTGTGGTGAATGCTGTTGGTAACCGTCTCAATGAGCCCTTGAAATACAGTATATTAAACCCAGGCAACAAGTTTAAAATCAAATCCACCTCAGGAGTCATTCAGACAACTGGCATCCCCTTTGACCGAGAAGAGCAAGAACTGTATGAGCTGGTGGTGGAAGCAAGCCGTGAACTAGATCACCTTCGTGTCGCTCGAGTGGTGGTCAGAGTTCACATTGAGGACATAAATGACAACGCTCCAGTGTTTGTAGGGCTTCCATACTATGCTGCAGTGCAGGTTGAGGCTGAGCCTGGTACTCTGATATATCGAGTGACGGCTATTGATAAAGATAAGGATGAAAATGGTGAAGTGTCGTATCTTCTGAAGGAAGACTATGGACATTTTGAAATTGACAGGGAGTCTGGCAGTGTCACCTTAAAAGAAGCCTTCAATTCTGATTTATCGAACATAGAGTATTTGGTTGTTATTCTCGCAAAAGATGGTGGTAACCCATCATTGTCTGCTTCAGTAGAACTCCCCATTACTATTGTTAACAAAGCAATGCCTGTATTTGACAAACCATTCTATACAGCTTCTGTGAATGAAGATGTAGAAATGCACACTCCAATATTAAGCATAAATGCAACCAGTCCGGAAGGCCAGGGTATCATTTATATCATTGTTGATGGAGATCCCTACAACCAGTTTAATATTGACTTTGATACTGGAGTTCTCAGCGTCATCAGTGCATTGGACTATGAAATAAATTCTCTTTTCAAGCTGATGGTGCGAGCCAGTGACGCCCTCACTGGTGCTCGAGCTGAGGTCACTGTGGACTTGATCATTAACGATGTGAACGATAATCCTCCAATTTTTGATCAATCAGCCTACAGTGCTACCTTGTCTGAAGCATCCTTGATTGGGACTCCTGTGTTGCAGGTTGTTGCTACTGATGCTGACTCTGACAATAACAAAATTGTGCAGTATCAGATCGTCCAGGATACCTTTAACAGCACTGACTACTTTCATATAGACAGCACAAGTGGCCTAATTCTAACAGCCCGTATGTTAGATCATGAGCTCATACAGCAATGCAGCTTGAAAGTCAGAGCAACTGATAATGGGTTCCCACCACTTAGCAGTGAGGTTCTTGTTAGCATCTCAATAACAGATATGAATGACAACCCTCCAGTTTTTAACCAATTAATATATGAATCATATGTAAGTGAACTGGCACCTCGGGGTCATTTTGTGACTTGTGTGCAAGCCTCTGATGCTGACAGCTCTGATTTTGACAGGCTGGAGTACAGCATCCTATCAGGAAATGATCGGACCAGTTTTATCATGGACAGCAAGAGTGGTGTTATCACCCTTTCCAATCACCGGAAACAGAGAATGGAACCCATGTATAGCTTAAATGTCTCTGTCTCAGATGGATTGTTCACCAGCACTGCTCAGGTGCACATACGTATCCTTGGAGCCAATCTCTACAGCCCTGTGTTTTCACAGAGTGTTTATGTTGCAGAGGTTAGAGAAAATGCTGCTCCTGGAACTAAGGTAATCCACGTGAAAGCCACAGATGGTGATTCAGGTGTATATGGTCAAATAAGCTATGCCATAATAAATGACTTTGCCAAAGACCGATTTTTGATTGATAGCAACGGGCAGATTCTAACAACTGAGAGACTAGACCGGGAGAACCCATTGGAAGGCGATATTGGTGTATTTCTGAGGGCCCTCGATGGAGGTGGCAGGACCACATTTTGTACTGTAAGAGTGATCGTAGTGGATGAGAATGACAACGCTCCCCAATTTATGACTGTAGAATACAGAGCAAGTGTTAAAGCAGATGTTGGGAAAGGTTACTTGGTGACCCAGGTGCAAGCTGTAGATCCAGATGATGGAGCCAATTCAAGAATTACGTATTCTCTGTATAGCGAGGCCTCTGTTTCAGTAGCTGATCTGCTTGAAATAGATCCAGACAATGGATGGATGGTCACCAAAGGTAACTTTAACCAGCTGAAAAACACAGTTCTGTCATTCTTTGTCAAAGCAGTTGATGGTGGCATTCCTGTAAAGCATTCTCTGATTCCTGTATACATCCACGTTTTACCTCCAGAAACTATTTTGCCTTCCTTTACTCAACCGCAGTATTCTTTCACTGTAGCAGAAGACACCCTCATCGGCAGTACTATTGACATTCTGCATGTTTTGCCTAATCAGGGTGCTTTGTATAGCACAGTTAACGGAGAATTGACTGAAAACAACAAAGATGGAATTTTCATCATAGAGCAAGACACAGGCCTCATAAAGCTGGATAAGAGACTTGACCATGAGACAATTTCTGCTTTTCACTTCAAAGTTGCAGCCACCATTCAGTTAGACAAAGTAGACATTGTAATAACAGTGGATGTAGAAGTTAAGGTGTTGGATGTAAATGACAACAAGCCCATGTTTGAAACTGCTAATTACGATGCTGTAATAATGGAAGGGATGCCCATCGGAACGAAGCTTATGCAAGTGAAAGCAGTGGATGCAGACTCAAGTGCAAATGGGCAGGTCACCTATACACTTGCAGTGGAATCAGAGCTGGAAAAGATCACAGAAGCATTCACTATTGACAGCAACAGTGGCTGGATCAGCACATTGAAGGATCTGGACCATGAGAAGGATCCAGCTTTCACTTTTGCAGTTGTGGCCTCAGATCTGGGGGACACTTTATCCTTGTCATCAACCACCTTGGTCTCAGTCACTGTAACAGACATAAATGATAATGCACCCATCTTTGAGCATGAGGTGTACAGAGGTTCGGTGAAGGAGAGTGACCCTCCAGGTGAAGTTGTGGCTGTTCTTAGCACTTGGGATGAAGACACATCTGATGTCAACCGGCAGGTTAGCTACCATATTACAGGTAAGAAGTAAAAGGTGTGCTTTCTTACGAAAAACAGCTTTATTGAAAAAATATGTGTTAGTCTAGTTTTATGTGCAGGTTTGGCACAGTTTCAGGTACATTATCACTGTGAATCAGGCAGTTGCAGCTCTCTGATTTTTTAATTTGGACAGAATTTTGTATCAACTAGCACAGCTGAGAAGGAGGAAAGGGTGTGTGAGTTTATGTTTGTGCGTGTCTGTGTCTGTCTGTCTGGGGTTTTCTCTCTCAAATTTCCCAGACCGATGCTTCACGATGTGCTCTAGTGCACTGTGTAACCCATCAACCCATCAAAACTGATGTGTCAGAATGGAAACCATTATGATGTTTCAGCCAAGGGAGAAGAACAACATTTTATCCTCAGGAAGAAAACCGTTACATTTCTAAGCGTTTAACAATTTCTGAAATAATCTTTTTTCTTTTTGAGATAGAAAAGTCCATATAGGAATCATTTTGAAATACCACAATTTTTGGAAAAAAAAAATAGTTATGAAGTGTAAATTGGAGGGATTGGGGAGTGCCATTTCTTAGCCGCATAAATTTCTGACCGGGGAAATGGTTATCCACTCTGAAGGACTGCTTAGCTACATAGCTACATTGTTACATATGGCATGAGGCAATTCCAACTACATTACTTACATAGTTTTCAAAGTGTGGAAGCACTGCTCGTTCCTGTTGTGCTATACTTATTATCATTATTTTCTCCTAAATTCAGACTACATTTTGTTTGAATATATGATGAGTAATGGGTTGCTGCAGTTATTTTTCTGCCTACAAGTTGCATTCTCCAATAGATGTTTTAGGGACAACTTTTTATTCCCCCCCCCCAGCCTTTATAATGCAAGAGCTAATATTAATTACACAGTAATAGCCAGACAATTGGGCAAATTCACATTTGTCTCCTTGGATAGCATCAGAATTACACAAGACTCCATATAAGTAGCAGGCAGTGGGCAAAAATGACAAGTCTGACTTAACTCACAGGATAAGAGTTTCTATATTTTGCTCTGGAGGATAAGACTTCTACCGCACATTAGCTATCAAATTGGAAATGGCTGCGGGATGGTATATAGTGACAAGCATGGTATTGCAGTTAGCCCTAGATTGGCTGTGTTACCCATCTGAAGTAGCACCATTTGCAAAGCAGTCAGAAATTCATTTTGATTGTTTAAATAAAAGTCTGTGTTCAGTTTGAAGGTAAATGCTTCTGCGCGTGCAATGGCTAGTGTGTTTATAGTGTATTTTAGGATATTAGGATTAGAGGCAAAAATCATCTTGTGGGTGAAAGCACAGGATTTGGAGGCTTTGGGCAAGGTGCATTAGCTGCCTGTGCCATAGTTACCGCATGTCTAAAACTAAATAAATAATACTTCATTCTAGTGACTTGGTGATATTCCAAGGAGTTTTGAGACACCAGTAGAGTGCTACAAGAAATGCCACCCCCTCGCGTTTGTAACAAAAATACCTTAGTATACTGTGATAGTTAGGCTAAGGTATTTTCTCTTCGTTCCAAAGTCTTTAAGTCTTCTGTTAATCATTGTAGTTATATATTAATCTAGTCTCTTCACATTCCTGTGCTGTTAATTTAGCAAAAGCTGTACATTTTAATAACATCTGTCACATGTGACTGAAAAAATTTAAATCAATCTGTGCCTTAATTTGTATCACAATTCAGAACACTTCAGACTTTTTGCCAGTCTTTTCTCAGTTTCTGAAAAAATTAGATCTCAAACCTCAAAACTTTCTCAAATGTCTGCCTTACAATTACTATAGCATTTGAGCTCAGAAGCTCCACTGTCTTTGAATGTATCCTTTCAAACTGGGAAATGCACACAGAGAGAATTAGATTCTTTTGATTAATATGTTAAAACATGTTAAATTATAGTTTAACTAATGAAATAGGCTATCCACACTTTACCCCAAATTGAGCTCAGGAACTGCATTTGAATATTTCATGGTGTCAAATTATCTAGGTGATTATTCAAAGTGACTGTGGCTTTTTGAAGATGTTTTGAGACCTTGACATTTCTGTAAATGCAGTAAATAAACTCCTAGGAAATACAGAATACTGCTAGAAAAGGAAGAAGAAAACAAATGATGAGAATGGCATGGGGATACACCAAAAACAGCTTCTTACAACTGCAGCAGGTAAAAAGTAGCACACAAGAATTAGAAGGAAAAATCATCTTTTAGGAGATGAAGAAAATGAATGTCCTGAGCTGGATGTGGTCAGTGAAGGGCCTTTAATGCTTTTTGCAAAAATACAGTGACAAGCATTCTCTTCAACTTTGAAAAGGGGTAAATACCTTCCGATGGATAAATATATGATCTACTTTGAATTGTTTCAGTTTAGGGCTGCTTTACATGATTTCTGGCAAGTAGTTGCCATTTTCAGATCCAAATGGACCTTCCTTTGACAGTGGAAAAAACTATTGCATTTACCATTCGGTGTTTGGAACTTGAAAGCAATTGGAGATTTTCACAAAGGGAGGGTACTATATATAAATTTTACTAGAAAATCGGCAGGAAGTACATAAATACACTTAGGAGCTCAGTAGTTTTCTTTTTTTTTTTTTTTTTTGAGGCCTCATTTGAGGCCGTTGCTTATATATTTTGAGATAGGGTGGTTAAAACCTAGGTTCTGCTGATGTTTGGCTAGGACGAGCCAGCTTAGACCCAGCCAGACGTTACTGAAATTTAACAGTGGTAAACCGGGAAAAGCAGCCAGAAAAAACTGTTGCTAGGACTTAGGTACAGTAAAGTGCTTAAAGTTCCCTAGTGCGCCCATCTAATGTTAATTAGGCTCCATCAGGCACATAAATGTAAGAACAAGCAGTAGTATTTTGAACTTGGTTCAGTCAAATACAAGGAGGTTGGACAGTATATTTTTGAAGAAACAACTAGTATTTCACACTATTTTTTCTGCTGAGTTCGCTGCCCAGTGTAAACAACGTGACATATTTTTATTGTTGTTTCTATGCGCCCTGAGCACATAAAGGCAACATCTGTAGCAGGATTAACACTAGTTGCCCAGTGGCAACGTCTGGTACCTAAGGATGTGCCCTTTTGAGATCCTGGAGCACTGCAGAAATGGATGTTTAAGTGTTTGGGGAGGCTTATACCGCAGGTTGAAGAACAGTGTGTTCGATCTTACGATGGTAAAGCTAAAAGGATTGGTTTTATTGTTTGAGCAGCTCAGTAAACATGCAGCATCTTAAACCCGGGGTGAGGGATAAACTGATTGATTTTTTTGTGAGGTAAATGCCTAGAGTTCTAATTAGGAATTGAAGCACCTAAAGAAATACGTAAATGAGAGAGAGAAATTAAATAAATAAGCTAAATTAGTAAATATTCAGCTTCTCCCCTTCCAGGTAGGGACATTGCATTGAAAACTGATACTCTCCGCCTCTAGTTTCCAGCTCCCTTTTTAGCCGTTATAATTCCCTCCGTGTGTGCTTTAGTAATGATGTGTGTCAGGATTTGTTTATTTTGGATCACTGTGTGTCTGCATTTCATTTGTATCTAGCTGCGTTTTTTTCTTAAACTTGAGCTTGATTTGGCTTTGTGCTATTTGCTGACTAGAGAGGGAGGGAGAGCGTTATTTAAACTTCAAGTTACGAAAGATAAAAGATAATGCTGATTCTTTCAGCCTCAAAGTCTTTCTAAAAAGTTACGGGGGTGTTTTTTTGTAGCTAGCACTTCAGCGTTGTGACATTCAAAGTAGAGAATAAGAAAACTGCCGAAAGATTTTAAAGAATCCATTAATACATGGAGTCAGCAGGCTTCCGTTTAGAAAGTCTACATTATTCAGAGTGAAAAACTAATTAATTAGAACACCCCTAGGATACTGAATCTGCTTAAATACGTTAGTGAAAAAGTTAATTAATCACTGCAGAATGAGATCTGCTTTAGGACATATGTATAAGTACTAGAAAGTGGTTCCCTGAGCCACAGCATCGATTTTTTTTGCCTTTTCTTTTTAAGAATATTTCCTTGACAGTATTTTACTGTTTACATGTCCTTGTTTCTGTTACACTTTAGTGTATGCCTTCCACCTTTGTCTTCCATCAACAAAGTATATAGCCAGGCCTGAGAAGTAAAGAAATGAATGCTAGTGCTAATGAAAAGGGCATGTGAATAAACTCTGTTTCACATTTTTTGTGCTTATTGCACAGGTTTCTTGGCCATTCAAATTGATCCTTTTCTAACAGAATAAAGGCAAAAAAAAAGGCCAGGGGAAGTGGGGGGTCGGGGTGGGAGGGGAATCTCATGGACCCTTTTCTATACATACTCCCAAAATTCCTGTATATGATTTAAAAGCTATTCCATCAACAACAAAGCAACAGTGATTTTAAAATTACTCCAAGCTAGAGTTACTGTCAGCCCTAAAAGCTGCCAGCTGGTTTTAATTAGATTTTACCTTCTCTCTTCACTTAGCAATGGGATACCCATACCTTGAGTGTATTACTTCATAGTAACTGAGGACAGTTAATCATTTCCTTTTACAAAAGAACTAATATGCAGGAAAGCACTGATTGATATCATGAAGCTAAATAAGAATATTTAAGACCATTTTTATTAATGGTTTACAGCATTAAACTCACTATGGCATGATTACAGCCTTTTATGAAGGAGAGTTAAGCTTTTTTTATGCTGATGTTGAACCTGAATAGAGAGAGTTTAATGGCAATCAGCAGGAGTCTACTTTCTTTGATAGTCACAGTAAGACTCAAGTCAATGGACAGATTTGCATTGCCTGGGATTATGTTCAGATCTGACCTATAGCGCATATTGAAATACAATGTAACCCACTTCAGGGGAAATCAGTTTTTATCATGACGGATTAAACTGTTCAACTGAGTCCTGTAATGGTTTTTCCAGATTGTCACAGAAATCAGTAGGAAGTTTGGGGTCTGCTTGGTTTTCTAGTGAGAAAACGAGATTTTTTCTATCAACACAAAATATCTGTTTGATATATCAATTTTATACTCTGTATGACTACAGGGTCTGTTGTAAGAATAATGTGTATCTGACTAATTTCCTGGAAATCTTATTCATTACAATGTTGATTTTCAGCACAATTAAATTTATCACGAATGATGATACTAAACAAGAAAGATTTACTCAGCCTGTCTGAACTGACTTAGTTTTCATTATATTAAATAGAAACTGGTCTATCTTGTCATTGATAGGTTAAGAAAAAGGCATAGATTACAGTCTGTGACCTCTTTTCTGCTTTTTGATGTACAAAGAAGGCTTGAAAATGTGCATTAGAGTTTTTTTGCTTGGTTTTAAGCACAGTTTCACAAGTTCAGATCTTCTCTGCCTTGTCTTTGCTAAGAGGCTCCCTGGGGAACTGACAGGATTGTGATACCAGAAGCAGCAGCCAAGACACCTAATCACTTGACAGCCAAAGCAACTCAAATAAGTTTAGCCCTTAACATACCTTTCTCTCTGTTGCTTTTTTTTTTTTTTTAGTACTTATTTACTCAAACTTTGAACGTAAGCAGGGGAGAGGGAGTTTTAAAAACCTGCTCTTTCCATTAAGCTTGGACAGATCCCATGACACATGTCAGGACCCTGAAAAAACTGAGCAAAACCAAACTGGGCATGTTTGATGTTCTTGATACTGCTACAAGAAAGAACAAGCATTCCTTTCATATTTGTATTCTGCTTTTATGCATCAGAACCATAGAAAATAGCTCTCAGATTGTACTTCTGCATAAGAGAGCACAGGAGAAAGTTTAATATGGTGGGGAGAGCATTAGTAGCTGGTTAGCCGGAACTGAGGTTCGCTCCATGGAGCAGTGTGATTTTTTCTATATCCTCATTCAGTTCTTAGCGCACATGAGTTTGGTCTATGTAGTGTTCCATCCTAAATTGTTAAATATGCACATATATTTTTACAGACCAAACTTATGTTAGGTGCTGGGCATAGAAGACTGGAGAATTGGTTGAAAAGATTTTATTGTCTGTGCTGACAGAGGTTTGAGGATGGGCTCAGAGAAAGGTGGTTGAATGTGGTTTCTTCATGGAATAGACAAGGCACTGTAGCACTTCTAGTGAAGGTGGAAATAACTATTGGAAACATTAATGACAAAGAACTTTGCTTGCCTTAATTTCTTGTACCATTCCGCATGTGAAATGTCATTACTTCCTTCCTGAAGATGATCTTTCCCTCACCCACCATGCTTTTGTCACCGAACAATTTAACGATGGTGAAAAGAAACATTGCCAGGTTCAGTGTCAGTGTTTCAGCATGATAAAAAGCTGTTTTGCTTTATCCTCTGCACTCCTTGCTGGCTTTCACCAGCTTTCACTCTCTGATACGTTTGACCTAATTGTAGTGCTTATCTTCAAGCTGCTCCTCCAATGACCTCGTTAGGACTATTTAATACTAATGTGTCTTCCTGTGTCATGTAAACTTTTTTTAAAACTAGAATTATAATAAGCAGAAGAACGATGCAGCTGTATGGTAAAGTTTTCATTAGAGGATTCCTTAATAGAACCTACTTCCACTCCTTGATTGCATAATCAACAGCTAATGAAATTGTCTTGGTAACAAGAGCTACGGAGTATTACATCCTCTCTTGAGACTAAGTGGAAAGACAATTGTACCATCCTGAGAAGACTATTGATTGTTCACAGTTTGAATTTGATTGCCCTTAAGGGGAACTAAACAAGAGATCATCTTCAGCTCTGCTAAATGGATTTTGCGTCCTCTGAAAGTTATCGCTCCACTTTCATACAAGGCATTCAGGGGACAATAAATATAGATAGCGCAATCTCACTACAGATTTCCTGAGTCGGCAAGTTTGAAAGCACCTATCACTGTAAAACAAATCATGGTTGCTTATTCCAGGTCCTCTAAGATGACTGTGTTTGTGGTTACGCTAGCTGGGAGCATTGCAAGGACTCCCCAGCTTGTTGCTTGTTGCTTGTCTCATTACAGGAGGGAATCCCAAAGGGAAGTTCGCTCTGGGACTAGTTCAGAATGAATGGAAGGTTTATGTAAAAAGGCCGCTCGATCGGGAAGAACAAGATGTTTATTATCTGAACATCACTGCTACCGATGGCCTCTTTGTAACCCAGGCTGCTGTAGAAGTGACAGTCACTGATGTGAATGATAATACTCCAGTTTGTGAAAAGGTGAGTTACCAACTGTAATATACCATTTTGTTGAAAGCGATGGTTTCCCTGTGTATGCCACTGCTCTTTACAGCTGGTGTCTGCTTTCATTCTTAAGGTTTTAGCTGAAGGATCTGGAGTGATCTGGGGGAGGAGCAGGGTGAAACTGTCCTGTGAAGCAAAGGTGAAAGGATAATGGGCTAGCAGAGGAGTCTTCTCCATCTTCTGCGCAGTGTGTGGCTAGCCTGTTATTTTTAAAGAAAAGAAGCATGAGGTGGCGCTGGCGTAGGGCAGGCACCCTTTTCCTGCAGAAAAATGTGCTTTCCCTGCACAACGAATTGTAAACCAACTGGCCAGTTTCAAAAGATCTGAAGGGCTGGGAAGGGAAATGTCTTCAACCTCATTTAAATCCACCCTTCATGAAACTAGCAGATGGCTAGCAACCAAAGATCCAATGGAAAAGGCAGAAGAAAGTAGCTCATTAACATGTCGTCGGATGTGCCTCTAGTTTGGCCTGACCACAGCATTAGCTTTCTCTTGTTTTGTGAAAGAGCAAAGTGGGGAACTGATGTTACTGTGATAGAAAGGTCCATATGAGAGAAAAAACCCTAAACCGTAAGAAAGCAGATTCCTTAATGGTTACTGCTCATAGGCCAACATTATCACTGATGGACCAATGACACTGAAAGCACCACTCCCGAGAGTCACATTCTGAATCTTCCCCAAACACTGCTGGATGATGTGATAAAAACAGTTGTCTTCATTAGCACATACATCAAGGTTTCAGTTTCATGGGTGTGATGAAACAACGGAAGATAGAAAATGGGACTGCATTTTACACCTAAAACTAGCCCGATTGACAGTCGTCAACTGGCACTGTTTTTTATGACGCCTTGAAGCTTACCAGGGACTTGCATTTCTAGGAATGAGTTACATAAAGGAAAATTGTTTCTTTTATAGAAAAATGCAATGCAGAGGGTTTTAAAAAAAAATCTTGCACAAAGACTATAAAATGCTGTTACTGCATAGCCTATATTTCTGTTTTTGTCTCTAGGTTGCATACACAGCACTCTTTCCTGAAGACATTCCATCAAACAAAGTCATTCTTAAAATCAGCGCTAAAGATGCTGACATTGGTTCCAATGGTGAAATTCGCTACTCTCTTTATGGTGCTGGGAACAATAAATTTTTCTTAGATCCAGAAAATGGTAAGATGAAAGCAAAATGTTTCCAAATTGAGGGTTCCAACCCTTTAATACTTACACATCAGTGGGTGTACTTTCATTAACTAGTGTTACATTACGTTTGGAAATTTGCCACTTCTTCCAGTTACTGCAGCTGCGGATGACCACTTCTGAAAAGGTGGTTGTAGAAGGGGGAAGGAGGGACATGTTTGTTACCAAGATTGAATGTCGTATTCAGGAAGGTGGATTTTTAACCCTTTTGTTCCCCAGCCAGACCTCAAGCGAGGCTGCAGACATGTGGGTCAGTTGTCCTGAAGTCTTTTGATACAAAAGCTGGGAAGCTGCCAGCACGATGCTCCTCCTTCAGCTTTCGACTTCACTTTCTATGCCTTGATCTGGATGGTGCATAGACAATGAGACCCTATAACAAAGACGTTCCTTTTTTACCTGGATTTTGCGGGAGAAAGGATATCAGTAATGAATTTGTGGGCATAGGGAAGTGTTACAAAGTGTTGTTTATTTGATGGTTGATTTGGAAAAAGATACTCGTCTCTTCTGAGATGCAGATTCTGTACGTATTAAAACACACACACACAACGTATTAATACACACACACACAACTCAGTTTTCCATGAATAAAAAACCCATCCCTCTGTTATTCCTAGGAATTTGATTTCTGTAATGATAGACTAAGTCCTTCTATGTGCAGTGCCTCCTCTCCCTGACTAGCAGGGGGCAGTGTGCTTGCTATTACCATCGTGACTGACAGAAGAGGAGGGGTTTGGAGCTGCAGACAGTGTGTGGAGGGGGAACTGTTGTCCTCTTCGAGAAAAAATTTTACATTGAACTGTGAATTAAGACTTTTACAAAATTAAGCTTATCTTCTGATTGGTAGTAGATGTTTAGTGATGTGATAATGTTTGATGGTTCTTTGTGCTGTGGAAAACAGATCATGGACAAAGTTCTCCCAGTTCTGCCTTTGTATGATAATAGGAGGTCTGATCTAAACTAAATATCAGAAATTTTTTTTGAACAGTAGCATTAGAAAACTTTGCATTTCATTATTGGCTACTGTCATCAGCAGATTCAAGGTGTTTTGTGTAGCAAGACAGACTTCCATCTAGATGTCTATAAATCTTGAGAGTAACAAAAAGGCTTCAAAATACTATCTATTGTGCTCTCCATCATGGGTGAAATTGTAGGATGTTGAAGGCCATCCAGAGCGGCTTGCCCGCCCTGCATTTGTATTGGCTGCTCATTTTATTGGATGGAGAGGAGTGAAAAGTGACACTTCCATGAGCTTTTAGTTCATTCATTGGAATAAGCAGCACTGATTTTTTTCGCTTTTCTATAACTGGGAAATACATATCCTTATGATACTCCCACTATCTAGAATTAGTATTGTTGTTACAGTAGTAATGATGGGTGCTGTTTTAATTGATTTTAGGCGAGCTGAAGTCCTTGGCCCCTCTCGACCGAGAGAAAATCCCTGTGTACCACTTGGTTGCCCGAGCTACAGATGGTGGTGGCAGGTTTTGCCAATCAGAAATTCATCTTATTTTAGAAGATGTTAATGATAATCCACCAGTGTTTTCATCTGATCACTACAGTGCGTGTGTCTATGAGAATACAGCCACTAAAGCTTTATTGACAAGAGTCCAAGCCACTGATCCTGATGTAGGTAAGTGAGTAATGCTGCTAACAATAATTAATGCACAGAAAAACTGTGTGGGTTGATGGAATTGCGATTTAGATGAATCATTTAATATAGTTGCCTTTCCTATTTTTCTCTTCGGTTTCTGTACATCAAACTGGTCATGGCTGAGCCTGGCATTATGGTGCCATTAGCAGATAAACTTTGCAGTAGTTGCAGAAGCTAGTCTTTTATTCTGTTGATCGGTGATAGCTGTCATGGGTTTTGGGGGTAAATTCCAACTTTTCTTCTGGCAGTGGTGTTACCTCTTTTTTTTTGAGCCGTGGTTCTGAATATCCTTGCCTCTGTTTATGCGGATATTATAGTTACATGCCATAGGGACGTATACCTGATTAATCACAGCTTAGCTAGAATTTTATACTGCTATAATTCCCATTTGTTCCAGCTGGTTACCTCAGCACAAAACTATTGTTGTACACTGTGAATATGCATTATAAATACTCTGCTTTTTTCACTGTGTTTTCTTTTAAAGTCTAACATTTTATTATATGAAGATCTTAATCTTGAATTCTAGGCCCAATTATAAATATTTTATAAATATTTTAAGGGAGTTTTGTATAACACCTTTGTGGTAAAACCTTACAAATCTCGGATTTTATTTTAGCTCATTTGAATCAGCTGGCGTAAATAAAGCCTTAATAGTTTGTTTTTTCTTTATGTGGTTTTGGAGATGTTTTATAAAAACTAGTTTGTGTAGCTTCACAATAAAAAGCAAGCCTTTCATTGAATGAAAAAAGATATTTAATTTTAAAATATTTATTTTTTAAAATACAGTAGATACTAGTGGTCTCAGTTATTATTAAGGTTGTTAATGTCAATATATGGTAATCAGTAAAGAAACAGCAAGCAGTCATTAATATATCTATGAAGAGCTGTATTATGTGCCGTGGTTGAAAAATCACGATTAAAATCTATGATACTGTCCTGCAGTGAAACACCAATTAGTAGTAATAAGATACTGAACAGTTTGAATACCCAATATTGTTATTTCCCTCTGTTATTTTAATTAGCATTTTTCTCATAGGTAAGGTGACTTTCAATGAGGGGAAGATACACGAAGAATTAGAATCGAAAGTTGTCAGTAAAAGTTCTTGCTAATATCAACTTCACATAATAGGATAGCTATGAAAAAAAATGAGCAAATTGCTATAACTTCCTTCTGAAACAAGATAACTTAAAGGGAGGGGTGCATGTAATGGATAAGAAAGGGGTATGTACTTCCTTTAATGATTAGACCTGAAAATCAAATAAGACACTGTATCATATGAAAATGGCTCTGGTCTATAAAATTGGATTTTATATTAATAACTTTTCTGTTAGTCCATACTCTAATCACTGATTCCCTGTTGCTGCATAATGAATGATTTCAGGTACTGTAATGTTCCCAATACAGAGATAAAATGTAGTTATATTCCTATAGGATTTTGTGGAGCTTTTTCCTGAAGACATCTGTGGAGCCTGTAATCATCTTAGAAATCAGTTTTGGACATTCAGGAAACCTCTTACTATCAGCCTTAGCATTTACCTGTTCTTCTGATTTGGGCTCTGAAGAGCCATATACTGTAAAGATGGGAATATCAGTGTAGAGGCCGTTGAGATAAAACTTGAGAGAAGTCAGTTTGTGGTCTGCAACTGCCTGCAACTAAACACCGTTTAATAAAAAACTGAAAATATTTTGGTCAGATGCTGCTGGATAGTTAAGGCAATTTCCAGATAACAGGAAAATAATCGTGCTGTTGTTCACAGTATTGAAGATTTGCCTTGTGCCTTTAATGGCTGATAAAGGTAAATATCCTGGGAATTTTTTGGGACTGGAACGTAAATTGTTTAATGTATTTGTAATGTGGACACATGCTTAGAAACTAGCTATGCCAGCTGGACACACTGAAGGAGTGTATTCAGTGTTCAGCAGCAAAAAATTACTTAAGCTAACAAGCACTTAACTCTAGGAGCGTGCAGATTTATTTTACATAACCTATAGCTAGGATTCTTAAATTAAATAATCACTTGGAGGAGAGTACACACATGTCCCATTATTAAAATATATTAGTCCCATTATTAAAATATATCAATAACATTAATATAAAATAATTCTTTCCCCCGTCCTACTTCCACTGGAAATTTTTAATATTTCCACAAGATAATATTTCCCATTAACTCACTGCCATGAGGTTTGGAAATGTGCAAACTGAGAAGTGAAAGACATCTTACATGCTGATTTTATAGTTTGTTAGAGAAGCTCACAGGGAGCGGTGGATTCTCCACCTCCCACTATCTTTAAACCCAAGTGCCAAATTACTCCATTCTGTTCATATTAGGATACTAGAAGAGCTGGAGTGAGTGACGGAGTGTAGTTATTTGTGCAACCCCATCAGACATCCATACCATGAGCCAGCTGAAATGGTATTAAGGCTACGCTAGAGCAGCAACACTGAAAAAAAAACATGCATGGGACTTTGTGGCAAGTATAAAATTTAAAAAAAAAAATTGATAAACATCAAAATAAACCTGAAGACTGAATTGCTACCTGAACTGTAGGTGCATACGCAGTTCCATCTTTTTCATTCTTTATGCATGCACCTGTTGTTGCAGCCTCCCTAGCAGAAAAAGAAAATGAATGACAAAATGGTCCAAGCTCACCAGTGCTTTAAATTGCAGTTAGAAAGTCCTACTTCAATTGCAGCTGCTTTACCTTAGGAATGACCTCCATGATGAGGCCAGCTTTTGTGCTGGTTGATGGGGCAGTCTATCCAACCAGCCTGTTGATGGTGTACCTTACCCAACCAACCTGTATAGACAGACGGTCTTGGCCATTTTGGAGCCAGCACCTTCTACTGCCTGTAGCCAATATGCAGGAAAACACAGATAGAGGAGAAAATTGACAGGAGTGAGCTTTACTTGGTTGCAAAGAAATCCCTGAGGTGCACAGACGTCACGGCTCGGTCCCCAGCCATCATCTTCGATCCCCGTGCCTTGTCTCCAGCTCCTGGGCACAGTGCTGGTACATTGCATAGGAGCAGCAGATGCATGCAAGCTGCAAAGAACTAATTGATTCCCCAGTTACAGTCTGGCTACCCAAAGCTAGGAGTATCTCGAAGAAATACAATTCAAAGCAATCTATTTCTTCCTAGAGTAGCTGCAGAGGCACTCACCAGCTCACTTGCCCCTGTCAGGCCATACTGATTTGCCATCTGCCCTACTCTTTGACATAAATTGTTTTGTCCGTGCCTTGTATTTGCCTCAGTTCATGGTACACTTGCCAGAAGGAGTCAGCCCCATTTTTAAGGCGTGTGCGAATAGCACACAAGACAGGCATGGCCCTCCCTGCGCACTAAAGGTCAGCGCCACATGGTGCGCGTGGTAACGAGTCAGAGAGAAAGCGTTTAAGCCTGAGAAAGCCTTTCTAGAAATGTGTCTCATGGCCTTGTGGATATTGAGATGTTGTGCAGCCAGGCTCCCCGAGCAGTGTGCGGCGTGGGCACCTGAGCTGGAGGTAATTCAAAGAAGGAAGATAAATTATAAATGACATTTTATAGAAAGTTTAGCTTAGGGAAATATTCTCCCATATCTAATAGCAGATTTAATAGCATTCAGTAATGCAGCCTAGCACAATAATAAGCATTATGGTACTTTTTTTCAAAGCATTCTCTCACGTTTGAGCAAAGGATGCCCAGAGCTATGGATCCACCCCAGCTTTTGAAGGGCTTGTAGCCTCACAGCAAAACACAGAACAGTCTAAGGTTTATTTGACAGTTCCAGAATTATGTCCAACTATTTTAGGGGTGGAGAGATTTGAATGATGACCCTGGTTTTCTGCGCTTTGTACTGGAGCTCATTGTGTGTCTTAGGTTTGGTGTACTCATTTATGGGTTCTTTTCTGTCCTGGGCTTGAGTCATGCAGGGTTTGCACTGAGTTAGCTCACAGAAGCTATTCTTTCTTTCCTCTGGACAGGAACGCTTTTCCTGGATACAAGTAAGGCAGGTTAGGGTGCTTGCAGGCGGCAGAAAGGAAGCAGCATTCTTTGAGGAAAGTTTTACGTTTTAGGCAACTCAGGATTCAGTGTGTGTGTGTACACTGCATGCTTACAGTAGCCCTTCATGACCAGGTGTGCGTGCCGTGCTGGTCGCAAGCCTGCAAGCTTGGCCTCATGGCATTGGGGTGCATTCTGCAAGTCACAGAGGACCCATCTGTCTGGGTGAGCCTGTCAGGTTGCCCCATCCCCACATCCCTGAGAGAGGTGGTACGTGGCAAACAGGTGGACGCTCAAGGATGCGAGAACATAGCCCACTCACAGCAAGGCTCTGCTGGTTTAAAGCAGCAAAAGGAGGCTGAAGAAGAAGCCAAAATTACCAAGTATTTCATCTGCAGTGGGGAAAAGCAGAAACCTGTATTTTCTCATGAATGGTCAGGAAAAACTCAACTATTTGAAGCTGATGCACTTACGTGAATTTGAGGGAGAAAGATGGTTGAAATCCTGGTTCAGCGAGCCAGAATAAGACTGGAGGCTCTCCCAAAGAAGAGTTTCTGCAACCAGGTTTTAAAGGCCAAGCTGTGTGGTTGAGTTTGGCCATATTTTTTAAAGAGTTACGTAGAGTTAAATACTAATTGGGCCGAGATTTATGAGACTGACTCTGTAGTCCTCTGATTAGTGCATTTGCCTTTCATGTGGAGAGTCTAAATCAATCATGTCTCTAATCAGCCTGGTTCTCTGTCTGGGGAGCTAAATATTCACCTCTTCACGCAAAACAAAAAAGCTGCAACAGAGGGGATTCAACACTCCTGGTGAAGCCATTCAGCCTCCTCACTAGGAGACACCTACTTCCTTATCCTGGCTTTCTCCACCAAGAAGCATAAGGAAGCAAATTGTGGCCTATCATTTTCCTGGTGAGCAGCTGGTGAACAGAGAGAAGAAGGGTAGTTTTCTTTCTGCTTCTGACTGAAAGTTTTATCTTGAATTTCAAAGAAAACTATGACAAAACTGATACTTTCTCAGCAAGGTTTGGTCTCAGTGAGTTTGGATGTTCCAGTAAAGACCTGGTCAGTCAAAAAACAAACACAAAAAAGATCCCTGAATATGTGCATTCATAATGCAGGTTCTTAGGAAATAAGAAATATGGTTTTTTTTAGGAAACGGTCATAATAAAAACTCTCCTTTATGCTTCAGTCAGTCCAGTCTGGAAGGTACTGTGTTCACCTCTAGAAGGGTGGTTAGTCGAACATGTCGTGTCGTCTTTTTCGTCTTGTTGCAGGCCTAGAATTATACTTGTAGTTATCCATAGATGTCCTCTTTAAGGAGTCTTCAAGAAAACTGAAGAAACCATTAAAATTTAAATTAAAAAGAAATACAAGAAATAAAGGCCAAGGGACATAGACAATTCGTTTGGGTTTATCAGGCTAAGCATTTGTCTGAAGAAAGTGGCATCAAGTACAGCATGGGAAAGAAATTACTCCATTAGGTGTTTCAGTGGATCACCACTTTCAGCAACACATGTATGAAGGCAATGAGTAAAAACATCAACCATGCTAGTGGTGGGGTCTGCTCTTGAATGAATAAGGACAACTGAGTCTGTTGCTTGCACAGCTGGGCTTGGTGAAGGGCTCAGCACTGCCAGGTGAGATTGCACAGGTGACAGAGGAGTGCAAGACAGAGCTTGATTAAAGTGCAGTCTTCTATCTTATGCAGAATGGCAAGTAACAAAATAACAAAAACATGAAAATATATATTGATTTTGTCATTTGCTGTCAAAGTCAGTATACAGCAAATCTCTACTTTGCGTGTGGGCTTTTGTTTATGTTAGGCAGGTCCCTTAAACTGGATCTACAAACTTTTCAGGCATTATGGGTCTGGAAAAGATAAAACAAAGATTAAAACATAAATAAGAGGAGTAATAGAGATAATAGAACAGAAGATTTACTAAAATCAAACAAATACTAGGTAGATAGCTTAGGCAGTGAAGCCAGCAGTAGCTAGATAGATATTTCTGGTTATTGTCTGGGTGTATTTATAAAATAAATACAATGAAGTTTTTCCAGAGGAAGGCTCTTTCTGTTTGAAATATAGATGGAGCTTCCTGTATGTTTATGCACCTCTTCCCCTCACTGCCTTAAAAAGTAGTTCAGGGGTTATTACACTACAGCAGGACATGGAAGACCTAAATTATTCATTCCTTTTTCTGCAGCTGTTCAAAAAAACATTGCATAAATGAGGGGTTATATAAACTAAAGTTAAAGATTAGTTGAAGTAGGGGGTGCTTTTCAGTCTCATTGAAGCTATTTTGTAAAAGAATACAGGAATCAGTCAGAAAAAAAAGAGCACATGAGTGTGCCTTGCTCTGTAGCCTCATGAGTGATTGGGTTCTGCTCTGTGTTCCCCATAATATTAGGGTATTTTATCCAGGGCTTTTTCAATGAAAAGTAATAGCTTTATAGCCTAGTAATCCTTCTTCCCAGAAAGATACCCCAACCAGTAGGCTTGTGTGCCGTAAGGAGAGTGGGAAGGTGCTACCTTACATCCTTCAGCTAAGGTAAGGAAAAGTGTGTGCCATCAGTGAATTATGTGAAAAGATCCGAGCCGTCAGCGTGGGCTGGCTCGTCCTGAGAACGCCAACAGCTCCGAGCTCACCCAGAGAGTTTTCAGGAGAAAACCTAAGTTTCTGAATTTCTAAAAAAGGCAGAAGGGCTTCTAGAAGTGTAGAGATGCAGAACTTTGGGCCCCTGAAAAATTACCAAATAAAAAATAATAGTCAGATTTTGTGGAGTTTAGGTTTATCTAGTGTTAGGAGGCAAACAAACGAGGTGTTTTGGGATCACAATTGAAAACTTAGGTGTCTGCCTAAACAAGCTCTGCTTCATATTCCTTACCTTGCCTCTCATGCCTAGACACTTAGGAGACCAAACCCTGTAAGCAGTCATCCTCTTTGCTCCTATTGTTGAATCCTGCCTAGGGCCAGATATGTAAAGCTGCAAATAACTAGCCAGGGGAACTTTGTGAACACTTAGGCACCATTACAGTAATCGGTATATGTGTATCCTGTTGCTCCCTCACACTCTAATGCACTTGTCTTTGTAAACAGAATCTTCTTGCTCAAGTTTGGAAAAGGATAAACATTAAATAGGTGGAATGGGGAAGTGTGACTTCAATTCCCAGAAAAACGAAGAACAAATAATCAAGTTTGTGAGCATCAATAGGGTATCAAAGAGACAATTAAGAGCTAGTCTCCATTCAGCAAGCAAAAGTTGTCAAACCAATCTTATTTCCTTCTGCAAAACGCTCAGAGGCTATATAGAAAGGAAGGAAGCAGTATGTGTCAAATGGCTTAGGTTGAGTGAGGTTTCTGAAATTCTATCACATGGCATTTTTATAAGCAAGCTACAGAAACATCGTCTACATGAAACTATTATCAAACAGCAATGCAATAGCTGTTACGCTGAGGGATCAGTCAAGAAAGGTACTGATCCAGTCCTGCTCTTGCTTTCACTCATGACTAGATAAGAAGGCATAAGATCTGCGCTGTTAAATGGCAGATGCAAGCACCCAGGATAGTAAGAAAATGGTAGTTGTGGGATTTAATAGTTGGAAAAGCAGTCTGGAAAAATATTATGCAAATCACTAAAATAAATGTGAAGTCCTGTATTTATGTAGGAATCAAGTATGCCACTATTGTCTGGCTAATGACTGATCAGGAGCAGCACTACAGAAAAGCACGTGCATTATAGTGAGTCTCTAGCTGAATGTATATGTACCTTTTTGTACTGATGTGAAAAAGCACATACTTTAATGAGATGGATAAACAAGAGTAAGTTTGTAAAACTGCAGACATAATTTTTTCTGTTTACTTGGTGGTGGCAAATCCTGAGCTGAAAAGCTGTATCCAGTTTTGGGTTTATCATTTTCAGAAAGATGAGGGAGGGCTAACTGGAAGTTCACCAGAATGAACACAGGTCTGGAAAACACCAGCTACAAGTAAATATTAAAGCAGTTGGAGGTGAGGGGGTGCTGGAGCAAAAGGAATTGCAGACAGATATTATAACAATCTTCAGGTATCAGAGTAGTAGCTAAAAGGAGGAAGGAAAAGGAGTTTGGAATCTTTTTTTTTTTTTTTCCCTAAGCTTTTATTATTTGTATTTGACCTCAGCAAAATGTTTTAGTTATAAAGGATAATGAGACACTGGAGTGTGTTACCCGAGGAGGTTATGGAAGTTCACCATTGAAGGATAGGCCTGTGGTAGAGCAGAGGATATCTTTAATTCATCCTGTCTTTGCACAGGGATAAATTACATGACCTCACAAGTTTTCTTCTATCCTTCTGTTCTGTCATTTCTATGATTTTTTTTTTCATTTTTGAGATTTCCAAGACATTTTAAACAACATGGAAGAAGAGAGCAATATGTATGACAAGGAAAATCATACCTCCTGGGTTGTGCTGCCTGAATAATCCCTGTGTTTAAATTGGGTCACTGAAACACATATATGTGTGTCTGTATTTGTGTGTATATATACATGTATGTTCCATTGCTGCAGACCAGTATTTTACCATAATACGTCATTGCCCTACACTGTCAGATGCAGTGTTACCACAGCCAGTGTAACTCTAAATCAGTTATATATATAAACTGGTGCATATGCCAGTGATTACTGTATAGCCTCCTCCACTTTAAAAAATAATCAAGTTTGTGCCTGATCAGTATGAAGATGTGAAGCACCCAAGACCGTTGATGAAAACAAGTATTCAGTCAATAGGCCAAAACCCTGGGCTATGTAAATCTCTGCTAAAAAAGTAGAGGAGAGAGAACCAACCATCCAGACACCTTCCCTCCCACTGCAGAGACAACACCTGGCCAGTGGCATGCACGGACCCCAATGAGTTGGAAAGCAGGGTATGAAATGCCAGTGGAAGGTGTCATATAACTAAAGGGGAAAGGGAGTGTTATAGAGACAGGGAAGTCATAAAACGCTGCTCAAGTCAGGATGCCTCCAGCGGGTACATGCAGCCAGGGGAGTGCATGCAGGACATGGCTATGGAGGATCCTCTTGCGCCTCTCCTGAGAAATCTGCACCCTTGATTGGCTCTCTGAAATGCCTGTACACGAGTGCACACAGCATGGGGAAAAAGCAGGAAGAATTAGAGATCTGTGCGTGGTCACAGGGCCGTGATCTCGTTGCAGTTACACAGACATGGTGGGATAGTCCACATGACTGGGATGCTGTCATGGATGGCTATGTGCCTTTTAGGAAAGACAGGCCAGGCAGGCGAGGTGGTGGAGTTGCTCTTTATGTGAGGGAGCAACTAGAATGTGTGGAGCTGTGCCTAGGGGTGGATGAAGAGCAAGTTGAGAGCCTATAGGTCAGGATTAAAGGGCAGGCTAACAGGGGCAACACGGTGGCGGGGGTTTACTACAGGCCACCTGACCAGGAGGAAGTTGTCGATGTGGCCTTCTACCGACAGCTGTCACGATCACAGGCCCTGGTTCTTATGGGGGACTTCCACCACCCTGACATCTGCTGGGAAGACAGCACAGCTAGGCACAAACAGTAGAGGAGGTTCCTGCAGAGCGTTGAGGATAACTTTTTGACACAGGTGGTGGAGAAGCCAATGAGGAGAGGTGCACTGCTGGACCTTGTACTAACAAACAAAGTCTAATTGGAGATGTGAAGGTTGGGAGCAGCCTTGGCTGCAGTGACCATGAGATGGTGGAGTGGAGGATCCTACGAGGAGGGAGCAGGGCAATGAGTAGGATTGCAACGCTGGGCTTCAGGAGAGCTGACTTTGGCCTCTTCAGGGACCTACTTGGAAGAATCTCCTGGGGTAGGGCCCTAGAAGGAAGGGGGGGTCCACGAGCGGTGGTTAATCTTCAAGCATCACTTCCTCCAGGCTCAAGACGGGCGCATCCCTCTGAGGAAGAAGTCCGTCAAAGCGGGCAGGAGACCTGCCTGGATGAGCAAGGAACTCCTGGCCAAACTCCAGCAGAAGAAGGAAGTCTAGAGAATGTGGAAAAGGGGACAGGCCACTTGGGAGGAATACAGGGACGTTGTCGGCGTGTGCAGGGATGCGAGGAGGAAGGCTAAGGCCCATTTGGAATGAAATCTGGCAAGGGATGTCAAGGACAACAAGAAGGGCTCCTTCAAATACATCACTAGCAAAAGGAAGACTAGGGAAAACGTGGGCCCGCTGCTGAATGGGGTGGGTGCCCTGGTAACAAAGGATACAGAGAAGGCAGAGTTATTGAATGCTGCCTTTGCTTCAGTCTTTACTGCTAAGGCCATCCCTTAGGAATTCCAGACCCTGCAGACAAGAGGGAAATCTGGAGAAAGGAAGACTCTCCCTTGGTGGAGGAAGATCAGGTTAGAGATCTTTTGTCCAAACTTGATATCCACAAATCCATGGGCCCCGATGGGATGCACTCAGGAGCGCTGAGGGAGCTGGCAGATGTTATTGCTAGGCCACTCTCCATCATCTTGGAAAGGTCCTGGAGATCAGGAGAGGCTGATCTCTTGGAGATCTGCCTCACCTCCATCCCTGGAAAGGTGATGGAACAGCTCCTCCTGGAGGTCATCACTAAGCATCTGGAGGACAAGAAGGTGATCAGGAGGAGTCAGCATGGATTCACGAAAGGGAAATCATGCTTCACCAATCTGATAGCCTTCTATGACAGAAAGACTGGCTGGGTAGATGAGGGCAGAGCAGTGGATGTTGTCTCCCTGGACTTCAGCAAGGCTTTGGACACTGTCTCCCATCACTTCCTCACAGGTAAACTCAGGAAGTGTGGGCTAGACGAGTGGACAGTGAGGTGGATTGAGAACTGGTTGGATGGCTGAGCTCAGAGGGTTGTGGTGAATGGCGCAGAGTCAAGTTGGAGGCCTGTAGCTAGGGGTGTCCCCCGGGGGTCTCAGTCCTGGGTCCAGTCTTGTTCAATGTATTCATCAGTGACCTGGACGAAGGGACAGAGTGCACCCTCTGCAAGCTTGCTGATGATGCTAAACAGGGGGGAGTGGCTGACACACCAGAAGGCTGTGCTGCCCTTCAGAGGGACCTGGCCAGGCTGGAGAGGTGGGCGGAGAGGAACATCATGAAGTTCCACAAAGGCAAGTGCAGGGTCCTGCACGTACGGGAGGAAGAACCCCATGCACCAGGACAGGCTGGGGGTTGACCTGCTGGGAAGTAGCTCTGCCGAGAAGGACCTGGGTGTCCTGGTGGACACCAAGTTGAGCATGAGCCAGCAGTGTGCCCTTGTGGCCAAGAAGGCCAATGGGATCCTGGGGTGCATGAGGCAGAGTGTTGCCAGCAGGTGGAGGGAGGTGATCCTGCCCCTCTCCTCAGCCCTGGGGAGGCCTCACCTGGAGTGCTGTGTCCACTTCTGGGCTCTCCAGGACAAGAGAGACATGGCACTCCTGGAGGGAGTCCAGCAGAGGACTACCAAGCTGATGAGGGGACTGGAGCATCTCTCCTGTGAAGAAAGGCTGCGAGAGCTGGGCCTGTTGAGCCTGGAGAAGAAAAGACTGAGAGGCGATCTTCATCAGTGTGTACAAGTATCTGAAGGGAGGGTGTCAAGAGGATGGGGCCAGACTCTTCTCCGTGGTGCCCAGCGACAGGACAAGAGACAATGGGCAGAAACTGAACCACAGGAAGTTCCATCTGAACCTGAGGAAAAACTTCTTTCCTGTGAGGGTGACAGAGCACTGGAAGAGGTTGCCCAGAGTTGTGGAGTCTCCTTCGCTGGAGATGTTCAAAACCCGCCTGGACGTGATCCTGCACAACATGCTGTGGAGGACCCTGCTTGAGCAGGGAGGTTGGACTAGATGATCTCCAGAGGTCCCTTCCAACCTTGGCTATTCTGTGATTATGTGTAAAAGCTTATACCTGCTGTATATATCCAATATTTACATTCAGTAAGGAGTTAGTGTCTTTGCCTCTTCCTCTGTGGCTATGCTTTGATCTCATGGTACCATGACTCCCTTGGAGAACTTGTGCGAGGAGAGGCCTTTATGGGGTTAGAACCATCATTCCCCCCAAGAAACAGGACAAAGCAGTCCAACCGTGTCTTGATAGAGGTATTAGGGAACTTGGCTGGCTTTTCTGCTTAAGTTGTAAAAATCACTTGAAATATCTTACCCTGTGGGGCTATATGTTCTTCTGCAGTGGAGCAAGGTACTTCTGGCAAGATTTCTCTCTCTTTCATCTCAAAATGATGGAGTAGAGTATTATAAAATCTGGTTTATTATTTGCCTTTTGTGTCTTGTCTGCTGTTAATGAGGCTGTGGCCTTTTAACTTCCACTAATTGGTATTGTGGTTAGTGTTTGTGTAATTGGGAAAGGCCATAGGTACATGCCAATATTAATAATCACATCAGGAAACATGGAGGCAAGAGGAAGCACAATAATCAGATATCATGCTTACAAATCACTGCTAACTTGAAAACTAATAGCTAATTTTACAGCTCTTTCTGGACAGCTTTCTATTTTGCTTCTTGTTTATTTATTTTAAAGCTTGCCATTACTTCTTTCCTAAGGTTTTCAAATGTGGCCTTTCTCAAATCTTCCTTTGTGGGTTTCTTATGAAACTCCTGTTAGAAGTTAACAGCTGGCAAAGTTAAGCGTCATTTTCCGCAGATACATAAGAAAGAGGTAGGATAGCTGTACTTGGGGAAACACATTAGATAATGAGTTTGGGTGGATAGATGAAAACAGGAAGGAGAAGCACACTGTGTAGAGACTTTACTATATACATTTTAATTTCTGCATGTTACAGTCGGCACGTAAACCCCCCTGCAGAAACTCACTGTCAGATGAGGATTGTGTCTGTTGTGATAATGTTCAACCCTTTATTGATGTCGGTCTGGATCAACCATGTTGTAACTCCACTATTTTCAGTTGAGTTAGACAAGGAGAAATGTGATACCCCTACATTATAAAGAGAAGTATTTTATTTGCCTGATGCTATTTGCAGTAGTAATGACACACAAGATGTCATTATGTGACATTCAGTACATGCTCCTTTGTTTTAGTACAGAAGAAAACAAGAAAAAAAAAAACCCTGCTTGAAGGGTGACATTAGAGGTAGTAAAGGGCTATAAGCTACAAAAGCTCTTCAAGCTAAAGATTTGGCAAAGGGCATTATTCTGTCATATGCTAATACAAGTCTAAATATAAAACTTGCTAGCTTATTCCTTTATTTAAAAAATACACTGCAATCCTATTATAATAATTCCTGCAAAGCTTCCCATGTTCAAATAGCTTCTGTTAGTGACTGGCATCTTAGAAATCTGAGAAGTTAAGTGGGTAAGTGAATAGACAGAACACAGTTTGCAAACATTAATCCCCCAACAGCTGTAGGCAAGCAATGTGGAAGGATTGCTCTCTTCACCGATGCAGGAACAATGAGGCTGGAGCAGTTGTTTCCTTTTCACAGAAAATTTCCTTTGAAATCGCAGCAGTCTCTGCCATCATCTCTATGGCAGGGCTGCCACCAACACAAACTGGTGGAAGCTTCTTTCTCAGCAGATGGTAGCCCATAAGACTCAAGCATTTTGGATCTCAGTAGAAATCACTTGCTACCTCATCTGTGCCTCCTGCCCATTTTATTTCCAGCCTGTGATCAAGAAGCTGAGTGAAGGTAGCTACTGATGTAATTCAACACTTTTTTTCTAAGTGCTGTTTCTGCAGCAGCTTCTTATTGAATGCATTTTCCTCACAAGAACCAAGCATTAAAATCCACAGATCACTTAAGGAGCAAAGCAGCAGGTGGCTGAGATGTGTATTTCTCCTTCTGTTCTGCCTGTGCCTGAAAGCCATCAAGGATTGTTATCTGTGGGTGTCCCAGCTGAGGTCTTCCAGTCCTGATCTTCTGTCTCTTTTCATACGAAGTGGCAATTTTACCTGTAACAGCCTTTCCTCCAGGTCCCGTGGGCAACATAAGACTGTTTTCATCATCAAACCAGTATTTGTCTCTTGTTTTCCAAGCACGGAGAAACATTGACCTTCAAGAAGTAGCGCTCTCTCAACTTCTGCCTACAAATCCCTTATCTGAGAGTTAGAATCCAGAACTCCATAATATGTATCTGAATTGGCTCCTTTGTGGGATCACTAACAATCACTTATCAAAGAACATTAGTCATCTTTTGTTAGTTGATGGACGTCACCTTTAAATAGCAGAGTCCAAGGAGAGTGGTCCGATTATATTTCAGTCATTGTAGTCACCAGAGTTATCGCATCTTACATGTAAACTCATGCCACATTGTCAAATGCACCAAGTTATGCCTCTCTCTCCACTCCCCTTTTCAAGATCTCCTTACTGAAGTTTTAGGGTGTTTCAAGACACAAGTCATGAGTAAGCCATTTCCATTCTAGCTATTTATGCCCTTACAGAAGATACTATCTGATTTTTCTGTGTTGCACTCAGATACTGCTATGCCGAGTATCAAATGAGTCCTTGTGTGAGAGAAAAAAATAAAAACAGGCTAAGTCTCTTACGTGGTCATGGACACATACACATGAAAGGTGTGTATTGAGGTCCCTGCTCCAGAAAAGTACTGAATTCTATATAGAAACTGGCAGATATCAAGACAGTCCCAGCTCAGAATACTTAATAGCTTTACAACTGAAACTCATGTGTAGGTTCGGTGTTCAACTCCATGCTTTGAATCAGGGGAAATCCAGTTTTCCAGCATCCCATAGGAGAGCTCTAATCACTAGCTCATTAACTGTCCTGGTAATTTCCGTCCTTCTTTGTCAGTGGAGGTTAGGAGGGGATTCCTGGAAGAAGGAGATACTCGCCTACCAGAAATATAGACACATCTCCAGACAGTGAGACCCTCAGAACCTTCCACTTTGCAGTGGGTTTTGCTCCTGTTTCACTTTTGTCAGCTTAGTTGATTGTCAAGTGACAGCATATTTGAATACTCTTATAAAGAGCTAAGCGGAGCGCTTACCGTGATTTCCAGTAGGTTGCAGGGTATTCAGGGTCTAGGTGTTTCAGCACATGAAAGTCTCAAACAAGTTTCTGTGCTGAGCTCGGCTCTCGTATATGCAATAGGAATAGCAATGCTTTTTTTTCCCCCTCTTTGTCTGCCTTGTCTCTCTGATTTTATAGCGTTTGTGATGCCTTGGTGAATAGAGAGGTTCTGCTGTGATAAAAGTACTGATTCATTACAATATTGGCGTTTAAACTTTCATTTATTTTAAAGGCAGTTGAATGTTTGAAATATACTCAGGTGTCTCAAGCACTGTATAAAAACTTTGCTCCCTGAAGAAGCCAGATAGTAATTCCTAATGCTATCTGAGTAGGGTCTGGTTTGTAGTTGGTCTTGCTTTAATGTGAGCATGGCTGAAGAAGAGAGTCCCCCAGCTCCCCCTTGTGTGGATCTTCTACTCCTGCTACGTCAAGTAGAAAACAAATGTGATTTGTGCTGCTTTTGATCAGTCATTTCTAAAATGCTTTGCTGCTGCTGGAAAGCAGAGTAATACTGTCACAAATTTTAAATTAACAAAATATGCCTAGAAGGGATTGGTAGCTCTTCTTCAGCTGATTAATGTCAGCCTTGTAAAGTCTGTTCCCCCTCAAAAAGGGCAGCAAATGCTCAAGTGAGAGATGTTAAAAACAGAGACTCTCCAATTTAGTGGATCTTTGTGTTTTAGTTATTATATATATATATATATATATATATACATATATATATGTAAGGTGCAGCACCCAGGACCAAAGTATAAAATAAACCAGCATCAAGGGAGCTTGAGTGAGGTTGTGTCTGTGTTCACTTTTAATTAGATTTGAAATGGCTATCCCACGGTAGTGCAGCAAACAGCCGCGTCAGTACCTTCCCCTCAGGCCTTATTACTGACAACAACTTTAGCATAAAGATCTGTATATTCAGCAGCTGGGTGCATAGGATTTATGTATTGGGAAATACAGGCAGAATTTGAAAAAACATAGGATATCATTGTAAAATTTAATTTTTATTCTCAAATGGGGAGGAGGGGCACTTTCTTCTAAAATGACCATGTTCTTGCTAGGAATTCTTTGATACAGCTTTTGTCTAACAGGTGTCATCTTACTATGGTAATATTTTGCTCCTCAGTAGTGGAATCGAGGCAGCATTGATAGCAAGTGTACGTTCTATGCACATGATATATTTTTATGGGTTTATTTTTGCCTTATGTACAGTTCTATTCCTTCAAGATGTGCTCTGAGACATTTCATTTTCAGCATACTGCCTGTCTCATCCAATTCAATTGTAAGCTTTTCTGGGCAAGGACCATATCTGGATTCTGCTATCCAATTTAATTACATAGCTGTTCTGCAAAGTGGTCTTTTTTAAAAGATTTATGCTGAAGGAAAGAACTTAACGTATCCAGAGATTTGACAAGCAAGAAGAGCATGTTCTGATCTCCCAAACCTTCAGCAATGCTGTACCTTCAGCTACTCCTACATGCATGTGCTCTAATCACACTGGAAATGATTGCTGTGGTATCAGATTTTGCTTAGGTGTTCCATTAGACAGGGAGAGGGGGACTTTTTTTTCTACTGTATCATTTTCACATCTGCTTGTCTTTCAGGTGTGAACAGAAAAGTGGTCTATTCCCTGGCAGACTCTGCAGATGGTTACTTCTCAGTTGACCGGTCATCAGGAATCATTATTTTGGAGCATCCACTTGATAGAGAGCTGCAGTCCTCCTATAACATCAGTGTAAAGGCCTCAGACCAAAGCATTGTGCTGACCTTATCTTCATTTGCCACCGTTACAATTACAGTGCTAGACATAAATGACAATCCCCCTGTATTTGAAAGAAGAGATTATCTCGTTACAGTACCTGAAGATACTTCACCTGGCACTGAAGTCCTTTCTGTTTTTGCTACAAGCCAAGACATTGGTACTAATGCTGAGATTACTTATCTCATCAGATCTGGAAATGAGAAAGGAAAGTTCAGGATTAACTCAAAAACAGGTTTGCAGAGTGTCTTTTATTTGTAGTGCCTCAGAAAAACTTGAATGCTTTGAGGAAACGTGTTGGACCAAAACAGTTCCAAAGACAGAGGTGCAGAGCCTGTCAATGCCTAATTAGTTTCATCCTTAAAAATCAATTTTACATTACAAATTGATGTAAATTACAGCCCCACTCAGCTGCCCCAACTCTAATGGATAATACCTTTCTTCGTTACTATGCCTATTGAAGTCAGCATAGATGTGACATCCCATTAGCCAAATTGTGCAACCCTTATAGTTATGAGCACTTAAAAATTTTAAATACTTACCAGCTGAGTAAAGCCTCAATGATCTAGGCCTTGGCAAGCATCAGAGGACCAAATAGCTGGCAGTTCTGCCTGTCAGACAGTGACTGCACAGTTATGCAGATGTCTGTGGCTCCACTAATTTAGACTATCCCTGATTTCTGTTATCTGACAGTTGACTCCAGCTGTGTTTTTTTTTTTGGTTATACATCACAAATTTTCAAAACATATGGCTTCTTCTTTTTAAGAAATGCTAAGAAGAGGTGCCTTGGTTGGTCCAACTGACTCACTTTGCATTTCTTTAGTAGGATATATTCTTTATCCTTATTGAAGCTTTAATCCAGCAACCGACAATAACCTGTGACTCTTCTATGCTTCCCATAGTAGATCCCCTTATTCTCATAATATTCAGGAAGACCAGTACAAACCTCCCATCTGAACTTCAGAGCTGAACAATCTTAGTTTTGAAAGCTGAAGGTAACACTTGTTTGAATGCAGTTGTAACCTGGAAAATCTCAAAGTGATGCGTTGTGTCCTTTATATTACTGCAAGCAAAAATCTCCACTCTCTGTGCAGGCCGCTGCCTTACATGTAAGGGACTTAAAATAACATAACTGAGTGTTACCTGGTATCTTCGTAATGTTGATTAGTGCTAACAAAATTTAAACATAAATATGCTTAGACAGCAGTACTTAACTTCACATTTGACAATGAAGCCGAGAAGATAAATCAATAAAAACCCATAATGAAGCTTAATCACACAGAAAAAAAAAGCTATTTACTGTTCATTAATATGTGACAGCTCCGTTATTATCGGTTTAGAAGCAAGAGCTGAAATTCCAGACAGCTGTATGCTGATGTAGCATGCTTGATTGGGGCTAGAAAAATAATGCTTCTCATACCATTGTCAGTGGGAACTCCCTGCTAGCCTCTTGGAAGCTTCTGCTTAGAGTTCCTGGTTTCAGCAAGTCATGCTGAAAGGTGGGTTTCGTTTGAAGAGAGTTCAGATGAGATTAAGAAGAATGATCCAAGGTCTATAAAACTTGACTTGCAAGGGAAAACCGAAGGATTTGAGGCTATTTAAGCTAGAAAAGCGAAGGCATGATGAGAGTATTCAAACCTGCAAGAAGTAGCTACAAAGAGGAAGGGAATAAATTGTTCTCGATGTCCACTCATGAGAAGTTGTGAATGGGCTTACGTTGTCTTTAGATGATTTCTGTTAAATGATAGGAAGAAATTCCTAACTGTAATGACAGTTAAGTACCCCTGTACATTGACTGAGAAGGTTAAGAACCTGATGTTGTTGGAGGTTTTTAAGAACATTATAGATGAGTAATTTCACGAACTGTTAGGTTTAGCTGACCTGTGTTGGGGCAGCAGTTAGACTAAATGACCTTTGAATTCCCATACATCCCAGCTCCTGATGACTCTATACTGAAAAAGACTTGTGTTGCTGAGGTTAAGGTTTTACTTTTAAGCCTTTGTTGCCATGCCCAGCATTATTTCCTTCAAGGCATTGCTAGTAATCTGTGCAAAAAAAAAAAAATCTTCTTGGAAAGATTATGGATACGTGGGAAGCAAAGAGAGGACTTGTACGAAAAGCATTTCCGCCCTAGAGGAGTTCTTGGTGCATGAGTCAGGTTACAGAGAGTCTTAGTTCTGACTGGGTGACAAGGGAGGCCAAAATTTTTAAACCTGGTTGAGTGGCTAAGTCCATGGTTAGTCGCATAAATGACAGGAAACTGATTTCTCCAAAGTATTTATGCCCCATTTATTTTCATTTAATTCATGAGATATTAAGTCATGCTTAAATATTGGTAAAATCAGACCTCAGTAATACAGGCTGCTTTGTTGATACCATTTTACAAGCCTAATTTTAGTTAGGTAGGGGTGAATGTCCATTGGCTTGTCAGTCATGATTTCCGGACTCTGCATCTAGTTCTCCCACAGATTCTGTGCATGAAGCCAGGTAAATGGGTAGACTATGGTGCCTCACTTCTGATAAAAGTTATGATAAAAGTTATTTTCCTGAGAAATCATTAATTGCTGTATGTCTTTTGAAGGTCCTTTCAGCAAAGGCAACCCAAGTGCAATTAGCATCATTCGTTAATCAAATAGCAGCTGTAGGAACCTGACCAAACATTTTTATTTAATTGGGCAGTGTTACAGTTAGAATAAAATAATGTGTATATGTGCTGCAGTGACAAATAACATGATGTATTGTTTATTATAATCAAATCCCTCTGTCCATAGCATTATTTGTTGTTTGCTATCCATTGACATTCCCTCTCTTCCTTCAAAGGAACCATTTCCATTTTTGAAGCTTTGGATTATGAATCATGTAAGGATTTCTACTTAGTAGTGGAAGCCAAAGATGGAGGTACTCCAGCCCTGAGCGCTGTTACAACTGTGAATGTAAATGTGACAGATGTTAATGACAACGCACCAAAGTTCAGCCAGGTGGTCTACAGTGCAGTCATCAGTGAGGACGCAGCAATTGGTGATTCTGTGATAATGGTGAGTGAGGCTGTGTCCAACATTTAGGCAGAATGCTGCCGTGAAGCCTTCTGTCACATGACCTTTCATAAAATACTACTATACTAATTAATAATGATAAATACTGCATCTTGAATCACTGGACTTGTTCTCTAGCCAGTATTCTGTCTGCTATTGCTTTCCAGACAGTGGCCAGTTTTTACCAAACAAGAAAGAAGTAGTAGTACAGAATTTTTCTTTTTTCCCCTGATATGTTGTCCAAGAACAACGATATGTTTAAGACATCGTATTTCATGAGTCAGCACAGCTGGAAACAAGTAAGCTTTGCTGGAAAGATAGAATTCAACTTTTCAGTGAAATACATAATATTTGTAACTAATTGGCCTGGAATAGCAGACCAAACTCACCCAAAACTCACAATAATCTCATCTTGGAGCTATTGGCTGTAGGAGTAAAGGATTATTTGGAGGAGTAAAGGATTATATGGAGTACTAAGGTTAAAATATTTTGAATCTTTAAGGCCAGAATACTGTAAAGGTCCAAGAGGAATAAAATACACTTCCCACCAAATTTTAATTGGCTTGATGCTGTAATGGTTTGCAGTTCATGTGTAAGTAGTCTGACAAAATATGAGGTCCTACTTTTGGGGTTTTGAGCAATTAATGCAGCATGCAGATGGTATAAAACCTGTTTTGCTAATTTATACTCTTCTCTCAAAAAGTTGATAGCAGAAGATCTGGACAGTCCTTCGAATGGCCGGATTCATTTTTCCATAGTGAGTGGTGATCGAGACAATGAATTTTCAGTTGATCCTGTTTTAGGACTCGTGAAGGTTAAGAAGAAATTGGACAGAGAAAGGGTAAGACAAGCAGGACTTCTTAACTTACAAAGACTTGCAGATGTATATTGATTTCAAATCTGCCGCTAGCTAATTGTGAAGAAGCTGCTTTTTCACTCTGCAATGATCATCCTAAGATGTTCCAACAATTCTTTCTAATGTTGATCTACTTCCTTCCCACCCCAAACCTGTCCTTGATCCCATCTACAAGGCAACTGCCCTGCTAGAGTTCCCACCCTGCACCAACGCAGCAGCTGAGGTCAGGTTGAGGAAAAAAGCAGCCTTGAATTTCTCATGTGGTGATACCAACAGCTGTTGCTGTGTTAATGAGCTGCCTCCTCTCTCCTGCGCACGCAAACCTACACATGCAGTGGTGTATGCAACTTGAGTGATTACAACATACTCCAGATTGTGGCACCAAGCACAGAGCTGAGACCTCAGCCACTAATTAGTGCTCTACAAAACATGTCACTGGGGAGATGATGTTACAAAGTGGCCAGGCTGTACCAAAAGTGAAAGAGTGCGTGATTAAACAGATTCTGCTGCTGTGTTTGCTCACTAGATTATTCATCCAGGGTGATTTATCACCATTTTGGCATAGTTAGCAATTAGCAGCTTTTGAGAAAAAAAACAAAAAACAAAAGAAATACAGTTGCCTGTGCTGGTATCAGAACGGAAAAGTGCCGCATGTCTCTGAAGGTCTTGCAACACAAAGAAATTGGTGCCTCATCCCTGCAAACAATACATTCACTAAGCTAGGGAAGCTGATCATTATCCCTTGAATATGGGCTCAGCTGCAAAAAGCTTACTACTGGAGGCATGGCTAGTACTTAAAACAGAGTCACGTACCCTTTCTATATGATCATAAAGGCAGGATTAAATTGTCCGTGTTTGGTGGTCTCCTGGCAGAATGACTTTACTACAGATTGTTGAGGACAAGGAAGGAACAAGGGCTGTGCATGTTCTTTGCTCTGAGATCTTATTCTTAAATGCATAGGCTTAAATTCATAATTTGCATTTCTCAGTAGTTTCTGCGTTTGTCATAGCTGTGAAGTGTATGCTTGTATGTGTGTATACAGACACATACACATTCACCTTCACCCAGCTTGTGTGTGTGTTTAAGACCAACTTCGTTAGATCTTCGTGCTCCTAAGTTTCCCTTGCTTAAAATAGGCTGTAATATTGTCTTTTTCTTTGCTTTCTTGGCGTATTTCCTGGATTCAGGTGCCTCTGACTCCTTTGGGGAAAATGATACATGATGCCCCATCTGCTGTACGTTGCCAAAGGCATTGCTGACTCCCAGGTTTCTTCAGTTGTTTAAGGAAACTCATTTCCAGAGTTCTAACTATGGGAAATCCTGAGTTTTGCCATGTACCTTTCTGCAATATGTGCAAATGAAAGCAAATGCACAGAAAATTTGAAAAAGGCCCCACACAACCGTCCATCTGGACTTTAGCTAGCGTAAGAAATATACAACCCTAAAGGAAAAAAAATAAGGCTTCTATTGACTCCTTCCGGTAGCCCAGGATTCGTCCTCCTCCCACTACCATTACATCCCCACCAAACCGCAGGTCCTTACAACCTCCCAGAAAACTTGTTCTCTTTTTCCTTCGCTTGGTCTCACACCCCAAAGAGACCCCTTGTTTTGTAAGCTTCGCCTATATTCTTCCCTCCTATCCAAACGTCTTTTATTTCTGTGTCTCTTTGGATTTCCTTCCCACCCCTAAAAAGTTCTTTTGGCACTACTTTGTTCTCCGCTGTGGGAACTTACTATTTCCCCTTTCCAGCCCCCAACAGCAAGAGGTTGTAGTAGGGTGTTTTTTTTTTTTTTTAAATCATCTACAATGCAGTTACTCTTTTGTTCTCTCCAACTAAGCAGAATTCATGGGCAGACATATCAGCAGCACTCCCTCGGGAGCATGAAGCAATATACAGTAAAAGACAGTCATAAGACATAAGGAGGCCAACATAAGGATGCAGTTCATAAAATCAAACTGTCATCCGTAAGTTGTGCATAGACAGATTTTCTGAACAGTGTCACATGCACTCGAATCTCACACACATGGATGCATGGATATAGAGGGCGAAGTTCCCCGTGGGTGCTAGCAAGTGGAACTGCACTGAGCTGCCCACAGATGAGCAGGTTCTGGCTGTTGCTAACAAGTAGGCTCAAAAAACTCTTATCTTTTACTGAATGGAGGATAATAGCCTGTTGCTACAGAGATTGTGTTGTCCTTAGTAATCGCAAATGTTTTCCAGTATATTTAAGTCACCTGCCTGTAAGCTTTATCTCTGCTCTCCATCACCATGTTAGAAATCGTGTGTCAAATTGAGGCTTGTTCTAATCAGTAATTTATGTATTATCTTGTAAACTAACTGTAAGATAAATAGAATCAGGTTGCATATTCCAGCTGACACCTAGGAAAGCTGAAAATGTTAGCTAAAATAGTAATTGCTTAGTTTGGATATTTTCTGTTCTTACTTTTTTCTTTTTTTCTATCTGTCTCTTTGTTTCAGGAATGCATCATCTGATACTGCTATTTTAATACAGTGAAGGAGTTAGGTTTGTTGATAGCCTTATAAAACAGAGTTTGGGACACAATGTGACAATAAACAGGATAATGTTATACAAAGGGCAGGGAAGGTAATGGGGCCAGACAGCTTTCTTTAGAAAATGGTAGGCGGTTCGTTGGATATAAGAACAATGCATTAAAATTTAGGACCAGTTTCACATTAATTTAATGTTTTCACCTTTTTGCAGATATCTGGTTATTCATTAGTTATTCAGGCAAGAGACAGTGGCATCCCTCCTTTGTCATCGTCTGTAACGGTCAACGTAGACATTTCAGATGTGAATGATAATAGTCCTGTATTTACTCCTGCTAACTATACAGCTGTAATTCAAGTAAGTCTATCCTGCACATCAAAAACTTCTCTTACCTTTAAAATATGAAAGCATTTGGTTTTACTTAAGCAGCTTTTGATGATTTATCTGCAAAGATGTATCAAATGTTCATATTTAAAGAAAAGGCTAAACCTGTCTTTCTTAACTCTTTGATAAGTTTCTGTTTACTGAGGTTCCTTAATCTCAGCATCTGTCACACATTTTACTGTTCATTCCTATTGTTCAGAAAATTTACTTTGTCCTCACAAATTCTCCCCTTTCTCCATTCCTGCCACTCTGCAGCAGCCCCAGCTGCCATCTCATAGTCGACCTCCCTCCTGAGAGGAAACTGATCACCCTTTCTCCAGACAAAGAGTTAGCTGGAATGATAAATGAGGGCTCAGGTCCTTCCAGCTCAGGAATGATGCAATGCAAAGGATAAAGCAGGAGAGTAGATGGAGCCCTGGAAATTCCCTTTTCCATCCTCTGCGTAGAGTTTCTGTTTTTCAGAAAAGTGGCTGTTGAAAGCTCAAAGTAGGTCTATCTCACCATAACTGAGTGACTTCTGGAGAAAATCAGCTGCATTAATGAAGTCAGTGCTGGAGTTTTGGGGTATGGGGTGTTCTGGGTTTTGTGGGGGTGTGGAGGCTGGCTGAGCTGGTCTGAAGTTGACCCATTTCTGTTGTCTTTGCACCAAGGTGACACAGGCTTATGTCACCAGGGAGGCATGCAGGGCCATGCCATGATTTCCTTGGGAAGCTGAAGGCACTTGTCAAGCACAGAGCTTCCATGGGGACTCTGAGAGCCCCCTTAGACCTTGCTTAGGGTGCGAGGCTTACTATGTCGTCTGACCTAGTTAGATACAGTAGCAGGTAGAGCCCGCCACTCACGGGAGATGCTGTGGGTACTTCCACCTTCCCTTCCAGGCAGTAGGGCTGCAAGCAGTTTTGAAATAAATGCCGGTGCAATGCCATCTTGGACAAACAGCATTCACTCGAACATTCTCGATAGCGAAACTTGGTGTTTTATCATTGTGATGAGATGTATCATTTTAATCCTTCTCTTTATACACTCTGCATATGTGAAAAGGAAAATAAACCAGTGGGCACAAGCATTTTGCAGCTGGTAGTGACAGACAAAGACTCTTTTCACAATGGCCCCCCTTTTACCTTTACCATCCTAACTGGCAATGAAGAGGAGGAGTTTTCGCTGGATCCTCATGGCATCTTGAGATCTGCGGTCATCTTCAAGCACATGGTTGCAACTGAATATGTGCTTTGTGTGCAGGTATGGCTTTATTTTTTGCACCTACACAAAAACAAAGAAAATCCATGTAGTGGCAGGTCATGTGTACGTTTCCTGTATGGCTTGGTTTTCGTTGACTTTGTTCTGTGAGTAAATGCCATGCATTACAGTTTACAAGTGCACAATTTAGTATACTTCCTTTGATGTCCCTAAATCCAATTTCATTTCATATAAGTAGGTAGCCAGCCACCCTTCCAATTTTCTCCCCATGAAATGGGTTTTCTGAGAAGCAGCCATTAAAGATTTTCATCTTTTTTTCTATAGCTAAGAGAGGAAAATGAGCAAAAATACATTATATACATATAAACACACCACAAAATGAGTAACAGCAAAATATTGTTCTAGGAAATAAAATCACTTCTGCTTTTAAGGCATAAATTTAATCATGAATTTTTAGAAGCCTACCAAGAATTCATGAAGTCACATTTCAAAGGTCAACTTAGCTTTTAAAAGAATGTGAAAATAAGACATGTAATAGAAATTCAGCTCAAACTTAGTTCTAGAGTCATTGCTGAGGAACTTTGCAACTAGAGTAATTTTGATTGCAAAAACCTGTAAATCAGAAAGTAATTTGTCCACATTTCTCAGCTTTTCCGGAGAAAAAATAGTAGGGTTCAGTAAATGCACAAGTCTAGGGAATGAACTGCAATTCTTCATTGAAAAGGGGCATGGTCCTGTAATCTAATTCTGAAATGCAGGCTTCCTCCACTTGCTTGATGGCAGTTGATTTCTCTAAATATGGCCTGACTACTCCTTTACAAGCATATTTAATGGTATTTGTAGCAGTAACATCCTAAGTTAGTGCCAATTTAAAAATTACAAACTCTGATGCTAGTTAACAGTTGAAATCAAAGTAGTATTTTAGCATTTTGCCATTTAATATACCTGTAACCAATTTTCTTTGAGCCTTAGTAAGAAGATAAAGGACCTCACCTTTCATGCTCACCATGCTTTCATGCTAAAACATCCTATTTTCAGGACAGGTTGCAGGGCAGAGTTCCAAAACTGGGCATGTGAATGAAATTTCAGCAGCATCTTCTAGCAGTATAGTATAAGTATATAAATGAAATATAAGGCAAACCACAATGTCTAGGATGAACTAAAATCTTTAGAAAAATCTGCTATTGGATTGTGAAGGTCTAATTCCTCCCAGCATTATTTTCCTTAGGGATTTCTATGGTGAAAATATTTTTAATAATTTGCCGTTGTGTGTAGACCACACTTATGTTACTGTCCATTCATGAGCGCCATAGTATTTTTTTTCTCCTTTCCACGTCAGGCTCCTCCTCTGTGTTATGTTTCTTAAGAAGTAAAATTGAAATTTAAAATAAGATAGGAGATAACCTCTGTGCATGTTATGTTATGTGTGTGTGTCTGTGTGTGCGTCCACACATACATAAAATCTGATCTAAAATTCTCCCATCCAGTCCTGTTAGGAGTGAGGAGGAAAGATCGTTAGAATCTGTGAAACCTTACTAATCCTTTTGTAGAGAGGTGCCTAATTGATATTACCATCCTACATTCATTTCTTCAGCTTGTAAATTTTCCTCCTTGTATGCGGATAAAGGTCTAAGATAAAGATCTTGGGATGTGTGATACACCTGTGCCCACCGTGCCCCGTGGTTTTTTAGTTGTCTGTTCGTCTCTGAAGCAAATAAACATGTGGAATAATATATCTTAATAGGGTCTTCAATTAAACATTTTTCTTAGTGCAGGAAAAGGACATTGATTCAAGTTTGCACTTCATTCTGTCAAGATGGCCTTGGGATTTTTTTGTCATACTTGCTCTTTTACTCTCTGTGAAAAAGTGCAAATGATGCTGTCATATGTGCTCTGGGTCATAGAACCATCTGTTCAAGTGCAGCGCTGCTCTCATATTTTATTGTTTGTAATAGCACAGGCACCCTATTTCGTTTTTGGAGGGTAATAAATTTTATTTATTTCAAGCATGTTTCTTCACTGCTTCAGGTAAAGTAGTACAGAGCACTCTGGAAAAACTCTGAACTCTCTCATATTCACGTAAGCTAATATGAGTTAAACACTTGGGAGCAGAGTTTGAAACACTTTGGAGCACACCGAGCACTGCAGAAAATGCTGCTGGTGTTTTGCTAGGCTTCAGTCTCTTGCCTGCAGTAGAACTGAGCCCAAACTCTGGTTGCAGAATATACCGCATTCAAATGGCTCTATTGTGAAGAAGACAGGTGATGGCTGTGGGATCCTGGGAGCATTTCATTCTGAGTAATGAGACATTCTACTGACACATTTCTCTCTGCAATCCACTTGGATAAGATATCTTTGCTTCCCTAAAGAGTTTATAAATTCCACTGTTAGAGACTGCTGAGACATTTCCTTACATAAGTATTTAGCAAGTGCATGTGGGAAGTTCTTTTGAGAGGTCTTCAGAATTACTGATGCTATGAAAATATATATAATAAGAAGTTATGATTGTTGCCTGTGTTATACGTGTTTTATTTTGTTTTTGACTTTTTTTTTTCCAAATTACATTAGGCTAAGGACTCTGGGAAGCCTCAACAGGTTTCCCACACCTACGTTCAGGTGAGGGTTATTGAAGAGAGCATTCACAAACCGACTGCCATTCCGCTGGAGATTTTCATTGTCACCATGGAAGATGATTTTCCAGGGGGAGTCATTGGAAAAATTCATGCCACAGATCAGGATGTATATGATGTCCTCACATACACGCTCAAATCAGAGCAGAAAAATCTGTTTAAGGTCAACAGCCATGACGGGAAGATCATTGCCCTTGGAGGGCTGGATAATGGCAAGTACATCCTGAATGTCTCTGTCAGTGACGGCCGGTTCCAAGTACCCATAGATGTTGTGGTCCATGTTGAACAACTGATACAAGAAATGCTGCAGAACACAGTCACCATTCGTTTTGACAGTGTTTCCCCGGAAGACTTTGTGGGCCTTCACATGCATGGGTTCAGGCGAACCTTACGAAATGCAGTGCTCTCCCAAAAACAAGACAGCCTACACATCATCAGTATTCAGCCCGTGGCAGGCAGCAATCAGCTTGACATGCTGTTTGCAGTTCAGATGCACAACAGTGGTTTTTATAAGCCTGCCTATTTGATTCAGAGGCTTACCAATGCAAGGAGACACTTAGAAAATGTGATTCGTATTTCTGCTATCTTGGAGAAGAATTGTTCTGGACTGGATTGTCAGGAACAACACTGTGAACAAAGTCTATCTATTGATTCACATTCCCTGATGACCTATAGCACAGCACGAATTAGTTTTGTGTGCCCCCGCTTTTACAGGAATGTGCGCTGCATGTGCAATGGTGAGTACTGCTCCCTCTTCACCTCCCATCTTTCCACATTATGCAATAGGATCGTTTTTATTCCTCTGATGCAGATTAGAAGGGGCATTTCAATTCAGTGAGTTAAAGCACGATTGGCTGATGTATTGTGGGAATTGATTTCTCAGGCTCAGGAAGAATTGTTCATGTTTACTGATGTAAATGGAAGTTGATGAACTTTGGCCTTTTATGACAAAGACTGCTTTCCGAGAGGCACCGTAATGAGAGCCATCAACAAGCTTTCCAGGGGAGAGGGAAAGGAAGAGGAGAGGAAGGCAGAGGAGAGGGAAGAATGTTTCCCACTCAATCTGTGCCAGTACTGGAATAAACCTGAAGTGCAGCCATAGCCAAATGGCCTGATCTTCAGTGATGTGCCAGCAGTTTCCAAGGAAGAGGACCTATGACCTAAGCAATACAGGGGAAAAGGCCCTTTCCAGTCCATTTTCGCAGAGAGGAGTGGAAACCAATGAAGTATTTTATTAAGCAGTTGAGAGCAAGGACTGTTCCAGACCTTTAATGCTGCAGTAGGCAACAGTGTGGGGTTTTGGCCGGGTTTCAGGCTGCTCCACAGTTTTGCAGAGATTTCACGTGGACGTATATGACAGATCCGCTAGGGAGCCAATCTTCCTTATGACTCTGAACTTTGACTATAAAACCTCAGGCAGTTATAATAATCGTTCTGTTTCTTTTGCTTGCCAAGCTATTTGTTCCTCATTCCACTTCATTTATGTGCGGAGAAAGAAACTGCTGTAAAATCTAAATCTCCCTCAACTTAAGCACGCACACACGTGCACACACACGTGCACACATACACACAGATATAAAAACTCAGTAATCATGTCGCTCAGTAACCAACTTTTGCCTCACTAGCAGTCAGCAGGACTTCATGTCTTTCAGTGAGAATGAAAATAGGCTGTAACGCATAAAACTTAACCAGAAATCGTATCCTGCAGCATATAAATAATAATGCCTTAGAAGTTCAGTTCTGAGAAAATATAAGAATTCTGTATGTGAGGTATTTAATGTACATTAAAAAGCAGAGTATCTGGTCAGTCTGTAAATTATAGTGTTAAAAGTTTCGAGGAGATACATATAGTATAACAATAGTTGGTGTTTTGTTGCGCATGAAAGGCTCTGAAATAAAAAGGGATTTTCACAAGTGTGAAAGGAACAATGCTGCAGTATCCTCCAGCTGAGTCCTGAAGCCAGTACGGGATCATTGTGCATGAAACACTGTGTATATTCTTTAAGTCATAGCTTTGTCTCATTTACATACCAAGAAATTGCACATCCTCTTATCTGTAGAGATAGTAGTTCTCTGTCAGAAACTGTTTTCCTGGTAGCTAAAATTTGTGCTGTTTTTAATTTCATTTCACTACTGCTAGTTATACAGCTTATTAAAATCAATAATGGTGTATATTGCCTTCAGATACTAATAGGAAGTAGATCTCAAAATCTTTTAGCTTAGATCCAAAAAAGGACTTTGAAATAGGTGTACGGTTCTGATTCAGCAGATCTCTCCTTTTTTCTCCCTGCCCAGTAAGTTTGCACTGGAAGCATAAAAATTCAGTTAGGACTGTGATTTCCAGATTTTTCTGTCATGCCCCAGTCAATCCTCAAAATATACTCCAAAGACAGTGTTGTTTTGCAGGCTATCTGTGGTCCATAGACCCTGGACCATTTATCATGGCCGTGAAGATTACTGCATGAGAGCAGCTGCAGGAGGTGCTGCCTGGGTCAGCTGGAGCGTTTGACGGGTTCCCGCGGCTGCAGTCCGAGCAGCTTTGTGCTTCCGTGGGCGTTCCACAAGAATCTGAAAATGAGGCAGAGCAGTGCCCAAAAGCCTCGGGCGGGTTTTGTGCGTGTCTAGCCCACCGTCCAGCCTGTAACAAAAATGTGACCAGAGCTGCTGATTTAAAAATGTATATTTGGCTACCGGATGGATGAGATTCTTGGTGCTTATTACTTGCACAGAAATAAGTGATCTTGGTAGAAAGTAGAAAATCCATGTTTAGCCTTTCTTCACATTAGTTAATGCATGCTCCAGTTAAAGGAGCCACAGTAACTTTTCTGTTATTTTTGTAAATACGCAAACACACACTGGGTTTCATCACGTAGAACGTAACACAGACTTCTGAGGAGATACTAATCAGAGAACCTATATATAGTTCTGCTTTCATAAATGCTAAGGACTAGGCCCAATAAATGAATTAGAAAAATCTGAATGCTTTCTTTAATCAGTAGTTCTCATACGTGCACATAAATACAGCAAATCAGGAAAAAGAGCACAAAATACTGTAATAAATTTCTTGCAGCTCCTGTAAAAAGACAGCATTAGCAAGATATAATCAATATAATAAAAATACTTCTTTTATTCCTAGCATGGATTCATGATTCAGTCCAGTAGATATTGATAGCCTGAAATATGACAAACCCATTAAAACATTGCATATGTTTTCACTGATCTGATTCAATTATGACCCAGAAAGCTTGAGTGTGAGCTCATTCACTCATTCCTGAAATATGTATCATACTTGGAGTGTTTTTCCCACTGGCAGATGTCACAGATATGCACAATTTATGCATGCCAGCTGTGCATAACTTACCTCGATTACCTTTGTGAACAAACGGAGTTATCTAACGTGAAAATACAAAGAGACTGTAAAGCAGGGAGCGTGTGAACCTCTGACGATCAGCAGCTCAGTTCGGGAACGATAAGTTCGAAAGTTCAGATGCATCAATCTTAAAAATCAATAAAATTGAACTAAATTATTTTCCAGTAACAGACTGTCTCCTCAGGTTTTTGGCTCTTTTGCTTGTGTTTATATGAAAAGTAATGTAACAAACTAGGGCTTTTTCCAGTGTGGATATAGGAGCTATGCAATTGCCAGTCTCCCATTATGTGACATAAGGTATGCAAACATCTGTCAGTGCTTGTGGGAGATGGAGGCAGGAGAACCAGAATAAGTATATTCCTGTAAATAGTTCTCATGACATTCTCATGTTTCAGAAGCAAACGTCTATTTCATATTTTTACTTTTTAATGTTGCACAGTAATTTTTTGTCCCATTTAAGACAAAGGAACAGGGAAGAAGCAGGTTGGTTTTGTTGGGACTACTTTGCTATAGTCTTTCTTTATTGCAATCTTACAAAAACAAGATTGCATTAATATGTTTATGGGACAAGCTTGGATGGGATTCATCTTGATAAATGCGGGTATATATCTGAGATGGTCACTCCAGGCCCCATTTCCAGACAGTGGAAAGAATGAGGTATTTTTAATGATGTGATACATTTCTCCCTAGATGTCTAAAGTCAGTCGGATGAATCATGCCCTAAAGTTACATGAGATGAATTCCATTTCCAGTGTTTAATATGGTTCTGGCTTAGTAGTTTGAAAGAATTTTTTCTAATAGACCCCAAAGTGTTCTGTGAAAATGCAGACACTCACATCCACGTTATTTAATCTAGTGAATAGCAGTCTTGGACCACTTTCTTGTGAAACCAGGGAATATAGACTTCATGCAGCCTCTTCTTCGAGCATTTTGTGAATGTTATAACAACAACAACAACAAAATTGTAGACTGTGGTACATTCTAAGATTTGCTTTTAGTATAGGACTGCATTCTGAAAGTTGGTCTGTGTCCTCAGCTCCTCAGAGCACACGGTACCTCTTAAAGAGTCCCAAGTATTCTACAGGGTTTAGTATGGGGAACCTAAATTCATGTCTGTAAAACACAAGTGCTAATATCAGGGTCCTGAACTCCCACAGCTCTTTCCGTTTTCAAGAAGCACACACATACTAATGCATTTGAGTTGTTCTGGCGAAATAGCCAGGAAAACGAAAGAAAAAGATGCCCTAAATGCGCTTGGAAACAAAGAACTGCAGATAAATCTGATTGAATGATAGCTTTAATTGATTTAGCTGTAGGTCTTACAACTTTGCGCTTCTGAGATATGTAAGGAGAGATTTTTCTCCCCTCAGAATATTCCACATTTTAAGGCCCACACTGAGAATGTACAATCATCTCATATAAAAACTAGGAGAGCCGAAATTTGAAGTGGGGGCGTGACTGGAGAATCAGGGAGTGGAACATGCCTGGGAAATTTAGGGGGCATGCTGTCATTTAGGGGGACTGAAAGGAAGTTGTGATCAAGGAAAGGATGAAATAGGTCAGTCCTCAGCCAGTCCTTCTAAAATGGGAACAGAAACTGGTTCGTTAGAACGTATTGAAAAGCATGTCCAAACAGTGCAACAGAATGTGTTATGGGGCCCTTGAGCTAACTTTAACCTGTGATTGACTTGTGCAGAAGCAAATTTGTAGTATTTGTGCTCATATACTACAATTGCTGCTTACAATATCTGGTCACCACACTCCAAAAATAAAAACAAATAGCAGCTCAGCAAGCATTCAAGTATCATGAGTTGGCTATTTCCTCCCTTCAAAAATGATCATTAGATTGTTTTAAAAATAGCAGTTCAGAGTTTCGCATTATTTGCTTTCTGGAACGCTGCCTTTCAGGAGTCACCTTACAAACTTTTCTTTGCAACCGAGAGAAATAGACTATTTTTTGATCTTCATATGGATTTAGGAGAATAGGCACACTGAAACACACCAAATATCCCAAGGCTCAAGTTAAAATTGTTGAATCACTCAATTTTCAAGTTGCATTTACATTCCTAGAAGTGATCCTTCCTTAGGTGTGTACGAGTTAAGTAACTGTCTCATGTAGTAAGGAGAGAGTATTTTCTTTCTCGATATACTGGTTGGGACATTGTAGTACTTCTGCTTTCTTTTAGAGCATTAAATTGGAGATGCTCAATCAAAATAAAGTGGGCCTATTCTACCTTTTCCTGTCATGTACTGGTTGACACGAGCCCCATATGTCTGTCTGATAGCTTGTAGAGAAGAGCTCTATTAATACGAATGTGAGTTTCATGGGAATACCATGGATTTTCTGGACTTACCTACAGGAAAAAGAGATCAATCCAAATCCATATGTCTTGAGTTTCTTATTGAATGGTAAAGAGACAGTTCTTTGGAGTGGAAATGCAACATTAAAATAATTTATTTAAACTCAAGCCATAAATCTTTGATGTGGACAGCATAGCCTTGAACAATTTCACAATTTTGCTCAGCACAGTTGTGAAATCAGCCTGAAAAATGCATATTAGCTAAGGCAGTGCAATAATGCAGATCTGTAGCTTATATATTTATAACCATAGAGACAGATATAAAGCATTTCTTCTCCCAGGTCTGAATATTTTAAAATTTTTGTAACAGCTATGAAATCCTTCTGCAGCAGGATAAATAAAAAGTTGATTTGCTTGTAGTTTACCTAACAGAACTGTTCTTGGCCTGCCAAAATAAGCAGTTCTTTAGTGTGTCTTCATAGTTATACCAAATACATTCAATGCTTTCCATGTATTTTTTAACTGTGGAGTGGTGACTCTGAAGTACAAATCAGAGTCCGAATCAGCTAAAAAACTGGCAGAGATTGATAACAGAGTAAGCTACTGCTTTATTGCTTGATGTCAAAGATACGCTCATAGGTTAGGGGTTGTAAAAATTTGCAAAAAATCTGAAATCTCAGTGTCCCTTTCTGCTACATACTGACAGGCTGTGGGGGTTTTGTCCAAATGACTTGTCTGTTTGTCAGCTACAGAGAGGCTCACTTGAATTACCACCTTACATCAGGCTTCAGCGTGTTCAGAGAAGAGATATACTACTTATACAGCAGTGTGCTGTGTATTCATCACAAAAAGATGAATTAAAAGAGCCTACAGAGCCAAACAGGCGATCACAAGCCGGCCTATAGACTACTTAACCACCTGATATAATTTAACAAATAATTATTACACACTATCGAATTCTGGAGAATCAGTTTAAAAAACAGCTATAGGAAGCATCACATTCTCAGTTAAATTCTGTAGACCTTAGATTTCTATAGAATGTAGTTCTGTAGTGCAAAACTCTATTAAATGATGATTGTTTCTTGATTCTGTAGGACTTAAAATGTAACCACATATTGCTGCTGTTATTCCTGTTAATGTAATCTGGTAAACTAATTAATAAAGATTGCTATGCATCATTTTCTAACAGTGCTACAGGCAGTACTGTAAATCGTTTACTGCACAGAACTCTCAAACAAATGTTTGACAAAGGAGGGGAGTATGTTAAGGATTAAATTGACTGTGCTGTACATCAAGCAAGACATTTATAATCTTTGCAATATTTGTAGTCAGCCCATGTCCACTTTGAAACCTACAGTAGTAATTTTTCTTTTTCCACAAAATACTTATAGTGCCAGGTAATTTCAGCTACGCTTAGACTGAGCTACGTGTTAAAGTCTAAGAGCACTAAGACTCTTTTTTCCCTTACTGTAGGAGATTTCCTCTATTACAGGTTGATTTCTTCCTTTATAAATTGCAAATGAAATACATGTACTCAAAAAAAAAAAAAAAAAAGTTTGACTGACATTAACGTTCTGCCACAAACAAGAACACCCAATATTTTAAAACTGGCAGGTAGGGAGGTGCTGACTTCTTATCGTTAAAATCATCACTTGCCTGTATGACTTTAAATAAGTAAATCTGATGAGCCAAGAAAGATAAGCCTGTCCATTCTCAGAAACTGACTCTCCCTATGTTTAAACCATGGCTGAAAATCGACAAAAATTAAGGGTAGGAATGCCTTTTTTATGCAGTTACAGGCATGTACTTCCACAGCTGTCCCACACAGAGATCCAAAAGTAGAACCTGACTCTGCATGTACTAAGTTCTTTATAGCAACTAATAAAAAGCTAGGTGTTATGGAAGCAGCTAAGGACTGATATGTTGAACATGAATAGTTGTGTTGTCTTTTGCATTATTGTAGACAGTGTTTATATATCTTTTAAGAATATAGCAATCTAAATAGATTTATTTAGAGAAATATAAAATGTTAAATAGAAATCTGTATCCAAACCCCAGGATTTGTTAAGTGTTAAGAATTTAGGAAGGTTTGAATTACTTCAAAATATTTGTATCCTACAGAAGTATTTTAAGCAAATTTAAAAAACAGTATTCGTCTGTTGCTTTAGATCACTTTCTTTAGGAAGTTAGAAGTTCTGAATTCATCTATTCTTGGGCAAGATTAGTTTCCATACTCGTAAAAAATCCTTAAGAAACAACAGCTAGTAGCACTTCAGGGAGTTTAATCCAAATTATGCTCTCCTTGAAATACAAAAGGAGGTAATATTTTGCCCAATTTGTAATTGTAAATTGTAACTAGCTATTTAAATTATTAAGCTTCTTCTTTTTTCAATTAGGTAATGTCAAGAAATCCAGTCAACTTATTTTTGATTTTAAATGTTCTTCACTTTGAGTTCTTAGTGTGCAAAGCTAGTCTTTTCTTGCCTGGACATATGGAGACCAGATGCAATGGAACTTGTGTAGTTACACTCAGAAAAAGGGAGGATACGCTTTATGCAGCTTGGGCAAGGTGCACAATAAGCTGTGAGATCTGAGAAAAGTGAGGAGGACTGTGGAGAGTGGGCAAGTCTGCCTCTGCCTTTTGATTAGCCTGGCAGCGTGTCCTGTGCGTTGTGCGGATGAAAACTCCTCTTTCAGTTTGCAGCCTGGGAAAAGCCATTCCACGTTTTGTCTCCTAGGGAACTCTGTCTCTCTAAACTCACTTCTCGTGGGTGTACTGGGGCAAAGGAAGTGTGTAGCTCCAAGTCATTTGTTTTCTCATATCCCTAATTTCTCTGCACACGAGGATTTGTGAGTAAATCGCTGGCCTGATGGTCACAACACCAATTATGAAGCAGTTATTGATCAGAAAAGTTGTTTTTTATAATACATTACCATGGGTCCTATGACAGCCTTTGAAGAAGAACCATAATTGTTTTGCTATGTACTTGTCTGAAGGGCCTCTCTTCCCTGAAGATTTAAATTATTTTCATTATTCTTCAGCCATGCTTGGCTGGTATTTAAGTGGGAGATCAATAACTGCCTTCCTTTCGTCACTGTATTACTAAAGAGAATGTTTTTTTACATTGTATCTCTAACTGTATTTTAATTTATTGCAGGAGGGCTGTGTCCTGGGTCTAACGATCCCTGTCTGGAGAAGCCGTGTCCAGGGGATATGCAGTGTGTGGGGTATGAAGCTAACAGGAGACCTTTCATCTGCCAGTGCCCACCAGGAAAGCTTGGCGAATGCTCAGGTGCGCATCACACAGTAGAGTAAAAGGGGATATGCTTGAGTGACAAAGTGCTGCCATTGTCAACTTGCAGGTAGAGTTACCACTGAAGTCAACGGAAGTGCTTAACTCTTCTCAGTGCTGGCCCTCAGGGCATCTATTTGTGAGCCTTGTAAAAGAATGGGCCTTATAGCCATGGCACTGTAGGAAGACCATGATCCAGTTTCCACCAGGAATCCCAAATCAGTAAAACAGGTCATTGAGAAAACAGGACTTTTCCTAGAGGCTGCTCTGCCAGATGTTTTCCTGCCATGGGCAAAGCTCTAATTAAGTCTTTTACTTATGACTGAGATTACCAAAATTCCAGTCTTTATTAATGAAAACACTACACCATCCTGAAAAGAAAGTTTCAGGACATTCATTAGTTTTGTTCAGCTGTGTTATTCTCCAGGATACAAAGAGCCCAGTAGAGTGGAGCCTTTCCATTGACTTCAGTGAATCCAGGACCATCTGACGGAGGGCACATGGTATTTCCACACTCCTTGGATGCATTTGACTAGCATCTGCCGGCCCAACTTTATACCCTTAATTGAACTGCCTGAGGTACAGGCACAGTCATCTTTGACTCCCTCTGTTATCAGTGAGGAGAGATAGGTGCCTCTAGGGGGAGATAACCTTATGAATGGTGAATAGTTGCAGAAATGCCTCTTTCCTATAAAAAAGTATGGAGAAAGAATGGAAAGTATGGAACAGTATGGAGAAATAGATCTTTCCCTCATCCCTTCAGAAATAATTTTCCTCAAGAATGGAATGTGTGTTTGCAGTAGGTCCAAGCTTTCTTCCCCATCAAAGTTGGGTTTTATTTTTAAGTTTCTTCCTAAACATTCTCATTAGTTCTATAAATTCTTTAATTAACTTGAAAGTTGTACAACTGTTTTATGTGTCAATGAAAGAAAGTGTGTTTTCAAAATGGTTATTTCAGGCCACACTTCCCTTAGCTTTGCTGGGAATAGTTACATTAAATACCGAGTTTCTGAAAACAGCAAGAAAGAGGAATTCAAGTTGGCTCTACGTCTGCGAACCCTGCAAAGCAATGGGATTATAATGTATACCAGAGCGAATCCCTGTATAATTCTGAAGGTAATTAAAATAACATATCTTTTCCACAGTTATTTTTCTTGATTATATGTTTTTTGTTGGCTCTTGATTTGAGGAATGTTGTTCTCATTTCAGCTGTAGATTTAGAAGATGAAGTCTGATCTGTTTCGTGGTAACCGGGAAAAACAGCAATTTTGACGATGGCAGCAACAACAACAATCAAAAAAGCAGCTTGTTAGTAGTAGTTTACTTGGAAAATGCTCCATTGGGTGCTATTCATTATAGGAACAGTATGTGTGTCTGCATGCAAGAGCCAATCTGCACAGGATGTAAGATTTGGCCATTTATATGATTGCATAGTCAAAACCACACATGCTGAAATAGCTGTTCTTCCCGTGTGTCCGTCCTGTGATTAGAGAATATGCCTTCACTACTGTAAATTCCAGAAACCAAAGGCTTAGAATGTGCCTCCTACTGAATATGAGGTTTTCTTCACTCCATGAATCAAGATTATTTTTCGAGAGGGCCGTAGGGTAGATAGAGAGGCATATTGGATTAATAAACTCTCCACGCATTTCAGTTGTTTATCAGTTTACTGTGAAATGGCAAGTATCTGCTGGATGGAAAGGGAGCAGTGGACTCATCCAAGAGCCTGCATATATAGTATTTCTGCTAGAGACTCTAAGGAATGAAATGAAGACACTGACTGCGTAACTTGACCTTGTGCTGTAATTCAGCAGGGGCGGAAAAGACACAGAGCCTTTTGTGTCTGTATTTGCAATTTTTAGATTTCTTCTGGCTGAGTGCTTAGGTAATGTGAAAATTGCAAGATCAGTTATTAATGGACAACAAATAATTTTATAGCTGTTATGCTGAAATATTTCATGAATAGGAGTACTATGTCTTTCCTTCGCTAGAGAATCTCAGCATGGCTCAGATATGTATTTAGTTAAGCCCTGCTTGAGATATGTCGAAAGCCATTGTTTGAAGTTTTTAATGTACTTCCTGTTCAAGAAAACAAAACAAAACAAAACTGAAGGCTTGCAGACCTTCTTTGAAGTCTTCATCATGGTTGCTTTTCATATATATGGGCATGTAATATCACAAGTTAATTTTTAAAAATATTCAGCAAAAAACAAACGGCTTTGGTGAAAGATGCTGCTTGAAAACGGTAGGAGATTATACAAAGGCAAACTGAAATAGTGTTAGAATGATTATAGGAGAATTTACTTTATTAGAGCTTAGAGCAATCATGATTAAGGAATTCAGCAGCTCAAGACGGCTTTACATGGTGCTGGAAAAATAGCCTGTTCTAGATTATGTTTTATTTCAAACATTCTGAAAGTGTGGACACTGCACTGCAAGCATACCCTTCTACCCAATTATCTTAACTGAAAAGATTATTATAAGTTTTGTTATTGTTATTATTATTCCTAATTTTAAGGAAGGTGTGGATGGAAGTAAAAACACTAACCTCTGTTTTGGTGAGGTGGCCAAAGTGAAATGCAAACTGAACTGTAACTTCAGTAGGGCATTGTTTAGGACAAAAGCCCTCTCTCTACCCCAGGTTTCTTTTGTTCTTAATTATTTAATACAAAGGGTGTCCAGAATCACAGTTACTTCAGTTAAGCCAACCGTCTAAGCCTATTTGAAATACAAGCATCCCGTAAAGTTTGCTTAAATATATGCTGAGAATACGCCTAGCTGGAATGAGTTAAATCCCAGCGTTGCTCCTTCCCTCTCCTTCCACCACTAGATGGGAGATGTGTCTGGTCCTACATAGGGCTGAAATGCTGAGCTGCTCCCCACCTAGAGAGGTGTTCTAATCATAGGCACTTGGGTGGAAAACTGTTGAAGCTGGGAAATTGTGCAGCCAGAAGTGAAAAATTAACGCGACTGCAAAAAATAAGCGTGAGAGCCCTTCATTGCTGTCATCTGCATTGGTTTTTTTGAGTTGTGGGGTAGGAATTATGTAATTCTGACCGTGGCTTCCCACAGTCACCTAAACATTTTGCTTTGAAACATTCTGGGAGGGAAAAAATAATTGAAGGAGCAGTAACAAGAGCTGGGATATCCTGCTCTGAGTTCAGAGATCAACCTCCCGGTCAAGCTCTTTTTTACTTCCTACCTCTAAGAAAGGTTTTCCGGCTCTGGAACGTGTCTCACAGGACACTTAACTACAGAGCTTCAGCCACAGCTGTTCCCCAGTTTCCCATGAAAGAGGTCCAGGGTTGCATATATGGTGCCATGGGTCCAAAGACCCTACTTTCTCCCATGCAAGGGGCAGTGAGGACACACAGAACTGCACTCCCAGAGCCTCCTGCTTGGCTTTTATATAGCATAGTGTTTACTCTAGCAATATGTAAGTCCCTTTCCCACATCTAGCCCTTGGATACTGTAAGCATAGGTATTTAAGGGAAAAGTAAAGTGGAATATTCAGGGTGGTTTTTTGGAGACGTGACATCAGTTAGAAGATCAGGAGTTCCTAGCGTTTTGTTCATGAAGGTCATTTAGTGGAGGAACATCAGGCTAGGGTCTCACAGAAGTGCTGTATAGCAGATGAATGACATAAAGCTCAAGGGGTGTAGCAGTAACAAGTCTCTTTAGGGATGCCAGCTCATTCATGAACTGCACTTTGGGGAGCCCTGATTCTGATGCTTTCAAGCACGCTAACCCTTAGACTTTCCAAGCGTTTGTTTCTTATTTGTAAACCGGTGGTAAAGCTGTGGATTTTTACTTTTTTTTAACCAGGTATGTACGTTGTGAGATAGGGAGGTGCTCAGAAATGAGGCCATTAGGTAAATTAATTAGGGTCTTATAAATGTGAAGTTGTTATCATTTGAGCGTTGCTTTCAATTAAATTAAACATGAGGAGATGCTTTCCAAATAGGAGAAAAAGGATGGGATCCTGTGCTCTTGTGAGCAGTCTGGCACCGCTCCAGCAAGACACTTAATCACTTGCTTAACTTCCTGTATTTGAAGGCAATTGGAACTACTCACATAACTTAATTTTAAGCTTGTACTTAAGCGTCTTGCCAGAGTAGCACCAAAGGGCTCAGCACAAGAGCATTCAGCCCCAAACAAAGGTAGAGATGGAAGCATTTTAGATCCACCACAGGGTAGGATGTCGTACGCTGAAAACAACAACACTATTGGGGCATATTGTGGCATTGATTTTTTAGGCAAGTCGCCCCCATTACAGTTTATTTAAAAATTAATGTGGCAATATGGTTTTCAGAGTTTAAATGACCAGCTTAATTTTGGAAGTGCATACATTTCTGATAACCTAGGGATGGAAATATTTCGTAATCATAAGACAGTGTCCTTCTTGGATGAATAATCAATTCCATAGAGCAAACTGCTTGTCTACTACTTTGCTGAAAGCCTACTAGCTATGCTGTGTTGGTACAATATAATATGGGTGTTATTTATTCAGCTGTTTCAAATAAAGCAACTCATCCATTGATTCAGAGAGGCTGGCAATTCTTTTAGCTGTGTGCTCTTGCTTTTAAGACAATTGGAGCAAAATGAAATGCAGGTCAATAGCCTTTTTTTTTCTTTTGGAAAGATTACATATGCTGAAAACAGTGTCACCGTTTCCATTCTCCTTTGCAGTATCTATCTGGATAAAATAAGAGTTAACAGTTTAAAACATCAGGAAGCCACTCAAGAAGAGAATCCCCAAATTTATCTCAGGAAGCCAGTCAAGAAGAGAATCCCCAAATTTATCTTTTTTTAATCAAGGAGTATAATTTAGATTCCACTAATTTTATAAAATTTAAAGAATTAAAAATAGGTAGGGAAGATTCCTCCCTCATGCTGGAAACATAGGTGTTAAATAGTAAAAGGCAAGCATACGTTCTTCAGTCCAGGCAGCTAATGTGAAATTTTTGCATGGCTTAGTTAAGTGAATATTATACATTTTAATGTATTACTGCTGCGTGGCTTATTCTGGATAAGGCTTTGAAGCTTGGATATGATCCCAGTTATGGCTGGAGTTGAAACGAGTAATATTTTAATTAAATATACCGTTTTACACAAACAAATGTGAAGTGTAATTCGGCTAACGAAATATTTCCCCAGACAGATTAGCAGGCAACATGCTGTATCCATGGTGTACAATTGCAGATGGACTGTGTGAGCCTAAGGTGGTCTCAGAAGAACCATTTGATCATTTTATTACCTATGTTGATATACAAATATGGAAGTTAGCCAAAAATCTTAGCCAGGCTAATATTCTAATATAACTTACAATATGCATTTGGCTCCTTTTTGCTCATTGACTGAAACTCTTGAAATGTAGCAGATTGCATCACCTTTTGGAGCCTTCTCTGCTCTTTGTACTTCTCTGCCCATCTTACATAGGTGAGGAGTGTTGTGTCTGTGATAGCATACATGTCCAAATATGCACTGACAGACACCACTGTCCTAATACCTGTAATGAGAGATACTGTAACTAAGCCCAGAAAGCTTTGAGAGGCAGCCGGCTGTGAACTTAGTGGGAATCGTCTGCCCAGCTAGGATGAAGCAGTGTCACTCTTTCATCTGGGTGGGGAGGATCTCTGCCAGAATCATCGGCTGACACTAGTGCTAGGTTGCAGAGTTTGCCTCTCTCTGCTGTAAGACAGAGTAACGTGAGCTGTCTGCCTTGTTGTGTCATGTAGCTGGATAAAAAAAGTGTTAGAAGTCTCATCCTGCACTGAGGGTCTGATCCTTCCAACCCTATCAGACCAGTTGTCCCACTATGATTTTATTTTCTGGATAACTGCTGAGGCTGGACATGAGCACTGGTCTGTCGTTTGATTTTGTAACATTTGCTTGCATGTACCTCATTTAGTCAGAAATTAAGGTAAATTTCAGCTTTTCTTTGTACTGAACTTTAGGCTCTAATTTCATCTTTGAGCTCATGCTCTGAGCATGAAGCAATGCCTCTCACATCACAGCGATTTCTAGGAATGACAGGAACACCAGGGATTAATTGCTGAATTGAAGATCAGTGGTCTAATTCTCCATGCTTGTGAGCGGAGAAGTTGTTTCACCCCTTTGAGTGGAGGACCCTCTCCTCCCTGCCCAGCCAGGAGAGCTGCTACATAGCCAGGCTATCAGCCCTTTTGGCCGCTCACTCATCACAGGCAGTTCCTGCTCTTCCTCCTCCTCCTAGAAGCGTGATTCCAGCAGGGGATATTACCTCCTTGCCCCACCATAGCAAGGCCTGTGGCTGCCTGATTAATTAAAGTCCTTTTATGGCCCCATCACTACAGGCATCTGAGCATGTCACAGTCTTTAATGTATTTATCCATAACGCACTGGTGTGAGGTAGGGAAATGACGTTATCCCAGTGTTAGTGATGGAGACCTGAAACTAATGACTTGCTTGAGATCCCAGAGGAAGACTGTTACAGAGTATGTATTCCCATGCATATCTATCATATCCTAGGCCAATACTATAAGTGTTGGACCATCCTTCCTGGCTTTCAGTCTAGCCCAAAGTGGGGGTTTGTAGTGCTTTTTTTAATAAAAAGAAGAGGACATAAAATTTCAGATAATGTGTATTTACTGTGCATCTCATATCATCTGCTGGTGAAAAGAAATAAAAATGGATGAGAAAGAAGGAAAGATATATAAAACATTTTTATGGTAGATCTTTTAAATCATGGATTCCCATATATAAATGGTGTAATATTTATCCCAGGTGCTCATATTTGTGTTGCATTTAGCAAGATAATTGGAAAAGCATGTTCTGTGCATAGGGGTAATAGACATGCAAGCAGTGGGTTCTTCAGGGTATAAGTAGCCTTTGGGGAGGTGAATGTATGTTATATACAATCAGTGGAAGAACAGTTTCCATAGTAAAAACCTTTAGAGTAAGAAGCAAGTTAACTGCTTATCCGATGACAGCTGCTTTTCAAAGCACAGTGTGTTGGCATGTATTTTTCTCTATGATTTGTATTCATATCGAACCAGACCACACTTTCTGAGCAGCACCTTAAAATTTTGTGAACTGTTTTGTTACACAGGGAGAAAATAAGCTATTGCTTCATCTCTGGAGAACAACTGGCTCAGTGTATGAGGGAACCTTTTTCACCAAGATTACTCCTGAGCGGATGCTTTAATAGGCCCAATTTCAATCTACAGAAATAGTTTACAGCTGAGTTTTGAGTCCTATAAGAAAAGATTTTTTAATGAAAAGTGAATCCAGACTTATTTTTCTGTACGCTCATTTGCTTTTTTTAATTGAACTGTATAAGTAACAAACAACATTCATCCCTCAAGCATGTATTATTACAATTGTAGATCTCATTTCTTCTCAGTTCCACTACATTCTACAGGTTAAGGACTTTGAAATAAACCAGCTGCCCATAGCAGGGGCAAATTCTTGCTTTTTTCTTCTGACTCTTTCTGCATGTTACTCAGCGGTCATGCAGAGTAGATGGATAGTTGGCATTCCTGAGTAGCTGATCACCTGCTTAGCCATCGCTGTGCCTGCCCCATCCAAGCAGTTGCAGAGCAGTGGAGTGCTGTGGGTGACACCATAACTGTCTGGTGTGACTTGGAATAGATCCACTTGTGGTTACAGACTGATTCAAATTCAGCTGGTCATAAGACTGCGGTCTGGAAAGAGAGAAGGGAAGTACAGAGATGATTAGAACTTAAAATTTTACCCTTAGCTTTTTTCCAGATAGATAGTTTTGTGAATCTCCAAGGGCAGTAAAATGCTAATAATAATAGTAATAGTAATAGCAATAGCAATAATAATAATACCAAGGGAGAACCTTTATTTTAATGTATTATACAGACTCACGTTCAGTCCAAGTGTAGGACTTAAGCACCAGCAAATGGCAAAAAATACTCAGACTGTAGCTCAAGATTTCTTTACCTGGAGCGAGGCGCGTGTTCTCACATATTTTCTTGCTGGAGACTGTGAGAGCATGGTCTGCTTATGTGGATTGACTGTATTCATTCAGGTACCTGGAACAAGGGAGCTGGAGCAAGCTCTAGTCAGCCCTCAGCAGAGCATTGTTTGAGAACTGCTGAAGGAGGGCAGTTGCATTGCTGGTGTAGAGCGCAGTGTATGCTGCAGAGAAGGCTGCAAAAGGACACAGCACCTGAACTTTACAGGGGGATAAATAATGGGACAGAACTGTCTTGAGATGGGGCTTGCGGGAATAAATACTTCCTAGAGCGTGATATAAAGGTAAAATAATTGCAAGAGCTTCAGTTCAATTAACATGTCATAAGAAATTATCTCCTAACTCTGTCAGCCATTTTAAGCTTATCTGCCATCTGTTAGAGAAACCTAAAATCTTTGGGTAAAGTGCTAATCAGGAAAACAGCACTCTATACCCTTTCCCTCACTCTGCATTTAGCCTGCCCCAGCATGGTGGCACAAATTCTTCCTTCATGAGGACTTCCAATTCAAGGAGACCCAAGCCTGAGCTTCACATCTCTCTCTCTATAGATACTTGCATCAGCTCTCATCACCGGCTGTCTGTGCCCCTTTGCAATCCTTGACTGGTTTTGTTTTTAGACTTTCCCTTTTAGGAATGCAAGGGCCATACTGATTTTACAGTTGAGGTACGGACAGATTAAATGACAAACATGGGTATTTCCCATTCCCCTCCAGTACTCCACCTCCCTCATTGCCTAGTGCTGCTCAGCTGCTTTCCCTTTACAGTCACCCTCCTAGGAGAGAGGCAAAAGGGAGAGTGAGAAATTATAACAGTCCCTCTAAAGCCCTGAACCCAGCATAAACACGAGGAGAAGGAGAAAAGTGGAAGCCATCTTACAGCATCTGCGAGGCATGCACAGAGCAGATAGTATACAATCCCTGGAACATAACTGACCTTTGGCCAGCCAGAAGCTTCATGTTGATCAATAGAGGAACTAAATTTACAACACTCGGGGAAAAGCACATGCCTTGCTGAGATACTCCACAAAGTTAGAGAGACACAGGATATGTACGTTACCAGAGCACGTAACAGCCCTAGCAGAAGGCAGCGATCACTGGCTCATGCCCAGGCACTGATTTTTTTTTGCCTCAAGCATCTCTCTCAGTGAGAGGTGGTTCCTTGCCCCGAAGAGCTGCCCGTTCAGCAGTACTGACTACTGGGAGCAGAAATGCAGGGTGCAGGCAGATGGAGGGACTTGCCCAGGGAAACAGGACTGGTTAGCAGCAGAGCTGAGAGCAGAACTTGGGTCCTCCAGCCTGTGCCCTATTCAGTGAAATGCACCGTCTTCCTAGTCCTCTCATAGATTGTGTGTTTGTATTTCTACAGTTTGTCTATAATGATAGGCTTTTGGGTAAATTCCAAGTAGGCTTATGTTTATCACGTTATGTTTAAATCTGATGATAAAGTAACTCTTTGCTATTTTAGTGTTATGTAGGAGAGCAGCTTTAACGCTGTATAGAGACTGTATAGAAGTCTTCAAGGTTTGCGGATTCTGTATGAGAGTGTATTATGAGATGTGCGAATGTCTCAAGCACTTTGATTTCTGTTTTCCCCTCACAGATTGTGGATGGCAAACTGTGGTTCCAGTTGGACTGTGGAAGTGGCCCGGGAATCCTGGGAATTTCTGGCAGGGCTGTTAATGATGGAAATTGGCATTCAGTCTTCCTGGAGCTGAATCGCAATTTCACAAGCTTGTCCCTCGATGACAGTTACGTGGAGCGCCGCAAAGCCCCCCTATATTTCCAGACTCTGAGCACAGACAGCTCTGTCTACTTTGGAGCCCAGGTCCAAGTGGATAACGTCCGGAGCCTGACAGACAAGAGAACAACACAGGTCTTGAGTGGCTTTCAGGGCTGCCTGGATTCAGTTGTCTTAAATAACAATGAACTGCCGCTCCAAAACAAGCGCAGCAGCTTTGCAGAAGTGGTTGGCCTGACCGAATTAAAGCTTGGCTGCGTTCTCTACCCTGATGCTTGCGAGAGGCATCCGTGCCAGAACGGTGGGACCTGTACGAGCGTGCCATCTGGTGGTAAATATTTTGCATTACCTTATATTTTTCCCACTTTTTCCCCCTACAGTTTATTGTCGGAGATGGTTTTGTACAACAACCTGCTTGAAAAATCTCATGAGCTCTCTGAAAACCTGGTAGGTAATGCAAACTGTATAAAAGCTGTTTGCTCCATAAGTAACAGTGAAGCCATGCCCCTTCTCATTGCGTTAATGTTGAAGAAGGAAATTGATTTATTGGCTGTTAGTATAATCCTGTTTATATAGAAACCAGTAGAATTACAATTACTGTAATGCTTAGCTGGGTTTTTCAGGATTCATTTACAGCACCAAAGGCTGTACACAAAGATGGTGATTTCTAATGTCCATCACAGATCTAACAGTACTGTTGCCCTTCTCTGTTTCTGAAGCTGTCACAGATAATTACTGAGCTGTCCACAAACACCTTGTGAGTGAGTAATTTGATTATATGTCTGTATGTAAAATAGCGAGTCTGAACCATTATAAACCCCCTAGAAGTGTATTTTATGGCTTTCTTGGAGGCCGGAATGCTTCAAGGTCTCAGCAATGCTATCCAAAGTTTATAGGGCGTTGATTTAAATAGTGCTTATGTCGGAGTTTCCTGTCCAGTGGTTATATGGTGGCTTTTGTGATTTGGTGTTATTGATTTACTAGCTATGATCAAGAGCACAAGTTACAAGGACCATAAGGAAAGTCAGCGTCTTAGCAAGGAAAAAGCAAATGGCATAAATGTAGGACCTCTCCTCTAGGGCTATTCTTTCTCTGGAGCGCACAGGTCCAGTTTCCCATATTGTATTAGCAGGAAGCATTGTTCACCTTTTCTGCCAGGCTAAATCTTCCTTTCGGTAAGCTGACAAGGTCCCACTTCCTCTTTGTCCTGGCGAGGACATTTTCCAGTCCAGAAGGATGAAGCTCCATAGGGAGGTCTTCTCTCAGTTCAGGGCTTTCCATCCAGTTACTGTCAGTTTTTCTGGTCATGGTTCCTCAGGGAAGTTCCTGCTAACTTTTTTTATGGAGCACTTAACTACTGCCCAGGGTTTTCTATCTCACTATATCCATGCACTTCACTATCCCTCCTACCTGTAATTGTCATTTCTGGTTTTCATTATTTTCAGCTTTGTTCTCATTTTTCCTTCCAGGCCCCCACAAAGGTAGGTCTGCAGCTCTTCTCTGTGCTCTTCTCTGCGCTCTTCAGCTCTTTCTCGTTTGAGGTTTGGCTGTTACTGCAGGCTATGTTTGAATCCTGCACTCCTGGAAGAAGCCTCAAGATGCATTCCCAGTCCATTCCTATACAGCATTACGCCAGCCTCGGGATTTTCTAAGTTCCTCCCAATCCCTCGCCTAGACAGAGATTTTCTATGCCCAGCCTCCTTGGTCCTTTTTACTAGGGTATCTTTAGGATGGTGCTTTCACAGCAGTTTCTTTCTAAACTTTAGGAACTTCCTAAACTTTAGGACAGTTTAGTTTTCAAGGCTGAAATCTGATTAAATCTGAGCAAAACTGAATGTCTGCACCCACACAGAAGCTTCTTACTTGGGTAACCCAGCCCTATACAGTAACCTCTGACAACCTGGATTTTCTCATGTTAAGATACCTCAGCGAGCATCTCCTCTGGATCCTTGGTGTTGATTCAGGCACCCCTTCTCCTGGGCCTTAATTTCATCGTCTTATATATTCTGCTGATTTTTGTGGATCCAGGATCTCTTCCTTAACAAAACTCATGGACTTTTTATCATGTACTTTTTCAAACCTTTCTCTTTTGAGTAAAAATAATAAAAAAAAAAAACATATCTGTGCCTATCCCCAACTCTAATAGTACATAGTTGCCAGTGAGCTGATACCTCCCTCCAAAAATTAAGCATTGCACATCAGCAGAAAAGAAGCTTATTCTCAATGAAGGAGCTGGATTATGGCCTCTGCAAAGCAAAGGCCATACATAGTCAGGCTGTTTTCCATGTTCTCTTGTGCAGCCCACAGCCGTAATTGGGCTGTCTGTACTTCCTGAACATATGGCAGGAGAGCTGCTAGTTACATGGGCAGCACTGACCAGCTCACTGGAGCAGGTCCCAGGCCTATCGAGGAAGAGCATGTGAGTTATAAGTGTGACCATGGCTGGTGGCTGGCCTGCTTCCCTCCACTGCCGAAATCCTGTCTTCAAGCTGCTACTGCCTGTGCAAGGCGCTCTCTCTGCAGCAACTCTGGGGTTTGTTCGTGATTTGGCCTACAGAACTCTCCTGCTTCTGAATCTTAATTGCTAAGTTTTCTGGTTTGCAGTGGTTTATGGCAAGTAACATGAAGGGTGAGTCAAAGAAGCTATAGGTTTTACAGTCAGTGGAAGGAAACACAAAAACAGCCAAAAGGAATGAACTTGCAGCATTAGCAAGCCAGAATTTGATGTGCAGCGCAAGGACAAAAGTTGCTGCTTATGAACGCTGTTAAGGGTCTTTACCTACAGAGGGAAGAAAAGGAAAGAAAATGAGTGCTGCAAAACAAAGGCAAAGGAAAATAATTCCAAGGGAAAAGGATGCTACAGCCATTGAGAAGATTGCTAGACCGGATTATTTAAATTCCTAGGAAATATGGGAGTAATGTGAATATAATAGTAATACGGTTTTGATTCTGATTCCATACTTAATAAATTAGGTTAAACATTCACTAAGCTAGCATCTTAGGAAGCGCGAGAACAGCTCCTTCTATTGATTTTGCTTGAGTCTACTTACAATATTGCTCGGCAATCTCGTGATGAGTAAATTGAAACCTTTCTAGCAAATCACTTTACAGTAATTCTTTTTCCCAGGGCCATGTGCATGCCAATTCAAATTGAGGGGAGCAGTGGGGTGGGGAAGAAACTAACAAACAGCTCTAAAGATTGGACCCATTTTATTACTGGAATGATACGCACAGTTCTTGTGTCAGCATAACTCACGGCTGGAGCTCAGTCACGGAATTTGCTTAAACTCGCATGTGGTGCCGCCTCGGTGAGGGGGCATGTGCCCTGCGGCGATATTTCAGCTGCCTGCCGCTAAAAAATCTGTTTGCTGTTTTTACTGCCTCAGCAGTGTATGTAAATAAAGGATAATTATAATGCCATAATTCCAAAGCAATGGGCCCTAAATATACTTTGGTGGTTTTGTAAGACAGCCCACTGGGCAAAGTCATAGATGTTTTTATTTCCACCAAGTAAAGCAATTCTGTTAGTGTCCTCCATATACGAACAGACCATGGACTTAAATTCCATAGAGAGGAGAGCCCAACAGCATTGCAAATGCTAGTTATAGAGCCACAAATTGCAATATGCATTTAAGAATGGCAGAATGTTGTATTTGCTGGAATGGATGTTAGCATGCGGATTTGATTTAAAATGACCTAAAAATGAAATAAGTTTTCATTTTTTTAATCTTAAGAAAGAAAACAGCATGGGGGGAGGGGAGGAGAGAAAGGAAGCATTCAGAAATATACTGTGCTAGCAAAGGCTCCTTTTCCAGTCCTGATGCATTCAGTAGCATCAGGATCTCCTCCCTAATATTTTCTGTGATGTCTTCCTCCTATTAAAGTTACTGGAGAATAATGTTCATTTTCCTAAACAATGAGTGTTTGGCATAATAACAGGGTTTCTTTTAATAAATTCAGTCCTCTAATTTGAATTTTACAGAGTAGATTTCATACACCGTTAACATCTTTCTTTTTCTTAGAAAAATCCTGCTGTGCTTTACAAGGAAATAAAGAGAGAAAAAAGAAAGCTCAGATTTATCGCCACCTTTAAAAGAAAACAGTCAAAGAAAGGTTGCCCAACATTATAACATCAAAGAGTTGGTGGGCTACTTGCCAGAAACCGAAGGGGCTCTGTCTAATTTGCATATATTTTACATAAATTGATCATCTAAAATACAGAATTCTGCAATAGTGTCCCTTTTTTGATATCTTCATTTCTTAATAGAAATAGCTATAAATATACTGAACAGGAGTCCACCCTTAATAAAAACCTGCCTCTGATTGATTACCTTTTACTTCACCATGCAGTTATGGGAATAGGTTAATATTATCGCCCTACTTTTGGAAATGTTGAAGTGACGGTTTGTACATACCACGAGTATGTCCACCTGCTGCCATTATGGTCCATATGGACATATTTACTACAACATTGAACTGCTTAGCTCGGGAACAGTGGTGTCGATGGGTGACAGAGGTTTGTATGGATTGCAGTGGCATTGTCCAGAAAGGGAGTCAGTGCTGGGTCAGCTCAGGAGACTTTTAGCTGGCAATGTCAGAGAAGTCTCCATCGAACAGGGCATGCTCATCTCTGGCTGGGCTTCTGTTATGTACAGCTTTAGGGCAATTTTCGTGGAGACACTGGAAACCACATCCCTGAAATATAGTGCATATTCTTCCAGATTTCTAGTTCCTACCCTTAAGTGTGGGTCAGTGAAGCTATTTAAAAAAAAAAAACTTTTAGCAGTGGGAAACCTGACAAAACAACGTATTTTTCCTCAGCCTCACTTTCAGAAATAGCTTGGATCTTTGGACTGAAATTTCCTGATAAAATTTAACTGAGTGTTTAAAGTCTAGCTAAGTTATAATCCACTGAATATGAGGTCTTAAAATGCAAAGTGTCACACAACTTTCACAATAGAGTGGCGTTACCAATTCTGCCAATAGTTAAGTGTATATTTGTCTGCTTGAATAACAACAAGAACAATCACAGCAATAGAAAGCTTTACTGTAATCAAATCTGAATGCTGCACCAAGCTTTTCAACCACAGAAAGAAACCTCGTGCTTGTAAAGCCTGCAATTATAAGTATAGTTCCCTCCTTTTAATTTGGTCAGTCCTACATACATCTGGTTTTGATTGAAGTAAATGGCTTATATGAGCAGGCAATTTTTTCTGAATATAAAGCATTTGAACAGAAATATCTATCAACCCAAGAACTGAAGGAGAGAAAGGCATGCTTTCCCCTTTCCTCATTCTTTGAACTCTTCCTCTTTTTTTGTCCTCTTGTGTTTTTTTTTTTTTTCATCAACGGAGTTAAAATCCAAAGGGAGGAAAAAGTACAGCCTAAGCTAAGATGGTAATTTTAATCACTGAAACACGTTAGCAACATCAACACGTGGGTATTCTGAGGATTAGGTATGGGATGTACGGAAAAAAATTGTGTATCGGTACCATAGTCGTGAATGGGCCTGGTCTTCCATACGTTCTTGCTCTCTCACGTGCACACAAACGAAACAGTATACTGTCCTGTTAACATCTCTAATTTGCATGTCAGTGTTAATTTTTAAAAGGTTTTAGGATTTTTTGATTGTTTTTATCTATTTTATAGCTATATTTTTAGATATCTGTATTTAATTTCCCAACTTCAAAGCAAATACATCCCAGTTCTGCGGATAGATTCGTGGAAGGCACTGGTCTAACAAAAACAGAGGTTCATATTCATATCAACTTGTAGCATGAGGCAATGATCATGTGTCTGAATACAGGTAAGATACATTTGAAGTGGCAGGAATCCGTATGGCTGAAGAACACGCAGTTCCTGAATACCAAAATACCAGTGCTGAGAGAGATCCTTTTCACCTTCAGTTCTTCTCATCAGTTAACTCACCATGAAACGCTATGGTGAGCAGGACCAGAGGCAAACCCATTTCAGGTCTAGCTGCACAGCATGGAAAGAAACTGCATGGTGAGATCAAATGTAAAAGCCAATGCTTGTACCAAATGAAAGCCAGCCATGTATCACATTGCATGTGATAGATAGAAACAGGAGCATACACATGTTCAAAAGAAGAACTGGCAGCAGTAAGGAGCAGCCTCTTTAATAAAGGCAAGTAAACCTGAGGATGAACAGACATCCAGATGCTCAGGCTGGGGTTCTCCCATCAGAGACGTTAGCTGCATAAAGGCATCCCATCTGCTGATGGCATGGTGCCTTCCCTTTGCCGCTTTTCCTTTTTATTAAATGCCAAGCAAACATAGGTGTAAAGAGGAAGCCTGTGTCATGTCATCGTTTAAAGCATGCTACTCTTCTATAAAGTATGGGCTCAAAAATCCATTTTCCTCTTGACATTTTATATGACTGAAAATGGACATACTGCAGGAAGGGAAGCTGTCGGAGTCAAAGAGGATGAGACTCAGTTCCATAGGGAAGACTCAGATTAGTGGAGGAGCATGAGAGAAGACCAAAAACTATTTGGAATCCATGGAGGGCACGTCTACATGAGTATTTTAATTTAGACTAAGAATGAGCTTTGATGTGAGTCCATGCATGCTTACTGTACCTCTGTTCCGGTCGTGAAGAGGTGAGGTCTTGGTGTACAGAAGCAGGGTTTTCTTTCAGATGATCCTGAACTGGAAGATATACTCCAAGATTGCAGCAAACGTGATCCAAAAAGCTGAAATGTGTACACTGTGGGTGTCAGGTCCTCAGCACCAATCATAGAAGATTGAGAGGCGATCTCATCAATGTGTATAAGTATCTGAAGAGGGAGTGTCGAGAGCATGAGGCCAGCCTCTTCTCCGTGGTGCCCAGCGACAGGACAAGAGGCAACGGGCAGAAACTGAACCACAGGAAGTTCCATCTGAACCTGAGGAAAAACTTCTTCCCTGTGAGGGTGACAGAGCGTTGGAACAGGTTGCCCAGAGAGGTAGCGGAGTCTCCTTCCCTGGAGATATTCAAAAGCCGTCTGGATGTGATCCTGGGCAATATGCTCTAGGTGACCCTGCTTGAACAGGGAGGTTGGGCTAGATGATCTCCAGAGGTCCCTTCCAACCTAAACGATTCTGTGACTCTGTGATTCTGTATCACATAATATGCTGCCTTGGAGAATGTATGTCAACATTTTCCAGCATCGGTGTGCAAAATGAAAAATTGAAATACTTTGGGGAGGACCTAGACCACCGGTATGATTTTAAAAGTCAATGAATTTCCGTAACTTTCAGTGCTTTCATTGTGAGCAGGAGCAAGCCCTAGGTTGTTTACAAGGGTTTTTTTTTCTTCCCCTACTGAGAGGACAGGGGCGCTTAATCTTTCCTTCAGCTTTGTTGTCCTTGGCTGTGGGAAGTATGCTGATTATTCTCATGCTAGATGGATGGAAAGAAGTGTGTAATATATTGCTTGGATATTAAATTAAAGTGTAATAAACATTCTTCATTAGATCTAGAATGCACTCCTGATCAAAAGGGTTTTCTTCAGGATCACACGTTGTCCTCAGCCACGTGGCTACAGGATGGGGTTGCTAGCATGCAGTAGCAGGCAAAATTGCAGCCTCTGCTGGGAGGTAGGGAGAAACATAAAAGGTCTGGCAAGTCTTCTGGCGCAGTGGATGTATGTTATGTACTGAGCCATCATATCAGCTCTTCACTTCTGTATTCCATGAATTTTAACATAAGCTTTGGTTTGGTGGAGTCCTCCTAAATGAATGAATGCTTTGCAGCTCTGACATGTGTGTCACAGAAAAGTTGTCCGTGCAGTCTCTTGCCAGTAGCTCAGAAGTAGCAAGTGTATGACAACACTGCTAATGTGAAGAGAAGTCGCCAATAAATATTTTGATTAAATAAGGTCTTTTTTTATTTCCTTCTTATTTCTAACTTTGATCCTTAGACTTACCAATGGTGCTGAAAACTTCAGTGTTCTAATGTCTTACTGTGTTCCACCAACAGATCGTTACATCAAGTTCAGTCAAAAATGTACACTTTGATAACCAGGCTTTCCGTCTTGATTTTATTCATACACTGCCTCCTAGAACTCTGATCCATCTGAAGCATTCAATTTATCCTTTTAATATAAAATATTAATGTAAATTAGTATACTTTTAATATAAACAATAGGTTAAAACAATAAGAATAAATCCATGTTCTTTTTATAATTAGTCAAAAGGACTTTTTTTAACCAAAGAGTATTTCTCAGGTTGTGTGCAGTGAATAAATGTAACAAAATGTGTTACAGAATGAGAGCCGCGAACTGGAATTAATGTAACTGAAGTAAATGCAAGAAGTGAAAAGAAAGTGGATTGAAGGCTATATTTTACTAATGATTGGCAACTGGTAATTTAGATGCAGAATTTTTTAAAGTCACTTTAAAGTAATTTAGTTTAAAAGTATCATTTAACAAATAGAAAAACATAACAATTCTGCTGTCATATACAGCAAAAGTATGTTTAAGGATAAAATGGGTTTATATTTGAATTGAACATTTTCATTTCACTTAAACTCAGAGAGACCATAAAATTATATATAAAAACATTACTGTAAATTTTTGAACTATAGATGTCACTGTTCAGTCATAAAATGGAACAGTGAAGCCTTACTTACTCATCCTGTGATTTCCTCCTACGCTATTTCTAGATCAGGTACTTTTCCAGCTAACAATAAATCTTCCATAGATCTATCAAAATACAATGCCCAATGCAGTCTCAATTTTGCAATTCTTCAGTCCCAGATCTCTACCTTTCCAGAAAGTTATTCACATCAGCCGAGTGAAATACATACAGGAGACCAAAAAATAATCCCATTTTACTGATGCAGACCAAACATGCTTTCTGGGAATTCCCAGAGTGGTATTGTTTCTCTTTGTTAGCTCTGCAGCCTTGAAAACAGCAGTGCTTCTATCTCCCTCTTTGTAGTAGGACAACAAAGCAGCATGATATTTGAGTATCTATTTCATTTATCTTAAATTAAATGGGACTTGACTTTTTACTGAGTAAGCCAGTAAGTCTGCTTCCAGGTATGTTCTCTAAAGCCTGTCCTCATGAAAGAATTCAATTAGAGTAACTGAACAAGGTGAATTGAACCGGATAGAACATAAAAGATGTGGCAATCCTCGTGCAGAACTGGTTTTGCCTCATGCCCCCACTGGGCTTTTCCATATTGTTTCTGTGAAATTCTCTTCCTCGTAACCGTGCCTTAAATTCCTGGCTTCTTTCCTAGAGCAGTGTCTTTTAAAATGCCCATCTATAAATTGTGTGTAGGTTCAGATGTATAAGTATAGGGGTTTTTTTAAAGTATATATATACTTGAAAGTTCACCACTGTGGAGTAATATGTCAGCTACATTAGCTTATCTCCCATAATTTTGACACTGAATTGAGTTGCACTGAAGCATTTCAGCTCTGTCTCCACCAGTAATAATTGCAGGAAGGTTTCTTGTTCCAGGTACCTAATATGACATTTTCAGGAAGTTGTTTTGGTATGTGAACCCCATAACTGGGTTTGAACCTTGTCTACCTTCCCATACACGTATTTTGGGGGCATTTAGATTGTGTAGGTAGTTTAAAAAAAACAATTTAAATTTTTTGCAGGTCTCGAAGAAAATTTAGCTAGCTCAGTATCTCTAATCCAAGAGTCTTTCTGACCGCAAGGACTGCCTTAGCAACATTTCCTTGCTTTCACAGCCTTCGTGGTCCTTACTCTCTTGGAGTAAAAAAGGACTCAGAGTTGGATGTCTGATTCACAATATAAAGTGACGCACTGTCTCACTGTATTTCTTTATGACCTTAAATAAAGTTTTTATTAATGGCTTTGTGCCATATGTAATCATGAAGAGAATAAAAAAAAAAGTCATTTAGTAGTTGGAGGAGGGAACTGATCATTCAAGAATTCTTTCTAACTCTTTCTAACTCTTGCTCCTCTGTAGGCAAGAAACATGGAAGTAGGACCATGATTCTGCAGGGTCCCCCCTCCACTTGAATAGAGTAATGTTTGATTTATTCCAGCTTGTGATTAATCAATTTCTGAATAGCAAACACTGCAACTAATCAGCTCGGATTAGAGGTGGCATTGACAAGTTCAGCCAGCATTATGAAGCTCATAGTTCATGCCTGGATGATGCACTTTACGAAAGTGTTAGTTTCATTGTAAAGTGTTTTATTGCTGTCACATTCCTACTGTACTGTCCTTGTAAAAGGCAGATGCAGAAAGGTTCTCAGCACAAGCATTTACTGAATACAGTGAAGCCCCGAGAGAAGTGTGGGCTGCCACTATCAGCAGATGTGGTCTTTCTTTTCGGGAAAAAAAGTGATTTAGAATATTTCTTGTAACCGAAGTTGTTAGCAGAGGACAGCTATGTGTATCTGAATAATGAAGATCAAGACAGTCTGGTTTGCAGTGATTCCTCTGGTCTTTAGTTGTAGACATGAGCTTCAGTTGCCCAGACATCCCAGATTAACAGACTCTCTCTTGGCATTAGTGTGGACCGCACAGAATGAGTATAAACATCCTCCACAGTCCAGTTATTTGTTTTGGAGTAATGGAGCCCGGTAGGTCCCATTGCTTCTGCGTGGATACAGTCGTAGGCTTCCAATTTATTTCTCTCTGTGTTCCTCACCTCCCAGGCTATCAGTGCAACTGCCTCTCCCAGTTTACTGGAAGAAACTGTGAGTCAGAGATTACAGCCTGTTTCCCAAATCCCTGTCGAAATGGCGGGTCATGCGATCCCATCGGCAATGCTTTCATTTGCAACTGCAAAAATGGCCTGACGGGAGTAACGTAAGTAAACCTCTCCAAGTGAGCAACTGGAGCGTTTCAGTTCAGTGATGGGGGGGGGGGGGGGGGGGGAAGGTTGATAGAGAATGTTGTACCCAAATGCTACTATTTACATAGCACAAAGGCAATCAAAAGGCTTGCTTTAAAAGACAAATTTATTGCATTCATTTTTTAAAATCCTGACCGTGGTCATATATGCAGTATAGAAACAGAAAATTCCGTGACTTGCCCTTCAGCATGTTCTTTCTCATCTAGCTTGTTTCCTTTTTGTTTGTTTTCTTTTGTTTTGGCGCTTTTTTTTTCACCTGTTCAGCTTTCCAGTTCTGCCTATTTAAGGTTCTTGTTCTTATTTTTTCACACTTTTCTAATATTTGCTCATTTTATCTCCAGCCCTAACTAATTTTACATATTCATTATTTCCACCTCCTTTCTCAAATTAATACTCTAATTTTTTCCTATATTTAGTCTCACTGCTGTTCTCTCCCTGAATCCTCCTAATATTTTGTATTGAATCCCATGGGAAGGTTCAAGAAAAGTATAAAAATGCTGAAATTTTCTATTACATTCCATGAGCAGCATGAGAATCAAGAAGCATTTTCCTGTCAGATGCTTTAAACTCTTATGACCATCTTGATGTTTCCATTTTATTGGTCTTATAAAGCCATGGAATGCTTTTTTACCTGTAGAAAAATGTAATTGCCATAAAATAATATGGTAGTAATGCAGTCATTTGCCAAACACTGACAAGGTGTTAACTGTAACGGTACTTTGACAGCCTAAGTCATCTTGTGCAAACTGGGTTGTTTGCTAAGCGTTCTTCAAGATCCATATTCTCCTTTTGTTCTTTTAAGGTGCGAGGAAGATATCAATGAGTGTGAGAGAGAAGAATGTGAAAACGGTGGCTCCTGTGTCAACGTATTTGGTTCGTTTCTGTGTAACTGCACTCCTGGCTATGTGGGGCAATATTGTGGCCTCCGGCCTGTGGTGGTACCCAATATACAAGCTGGGCATTCATACGTTGGCAAGGAGGAGTTAATAGGAATAGCTGTGGTCCTGTTTGTCATATTTGTGCTGATCGTCCTCTTCATCATTTTTCGCAAGAAAGTGTTCAGGAAGAACTATTCACGCAACAATATCACCCTTGTACAAGATCCAGCTACTGCCGCCTTGCTCAACAAGAGTAACGGCATCCAATTCAAGAACATGAGGAACAGCGGAGACAGCAGAAATATCTACCAAGAGGTTGGGCCTCCGCAGGTTCCCGTGAGGCCAATGGCCTATACCCCGTGCTTCCAGAGTGACTCGCGGAATAACCTGGACAAGATAGTGGATGGGCTTGGGGTGGAGCACCAGGAGATGACAACATTTCATCCTGAGTCCCCTCGAATACTGACAGCAAGGCGGGGCGTCGTGGTGTGTAGCGTAGCTCCAAACTTGCCCGCCGTGTCTCCCTGTCGCTCTGACTGTGACTCCATCAGGAAGAGCACCTGGGACGCTGGGACAGAAAGTAAGTAGTGCTGCATGCTGTTCTTGCTCTTTTCTGCTGTAGGTGTCCCTTCCTGGATGTGGCAGTGCAGTAGCACAGGAGTAGCAGAATGAATCAGAAAACACTCTCCGGTAAATGCTCTGCAAGTATGATGGGGAACACTTAATGCACTAAGCTGAAGACTAATGCACTTTAAATTGTTACGTTTCACAAGTGATTTGGTTAAGTTTTGAAAGAATATAATTAACGCTAGGCATACGAGTGCTGTACTTACCTGCTTCTGAATATGACTAAATACATACTTGTCTTGTTCATTCAGAAAGCAGGTATGAGTGCTTTGAGCATTAGTTCTTCAAGTGACACCATTCAAGCATTTTTCTTTTGGAAAAAAAAAAAAGATAGGGCTGAATTCTTGACTACAAACTCTGTTGGCATTGGGCAGTTGGTCTCCCGAGGAAGTTTAAAATGTTAAAATTTTCTACAAAAAGCAATACTATTTTGCAGAGGCTCAAATGCACTAGGAAATACTTTGTATTTCCATTGTCTCTGAAATGGAGCAGAAAATCACGCACTGCTTACAAGATCACCTTTTCAGTGCATTGTATTCCTGTCTTCCTTTAGTATCAGAGTGATCACAAAACTTGTGATCCTCACAATTATTCCATTTGTGCTCTGTTTCTCCAGCCTGGTAACACAGCACACCACGGTTCTTGAACAAGCTATTGGAGATAAGGCAAATTTGACATATTCTATCATATCAGGAAATACTAGTTTGCAGGGACAGAGTTAAGACCCTGCATCATCTATCTCTGAAAGTCGGGACGTGTCATATGAAGTAGGAAATATTTCTCTTTTTAGTAGTTTCTTCCTAATGCATCGTCAATCCCATTGTTATCCAGCTTAAAGTAAAAGTGTCAAATAAAACCCTGTGATCCAGTAACTCTTATAATCCCATTGTTTTAGACAATATGAACTGAGGAATAGGAAGAGGAACCTGGAGCTGCCTCATACCTGTTGTCCTACAATGTGCATTTTCATCAAAGGCAGTGCATTGGCCAAAGTCTTCTCGTGAAAATCACGAATAATGTTCATTTCTTCAAGTTATATTCCACAAAAGTTGTGATAATGTTATAGCAGGCCTTTTTAACCATTTAATATAGTTTTGTTGATTGAAAAAAATAAGCATGCAAGCCTCCATGCTTATTCTGTTCTGTGTTCTGACGGGTGTTTCTGGTATCTGAAAGAATTTCTACACAGCATGAGGACATACCATAGAGACAGACATCAGCTGTCAAGAAGTATGAAGCAGTGCAGCATCATTACTGCAGCGCTCACTCCATCTAGTATATACCCTCCCTCCTCTCCCCCCCCCCTTCTCAGCAGGAGCTAATCAACCATTACTACACGGAGGTGCCTCATGCTGGTTAGAAATATCTACAGATAGCAGGTGCGGAGCTGCACTTATGTGAATAGCCTGTTTGCAGCACCTGAGCTTGGTCATTCGTAATTAGCTCAGGTATCTCAGTGCTTATTATGGAGGATAACTTTTTGTTCCCTGTTATTACTCAGAGAATATATGGTTGAATGTACTTACTTGTGTGTGCTTAATCACTTGAGAATTGTCAAGAATGAATGTCCTTGATGGAAAGCAGTGTAAGTTAGTCTACTGTTTGTCAGCAGCAGAGCCATTAAAATCTGATCCAAATACCACTGATGTGAATTAAAAGATGCCCAATAACTTCATGGAGCTTTGAATGAGCTTTTAATGAGACTCTCAAATTAGGAAATCAACAGTAAAGATAAATGTGACTGTGATCTCTTGTGTAAGATGTTTATACCAAAGTTTTTAAGTCTTCATTTTCTTTGCTGCTGAGAGTACATGGCATGAAAAAGGCAATATTGAATACAGATGTTTCTTCCTTGACTACTGTGGTGTGATCCACTTGAAAGGCTGTTTGGGCTTCTAATGCTTCAAAAGTCTAAGTATCTTCATCAGCTGCGTTCTTAACCAATAGGTCATTTCCTCTGTCTGAAGGAATTAATTCTCTTCTGACAAAAATAATAGAAGGCTACTTGGTGGCAACATTTAAATGGCTTTGTGGTATAACTGGAGAAATGTGCATACCTATAGAGTACCATTTTGCTTTGTTTTTGCTGTCAATGAAGGTAAAGGAGTTGATGATGCTGAAGAAGTGACCTGTTTTGCAGGAAGTAATAAAGGCAGCAACTCTGAAGTACAGTCCCTCAGCTCCTTCCAGTCAGATTCAGGTGATGACAATGGTAAGAAATACTTTTATCTTCATTATGCTGGGCCAAAGGGATTAAACTCTTTTTTCCAGTATTAATAACAATATTTAGGAAACATCTAGAAAACCATTTAATGACACTGGAAGTCAGAAAGTCCTGGGTTCAAACCCTCTATGGCCTTTTTTTAAATTATGTGACTGTAACTAGAATCTTGATGTTTGGAACTGTTGTATCAGTGCTACGCTTTACCGTGAATCAGAGGTGTGCTACAGCAGGGCCCCTTCGCCAGCATGCAAGTTGACTAATAGGTAACAAGCTTAACTGTAGAATTTCTATCATCCCTCTTAGAACAGGATCACTTTCATGTTTCATCAGTCAGTTCAGCAGGAATTTCTGTGCAGTTTGCCAGCTCTCATTCATGGTGCCAACAAAACTCTGCTAGTGCTCTGCACGCAGCACTGAGCAATCTCTGGTGGCTTGGCCTCTTCCTGGTAATCACAGCTGAATGAAAAATAGAGCACCATTAAATCCTCACTTGGAGAATATTAGTTGCCCGCTGTCGTATCCTAGATCATTATCTCAGTGGGTGACATGGGCAGAGCCATACACAGCCTGAATAAAGCCTACAAAGTCAGAAGAAGCCTTTGTTCCTAAGGCCCATGTATGTTGAGCGGTGGGTCTGAGAAAAGGGAGGATCTTTCTGCCAGGGAGGGATGATGGATGTCAGGGAAGGCTCATTCAGATACACAGAAAAAGATTATCACAAAGAAATTGCGCTTACAATCCTCAGTACCAGTAATGAACTGTCTGGAGACTCAGTTGCACAGTCATGTCATGCAGCTTTTCCCTAGGTATTCTTAAATGCTGGGGAAAAAAAACTTAAAGTGAGGTGGACTTGCAGTTCCTTTTGGTTCAGCTGTTGCCTTTTTCAATCATGAGTATTTTTGTGAAGCTTCTCAGTGCTTTTCAGACACCCCTTCTCTGGGGAAAAAAAAGTGATAGTGGTGTTGTTCCCATAATAATTATTTAGGTATTTATTTCACAGAATGGTTGAGATTGGAAGGGACCTCTGGAGATCATCTAGTCCAACCTCCCTGCTCAAGCAGGGACCTCTAGAGCATATTGCCCAGGATCACGTCCAGACGGCTTTTGAATATCTCCAGGGAAGGAGACTCCACTACCCCTCTGGGCAACCTGTTCCAATGCTCTGTCACCCTCACAGGAAAGAAGTAGCAATTTACAATTACAAGTAGCAATTTACAATTACAATTTGCAAGTACAATTTATTTATTGTACAGATGATTACTTTTTATATCTCCCAAATACTAATTAGGCTTTTCAAGCGTCTCATCCTGCCTCCATTTAAATCGGTGCCACAGTATCCTCTGAAGCTGGATTGGCCCTTCTGTGCCCATTCATATTTTGTGAAAGCTGCATTTAAAATATGGCATTTAAAGATAAGAATTCTAGTTCAGGGTCTAAACAAATCAATGCTCAGATATCTTCAGAGAGAATGAGGGAGGTGGCTTAAATCGTCCAAGTCATTTGTAGGGTCTGTGCAAGACAGCATGCTCTGTTGTTCTTGCAGTGATGGAGAAGGCAGAAGGGTTTGCAGTAGCACAGCCTAAAATACAAATATAGACATAGGAAGCATGTACACAGTAACATACATGAATGCAGGGGCTAGAGGATATCCCTCTTGGAGCCATAAATTCTTCTCCTTCTTGTCACTTTAATTCTTTGCACTTCCAGCTAGCTAATGCTATTATAGGAAACAACCTTGCAAAAGGTTAAAAGGTTGATAGTGAAACTGCAGCAAATACAATTCAGGGTCCATGTTCTTCAGGGAAATATGAAAGGATGCTCCCTCTCCAGACTTCTCCCAGAATTGAGACAAATGTTGCTGAGTGCTTACTTGGCTAAACAGGGAGGACATGCAGGCTTGTGTCATGCTTCTGAACAAATTATTGTGCCCACACTGTGTTATGAAACCAGTTAACCAGTTCTGACTGGGGAAACGTGTTTTGCACCAGAGAAGCAATGGGGCCAGCTGAAGATGTGAATATGTGTAAACATATCAGCTTGGAATGGAGGGGCAGTTACAAAAGTGGATTTTTATGTTGCCGTTTCACTGCAGGCACTGGCTGGCTGTGCTGTGAAGTCTAAGTAACTGCTGTGTGATGGCACCAGTTTTCTACCCCAGAGCAATGCTGGTTTTGGATGTTCTGCCGTGTGTCACCTCTTGTGTTGAGCAGTCTGGGATTGGCAGTTTCCCTCCGAGCAAGCCCCTCTGTGAGCATGCTCAGCTCAGCGCCCACTAAAGCCAACCCTTACTTGCTATGAGGATGTTATTCTGGTCCAGATTTTTTGACCTTTTGTTTTTCACTCTCCCTTGCCTGTAGCTCCGACATCACTGGCAGAAGCGCTACTTTGCCTTCCCGTGTTATCCCATTTCCCATTTGGCTGACCTTCTTGTTAGCAGAGGGGCGAATAGATCTTTCTTGGTGGTGGTTTCTTTGTTTCCAGCTCTTCCCCACCCCATCTCACTCAGGTGAACAGGAAAACCAGGACTAGGATGCTGCTGTGACCTAACTGCTGAGGTGGTGGACAAGGCTCCTCTTGCAGCTCTATTCGCAGCCACACAGCAGCTAATAACAAGGTGTCACTAATTTTTTGCATAATGCTTATTATGCGTTAGCCAATACGAATGTCCCTTGCTTATACGATTACTAGTGTCACTGATGGCATAAGCGTGCTCAGCATAGCACTAGAATATGGTTTCTTTAGTTTACCAACGCTGTTTTTGCCAAATATTCACAAGGACTGCAGAAACTGATGAGATCCTTGGTCTCTTGTCCAAAGTTTTACAGAGGCCTTAATATGTTCAGCATATATTTGAATGGTGCTATTACTGTTAACCCATTTCCTGTGGCCTGTAAGTCTGTTGGCTTTGTGACACTAAGAAGTGTTTCTGGCTCAGTATTTCCGGTCCCTACCTCAGCCTGCCCCAAGGCAATCAGTTGTCTGAGAGTGATAAAGACCGTAGAAAGGCAGCTGAATTCAGTGTCTACTAAACGTAACGAGAGCTTCCCCACTGTTTTGAATGGGTTTTGTCTCAGGTTCTTGAGTGCCAGGGTGTCAGCTGGTCCAAACGCCAGATCACTGAGAAGACCACACATTGTAGCCCTGTTTGGCTCTGCATTAAAGAACTGCATTGTCTATGTTAGTGATTTCAAGGGAAAAGTATATTTTGGTAAAACAGTTGCAAGGCACAGGGCATTTGCGAATGTATTCTGTCAAACATAGATCAAATTTTGAACCAAACCTACTTGACTGTGTCCTTTTAATTATGGCAGTACTGTTTAATATCCCAGAGGCATTATGATGAACAGCCTGTACCATAAATAAGTAAAACATTCCTGTTAGAAAATAGATTAAGTTGAGGGCTTAGCACCATTTCAGATTGTATGATGGTCTAAAAGATAATGATCCTTTGGAGCACATGGCACTGTCTCTGGAGACCTTTAAGTAAGAATGAATCAGAAATTAGTGTCAGGTAGGCAAGATACTGCTTTGGTTAATTGAATCAGCTGGCCAGTCTGTTTGAATTTATGAGGTGATATTCATCATCCCATATGCCTTTTTGGAAATGCTGGTTTGGAATTTATCACCATTCTGAAAAATGTATGAGATTATCTGAAATGAAATGTCCTGCAACCCACTGCATAAATCCTGAATTGGTAGGCAGCGTTTTTTTTTTTTCTTCAATGTCACTTCTGTCTGTTAGAGAGAATTTATTGTGGTAACGTATGTGTATTTTAAATACTAACCTGAAGCTGTCCTTCCCCTCCCTTTATTTTCTGCTTTCCCTCCCATGCAAGCTTCCATAGTGACTGTCATACAGCTTGTCAACAATGTAGTTGACACTATAGAAAATGAAGGTATTTAATTTTTTTTTTCTTTATTGTTATGCAACAATGCTTCCTGTTCTCATTGTGAAACATTCCAGCAGAACCTCACTAATCTACACTGACCAGCAAAACCATGGCGGGTGATTGGGATTTGCAAATCGGCATGTTCACCAGCAAACTCAAGAACACAAGAGCGATGTATCTTTGGGTAATATGAGGTGATAGAAAAGGTGTCAAGGCCTTCATCCTCTTCTGTTCAAGTCAATATTTTTTTGCTTGCTTATTTCCATTGCCTTCAGAGAAAATAGGATTAACTTCATAATGCAGCCAAATCATTGTGATTATCCTGTCTGCGGAGGCTGAGAAACTGAAGAAAATGCAGGAAGACTTTAAAGTATCCCAGGCAGCAGTAAAGTTGGATTATAAACCCCATGGGACCATGTGGAGAGGTGCAAAGTGGTGTTAGGCAGGTAGCCAGTTTGCCCCAGGTAACACAGTGTCAAACAGGAGATGTGTAGACACAGTCCCATGGACGTCATGTAGTAAGGCAGCTTGGCTGCCATTGCCTTTGCCCGTTGGGGTTGATCTGTACGCTGGATAGACCATCATGGTTGGATCCAGGGACCCAGTACTCACCTAGGCAGTTATTGGCAGAGCTAACCTTTGACAAATTGTGTTATAAGTGAACTGGTTTCCCTATCTGTAAAAGAGGAGTATCACCGTTTTCCTCATTTGTAAAGCATTTTGTAATCTACTGGTGAAATGTGATCTATCAAAGCTAAATACTACTTTTATTTATTTATGCTTCATTTATCTTACTCTGGGGAAAAGGTAAATTCATAAACTCGGGTGATCCATGAGTCTCAAATTTCATCTGTCTTTAACAAAGTTAAGCCAGCTTTACAAACTGCAGCCAACCCAGCCTGAATAATGTTTAAAGATGACCAAGTAAGTCATTTCTGTGAAATAACTGATTTTTCTCTTGAGGTATTCTCACGGCAGTTTTGAAAAGCACATTTAATCTTAACTAATGATGACACCTGAATATTTGTCGGAAGTATTTTTACTGACTTCTTGAAATGTAAGAATAGCCTTCTTTGGCTGTCCCACAAAAAGCTAGCCAAGGTTAACCCCACTCAAAAAATACAAAAATAAGAAAACACTGAAAAGAAAGCACAGACACTGTAAACAGGACTATCTGCCTACAGGAAAGCTTGAGCAAACACATTAGCTCCCCATCATGCTTTACAGGTCAGAAAAGGGCAGTGCGGCAACAATTTAAAGAGGTTTTGCCCACTCTTGAAGTCCATGTATGAGATCTGTTGGTTGTACATGTTCTGCAGCAGAGCTGGTGAAAGCAGTGAATTTTGTAAGACATGTAGGAACTAATGGTGCATCACTGGCAGAATTGTTGCCCAGAAGCAGTGGGAGGAAGGGGCTTTAGCTGCAGGACAAGAGGCTCAAGCAGTGGGACGAGGGGCCCCTTCCTATGGGAGCTGCGGGTTGTGCAAGTCAGCAGGTTAGTGAGGTTCTATTGGATTGCAAAATGATGCAGCTCGGAGGTACCTGACGCATCTTGGGTGCGATGTATGTCGTTGCACTGACAGACAGCAAAATCCACTTGAAAGAAAAAGAAAGCGAAGCCTGATTAGGGCCGGTTCAGACAGTGCTGCCGAAGCTGCAGTAGCCCCAACCCTCCTCACCCCAGGCTGACACAGACCGGTTAGAAAGCTGCTGTCTGGCTAACAAACAAATCACCATCACCCCGTAACACTATGTATGTGGTGACAAGCAACACATAAGCAAGGGCAAGAGTGGTGTTTATAGACAGAGGCCCGGAGAATAGTCTTCTCTCCCCATTTATTTCATCCCTGGTTGAGTCTCGGAGAGTAATGCTGGAGAGGGCTCTAATCTAGCCAGGCCTCCTCCAACAACACAGTCTAGAGACCTTGCCCAGTGACTTCTTGCATGAAGCCCAATAACCTGTGGCTGAACAAGAGCATCTCATTTAGAAACTGCTACAGCTTCCTCTCCCCTCTTGTTTCACACAAAACCTTTCCTTGCTCTCTCCCCTACACCTGCACCCTCTCCTTGCTGGAATGCCTTGCTCCCCACCAGCTAGCATGGCAGTGCAGGTGGGACGGTGGGTTTGGGGTTGTGGGCCATTGTAGCTGGCGGCCCCATTAAATGGCTTTGTATTCTATTCTATTCAGGTTCTTATACCGTGCCCATCACCATGGTATCTGAGCCCAGGTGGGCCCAGATTTGTTTGAACCGGCCCTGAGAATGGTAGATTCTTATTTTTCTGTTTCAAAGTGAACAAGTGAGAGAGAAATGTACTTTGCAATTATAAGCCTTACAGATGGCAGATAGCCCTTTTTGTATTAAGAATTCCAGCTCTAATGTAATTCCGTATCTGTTCACTGAGGGTAAATAATTAAGATATGATAGAGAAGGAGTCTAATACACATGACATAATTATTTCTTTATGTATGTCTGTATTTGACTGGGCAAGCTTATCTTGTACATTTAAAAAAAAGAGCAATTAAAAATGCTTTTAAAATGACACTGAGCCAGCTGTACTTTAGAAATATGCATGCAAAGAGTTTTGTGTTTTCACGTGTGATAGTATGCTGGTAACAAGCTGCGGGTTACCAGTTTTTACTTTTCACTTTGTATCTGACAGTGTCTGTAATGGATCAAGGACAGAACTACAACAGAGGTGACTTTTCTCAGACCCTTCCTACCTGTTGGCCTGCGCATGGGCGGGGAGGGCACTGATTTGATCTTTTTCACTTTGATCTGCTTCACATGTCTTGTTTTGTTCGAGTTTCTGTTGTGTTCAAACGCTGCATGAGTATGGCCCGCCACTTTTTTGTATTTCAGGATCCAGTTTTCAGTGTCTCTGTCGATTGGATTGTTTGCTTATATACTTTCTTTCCTGAAACAAAGTCATTGAAGGTGGAAGGGGAGATTCAATGTGATATCATAAGCATGCTGACTTCATTCATGTATTTTTTTCTCAATTAACTGTGGAAAGTATTAATTCAAATATTTTTATCATTTTGAATTCTCAGCCTCATAATTTCTAATACAAACTAGTAGCATCCTAAAATGTAAAATGCTCTATAGTGGTCATGTTTTATTTCTTTGCTTGTTTGCATTGGTATAATACAATTTTGTTCTTCTCTCCTACCCCTGCGGTCAGAGCATGGCTGACCTGTGTCAATGGCCTGTGGCGCATGCTGTGATTTAAACAGGTTGTGAGGATTAAGAGTTTGCTCTTTAGCAAGTGCATGCAGGGCAGTGTGTTTTCATCAGAGGCTCCATCCTAACAGTTTGCTGTGGTTCTGTCTCCCGCTGCAGCGTATCATTGGGATACCTCTGACTGGATGCCAAGTGCACGTTTATCCGACATTGAGGAAGTGCCCAATTTTGAGACAGCAGATGGAGGCTCAGTTCATCATGGCAGTACCAGAGAGCTGGAAACAGATTACTACCTTGGTGGCTACGACATTGACAGCGACTATCCTCCCCCTCAGGAAGAGGAGTTTTTAAGCCAGGATCAGCTACCACCTCCTCTTCCAGAGGATTATCCAGACCAATATGATACCCTTCCGCCCTCACAGCCGGTCTCAATGGCAAGTACGCTCAGCCCCGATTGCAGGCGACGGCCGCACTTCCACCCTAGCCAATACCTCCCTCCTCATCAGTTCCCCAATGAGATGGATGCTGCAGGGTCTCAGACTGGGAATGAATTTAGTACTTTTGCTCTTGGCCCAAGCCAGAACACAGAGAACGCTGGTGCAGGTAAGATGCCCTTACCCTTGCACAACTCTCTAGATGCCTCCTCCTCTGATGTCTCAGCCAGCTGCGGCTTTGATGACTCCGAAGTAGCCATGAGTGACTATGAAAGTGTGGAGGAACTCAACCTAGAAAATGTTCACATTCCATTTATGGAGACCCAGCATCAGACACAAGTGTAAAGGAAACTCCCTTCTTCTTCTTCTTCTTCTTCTTTTATTTTTTTTTTTTTGGTGGTCATCTGGTCCAATTAATATTGAGAAGAAATTTTGCTAAAGGGGTATCTATATATATTGGGCAAGGCAAAAATACATTATAACCCATTATTGTTCAGAAATGATACTGTATGTGCAGACACGAAGAGACCAATTATGTTAAGTATTACACATCACAAAATTGTTCCAGGCAATCTGGACAGTGTGTACCTTCTATTTATTAGCAAGAGTAAAACAGTTTTTGAGGCAGGGAGGGAAAAATCTCATTGCTAGATAATTTCTTTCTTTATGCCCCCAGGGTATGGGCGTTTTTTGGTATTGTGTTATTAAAAGTGTTACAGTGTTATAATCTCACCATAGTATTAATGAACTGGTATGGATCATTCGAAGACACACTGTTGCATGAAATTTTATGTCAGCAAAAGAGTGAAAGCAATTGATTACTGAGGCTGCTTTGTAGAAGAGTTCTGATGGCTTAAAAACAGCATTTAAAATTTGATGTATTGAAGACAAGCTAGCAGTCATTTGTCCGTAAATACACACCTATAATTTTATTTGTTATGTAGCATTTCATTATAACTTGCGTGCATATAGAGCGGCATATATGCAGTGTATATTTACACCAAATTGGCCTACTTGGGGTGCCATTTTTTTTAAAGCCTAATTTCAGATGTGTGAAGACTTCACCTGTTAGAACTTCTGAAAATGTTAGATTTTGACTCACTTATTGGTCGAGTTCCGCCCCTACCTACATGTGTACGACTTCCCTCGACTTCTGTATGCAATGTGAATATACACCTGAAAACATCTGGAAACCTAACTGTCTACAAAATGCTGCTGATGTTTTGACATTCCTTGCTTGGGCAATAGCCTTTTTAACAGCAGTCTTCATGCTACAATTATTGCAGTAAAATTAGTTGTAATTAAGTTGCATATAATGGTGCTATAATCTCAAATTGTTAATTTAACATTAGTTAGTTTAACATCATTTGGCAAATGCCCATCCCTAGTGTTCATGGGATGACGTCTCAGCTGCTGCAAACTGACTCAGCCGGTGGAACGGCAGGGATAGACTATAGCCAGAGATCTGGCCCTAGATTTTCTGCTGGATTTGTGATTTCATGGAATTTCAGGCTTTCCAAAGGATGCTTGCAGCCTTAAGAATATTGCTGTGGAATGAGGAAAAGCACCACTTCTTCAGTATATTTTTATGCTTCCCTCCGCCTGATTGGAGTGCATGGTCTTTCACACTGATTGGCCTGAGCAGCTAAGCGTGATACGGAAATATGAAATTTTCACTCAGTGTATTAAAACAGATTATACCTAACCTTTGCTCAGTGCTATGAGAGTATCTTTACCACCACCATTTTGCAGCATCTGTATACCTTATACAGTGAATGTGCGTCTGTAGCATGCATTACTGTTAGGGTTTCATCCTGTCTTTCCACGGCATATTTCAGTCACTTTGATAAGCTATTGAATAGGTTAAGTCCTGTTACAGATGAACAGGTGCATCAACAGGTTTCCCATGCTGCTTTCCCTATCCTGTGTCTTGGTCAAGCATCGTAACTGAGCAGTTTCAGCAGTTGTATTCCAGGCAAGCTATACCTTGACTGAGTTCAGTTTTACTCAAAATTAAATTCTGGGCCATTTCGTGACATATAGGGACTGTTTATTCACAAATTACTCCCAACAGAAGGAAGTTAATAGTAGAATGTAATTTAAACAATTGTGGCTTGTAACACTTTTAATAAAACAGGATCTCCAAAATTCATGGAGTAGATGTGATATGTTGCTGCTTCCCTCTGGTAGCTCATGTATCTGTGAAAGATTGGTGTAGACCTTTTCTTTGGGATCATACAGCAGTTCTTCATTAGAAAACAGCTCGTTATTCAGAGGTACATGAATAAATTGAGTGAACTTCTAGAAAAGTCATGTACTGCACATACAAGTATTATCAAGTACTTGTCTGCATATAGTTCCTGTTCATTGAATTTATGAATGTCACTTGGTCTTCTCAAAGTAAACATGCTTCTGTAACAGTGATATATTCTGAATGTGCTCATGGTACCTTTCAGCTCGCTTTCCCTGCTTTCTCCCAATATTTTCAAGGAAAAAAAAAAAAAAGGAAGTTTGTAAAGTTTGTATCATGAGTGCAAGGAACTGAGGGATTTGCTGATAAACCATGAAATGGTTTGGCAAGTGTTGAGGCACAGATAGAGGATGGCTTGCGTTGTTCGTGTTGTTTCTGTTGCACGAAAGCAAGTGCAAGAATTAGATTAATGCCTCTTCATGAATAGGAACATTTGAGTTTGAAAAATAAGGCTACAGTTTTAGCTGCTGTGCAGTAATTTTAAAGCTGGTATGACATTTTTAAGAATGTAATACTCTCTTAGCATCTGGCTGCAGTTTTTATGGGGTTTACTCCTAGTCAATTTTGGTGTGGTACATTTAAGTCTATTATGCAATTAGTTCTATTTTAGCCCCAAGCTAGTTCTGAAGTGTACTTGTCATCTTGGCAGTGAAAACTCTTGAGTAAGCCAGAGACACCGATATCAAAACTTTACTGGGACATATCAAAAGTGTCGCAAGGGGAAACACCACTGGGAGCCTAGCAATTGCCATACGAAAAACATTAATGTTTTTTACTAAGCTTGTTGCCTCAGTAATATCTTGTTGGTAGTGAGTTTTATTAGTAAAAGATGCATAAATACAATGTATAATATTTTTTTTCTGTTTTGATGTTGTTACCATTTCATTTCACTGAACACCTACTTATTAAAGTGCTGTTGGGAAGGGTGCCGAGGATCACCTGTTTAGCCTTCTGTGTCCCACTCATGACTTCTATACCTCAATGTCTCTTCCTCTCCAAATCAAACAGGCCTAGTCTAATCTCTCCATCGTCAAACATATGCCCCTCTGTGAATATTTTCACTTCTGTGGCCTTTCTGGTTTTGTTCTGGCTCTTTTTGATAAAGTGATTAAACTTGAATGCAGATCTCAAGATGAAATACCTCCTAGGGAGTAAGATTTTCATGTTAATATCTCTCTCATTAATCCAAACAACCGTCTTATTTTTCTTTTTAATAACTTCTGTACAATGATGAGCTGTAATCTTTTAACCTGGGAAATTACAAGATATTCACAACCTAATGTGAATATGTTAGGGTTCATATTGCTTCATCCAATATATATTTATTTGTCTGTCAGGTGATAACTTGTATATAGCTACTTCTGTCTTTCCCGGGTCCCTAGATTTTTTAGAGGCTTCTTTGACATCTCTGCTTATCTGGCCGGCCTTAATCCTGTGTATTTGTATTTCAGTTCACATTCCTGTAGATGGCTCCACTACATGATCCTTCCTTTCAGAATCAGCTAAAGGAGAGGGTTCATAGACTTCAGTAGAGTACTTTTGCCTGCCAACTGATAACATCCTTTGGGATCAAAACAGTCTTTGCCTTTGTAAAGAGGCAAGGAAAGAAAGAAGCAACTTATTAACGTGCTAATACATGCTTATGTCCTTATGTCAAAAAAAAAAAAAAAAATCACTAAATTTGCCAGGTACGTAAGTGTCTGACTGAAAGGATGCATGTTCTCTGTGTTTTGATCAGGAGTCAGAATGGCGTATGCCCTGACAGCCCTTTTGATAATTCTGGCAATGGAAAGAGCCTTAAAGTGACTGACAACGCAATTTGTGGTGCCCAATACCACATTAAGTGGCCTCGTGCAAAAGGAAAAATTAGGCGTATGTACTTTACTTAAATATCCTAATTATTTTGCCTTTAGATTATAAGCATCCTAAAACAAAACAAAAAAGCCCACAAAATCCTATTCTCAAAGACAGTGGATGTGACTGCTGTCCACCTGATCACGATTTTGCAGACCAAAGGTGACAGCAAGCAGCCGCAGCTTCACCTCCCTCCCATAGGGCCAAATGGACAGCCCCTCCTGAAAAGCTGTAAAGTGACCTTCTGAGGACCCTCCTATAGGACATAGCGTGTGAGGACAACCTGGAGGATGTAGCACTGCAGAGACTCGTTGCAGTGCTGTGATTTCCAGGCAGTCCAGAAAGGTTTCTATAACTTGGTGCCATCCTTGATCCTGAGTTATCCCCTTCATTTCTTAAGTCTATAGAGCACTGCAAGGCTGGAAGGAGTCAAAGGCTTCTCGCAGCCACTGTTTTCCTGCAGGTAAAAAGTTTCATGCTTCATTTCTTGAAGCAGGCTCTCACCCTTTGTATGTTCCATAGACAAGTTAAATTTTCGTCCTCAGATTTTTTTTCCCCCCTAAATTCCCTAGCATGATCTGAGTTAGTATTAGCCTTGATGTGTTGGTACCCTCTCCAATCAGAAACTCAGACTGAATACATCACAGTAAGGAAATACGTGCCACTGAAATGCTGATTACTAAGAAGGCAGCAGCCTGTTGTCTATGAAAGCCCCACAGGTAGTCAACTTTGGCATAAAAATTGTTACTCTGTTAGCATAAACTCCATTGCAAAGAGAAAGGTGGCCTGGACAGGAAAAATATTCAGAACACAGCTTTATTGTGCATCAAATTCCTGTTTGAAAACATGTTTGAAATGAATGGTAAGGCAATTCCTTATAGCCAATAATACTTCCAAACACAGGAGAGCATTGAAGGTGCCCTGCACCAGTTCTGCTTGGCTTTGTTTGGAAAAGTATTATACTTAATAACGGAGAACAACAGCTATTTGAAACCAGTAGTGGAAGTACATCTGCGCTTTGTTGGAATTTTTTTGAGCTATTAACTGAGTAATCATGGACATTTCAAAGGTTTCCAAAGAGAGAGCTACATCTTCAGGTTCGCTGTGTGATACAAGGTCTGTGGTAAAACTGTGCTTTTTGCATGTTTTCATCTTTATTTCTCTCAATCCACCAAACAGTGATTTGAGCCCTACAAATTTAGAGTATTGCCCGTTAGCCACGGCCTTTAGTCTGTGTTTCATAAACTTGACTTTCAACATCTCCATTCTCGAAAGGAGCATTCAGTTAGTAAATGAGGTGCGTCATACAAGGGGTGGGCGGATGGGGAGGAAATGAAATTAAATTCATTTCTTTATGTAATAATGAAAAGCAATAATTACAAATATATCGTATCACAAAGGCCATAAGTAATCTTTACCAGTGTTAAGAGTGCACTTGAACTGTGTTATGGAAAGAGATTGGAGCCCTCAGAACTGTAGCATTCTTCTCTCCTGTGAATACCTGAATTGTTATTATTTAACAATTGAATGAGCCCATACTGCCGCTTTTCAGGAAGTGACAAAAGGTGTTTAGGAATGAAAGCAGTTCTCTTTAAAGCACTGTATCGGGAAGATTGTCTTGTAAATTTTACCTGTTTCAAGCAGGCTGGTTTGTAAAAGATGTATGTTTTGGTGTTTAAAAAGAAGTTTATAAAATAATGTATATAATGGTTTCAAATTACCAGGCTTTTGTAGATATTTGATGCCAATCAGGTCTCTCTAATTTTTTTGGTTCATTTGTTTGTTTGATATAATTCTAAAGAGTCATCCATAAGTTGGGTTAAACTTCTAAGGTAATAGCAAAAAAAAAAAAAGTTTTAGATTTGAAAACTGGTACTTTTTAATCATTTCAAAATGTACTGTAACTTTCCTTTTGGTTCAGCTCTTTTCATTTAACTTTTTCTGTTTTTAAGAAGATGTTTTTTATTGACTTTTTTTAAATGAATGTTTTGCACAAAAAAAAAATAGAGATATGATTTTTATGCCATTTCAAGTAGGTAATAAGAGATGTCGTTTCTCCAATGACAACAAATTCAACCTTATGCAAAAGGGAAGATTTATCACTTCAAGTGGATATAGTCCCTCATCCAAAAACTAATTATTCCTTCATAGTTGCTGTTGGCAGTATTGTCTTGTGTTCTTTTGCTATAAAAACAAAACAACAAAAAAAGTGTACAGGTTTGTAACTGCCAAAATTTGCTAAAGTCGATGGTTAAAACAAGTTTTCCAAGTAAACAAAAAGAAAAAAAAAATCCCAGCTGTGTTGATTATTTCTTGATTTTTTTTTTCCTACTTTCGAAGGAGGGAACAAGACAAGCATCAGTTCTGCGAGGAATATTAGCATTTTTTTACTTCTCTCTGTACAATATTGCAGAAAATGCTACTTTTTGGACTTCTTAAATTCATTTCATTATTGCATTGCAATTCCTTATTGGGGCCCCTAATCACACTACAACATTCCCTTCACAAGAGTTGCGCAGCTGGTACGTGTATGCTGAGACTGTTGCCCAGTTAAATCTATGTCCTCAGTAGATGCAAAGGGCATCATCTCATCATGTAGCCGTCCAAACAGTGAGCCCCATCGTCAGAGCCAGTTCCTGGGGACAGTTTGGCCATCCTGTGTTGGCTGCTTAGCATGGGCATGTGGGATGGGTGCTCAAGCGAGGGTGTGTAAAGCACCAGCCAGCTCCACTTTGCAGCAGGACCACTGTGCCTCTGCCATGCTCATCACTGCCCTCTGGCATCGTGGCAGTGACAGCTGCTACAGATTAAGGTGGGAAGTCTCAGGTGTGTAAGCAGTACCCCAGACGGAGCCCCCGCTGCGATAGGCATAATATTCAGCCTCCCCTGAGGTTTGGGGAGGCTGAATTTGGGGGATACCCCATTTACTTCACCTTGAGCACATCTGTTTATTAGATGCAATGTAGAAGAAAGGGGAGATGTTCCTTCCAGAGCTCTTTGAATGCCTTGGCATAATGTAGCCAGTAGCATGCCTCTTGTTGCTGGGAAAGAGGGATGCTTGCAGCAAGGTATCTCACTAAAACATGTGAGAGACTGAGAACAGAGTACAAATACCTTTTCTCAACATTCTTGAAACAGGAGTTTAAACTGTGGAAAAGCCAAATATCAAGACAATATTAGAAGTTTCTTTTCCCTCAAGGATGCTGAGTTTTTTTCTAGAATGAATGGGTCCCCTACTTGATGCAGTTTCCCTTTCATTCTTTCTATTACTGCATCTCCTGCTTATAGAGGAGCTCTTCTCCTTTTCCAACTTCCCTAACAGATTTTTACTCAACAAAAAAGTAGCACCGCAGTTTGGTGATGCTCACTGGTACAGTGAGATGGAACAGAGCAGTAGAGAAAGATGTAAAACTAGTTAGGAGAACATTCAGGACTAAATGACTTAAAATTCTTGCCTCTGTTTCATGTCCAGACCTAGAGTTCTGCAATGGCATCAGTGTTTCTTTTAGGATGGAATGGGTGAGAATTGAGATGGCAAACAGGTCAAAACTCATGTAAGTGTCATGTCAAAATGAAGACAGCACCACTAGTTGTCCCATTGCCTTAGACCAAAAATAAGTTATTTCTTCCTTCCATGTCTTATAGTAACAGGTTGTATAAATTTTCAGCTTATTCAGGCCAATAAAGTGAAACCGCCACATCAGTGTTATAGTGCTACCAATGAATATAAAAGTCATGAAGTAACCGAAGCCATCATGGTCTAAAACTGAGGAGGGAAAATTTAGTGAGAAAAAATGAAAAGAAGCAGATGCTAAAATCACAGCTCTGGTGATATGAGGAGACCTGGAATTTTTTTACTCAGAATCTTTTCCTTTATTTTTACATAAATCTTTTTTACATACATTTTTACATTTTTTTTACATTTTTACATTTTACATGAATTTTTACATACAATCTTGTCCTTTATTTTCCTTTTATTTTTACAGAAACATCTCTGCTGCAAAACAATATGGAAAACGAAGTTAGGTGGCTATCTATGGCATTTCCAGCCCTTCATAAATACTCTGGGGAATGCCACAGTACTCTGTGAACTGGTCAAAGGGAAGTGAAGAGTCCTTCCTACCTGTGATCGTACTAAGCATCTCAATTTTCAGATCAAAGGCCTTTCGCTGCTGGTAACATCCTTTCTGCCTCCCACTTTCCTCCTTCCCATCCCCACTTTTATCACACAATGAGAAAAAAATCAATGCGGTAACAGGACTTTCTCTCAAGTTTAGAGAAAGTAATTTAGAAACCCCCTACCTCTTCTCAGCCAGCAGTTAAGTGCTGCAAGGAAGAAAGCTTTTCTGAAAGGTGTTTCAGCTGCAGAGTGGACCATGAATGGTTTGGTGAGAAAGGAGGCAGGGAAAATGTAACAGCAGGTGAAAGTCGAGTTCAGTTATGACTTCTTCCTCTAATAGTTTAACTCTTCAGGATGTATTTTCTCCCCTACAGAAGTGAGGGTCTTTCTATGCATATACTTAACCCATTTCCCTGGCTAAACTTGTTTTTCTGCACTTCCAGAGAGTACTCACATTTCTCCCTCAGCATATTTGACCCTCGTTCTGGGGTGGAAGGGAGGCATCTAGTAGGGCTCCCTGACACATGCTCCTCTCCCCTGCTCAAGGCAGCAGCCACACCAGCCTCAGCACAGGTGCCATGAGACTGCCTTACTGCAGGACCTAATGAGCCATACCCCTACAGATCTGGTGACTGGCTCTGGCAGGGAAAACCCTGCAGTGTCCCCAGAGGCCACTGCCATGTTGCTTATGGGCAAGCTATGTCCTATCTGCCAGGGACTATCAAATAGAAACCAGTTAAGGGAGTCTTAGTTAACAAGACATGTGAATTGTAAGTCCATTGCCAGTTGTTCACGTAGGATCAATTGATATGAGTTTTAGTTTCCAGCATCTTTGGAGAGGATCCATTGACCTAATACTAACTTTCTACAGCACATCCAGTCTGAGCTCCTTCTGGAGCCAGCAGAAAGCAACCAGCACCCCGAGCAGGAGCAGGGGTGAGCACCCCCAGCACCTCCAGCACAAGCTATGGATAAATTCACTGAACTCTGTGGACGCAACTACTCTAAAGCTGTTGTCTAGTGAAGAAAGAAGCTACAAAGAACCTGTGTGCATGGCCACTAATTTAGCTGATCCATTTGGCTAGTTTTTGACTTGCTCGGATATGTTATAAATTGCCTTCAAAGGGGCAAATGCTGCTGTAAACTGGCCAAGCAGAGAAAGTAGTTGCCTACCTCAACCCGCTGTGAGATTATTGTTCAGAACCATTTATATGGAAAGTGAAGAAGTGAAACAACAAACAAAAATTTATTTTCAAGTCACTTTAAGTGATTTATTTCATTTAAAAGAATGTAGAAAATTAAGTGCATTAATTACTATTAATACAATGTTATAATGTAATTATATCCTAAAAAAAATCAGTTATGAGGCTTCAAGCAGCAGTAGTAATTCAGCCTTAATGCACATATAAATATCTGTATATACACACACATATATATGTATATATACTGATGGCTAGGTAGCCTGTAGCTAGGCTATTCCTTTAAAGGAAACTCATGCCAGTTTCTGTTCCACTGGCCAGTGAAGTTTTTTTTTCCCCTAAAGCTCAACAGACCTAACAGGATTCCCCCCCACCCCCTGCCTTTGGTGCCTGTCTACCCTTGAGTGATGTTTGTGCTGTCAGGGCACAGTGAGGGCCCAGTATTCCCTATGGGACAGGAGCTGGGAGCCAGGCATGGCAACGAGGCCAGCACAGCAGGGACCTCACCAGCCAGGGCCTCAACCCACTGTCCTGAACAAGGTAACCAGACAAGTCCATAGTGATGGGGCAGGTCTGAGGTCAAGCCAGAAGACATTCTTCAGGTCAGGGTCCAGACCAGCAAGGTCCATAGCCAGGCACAAGCATAGCTGTGATAGAGCTACAGACGCATACTCCTAAGCCATAGCTTAGGCAGGGAGTGAAGGCCCAGTGCTGAGCTGAAAAAGGTGTCCTGAGCCCATGGGCAGGGCACAGATGGAGACCCCAGGTGATGTTGGTCAGGGCTAGTATTAGTGTCCCCAGGGCCCTGAGACATCCTATCCTGAAGAGAGGAGAATGAGCATCTCTGATATCAGCTAAAGCAAACTGCTTTAGCTGCTTGATTGCCTTGGGCTTAAAAACACGAAAGGAGACAGCAGAAACCACAAACAGAAGGAAACAGATGCTTTGGCAAAAGCTAAGAGGCATCTCTAAAGTGCTGCCATAACAATGGCAAAGAGATTTATTCCAGTCCATAAGACTTTACATCAAACTTATTAGCTTTAGAATTCAGAAGATAATAGAATGAAACTATGTAGGATACGTAATATCTTACAGGGTAGCTCTGCACTGTGTTACTGATGCTGTTTATGGTTACATTATATGTTTCAACATAAAGGAATAGAAATAAACTCATGTAATACCTTCTGACTATTTTGTTCCCACGGGCTAGGTGATTCAAGCTGTCTAGAGTCACTGACAATTGACTGGATCACTGCTGACTACAATGGGAACGTAGACACCTGGCTGACCTGCAGTCACCTACATTTATCTTAAGATTATAATGGGCTACTTACACATAGGGGTCTAGTGTCATTTGAGATGACAATTATCCCATTTGGCCTTGTGTTTCTGGTCTAGAAAGACAGTCTTCTATTGGACCTTTGACAAATTTGCCAGTCCTATATGGATATCTTGGATATAGAAGGGTGCATGTGTCTGCTTAGGCAACTGATACAGCTCCAAGTTCTGGAAACCATTACCTTCCCAGATTTCTCCTATTCCTCTCCTTCTTGAAGGGGAATTGGGTGATAGTCACTGCTGGGCTGTAGCTGTAGATGTATGGAATTTAAAGAGACCACAGTCACCTCTGTTTTCTTCTTCTTTTTAGTTTACATAATTTATATGGACTCAGGTACTAATCTTTGTCCAACCAGAAAGCGGTGATTATGGCTACGTCCATCCAGTTCTGTGTCTGAGTTCTGAAACCTGCAGCGTACACAGTAGTAGTTTGTCATTACCTGCTCTACATGCTTAGAGTTGCCATGTTCTTTACCTTGATAAATTTTGAAGATATGGACAATAGGTACCAATGTTTTATAAAGTTCGATGAGGATACGGCAAATAATGTGGACAAAGCTGGAATTCAGTTGTGAAAAGGCAGACGCAGAAAGCATTTAGAACTGAATCAGATTGTAGAGGTTGACTTAATCTGGTGAAAATGTACCAGTGCTATAAGAAGAAAAAAGTCACTAAAGTTTTCTTATTTAATAGCTTAGCTATTAAACTGGTAGCATTAAGAAACAACTGCAAATCATCATCCAGTGGACAAGTTTCCAGTAGAGCAGAGAAGAGCTCTGTTCTTGACACAATCTTACTCATAAAAAATGATCTAGAAATGTATAAAAGTCTTTGCTTGTGAAATTCGTAGATGATTCAATGACACAGGAGTGTTTGAAACACAGAATTGTTTGAAAGGTAAATAATGATAGAAGCTGGTTGCTTATACACAGTGAGATGTACCACATGGCAAACCAGGAGCATTTGAGAAGGAAGAACTTTTCTGATGTAAGTGAAGTAATATTTCAGACAAGGGAACATAGATTTCCTTAACAGGTTGGAGGAACTGTGACGTGGCATTGTGTCTCACTAAACAGAATTCAGAAATTGTAGTATAAAATCTTTTAAATAAGTGCTTTAAGTGTGATGATAGGAGCGTGATCTGTGGCTGAGAAGCAATCTTTGGCTGTATAAGACTGGAAATACCAAATGTGAGTGGGTAGAGGATATTACCAGCTTTACTAAGACTCATAGTTCAAAAAAGGATGTTGAAAAATTGAAAAGCATTCAGAAAAGCTCCAGGACTGTTTTGAAAGTTGGGAACCAACAGTGACAAAATACAAATCTGGGAGCTCTATTTAGTTTATCCAAAAGGTGGTTAAAAATAACTTGAGCATGGTCTGTCCATAATGGGCAGAGGATTCTGAAGGAAGGGAAAAAAGGCTGAAGATCCAACCGCACAATACCAACGTTTGTCAAAATTCAGACTAGATCTAGGGCTCAGCTATTAGTAAGGGAGGGAATTAACACCTAGAAATCACTCACTCAGAGCTTGGATTGAGTGTCCATCACTGGACATCTTTAAATCAGTCTGATCTTGAAATCAATCTTTATCTGTCTCTCTAAAAAATAGGACGGAAATTAAAAATGAATTAAAAGATAATGTGAAAGAACTGACAGATTACCAAAGGAATTGCTTTGACCTGTGATAAACAGAAGGCCAGTCAATGTGATCAAAATGGTTCCTTCCATTATTAAAACAACAACAGCAAGAGCAACAACAACAAACTATTTTTTTAAGTAGAGAGGAAATGAAGTCTGTGAGAAAAAAAGTTCACTGTGGCACCAAACAGACCCTGTCCAGAGAAACCCCATGGACCATATGTGCCTTAAAAACAACACTAGCACCCTCTGCCATGCTCTGGCAAGGCTATGCTGCCGGAACAGTGAGAGCAGCCTACCATGCTGAAGTTTGCTAATAACATCAGTTGGCAAGGGAAGATTATTAGTACTACTTTATCACTTGTAATACTTACATTCTTATTTCCTCCCTTTTTTTCCCCTCAAGTTATATTTTTAAGCCAATAAGGACATTTCATCGCATTTACTGCAATATTGAAAGCATTAAGATTTGAACAATATTGTGCCAAAGCCCTTTCTAAGGGGATTTAGCATTTGCAAAGGAATTACTCATCATGCACTCTGTAGGAAGAAAGAAATTTTCCTCTAAATTGCCAGATAAGGTGTTTTGTGGTTTTCTTTCCTTCCTCTTGTTTGCTCTAATTTCTTGAGCCAAAGATGTTTTTGACATTAGATCACTACCTTGACGTGGTTTCTTCACAGGAGACTAATTTTTGGGGACAATGGAATTTATTATCTGGAGAATTACTCATTGCTTACAGGAACTGAGGAAGGAAGAAAAACTTCAAATTGTCAAAAGTGCTCAATATAAACTAATTCGAAATGCTTTAGATAACAAAAAGGGCTCTAGCATGTTCCCTTACACAGATAGCTAAGGAAAGACAAAAGCTAAACTCTTGGCAACACAGAGGACAATTGTGGAGGGGCTTTCAGGCAGGTCCTCAAACTAGAATATGTGCGTGCGTGATAGGATAAAGATACCTTGGAATCTGGTACAGGAAAACTGTGCTGTTGGGTTTTACTGTTATATCTCACAGAAGTATTGTGCTAACTGCTATGCAGTCACACACAGAGAAATGGCCACGGTATAATTTGCCTCAACAGCACAAGCCAGTTACTGAGTTTTGCACAAGGCTGAATGGAGTTAGGTGCATATGGTTCACTGAATTTCAGGGCTATGCTCTCTTGAACACTCAATCTCAATAGGGGTTTTCACGGCTTGCAAGAAGATCAACTACCCATTTAACATGTGTGGGTTGGTAAACACCTAAAGTCTTGCAGATAAACAATGCATCCTGGTTCTATGATGGCCCTGGGGAAACTTAACAAAATCCAAGCTGTGCAATTTAAGTTATGGCTACATCATTGACTGAAATCAAGTTGGAGCGCCTTAACAAGTTACCATGTCTCAGCTGACCTTTTAACTGCCTGTGTGCGTGTTGTCAACACCCTCTTCCAGTTGTGAAGTAACACAATAATTTTAAACTCTTACGAGTGCGCAGACAAGTACCTAGTACATGATAGAAAGCATGGAAATAGTATACGTCAACTTACTTACCTCAAAGGTCACGTGGTGCAAATGGTGTCTTCCATCAGATGCTACCCCATGGTTAGGTGCATCATTGGTAGTCAAAAGCATCCGTCCCCCTATTGATTTAGGGCCCTTCTAAGTTCTCATCTGTATCATAGAAACACAGAATAATTCTGGCTGGAAGGGATCTTAGAAGGACCTGCTAAAGCAGGTCCAACTAGATCACATTGCTCAGGGCCTTGTCCAGTTAGGTTTTGAATGTCACTGAAGATGGAGACTCCACAACCTCTCTGGGCAGTGCTAGCACTTAAAGCACACACAAAAGAAGGAAGTTAAGATACTAATAATCTGGTATCTTGGGAGACACATATTATATGGCATTTGCTACCATGCAACACCTTATTCAAGAAGCTGTTGCATAAAATGGGGCCAGTGCTACAGAATCATACATCATTTATCCGCACTTGCCTGTGCTAAGCTGTAGGGCTGCTATCCCACACAAAAGTTAATATACAGGCCCCCCGCAAAGACTGACTCTGCTTGATCAGATGTAATATTAGCCATGTACAATGGATCTACAAGACAGCAGAGAAGACTATCTGCACAGTACAATACTGCTAGTGTTTTTCTCTGTGATATATTTCAGAGTGAAATTAGGCAGCACGGTAGCTGGTTATAGGGTATCAATGGCTAAAGATGAGGAAACTACACTCTTAAATCTTCTTTCCTCATTTGCCAGGAAAGGCATAAATCATTAAGCCGTTCTTATGTCTTTCCTGCTGTGTTTTCCTGCCCTCCTGCTCTGCAGCACTGCGCAACGTGACAGGTGAGTAGCAAGTCTCCTCCTGCCAGGAAACAGCAAGGCAGGAAGCTGTCAGTTTTGTCCAGCACGGAGACATCTGCATGCCTTCCTCAGTCTATTGTCTGTTCCCTCCTCAATATTCTTATCTCCTTTTATCTGAAAGGCTTGTACCTTGTCTTGTCCCTGCTTGAATTCTTGTTCTCTTTCTAGCTTTCACTTGCCTATCTGGATGAAGAAGCAAGAGAATATATAAACAAGGGAGTGGTATGAGATGAAGGGAAAGAATATTCTAGGAAAACGACAATAAGGCTGTGAATGAAAGAAGGACATAAATAAAATAAGGCTCAAGGGAGAAGCAATAGTTGAGTTGAAGGACTGAGTTTCTCTGCAGTAGTTTGGCTTTTTGAAGGTCCTGGTCATGACCTCAGTGAGTCATAGCCATGGTGGCTGCTATGTATGAACTGTGGTAGTGATGCTAGCTTTGGTGTGTGCCCAGTGCACAAATGTAAAGTGGCTCACCAGCCAACTGCCTGTACATGTCATTTCCTTCACAAGTTGTTGACTGGTGCCCTCCAGCATGCTTCATCCGTGCAGCTGTCCCCCTAACAAATAACCTCCTCACCACCAGCACTGCCCACTGCTTTGCAGTTTCTCTTGCTCGCACCATGGGATTCTTCTTATCTTCAGGCTGGCCTCCTAGTATCAATTATAGCAAGTCTTTCTGTCAGAGCGGCATCTCACAGCACCTGCTTTTCTCCTAGAAACAGTATTTTCAAAGCTTAGCTACTCTGAGCATCTAATAGCCTAAACGCGTTTCCTTCCATGTTATGCCACAGTTTTTCTAGGCACAGAGAGGAGCAGACTGTTGGGGAGTCACTGCTCTGGATGTGATAGGATGGTGCTGTCAGGAGCCAGCCTGCCTGCAGTGGCTGTGATAAGCAGAGGTATTCCTCCTCCCCTCATGCTCTTTCCAGCTGGGGAGATTGCATGGTTCATTATTCGTATATATTGCATCACTTCTTAAAGCACATGGTGCTAATCCCTCTGTCTTGTAAATGCAGTGCAAACAAAAGCTAGATGATTCTGTAGTGGAGTCAGTTATGAAACTGCCTCCAACAGTTTCTTTTCATCTTTTTGTCTTTTGACCTCTTCCAATTCCTGGCTGTAACATAAGAACTTTGGCCCCTAGAGAAGGGTTTTCTTTTTTTCCGTCTCTGAAAGCAGTTTAGAGTGGCTAATATACCCTCCCTGTGTTGCACAGAAGCTACACTGTACCAAACTGCAGCATAAGCTGTAAGTAGGAGGCATTCGAACGTGCAATTTGTGGATTAAACTAGAATGCAATTGAATATCTTATATGAGAAGAGAAGCATGGTAGAGATATTAGCATACGGCCACAACAGAAATGCAGGAAATTGACTGACAGACCACAATGAGGTTCATAGCCATGTCAGTGGCTATTTCCTCTAGCCTAAAAACCTATGAATATTTTGTCTTACTTAGGCTTCGGATTTTCTCTCAGTTAAAAGAGATAATATGTGAGACTTCTTATTACTGCCACTTTCCTTATTTCTCTTTTTGGATTCCCAGAATTTTAAGAGGAAAAGATATCAATATTCAGGCAAGAAAATTGCCATGACATCTTAGAAACAGCAAATACAGTGTAACCATTACTGGAAGAAAGAATTTCTGATAAGTAGCCAAATACTCTTGAAAGGAATAGACAAATATTTTAATGAGAGATGCTGATCACAGAGAAAATTACATTTATTATCTCAAAGTATCTTCTTAGTGCTCTAAATATTTTTAATCATTGTTAAGCAAGAATAAGAATCAAAAAAGCTAAGCAGCTGCTTAGTTCCAATTTTTCTGATAGGGAAAGAAATTATTGCTTTTACTCAAACTCCTTGGATAAATACTTTCTTTTATGGGTTTTATTTCATTCTAATCCCCCTAGCGTATATTGGAAAGCAACTGTGTGTATAAATACACATAGCAGTTGCAGCCATATTAGATAATAGGCCTGTAATTTCTTCTCTGATTTAAAGTCTAATTATTTATTCCACAATGATTGTGATACATTTTATTAATATTGCAATAATTTCACTGACGTTTTGCTAAGTTACATACCATTATCTCCTAAAATAAATGAAGTACTTGCCGTATAAGGGATAATTATAAGTGAGTTCTATATGCAAATACTTAACTCTTCAGTGAAACAAATCTATTTGCTATATAATAACCTAGGAACTGGACCACAATAAAAGTCTGTAGCTAAACTGGGAATAGAATCTAGCGCTCACAAATTGCCCTTCTCACTTCACCATGCTACTCTCCAAAATGAGATTCAAATTTTGAGTTATTTCTCTCCACATATGAATGAATAAACTATTGTTTCATATTTAATAGGTTGCCTGACATTGCAACAAGACAATGACAGAAGTAATGGAATAAGAATCCATTGAGGGATTGCCTGCGCCTCTGCCTAGGCTCATGAGACTGCAAAAAAAGCCATAATAGCTCAGCTCAAAAGTCCATCTGCCTCAGCAGGGGGGCCACAAGGATGGCAGGCACAGTCAGACTCTGGGCACTGGTAGTTCACGAAGCCGTGTGAGGACTTGGGATGCCTCTGAAAACCCGAGTGCACCAATGCCTGCGCCACTTCTAAAGTCAGCACAGGAAGCTAATACACAGTGATCAGTGGCTGCTTTGGTCAGAGGCATAGGCGTATCCCAGAAGAAGTAACCTAGCATCTGCAGAAGAGTGACCATTCTCATGAGAGGCGAAAGAAAAGAGTGCCCCAGTAGCAATAAGCAGACGTCCAGGGAAGGGCAAGCACAGGACGAGCGTGTATGACACACCTCTCTAACATTCTCAGTCTTCAGCTATGTTCATTTCAGGAGAAGTTCTTTTCTGAATGTGATTTCATGCTTTTGTTAACCCTCAACAGATTTCTCTTTCAGGCACTTCCACTTCTCCACTTAAACTCACAAGAACTTCTGGTGCCCACAATATCTTTTGGCACCTAGTTGCTCAGAGCTATCACTTTCGACTGAGGAACCACCAGCTTTTGTTTGCTTTGAATACAGCTCCTGCTAGATCCCCTTGACTATTCCAACCTTATATTGAAAAAAACAATAGATAATCAGTTCACATACCGCTTCTCCATGTCACTCAGTATTTTGTAAGGCACTATTATATCCCCTCTATATCACTGTTTCTTGAGATTCCTTGCCTACTGTGTCATTCCTCATTCAGAAGCTGTTCTATACCTTTAATCACTCTTGCTGCCCCCTTCTGAATTTCCAGTTTGACTAGATCTGCCAAAGTCAACCTATTTGGTGGACTACATGCATGTCAGCTGTTGGACTGAATTATTTAGAGATTGCCTGAAAAATAGCCTACAGAAGTTGGTTAGTGATTAAAAAGAGAGCCTTTGTTCCTGCCAACCCAACATTGTACCGACACATTCTTCCCACCACAAAGGGCTGAAGGACTTCTAGTCCTTTGTTCCTCATTTGGGAAATGCCATTTCAGTGCTTCGCCCTGAGTTTCCCAGAGTCTGTTGCTCGAGATTCATAGGGACCCTTGGCATACTGTCCTCAGGAAAGTTACGTTAGCTAAGAACAGACATCTGTTTTTCTATCGTAGCCTTTACCAGGCCAATCCATGTACAGTGATAACTTACACGGAAAGATAATGGAAACAGCTGCAGTATACGACTCCGCACCTAGTTTACTTGAGACAAATCTTCCCTGATGACCCATAATAGTCCTGTTAGAGAGAAAGTGAGATTCCTTAAGTTGGAATAATTTATGTACACTGGATGTCAATTTATATACCACTGGATGCCAATTTACATACACTGGATGTCACAAAGCCCCTCTTTGAGCCAATATCCATTCCAGGATAAAGCCTCTATTCATTCATCCCACACCTTCTTTTCAAATATCTTTAGACCATCACAAAGGCATTCTTCAAACTGCTCTACTGCATCAGTGGAAGTCTAATGTCAAGATCCCAAAGGTGTAATTTTCCATGCTACACTCATGTTATCTGTACAGAGCGGAGTTAGGAAGAAACGGTTTGTATTTCACACCAGCCAACACTCGCGTGTGAATATTGGTATTATTTACTTTACATTGTCCCTATGCCCTCTTGTCACTCAACTTACCCACCTGGGTTAAATTCTTCCATCGTACAAATATTCGACCACGGAAAGTTTGGAAGGCTTCAGCTTTTCCACCTTAGCAAAATGCAGATAAAGTATTAAGAGAAACACAGATTAAAACTGAAAATCCTTTCTGTTACTTTATTCAAAGGAGGCAAACTGAATCATGGAGCCAAACTACTCATTAAATTAGAATTTTAAAACATGAATAAATCGGAAATGAAGTAAATTATCTTGGCAACAGACATGATGAGTAAGTAAAAGTTTACCTCCTGTGAGGATAAACTGAAAAAAAAAAAAAAAAATCCTGGCTGGGCCAGGATTATTCCATTGTGAATCGATAAACGAATTTCTTAGACTACATAGAATTACTAAAGAGTTCTAAAAAAACTATTGATATTTAAAATTGCTGCACTGCTAACCGATAAACAACTTATTCCTTCAGGTAATCACAGTATCAGGGAATTGGAAGATAGCAACTGTGACGCCAATTTTTAGAAATACCTCAAAGTTGCTACAGACTAGTAAGGCTGACCACTGCACTAAACAGATAACTGGAAGCTATCACAAAGTATAGAATTAAGCCACACGTGGATACATATGACATATCAGCGGAGAGTTAGCATTGATTCGGTAGATAGAAGTAGTCTCTCACAAATCTTCTTGAGTTCTTTGGAGAAGTTAGTCAGGACGTACGAATGAGTGTCTTGTTAACGTGGTGTTTCTGGATCTTTAAAAAAACTTTTAATGTGGTCCCTCAACAAAAGTTCATGGATGAAATTAAGTTCCCCCTGGGTGAAATATATGGTTAAAACACCAGAAATAAACGTTTAGAAGGGGTAGGTAGTTTTCATCTCTCAGGGAGCTTGCAAAAATAATTTTAGAAGGATCTGTGCTGGAATCTGGGCAGTTTAACACATTCCTAAATGATTCACAGAGGTGATACACCAAAGTTTGCAAATGTTATAAAACTATTCAGGATAGCCAAAATTAAAGCTGAGTGCAAACAGTTGCAGAAGGTTATCGTAATTCTGAGTAACTGCATGATACAATGGCCAAGGAAATTTAATGTTGATAAATGCCAGACACTGCACATGGGAAAAAATAGCTCTAACTATATATGTAGTGGGTTCTAATTATATATTTTTATTCAGGGAAGAGATATAGGATTCATTGTGAGCAGTCACTGTGAGAAAGCGAGATTTCCTCTGAAAACATCAACTCAGCACTTAGCAGCTCTCAAAAAGGAAATCTTTTTAGGAACTATTAGGAAAGCAACTGAAAATACAGGCAAAAACATTTTTCTACTATATACATCTATATCTTCTATTCTATATGTAGATCTGGTCCTCCATCTCAAATAGGATGCAGCTGAATCGGAAAAGTTACAGAAATGAACAGCACTGATGGTATCTCACCATACATCTTAGACAGAAATTGCCAAGAGTTTTAAGATAAAGACCTATAAACATTTGAAACTATATTGAGAAGATGAATGGGAAATGATTATTCACTCTTTTTCCTAGTATAGAATTAAGGGGAACCGCGTAAAAACAATTCTATTGTTTCTAAAAACAAGCTAAAATCAGTAATTTTTTCCACATAAATAAGCTGTGAAACTCTTTGCCGCAGTAGTTATGGAGGCCAAAATAAATGGAACTTAAAGAAGGGATATTAGCATAAATAAATTTAAAAAAGGAATAGCAAATGAATATTTGATAAATCCATTGATGGCTGTTAAGTGAAGTGGTTTGAATGAAAACTCTGCTTCAGGCATTTCCTAAGAGACTTTCTCCACCTTCTCCAGAACTAAGGATCGCTATATACTGAGAGTTACCCTATATCTTATGTTCTTCCTCTGAACATCTTCAATTAGCCACTGTTGTAGGCAGGATACAAGTTCATAGTCTCATCTTGTATGACTATTCTTATGTTTATAATTTAATATATTACAGAGGGTGGAAGCCAATGTTCCCTTATAATATAAGCTGTCAGTATTAACCTAATTGTTATCAATGTCACTTCAAGAAGTACCTGATTTTGCTTTGGCTGAGTGATCTGACTTCAACTTGCCTCCTGTCAGATGACATTTCGCTTGCATCAGATTAATTTCATAATCATAGTTGAACTCAAAACCCTGTTGCTGGACCACGCTTTTTGAACTTGTAGCTGAAACGCTTACTGCTCAACTAAGATTCCAAGATTTTGAATAATTTTGCATCTTGCTAATCAAGTCTGATCTTACCATTAGGCACTGTAACACTGATTGTCTTGACGTTCATTTACCTTAATTTCCGTTGCTGAATTTAGATACTGGCTTAATCTCCCCCACAGTCTTGGGGGAAAGTCTTCCTTTGATGTTGAGTCATTCTGTATAATTCCGGTATTAAACTGATCTGGGTGACATGCTCCTGAAATCAGTCGCAGCTTTCATTGGTTAGATGGATTCAAGTCCAGCTGTCAGAACTGCGCTTTTCACTGCTGAAACATCAGATCATTGAAGGATTTCAAATGTTAGCTGCAGTGCCTAGTATTTTTCAGTACTCAGTTCAGGATGAAAAAAGGAATGTTTTTCCATGGAAGCTGATTTCCCAGCTGTTCATCTCTCATTAGGATTTTCCACTGCCCAGGACTGCTGAAAATATGCCTGCATACAAAACTAATTTCCACAGTTTCACCCTCTTCATTTTTCTGTACATTAGCTCTCACTGGCATGACACGGGTGTCTTTGAAGCACAGAGATGATCCTCTCGTCCTATGGAAAATTAAATATTACTGCCATGTTTTTAAATCAAATGGTAATTTTCTGTGTATCAGCAGGCTGAAATAATGTCAGCTAGGTTACAAACAGTCTCCCCTTTAGGGTCTCTCAGTCTCTCATGTCAAATTCACCTGACACAGCATAGTGGTGAAGAGCCTGATTAACAGCGTGCTCATCAGAGTTTCTCTCTCAGTCGCTGTCAAGCAATAGAATGGTTCAGTTTCCTAAACTGAGTCTGCAATCAAAATTTTCTGTAAACAGATGTTCCAAACAGGTAGATTGCTTAACTCCTATAGAGTTAGTCCACCTAACCATAAATGTGACCAAACCTACAGCCTGATGAATCTTACGATTCACACCGCTACAAGATTAACAAGATAACCACAGAGAATGTCACCAGGCTATGCTGAGCAGTATCTGAAACGTTTTAGATACACTTCCCATACGTTCCTTACATCTCCCAGAAAGCTGAATTTTTCCTTGTGAGAAGGAGGCAGAAGGATGCAGGATATTCTGCGGCAAGATAAACCATTCCACAGGATGTGTGTGTCTGTGTGTGTCAGAGGCTGCTGGAGCAGAATAGAGGAAGGGAACACTGCATTGTTCTGTACATTACACTGAAAAATTATTTTCTACGTGAGTCACATAATGCTCTGGATTCTGTTCTGGTTTACAAACTCTGAAGAAGAAAGCAGTGCAGTTCAGAGGCTAGGTGAAGACCTTTGGTCCTCTCCCACCACCACAAAGTCAGAAAGTCTGGGACATAAAAAGAACAGCCAGTGTTTGAGGAGTTCAATCCACCCTCCTTGCTTTCTTTCTAAAAACAGAATAGGAAAGTCATGAAGAGAGGGAATGAAGATAACAGCCAACTAGGAGACTCTAGAAATTAGCCTCTGGGTAATAATAGCGTGTTAAACCTGTTCCAGCTCTCGCTAGGAGCAAGAAGTGGAGTACTTGTACAAAGAGAAGAGGTCCCTTTTTGAAAGAAGAAAGGAAATATCAGAGCAAGTGGCAGATGCCCAGGAAGGTGAATCTGAACCAGGCACTTGGTGAAGTCAGCTGACTGGGCAGTTGCAGTGGGAAGAGAATGTCTGTTCTAGCATCAGCATGTAAACTCTATTTATTTTGAATTAAAAACACTTGGAGCTTTAGATGATTGTGAGCCACTTAAGTTGGGATATAAGGAAATGGTGGTTTGAATATCACCCAGTAGGTTAGTTTTTTTTTTTTTCCATTGAGCCCAAGCTTCGTTTCCTTCGTCTCTCTTTTGAAAATAATGACCTCTTCCCTCCAAGTTTTTGTCAGGGTGACTAGAAGTTTTTTTTTTTTTTTTTTAATTTCAAGGAATAAAAGTTTTGTGGAAAAATTGTGATTGCCTTTAAAGATCACACTCCTACAATGGGCTGATGAAAGGGGTTCCTCCGATAATTTTTATTCCATAGCAGAGTAAGTGCTCTTTGCAGAGTAGTGTGTTACTGAAAGGTGGACAAAAATGAATTGCATACTCACATCTGTGTCGTATGTCTCATATACATGTTATTAGTACTGAGTGCCTACGGGCATGCAACAGGAAGAGAAGAAAGCTATTTCACACCTGAAATTTTCTTTAAACCTTTCAGCTATGATTTAGAAGGCCAGTTGATGATACAATCACAGAATGGTTGAGGTTAGAAGGGGTCTCTGGAGATCATCTACTCCAACCCCTCTGCTCAAGCAGGGTCATCTAGAGCACTTTCCCCAGGATTGCGTCCAGACAGTTTCCGAATATCTGCAGGAAAGGAGACTCCACAGCCTCTCTGGGCAACCTGTTCCAGTGCTCAGTCACCTTCACAGTAAGTAAGTAGGTAAATGATCTCACTTTAAGCTTGTACTAAAAAAGAGGGTTTACATCAAATATCAAAATTCTGATTTCTTTATAGAAAACTGAAAGAACTTTGCCCAGGTGAGGCTGTTTATCCGGGAGGCCACGTAAGCTCCATATTAAAGGCAGTAAGAGGATGTGTCAGGAGAAGGAAACGATACAAAATGTGAACTTCATTCGGGGAGCGGGGGTGGGGTGGCTATTTGTACAAAAGGAAAAGGAATTTAGATTCTGAAATACCACATCAAGTTTCTGTGCCAGCGGTGACTGCTACAAGAAGGCCCTTCCTCTGCATTCCAGTAGAGTTTGATTTCAAGCATCTGCTTTGACATTTGATTAGATGACTCATTAAATGCAGTGAGCATGTGGAGGCAGAGATGCACTTTTTTCCCTTTGGCAGCACACTATATTCTAAAGTATAAGCATACCTAAAGAGCGTGCGTCAGTGGTTTCTGCATACTTCAAAAACAAAAACAGAACCTTTCTTTCTCAAACTTGGTTATGAGAAGTTCATAAGGAATCTCCTGTATTACCTCATCCTCCTTGTGTGACCAGATACAGACAAGGTTTTCAGTAATAGCATATTTTTAAAGAATATGCATCCTAAATCCAAAGAGTCTGATAGTGCTGAAACACTGAATTGAAGTGACTTGTGTTTCTGTAGCATTTGCTGAAAGGGGAAGGGAAGGAAGAATGATGCAGTCGTGCAGATATTCGTTATTCAGGGTTCAGACATAGTAGGACAGTTAGAGCTACTTATTGATTGATAACAGTAAAACTAGGAGTTTTACAATCTGATATTATGTATACATGGGGAAATGAAGCACTGCACCCCGAGCTGCCACAACGCGTTAATCTTTTCCTCGAAAGTACACCACGCTCCCACTGTCGTGGCTCCTTCACCTGTGCGCGGGTAAGCACCCACCACAGCGGCGCATAACCATTGATATAATGTTGGAGCTTCAATAACATTTCCTGCCCCATCCCGCCCAGAAGATAATTGGGTAAGATAATACTGTACTTGAGCATCGGTTGATAAGGGGCTCATTAAATTCAGCTCCTCTCCTAAGAGAGGAAGCCATCCGGCACCTGCACCCCATGCTCTCACTAACCAGGCTAACAAAGACTCCCCGGGCTGCTGCTGGAAAGCAGTTAAAAATTCACACAATTCCTTGGGGGTGTACGTCCGAGATTGCTCCACTGTATTGCCATCTGTTTGCCTCTCCCCCTTCAGCTGCACCAGAGGTCGGACCTGGGGAGTAGCCGGTTCTCCTTCTAATCCAAATTCAATCTCCAAGTCACATGAGGTACTCCAAATATTACCATCCCACTCCTCGGGGGCCCAGGAGGCTCTAGTTGTCATTGCTCTCACCCGGACAACTGTAGCTGGGCCTTTACCATAGCGCACACAGCGTTCGATAGCCGCTCATAAAGCCGATCTCTCTACCCTATGGGTTAATTCCTGAGCCTTTTCAGTTTGGGTTGTAATCAGCTCCTGTGCTACGACCTCTGCATCACGCAAATCTCCAGTCTCCCTCTCCAGATCTTTCACGCGTTGCTGCAGAGGCGACACCTCATTATCTAAGGCTGGAATACCCGTCAGCAGGGCCCACCCTAATCGTCGGGCTAGCTTCCGAGCTGCTTCCGAAGCAGCACGGTAGGGCATAGCCCGCAAAGCGGATTCAGCTGCCTTGGGGGTAACATTTTCCCCCTGCGCCAACTCTGGCCTCGAGGACCGCCAGAGTGGCAAGCAATGCAGCTACCGGCCCCCACCACTCAGCCTGGGGCTGTTCTGGCAGCCACAGGCAAGCAGCCCCTCCTCGGCTCTCGCCCTCCCCCTTCACTCTCCTCGGCCTCGGCATTGTCATTTGTGCATCCTTCTGACTACGCCAACTGTAAGGATATGGCAGGGGCACCGCCTGGACTCCTAGCGGGGACGAATACACAAACACAGGGCACACTAGGGTCGATACTGAGCGTTTATTACCTCTGCATCTGAGTGGGAGTTCCCCAGCAATTTCCCGATAGAGGCAAGAACGGAGCGGGAGAGTCCCTGGCACCGCTAAGCATCGGTCCATGGAGAGGAACACCGAGGGCGGGGAGGCACTATATGAGGTTTTTATGGACTATACACATGCACAGTAAGCATATTGAGCTCATCGCTACTTCCAATTCAAAGCCCACGAGTAGCGCCACAGAAGCCCGGACTCAGCTGTGTGACCATGGGTCAACATGCCCTGTTGATGCTCCTTTTCCCACAGAATGGTCTGACTAGCTCCCATCGCCTCTCTCCTCGACATTCTTCCACATTTTTCCATGCAATGAATAAGCAAGTGTAAGTATAATCAAAAACCAAACATGTTCTTTGGGAATGGAGAAGAAGAGGCAGAAAGGAGTCAGGAAGTAAGGAGAGAAAAGTAATTTAATTAGCATATCAGCTTCCTTTTTCTAGAGTTGATGAAAGTGGTGAGCATAACAATGCTACCTTGAAATAATACCCGAGGAGCAATGAGGGAACTGCAAAGCTGGATAGATAGCAGGAGTAGCACTCATGGCTCCGTCTTTTTATTATGTAGTTGGGTAGGAAGAGGCAGAAACTGTCATGTTATGCATAGACAACGGGACAATCTTTAAATTACTTTCAAAACCCAACATCACTAGGGCAGGCTGGAACAGAGTTAAAAGTGAATAGTCAAACTAGCATTTGTAATGGCAAACAGCAGTGCCTTGGTGTGCTAGCAAAAGATCAGAAGAGCCCATGATGGTATTTACATAGCTCTCCAAAAGTATTTTTAATCTACAAAAAAGGTATTGATAGAAATGTTATATTTTTGATGATGATTAATTCTGTATTGCCATAACTGACAGAACTGATGGTAAGACTGTCAGACTGTAACGGAGGATATGGAAGTGGCACATAAGCTACAAGAAATTCAGATAAGAAAGGTCAGAGAGTCCCCATAAACTTGGCCAAGAGCATTAGACTGTGCAAGGCTACTGAGCAAACTTGCATCAAAATGCAGAGCATAATTGGAGATGATAATAATTGGAGAGATGATTCACTCATAGCCTGGAGGAAGCAGAGAAAGAACCAAAATGTACAAACATAAGCAAAGAAACTTAATATGTTTGTAGAAAAGCATAAACATAAAGCAAGGGGGGAGGAGCAATGCACAATGGTGAGGCCCATAGAAGGCCATATAAGAAAAGAAAAAAAGAGAACAGAGAAAAGAGAAAAAAAGGTAATAAGAAAGAAGAAATAAGAGAAAAGAAAAAAGGGAAGAGAAGAGAAGGGAAGTCAAGGCAAAGCAAAGCAAGGCAAGTCAAGGTAAGGTGGAAACCATATGGATTCACATGAAGTAGTGGTTGCATGAAAAATCATTATTCTAAACCTTCCAGCAAGAAAAATAGACCAATTAATCCAGAAGAAGCCAACAGTGGGCCAAAGGATGAGATTTTGCAGCCAGAGGACTACCATTTGAGTCTTCATTCCAATTTGTTTGTGCTTTTGCTTTGCCTCTGTCTCTGGACCTTTGCCAGCTATATGGGAAACTAAGCACCAAGGAGTCAGCAACGTGTAGAGGATCTGCTTGGTCACAAAAACTTCCACCAGGAAAAGGAAGTGAAACATCAGCCAGGAAAAGCTCAAGTCAAACAATGAAGTGGCATGATTATATGCCCACTAGGATGATAAAAATGACTAGCAGAATGTCAAAGAACCTGAATTCAGTCTCCCAGCATACAGACTGAAACCCTGGGCAGAAAGCTGAGATGTCTCTTGTTTCAGCTACGGAGCACCTGACCCTAGTGGCTAAACTGTAGCAAGGTATTTATAGAGCAGACAGAGGAAAAATAAAAATATCAGAGCACACAGAGAACTGTGGCTCCTCCACAGCTAAACTGCTAGATAAAGAAAGCATCTCCCTATCCACATGCAGGACAGCAAGAAAGAGACAGAGGTAGTCAAGAACACTGTTTGGGATCCAGACCACAGCAAGGAAACTATAGCTTTCCAGAAAACCCAGTGGTGAAACTTGCAGGGTCTGTGTCTGAGCAGGCGACATTACCAGACTCCTTGCCTCAAGAAAGCAAAAGCAGTTCATAGCCAAGACCTTCAGCGCCCACCAGAAAGTGTTAGGGAAGTAAATCTAAAATAGAATAAAACAAGGTTGCACTGTGATTGACTCCAGTATCACACATATCTACAACATGTTGGCACACCTAACCTGGAGATGAAAACGCTCTCCATATTGCTTTACAGTCCTGGTGCCCTGTTCATCTGGAGTACACTGTGCCTCTCTTCTTGCCCACAGAGATGATTTTTCTTCAAAGCCGACCCACTGAGGAAGAGAGCCAGTACATATCTGAATCTTGTTTCAACATTAAGTCACGATATCCTTGAGAAGGCATCCAGTTGCTTCCTGAGCCTAGAAGCATTCCTAGATTCCACCATTTAAGCACAACTGATCTTTTCTCTTGAGAACTCTGATCTCTGATCTGACCCCCTTTCCAGGTAAAAGTAAGACAGAGGCTTCCCATATCTAACCCCAGTAAATGAACTCAGGGATGTGAAAACTCACAAAATGACTTTTAGGACTCTTGAAGACTCGGGCAGCCATTGCTAGCTGAGGAGCAGTATGCACAACATCATCTGGTATAGCCATCTCACATAGCAAAGAAGTGACAATCTGTTAGTGCAAGACCTATGGTGTAACTGAGGAAATGCCGTCGTGATGAGGGCAGAGGCCTTGCCCCGGAAAATGGGGGCCGGCAGCAGGTCTCAATCTGTTACAAGCATCCCAGATTAGCCCAACTGGAAAAAAAAATCCTCATGGTATAGGTTACACAAGATACTGTGTATAGACTGTTTAGCCTTTGTAGTAAATATATCCTTGCCAAGGAAATGCCATTGCTGGCAGATACAGGGGTGAAATTGAACTAAAACTTATTTTCACAACAAACTATACAAACTGTAAATCTTGTATGTATACTTATATTCACACACCTGGCAATGAGAAATTACTAGAGAGCATCTAAGTGATAACCACAGGGAAAGCAGTGATATATTTCAGCAAATACAGTATCTCCAGCTGTGCCATTTTCAGAGCATGCATCTCAGTCTGTGCATTTTCCTTGGAAATGGGCACTTAGTCACATTATATCATCACCAGAGCACGGCCAGTCAAATGGCAAACCTGAATTGGCAGTTAAAAGTGCTAGTGCTTTTTCAAAGAACACTGTTGAAAGGAAAATAAATATATAGCAAAGACATTCTTTAATGTAGAAATCACCTCCCCCAAAGGCCTTCATAACAGCCTGGCATTTTGTTCAAGATATAACCCTACACTGATGCCCATAACCCCAACAGTATTTGTGAAAACATGTAACAGACGGAAATACACAGACATGCATAGATTAATGTCAGTTGTGAGTGACAAGTGAAAGATCTCCCAGAATAACAGTTCAGAGACCCTGCCAGAAAGAAATGGCTCCTCCAAGATAAAACTGTGCATTTTGTTGACTTCTGTAGGAAATTCTCATTCTTACTGTAAATACCATTTGTCTCTCCCCTTTTTTGGGGAACCTAAAACAATAAGAACTTCACTCCTTCCATCTGGAAATGGGAAAATGCATCGCTTTTGACACCCTGCATGAAGGCCCCTACCATTCCTAGGGCTCTTTGCTTCAGGCATTATGTTTTAATTTGTAGATTTTTCGTTTTGCCACAATAATGTACCTTTTTTCCATCCATATATAGTCAAAGAAAGATAAGAAGCCTATGTTTTGAACAAGTCACATGGATTTACAGTTTGTAAAACATTTTGAGCTAGATATTAGGAAAACGTTTAGCAGAATAAGGAGAGCAGAATAAGGTGAAGCTATGAAATCTCCATCACTGTGGTCTTTCCTAGAAAGGTGTAAGCAAACATATGGCAGATGGTGGTGGTGATGGTGAGTCTCATCTGGGACAGGAGAATGAATTATTCAACATCTTGAGATTTTTTTTAGGTCCAGCTAGCCAGCGTGCATTCCATGTAATGAGTTCAGTCTTCATGTGACGAACAGCTAAATCCTCATTCATGATACACTGCAAAAATGGTTTTATACACTGCTCAAATGCATTCACAAGACTTTTACGCACTAAAAAACAAGTTATAAACATAGTCATGTGTGATCACTGAGCAGGCTCAGGCTACGTGCTGCTCAGTAGCACCACAGTCAATAAGAAGTAATAACTATGAGAACAAGCTCTTCCAACATTAAGCTCCAAATGCCACGTGCTGCCTGGCTGTATAAGAACGGCATACCTTTGCTCCAGCATGTGGGCATGTCATATGTATGATGGAGCACGAAGCTAACATACAAAAGAGCAGCCTGCCAAACCCACAGCTGAGCTCCCAAGCACAAGGCTGCCTGCTGCAGGAGGCCTAACCAGGAAAGAGCAGTTGAGTTGCTCCACTCGACCAAGAGATAGGCACTACTGGGCCCTCAAAGTAGAAACTTCACTCTCCTTAGCACATTTTCTGATAAAGGCAGTGGCATTTTAGTAGCTGAACTACATTTTTGTGAATATCTTTGAGTCAGGCATCCCAAGGGTATTTATCAGCTTTGTGATTAACAGAAAACTATAGTCTTTGGGTCCAAGGAATGGATCCGGAATGTTGCCCTGTCCTGCTTTTCTTTTTCCGTTCAGGTTTGAGCAGTGGAAAGCTGTAGTTACCTTTTAATGAAAAGTCTTAGCAGCCTGTCCTTCTGGATTAGACTTTTAATCCAGTTCATCAGACAAGTGTGGATTTTATCTGCTAATAGTATGTCTGCCAAGGACAGCACATGGTTTGTAGTAGTGCTTGAGTGATGTTGTCAGCAGCTCACAGACTCATTAGAGCACCAGTTCCTTCTCTACTGTTACTTTACAGCAAGAGTCCCTCTGTATGTCATCTCAACCTAAGTCTCTTGTCTTCTGGAGCTGGTTTTCTTTTTTGTTATCAAAAGGTATGACAAAGACTGAAAGAAAACCTGGCCTGGACTAATGAATTCACAGTCATGTGAACGAATTTCCTAATCCCCTAAGTAAGGATCTTTAACTCATTTTTAAGAGTTAAACTGAGAGAAAAAGTTTGAGGTGGGGGCAGGGTGTTTGATGAAGGGAACGGAAGAAGAAGAAGGTGATACGGCTCCCTGGTTCCTTAAAGACATTTCTCTACATTTTCCTTCTCTTTTCAGATCCCTTTGTTCCCTTCTCCTCATATCCAAAGCCCTGCTTCCTTTACCTTCTCCTTTCTTCACACCGAATCTGTTAGCCCTCAGCACTTCTCTGGTGTCCGTGACAGATCTGGGCTGGAGTCGTGAAGGAGTCGATCAGTGACGAGGGGCCTCCAACTGACGAAGTACATGATGGATAACTGTGGCACACATACAGTCTGACGGTCGTTCCTCGACGAAGACTTCTCAAAGCCCCTCAGAGCATTCCAGTGCACTGCATGGCCTGACTCCTTCCACACTGCCCACTGAAAAGGACCAGCTGTATCTACAGCCAAGGCCCAGGTTTCTGTTTGTTTATTTGCTGGTTTTTACCAAGGGCAATATTTACCGAGATGTAAACTGGATGAGTTTATGAGCTCTGCACAGCATGCAGTAGCTGCTGATGTTTCCAGCACCTAAAAGAAAGCTGAGGAAAACCCTGCAAACTGTGAGAACCTGCCAGCAGTATTTGGAAGCAATGAATTAAAGACGAATGAAAGCTTGGGTCCATTGCCTGTTCCTGCACAGTCTGTCAGTGCCACAGCAACTCAGGGGCTTGGCAATGGGCACAGTGCAGGCGTGAAGGTGTATTTGCCAGTAGGGATTGTTTTTTGTTTTTATTTTGTTTTGATTTGTTTTTTTAATGTATATATTTATATTGGTGAGCTGTGCTTGAAAAGAGATATCAAGCAAGTCAGTCAAACCCGTAAGGTCCCCTTCTTTTATGTACCAAAGGCTAGAAAGAAAATGAGCCTAGCACTGACTGAAAATAGCTTATGTGTCACTCTGGTCCCACTGACAAACAGGGCTGTCAGATCTCTTTACCAAAGGTCAGGTCACCCACCTACTGCTCGGGGTAAAAACCCACTCACTTATAGAAAAAAGCAGACTGTGCAGACACCTACACTGAAAATTCCCGTTCACTAGTAGAGAAGTTAGGGGAAGGACCTTAAACTCCTAATCAATGTGTTTTTCCTGAGCTCCTTCCACACTGCACATACGTGTTCTGCGCTGGGCTTCTGGGCTTTTTGGGAAGGGAGGGACTAATCAAGTAAGAAAGACAATTGCATTAAAGGGGAAGTTGGAGATGTGTTATGAAACTAGGATTTAAACCTATGTTGTTGAATTCAACAGAGATGCTCGACCAGGGGATAAAGCCCTTTCTAATAATTATGCTGGTAAATCGACATGTGGTTTTGATCTTGCTGCAGTAAGGACTAGAAGCCAGTCTTCTGTCGTGTAGTGACTCAGATTTAAAATCATGTGTTCCCACTGCGATCATTTTCTGACTGGTTTTTACTGTGACAGAGAGATCGCCTCACAGATCCACGCTTCCTTTTCATCCCCTGCTGCTTGTTTTTCTGAAGGTTAAGAGTCACCCAGGGATGTCCTAGCAGGTTTCTGAAGGTTACAGTATGAAAAACTCTCTGTCCTTCTGGGGTTTCTTAAGGCTCTGTTCTTTTCAGCCGAAGCGCATTCAGGTCTCCTGGTGACGATGTGGGAGCCTGTACAGAGACCTGCTGACAGCACTGCAGCGTTTGCATGAACTTGCTGGCAATGTGGGAAGCAGCTGGGGTGGGGAGGGAGGGAGTGGGCAGCGATAACATGCATGCACCTCCTGAAAAGGAAAACAGAGAGAGGCAATTCTCTCCCCAGAGGCCCTGGCCTGTGGAGCACTTTGGTCTCAGCTAAGCTCAGAGGCCTGTCACATTGCTGGCGCTCATTGCAGCTTTAGGAAATTAATGTCTCTGTAGCTGAAGACAAAACAGAAAACAATCTATTATATAAAGTGCTGTCAATAACAGTTCTCCTAGTCACACACACACAAGCGATGGGATGGTGCGTGTGTGCCTACACAGGAGGCTTCTGCTCATAAAGTGCCTACTTGTCTCTGTCTAGATCCCTTCATTGCCTTAAATACCAGGCTGACTTCTACAGCTCTTGGTCAGATGGATAATACAATAGAGGGTGACCTCTCTCTGTTGTAAATGAGAGAAAAGATGAGAACAAATGAACTAGTCCCAGAAGATGTGGTTAACAGCAGTCTGGAAAAGTGGAAATTAGGGTTTTTTCCCATGAGGCATAATGTCTGATGGCACATTTTATTTTTAACAAAGCCTACATGACTGTTTTATTTTATCACCTCTATACAGGCACCAGTGTAGGTAACCCCATTATTGGCAAGCAGTACATTACGAAGTAAACTATTCCAATGTTCTTAATGGCACGGCTTCCAGAATAGCATACGTAATTCATATTTATTGTAACTAAGAGTATCAGAATTTGGCCATGTATACTGATGATGCTAATGTGAGCTTCTAACAGTGGGGACTTTGGTTTTAACGTCTTTTGTGTAATATATCTGAAATATTATGGGAAAAAAATCCTTTGCATTTCTGCCCTAAGACTGTGACACAAACTTCAGAAAAGGGATGACGTTGTTGCCCAAACCACTAAAAGGCTCAAAGCAGAAGAGGGCAGGAGCATGCAGTGACTAAACGCAGAGGTGAGGCTCTGCAGGGACTCCAGAGGTTTATTTACCACCACATACTAGAGCTAAGGACCAGCCACAGGGTGTTCCTGATACCTCAGCTTGGTTTAGGGAAAGCTTTCCATTTTCTGCTAAATCCTTAAGTGTTTCTCCACCCTATAGTCAGTCCTCAGATGGGAAATCTGAGTTTTGTACAGCGTACATCTATATCTGGCAGTTAAATCAGACTGAGATCTGTTATGAAGTTAAAATATGGTACATATTCTACGCTTGAATACTTATTCCCAAATAAGTATCTTTTTGCAGATAGTTATTCGGGAGCAGTTATACTAAAATAGCCATTCCCTTGTGACTGTTTAGCCATAAACAGTTATGAATACACAGTATTTGTGCAGATTCAGCTGCAATTAGCTTGTCTAAACTAATGAAGCTATTGAGGGTTGGAACTGTTAAGCAGGAGGAAAACTGTGCAGGTACAAACTGTCCTTTGATAGGCCCCTTTTGTGAAGAACATGACAGTTTCAAAACAAGTTCAAGTGTTCCATGAACATTTCTGACTTTGAAAAGATAGTTTTCAGAGAAAGTTTTTCCATTCAAAACACACTCTCGCTCTTAAAATTACATGTCTCCCTCAGACATTCCCAAGGTATCTATGTGTTTTGGAAGGCACTGGTATCCAACACAAGAAAGCAAAAGACTTAGTTACCCTTTACAGTTTAGATTTCTTTTTACCTTTTACAAATTAGATTTCTTTATCTGAATACTGTTAGGTTTCATCCCCTGCAAAATTTGCATGGCAAGTAATTATACCAGTTGACGTAACAGAGTAAGAGAGGAATCCCACGGACCCAACCTTCATTTTTCTGCTCTCCTTCCTTGTCAGTTAATTATTATCTTTTATGATCAGAGTTCTGCTTCGAGACTCTAACTGAGAGTAAAACTCCTTTGGACATGGTACTGTGTTGACATATAATAAAGAGATTATTATAACTCTCAATAATTTTACAGTCTTAGCCCATTGCATTGCCCCCTGCCTCAATACAGCCACTGTGGAGCATTAGATTGCATTTCCTGCTGTAGTTGGGCCAAAATACTCAGTTGCAGATTCCTAAGACAGTGATGGAGAAGTCAGATTAATCAGGTCCTTACCTAGTTAACTTTACTCTGTATCAACACAGTAGTGACGCTCAGTGATTGAGAAACCAGAAGGGACTTGGGCTCATTAAAGCAATCAAGGATTTTTTTGGTCAGAAAATGATTTTATTTTGCTCATTAAATGACAATGCAATGACAGTAAGTTTTTTTTTTTCTTCCGGGAAAAGCTCTAAACAGTACAAGCTATCTAAACTTCTCATCTTAATGTCCACGGATTTGATACCCTTCAGGTGAAAATAGCTTTTACTTTAAAATCAGCATTAAAATTTGCCTAAAACCTTCCAAATGACTGTCTGAGATGCTGATATTTTTATTAGCTCAAATCAAAATACTGTAACAATTTTTGTTCACAAAGTTAATTGCAGATTTTGAATTATCATTCAACTTTCAGCTAGATTTATTTTTTTTCTAAATCCTGAAACGTTTTCTGGGACAGAAACAACTCCTCCTTAATATTTGGCTTCTCCCGTCTCCATAAAGTGGAGTCCTAGGCAGCCACATAGAGGAATAAAGAGGCACCGGATGTCTCCTTACCTTCCTCTGGGGCTTGTTAGAGGAACCTCGATAAACTCAGGGAAGGAGTAATAGAAGTTTTAAGAAGTTCAGCAAGAAGTGTCAATTGCTGTGCCTGGGGCAGAGTAATCCTATACATTGGTACAAACTGGGAACTGACTGAGCGGCCATTGAAAAGGACCTGAGAGTTAAACAGGCTGGATCTGAGCCTACAGTGTGGTCTCCTCACAACTAAGGCAAACCACACAGTGGGGATCTGTGTGGAGGAAAACAGCCAGGAGAGAGAGCAAAGCTATTACTCCCCTCCATTTGGCACTGGTGAAGCCATACCTCACAAAACCACGTCCAGTTTTGGGTCTTCCCGTCCCAAGATGGATATGGAGAAATTGGAAAGGGTCCGAAGGATGGCTATCAAGATGATCAGGATCTAGAGCCCCAACAAGGATGTGCTGAAGGAGCTAGACTCTTCTGATACAGTGTATAAGAAGTTAAACAGTGACCCTATTGCAGTATATATCACTTCCAGTAATAGCAGACCATTTATAAAAAGCTGGAAGAGCCACAGATTGGAACATGGAACATTTAGGGTGGACATAGAGAAAACTTTTCCACCAGCACTGGTACAAGTTGCCGAAGAAGGCTGAGAAGTCTTCTTCCTTAGAGGCTTTCAAGATTCAGCTGCACAAAGCCATGACTGATTTAATGCTGGTGATGAGTGCACGTTGAGCAGGACGCTGGAGGAGAAAACTATGGAGATCTCTTCCAGCCAACAGCTGTGATTTCATGATTGTATTAACATTGAAGCATTATGGATGAACATAGATTGGTGCTCAAACCTCTGCCCTAGACCTGGTCCTTACATAGAGCTAGCCTGACACTCTCACACAACTTTGTGCAAATTTTGCTGCAGAGGTTCTGAGGTCTCCAGTTGCCTGTTCCACCTTTCTGCTGGATTGTAGTGTCCCTGCTGTACAGTCAACAGAAAGGAGCCCGAGTCCCTGTCTCAGCAGCTGCCCTGCAGTTATGGCATACACACTGAGGGGGCACCCTGGGATCTGAGGCACAGGCACATACTAGGCTTCGCTGACTCCAGTGAGGAAGAGGCTGGAACAAACCTTGCAGGAGGTGATAGGATCTGACAGTACCATGCTGTCTTGAGTTACAGGCTGCATCTTGGCAGACTAAAGTCTTGCTGAATGGACAAAAAAGAGCTGATATCTATGCTTACCACTTGTACACTTCTAAATATATGGTTTATGATGAAGACCTTTATTGAATGACAGTGTCTGCCTGCATCTCTGGTCAGTAATATTCACAAAGATGTGTTTGCTGAAGGGGTTAGCACACATTGAGATTATTCTACTTTTGTGACCAGCTTTTTCAAAATTTCTCCTGTCTTGGGGACAGTCATAGGAAAAATAACTGCAAAATTTCTGCTTGGGAGAGCAAAATACCACCCTTTCCAAAAACATGGCAGATAGCTTATAACAAAACTGTCAGTGCTTCTATTTATGTGGTGATTCATTATTCCTTATTATCAGAAACAGATTTACCAATGCATAAGCATAATGCAAACTCATTATCTTTTCCAGTGATAGACTATAAATCAGCTGGATTCCTTGCTAGCCAGCTTTAAGGTGACAAATGCAAAGCATCCCACAAGAACAAAGGGAAAAAAAATCCTTAAAAAATACTTGGGGATAGGGTCATTAAAGGGGCAAAAGGATTTCACTGCAGCAGACAGTGATTTGTTAAAAAGTCTCCAGAGTCGCCGTAGCCCAGAGGCACAGGCCGGAAGCTCAGTGAGGAGAGCTGTCGGGCAAAGGTTCATGGATGGTGGTTAAAGGGAGTTTGCCTGGGGAGGCTTTTAACCGAGGTAAGCCTTTAATGTGCGGTGGAGCCTTGTTTATCCAAAAACTCACAGGCTATGTCATGGTTCAGTTTGGAGAAAGTCCCCCCTCACTGCCACGTAGTGCCTGCTAGTACACATATGTATTCTTCAGATTTATTACTGAGATTTGTCACTGGAAATGCCACTTTGCTAGAAAGCATCACCTTTTGTGGTATGTCTAACCATCCGTAAAATGCACGTTGAGTTGTGCCCTATTCTTCAGTGTATTTGCAGTATAGGACACACTGACTCAGGCTGTATGTCATACATATAACTCAGACGATATTCTGTTGCAACTGATTTACTGGGTTTTTTTCTCTTTTCCTTTTCTCTTTTTTTATTTTTATTTTTTAATGGTGCTCCTGAGGCCACGGTGTTCATAAAAGGCCGTCGCTCTGTAACTGAGTCAGCTGATTCCAGACTTTCTTTTAAGCTGTATCTCACCAGGTGAGAGTGCAGGGTGAGAGTGCCCTGTCCTTTAGCAGTGCCCAAGAAGACTTTTGGTTTTACTGCTCAGCCTTTCTTAATCATAATAAAATTTACCCACTTTTTTCCATAAGACTAGACCCAATTTTTCCATAGTCACTAGACTGTGGATGCCCTGGACTGGAAGCAAAGTGTTTAAAATTGGTGTCTTTTTGTGAAACATTTTAACTTACAATAATCAGACTGTGATGATCATTTCTCATTACCAGAAGTGATATGCCTCGGCCACATTTTTAGAAAATCTATATTCATACACCTGCTTAATATGCCACTGTTTTTGGCTGTGGATATGGATATGTTAAAACAAGTCCAGTGCTGGATATGCAATGTAATACTTTCCTGAGAATATTTATACCTGGAAGAGTAAGTACGGTTTTTGAATACAGAAGACAGGGTGACTGCTGCCTTCATAGGCTCCTGCTGTCCTAAAACACAAACCCAGTTCTGGAGACCTTGGGTGGGATTCATCTGACTTCATTTGTCTATACCTGAGTCAGTCACCTCAGTGTCCCAACAGCCGGAGAGAAACGGGCAGTTCTAGGACACAATACACCTCTTCCTGATTTAGATGTGCAAAATAAATATCAGATGAATTGCAAAAGTTTCTGTTCCTCTCCATTGAGTCTGTGGGGACCCAGTGGGCCAGCTCTACACTGCAGACATCTAAAGCTGCGTTAGACCATTCCCAGTCCTGGTGCAGGCTGAATTCCCATTCGGTAATAGGTAATCTGTTTGCAGAAAGAACTTCAGACTTTAGCTCTTAAGGATTTCTTGTTTTTTTTTAATGCTCAAGAGGCTTACAATCACAGAGGAAGATTTCCCATTGTAAGATCTCAATTTTACCTCTTATTTGTTCAAACAAACAGATGAAATTTTCTCTCCACAATACCTCATGTGTTTGTATTCCAGTAGCCTATTTATAAGGGTTTAATTTGTCTTCAAGGTTATATATGTATATGGACTGGATGCACCGGTGTCTTGAACAACTCTCAGAAGGATTTCTGTTTCTCTGATGTGACTAGGTATGCTTTTCTTCAGGTATATTCTTTTCTTTTTTGCTGATGTTTGAAAAATACCTTTGCTTCTCAGAGGCATATTGGCATACTGGCTCTCTTCAACACAAACTCCTATTTTGTCTGTCATGCTGCTTCTTGCAAATTTATCCAACTTATATTTTTCAGAACCTTCTTCAGGATGTGTGCTTTTGTTTTTCCTCTGCATGTTCTGCTGGATCTTACTGATCCAGCCCACTTTACACCGTTCTGTTTTTCTTCTAAATAGCCCTTTTTTTGCAGTCTGATGAATTCTGATTGCTTTTTCTTATTTTAATACAGGAACTTGAACAGTTCTTTTTCTCTTTTGAGTCTGATAACCACTAACAATCTGGGCTCAGATTCTGCAAAACATCCAAAACTGCATGTTCAACTCCACAATCTCAGATCTGCTATAAATGTTGCAACAGTTCCTCCTTTTTTTTTTTTTCAGTTTTGCCTATCAAGCTGATATCTTTCAAAAGTTTAATTCTTTCTCATAGCACAGTGCTCTTCAAATGTCTGTGACTGTCTAGCTGTCATGCTCTTCGTCACTTACATGTAGCTATTAAACCTAGTGTGTCCAATCCATCAATATTAAAATAAAAATAGCTACCTTTTGCGTGTCTTCCTTTCCAGAAGCTCTATTTGCCCTCATGAATAGACAAAATTCTTGCTATTGATCCTTCTAATTAACAGCATTTCTGGAGAATTTGTGTGCCTCTTTTGCTCCAGTTTCTCACTCAAGTCTTCTCTTCCACCTCCACTACTACCACATAGTGTGGCTAATGTGATGACTCACATGAGCCTTGATTCATATGAACACATATCTCTGATGAGTCTTTAGTATAACAAAAGATAAATGAAAAAACATTAGAGAAAGGGGCTTAAGAGGAAGGGGGAGGGAGGAAATTTCATGCATTATTCTTCGTCAGACTATTCACCAATTAACTGTAACAAGACCCAATTAAAAAGAAAGATGATCTAAACCTCTTTAATGCCCAGTCACCTGTAAAACTCAGAAATTCCCACATCTCTTTGTTGCAAAGGAAGAGTTGGTCTCTGTAGGGTTCTACCCAACCTCTCTTTTCTATATCAAAGAAAAGAAGATACCGTGAGAATTACTGTCCTCTGGACAGGACTCAGACAGGAAGAATATGCTGGAAAGTAGAAAGAATGCCTGTTTCACAGAGTAGAGGAAAACTTGGAAGAAACAGAGTATGTGAATCGAGCCCTCCAGCTAAGATGTATGTTTTTTCACTATTTTTTTTTATTCAGCAATTCATTTTTTTGAAAAAGCAGTGAAGTAGTTTACTGATTTGGAGGCAGTGGGAAATGGGAGGAATTGATTCCAATGCCAGAGGAATGAAAGGTTTTGTTATATCTCACTTGATTTAATACTGTAAACATTTTGCTGCACGAATTTTATGGAATTGTTTTATTTTTTCTACAATGAAAAGAACCATCCAGGTTATGGATTTCGAGAAAGGGGGTCTCACTTTCCAGATCCTGAAGATGGGGTTGCAGAAGCTGATCTTACAAAGGGGCTCTGACCTTTCAGCACCATGGATATTGTAAATGAAATGCTTTGATTTTGGTGATCAAAACTTTCTGGGTGACCTTGGCTATCTCAGAAACCAAGGTGACATTTCTAGGAAGTGAATAAGGGAACAGTTAGAAGTAAGAGCTTTTCTGATTTGAAAGAGAGTTCAGGGACATATGACTTGCATCTCTTTGTTACATCGACATCTTTTTACCTGTCTTGAATTAACTGCTGATACAGAAATACTCCTACTGATTAAACTTTGAAATAAAATGGTGATTCTCCATTTATTTGTAACAGAAACAGTGGTAACTAGGTATGAATTTATGGTCACTGCTTTTTCTAGGATGTAACACACACTACAATTCTCAAATGAACCTCCAAAACTTCTAATTTCTGATTGAGGCTGGACTGAGATTCATTAGAACTATTATCACAGTAAAGAGACAAATAAAATTTGCTATATAAGAGAATAATTATTATTCAAGTATTGTGCTAACAATCTAATTCATAAATGAATGGACTCTTTGTTCCCTATAACATTATAGCACTTACAGTCTTTCCTTTTCAAGTGTCACCGAATGGCCTGTGGGAGGTATGTGACTCGGAGTACCTATGCCTAGACATGGGGAGCTCTAGCACTTGGGCTGTGTGTTAACCCAAAACTGCAGATCGGTGAAGTGTTTCCTCACTGGGAAGAGGGCAGCCGTTCTGGGGTGATGCTATGTCTGGGCTACTGAAATGGGAGGTATCACTTGAACCAGTTTCTGGAGTTGAGCTCGCAAGTCTGTATTGTGATATGTCATCAGCATCCAGGAGGCCAGATATGTGGTGGGAGCAAGCCTACCGGCCTTAGCCTCCTCAGTAGGAAGGATTTGTTCAGACTTCATACATTTGCCATTCCCTCCGAAGCTGCGCTCTTTGGGGCCTGTTGCTTTCCAAGTGGATGTGTTGTCACTTTAGGGAAGCAAGGTACAGCTGCTTATGAGCTTGCACACAGCATGGTGGAAGCAAAGCTTCCTATTTATATACTGTTTCCAGACGCAGGGCAATAAGTCCATGCCACTTTCTACTGCAACATGTAGCTGTGCTGCTTTAGATTTTCATCAGTTCTGGACCTCTGTATTGCCTTTCAGTTCCTAGTGAGGACATGTCCTGAAAGCATTTGGAACTGACAACCATCTATATCCAGGTAGTGGATACAAAGACATGTAATAAGGTGACCTTGTTAATGAGCCATACAATACTGCTAGATGTTCAGCTGATGCCCAAGGGCGTGTGAATTGATTCAATCATTGCCATCATATAGGGGAAGTTTAGCTTCTCCCTCCGCTGCTCCAAGCTATGTACTTGCTCTTGTGAGTACAATGGCTGTGTGCTCACTGGAACATACTGTGGTCTGCCTGGCTTGCCAAGAGAGCAAAAAAAAAAAAACCCACTTTTTTTACTGAGTGTTGAAAAGGTCAGGGAGCACCAGAAGTGGCTGGCACAAGCCAAGCGACAGAAATATGTGGCCAGATGGGAAAGTGGGATTCCCCATTTTTGTCAGCATGAGCTGTTATAGCATAGCTCAGGTCGGGCCTGATCCACAATTATGAAGTGGCTGCAGATGGAGATAGAGGACTACGAAGAATAGGTACAGCTTATGAAACTGTAAGGAAGGGCTCCAGCAACAGGCCTGCACCAAGACTCACTTTTTTGCCTCCTTAACAGGATCGTAGATCTGAATTGCAATCCTGCAGCATTCCAGGCCACTGTACTTCTAGCACGTAAACCACAGGTACAGTCAGGGTTGGGAATCAAATCATCAGTTCTCCAAATGAGCATATATGAAGCCTTCAGCTATTTTTGGAAAAAGGGATAGAGCAAAGATTTTGTGCCAACTTCTTGCTTGCAATATAGCCTGTATAGACATGATGTTTGGAACCAGGAAAGCAGGAGATAAAAAGCTTTTTTATAAACTTGTGTGTTATTTGCACAAAGAAACAGGGCATGGAACACAGGCAGCTTGCTGGTGGCAATCCTATTGTGAAGACATGAAGTGAGGAGTAAAGACAAGAAAAGAAATATACCTTTCCCCCACACTTCTTCCAAAAATTTAAATTTTTTATGATTTTCTTGGTACAGGTAGGCAAGCAAGTCTGCAATAAGCTCTCTCACCCAATAGTATGACATGGTTCACATACACTTTATGTCCTGATGGGAAAAAAGCTGCTGTGCTGCACAGGAGGCCCAGCACAGTGGTATCTAGCCAGGACTTTTCTTACCGTATGTTAGCTGGAGCAGTACCATGTTTTGTGTTGCTGGCAGGTAGTCACCTTGTGCTTTGCAAGCAAGCAAGAAAAATATGGGAGGGAATTTACAGTTGAAGAGATTCATCGTTAGGTTCATATTTCAGATTTCATTGACTTTCAACATCTATTTCAACATCTCAGTTCCCTTTTAGCCGTTCTGACTTATTAGAAAGGTAAATTACTGACAAGACCTGAAGAAACTGATATCACTTACTGCTACAAAAATGCGATGTGATTAGCATGAGGTGAGTAATATGTTTTTCTCAGTGCGAGAGAAATCTTACTTGCCTGAAAATATTTCTTTGTTATCTTGTATCATCCTTCTGTCAGTACAGCATAACAAAAATGTAGGATCATAGTGCTCCCAAACAACTCACAGGCTTCAGCTGTCCCCTAAAAACACCAGTTCCTGGTGGGCCCAGTTCTGGACAACTGCGGGAGGACTTGTCTAACAGAGATTTTTACAAGCTGGCCAGAGTGTGTTCTATAAATTTCTGTCCCCTTAACAAGAGGGTCACACTACAGCCTGCGATCCTAAAGCACTGTAGGATCTCAGATGGGAGATCACTTTGAAAAGTGAGCCTAATAATTCCTTAACCAAATGGTATCCAGCAAAATGAAGATAACAGCTCAAGAGTCCTGAAGGGATATTTGGTACCTTGCATGCCAATCCATAATAATTGCATTAGTCTCATCTTGTGGATACTGTCATGATCAACTTATAACAGGCCTTCCGTCTTGAGCTTGCTGTCTGCGAAGAGTGGGGAGATGCAATCACTTGGTGCTATCTCCTAGCATGTATTTTTTGTATACATTATGGAAATATGGTATGGAACTTCCATATAAAATAATAGCATTTTGGACAATAGCTCGGCTCTTCCTGTGGTTATACATTCCTGTATAAAGTGAATTTAAAACTACTAAATCTCAGGTGGCAGCATTTTAATACATTTTTGCTGACTAGATTACTGCATGACATTCAAGGTCCTAGTGAACCAAGCCCTGATGCTACAACAGCTAGCTATCAGAGGAAGGGAATGAAGCCAGGTTTCTTTGTCCCAGGCTAAGTATGTAAACACACTGGTTTTTCTCTGTGCATCCACATTACATTTTCAAGAGATACTGATCTTGTTCTGTGAAGTGATACTGTGTGATTTTTTGCAACATTTTTCAAGAAGAACTTAGTTATTAAACTAAGTTTGTTAAGTTTGTTTAGTCGTTAAATTAAATGTTTGGCCATGAATGTGAGCCCAAAGAGAGTGTCAGGTGATATATTTACTTACACACTGCAACATTCTGCCTGGAAGAGAAATCTCCCAGTCTTCAATTTTCTTCCCAGGTACCTGTTATTGTGTGGCATAATCTCAGCACCACAAAGCTTCCCTGCTTGCATTTAGAGGGCGAGAACACGTCGGGTTACAAATGAACCTGTGTTAAAATGGTACAGAAAAACATTTTGCACCAATGATTTAGATTCATCATCAGCGCAAGCTGTGGTAACAGCACCTCTTCCATAGACTGGATATCACAATAATATAAATGAATCATCATGTCAACAACTGTGAAATCACCTGAAATGGATGGCAGAGTGGAGAGAGACCTCCAGCTTCTCCTCAATATTAAACTATAACATTTAAAAGCTAATGAGCTAAAAAAGAACCAATGACAAAATTAATAATGCACTACAGAGCAAATCATTCAAGAGAAACTTCTCCTCCACCCCATGTGAGGCCTAATTAATATGATCTATTCTAATAAAAATAACCCTAAGCACTACTTATTCATTTTTAATACCCCGTATTCCAAGTTAACGTATAAATGCTCTCTTTAAAACTGTAGAATTTGAGTAGTTATGAATCATGCCACTTAAAATGGCACATTCAATTGTGCAAGAAAATTCAAGGACACTGATTTTTCAAGTGGTTTATTGTACTCCTACTGCTACTAAGGAGTTCAGGTGGTTGCTCTGTCAAATAAACTTCTTTTTCCTTTTTTTTTCTCTTTAACTGGCACACGTGCTATATGCTTCTAAAAGAACCTTATAAAGGTTAGGCCAATTTTTGCACTGATCTATAGTCCATGCAATCTTACTGAAGTCAGTGGGATTGTGCAGAATGCAATTGGTAGAAGTTTTGGCCCTCCTGTGTTAAAATAGCAGCAGTGGGCAAGAAATTGCTACAGTGATCAGGGCAGAATATAAATTGGCAACTGGCCAACTCACCTTAAAAGGAACTTTATCTCAATCTAAGAATGAGAACATGACTTTCGAAAGGAAACAAACTTGCAAGAAAACTAAAGGGAGTTATGAATCAATGTCTCACAGCTAACCACTCCCACACTTAGGCATGCTGTCCTTTTCTTAGAGAATAAGTAATGCCTCAATGTCTCTTCATCCTGCAGTCAATTGCTTTTAATCAATTTATTCGTGCAAACAGACAGTTACGCCCTTATTTCCTTTCCCATCTTTACATTGGGCACCTTGTAGATGAAAGTTTCCCAGAAAATGTTCTGAAAAAGAACTAAATTGCTTCTTTGATGAACAAAAAAATGAGATTTCTTGTCAGTATTCTTCCTGGGGGAGGATATCCAAAACTGAGATTTTAAACTTTAGACCTATTATAGTAGGGATAAAAATGCTGAAAAACTAAATAAGAGCAAGGTTAATTGACAACTAATGCTAAACTGATATGAGGTTTTTTGTTTTAGGCTGGCAATATCTTCAGTAAAATAGTGCAGCAAGCACTGCATATGGGTAGTTGATTTGCTCTAGAGATTTAATTATCATAGAAAAGAGATTTCGGAAATTTTTTTCAGAAAGTGTCATCCTGATGTTTGGTAGTGCTATTGCTGACGAATGAGGAATGTTAGTTGTGAGGAGATGCTAGTTATCTCTCATTAACTCCAACTGTTTCTGTGGAAATGCCTGGTATAAGAAATCTTCATAGTCAGACTGCTGAAATATTAAAATTGGAAATCACTGAGTAGACTAGCTTTCGTACAAACTTCGCTTAACTTGACAAAGATCCATGAGTCACCAGGTGTTTTTCGAGACACAAGACTTACAACTACAGAATGTTATGATTAATACCTGGACTTGGGGAAATTTTGGCTATTAATAAAACTCCAAGTACTGCAGTTCATTTGGACCTTCTGTTATAGGAGTACTTTAAATGTGTGTCTGTATGTACCCATAACTAACTTCATGCTTATTCTGTTAGTATATGCATTTTAAAATGTGTGTTGGTTTCACCTTCTGCCTGTCTTCCTCCTGGGATTAACAGGGTGGAGAAAATTGGAGTTATTTCTCCTTCTATTGGTGAAGAGTGGGAGAAACGAATGTGCATCCATTATAATTTTGCTTCCTTTTAGGTCTGCAACAGTACTTGAGCTGCACATTTGTAGTACATGAAAGGTGTATGCCAGTTCAGTTTGAGACAGTAGAGGGCTGTGTTTCTTAACTGCATCCTAACACGTACATAGATTACTGCAGCCTGCGCTCAAGGAAAGGAGGTCTTGACCTGAAAAACAGTGATGATGACTCTGAGGTGTCCTGGGAACATCCACGTTTCTTATGAGAGCAGGCTGGAGATGGAGGCAAGAGAAGACACAGTTGTAGTGGGAAAGCAAAATACTCAGATGCAAGTCCTGCATAACGTAGGCCAGCGTGTTTCACCCAGGAGAGCATGGACTAAGCCTTGTGTTAGACTGACAGAAATCTTCCAGACCAACAGCTGGTCCCGATATGAAGACACCTGGAAATAGAAGTCCATTCTTTTCTCTTACTGATTTGTTCCTTTTGTTGATCACGTTCAATAGAAGAAGTTCTGCCTAATTCCTCATTTGAAAATGACTATTTCCATCAGCTAGCCATCGATTCTTCTTATTCCTTTCTCTCTAATTCTTTAGAGTTCAGCATTTCTTTCTGTGATGGTACTTACAAATTGGAAACAGTTTTGTGTAAGTTTTTGTTTTGACAAATCAAATACATTAAGTTCTTTAATTTGATTCAAGAAAGGAATTTTCCTCAGCCCTTAAATATTTCTGTGTCTTTTTACTGGCCATCTCCAATTTTTAAGACGCAATCCTTGAAGGATGTAATATCCCAACGTTGGGTTTGCTTATGCCAAATACGCCGTGGAAAAGCTGTCTGATTATGTTTACTAATTATTGCCCTGATTTTAGATTCAGAGAACAGTTTAGTTCTTTGCACCATAACAACTGATTTTTCAATGAAGTTTGTAAAACATTTTCATGCTCACCGCTTCTTAGGAGTCACTCTTCCATTCTGTGTGTCTGCTATATAGTGTTACCTCCTTGTACTTATATGTGTAACTTTGCTCTTGGCTACATTGAAACACAGCTTGGACGAACTAAGGCTATGAAGCAATCCTGGTTTCTCTGTCTGTCTGCCCACTCTCATTCTTTGTGACTCTGTCAATCTGCAGGCTGATAGTCTGCAGTGATTTCATACATTTGATGAAGACATTTAGCGGCAGCGGGCTTCACACCACCTTAAAGCTCTATCACTCATGCTTCCTACCATCTGCTATAGTTAATAGCTTTAAATAGAATGTGGGCCAAAACCTTTGTTGGTTCCTAACTCTAACCAGCCTTCTTGCATGGATCTAAGTCTACAGTCAAGGGTGGGCATGAGATAAATCTTGGGACTTATTGGTAGTCCCTCCTTGGTGGATCCCTGCATTGCCTACAGTCAGGATTGATGAGACAGATAGGCAGCTTCCCCTCAGGCTACCTTTAAGCAGTGTGGACGCTGGACACCTGACTCACAAGCTGCCTGCAGCTGGGAGCATGGCTATATGGAAGTGGGTAAGTGGGTGGAATGGGCCGCGGTAGTTTTTACCTGCCCTCGCTCCGAAGAGATGGTATGAATGTAACATCACTTACCGAGGTCTTAATCCATTCAATACGTGCTCTGTGGCACAGTCCTGATTTTTAATAGGAGTGCCAAAGTAAGTTATATGACCTAAAGTATTAAAGTAATAGAGTCATCTTTAGCACTACAATGGAAACATAGATTAGACTAGAAACATATGGGTACCGTGGAAACTTCATTAGACTTCATTAGTAATGATATCATCTCCACTTGATAATTCCTTAATTACTGTTATGAATAATTTACATTTTAGATGGAGTGCTATTTCCCTATTTTACCTTTTTTTTTGTGTGTTTTTCATCAGAAAACCATTGATTGACCTTTTTTCTCTGCCACAGAAGGAGGGAATTGAACCCAGCACTCTGGGATCATGCTATCCTGATTGCCTAAGAGAACATCTCCACTGCACATGGCATCACAGTGCAAGGTTAGCGCTGACTGATCTATTATGGCCACACACAGCCATGAAGACGCGTCAGCCTTGGTGCTCACAACGGCAGAGCACACTGCTAAGCCTGTGTACTAAGAGTACTGCTAAGCACTACTAAGCCACAAAACTCTGTCACTTTCTCTGCTACCTCTGAGCCATGCCCCATTTTCTAGTGTAGGTATGACACAGAATCACAGAATCACAGAATCGTTTAGGTTGGAAGGGACCTCTGGAGATCATCTAGTCCAACGTCCCTGCTCAAGCAGGGTCACCTAGAGCATATTGCCCAGGATCACATCCAGATGGGTTTTGAATATCTCCAGCGAAGGAGACTCCACCACCTCTCTGGGCAACCTGTTCCAATGCTCTGTCACCCTCACAGTGAAGAAGTTTTTTCTCAGGTTCAGATGGAACTTCCTGTGGTTCAGTTTCTGCCCATTGCCTCTTGTCCTGTTGCTGGGCACCACGGAGAAGAGGCTGGCCTCATCCTCTTGACACTCCCCCTTCAGATACTTGTACACATTGATGAGATCCCCTCTCAATCTTCTCTTCTCCAGGCTGAACAGGCCCAGCTCTTGCAATCTTTCTTCATAGGAGAGATGCTCCAGCCCTCTAATCATCTTGGTAGCCCTCCACTGGACTCTCTCCAGGAGCGCCATGTCTCTCTTGTCCTGGGGAGCCCAGAACTGGACACAGGACTCCAGGTGAGGCCTCCCCAGGGCGGAGCAGAGGGGCAGGATCACCTCCCTCCACCTGCTGGAAACGCTCTTCCTAATGCAACCCCAGGATCCCATTGGCCTTCTTGGCCACAAGGGCACACTGCTGCCTCATGCTCAACTTGGTGTCCACCAGGACACCCAGGTCCTTCTCGGCAGAGCTGCTTTCCAGCAGGTCAACCCCCAGCCTGTCCTGGTGCATGGGGTTCTTCCTCCCGTACGTGCAGGACCCTGCATTTGCCTTTGTGGAACTTCAGGAGGTTCCTCTCCGCCCACCTCTCCAGCCTGGCCAGGTCCCTCTGAAGGGCAGCACAGCCTTCTGGTGTGTCAGCCACTCCCCCCTGTTTAGCATCATCAGCAAACTTGCTGAGGGTGCACTCTGTGCCTTCCTCCAGGTCACTGATGAATACATTGAACAAGACTGGACCCAGGACTGACCCCTGGGGGACACCCCTAGCCACAGGCCTCCAACTTGACTCTGCGCCATTCACCACAACCCTCTGAGCTCGGCCATCCAGCCAGTTCTCAAGCCACCTCACCGTCCACTCATCTAGCCCACACTTCCTGAGCTTACCTAGGAGGATGTGATGGGAGACAGTGTCAAAAGCCTTGCTGAAGTCCAGGTAGACAACATCCACTGCTCTGCCCTCATCTACCCAGCCACTCATTCCGTCATAGAAGGCTATCAGATTGGTCAAGCATGATTTCCCTTTGGTGAATCCATGCCGACTCCTCCTGATCACCTTCTTGTCCTCCACATGCTTAGTGATGACCTCCAGGAGGAGCTGTTCCATCACCTTTCCAGGGATGGAGGTGAGGCTGACAGGCCTGTAGTTCCCTGGCTCCTCCTTCTTGCCCTTTTTGAAGACTGGCGTGACACTGGCTTTCTTCCAGTCCTCAGGCACCTCTCCTGATCTCCAGGACCTTTCCAAGATGATGGAGAGTGGCCTAGCGATAACATCCGCCAGCTCCCTCAGCACTCGTGGGTGCATCCCATCGGGGCCCATGGATTTATGGATGTCAAGTTTAGACAAAAGATCTCTAACCTGATCCTCCTCAACCAAGGGAGAGTCTTCCTTTCTCCAGCCTTCCTCTCTTGTCTCCAAGGTCTGGAATTCCTGAGGGCTGGCCTTAGCAGTGAAGACAGAAACAAAGGCAGCATTCAATAACTCTGCCTTCTCTGTATCTTTTGTCACCAGGGCACCTGCCCCATTCAGCAGCGGGCCCACGTTTTCCCTAGTCTTCCTTTTGCTATTGATGTATTTGAAGAAGGCCTTCTTGCTGTCCTTGACATCCCTTGCCAGATTTCATTCTAAATGGGCCTTAGCCTTTCTTGTCGCATCCCTGCACGCTCTGACAACGTCCCTGTATTCCTCCCAAGTGGCCTGTCCCCTTTTCCACATTCTCTAGACTTCCTTCTTCTGCTGGAGTTTGGCCAGGAGTTCCTTGCTCATCCAGGCAGGTCTCCTGCCCGCTTTGCTGGACTTCTTCCTCAGAGGGATGCACTGCTCTTGAGCCTGGAGGAAGTGACGCTTGAATATTAACCAGCTTTCTTGGACCCCTCTTCCTTCTAGGGCCCTACCCCAGGAGATTCCCCTAAGTAGGTCCCTGAAGAGGCCAAAGTCAGCTCTCCTGAAGTCCAGCGTTGCAATCCTACTCATTGCCCTGCTCCCTCCTCGTAGGATCCTCAACTCCACCATCTCATGGTCACTGCAGCCAAGGCTGCCCCCAACCTTCACCTCTCCAACTACACCTGCTTTGTTTGTTAGTACAAGGTCTAGCATTGCACCTCTCCTCGTCGGCGTCTCCACCACCTGAGTCAAGAAATTATCATCAATGCTTTGCAGGAACCTCTTTGACTGTTTGTGCCTAGCTGTGCTGTCTTCCCAACAGATATCAGGGTGGTTGAAGTCTCCCATGAGAACCAGGGCCTGTGATCGTGAGGCTACTTCCAGCTGTCTGTAGAAGGCCTCATCTATGGCTTCCTCCTGATCAGGTGGCCTGTAGTAGACCCCCACAACAGTGTCACCCATGTTACCCTGCCCTTTAATCCTTACCCATAGGCTCTCAACTTGCTCTAATAAACACTTAAAGGGTTCTTCATTTTCATGACCTAATAAACACTTAAAGGGTTCTTCATTTTCATCTACTGTATTGTGTCTACACATTTCTCCCAGTCTGTTTCAATAAGAATTATCCTTGGCTATGAGAAATCTGCCCATGTGAAACACAGAATGCCTATCTCATAGCTGGGACCATCTCTGTCTTCCCAAGTTCAGAGTAATCAGGTCACGGTTGCTGGTACTTTCTTATGTCACGGCTAAGCTAAAGCATTTAGGTATTGGCTAATGCCTCATGACTCCTCATAAAAAGGCACTTTTTTTTCCCCATATGTAACAGACAGGTACTTCGGTAGAAAAACATACTGGGCTCTCTGCTTTGATTTAGTAATTGACCTAGAACTTTTCTGGGGTTCTGATAACAAACTGATTCACATGCATTCATGTTTCAGTGCTTCTGAGTTAACAGTATCTCTTAAACAAGTGACAGTCAGTGCCTTAATTGCAAACTGCCAGCCACACATTGCTTTTGCGTACTTCGTTTTCCTTAAATCAGAGATTTTAACACTTGAATCACGGAAATTGTCTCATCACATTCAGCAATGCCGGTGATATAGTCTTTCTTCTCCTCAAAGGGAATTCCATTTTCCATCGTTACTCAGTGTTGGTATAAGCAGCTTTTTGTCTCTTCTCACTTTTTTTTGCAACATCTGCCTAGTTTATTCAAGCCTGGATGGCTTTGGAACAATTGCAAAGGAATTCCAGGATTCTGGGATGTTGTTCTTTTCTCTTAACTGGTTTTCTGGACCCTGGAAGACTGCACTGAGCTGCGTTTAAATAGCAACAGCTTCAGGCATATAAAACTGAAGGAGGCATGCGGACACATCTGAAGTCAATGAGTCTCATCTTTTGCTGTTGGAATTATTACATCATCAAATCCCTTTCATGAAAGCTTCATTTTCAAGAGTGTCCATTGCTGTTCCAAAATCTTTCCACCCTAACTACACTGCTAGGAATGTTCTTCTAACAACACGTCTAATTTTAGCTACGGTTAGTTTATGGCCAATGTTATCCTCCAGGTTATACCTCTGATTTTCCTTTCCCTCATATTTACTCTTTTGAAGTGTGTTTATGGGCAGCAAACATTCTCTTCATCTTCACTTTTCTAATACTTTAAAATTGTTCTTATAAACAAAAATGTTAAAAAGATTGTGAAGCTTTACACTTGCCTCGGGTTGTGCTTGTCTTCCTTGGAGATGTGTGATCACAGCTCTGTAGACCATACTAGGTAAGTTCTCACATAGGATTTGTTGGATGTACACAGCTGCGGGGGTTCTGCCCAACTAAACCTACTATCCAGTCAAAACTAACATTATCCTGCACTCACTAGCTGAGACTGGAAGAGGAGACCTGAGCACCCAAGTGGCCATTTAATTTTCCTGGCTTCTGAGGATGGGGAGACAACTGGGGCGAGTGTTTTAACAAAAGCAAGGAGCCCATGTCTTCAAAAACAAGTGAGAATGCCTGATGAATGCGTATATGGAAAGGAATCCCCGCACTGTATTTAACTGACTCTTACTAATACAGTCAGCAGAAGACTTTGATCCCAGTGGGCTAGAGTTTCAGCTTTTTTTACATTTATGCTACAGTAGTTGGCTTCCACAGGCTCACTTCGGGGCTTTCAGTCTGGGACATCTTCTTGTGTCTTCTCTCTCTCTCTCTTTTATTCATCATGCTTCAGATCTAAGCTTGAGGTAGCAGATGGATTTAGCAACATGGAGTCAACAAATTCCTGTTATGATGAATGAGAAGGAGAAAAACCCTAACCCAGATCTATTGATGCAAAGGGGAAAATTGCTTGTGAGTCAGTGGGGCTAGGACTTCTTTCTGTGCATCTAGACCCCTACAGAGTACTTTAAACCAGAATTTCTAGGATGATCTGACTCTTGTTTATAGTATTCTTATGGACGTTGTAAAAGATGTTAATGAGGTAAAACGTTATCAGGATGATGACACTTATTTTCCATGAAAATTTATATTTGCAAGGATGAGGATGATGATAAAACAATGGCGAATGCAGCAGAGCAAGTTCTATTTCTGGTGCACCTTGACTTCCTTAAAAATTATAAAGTCTACTTTCTGGTCATTAGAAATGACAGTTGTCTTGGACAGTATCCTCTATATTAACATGCAGGTGCTAAAAATAAACAGCAGATGGCCTCAGAACATTAGTATTCTTGTTCACCGGCGCTGACACAAAGTGACAGGCCGGAGCCCTGCCCGTTCTTTGCAGTTTTGTAAAGCTCCTTCCCTGACTGTATGAAACACATTGAGATGCATTTTGCAGCCTGGGACTATTGCTTTCACGTAAGAGCAGGCCCAAACGTCAAATCTCAATGCAAGCTCATGTGATCCAGCTTCCTTTTGCTGTTTTAACCACATTTTGACCATTGTAATATCTCAGATTGTAGGGAAAATATCTGAGCTGTATGGAAAAATAAGGAGACATGCGATTCTCCCCTACTGGATGTGGCATACCAGATATATTAGCTGCCTGTGGGTGTGATGAAAGTCTGGATAAGTGAGTTGATGTTTTACTGACAAATATTATTTGTTTTATTTGTTACATATATGCCTTACTTTCCAAACATCCTATGAATGACAATATATGGTGGTTTTGGAGATGATGACTGACCGACTAACCATCATGAGCCATTCCAAGAGTTGGCTTGTCTTCTCTTGGGAAGTTACTGCAGTCAATAATGAATCCAGAACAAACTTATGATCCTCAGGGATCTGAGATTCAGTTTTCATCCTTGATCAACTGGTCGTCTGCCAGAGCTATTCAGATCATCAGTATCTGTTCCTGGGCCTAAACTCTTGTTTTTCAGGAGAATCCCTGATCTTTAGAGTCCAGCACCTAAATATGATGAATATCAGTTCGCAATAGCTTAATGATCTGTTCCATCAGTGTGCTTCCAGACTGCCAGCTGGGAGAGGGAGGCTCTGATATTGAATCAACTGTTGTGTTTTTTTGTTTGTCGACTGCTCAAGAGAAAAATGCAAAATTAAACAAAAAAAATAGCAGCCTTTGGGAACAGAAGAAGATGTTTTAATTAATGCAGTTCTTATAATCCACATAGGTATTAGGGGAGTGAAAGCACAAGTCTCCTAGCTTCTTCTCTGTTCTGGCCAAGGTGAAGACCAGTGTGTCATCATAAAAGAGTTGTTTATCGGATAAAACCAGACCTTGTATCCTCAGTGCCTTGAGGGGCATGCAGAGATTGGGAGAGAAGAGCAAGGTGGTGTTCAAGCCGAGGGGAAGTAGGCCATTGCCATGCACAGTCCCTGTCTTTGCAGATCTGTTCAGCAAGACAGAACTGACAAAATTTTCTGTACAAAATCTAACAGGTCTCTTCTAATACAGGTTACAGGGCAGAGGGGGAACAGTTTCTGTAAGAGCCAGTGCTTTGCTCAGAAACTGCTGAGGCCTTTCCAACCGTGGGGTAATCTTCATCTTTTCTGGTTAGAAATCCTACACATTGCAGTGTCTTTGCCTTGCCTGCACCTCACAGAAGGACTGGAATGGGGCAGGGACTCTGGCCACAAAATATCCAGTCTATGTCCCGGTGCATGCAAAGGCCTTGCTCCCATGTACCCCCCGGAGGTGCAATGCTGGATTTCCCAGAGGAAGATAATGGGCACATTCAGCTGTGTACCTGGCCTTTACAGGGGGGCAGATCTTTCTGTTAGAAACTGTGAAAAATTCGGTGCCAATATCACTCCAATACTGTTGAAACATTTTGCAGTTGCTTTGGATGTTTTATAAGGGATATATCCTGTGGAACATATCAACTGACTGCAGACACCTATTCCTGTTAACTGAGCTTACTTTTCACTATGTTTTCCAGTAAAATCTGGCCAGGCTTAGTTTGAATGTCTAATTTTTTTATCCACATTTACTTCTGATAGTGCTTTTCATCCCATTAGAAGAAGAAAAATCTACCACAAGCCTAAAAAGTCAATCTTATACATGCATGCAAATGCATATATCATGTTAAAATAGTACATTGATAAGCTGTGTGGTATAAAATAAAGGCAGAAAATGCTAACACAAAATATTCTTTGTCACATAATACCCACCATCCAAAAATGTGTAAACACTTTCCAGTCATTAATTAATTAGTAAAAATCCAAAAAGCTCTACTACAAAGAATAATATTATTCTTGGTGTCCTTTAAATGCCATGGAGCCAGAGGTGAGAAACAACTAATTTACTTGGCTGTATTTAGGGTGACAGAGGGAAGCAGAAGCAGAAATAGGATGAAAGTGACTTGATAAATAACCTTACACCTGTTCTGCAAGGACCGCCTGGGTCTTTTGCTGGAGGTACAGCTGTCCTCTAAGCTCCTCTTTCCCAACCATCACTCTGACATTGTTTAGACCCACAAAAAACAACCACCATGAACTAAAATAAAAGCAAGCAATAAGTCTAGTGGCAGTACTTGAAAATGATAGCGCTGTGGGCTGAGAGTCATTTCCCCAACTGACAGCGTTTGGTGTTCTCGCCCTGCACAAATGTTGTTCCGCTGTCTGAGAGTCAGGGGAATATATGTGGCACTCTTCTGCTAAACAAACAACAGGTTTGATGTCCCTGCTCTTCCTGGTGAATGCATGTGCCATTGCGTTTGGGTAGAGGACAAGCAGAGTACCTCATCTAAAAGCCAGAGCTTTTTCTAGGCCGACGTGTCGCCTTCTGTGATGTTCTGAAGAGAAGAAAAATAATAATGCATATTTTGCCTATGCATTTTCGAGACATACTCACCGTAAAAGGGCTGTTGATTGACACTAGTAATTAGATGCCTCTTTAAACGTATAATTTGAAAGCAGAAAAATCAGCCAAGCCAGGGTTAGAAAGACAGTGAGAAAGTCCAGCCGGTGGAGTGCAGTTGAGTGGCATTCAGAAAAAAACCCTCTGTTCTATAGCTTTTGCCTCTCTGGACGGTTTTAATTCTCATCTGAAAACCCAGAGGCAGGGCGGGAAAGCAGGTTTTCAATAGGTGTCCAAAAGACAAAGGAGAGTTAGATTTCCAGACCTGTGGTGATGTTTCAAATTCCCCTCTCTTAATCTGTAAGATTCCACAGTTTTTTGAGGAGAAAGGCTGTGCTTGGAGCAGGAGGATCTGTTCTTGGTGCCCCGACTTGTTCCACAAATGAAAGTCATCATCAGCTCATCCTTAAAAGACAAAAATCTTTCACATGAGGATGGGACAGAGAAAGCAGCTTTCCCTGAAGGGGAACAGTTACCTGCTGCTCCCTTCCTCTGAAACTGCTAGTAATCACAGTGGGATAGAGGATATTGGGTAGCTGTCTTGATGCTTTTCAATTTGCAAAAAGATAACAAATAACTTCTCTTGTGTTTGATGCTACTGTTGTCACATACCCTTCATCTCTCTCTGCTTCTACAGTGTTCTATCAAGGGTGTCTCCGAGGCACAGCACTAAGTCTATTACTATTGCTGATGGAGCTTCATGTCTCTGCCAGAGAGAAGCAGCACTGCAGAAAACACAGTGTCTGGTCTAGCCCTTCAAACAAAGATGTCTAAAGAGAAAATGGGTACAGGAGTGCTTTCATGGGAGCAATGAGACTCTTCTCTTGAGAAAGGAGAGTTTTACTCTTCATCTGCATCCATCTGATCCACCTCTAAACATCCCATCAGCAAGGTAAGGTTGGACCTGGATGCCAGGCCTGGGGTGGGACGGCTGACATGACAAACCCCAGTCTCTAGAGAAAGCAGCAGCCTGCGTTAGAGCCCTGCCACATGCGCCACGGGCTGACCCACTGCTGGCAGCAATCTCACTGCACAGAGCACTTTCTGATGGCTGGGGTCCACTTTGTTCGAAGAGGTGCCTGTTCAGCCTGTCCCCTTCCTTCCGTGCCTCCAGCAAGGTGCTACTCACCTTTGCCACCTCACCTGCACTGCAGTTATGAGAAGTAGCAGCGTGCTATGTGCAGGGTAAGCTCTTAAAGCAGCGGGGACAAACCTGAGCTTAATTACCATTTGCCCTGCCTGGAAAGCGAATTTGTTAATGATTTATTGAGCATGTCTTTCACTCAGTATCCCATGCAGAGCAAAGGATGGGCCTGGATGGCATTGTACTGTTGTGGTGATGGTAGAAATCTGTGTTTGGCTCATTAGAGAGCATAATTTGACCTTCCTGAGTTTCAATTAGTGTTGACATTTAGCTGAGCATGGAAATTCTCCTGAAACATTCTGAATCTTGCCCTTCAGTTCAAGTTTATCTGCACTATCTTGCTGCTGGCTGCGCTGCAGCGCATGGGAATCCCCAATGTCCTTTGCCATGTGTGATTAGCTGGCAGGGTAAGGCAGAGGGGGAGGATGTGTAATTTTCCCTTCCCATAGAATTATCTTCTGTGTGTGAGATAAGAACATCCCTTGTTCATTAATGTAATTTCAAAAGAACCCTTTAATTGCATTTGCATTACAACTGATCCTGGCCTAACAAACTGAAATGATGTTTAATGAATTAGCAGTCCAGATAATTTCAGTCATTTGGTAATAATTTCTGTGGTTCTCAGGCTAGATTTGTGCTTGAGTTTAATTGCTGTAATGCCACTGACTTAACTGGAACTACCTTGTTCACACTGTAGAGCGTTCAAATCTTCGTTAGGTGCCTATATCAGTTTTGCACAGGCTGAACATTTCTTCCAAACTTTGGGGAAGGCTCAGAAATGTTGAAGTTACCAGATTAGTTCAGTTTAAATAACGTATTCATATTCTCCTAAAAACAGAATAATATTTTTCTTATAATGCCACTATTTTTATTGTCTGATGTGACTACATATTTTTCATTTTCATCACCTTAGGAGCATAGCAGAGTGGAGCTGGATCAAACAATCTTAATATGGCACTTCTCTAAAGATATGCTGTATTTTATGTTTGAGATGTTTGATTCAGCACATGAAATTCTGTGCCTTGCTTGTATAGTATTGGTGATCATAGATTACACCTGTATTGCTGAATAAAATAGGACTTGGGGAGCATCTGGCTGTGAGACCAGGGAGAAAGGCACGTGCCAAGGCCCTAAAGCAATTTTTGCTTTGTTCATGTGTTTCTTTTTTCCCTGGTTCAGAGCCAGAGCTGATGTAAGGCTGTGTCCAAGCCCACCAGGGAGGTGTTTTCACAGCAGAAGCTGAGGGTATGTTTTGTATACCCTGAAAAGGGAGGCATGGGGGCATGTGGAGGTGTTTGAGGTGCAAAGACTACTGAGATACTGTGGAGGACTGTGCAGGGCAGAGAGAGGCAAAACAGATGCACTCTTGCTCATACAGCTTAATGGGAGTGGGTCACGCCATAGACTGTCCCCTGAGCAGTCCCTGGGCACTGTCTTGCGGGAATCGTACCCAGCACTGGCCCAGCCACGCCTGCGAGTGTGCCTGCAATGCTGCAGTGTGACCGTCAGGTCCAGTGCCCTGGACTACTTCAGCAATGTAAACATAACCACAAAGGTTTTTTTGACCTTCAGACACTTAGACTTTTTCATTATTTCTGTCTTAAGAGACCCCTTAGATTTCAGTGATGACAGCATAACCCACATTGGGATTCATTTATCTGACTTTTATTACCCGTACATTAGGCAATGGCTTAAGGCAGTATCACACTGTACCCTGTAGCAAAAGCCACACCCCATCCTGAGATTGCTGATGTGCAATGAACAGAATTTTACTGATAGTTGCTCACAGCAGAGAAATTCATGGTAGATGTTTGGGTTAGCTTTTAGCTTTGCTGTTGACAAATGTGATCTTGAGCAATACACATAAATTCAGTGTTTGTTAGAAAGTAATACTAACTTTCACCTGTCTTTTAAGCAGAGTACTACAAGACTGCAAAGTTTTTTGAGATCTCTGGCTTAGAAGTGCTGCTGTGCAATTGTAACTAGAAAGCATGGTAACTGTTTATAACTGTGACATGCTGACATGAGAGTTAATAAGAGTAAAAATGATATTTATGGGAGAAAAAATGAAGACCAGAGCTTAGACTTGTAAATAATCCTGTTATGCATGCAGTGCTATAAACCTCCATATTTCTCCACACCATGTTGCAAGGCAGGGTCGCTATCCTGGCAGATGTGCCACCTCGTTCAGTCAAGTATAATTTACCAGAGGAGTTCAAACACAAAATGTTCTTGGAAAAGACACATAACAAAGCCTTGAGGGAAGGTATGATTTAAGGAAAAGCCTGCAGGAGGAGGGAGAGGATGAATGATGCAACAGAAGCGGGAGGCTGGTTGGAGAAAAAAGGAGTGGGAGAAATAGACAGATATGTCCAAGTTTTGTTTTCAGTTACACCAGCATAAAGGATTTTTTTTTTCCTGTCATACACTTGGCTTCACAGAGCCTAGATTTCTTTTTGTTGCTTTTCTCTGAATAACCAAAGGCCAGGGAAAGCTAGGAACAGAATATCATATAGTGTCACCAGTACTCTGATGCAGGCTTAGAGAATTTGTCATCTTACAAGCATGGATGATGGGTTGTTTGCATTTCTGCCTGTCGGATAGGAACATAGTATGGTATGTTGAGAACTGAAATGGTTTATTCTAACTTACAGCTTTGGGCTGTACAAGGAAGTGCAGTATCTAAATGACTTTTAATTATCATTAGTGGACTAGATGACCTGAATAACTTAGACTTTATGCCTATGTCTAATTTGTAGATAGAACCAAAGCAAGTTCAGAAAGGATAAATACTTGGAAAACCAGTACATAAATAGATTGTGAAAGGATAGTAGCACAAGGACATACCACCTAATATGCTTACATCAGCAACTGCAGATGCCAGGGAGACTGAACCACAGGCCAGGCTCACATGCTCTCCCCAATTAACATCTCTTGCAGCCACTAGCTGAGATGCAATATTAGGCCAGAGGGCCTAGTTAAGGTAGAGCATTTCTAATGTTCTTACATTCTCTACTTTAATGATCACACTTTGCTCACAAGGCTAAGCTCCCCTGAAGTCTTAGCCAAAGCTCACAGTTGTAAGATCTCAGTATAAACTCTGGGAGACTTGGCTAGGTTGTGCACAGGTGAGGTGGAGGCCAGGCATCCGGAGGGAATCTGGGTGGGATGGGGAGAGCAAGACGCTGCCAGAGTGATCCAGGCATCACCTATGAAACAATAAGACCTGCAGGAACTCTCCTGGGTCAATGGAAAATCTAACAAAACTATAATTTTACTAAAAGGTAGTAGATAGGCAATCAGAGGAGTGCAGGGAGTGCAGGGAGTGCAGACAGAGCAGATCGAAATGCCAGCTGACCGAAAGCTTTTCTGCTGTCTCATCCAATGTTTAACACCCTTTTCAAAGTGTGACACACACCAGCCAAAGTGTAGGAGGTAATTCTGTATCAGTGGCCTAAGTTTCCTCCTACGCAAAGTGAATGCTTCATTTCGACCTGTCCTCAGCTTTCACTATGAGGATACGCAGAGCCGGTTCACCTTCTGAAAAATCTTTCTTGAATTCAAGAATGCTTTCATACACGCATTTGCAAGTAAATCTGCACTGAGCACACTGCAGACAGTGAGCAGCTGATACAGCAAGCTGTGTAATCTCTGTCTGACTCCTGAAAACTCTTGCTCTCTAGATTAGGATTCTCCCTCATTAACAGAGGTCTGCAAAAGGTTTGTTGGATACTTTCCAAAGATGTATTTGGTCCCACTTGCATTCCCTACTGTCAAAAATGTCACTGCCTTACCTGCTTTATCATATGCCAATTAATCAAGTTGAACAAGCCAAGGTACTTTGCTTGGCCTTTAGCTATGTTTTCACAAAGGTGTAAGTAGCCTGTAGGTACTATATTAAAACTACCAGCCCCATGCAGATGTTGTGGACATGTTGCAGCTGGTACTAGACGTGGGCACCTGAACCCCACTCCTCATGACTGATCTCTGCTGAACTAGCTTCTAGTTTTACTTGATTGCACTGATTAGCAGTGAGATTCATAAACTTAGGCATCTAGCGCCATTTGAGTCTCCAGCCACCATTGCAGAAAGATATGTGTTTTCTGTAGGCCCTTTATCATGTTGGCCAACCTTTTGCGGGTGTCTTGAATAGGTGTGTTCCAATGGCCTTATATACAGGCAAAAGAATGATTAAGTACTCCATTATATATAATGAAATCTTAGATACCTACCATGCACCTACTTGTTGTGTCTAAATCTCAGCTGAATCTCAGTGGGAGGTGGAAAGGGAATTGTACCCAATAAGAAAGGCCTAACACTGTGGCTGTTAGCGCTCGTTGTTCTCACAGCCTCTCACCTTCCATCCTTGCTTTACACTTCCAGTGGCAGGATGGGGTCTGTATCAAGAAGTGAGGGGGGCTGCTGCATATGTGTGCATACTTGCAAACAAAAGATATGCTCCTTCAGCCTTCTCAGAAATCTCGAGCAAGCTCATGTTTGTGATATAGTGTTCTGCACGTTGAGCCCATAGGAAACAAGCACGCACCTGGGTAAACTAGAACAATGCCAGAGGACAGTTAACGGGCATCTCATCCATACAGCCTTGGTGCTGGAGGCCAGACCACCACCAGATACAGGTGAAAGCACAGCTGCCAAAGTTGTCTCTCAGGCTTAGACAAGCCTTTGACATTCTTGAACATGTTAAAGGAAAACCAGGACTATGTCAGACAAACAGCTGCAATCCCCGTCGGGGAACTTCTGACTGCCTCTAGTCCCAGATACCCTCTGGTCCTTGTGGATGATTCCTAGAGTGGCACTGGGTCATCATTAGCCAGTCTATAATGTGACTGCTTCGTCAAACCTTTTGGGCAACAGACTTGCTGTCTCATACAGAGCATCCATAACCAACAGGGCTAGAAAAAACTTCCCTTTCTACCTCTGTACATGGAGACATCAGGCCACCACGCATCTTGGGTATATTTTCCTTAGTGTTGATAGCACACCCTTTTATGTGTTACCTTTTGTAATAGTGTCACAGATGAGTGAGGAGTGATGCACTTCACTCGTAAGAGAGAAGTAGCAATATGTTTTATTGACATAAGCTGGTGGTTTAACAAAGATCAAAGGTAAACAAGATAGTGGTTTAATGAGATTCAATGGTAAGGTTCACTTGGTTATTTAGTGCATAGAGGACAGGGTCAGACGAAATTGTCAAGGAGACCCTCCTGTTGAGTCATGGGGTTCAGGGTGGACTTCTTTGCTTTCTGAACTTCTGCCCAGTCCCAGACTTAGTCAACAGTTCACAATCAATCTGACACCTAACAAAGTTTGCAAAGTCTCAGTGTGCTGTTAGTCACTTACCGAAGATCTGTCACGGATAAGTAGTCTCTTGACCTCAAGGAGTAACCCTGAGGGGCATCCCAATTCAAGGGGAGATTCACCGTCATGTAGCCAGCTGCCATGCAGGAGAGCTCGACGGGCTCTAGGCTGCAGTGCTGTTTATGGGCACGGAGTTTGACTTGTGGTCATACAATATTTGGTGTGGAAGCATATTTTTTTGCTGATCTCATGCCAGGTGTGGGGAAAGATACCTTTTTGCCAATCTCATGCCACATAGGGAAAAATATCTTTTTGCTGATCTCATGCTGTGCAGGGGAAAATATACCCCTTTTTGCCGTTCTCATGCCCGTTTCTGGCCTCATTGTTTGCAGCTGGTATTGCCTAGTTCCTCTTGGCCAGCCCTGGGTCCTGTCAGCTATTTGCAATCAGTTGGAGCTGCCTTGGGCTTGAGATCGGGGGAGGGGGGAAATAGGTGCGCTCCTGCACAAACAGAATACAAAAATATTCTATTTTTGTAATACAATATTTAATTTTGGATCATTAAATACCTGTATTGTAGGTCTCTGCCACAGTCATGGTCTAAACCATCAAGCCTCCTCTGGGCAGCTAAAGTATAGTCTCCCAGAGAAAAGAATTTATTTGCATTGTGGGCAAACCTTTGGAATCTAGTAGAGATCTCAATGACATGGGTAGAGGTTCATATAGGTTCACTGGGAGCGATAATGTGGGATACTTATGTGGTTGCATTGGGACAGAATGACTTCCAGATATTGAAGTCCATGCTGGGATTGAAGCTCAAAGGTAAAACAAATGTAAGTTTGTAAATATTGATGAGTTTCCTCAGGATCCCAGAAGCCACTGACTAACCTGTTGGCCACGTGCTTAAAGGAGTTCATGGTCATGCTGATTGCCACAGTGCTGTCATGCATCTCAAGGTCAATGGTAGCTTTTTTTGGACTGTTCAGAGGTAAACCTTTTTATGAGGAGATCCCATGATAATTCATCAGTGTTTGTGTTTAGCTCGTAGTTTGATGCGGTTTGTCCACAAAGCCCTGAGAAGCAGGAATGTGAACAGAAGATGAGAAGTTACTGCATGCAGAGAGTTACTCTACTAGGCTTGCTCCTTTGGCTCTTGTAAGTGATGAGAGGCAAGGACATGCACCAAAGAGAACGTGTTGGCTATTTCTACATGCGTGACTTGAAACAGTAGCTAGGAATATTCCTGGGCCCTGGAACTTGGTCATCTGGACTGTAAAAATGTTATAATCTCTAGCATGGTTCTGGTCAAGGTCAATAAGCACTCTTCCGACCAATAACTGAATAGTGTCCTGAATTCAGCAAATGTCCAGGATCACACTTCCAATAAATGGCTGTAGGACACCACCCTTTTAAAGGGAGGTGAGAGAATGGTTGTGCAAAATTTTGCCTTCTCAGTCCCAGAATGGTCCTGGGGGCATCTAACTTACTGGTACTGAAGTAGCAGCTGACTTACCAGGAGGTTTTTTTATATATGGCCTCCACCTACCCTGTTCTGCTCCTCAAGCCAAATTCTGATCGCTGCCCCTTTCTAACGTAACAATCCACACTATTCCTAGCCCTATCCAAACACCAGTCCTACCAGCCACAGTAACCTAAACGAAAGGGTTTCTGAAAACTCCTGTTCTTACTGTCCTCTCTCCCCTGAAGTTTAGTCTGTTGGCTAGCCAAAAAGCAGGATGACTATGTTCTGCATCAGAGATCTTTTACTTATGCATTGTTGGTTTGTAGGCTGCAAGCTGTAGGCTCAGGTAGGCCTGGGCTACCTGAGTAGGGCTAGTGCAGGACTCAAATACCTGGAAAACAGGAACTTCAGTGCAGCAGAGCTGATTGTAGGTTAGGTATCTGTCTTTGAGCTGATGTGAGGGAACATATGTGGGAGAGGTCCATTAGACACCTGGAAACCCTTTTGTATTACCATGGATGCAGTTGATGAAAGAGTGGTAGAAGAACTGCAGATGGAAACTTACCCACCCAAAGCCACTTTAAACACCAAATTTCAAGTAGATTAATGGCATTTCTAGTGTCAGGCCTTGCAGAACTCTCAAAACTTCCTCTAATCCAAAAAAAACTCAGATGATTTCTTCATTCATTGTTATTTTTTTCTATTAAATTAAAATGATAGTGTTCACCCTGGACTTCAAGCAGTCAAATACTGAAGGATGTCTATCGTTTTTCTCTTTCAGCTACCAAATTCCAGGTTTCTTCCTTAATCCTGAGTAAAAGCCTATAAATTAGAAAATACTTGCTAGAAAAATATTTCTCTTCTCATTACTCTCCATTGTTATCAGCATGACTTCATCTGCCATATGTTTCTCATTAGGAGCCTTGCTTCAGATACTCCTAAATTCTGCTTGGGAAGCATGGAAATAATTATGAATCGAAATGAAATTTAAAGTAGAAACTATTCTTGATATCATTTTCATGTTTACCATCTTGATAGACTGGTGTACTGGAACCCCAGCACTACTGTTTTCCATTTGAAATAGTCTTTAGTTCCCCTTGAGGAAGAAATTAATGAAACTAAGACATTTTTTATCTTGAGAGTGTGAGATGTTTTGTCACAGGATATCATGTGCATGAAGTTACAGAGCTGTTCTGCTGAGTCACTCCCACAGCTGCACCATGTGGGGTTTTATTAGTTCCAATTCAGAAAAATTGAGAAGTTGCACATTTCTCTGAAGAAGAGTATACTGGGAGTCAAGACATACATTGGAAGAAGTTCCTCTGAATAACCATGCTTTGTTGGCAGAAATATAGCTCCTGTCATCCAAGGTAGAAAAAAAAAGATAATATTGAACTGTCCCCACTCAGCATTTGTGTATGTTTTTCACATAAATGAAAGAAGAACCTTATATCTACAAATAATACCTGATTGCCTTTAGAGCCAGCTGTTTGTATGACTTTAGAGTGCTGACATGTCACTATATCCATGTACCCTATGTATGCTCCAAAGTAACTCGGGAAGTCCTGCCCATCTCATGGAGATGGACCATGCACCATGCAAATGCAGTTATCAGAGAACTGAGCTACAATCTCTCAGCCCACTTTCTACAGCATATGCAAAATGAGTCTCTAAAACTCTGTAATAGGACAAACTTGGAGAGCTATTCAGAGGGAGTGCAAAAAGTGTAATTTTGTTGTGAAACCTTCAGTTAAATTAGAGGTGCTTTTCCAAGGCATGGAAATGCTGGATCCCTAATGACGGAATTTTAAGAATGTTTATAATAGAGAAGATAATTTATTTTTTATTTTTTTTCTGAGTTAGGTTTGCTGCAATTTATTCCATGGGCCCTGATGGGATGCATCCGCTAGTGCTGAGAGAGCTGGCGGATGTAATTGCTAGGCCACTCTCCATCCTCTTGGAAAGGTCCTGGAGATCAGGAGAGGTGCCTGAGGACTGGAAGAAAGCCAATGTCACGCCAGTCTTCAAAAAGGGCAAGAAGGAGGAGCCAGGAAACTACAGGCCTGTCAGCCTCACCTCCATCCCTGGAAAGGTGATGGAACAGCTCCTCCTGGAGGTCCTCACTAAGCATGTGGAGGACAAGAAGGTGATCAGGAGGAGTCGGCATGGATTCACCAAAGGGAAATCATGCTTGACCAATCTGATAGCCTTCTATGACGGAATGAGTGGCTGGGTAGATGAGGGCAGAGCAGTGGATGTTGTCTACCTGGACTTCAGCAAGGCTTTTGACACTGTCTCCCATCACATCCTCCTAGGTAAGCTCAGAAAGTGTGGGCTAGACGAGTGGACAGTGAGGTGGATTGAGAACTGGTTGGATGGCCGAGCTCAGAGGGTTGTGGTGAATGGCACAGAGTCAAGTTGGAGGCCTGTAGCTAGGGGTGTCCCCCAGGGGTCTCAGTCCTGGGTCCAGTCTTGTTCAATGTATTCATCAGTGACCTGGACGAAGGGACAGAGTGCACCCTCAGCAAGCTTGCTGATGATGCTAAACAGGGGGGAGTGGCTGACACACCAGAAGACTGTGCTGCCCTTCAGAGGGACCTGGCCAGGGTGGAGAGCTGGGCGGAGAGGAACCTCCTGAAGTTCCACAAAGGCAAGTGCAGGGTCCTGCACCTAGGGAGGAATAACCTCAGGCACCAGGACAGGCTGGGGGTTGACCTGCTGGGAAGTAGCTCTGCCGAGAAGGACCTGGGAGTGCTGGTGGACAACAAGTTAAACATGAGCCAGCAGTGTGCCCTTGTGGCCAAGAAGGCCAATGGGATCCTGGGGTTGCATTAGGAAGAGCATTTCCAGCAGGTGGAGGGAGGTGATCCTGCCCCTCTGCTCCGCCCTGGGGAGGCCTCACCTGGAGTCCTGTGTCCAATTCTGGGCTCCCCAGGACAAGAGAGACATGGCACTCCTGGAGGGAGTCCAGCAGAGGACTACCAAGCTGATGAGGGGACTGGGCATCTCTCCTCTGAAGAAAGGCTGAGAGAGCTGGGCCTGTTGAGCCTGGAGAAGAGAAGACTGAGAGGCGATCTTCATCAGTGTGTACAAGTATCTGAAGGGAGGGTGTCAAGAGGATGGGGCCAGCCTCTTCTCCGTGGTGCCCAGCAACAGGACAAGAGGCAACGGGCAGAAACTGAAACACACGAAGTTACATCTGAACATGAGAAAAAACTTCTTCACTGTGAGGGTGACAGAACATTGGACCAGGTTGCCCAGAGGGGTGGTGGAGTCTCCTTCCCTGGAGATATTCAAAACCCGTCTGGATGTGATCCTGGGCAATGTGCTCTAGAGGACCCTGCTTGAGCAGGGGGGTTGGACTAGATGATCTCCAGAGGTCCCTTCCAACCTAAACGATTCTGTGATTCCAACATGTCAATCTGAGTCAAGCACACAGAACTGCAGATTTCAGCAAATGTGCCTGAAGTCTGATATCATTTTAAGCTGATATCTGATATCACTGCTAAAAGCCAGTGTGTAGGACCCTCCAAAACCTGATGAGAGCTGGGGCAGTAAAATAATGTAGAAAAAGACACGTTCTCTGCTAAGTGTGTGCCCTGCTGTCTGCTATCTGTATACCCTATGTGGATGCTACGCCTTGTTCACTTCAAGATGAACATCATGCATCTAACAAATGAGTTTTTTCCCACACTTTATGGTTTGTGACTTATGATTGAGAAAGTTTAAATTCAATCTAAGAACTGCTATAAACCAAAAAAAAAAAAAAGCTTAAAATAAGAAAAAAAGGGTACTGATTAAAGGATACTAAGAAATAAATTGTTAGAAAAGTTAGAGATAAAGGGGAAGAAATCTAATCTCCTTCCCACAAAAAAATAGAAGAGGAAATGGCCCTCTGAATGTCCCTTTTTTGAGCCTGTCTTGTATATCCCAAGGAATGGGAAAGGAGGCATAAGTGCACACAGTCACAGTTGGTATAAACCCTAATATGGCTCTACTACCAAAAATCATGCTGTCTGTTTCATCTTTGAGAGACCCTTTCTAAATATAACAGCCTTGTATATCTGTAAGCCTATTTATAAGGAGCTTTGGAAGGCTTACCAGCCTTAAGAGGCAAATGGAGAGTTGCCAGCCCCTCAAGGCAGCCAAGACGTTAAAAGACGTTTAGTTAAGAGAGAACCAGTTTTAGTGCTGTGAAGTTCCACCCAGAGTATGGAGGTGCTGCTGGAGCTGATCCCTCTGCACAGACATCTGAGAGCACTCCTGGAGCACGACCCTACAAATAGCTAAGAACAAAGCGGAGCTTCAGATAGGCTGTGCTACAGTGAAATGTGAAGTTTTCTTCTTCCTCTTTTTCATAACTTTGTTTCCCATTTTGTAATCAAATGGCAAACCCTATATCTGCCAGAATAAGCTTGATTTCTCCCCTAATCTTGTCTAGTAAGATGCATATTCTTGAAGTAATCTACCATGTCCTGCAATCTCTGTTTCCGATGGACTGGTTGGTCTCCACACCTCAGAAAGCGCAGGGGGCCTCACTCTGAGACAGCCTCCTCCTCAATAGACATTTTCAAGCTGTGAATGACTCTGAACCAAACTTTGAGTCATTTTGGGTGCAAGTAACATCAGCATTCTGAGCAATGGAGAAAAATTTGCTGTGGCAAATGCAGTTCAGTGTTTTTCAATAGCAGGAGTCAGGATTCAAACAGGTAATGTTCAGCCTATAAAGAAATGTTACTGGCTTAGGATGGTAAAGATTGATGCGCAGTCTCCTCAGTTCAGTCTTCATTTCTGGAACTATCTTGGCCAACTCAGTTCTTGTTCAAGGCTGTTAATATCTACGCTGCATTAGTGTGGAGCTAGTTGAACAGCATGGTCAGCAAGGTTAGATGCTGGGAGTCCCTGTCTGCTTCCCCTCAAGTCGTGTGTAGCATAGATTACAGCCGAGAGCGATACAAATATTAGAAGGTTATAGCTGCTTATGCCAGCATGAACCATAGCAAGTTTTCCTCAGGTGTCTATCACATTTTCTGAGGTTGCCATATGGAGGAGTTCCTGCCAACTTAATTCTTCCTGTCCACACTCTAGTAACACCTGTTTTTTATGCTTCCATTGGTCTTTTCAGTACTGACACTCTTCAGGAAAGCTGATGTTGGGGTACCATCCCAGTGGAGTACCATTACAACTCTTCCCCTGCACAGGGCATTCTCCCTTCTCTTCAGGATTATTTGATGACACATTTTCTTGCTCAAAAGTACAGAAGCCAATAGAACATATGGTCCATAGTTTATAATAATCCACTGTCAGCCTGCCTCTACGGATGTTTTATCACATTGTGGGGACTTGATAGCTTGCAACATTTCCGTCTCAGACGGATCATTTCCTAGTAGTTAGCGTTGGCTGTGTTGACAGCTGCAAGTTTATGTTGGGATAAAGAAGCATTTGCATGTAGTGAATAGCAGTAAAATGCCTGTGTGATACAGCACTGAGAGGTGTGAGGGGGCCAGGTTTGCACCAAGACTGGACTACTGGCCTCCTTGAGGCAGGAAATGAAGAGCTTTCTGTGATTTTAAAAAGCTAGTTGATGATTTCCCCTTCTCATCAAGGCATTCATATCCCTTTCTTAAGCACAGTGACAACACACACAAAAGTCCATCTTTGGGACAGAGGATTTCCAGTCTCTGAACTCACCTACAAAAATCTCTGATAGGTTTTTTTCCAGAGGGTAGAGATGGTATGAAATCTTCTGCTCCAGTCACTACTTCTTGCCTCTGAGCTACAACTTACTGGCATATTCATTGGGCTGACACAACTGCTTACTGATTTTCCTTCCAGAGCAGTTTCACAAGCAGTTGCACTGGGACAATGAAGAGGTGACTGACTCATGTCACATGGGTAGGAATGGCGGATCTGCTTGAGGTGAGATGGAAAATTCTTCCACAGAAAACATCTGTATTGGTCCCTCCTTAGATACCGTTGTCCTTTCATCTATCCTTAAATCTTTTCCCTTTCCAATATTCATACCTCTTTCAAGACTCAGATTATGCTTAAGTTACTTCTTCTACCAAATAATGAATAGCTGGACTAGAGGTAGGATTAATGGCCTAAACAGAGGTGCCTAGATCCACTCGAGATGCCACAGAGTATCAAGATGCTATAAGACATCTGTACTGGGATGCCAAATATGATACAGGTCCTACATAAGGCCTATGCTCTTCTAGATGGGCAGCTGGAGGACTGGCAGAACAGTCTGTTGTGACTAAGATGCCCTTGAACACCTGTCCAGGCAACTGAATCTCAGCCATATGACAAGTAGCTTCATTTTTCCTCTTTTCACTGTAGCTCTTGGGGTTATTTTGATCTTGATAAGGTTGAAAATTCCTCTTCAGAGATAGAAACTTGTCTTTTTGCTGCTCTTCACAGAATCACAGAACAGTTGAGGTTGGAAGGGACCTCTGGAGATCATCTAGTCCAACCCCCCTGCTCAAGCAGGGTCCTGCTTAGAGAGCAGCTACTCCTTATTTCTGGCTTTTTTTTTTCCCCTCTAGATAAATGCTCCACTCTTGCCAGCTCTCTGTATTCTTACAGAGACCCAGCTGCACATCCCAGCAAGGTCTCAGTGAAAGGAACAAGACTGAGGGCACAGATACAGAAACTATGCCATGGGCAACAGGCCTAGCTCAGGTGGTTCCCATTACCAACCCACCCCCAGACATTCAGTCCTACTTCTGTGGAATGAGCTGGGTTTTGAGAAAGACTTCTGTTAGAAATATATTTTTTAAGATCTAGATCATTTCACACTTCTGAGTGAAGGCACAGTTTCATGAGTACATAAATTCACAGAAATGAAAAGCTGTAACCTCTGATAATGGGGTGGGATCCTCCTTGCTGAGAGAAAGGTGAGACAGGGGCCTGTAAACCAGCTCTGAGAATTATCCTTGGAGACATAGTCCATCAGCTAATGCTGTATGCCTATGCTTCATTTGCTGATATGAGTCAGCTTGGAGCAGTTTGGAGTCTCATCATCTACTACTGCCTATTACCCAAGGGTGCTAAGCATAGTATGAAGGAAACACAAACAATATCTGACACTTGACCTTCACTTAATAATATTTCTCTTCCTAATCCAGTCCATATTCCATAACCTTATTTCATCTCTCTCCTCTGACACTCTCAGATAACCCTTGGCTTACTTCATTCTCTAAGAATCAGACTGCTAAAAGATCTCTGAGTTTGGTAAGGATTTCTTCAGGAATGAAGCTAGGGTCTCAGAAATCCTGACCTGCCTCCACAGGGGCACAGAGAGGGTGGGAGATGTCTAGGGTGATCCTGCATGCTGGGAATCTGCTGCTCCTGGGGTTGCCTCAGCAGTCCTGGTCATCTAACTTGATGAGATAAAATCCAGACAAAACAATTTAGAATTATAAAATAATAGCTGGTCTTTCAGATCCTTCTGTACACAGGATCACCCAGTTCCTCTCAAGAACAAGGATAAGTGCTCTGATGCCTATGTCACCAACAGCAGCACCAACATTTTTCTGTCCCTGACATCTGCTGAAGCAAACTATCAGGTGGATAAGGGGCTGAAGCAGCTGATCTTATGTAGCTACAATGTGCTGGTGCTTTATTAAGACAGCCTCCAGCCTGCTCCAATCTATGCCCCAGACTGCCTATATGTCAAAATGTTATTAGCTGGCTTCGTGACGTCACTGATCTCTGCTATTCTATATAACTGGGTGCACAAGAAGACCAGCCATGAAGTAGATAGGAGTATCTGTCATTTAAATGGTACTGTGTAGGTTGTAAGGTAAATATTAAATGCTAACATACAGCTTGAAATGGAATGGGCTTTGAACTGTGTATTTATTAAAGCTTTCTCCTCACTGATTTTCTCATCCTTTTGCTTTATGGCTCTAAAAGGCCATTAGAGCTGCTGAGGACATACGGTGTAACAGACAAAGGCTAAAAAACATGAAGGTATTTATGAAATTGGCCATTCATTTGCAGACTGTACACTAAAACATTCAGGTGCATTTTAAGAGGACATTTTTGAGGATACGGCTTTGTATAATAACAGCACATGTTATTTGTCAAGGAGGGGGTGAATACCAGATTTCACTAAGGAGAAAAAGGTTTCTGAAGTAGAAACCTCATTCAACTGAAAGGATTTGAAAGGGGAACAAGGAGATGACATGAAAAACACAGCAAAATTGTGCCTCATGCATGACTGACTCCACTGGGAATCTAGGCTAGCAGAAAGTGAGTGTGTTGAGTGCATTGTTCATTGCAAGAAGTCAGCTAAGAGGAAAAAAAATTCATTCAGAGAAATGGACATAGTCTTGAGAGTGGTGCAATACTGTGATAGCAGTAATTGATGGTATGTAAACACGACTGCAAAAATTTTCTAAGCACCCTTTAAATCAAGCTTGCTCCTCAGCTATGCTGTTCACTTCACCCTCCTCTTAGTTCCTATTTTTTAAATTTGGAAGCTTCCTGGGTTTTGTACAACATTTACCACAAAGGAGCATGAAACATCGTTGTTTGGTACTGCCACATGAATGATTAATCGTAACAGAACTGAAGTTAAGAGCTTGAGGCTCTGCAAGAGTTTGTGACAAATGCAACAGAACTAATTCTTAGGTGACAATATTATGAAGTCATCCTGAGATTTCTAAGTTGAAATGAAACTCTCTTCTACTCATCAAGGTGACTTCTATCATCTTCAAAATAGTGTAAGTGTAATGTCTGAAACTCAACAAGCAGCCCAGGAGATGTGCAGGGAACAGTAGAGTGCGAAATCTGCTGAACAGACCATCACGATTACTATCATTCCTTCCACATCTACAAACCATCAAATGTTTTGCCGTATCCCTCTAATGCAGCTGTGAAGGTGTGATATGCCACTAGAGGAGCATCTAGGAATCTTTTGGATTCCAGGGTTAGTTGCACTGAACTCAAGAGATCATCATTTATCAAGTATGAAAATTTATTAGAGATAAGAGGTTATAACAAAGTTGAAAGTATAGCAAAGCTAGAAATGTAACAGAACTGAAAAAATATATACCTATCAGAGCTCTATAGCTGTCACAGGTGCGCAGTGCAATGACTGCTTTTGCTCTTTCCTTGAGGGCCACTCTTCTGGTATAGCTTTCCCCGGATTCCCAAGCAATGGGTGCATGGTGCAGGAACTCCTCTTGCCCCTTATGGGCCACCCTTACAGTATAGTTTTCCCTGGTTTCTACCCTCACCATGTTCCATGGTGGAAGACTGAAGAGACATTAAAAATGAGGGAAACTGTCCAAGAGTTTCGTATTCTGAACTTGCTATAAGAGCTGGGGAACTATATCTAAATGTATCGAGATTTGGAAATACTGAAATCAGGATGGAGCCTGTGAAGAACTTGTTGGGAGGCATCAAAAATTTGAAGAGACAAAGCAGAGCTTCCATCAGACGTGCCACTAGCTAATCCTGGTCAGCAAATGTGAAATTTTGCCTTTTAGCATCTACCAGAGGCTGCACAGTCTGCAGAGAGAACAGTCTGAGAGTCCAGACCGGAAGAAGTCCCTAGTACTCTGTTAAGTTGCTCTTCTCTCCCTCTGCTCTTCCTTCTCCCACAATCCAAATGAAATATGCTATAAATGCAATAAGTCATCCTTAAAATACAATATTTTGAGGCACTGCATTTTTATCCCTGTTAGCTCTCATAAAATACTCTTTCATACCTGACACAGAAGTGGAGCACAGTGAGGCTTCAATGGGATCTGTAGGACTAAGCACCCACATATCTTTTTTCCAAACTGTATACCAAAACATGATCTGATGAAAGGATTGCTGTTGAGATAATGATATAATAAATTCCAGCTCTTCTCCTTGCTGAGTGGGCTGTAGAGGATTCTCAGGAGTGTGGCTAATTACTGGATGCTGCTACTGATGCCATGTGGCCAGAATTGTCCGAATGTACACGAGGTACAGTGCCATCCAGTGTGGTCAAGAGAAAAGCACTATTCATGCCATTCTGTAAAAGAATGCAAAAGGCTTCAGTCTAGCAGGCCCAAAGAGCAGGGGTCTGAACTTGTATACAACTGTGAAGATTTTATCAGTAGGTTCCTGAGGGCCAAACCGTGTGAACAGCATTCATGCTGTGTGAACCAAGAAAAAGAGAAGATCACAGAATCACAGAGTCACAGAATCGTTTAGGTTGGAAGGGACCTCTGGAGATCATCTAGTCCAACCCCCCTGCTCAAGCAGGGTCCTCTAGAGCACATTGCCCAGGATCACATCCAGACGGGTTTTGAATATCTCCAGGGAAGGAGACTCCACCACCCCTCTGGGCAACCTGGTCCAATGTTCTGTCACCCTCACAGTGAAGAAGTTTTTTCTCATGTTCAGATGTAACTTCGTGTGTTTCAGTTTCTGCCCGTTGCCTCTTGTCCTGTTGCTGGGCACCACGGAGAAGAGGCTGGCCCCATCCTCTTGACACCCTCCCTTCAGATACTTGTACACACTGATGAAGATCGCCTCTCAGTCTTCTCTTCTCCAGGCTCAACAGGCCCAGCTCTCTCAGCCTTTCTTCAGAGGAGAGATGCCCAGTCCCCTCATCAGCTTGGTAGTCCTCTGCTGGACTCCCTCCAGGAGTGCCATGTCTCTCTTGTCCTGGGGAGCCCAGAATTGGACACAGGACTCCAGGTGAGGCCTCCCCAGGGCGGAGCAGAGGGGCAGGATCACCTCCCTCCACCTGCTGGAAATGCTCTTCCTAATGCAACCCCAGGATCCCATTGGCCTTCTTGGCCACAAGGGCACACTGCTGGCTCATGTTTAACTTGTTGTCCACCAGCACTCCCAGGTCCTTCTCGGCAGAGCTACTTTCCAACAGGTCAACCCCCAGCCTGTCCTGGTGCATGGGGTTCTTCCTCCCGTACGTGCAGGACCCTGCACTTGCCTTTGTGGAACTTCATGAGGTTCCTCTCCGCCCACCTCTCCAGCCTGGCCAGGTCCCTCTGAAGGGCAGCACAGCCTTCTGGTGTGTCAGCCACTCCCCCCTGTTTAGCATCATCAGCAAGCTTGCTGAGGGTGCACTCTGTCCCTTCGTCCAGGTCACTGATGAATACATTGAACAAGACTGGACCCAGGACTGAGACCCCTGGGGGACACCCCTAGCTACAGGCCTCCAACTTGACTCTGTGCCATTCACCACAACCCTCTGAGCTCGGCCATCCAGCCACTTCTCAAACCACCTCACCAGTCGTCCAGTCGTCTAGCCCACACTTCCTGAGTTTACCTGCGAGGATGTGATGGGAGACAGTGTAAAGATGCTCAACCTTTGTGCTACAAAGCTGAGCTAACGTAGTCAAAAACAAACCTCTCAGCCTTTATTTAATTCAGCCCTCTGATGGAATCAGAGCTGGAAGCTGAAGATGGATATATTCCAATTAGAAACAAGATGCCAATTTTTAACAGTGAGGATAATTAATGATTGAAACAAATTAACTAGAAACATAATGGACTATCCATCATAGTGTCTTTACTACAATTCTGGGTGTCTTTCTGAAAGAAAAGATATAGTTCCAGCTGAAGATACGAGCTTCATGCAAAGCCTGGAGATCCACCTGCATAATCATAATGTTACATCTGCATTTGAAATATATTACATGGCTGAGAGAGTAGCTGTGGGACCAGAATGTTCTCAGTACTAAGCTCTTCCAAAAATCCACATTAAACTTTAACAGAAAATTTCAGCAGTGCCTCAGGGAATTCAGGGAAACAGTCTCAGTATAACCTTGATCTATTGAGGAATCTGAACCATCATGCTGACAGTTCCAAAAATCCTAACATGCTTCTGATATTTTTGTTTAAACCTAATATCTCTAATCAGACAGACTTACTCCTCAGGTTAGTGCATGAGCTGTTGAAGAGAGTTGTTACATTATAGCAATAAGCAGTTTCGTGCACAGCTAGAATCTACAAAAGTTATCTACATGCAGCTAATTTGAACAGCCTGTTGGCTCTTGCCATTTTAGATAAAGTAAACAGGTTGGTTCCCATGCAGCACAGTCTTTAGAAAACAGGCACAATGTCATGGTTGAGAAGGAATCACTGCGTAAGGCTGGTTGAATTATCCCTGTTCTGTTACAGCATAAAGCAAAACATATTCTGCTGTCTTGGACGAGGGAGAGGTTTGTCCCAGTCAGATTACATATTCTGTTACTATTTCTCCATCATTGCCATTTCAGATTAATTCTTTTGAAAGTGCTGTAAAGCCAAATAATAATCAAATCTGATCTGATAAATTGCAAAGAGAATGTTGATAAGGTAATGAGTGAGGAAAGGAAGAGAGTAATTTAGGAGCCCTGCCCAAAACCACCTGGCACAGGCTCAGGACAATGGACAAACAGGCTGATAAACAGTATGAGAATCACCCATACACTGTTGCATTAGTCCAACAAGCACTAACTAAATATGATGGCACAAACAAGAGCTGAGCAGCTGCTGATTCTGTAGCAGAGGAAGGTAAACAACCCAGGCGGGATTCTGCCGGTAGCTATGCCTGCGTAACCTCACCGAAATCGATGTGATTGCATGGCTGTGACCGAGGACACTGTTTGGAATCATGTTCTGAGAGGAATTAGCATAGAGGTCGTTCACATAACCGGAACAGTTACATTACTCTTATTAAATAACAGTTGGAAAATAACTGTTAGAGTATACAAATGAACATCTCCCTCGAGAGATCCCAGTCTTCATTTTTACTGCTTCCTTTGCATACATCCTTGCAGTTGTGCACATCAATTAAGCATGCAACGTCATGCTTACATTTTTTTTTAACTCATGTCTGTTATTGAGTGTCTCATGAACACAGTTTGTATAAGTTAAAAGGAAAAAAAAAACCATTTAAAGGTAAAGGTTTGGGCTATGGAGGAGAATAACTTGTCACAAGGGCCCCAGTGCAAGGTTCATTGTTTCTTCTAAAGCACATTCAGGTAGGACATTTGATGCTCATGAAACCCTCTGGCAGATGCCTTTCATGAGTTCCACCAAAGGTTGCTCCCAGCTATGCCCACACATGCTTACGCACAGCCCACCGCAGCCAGGAGGCTGAAGTTTTGCCCTCAGCAGCTGTAATGGCGGGAGGTGAAGGAGACATCTTGATTGACAAGTCCTGAACGATGACTTGTGTCTCAGTTCCAGTATTTTGTTTTCAAGATATTTTGGTCCTGTTTACCCAAACTCAGTTAATCAAAGTTCTTAATTAAATAAGGATTAGTTTTACCCCTCAGGATGTGGCAGTACTATTTCCTGGATCCACAAAAAGAGAAGTCAATATCCCCTGGGCAGCTTCCCAGCACAACTGTTTGCAGAGAGGCACACTGCAGCTTACCGAAAGCCAGTTATGCTCTGAGCTCCCATATATCCTACACATATACCAGGTACAGCAGAGATGGCTTTACAACTCTGGTTTCTTCTCAAGTGTTTAATGCAGCAAGCTCCCAATTCTCTCCTTATCTTGCTTACCTGAAGGTGCTAAATATGTCCCAAACTGCTTTTCCAGATTTTGCACATTTTAATGAATTTGCATTCTAAACAACGGTACTTATTTGAATAATTTCTTGCCTTCTTGTATACCTCAGATGAAAGAAAACAGCAGATGCAGTATGTACAGTAACAGCATCTTTCACGACTTGCTTTTACAAAGCGCAGATAGTTTCTGATACTGAATTTCCAGTAGAGCTCCATGCTTGCATTTGCTTCAACATAAAGCACATAAGATGATTCAGCAGAACCTTCGGCTGGGGAAACGCATTCGCAGTGAAACCCATTAAGATGCAGTGCTTTTGTTCAGCAAGGTGTTATCAGGGCTGTTGTGCTGCATGCAAATAGCCAGGATTGGTTTGCAAATTTTATAGCAATAAGAATTTCTCCCTAGACATATCTAGTTATCTAAATCCTGTCTTTTATATAGTCATAAATCTTAGTTTCAACTCTACGAATGTCTACTTTCCTCACAACCTGGTGCGGCCAGGCACTGCTGTTAGCGCTTTCACCAGGCCTCAAGTCATTTGTTTATAGAATATATATGGTAAAGATGAATACTATCAAACTTTCAATTAGATTTTAAAATAAAAAAATATGAAACAAATAAATGTCTCTGTTTCAGTCTGAAACATAGACAGGACAGCTGTCAGACAGGACAGCTTGACTGCCCCAAACCAAAAGCCTGGATTGCATTATTTCAGAAGCGTATTACTTAAAAGTGATCTTTATCCTTACTTTCACACATATTACCTGCATTAGTTTCTGCATGGCCAATTACGGGTGTTTACATAAATAACTTACAATTAAATCAAGGTTATACGTAAAGGACATTTGAAAATACCTATTCAGTTGTTTTACTTTTTTTTGGTCTTTTTTTGTGTGTGAAGAACGTCAGGACCAAATCCACTACAGTTTTCTTAGGGAGGAAGGTAGCTGAAGTTTTTCAGAAAGTTTACTAAATGAGAATTTTATCATTAAACATTCTGGAAATAAATTTCTAAAGCCTCTGGAGAAAATCCCAGGCTGCAAATTGACTTTATTACAGATATGCTACATAGGTTACAGATTTTCTTAAAACGGTTCATAGGATTTCTTCTTGCTTAAAAAGATATTTAAATAATTTTTGTGCCCCTTCACACATGCAGCTAGAAGCTTCAGTGGTCATTAACCCAAGAAGTTAGACTTAGAAAGATGCATAAAAACTTCTCCAAAGGAACTTTTCTATATCAAAACTGTCATTCTCAAGGAATAATGGCCTGACATTCAAACTTCTAACAAATGCTATACACCTCCTTACGAAACTCCAACTTTTTGCTTCCTCATGATGCAAAATAGTTTTTGGGCTTACAGGATTATGAGGTGTCAGACCTTGAAACTATGATATTGAAAACCTGTTACTGGCCCAGAAACGGATCTTGATCACCCAGGAATGGAACTCATTTAACAGAATAATTAATTTTAGGGAGAACTCATACATCTACAAGGACAAAGAGAACATCATTTTCTGACAGGAGTGATTTTAAAAAGATGGCTTTTTGATCATGCCCAGGAGACTGGAATATCAGAAAGGAATAAATTAGCAAGCGCATGTGACTAGAATCAAAAGGAACATATTACTATTCTCTTCAATGTGCAATGTAATTTTCCAGTTCATCACCTCACTGTTCATTTTTCTTGGAAAGTTCCTGCTATGTGGTACCTTAGAGAGTTCTTCTGTTTCTGTCTCCTGGTTCTCAGAAAAGTTCTTCGTGAGAATCTACCAAGGCAGGAAAACATTACACAAGCACACGCTACAAAAATGCCAAGAAAAAACTATCAAGGGAGAGAAAAGCAACTTATGTGTTAAATGCACTGTTGGCAGCAGTTCATCTAAACATTCAGGAGACAAACACAGGAGAAAAGTGTCGTAAGTCACTACAAGATGCATCGATATTTCAGTGTACTGGGCATTTAATGTCCTCTTAGACAACTTTCTACATAAGCAGACAAAAAGGGTGCAGAGATACATATGCAAAGCAAACTCTTAAGACTAGCCAATAATTACTACCAAAAGGTGTCTAAACTACTGAATGGATTTGAAGGCGGGGAGCTCTAGTTTGTTGTTTTCAAAGGACAAGGACAGGAAGGAATCTAAAGGCTGGATGTAGTAAATATCAAAAGTGCAAGAAAGTCAAAGATGCATCACTGTTCAAAAAGTGACTCTTCAATAAGATGCTGATTCATTGCTTTCAATAGGAGAAGGAGGTGACAAGCAGGTAAGTTTTATTACATTTTTACAGGCTTTTTTAAAAGGAACCGGCCATATGTTTTTTAGTGAAAATTACTTGATTGGCTCTAATTCACAGCAAGATGTGTTCCTAAAAGAACCCAAACCATTAATGTTTTATCTTTTTTCATGTGATGTCTATCCAAGACTTGCTTCTGCCTCCACAAATGATCAGCTTCCCTTGGCAAACTGGCTGAATTTTAGCTATGGTAGCTGATGGCTATTGTTATCATACCTGAGAGCTTGGCAATAACACCAGAGTACCACACTCTGGCCTATGATGTTCTGGTTTTTGTTGTTGTTGCTGTTGTTGTTTTTCGAAAATATTCATAACTGATACTATTCTTTTCCTGGAGTTCACCAAAATGCCTTCCATGAAAATGCTTTACCTGAGGTGAGGTTGGGAAAAATGTTGAAGAACACATTTTTCTTTGTTCAAGCTGATAATCTTACCGAATGGGGATAATCTTACTGAATGAGATTTGCAGATAGGTTGAAGGAAGTGCTAGAAGTGAGAGAAGCCTGTATAAGAATTAGGGCAGGCAGAATATGAAGTACACTGTGATGTTATGTTTTACGAAGAAAATTATCTTTTAACAGGTAATCTCATAGGCTGTGCATACAGCTTCCTGGGAAGTTCTGTTGAAATTGAAGATTTTGCACTAAAATATGCATGAAAAGAGAAACCTGAGCTGCCTCCACACTGCACTCTGGGCAGCTCTCAGTGGAGCTAATGTGTCCAGCATGCTTACCCCAAGCTGAGTCCATCCTGCCCTCCTTTCCTCCAGCAAGTCTTTCTTACAGGTGGGAACAGTCAGCCAGTCAGCTTCCCTGGTGAGCGCGGCATTTCTTCCCGAGTGAAAGCCCTGAGGCTGTATCCCAAACACCCGCTTGGAAGTAGCTGACCCTCTGTTTGTCCAAACTAAGGGTGCTCTAGGTCAGGGCACTTGCTGTTAAAGCACTGAAAAATCTTGCCAGGTTCCAGAATCTTGAGAGTGGACCAAAATATAAAAATAAAAACTCAAAGTAGCTCAAAATAGTTTAATTATGTATTGAAGGACTCTTTTATACTTTGTTGCTGATTTCCATATCATGACTGGAAGCTTACAGATAAGTAAACCAAGACTCGAAGATCTAGGGATTTAAGTAAAATCAGAAATATAATGGAACCCATGACTATACTGAGAGAAGTTTCAGCATTATAAACTTGTGTACCTGTAAAGTAATTTGGATGACATACAGCATGGACAGAGTTCACAAGCTACCTAAGATATGGGCAGATGCCCACTTCTGTCGTGATTTAAGCTCACGTGTTTGTACCACTATGGTAGCTGCAGTGGGTAACTGTGGCTATGCCGACAAGTGCTGCTTTTTAGAATGAGGTTCATATATTGTTTATGACACTCAGCTCATACCAGTGTGAACGTGGGAGCAGAAGAGACATTTTCAGTCCCTGGTCCGGTTTGCTGCTATTGAAGACCTTCACTGCACAGAAACTTGTTGCTGTATAATAAAATTACAAGTGAGAATCTGTGGAGTGGAAGAGGATAATTTGAAAATGGGTCCAAATTGGAAGTGAGTAAAGGAGATGCTATTTAATTTGGGAGAAAGAATCACTCAGGAATGTCAGGAGGACACAAGCCTGGTTAACTAAGAAGGAAAGCTATTCCCATGGCCTTAACATGTCTCGTTTTATCATTCACAGTGGTCTATAATGCATACCAGATGCATGAAGAAGATTAGCAATGAAAGATGTATAAACACATTACAGAATCAATAGTGAAAAGCACCCACTTTGTGCCAATTATATCATTTTAACAGATTCTAGAACTGCTTTCTCATTTCTTCAATGCACAAAATGTCAATAATTTTCCCCCATTTTTTTCTTTATAAAATGAGTATAAGATTTGTTTCTCTCTACACATTTCAGAGTAGTCTTAAATAAAAAATGATCTATTTAACTTTATTTATGGCCTCCCATGGATATTAGCCTGTACTGGAAGTTTTGCTCTCTCATGCTAGTTATTAGTTATACTTATTTGAAATATACTGAATTTCTAAAAATGCAGTCTAAGGAATTGCTAAAGTAACAGGGAGTCTGTATAAGCAAATTACAGGTGTATCAGAACATCTCACGGCCTCTTGCATGGCCTCATCATTTCCTCTTTGAGCCAATAGTGTGATAGGCCTACAGAGGTATAATAGGGAACGCAGAAAGTTATGACAGAGTAGGTATGGATGTAGGGTATTGGGGTATTGTCCAATATCAACAGTAATAGCTAAAAGGAAGACCCAGGGTTCCACTGACACAGGAAGAAGTTCTTCTTCCTTTTTTTCGAAGGGACCACCGTCCCTGGAAAGGATCCTCTGGTGACAGATCATCCCATATTTAAAGATGCCCACATGGGACAAGGCCTCCTTTTCTGAGAAGAAGAGTCCTGGGTCACAGTTTCAACATGTGACAGAACCTGAGCAAACAGCGCAGGTCTAAGACACCAAAAAAATGACTGTATGAGTGTTCCAGGCTTTACATTTAGCGGGCTGGAAATGGCCTAGTCTTGCATGACTGTGTTCTGATTACTTCCCTGCTTCACAATTCCTACCTCTGTTGGGACTGCACAGCACCAGTGACATAGCTTACGCCTCCTGCATGGAGTACTAGTGCCCTGCATCGGCTGCAGGGAGTGTCTGAATACAGAGTTGCTGTGCGGTAGCTGGTGGGCAGCAGCTTTTGCTCTGGGTGCGGCTGTCCGAACTGACATGCTGGGTGAAGACCTGGAGCGAGGCAGAGACAACACCTATTTAAGGATGGGGAGTGGGGTAAGGTTTTGGATAGGAGTGTAGAGTGTCCTAATTGGAAAAGGAGGGAAGTGAAGCACATGGAGATGGAAGTAAAAGGGCTGGAGATGGAGGAAATTGGTGAATACATGGGATGAGCGCTCAGGCACATTGACTTTTTAAGGGAGCCATGAAGAGCTGAAAGCTTTGTGTACGGCTCTGCATGCCTGCCCCATCTCACTTCTGACAAAGGGGGATGTCTATCGCAGAGTCGTTTATAACACAATGATTGAGGTTGGAAGGACCCTTTAAAGATCATCTACTCCAACCCCCCTGCTCAAGCAGGGTCATCACAGGTTGCTCGACTATGTCCAGATGGATACAGATTCCACACCTCTGTGGGCAACCTCTTCCAGTCCTGTCACCCTCACAGTAAAAGCTTTTTTCCTTAGATTCAGACAGAACTTGCTGTATTTCAGTTTATTCCTGTTGCCTCTCATTGTGTCTTTGGGCACCACTGAAAAGAGTCTGGCCCAATCCTCTTGACAACTTCTCTTCAGATATACATACTGATAAGATTCCTCCTTAGTCTTCTCTTCTCCAGGCTAAACACGCCCAGCTCTCTCAGCATTTACTTCTATGACAGACGCTCTAGTTCCTTCATCTTTTTAGTAGCCCTTTGCTGGACTTGCTCCAGTACATCCTCTCACATGTCTCTCTTATACTGTCTCTCTTATACACATGTCTCTCTTATACTGGGGAGCCCAGAACTGGACGCAGTACTCCAGATGCAGGCTCCCCAGGGCTGAGGAGAGGGGCAGGATCACCTCTCTCCACTCCTGGCAACACTCTGCCTAATGCACCCCAGGAGACCATTGGCCTTCTTGGCCACAAGGCCACATTGCTGCCTCATGCTCAACTTGTCCAGGATCCCACAGTTCCTTCTCTGTAAGGCTGCTTTCTAGCAGGTCAGTATCTAGCCTATATTGGTACATGGGGTTATTTCTCTCTAGGTGCAGGACCCTGCATTTGCCTTTATTGAACTCCAGCCAGTCAAAGTCCTTCTGAATGGCAGCACAGCCCTCTGGTGTATCAGCCACTCCTCCCAGTTTTCAATCATCAGCAAACTTGCTGAGGGTGCACTCTCTCTCTTCAGCTAGGTCACTGATGAAGAAGTGGAGCAGAATTGGACCTTATATTGACCCCTGGGGGACACCATTAGCTAAAGTCCTCCAACTAGTCTCTGCATCGCTGATCACAACCCTCTGAGCTCTGCCATTCAGCCACTTCTCAATCCACCTCACTGTCCACTCATCCAGCCCACACACTTCATCAGCTTGCTTACGAGGATGTCATGGGGGACAGTGTCAAAAGCCTTACGGAAGTCCAGGCAGACAACATCCACTGCTCTCCCTTCATCTGCCCAGCCAATCATCCTGTCATAGAAGGCGAGCAGGTTGGTTAAGCAGGACTTCCCCCCTGTGCATCCGTACTGACTACTCCTGACCACCTTCTTGTCCACCACCTTGTGCTTGGAACTGGTGTCCAGGATGAGCTGCTGCATCCCTTTCCCAGGGATGGAGGGCAGGCTGACAGGCCTGTAGTTCCCTGGCTCCTCTTTCCTGCCCTTTTGGAAGACTGCAGTGACACTGGCTTTCTTCCAGTCCTCAGGCACCTCTGCTGATCACTGTGGCCTTTCACAGATGATGGAGAGTGGACTTGCAATGACGTCCACCAGCTCCGTCAGCACTTGGGGGTGCATCCCGTCAGGGCCCGTGGACTTGTGCATGTCCAGGTTGCTTAAGTGGTCCCTAACCCAACCCTCCTGCACCAAGGGAAACTCTTCCTTTCTCCAGACTTTCTCCATGGTCTCCAGGGCCTGGCATTCCTGAAGGCCAGTCTTGCCAGTGAAGATGGAGGTGAAGAATGCATTCAGTGCCTCAGCCTTTTCTATCTCCTTTGTCACCAGGGCCCCTGCACCAGGGCGCAGCAGTGGGCCAACATTTCCCCAGTCTTTCTTCTGTTAGTGATGTTTAATTTAGAGAAGCCCTTCTTGCTCTCCTTGACATCCCTCACCAGATTAAACTGCAGATGGGCCTTGGCCTTCCTAGCCTCATCCATATATACTCAGAATGTCCAGTAATCCTCCTCACAGAGTAACTGAGGACATCTGCCTCCCAGCACTGGTGCCAAAAAGCTTTTCCTACTTTGGGAGGCAAGAGGCTTGATGCTTAGATAATTTACTCTGTCCTCCTGCAAAACTAAAACTTACCTGATTTCACCCTGTCATTTCTACAGCAGGTTTTATCTCCTTCCTTTCTTCCTTCCTTCTTGCAGAGTATTTTTAGAAAATTATGCAACTTTGACCTAAAGACATGAAGCGATGGACAATTAGCCACGTGCAGTGTATCGACTGGGTCTCAGTAGCACTGTTTTTACAAGTGGGAGTTTGGAAAGCATGTAACAATGAGGAAAAATACTAAGACATGACTAATTTTCCAACTTGTTATAACCTCTTTGCTGAGGGGAAGATTTTGCAGTCCTCACTTGGTGCTGTATCTTTAAAGAGCAAATGACGCTGTTCAAATCACGAGAAGGCAGACTAGGCCTTGGAGCGGCTCAGCAGCCAACAAAGGCATTTTCTGTGCTCTTGCTCTGCCCACAGGCTGGGATGGAGGAGAGAGCTCCATCTATACTCTGAAGTGTGGGTCAAGGTGACCTAATCATTCATGTTCGTCATTGTAAAAATTTGCGTTCAGTCATGAATTCACTACAACACATAAAATACAGCAGAGCCTTAAGGGCATTTTAGAATTGTATGGCCTTAGCCTTAGGTGGGACAAGTTCTAGGAAAAAAATAATGATGACTGGAACAGTCACCTCCCTCAAAGCCAAAGTTTCACTGACATAGGCAATCTTTTAAAGGAAAATGAGGTGATACCTTCAGCTGATGTAAGTTAGCTTGGCTACAGTGGAGGTCTGTTTGTTAATTCTTCAATGGTAAAGTCATCAGTAACAGCAACGGTATAATGATAATCATTGCTAATATGTATACAGTAGCTTTCATTTAAAACTATCTTTCATCCTCTCTTACAAAAGTAACTTTAAAACTAACATGACCAAAATAAATAATATGGTCACAATTCTCCAATCATTCAACAGCATTTGTGTCATAACTTATAATTTATTTTTGTAGTAGTAAAACTGATAAGATCCTTACAGATCACCACATATCCTGTTGAAATATTATATAGGAGCCTTTCAAACAGAAAAGGCTAAGAAACAAAAGCTATGAATTCCAATAGGAACTGCAGGAGGAATTAGCAACCCAACTGTCCAGTAGAAATTTAAGTAGGATGGTAGAGCCATGCAATTTTTTTGTGACTAGTGATGGTCAGAAGTGAGGTTTCAGAAAGGTGGTGTAACCATGTAGTCCTGTAATACAGTATTGCCATTGCTAGTAACAGGCCATAAGCTTTCTACTGAGTTTGCAAGGCCTCAAGCCTGAGGCCTACCAGGCCTGCTCTTTCTGAACTTTTCTTGACCTGCCTGCAGCTTTGTTTCACTTCGTTTAGCTGTAACAGCAATTTCTCTAGTTGGCCAGGTGTCTATGGTCAGTTTGTTTTACTTTTGTTGTCTTTATATGATACAACTGTAGTTTTAGACAGATAGCAGTAACGAGCAGTTATTCTGTGCAGAATGAGATATTTATGACTCTAACACAATGACGTAGTGCAGAGGAGTACAGGCCTGGTATGATAGCAGAGGCCTTGAGAAGTGGAGATAGGCTTTGGCTTAGTGGAGCCCAGGCACAGGGTGATAAGACGTGGGGCGCAGGCTGGCGGTGGAGACCTCGCTGCTATAAACAACTCACCAACAGCCAGCTAAAGTAAAGCAGATCTGAAGCTGGACAAAACTGGCCTTAGAGGTAATGAAGAGAATCAGAAAATATTATCTAGCATACATAAAAGGCACCATATATAATAAATTAGGCATAAGGTTGAGCTGCAGATCAATGAAGAAAGAGAAAGGTGTAAAAGCATGATAGTAACCATGTAAAAATGACCCCTAGAGGCTCCCAGACTGAAGAAGAAGAAGCCATCAACATAATTATCATATTCCTCCTAGCAAAGGTCTCTAGATCCTAATAACTCACTGTAATGTCCCCCGCCCCCCCACCAGCATGAAACCACCAACTTCAGGACCCAAAGGAGCTGCAGAAGGGTGAGCATAACCCCAGGAAAAGAGGTTAAAAACTAAGAACAGTGTGTATAACGATTTTAATTGCTTTATTATTCTCTCCTTTTCTATAAGAATTAGATCTGGATTAATAATATCAGATTCCTAAGAATTCAATTATTCCAATAAATTCTTTCCTTTATATATACACACATATAAATATATATATAAAGTGTGCTTCCTCTTTGCCCATAAACAAGATTTGAGCATAACCATGGCAAGAAGTAAAAAGCTACGGATGAAATGCCAGATTCTACCCTTACCTTCATCTTTGCAAGGCAGTTATTTCTGCTCTGCATTCTGAGGTCAATTAGGGTATAAAATTAGTGATAGTCTTCCTTATCCCTGCTTACCACTAGCTCCAAGGCTAGTTACCACTTGCTGCATCCCTGCCTCAAAGAACAATAGTGGGAAAGGAGGATAGAAATAAATAATTGGTCTTATAGGAATGGAAACACTGGGCCAGAAGGAAGTCTGTCTTTCTGTCTCTGACACTGACCAGCAGTGGATTAATGTGGATGGTGAGAAGGGCAAAGCCTCCTTGCAACACAAGAACTGGTCAGAGATCTTTCCTGGAGTGACGTAGCCAAGCCAGTGGCAAGGAATAATTTGGCCTCTTGCATATGATGATGTGCATGGTGCTGGCAGGCTGTGGGACATTCCTTTTTCAAACCCTTTACTTAGCCCATTCTGTTTCTTTCACTGTCATGCTAGTCAGAAAATTCTTGGTAGTTCACTTATGTCTAAATTATTCCATTTTACAGCAGAGAATAGGCTAAAGAAATAGTGTTTCATCAAGATCACATGATGGCTAAAAGAAAGAAAGCAAGAGTGAGATACATATTCATGTAACTAAACATTTCTGGACAACAACATATAGTTATTGCTTAGGGTAATCAAGTTCCCAGCATTTCTGAAAGGACTGTTTTGGTTGCCTAATAAAACTACCTAGAATTAAGTTTCATTCCGTAATTGCACAGTGCAGGGCTGTATTCATAATACACCAACGCTGTACTTACCTTACTGAGTTTGGATGAAATTTAATTATTGAAATCACTGTCAGAGTTACCAGAATTTATTTCCTTCATCACTGTGCAGGCCTAGTTTCCTAGAAGTGGTTGGGTAGCTGAAGGCACAAAGAGATATTGTAAAGTCAATGTAAATTTTAGTTTTAACGAAGTATATCCAGATTTTGGGATGTGTTTATTTCTGTGTGATTTAGAAGGCACGTGAAGGTTCCCCTTTCCAAGTATTAATTTTGCAAAATATATAAATGCTGCAAATTACTCCATAGGTTTGCAGTTCCTTCATGACAAAGAATATAAATCCAGAATGAAGTGTACAGAAAAGCAACTGCAACATTCTTTGCTCCTTCTTCTACCTACTTATAGTCACACTGAAGTGAGATTTCAGGTAGAGTCTGGATAATGCCTTGTCCCATATTTTGATGGACAGCTATTTACTTAAACAACGTATATTTAGAATCAACGGAAAAGTGCAAGGACTTTTTTTTTTAACAATTGTAAACAGCCAAATCCATGTAGGTATATTTGCTGATATGTATAAAAATTCATTTTAAATTCATACTAATTCCTGGTAGGAAAGACTGGGTTCTCAGAGCACTTAGAACAGAAAACGCACAACACAGTGGAAGTAGATTGAAATAAATTTATATTTCAGAATAACTACGGATTCTGATGGGGAAGTTTCTGATAGACCAGTTTATTTATTCCAGTAGATACTGCTATTGAACATGGAGACTTACTGAAGAAGTACTACAGTGCTTATTAAACCTGCCAGCCCACACAAGTTTAATTGTCTCATACAAGTCACCTGATGTTTTTAAATACCCCTTGAACTGCCTGCTCTCATGTTCTCTTGGGCTTCACAGCTTGGCTGGGAGAGAATTTTTAGTGTTTGATTACTAGACATATTACAAAGTAGAATAGTGCTTTTATTGCCATACAGGAAAGATGACTATCATCAATTTAAGATTTTAAATTCTTCTGAAGCCTGCATTAAGACATTCAAATTACAGGCAAAGACGGATTTTCCGTGTCCATCACTAGGGGGAGATAGCCTGTGTTATAAAAATTCCCTCGTAATGTGTTTCCTGAGAGAGCGTTAAATCTTTGCCTGAAATTAGAACTCTGTGGAATTGAATGGGGGGAATTGTAAATTTTAATCAAAAGCAAAATTTTTGTCCCAAGAAAAAATTTATTTGGGGAGCAAATCCCTCAAACTGGTTCATATTTGAGTGGCTTCCTTAGTAAAAAGACTCAGCTATTACTGATTTTCACACCCTATAGGTAATGGTTATAGAAAAAAAAATTGTTGGCCTATGAATTGTGTTGATTTTATATTTATCAGATATAGATATGTAGTATTGCATGCCCTGTTGTCTGAGGTCCTGCTCTCGGTTCTAGCTCTGAGCAGGCAGATTTCTGAGCCTGCCTCACCACTCCTCTCTGGTAAGCACAGCATCTCACGGAGCCTGTGGAAGTGTTAGGAGCCCTGAGATAACCGCTTGGGTGGCCTCAGAAGTATCTAGCAATGCCCATCTCTCCATGCAAGTACTGAGGAACTGTGGAAAGCTAATTATTGCTTGAAGTTGGGTGAACTTGGTAGAATTTTGAAAAGGGGAAATACGGTCAGTGCCATGCAGACCTCCCACAAGTTTAAGAATAAAATCAAACAGTATATTGGAACAAAGTGATGAAGTTAAGGAGTGGGTGGGACGTGGTGGTTGAAGGTGTGCATTTGGGGAATAGAAAAGGGGAGGAGAGAGGAGAAGCAGCTTGTGTTTGTATGACAAACTTTCTCATGCTGCCCCATCCATGTGCTATATCTTTGTTGAGCCTGTGGGATGTGCAGCTTCATCCTCTCCCTCCTCCACTCTCATCAGCGTGCGATACTTTTGATCAGCACTGCCCCCTGCCCTCTTTTCTTCCTGTAGCTGAAACCTCTAATCTCCTCATGGGAACTAAAAGCCAGAACTACAGAGGATAAAAATGTACAGTCAGTGGTAGGCTTATTTCCTGCTGATTCACTATTATCACAACCCTCCCATGTCCTTCCTTTATTTTTTGGTCATGCTGGCTCTTATCACAATTAGGCCTCCTAATCTGCACAGATGGTGATGTATAGATGTGATGGTATAGCAAGTCCCAAGACTCTCTCTAGTACACGGCACCATTATTTTTGTTTGCAACGCAATTCACTCCTGCTTGAATAAAAGCCTTATTTCCTACTCTCCTTCCACCTTACCCCTATATTTGTCCTTTCAGATTGTTTTGTATCCTTTATTTTACCTCCTGTGGCCCTCTTCTTACCTCCCGCTAATGATGGTCCGATATTTTTGCGTGATCTTTAGCACGCTCCCTGCCACTTAATTGACTTCCTGTACTTTATCTCATGCACTTTCCTATCAGATACCATCTTCCGTCATGCAGTTTTTAGTCAGCGAATAACTTTATCCCCAGGCTAAGTATGCACTCAAGAGGCACATGTTCAATTCACGCAAGTTTCGTGTTAAAGTTATGTGTATATCTATCTCCCAATCTTTGCCACTTCCTCCATATTAAGCTGCAGATACCGCGTGGTAGACTTTAGTCCTTCATTAGTTCTTTCAGGGGCTGTAGACAGCTCTGTCATCATCTAGTTATTTATCAGCCACAGTCTCAAACTCCCTGTTACTTTAACTGCACAGCCACAGTAACCAACCTTTATGGTGTTGGGGTCTTCAAGGCACCATACTAGCCTCCCACTAAGCCGCTGGTAGACTAGACTCCTAAAAAGCAGGTCTGTTTCCCTCTTCTCATCCATATTTATAAATCCCTGTGATCCCACTGAATTCAATTTTGAATTAGTTTTCATCAGGCACAATTTTGCTGATATTACCACATTACTTTTAAAAGAAGTGGTTTCATTTCTGAGCTGCAGCAACGGAAGCATAAGATAAATATGCACAGATGACACAAAATCTGCCTCTTCTATTTTTCATTATCTGTCTATGTATGTTGCAGTGAATAGCACATACGCACCTTCATGATTTCAGTTTAAAACTTTTCTGATCTTTCTTACCTTTCTGGTCAGCTATCTACATCACCATTTTGGGCTGGACAGTGCCTAATATCAGCTGAAAGAACTGAACTGTAATAATACCCACTGACAGGACTAAGATTACAAAAAAAAATTTTGCTTTACAGTAGTATTGGGAATTTTCCTCCATAAACCATGGCCTGTTTGTCAAGACTGATGGCCATTCACTGCACAAGCATGGAGAAAAAAAGGCAGTCCCTGCCCACTCAGTATAAAAGCTAAGGATGGGATTGATCTTCTCTACCTTCTATCATCTAGAAGTCAAGCCTGATACTAAGCTGATAAAAGAGAGATCAGCACCTCCAGAGGGCAACTGATCCTATTCTGAAAGGGACGTTTAGGGAGAGATGAATCAAACCTGGCGAACTATGTGGGTAACTCTCCTCTTAGATGACAGAGGACTAGATGACTAGCTTAAACTAGACACTCAAAACTGGCATGGGTAAATTTAGATAGATGAGCTATATCTCAAGAGCCTGGGCACCTGACATCCTCAGCATTCACTGATTATTATTTTCATAATGCTCCTTTTGCCAAATTTAGTGCTTCCCATAACTTTGTATAAACATTACAGAGGACTGATGAAAACTCTCTGATAATCAGCTTTCCCCTGTTGTTGGAGAAACAGCTAAATAAATTAGAGGAAGTCCTTTTAAACAATGCTTCTGGCTATTCAGCTTGTCCACCTCCTGAACAGTGCCATATTAATAAAGGAGATTTTATTTTAAAATCATCGTTTATTTGCTTGCTTCCCAGCTCCTCGATTACAGTCATCAAGCATTAGCATTCTTCACAGCTCTGTTACTCCATAAAGTGAGAGCAACCATACATCACAGAAAAGTGACCAACAACTTTGTTTCACAAACATACGCATGGCAACTTTTCTAGCCAATAGTAAAACGCACCTGGCAGGCACTCAGGGGATAAGATTTGACCAGCTTTACATTCAGGAACAAGCAATACAGGTTTGCTAATATTTACCGAGCTTGTTATTCAGCAAAGAAAAAAAGATTTACTTTACAATACATCCTCCTAAATAATACTTAGTTCCAGTTGGTTTAGTCCATTTTTCTTCAATATTCTGTAAGAGAAGATTAAGCAAGAGGAGCGGAACTTGCATTTTGACCTTAGGGCCTTATAAAATATTATATAAAAGATAGATACAGACTTGTCAGAGTCAATTAAGAAGCAATGTTGATGTTACAAAGCTCAGTAGAGCTGATAGCCAACCCACACAGCAGTGAGTCATTTTCGCTCCATCAGCAAGGAAAGCACACATGTAAAGCACGTAGAAAATGCGTCATGCACATCTATCCAATGGGTGCAGCTCCATCTCTAGACAAAATAAAGTTACTCACTGCATTTTCTTAGCTTCTTTTGCTGACGCTCAGTACACGCTGCCCAAGATGCTGCACAAACATTTCATGACCAGGAAGAAGCTCCTTTTGCTCTGCTCAACTAACTCAGTTATGCTTAAATGTATCAGCTGAAGAAAAGGAAAAGAACGTGCAGGATTGCTTCTTCTAATTGAAATGTCTCTGCTTAAAAGTGTAGCAGTTCAAATGAGTTATTATTTAATACTTAGAATAGAGTAATGCAACAGTATTTAATGAGCATGCAGTATAGCACAGAATCTCAGGGATCTGGAGAAATGCAAACAGAAGATGCGGCTGCCAGAGTGCTTATCAGTAAAAATGACAAACTGATGTTTAAGCCAACAAGAAGGACTTGATTCAGATACCCACACAGAGGTATCTAATGTCATTGCAAATGCCAGAGGTTGCCCAGTACAGCCATCCAAGGCTCACATAGGACCTGGAAGAGGGCTGCACTCACAGGCTAGACATGAGCCTTTAGGTCATCTCAAATGCTATTAGCTGTTTGATGTTTGCAGAGCTAAATTGATTCCTACACTAATTGGACCCTCCTCCTACAGAACAAAAATAGATCAGATTCTAGTGATTTACTTTTAGGCACCTGGAAGCAGGACCCAAGACACCTTGGCTCCTTCTGTAAAGCCTGGGAAGAGTTAGGAAGGAGAAAGGTGAAGTGATAGCCCATATGCTACAAAGGGTTCTGCCGTCTTCCAGAGGTTGGGCAGCTGTGATTTTTAAGCACCCAGTTTTGGCTTGGTTCTCTTGTCTTCAGGGTTCACGTGTCCAAAATGTCCCATTGCTATTCTGGCAATGGAAATTTGAAAGAAAGATTAATGAAAAAATAAGAATATTTCCTTTTCATCCACCTAGTTCCACTGCCCAGTTACAATGGTGTGAGCAATTAACACAGTAACCAAAGTGTGAGGTGTATTAGGTTTCCAAAGCAATTTATTTCTTATTAATCAAAGTTCTTCAGGGAAGGAAACAATGCTTTAAGGATATGACACCAACTATACCTGATTGATTAAAAAATATTTGTACTCAGGCAAACCAAGCTGTAGTTGCTGTAGGAACCTCCACTGACTTTTAAGTAGCTGAAAGGATGGTTTCTTGATTGAAGTGTTAAAATGGTACCTGGGTTCAATTGTTTGCTGTGTTCCCTTTTCCTTATGATCATGCACAAGCAATGTGCATATCAATCTTGAAACTAAGGCATCTAAATTTAGGGGGTCTACACAAGAGCATAGGTCCTGATCCCAGAGCCTTGCACATCTGAGATGCTCTGGCAGATCTGAGAATTTGCACAGGATTGGCATATAAGAAGTTGCAGCTGGAGGCCAAAGAAGATCTCAGATGGCACTAGAAACCTATGCTGACATAACTAAACATAGTCTTAAGTGTCTAAGTTGCCATTGTAGTCACTGAATGTACTGTAGCCAGTGCAGTAAATAGAGCCTACTGAGCAATTTGGTGATGTCTGCTGCAGGGTGAACATTGCTGCCCTCTGGGCTCCATTAATTGCAATGGGAGCTCAGCCACTTAGCTCATCTCTAGACACCTTAATTTAGATCTCTGCCTCTGGAGCTTCATTTCTGTGTGCTGCATTTCCCCAAATATAAATGAGGATAGTAATTGTTGTCCTTATCAGTTGCACTGTGGGAAACATTCATTAACACATCAGAAGGACTGGTGTCATAATACCGTGAGTGCTATGAGCAGCTAAAGAATGCAATTGATTTAGGCAACTTGCACTCAGTAAGTTTGCTGTTCAAGGGTGCTCACAGCTTTATAAGGTAAGATACCGACAAATATCTAGAACATACAGAAGTCACTGGAATCTCTTTCTTGGGGTTGGGTGGGATTGGGAATTGACCAGACAATCTGTCAGACCATCCAGCCTTTCAAACCCTTTTTCTGATTTCTTGCAATCTGCTGGACTTGGCTAGGTGACTTGCTGAAGAGAGTGCAGTCACACCAGCCTAATTTGTGATCAGTTGGATAATGTTTACCATGTAATCACAGCAAGCAGTTTGATATAACTTTTCACGATTTTTGCAAATGTGAGTTACAATCATTTTTTTTGATGCAGGACACGGTGAATAAAAAATTCAGTAGGTTTCTTTGCTGAAAGATTCTCTTTTTTTTTATCCTCATGTCCAGGTTCTGCCCCTTAAACTAGAGGAGGAAATGGAACATGAAAATTCTGTATAATAGGGAGAATAAACGCTTTCTCTCCTAATTGCACTTCTGTCATCTTGTGCTGAATGACTTTTCTTTCCTCATGCTATTAAAATAACATTTTAACACACTATTTTGTTAGACTAAAGGCAGGCAACGTACTTCTGATTCTTTAGTTGATTTTCTGCCTGATATGATAAGAAAGAGAGTAGGGAAAAATCACCACAGAAAGAACTACACAGTTTTAAAATTGTTTTTTCACTCAGTGGGGACAAAACTTTTCATGTGGCACAACTGGACATGTCACTAATCCATGGACACACAAAGGCATGTCTGTTTATTACCTAGTCAGACTGTAAGCATATGGCTTCATACAAACTCCATATTATTTTAAGCTTGCAAAAAGAATCCTGGCTTACAGTAGGAATGTCTCAATTAACAGAAATTTTAACTGAGACAAGGTTCTCTTGAGAGGAAAGGAAGGAGCATAGTCCCATGAAGAATGAACTAGGCTGGGAATAAGGAGATCTGGAAACTCTCTCGAATTTCTTTTTATAAGCAGAGAGTCAGTCAAAACCCCAGAGACTCCCCAAGACACCGTAGATATCGCCTGATACTGCCTGTATCTGAGAGCAATATTGACCTAGTGCTTTAGGCATTAAAATAAAACTAAATTTCTCAGAGATTCTGTGTAATCTTGGTAACTAATGAAGTGTTTGGGATTCCTGATCCTTCATCAGACCATGCACAATATCTCAGAATCTGAGTGGCGTAGATCTCACCCAGCTGGAGACAGCCACATCTCAGCTAGTCGATGGAGAGAGACAGGTGCTTCCAGGGCACAATTCATTTGACCTATTTTAGACATCAAATCAGAATGAGATGAATCATGCCTTAGAAGTGCCTCTGTATTGACTATAAAGTGAAATCACGGTGACTAACTCAGATGTGGATATCTGCTATGCAGATGCTTGCAGGTGGTCAGATGACTCCTGCCTCCACTGACAAGGAGTTCACAATCTAAGCAAGGGACAAGAAAACAGACAGGAGGGAGTACCAAAAAATATTACAACACAATTAATCATCCTGATAATTAGTAGAGTCATGGAAAGTAGCTCAACCTCTTAGTGCCTCTATCCTTTTTTGGGGGGAATGGGATTTACTAGACTTCCCCTTCTCCCATACTTTATATGTCTTGTCTAGTTATATCAGTCAGTGGCAGAATTTCCTGCGGAATTCAGGACTCTTAAGTCTCGATATCAAGATTTTGGGAATATTAACTACAAAACTGAGTATTTTGTTTCCTAAATTTTGGGTGCTTACAATATCATAGAGGCAAAATAGAATTAAAACAAAGAGAAAAGCAAGAAAAATGATATCTCAATTTTAAGGACCACAATCTTGTAACCTACTAGGACCTAAATTTATTGCCAGACAGCAGCAGGTCTTAGAAGGGCACCGGGTTTCCTACAAATTTTCCAACATAATAGTTAAGGCTATTAAGTGATTCAGGAAAACAAGAGATTGTTGCTCTTCGTCCTCAGATTGTGTATGTTTTCTGCTTAGGAATAAAAATTGAATATCACAACAGGATGAACTTCATGCTGAGAATGCACTAGAAGTTCATAAAGACGTCTCTAACAGTATTTTCTTTACCAAATACTACTCCTATTTGTTCATTATTTTCACAGCCTTGAATGTCTCTATCGCATTCAATTTATCTGTTTATCTTTTTTTTTTTTAAGCTTACGAGTTGCAAGGTCACGCTCAACAGCAACCTTTCCTCTTTTCCAGAGAGCCCAAGGTAACAACTGACCATCACTGTGGAGGAGGCCACAGCCTTCATTCCGCACATCAGTGGGTAGAAGGAAGGTGTCACAACTCTTAAACGGAGTCAGGGAAGAAAAACACATTGCCATATGCCATATGCAGAGTGTGAAGGTAGGCCAGAGTATCTGGGTCAATGATCAGGATGTTCCGTAAAATTGTCAGTCCCCACCACTGAATTACAGCTATTGTAAGCTACTACTCCAAGATTTGAAGGTCTTGTCTCATTTTTCCTCATTTCTGTAACATGCCTGCTTCATGGCTTTGAAAGTGAACACTATTCCTGTTCCACCTGATGACTAATGCTCCTTTTCTTCCTGTAAACATCTCTCTCTTACCATCTTGTTCTAAATTTGTGCAGTGATTGTAAAGGGAACCTTGTCTCTGACATACTGTTTTAGGTACTATGGCAGTAAGTAGGATTGTAATTAGAAACCCCCTGGTTGGAATAAAAAATATGTCTGGCTGGTGGCAGCTGAGAGGTTGTTTGGGAAATAGGTGGGAGCAGTACCACAGGGAGCAGTTGCCATGGTTCTGTGTCATTTCATTGCTTTCTGACACCCTCTGATCATCGGCTCCGAAACAGAGAAGACTTCGTATGTGCCCTCTTGCTGCTGCTCCTGCAATTGATGCTGCTGGGGCGAGAGTGGTAAATAAAGCTATCCTCCCCTGCAGCAACAGTATTGGAGGGAGCCCTTGTTAATCCTGACCATAGCATGCAAAAATCACTCTGGTTTTCTCTGCAGGTTTTCCCTCAGCCTTTAGGTATGAAGTGAGTAGCCTTAGATGTGGGAGCTCTTCCACATCACACATTTATGCCTGAGAATTGCTGGGATAAGGGCAGAAGAAAAGGCCTCATTTTACCCCTTTCCCTCAGTGTAAAGGTATTGGTCATGGCTGTTTCTGCAGTTATTTCTACAGGTCAGCTGCTCTCTGCAGCTCTTTGCTCAGTTTTCTAACACCTTTCCAACATCTAGTTTCTTCTTATAGAGGTTTGCCTTGAGGTCATTGCCCCAGGTATCCTGATTTCTCGTCCTGGAGGGCTCTGCTCCTAGCTCATGCTGCAGGGCGGTCTATGTGAAATGACTTTGATCTGAGCAGGGATCCTACAATGTCTATAAAATGGCCACACATCAATAACAGCAGGGAAATTTTTTGAGTGCTCCCCATACGGCGCAGTTTGATATACAGACCAAAAGTAACAGCAAAAGCACACAGGCTGAAAATAAGTTTTTGGCTCTTGGAGAAAGAATAAGAACTCTATCAATCTTCCTGGAGAGCTAAAGCACAACTCATCCTTTCTGTCCATACTCTTTGTTCTTACACTGAACCATTAGCAGTTTAGGAAACTTGTCTACTATACTTCCCTGTTAGAATTTCTTTTTACTGGTCTTTATCCTAAATATTTTTTCAGTTCGTGATGGCTGCTCTATTCAGTTCCATACCCTGCCCAAATTCTCTTCCTCACTTATTGTTTATATACAGAAAGTACTTGTACTTACTGACAAGAGATAAACTAGAATCTAAACAATAATGAACTGTATTGAACTTTTTCCACCCAACATTACCCTACAACAGAACTCCTAATTACAAGTGTTTGTGCCTCTCTTACATATTGGTCTCGTAATAGAAACATCTAGTGTTTTTTCTGCAGTTTTAATACCTTGTACTTTTCTGACTTAAAAGCTTCAGCCTCTGATTGTCAGAGAAATGGATCCCAAACGGAAAAGAATAACATTGCATGGTAACTTTTTGCAGTGACTTACTGCTCACTTTTGGCACTATATATTTTATAATCAAAGTTACAATAGCATTATAACTGCTTGAAGAAGAGCAAGACAGTACTCACAAATCCAACTTTAGGCATTTAAATAAGGCAGCGAGAACTCCTCACCAGATCTATTCACAACCCATAGTGGAAGGAATTAATTTGTTTTAAGTGCTACAAGCTACGAGGGACAAAGTCATCTTCCTATTAAAAGTTCTACTGCACAAATTACATATGCAAAGAATTTCAGTATGCTCAAATAATGCTTCTTGGAGTGTTACAGTTTAAAAAACAGATCTTCAGTTCTCCTGGCTCTTTCCATTTTCCTATTTCGTCAGAGAAAGCTGGTCACGTGTTTCAAATCAAAGTCTTGCAATGCTGTCACAGTGGTGGTAGGTAACTGAGCAATGTATGTGTACCCTTGTTAATGAATTATGAGGCATGTTTTTTGTTGAAATTGACCATTCCTGCACATACAGAGAAAGAAAGCTGTTACTTGTCTTATATTTTAGAAAAATAAGTTCATTGCTATTGTAGTATTGCTGTAATGAAGTGTTGGACCAAATTAAAATTGATATCTTAAGATTTATTTTACATGCATTGCAATCTTTCATTACTTTTTTATTACTTGCGTATGTACATATGGGCTCACATTATCTACTTATGAAACATATGCAAGATTATGTAAGATTTTTTTTCCTCAAATATGAATGTCTCCTTTGGATCTTTATTATCCCGAGATTATCTAGAATGCTGAAAAGTCAGAGCAATGTTATTTTGCTTTTTTGTCTCTATATGTATTGATTTCTTAATATTAATGATATTTTCCCTTCAAAACTAATTATTTTGTATGAACTTGTGATCTCTCATTTTCTGTAGGCTGAAGAAGAATGTTCCAGAGTACGGGTACATTAAGGTCCCTCTGAATTTTCAACAGCAGCTTTTTTATCAAAAGCTACACTAGTCTATGCTGTTCCATGTGTTACCACATCATTAATAGAATGTCTCTGATGATAATACTGTTTCCTCCCAGGCTTTCCAGTATATTACTCTAAATGTTCCTTATTTGGCCTCATAGAAGAGCTTCTGATCTTTTACAGATGACATTAAAGCAGCTGCTTTTCAGCATGTTCAGTACTGTCATTCACTTTATAAAGTTCTTTAATATTAAGCATATAGTTAACACGATGGGTAAATTTCAGTAAAACTGTCAAATGTTCATATCAGTCCTAGCGGCTCTGTCACCAGGAGGTCATTGATGTCAATTGTAGTAACCTTCCATAAAATTAATCACTCAAACGGATTTCCCAAGCTTGGTATTTCTTTGCAGCCATTGATGTTTGATGTTTGTTTGTAAACTTCCTAGTGTAGGGATATCTTGTGTGAAAGACTGTTAGAAAACATGAAACATTCCTTCATGTTCAAATGAACAATTTCTGCTAGACTCATCTCAGTAAGTGATACTGAGAAAGAGCATTACAAAATGGTTCTTTCAAACAAGAAGGTTCTTACAGGTGTTTGGCCACTAGGGTTAATGGCATCAGTTGCATTCTTGCAATTATCAAAGACGACTACAAGAAGTTATAATATCTTCCCTGGTATTTAAATTACATTAGAACATACGTTGGCTGCATATTTACTTTTAGAAAGTGGTAACTGTTCATTATTCCACTTTTTACCTTTCCTATAGGCATATCTTTCCTACACTAGGATATCAACAGGCCCTACAGACTGCTTTATAGTCCGGTTATTCATTGTCATGTTCTCTTTCAAAGTTGCTGTAATACTAATAAAATATAAGAAATCTGGCTGAAACGGAATGTCACAATGAAATTTGTTTACCAGCTTTGATGATCTGCCTCTTCCAGTGTTCAGCAGGTTCTCATCTGTTTTGACACTGTCCCTTTGGAGTATATAATTGTTAATGAAGTCTGGGAGATCATTTGTATTGTTATGTCAGCTGATCACGTCCTGTGGCTCCATTCCCGCCAACAAGAAATGAAATCCACAGACAGTTCTGTCCTACGTGCTCTGGCCTCTCAAAGGACACAAATGAGTCATAAGTTGATGATGCCTCTCTTTTGAACTGCCTACTGTTGTAGCAATTACATGGTAGATTTTGGATATTTTCCATTAGAATCAGTATGTACTGGCACTCATTTCTCTGAAACCTTTTTTTCTGACAAGAAAATTACTGTTGTTAGCTGTTCTTCTAGAATATGTGATATTTTTGCTAGTAATACATATGCCTCTCAGACTTTAAGAGAACTATCTATTTTGATCATAGAAAGACCAAGTGAGACTGAGCTCCTCTTTGATCCTGGAGTTAATACCCATACATTGTAAAGCTATATTTATCAGCACAGGAACACATAATTTACTTTTTCCCATATACAATATCTCTGCTCTGCTTTCATGGTCTCTCTTAAATGACCTACACTCTCTTGGAGGGGACACTTACAGATTGCCTCCATTCCATAACCTGATACTCCACAGTAACAGGGGCCGGTAGCTGCATTGCTTGCCACTCTGGTGGTCCTCGAGGCCAGAGTTGGCACAGGGGGAAAATGTTACCCCCAAGGCAGCTGAATCCGCTTTGCGGGCTATGCCCTACCGTGCTGCTTCGGAAGCAGCTCGGAAGCTAGCCCGACGATTAGGGTGGGCCCTGCTGACGGGTATTCCAGCCTTAGATAATGAGGTGTCGTCTCTGCAGCAACGCGTGAAAGATCTGGAGAGGGAGACTGGAGATTTGCGTGATGCAGAGGTCGTAGCACAGGAGCTGATTACAACCCAAACTGAAAAGGCTCAGGAATTAACCCATAGGGTAGAGAGATCGGCTTTATGAGCGGCTATCGAACGCTGTGTGCGCTATGGTAAAGGCCCAGCTACAGTTGTCCGGGTGAGAGCAATGACAACTAGAGCCTCCTGGGCCCCCGAGGAGTGGGATGGTAATATTTGGAGTACCTCATGTGACTTGGAGATTGAATTTGGATTAGAAGGAGAACCGGCTACTCCCCAGGTCCGACCTCTGGTGCAGCTGAAGGGGGAGAGGCAAACAGATGGCAATACAGTGGAGCAATCTCGGACGTACACCCCCAAGGAATTGTGTGAATTTTTAACTGCTTTCCAGCAGCAGCCCGGGGAGTCTTTGTTAGCCTGGTTAGTGAGAGCATGGGGTGCAGGTGCCGGATGGCTTCCTCTCTTAGGAGAGGAGCTGAATTTAATGAGCCCCTTATCAACCGATGCTCAAGTACAGTATTATCTTACCCAATTATCTTCTGGGCGGGATGGGGCAGGAAATGTTATTGAAGCTCCAACATTATATCAATGGTTATGCGCCGCTGTGGTGGGTGCTTACCCGCGCACAGGTGAAGGAGCCACGACAGTGGGAGCGTGGTGTACTTTCGAGGAAAGGATTAACGCGTTGTGGCAACTCGGGGTAGCAATTGGGTTATCAGAGGCAGATGGACCAGATGATGTGGAAATTGCGCGGCGAATGAAAAGCCAGTTATTAGAGGTGGCTCCAAGTGCCTTAAAGCCATTACTACTTGGCACAGTAATGCCTACAGCTGGGTCAGTAGGGGTGTTGGTAAACAATATAAGGGATTTAGCACTTGTTGGTGGACCAGCTACTAAGCGAGTGAGAGCAGCTCAGAATTCCATGGTGAAAAAATTGCCAGGGACTACTAAGTTGAGTGGAAGGGTAACAGGGAGACAGACGTGGACTGATCTGCTGCAGGCAGGGGTATTACATGATGAGATAAATGGTCTTTCTACTGATGACCTATTTAAGCAGTGGCAGTGGCTACCTGCTAATCAGCTGTATCAGACACAGCCTACCTCCCCCACTCACCCCAGCCACAATGTGGAAATCACCAGCCAAAAGACAATGAAGGGGAGTGTGGTGCTCTGTAGCACATAATCCTGCCACAGATAATATCTATTTTTGCCTCAGGAACGGGATACTCAGGTTAGCGGGCTGAATTAAAGGCTGCAGCTATAGCTCTTGATGAGGGAGATGCACGCTATCTCTATATGGATAGCTGGGTAGTATACAAGGGTCTGCGAACCTGGTTACCAACATGGGCAACCACGCAGTAGAAGATACATGATAACGAACTCTGGGGGGGACCCCTTGTGGGAAAGGATTTGGGACGTTGTGCAAACTAAAGCTGTGTCTGTGAGACATGTTGACACTCACCAGAAACAAGAGACCCTCGAAACTCAGCATAGTATAGCAGTCGATCAGATGGTAGCTCCCTCTGAGTTAAAGCAAGCTTGGCAAGTGCAGGAATGATCAGGGCATTGTGGTCCCATCGCAGCTCAGGCTTGGGATCTATCACGACACCATCCCATGTTAGCATTACATTGGTATAAGACAGCATGTGCTAACTATCCCGTTTGTATGAAGGTAACAAAAGTGCCTTTCACCAGCATGTATGGGTGCATCAAGCGAGGCGAACAACCCTTTGCAACCTCACAAATAGATTATGTAGGCCCATTGCCCCTTCCCAAGGGTGAAAGTATGTATTAACTGCTGCAGACATTTACACAGGCCTTGTGTTTGCATATCCTACCTCCCAGGTGAATCAGTCCTCTACTGTACAGGGCTTAACGCAGCTCATGTAGACTTACGGTATACCAAAAGAAATACAGAATGACCAAGGAACCCATTTTGCAGGCCATGTAGTACAAGACTGGGCAAAGGACTTGGGGATCACCTGGGTCTTGCATGTACCATACGACCCTCACGCTAGTGGATTAATAGAGAGAATGAATGGCTTGCTAAAAGAACAAATTCAAAAGCTTACCACCATACAGACATTAAGGGCGTGGGTGAGCATGCTCCTACAAGCACTGTTTAGGCTTACCAACAGGAGTGTTCGAAGGCGTACTCCCTATGAGTGAGTACAAGACAATCCTAGCAATTCCTACTTGGATATCTGTAACGAAAGGGGGGATTGCCCCCCGCATACTTACCTCTGGGGAGGTAGAATTCTATACACCTGAACAAGTTTTACGACTACTGAATAAAGAGTTGCAAGCTTACATTTAAGACTTGACTGCCCTTCACAGCGTGTGTGGCTGTTTACACCTTCAATATCCGTTCAAATAACCCCACTCTTATTGACCTCTTCTCAAGATTCATCTTTCCAGGTATCTGTATCCACACCAGTGAATGTCTCGCAGGGAGCACCAATACTGCGAGGAATTCTGGTCCACAGTGCCGGAGCGCCTCAAGTTCAGCAAACACCCTCAGTACACTCTTTAGCCAGTGTGTGGATACTAACTCCTCAGAAGGAAAAACTATCTGGCACTGTTTTAGCAGATGGTCTAGGAGCCACTACTCTAGTTCTTCCTGATGGTGATATCGTGCCTTTCTGTCTTCCCATCAACAGGTTATCACGCTGGCATCTGTAAGTTGCTGCTGCTTGCTGGACCACCACAGATCCACAAGACCATCCAGCCTCCCATGTAAATACATGGATCTGGCGCGCACAAAGATCAGCTTACCTCTCTGCTTTCTGTATTGCAGGAGGACAATCAGTGAATGACATCTTAACTGTGTGTTACATAGGTGTACTAACTCCACTCGTAGCATTGCAGAGTTACACTTTTCTAAAAGGTCTTTCTATTTATATTATTCCCATGAATTTATGCAATTTGGGTATTGTTTCCCAAAAGCTGACACCTTAGACTTGCTCTTTTCATATAGCTAACATATCTAAAGCAGATATTTCCTTTTGCTTTGTAAATACTACCTATGTTCTGTAGAATGTAACCAATATATAGTTAATTTCTAATGACACTGTGGATATTACCTATGTGTCTGCTCACCTGATACTACCACTAGGAAGGTTCCTTCTGTGGATACTACAGCATATACATATATACCAGCCAGTGTCACAGGTGGCCCATGAACTGTAGATCATGTTACTTTAAGCGTCCTTCACTTTGTGACGGAGTGGTGAAGGACCCCACAGCATATCCTAGATGCCACTGTTAACCCCCATATAAGTTTATTTTCTCATGTAGAAGCCTTAGGCCTATTGTTAAGCCTGGCTGGGATCCTGGGGGTGGTGGCACGTAATTATAAGCGGAGCATATTGCCTGTGCTTTAGCTCAAGACTTAAATTGGACATTTAAAGCCATTGCCTCTTTAAATAAAAAGCTCAGAGCAGTACGGCAAGGAGCACTGCAAAGGCATCTAGTGATCGACTATCTCCTACTGCAGCATAACCGCAGATGTCATGACTTCGCCAGGATGTGCTGTTTTAACATCACTGCTGAATCAGCGTCTACTGAGAGCGCTATCAGCCACTTAACAAGATATTATCCAGCAGAACGATGGAGATGCCTGGTTGTCTAATTCATTTGGCTCCCTAACAGGATGGCTGGGCCACCTCATATAAGGAGGACTCTTGTTTATCTTTTGCTTCGTATTATGCTATGTTTTGATTTCATTGCTTTGTAAATTCCCTTGCCCTTATGCTCCATGCCCTTCTGAAGACTGGGACAGCCTGTAACTAGCTTTCCATCGCGGGGGTGGTGTATGGCAAAATGTGGAAGAACATTGAGGAGATAGGTGATGCAAGCCAGATCGTTCCATGGGAAAAGGAGTATCAGCAGAGCAGGCTGACCCATAGTCACGTGACTGAGCCTGTGCCAGTGTGGTGCTACTCGTGGACTTTGAATTGGAAGTAGCGATGAGCTCAATATGCTTACTGTGCATGTGTATAGTCCATAAAAACCTCATATAGTGCCTCCCTGCCCTCGGTGTTCCTCTCCGTGGACCGATGCTTAGCGGTGCCAGGGACTCTCCCGCTCCGTTCTTGCCTCTATCGGGAAATTGCTGGGGAACTCCCACTCAGATGCAGAGGTAATAAACGCTCAGTATCGACCCTAGTGTGCCTTGTATTTGTGTATCTGTCCCTGCTGGGAGTCTGGGTGGTGCCCCCACCTTATCCTTACTATGTTCCTTGCCAAAAAATAGCAAATGGAGGGAGAAAGAGAGCAAGGAGAGTATGCACTCTTTTTTAAATTGAACCCAAATAAGCAATATTTGGAGTGTGGTGTAGGTAGATTGAAAGAAAAGACTATGCACAGTTTCACATATATAATATATCCACATACAAATTATACAACTATTTGTAACTTAATATTTATAGCCAACTAGGCAATGACCTCCAGATTGAAACTATTGTTTGTTCCTTACAAACTTCCTAAGTATCCAATGAACTTTCCTAACTGTCATTATTTTGTAGTATGCCTTTTTTATTATTCAAAGTAAGGGCAAGTTGCTACAAAAATCTCCAATAATGAGTGCATGTTCTTCGTATGTTTACTATCTTCCCACAATACCTTCAAGTTTCAGTGAAAAGAGCTCTGGTCAGTCTAGACAAGTGGAGAACAAAGAAACAATGCAAAAGTCGAGGGTAGATATCTTTCACATGCTATCTTAAGCCGCAACACATGTACATCATTTTGGCTTAGGGGCACGGATCCATTCAGTAGCAGATTATTGCTCACCTCTTTTGTCTACAAACCCTAATTTGATAATGGCTGGGAGAATATTAAAAAGGCTGCAGACACTTTTTTCCCAGTCCTGCCAACCATTCCATCAACAAATATTGGAAATGAAATGGCTGCACTATGGATAAATTAAAGAATCAAATGTTGCTCAAATCTGGCAAACCCTTTTTGATCAGAGGCCTCAAATTTTTTGTCAGAACTCAATGACCTTGCAGTACAATGGGCTTGCGCCATATTCCAAACGGGGAACAGATGCCAGGATTCACCTCACCTCAGTGACACCAAACCTCATTCCTCTGCTTCTGAACAACTCACAGAAAATAGAGATGCAATAAGTTACTGTATTTTGACTGAGATGAACTTTAGACTATTACTGACAGTGTGGATTACTGTAGAGTACATGCTTACACGGGAGAAATAAAAGGAATTCACATAACTGAATGGCTCAGTAACCTCACTATTAATTTGTAATCTGTCATTGCTTCTCAAAATACCTTATATGCAGAGGTATTTGACACTTTTAACTCGAGTTCTAGTAGCTAGCAGAGCATACAGCTTACTTCAGGATAATTCTCTGGATGGATTTTGCTATGGGTGGGTTAGCAGAATGGTCATGCCCTCAGATTCAAGGGCCATATGTTGAAGTAAGCCTGCAGAGTGCAGCATCAAGACTGGTCTGTTTTCTAAGACTTGAAAGAACCATCAGCTAAACATATCAAAGTTTGACTTTGATGTATTAACATGCCTTTAGTCATCTTAGTTACTTCTTACATATTATGCTTTATTCCTGGCCTTTTTTCTGTCATTACTGAAGAGGGAGAAGAGGGACCAAAATATCAGAGGCCTGATTACAACATAGCCTTCAGGATCATATGTCTTACTGACTTTCTATCCGTCTGTCTACATATCTTTTGAGCTAGACAAACTAAAATTAATTCCATTTTCCAGCAGATTGAAATACTTCAGGTGTAGTAACAAGAGTCACAGTATGAATTTTTTAGATATGTGATCATCATAGATCTTTTATAATTGTGTGTTCTTGAAAGAATTAATTTTTCCGTCTCTTTTATAGAATTAGCTGTGACAGATGGTACACCATACAATCTATGGACTGCATGATCCTGCAACAGGAACAAGAAGGTGGATGACTTAACTGCTTAATTCCTTTTGAGTGAGAAGCAAAGCAGCAGTATGCAAACACTGAAAACTAGACATTTTCAGAGATACATCTTTCTTGGGTCATTCATTTATGCTGATGAATGGCTACTTTAAAAGGAGGAGAAAGAATTTAAAAGGTCACCTTTTGACTCATCAGACCTTATAGAAGTGCTGACTGACCCAACACTTCCGAAAACAGTGTGATCCATAATGTTTTACACTACCAATAGGAAAGTGACTGGAGTAGAGGTCAGTTGCTGAAGGAAGTTCATAGCCCACTACCAGGGTATTTTAGTAACACTGCTAGTAAAGTGGCAGAGGACTTTAGTATAATATAAGAGCTCAGTCTGAAAAAAATGCACAAGAGAAGAACCAGATTTGACGATGGCATGTATTTTCAGTTCTTCTAATGGTCTTAAACCCGAGTTATGCAAAAAGGAAGTTATAAGTTTCCAGAAAAAGTACTGTAAAAGTAATGAGACTATAGGCAACAGGTATAAATCTAAGAGAAAGATCTTCCCTGTACAAATTATACAACCACTCAAGGAGCTAATGGCTTATCTATACAGCCTGACACGTTGAAGGGCCAGGAGAAGCCGTTAGGTCTCCTTACATCTCCCTTCTTATACCAAGGGAGCATTCCTCACATAACTTCAGCTAGATACAGTATATGCTATCATTTCCTGAGGGCAAACAGAAACAGAGCAGCAAGTGTATGAATACTGTAAAATAAAGCACTTAAAACACTCCAGATAATTTGCCTTGGTATATGTACATGGAATTCAGGACTTCAGTCTGTTCAGGCCTTGTTAGGTATTCTTGAATCAAAATGTTTGAATGATTTATTATCTAAATCTAAAAAGGCCATGACCTGAGTGCCTGTACTCGTCTTACAAAATACTACATGTGTCCAGGGAGAGGTATTATTTGTTCTTGCAGAGACAGAACAGAATGTTAAGTGAATCCAGGTGAATGCTGACTAACTGAAAATTGCCTGACCTTGATAGACATTGGAGGGTCAACAATCAGATAGGTCCAATCTAACTGTTACATTTTCAAAGAACTTGGAAACAACAGGGACCCTGATGACGTTAAAACTTTCACGTCTTTGGTAAGGTAGAAAAACATGTCGGCAACTAGTGCCTGAAAAAGGGAAGTCAAAGCAAATAGCTATTAACCTGTGTTCTTTGTAATTTCTACAGGAAATTAGAACAGCTTATTTTAGACCTATGCAAGTCAGTTTTGAAACAAGCTGTCCTGAAAGATTGCCTGGGATTTACATTTCATCATAGTTACTGTAACCAGATTCTAGCACCAATTTACAAGTCTGTTATCAAAGCCTGGCTACTAGATTTCCCATTGAATCAGCACTGGTCATTTTACATCGATGCAGTATGACTTGATTATTTGTTAATAAGAAATTGTGCTGCTGAACAGCTGCACTTCATGTTCATTGCTACTTATATGGGGACTCATCTTTTAGAAACCAATGCCATCTGCCTTTTCAGTTACGTTTTTTTATTTCTAGGTGATGAATTTTGTTGTAATTTCTGTCACAGATCAATATTCAATTGTATTTCTCATGTAAGGAAGTCTCCAAGCTTTAGTATTTTCATTCAGCAGACTGAATGCCTATTGTGGCTAGTGTTACAGAGAAATCTACGATCATCAGCTAAGTATAAGAATGCTGACATGTCTGGTTTGCCTCACTGTATGCACAGAACATTGATCTGTTTCCTTCAGGTTTCAGTAGATGAAATCAGCTTGTCATTGCTTCTTGTTCTTCCTGGTTATACAATGAAAAATCTGCCACTCTCATGTTCTGCAGAATATTCAGCAAGGTTAAGAATAGGTGTTCTCACGTCCCAGGAATCCTCCAACTAAATTATTCTGTAAGAAAATGTAAGAATCTATAAGAAATGACATTTCTTAGCTTCTTAGTTTTTTTTTTTTTTTTTGGCTAGAACTTGCAGAGGTCTATAAAGTCCATTTCCTCTTACAAGATATTTCTTCCATCGAGGAAGCGTAAGTGTCTAGACTTTGGGTTATTCAGACAAATTTGACTCAATAAAGCCTTGTAATCTTAACCTTAGATCTTTCAATTAAATGTAAAGATGATAGTCTACCAGAATTACTTTGTATAAGAGAAATAAAGCCATTTTTTTCTGCTACTCTTACTGTACATCCAATCTCAGCTAAACCCATTACCTCTGTTTTGGTCAAAAAGTCACCACATGTTTCAGGAGGATTATTTTTTGCTAGATGGTCCATGCTCACAAAGAAATTAACTGAACACTTTTGCATCTCAAGCAAATTTGGATTTTACCCTGTTTGTGGCCATCTCCAAGATTTCTCTGCATTCCTCTGTGTCTGAACTCACATGCGTTTTAGCTAACTCAGGCTCAAGCACATTCACATTGGCCATGTGATCCAGTAATTACGTAGGAACAAATTTTATGAAAATGTAACTGTTTTTCTATTAAAAATAAATTTGGCTTGATGAAATCACCTCTCAGAAACACAGACACCGAACTTTAAGAATGTCTGGCACTGTGAACCTGCTTGCAGCAATATTTGTTAAGTACATTTCTCCCAAGCTGTATTTATTCACTTGGGTAGAACCCTCAAAATGGAGGTTCCTTCACGTTTTTTTTTTTGATCCATACGTTTTCCATTGGCTTGTCTAGTTCATTGCTCAGACAAAATATGTCTCCTATAATCTCCCATAAAACTTCCTTTCTCATCAAGCGGCATGTATAGGAATATGTGTACATTCAGTTCCACTTTCACATTTCTTATTCAGTGAGCTGCTTCTTGCCTCATGACAAATCGTGAGTATTACGCCTGTGCTTTTTCTCAGTACCCATGGTACTACCATTCTCCTAAATACTGTGTCTTTTATCACCAGCTACTTTAAAAGAGTTGTGAGTAGAAAGCACAAATTCAGTTGCGATTGTTGTGGTTTTTTATAGAATGTCTTTTGGAAGAAGAAAAAGTTTCTTATCCTTTTTAGACACACAGTAACGTTCAAGTTCTCATTTCTTCAGGTAACTGAGAAAACATGTGTTTTTCCAGATTCTGTAGCACTGTTTTAAAGAGTAGGACAGTGTTGTTCAGGTTAGGAAAACTGGATTAATTTTGTGCCTGAAGTCAGCATCTCCTCATCTGCTGTGATGGATACCAACGGTCAGCAGTAAAGGTATACTGCAGTTTTAATTGTTTCTCTTTGCTTCTTCAGTCATTAACAGCACTTTCCACCAATTAAACCTTACTGGAATTCTTGAATCCATCTTTGGGTGTGCCCCAAAGCAGCTTGTGAGAGAAAAAAGATCAGGGATTACACAAGATGCCTTTCTGGTTCCCTTCCCTCCAATCCTGTATACATTTTAATAGCCGTAAACTAGTTCTCATAGCTACTGATCTGGAAAAGTTCCCTCAGTAGTTTTGCTGTACCGTAATTGTGCCAAGCAGTAATGCTCTCAGATATTCTTTTTCAGGAAGCTGGTACCTCATATATTCATGTTGAAATTTAACACTGTCTGGAAGTTATATAATTTCCCAGGCCAGGTTCAGCTCTATGTTTTATGAGGCTACAGCTGGACACACTACTGACTTTGTGATTCCATTTTATTTTCCCTGTATTCTTATCCCATTATTTATAGTAAGTTTCTGTGAAGCCTGCGCTCCTCAAAGTTGCTCTGCAGCTACTTCCTCATTTGCTCTCATTCTGCAGGTGCACTTTCTCCTTTGTTAAATGTGTTTTCTCCCTTTATTTCCACTTTTGCTGGGGCCAGTATTCAGAGCTTCAAGCGTTTCTTTTTTTTTCTCCTCAGGGTTGTACAGTAAAGTGATTCTTGCCCTTTGCTCTGCCAAAATCTGTGGTTTTTCTGGCTCTTATCTAACAAACAGCTCTCCCCCTACTCTGATTCTGCTTTTCTGTTCCCTTCCTGCACCTCCCCTCTCACTCCCAAGTGTGCTGTAGTGAAGTCCGGAGGTGGCTGCTCTATATTTCCTGCAATTAGATATGAGACAGCAATGCTCTGACTTCTCCAAACTTTTGCATTTTAGTTGATGCAAACTTTAGGGGAGAAAGGTGGAGAGATAATCCCTAATAAGTGATCTTAAAACAACTTGTGATTCATTCATCCTGACTAAGTGCTGAATGACGTCACTCTTTTGCAACCTACAGTGAGAGAACAGGAAGCACACTCAGTGACTCGAACTCCTGTGACTCTGGTTGCACATCTTACCCCACAACGAAGCCTGTATGAGCAACTTCTGTTAACTTCTGTTGCGGATAAAGCTGAACTAGACTAGCCACTGATAATAATCTATGTCCTCTGTGACAGTGATGATGGGGATTTCCTTTGTTACTGTGTCCTTTAGGACAATGCGCATTGTTGGAGGGCCAATAAAGCTTTTCTCCCATTCTCTCCTTCCATTTTTCTGTTCCTATAAGGGAAACAAAAGATTTCTCCTCTCTCTCTAGAAGGACTATTTCTTCCAATGGCAGTATGACAATGGTGAGAAATCATGGAGAATAACAGAACAAAACAGAACTTTCCTTTAGATATGAGATGTGCAGAGTTTATGCTCTTATAAGAGCATTGCCAGCAGGTCGAGGGAGGTGATCCTCCCCCTCTCCTCAGCCCTGGGGAGGCCTCACCTGGAGTACTGTGTCCAATTCTGGGCTCCCCAGTACGAGAGAGACATGGATGTACTGGAGTGAGTCCAGTGAATGGCTACTAAGACGATCAAGGCACTGGAGCATGTCTCCTCTGAAGAAAGGCTGCGAGAGCTGGGCCTGTTCAGCCTGGAGAAGAGAAGACTGAGGGGGGATCTCATCAATGTCTACAAGTATCTGAAGGGAAGGTGTAAAGAAGACAGAGACGGTCTCTTCTCAGTGGTGCCCAGTGACAGGACAAGAGGCAACAGGAACAAACTGAACCACAGGAAGTTCCATCTGAACATGAGGAAATCTTCTTTCCTGGGAGGGTGACAGAGCACTGGGCCAGGTTGCCCAGAGGTTGTAGAGTCTCCTTCCCTGGAGATATTCAAAAGCCATCTGGACAGGGTCCTGGTAAACCTGTTCTACATGACCCTATTTGATCAGGGGAGTTGGACTAGATGATCTTTAAAGGTCCCTTCCAACCACAACCTTTGTCTGATTCTGTGATCCTGATTTGTTTTGGAGTTAGTTTTCAGTGACGCATATTGCTCTCTGTTTTGTTAGAGAACACTTTGGTTAAAGAAATATGTCTTGAAATCACAGTAGAAGAGGTAGCAATATTTTCAAAGGCTGTTTGCTCTGATGGTGCATCATTCCACAGCTTGACAGAGTCACCAAGAATGCCTGGCATGTTCATTTATGAGCTTGCTTCATGGCAAAGGAACGAACCTCACAGCTGAACAGAGATGAATACCAGGATTCCACAGATAGTTCAGACTACCTAGTTTTCATTTTCTCAAAGGCATTTTCTCCAGTCCAGGAAGGATATCACTGGCAGCAACGGGAAACTGTCATTCTTCTTTGGACTAAGCACTGTGCCTAGACCCTACAGGTGTTCCTGGTGCCCTCTTAGAGCTGAACACAACCTTTTCTTCTCCCTCCACCAAGGGTACGTTTATATCTGGGGATGTATACAGACTCTTGATGCTACGCTGCACTAGTCACTTCCAGCAGTTGTAAGGGAATAGAAAGCATTTTCAGCTCAAAATCTTCCATGCTGTTCGGCACTAATGCGGACCAAACTGTTGCTCTTCCATTTACAGAGGAATAAGCAGTAATTTTGATACAGACCTTCCCATTTTATCACCTCTGTGATTTATAATTAAAGCATTTAATGAAGCAGTTATCAAAGAAGACTTTAGAGCTCAGATTTCCAAATGAGATTTTTCACAGGTACAGAAAATATTGTACATATTGCTCTACTAAGGATTCAAAGAAGCCTTAGAATGAAGTTTATTGTGGAGTATACAAAAGGTCATCCTAGGAAGGTTTTACTGGGGAAGAAAGGCTATTCATCTGCCTTAGCACTTCCTAGTGTCAGAGCTTTCCTGTTCATATGACATACGCCATCCACTCACCCTCTGCGTCCATCCAAGCCTCAATTCACTGATCTTGTATTTTTTAATGATGGATTTGGGTACTGCTTTAGAATATATTTTATAATGATACCACTGACTTTGCAAAACATACTGTTCTTAAGGTCCCTTCCAATCTGAATTATCCTATGATCCTATGATTGTATAAAAACCTTTAATGTCATCAAGCAAAATACTACCCTTGGTAACATTAACTGCACATGCACATGCAACCTGGAGGATTTATATGGACCAAGTCACTTCCTAGTAATGCACAGCTGCCTCCAAAATGACTGCAGCTCTCTCATCTAGCTGAATTGAAACTTATCTATTTTCAAATGTGTTGTACTCCCCCTTTTTGCGGGGTTGCAAATATAAGTGTCTTGGAAAGTCCAAACTTAGTCAACTTTATAGATGTATCCTTTCAGCAACTCTACAGAATAGCCAAATGTTAACTTGTCTGAAATGGCAATGCCATTATCCATACCAAGTAGAGAAAGAGCAAGGGGAATGTTCAGAGTGCCTGATATTGAGCAGGATCTTGTCTGAATAATCTAGGTCTCTCTTAATCTGTGCCATTACTAAATTCAGTTTTTCAGCCACTAAAATGTGGCTCAGTTAAGTTATTTAACAAATTAAACACATACAGTTCTTAGAAGCTGTTACATTTTTCTAAACCAATGACAGTTTAAATTTCCTTAAGCAACTGAGCAAAATCATGCATTTCTCACATAGTGATTTATTTTTCAGTTATAGTAAATAGCTGAGATGACATTACTTTAAATACTTGACTTTGTCTAAGCATAACAAAATCAAATGAACTTTTAGATGAGCTAGAATCCATAAACATTATTTTAACATAGTTTTCACCGTTTAGGTTAGCACTGCTTACCAGGAAAATTTGTTAACTGTAATACACTTAATTGTATGTGAAAGGTTCCTGCTTTTTTTGCAAAGCCTGTTATTAGAACTATGGGATAAAATTTGAAGAATTCCCTGGATAACAGATCCTGGTTCTTATGCCAAGATACCAGCTGGGGACTGAGTGGCTGCATGGGTAGCAGCTCCGTGGAAAAGGAGCTGGGGGTCTTGGTGGACAGCAAGCGGAGCATGAGCTAGCAGTGTGCCCTGGCACTAAAGGGAGCCAATATCATCCTGGACTGTATGAACAGAAGCAGAGCCAGTAGAGCAAGAGAAGTGGTTATTCCCTTTTACTCATCCCTTGTCAGAGCACTTCTAGAATACTGCATCCAGTTTTTAGTGCGCTAGTGCAACAAAGGCGTAGGTAAATGGAAGCAAGTTCATCAGAGAGCCTGTCAGATGGTTGGGGGCTGCAGCATTTTCCCTTTGAGGAGAGGCTCAGGAAGCTGGGCTTGTTCAGCCTGAAACAGAAATAATCTTTGTGGGGACCTAACAGCAGCCTGCCGGTACCTATGAGTAGGGGCTAGGGTCCTTGCAATGGTATATGGCAGGAGGACAAAATACAACAGTTATAAACTGAAACAGGAGAGGTTCCAGCTAGATATGAAGAATTTTGTCAACAACTGGACAGTCAGCACTGGAACAGGTTGTCCAGAGACGCTGTAAAATCTCTATTCTTGAAGGTTTTCAAGACTCAATGAAATAAAATTCTGAATAACTTGGTCTGACCTCAAAGCTGACCCTGCTTTGAGCAGAGCGTTGGACTACAGACCTCCTGAGGACCCTTCCAACCTGAATTATTCTATGATTCTGTGATTTTATAAAATTATGGATACGGAAAGTGAAAGATGTTACCATTTGCCAGATGATAACGATGAAATTTTTTTTTCCTTGAATGATTTCGTTTTCTCTTTTCCTTTCTTCCTTCTACGTTCTTCTTTCACTATTAGTGTGGGCTTCACTCTAGCAACTGACTCATCAACCCCACCATCAATATTGCTCTGATTTACAAAAAGTAAGCTGCATTTGATATGATACTTTCATACTACGGAGTTAGAGCTTGAATGTTATACAGACTTGAAGTTTTAGAGATAACTTGTTAAAAATTGGTTTATGCAAAAGAATATCTTGCCATATCAACTTTAGCCAGCTAGCAATCAATTAATATATACTGCCTTATAGTATATTTCACAGAAAACCTGTGTTTATGCGTTCTTCCAGTTGTTTGGAGTCTTGACTCACTGTTTTGTGTTGAAGTATTGTGGAATACTTGCTTTTCTTCCTTGATGAATAAAGTATTGTAGAATGTATCCTACTTAAAACCATATGCAGATATGTATATGCAAATATCTGAGATACGTGCTCTCTTAACTCTTTCCTAGGGTTTTATTCTCAAGTATGATGAAGACTAGTCAGAAGAGGAGAAGGAAAAGTCACAAACCTCTTCAGAAGAGGCTAAATTTCAGAAAGAAGTCAACATTAAAAAGCTGTAGGAAACTAGATAAATGTGATTTCTTTTGCTGCAACAAAAAAAGGGTAAGTAAAATAAAACCTAACTGATGGAATGAGGTGATAGATCAGACACAGGAGAGAGACAAAAGGAAGTGACCTGCCAAAGATGTGAAATGCCTGCCAGCAAATGCTAGGAATGTGGCGAAAGACGTGTCCCAGAACACAGAAAACACACAACATAGCATACTTGGCAAGATAGGTCGTAACTGGATTATTGGCAGTCAAGGGAGTCAGTTGCCCAAGAGGGAGAGGACTGGAGAAAAAAAATAAGGATAAAGTTTCTCATTGTGAATTAAGCAGTGAAATAAGTTGTCTAGGAATGCTGTGAAATCTCCACCACCAGAGTTTTTTAAGACTACGTTACCAATGGGAACAGTTTAGATATTGTTGCCCCTGGAACAAGCGAATGAATTAGCTGATCTTCCAAAAACTTTTCCACATGTATTTGCTGTATCTGCTTCTCAGTAATATGTGTACTTGCTTTAGAGACCAGAAATATGAAGGTTTGAAAATCACTGAATAAGAGATGAAAAAGAAAAAAATGGAAGTGACATCATCAAAACGATTTATTACATCAGCCTAAGTAGTGGGACAGGAGGGCTCAGAGTTTTCTGAGAAGCTATGAAAAGTTTGGAGAGTGAAGTATTTTCTGCAAAAGGAGGACTTCTAATTACCCACAACACTTAAGAATAATACAACTGAGTCCATCAGATTACTGGAAATCTTCTTTGCTTGAGGAAGTGGAAGAAGGAAGCTTAAGGAAGCTGTTTAAGACTTGTTTCTGATGAGAAAAGAGAATTGAGAATCAAAATAGGGTAAAATGAGTAAAAATAATCGTGAAAGAGAACTCATCTTTCTTTTCACATGGTTTTCAGCATCTTCACAGAGCATTCTTGTATCCTAGTTGGGATGTCATAGTCTAGATGAGCAGACTACTAAACGGGTGCAAAATTGGCTGGATTGTTGGCTAAGTGGTAGTGGCTAATGGATTGCACTCCACCAATATGCAATTTAACAGTCTATTATGAGACCTGTCTTGTTTAATATCTCTATCAGTGATCTGAAGGAAGAGATTGAATGCACTTGCATCAATTTTGCAGATGACACCAAAGTGGTGGCTGCAGCTGACATGCTCAGGGCCATGGATGCCATTCAGAAGGACCTAGACAGGCTAGAGGAATAAGCTTACAGGAATATCATGAGCTTCAGCAAGAACAAATGCAAAGTTCTGCACCTTGGACTGACTAAACTCCTGCAACAGGGGTTAGCCTGGGAATTGACTGCATGGGGAGTAGCTCTGGAGAAAAGGATCTGGGGGTTCCTGGTGGACAGCGGGCTAAGCATTATTGAATAGCACACCCTGGTAGTGATGAAGGCTAACAGCCAGTTGATCAAGGAAGTGATTATTCCCTTTCTCTCATCGTTTGTTACAGTATTTCTGAAATACTGTTTGCAGTTCTGGGGGCTTGAGTGCAAGAAAGACATTGATCAACTGGAATGAGTTCAGTGGAGGGCCATCAAGATGTTTGGAGCCTGGAGTACTTGCCTGGTGAGGAGAGGCTGAGGGAGCTGGGCTTGTTCAGCCTGGAGAAGAGATAGTTTCAGAGGGACCTAACAGCAGCCTGCCAATACCTAAGTGGAAGTTACCGAGAAGACTGACCCTGTCTCTTTACTGATATTCATGGCAGGAAGACAAGAGAGAACGGATGTAAACTGAAATAGAGGAGATTCTGACTCAACATAAAGGAAAAAGAACGTTGCCATTTGGACAGTCAAGCGCTGTAATAGGCTGTCCATAGAGCTTGCAGAGTCTCTATCCTTGAAGTTTTTTAAAGACCCAGCTGGACAAAACCCTGTAAACCTGATCTGCACTCTTGTCTGACCCTGCTTTGAGCAGGGGATTGGTCTACAGACCTCCTGAGGTCTTTCCCAACCTGAATGATTCTGTAATTCTTCTGCTGCTTTAATGTTTCTTGCTTTAAAACAATCAATCAAATTCAGAAAATCAGGCTCTGGCAAAATCAGGGAAATAGGATGTACAATTTCCTGGGATAACCTAAGAGAGCAGAAGATCTGGAAGTTACTGATATAGATGTACAACAGCAAGCCATCCCACTGAAGATGAAAAATATAGTTGGAGATCATTATGACTGTAACAGATGTCTTTAAAAACCTGAAAATCTAAAGGGAATCATACTGAGAGAGGGAACTAGAGAACATGACTATACAAAGATATAAAGAATACCATAAGCTTATATGAATAAAAAAACCAAAAAGCTGAAAAAATTGACTTTTACTCACAGAACCACAGAATGAATCACAGAATCACAGAATGGTTGAGGTTGGAAGGGTCCTCTGGAGATCATCTAGTCCAACCTCCCTGCTCAGGCAGGGTCACCTGGAAAGGTTGCTTAGGACTCTGTTCAGACAGCTTTTGAATGTCCCCAAGGATGGAGACTCCACAACCTCTCTGGGCAACCTCTTCCAGTGCTCCGTCACCCTCACAGGAAAGAAGTTTTTCCTCATGGAAAAGTTCAGATGGAACTTCGTGTGGTTCAGTTTGTGCCCGTTGCCTCTTATGCTATCACTAGCCATATTCCTCCCTAGGTGCAGGACTTGGCACTTCCTTTTATTGAACCTCAGGAGGTTCCCTTCTGGCCGTCTCGCCAGCCTGCCAAGTTCCCTCCGAAGGGCAGCACAGCCCTCTGGTGTATCAGCCACTCCTCCCAGTTTTGTATCATCGGCAAACTTGCTGAGGGTGCGCTCTGTCCCTTCCTCCAAGTCACTGGTGAAGAAGTGGAACAAGACTGGACCCCGTACTGACCCCTGGCGCACACCGCTAGCTACAGGCCTCCAACTAGACTTTGTGCCATCAGTCACAGCCCTCTGAGCTCTGCCACCTAGCCACTTCTCAATCCACCTCGCTGTCCACTCATCCAGCCTGCCCTGAACTTGCTCTTGGGGATATTACGGGAGACAGTGTCAAAGGCCTTGCTGAAGTCCAGGTCGACAACATCCACTGCTCTCCCTTCATCTGCCCAGCCAATCATCCCGTCACAGAAGGCGAGCAGGACTTCCCCCCTGTGCATCCGTGCTGACTACTCCTGACCACCTTCTTGTCCACCACCTTGTGCTTGGAACTGGTGTCCAGGATGAGCTGCTGCATCCCTTTCCCAGGGATGGAGGGCAGGCTGACAGGCCTGTAGTTCCCTGGCTCCTCTTTCCTGCCCTTTTGGAAGACTGAAGTGACACTGGCTTTCTTCCAGTCCTCAGGCACCTCTGCTGATCACTGTAGCCTTTCACAGACGATGGAGAGTGGACTTGCAATGACGTCCACCAGCTCCCTCAGCACTTAGCGGTGCATCCCGTCAGGGCCCGTGGACTTGTGCATGTCCAGGTTGCTTAAGTGGTCCCTAACCCAACCCTCCTGCACCAAGGGAAACTCTTCCTTTCTCCAGACTTTCTCCGTGGTCTCCAGGGCCTGGCATTCCTGAAGGCCAGTCTTGCCAGTGAAAATGGAGGTGAAGAATGCATTCAGTGCCTCAGCCTTTTCTATCATCTCCTTTGTCACCAGGGCCCCTGCACCAGGGCGCAGCAGTGGGCCAACATTTCCCCAGTCTTTCTTCTGTTAGTGATGTTTTTAGAGAAGCCCTTCTTGCTCTCCTTGACATCCCTCACCAGATTAAACTGCAGATGGGCCTTGGTCTTCCTAGCCTCATCCCTGCATAGTCGGACAATGTCCCTGTATTCCTTGCAGGTTTTCTGTCCCTTCTGTATATTTCCTTTCTGTGTTCAAGTTTTGCCAGAGCTCCTTGTTCATCCATGCAGGTCACCTGATACTTCTGCTCAACCTCCTGCTCATTGCTTGGAGGAGGTGATCCTTGAATATTAACCAGGTCTCTTGGATCCCTCTTCCTTCTCGGGCCCTATCCCATGGGATTCTTCAGCGTGGGTCCCCGAAGAGGCCAAAGTCTGCTCTCCTGAAGTGCAGGACTGTGATCCCGCTTTTTGCCCTGCTCCCTCCTCACAGGATTCTGAACTCCTCCATCTCATGGTCACTGCAGCCCAAGGCTGCCCCCAAACATTACATCTCCAACCAGCCCTTCCTTGTGTGTAAATGTGAGGTCCAGCACAGCACCCCTCCTGGTTGGCTCCTCTGTCACCTTTTTTAGAAAGTTGTCATCAATGCTCTCCAGGAACCTTCTAGAATGTTTGTGCCCTGCTGTGTTGTTCCTCCAGCAGATATCAGGGTGGTTAAAGTCCCTCAAGCCTCAACCATTCTGTGATTCTGTGATTCTGTGAACGAGTTGACCATGAGCTAACAAAGTTCTCTTCTGGCCAAGAAGGCCAATGATATGCTGGGGTGCATTAGGAAGAGTGTCGCCAGCTGGTTGAGGGAGGTTATCCTTCCCTTCTATTCAGCCCTGGTGAGGCAACATCTGCAGTACCATGTCCAGCTCTGGGCACCTCAGTGTAAAAGAGTCATATACATCCTAGAGTGATTCCAGTGAAAGGCTACTAAAAAGATGAAGGGACTAGAGCATCTGCCATCTGAGGAAAGGCTGAGGGAGCTGGGATAGTTTAGCCTGGAGAAGAGAAGCCTGAAGGGAGATCTTATCAATGTGTATAAATATCTGAAGGGAAGACAGAGTGAGACTCTTTTCAGCAAGTTCTGTCTGAATCTAAGGAAAATCAGTTTTACTGTGAGGATGACTGAGCACTGAAATAGGTTGTTGCCCAGAGGCTGTGGAGTCTCCATCTTTGGAGATATTCAAAAGCCGTTTGGACGGCGTCCTGAGCAATCTTCCTTAGGTGACCTTGCTTCATTAGGGGAGTTGAACTAGATGATCTTTAAAGGTCCCTTCCAACCACAACCATTCTGTTATTCAATGGAGTGGGAAGGGAGCAGCAGTCAAAACCTGGTTTGACTCTACCAGAAGTCACTCTGCTAGCATCACAACTTCTGTCTAGGCCTCACAGAGCATCCTCCCCATCAGACATCCTGAAGTACACATGTCCAGCTAGTGGATTGACAATACAGGGTTCAATAAGTACGGCCCTGCACCTTGGGTGTGCTTACGTGACCTTGTAGGGTGCTTTCTCATCAGTGTGTAGATTAATGCATTATAGGGAGAAGCAGAAGTAAATATAAAGCTAAAGCACACACCTCTCAAGCAGGGTGTGTAACTGTCAGAGGTGGCTGAATCTGGTGGGCTTGCAGCCCACCAGATCTATTGGGCTTCCTCCTGTGCCAGTGGGATCAGTGGCGGCTACTGTGGCTCAGTATACCAAGTACAGTCAGCAGTGCAGCTGAATACAGCAATTCCCAACAGACATGCGCGCACACACACACACACACACACACACACACACACACACACGAACACACACAGAGTACTAACACAGCCGAATACACAGGTAAACACAGGCAGAAAACTATGCCTTTGTCAGCACCCACAGAAACGCACGCTGTGCTCACACAGGCACAAAGAGCTCTGGTGGCCCAATCCTGTTCATCCTCTCCCACTGATGGGACTGAAGGCTGCCAGTGAGATAGACACGCATGCACTGCAGGTATCTCCAGCAGCTACTAGGAAACATTCGGTGCGTCCAGGAGCTGGACCTAGGCCCTGCCTCCCCTAGCACTGGAACCCAAACCTCAGGGCTCATGGGTTCGTGGCCTCTCCCCAGCACTGGCACCCAGACCTTGGGGACAAGCAGATGCACAGCCTCTCCCCCTCTTCGGGCACTCCAATCATGTGCCGTCTTCACCAGAGGTTCCCAATGGTGTTCACACACTGGCTCGGAACAGAAAGCTCACCCACACAGAGAAGAGTCAAACAGGATTTAGTAAGAGTATATTTAATAAGATGAATTGGTTGAACCATATTTAATAATAATAGAGGCTACACTGTGGTGATCAAGTGCAAGGGTCAGTCAGAGAAACATTCTGACTAGCCACCTGCTTACATCCAAATGGCCCCTTTTACCTCTCTTTGCTTTCTTTTCCCATGCTTGTTCTTCCTCAGTCCACCTTGGTCCCTCCCTTTCCCTGCCTTTGGTCCTTCCCTTAAGAATCCCATAAGAAGTTTCACCCATTCCCCCAGTTGCCCTAAACATCCCATAGTTTGGGATTTTACGCAATCCCAAAATGCTCTTCTGCCTATGTCTCATCATGAGTCCTGTACCCCTGTAGGCAATAACCCTCTCAGTCCGACTTGGTTCCTCAAAAGGAGCAATGGTTTTCTCTGTGATTATCATCACATAACCTAAATGCAGGACAACCCACACCCCCAAAAGAGGGGCTAGTGCTTGTAATCCACACTTCCTGTGAGTGCATGTGTGTGGGTGGGGGGATTAGAACTTTTAGGAATTAGTTATGGAAGAGTTTTTAGAAATTTGTAAATGTATAACAAAATTTTGTAAGTGTCTTGTATTGTCATCTGTTAGATTGCTGATATTGATCCTGAATGCATCGTTCACTGACTGCTGGTAAATTTTGTATTGTTGTATGGGAAAACGGGGAAGAATGTCGCAGAGATAGGTGATGGAAGCTAGCCAGATCATTCCTTGGGTAAAGGAGCATCAACAGGGCATGTTGACCCATAGTCACGTGGCTGAGCCTGTGCCAGCATGGAGCTACACCTGGGCTTTGAACTGAGATTAGTGATGAGCTCAATATGTGCATGTATATAGTCCATAAAAACCTCATATAGTGCCCCCCTCCAGTGTTCCTCGCCAGGGACTGATGCTCAGCAGTGCCAGGGACTCTCCTGCTCCATTATTGCCTCTATTGGGAAATCCCTGGGGAACCCCTGCTCAGACACAGAGGCAATAAACACTCAATATAGACCCTAGTGTGTCTTATGTTTGCATATCTGGCCCTGCTGGGGAGTCCAGGTGGTGCTCCCACCTTATCCTTACAATTGTTAATAATAGTCAATAAATCCCCTTGTTTCTGATTTGATATAAACTATGTGAATTGAGAAGTTTTTTCCAGTGAATAGTATTCAGGACAACACAGAACAACTTCAGCAAGAGAGGGGCTTTTCCAACTGGGTAAGAGAGTAACGGAGCAGAGTTTTTGAAGATGAATAAGAACCTGGATAAACATAAGCATCTAGTGCCACTTGAGATTTCCAAGTGCATCCTGCTTGGCCTCCAGTTGTCATATATGCCACTCCATACTGATATCTCATACACCTAGGGCCTCTCAAATGGCACTCTAGATACTTATATTCACAGAGACCCAAAATGAAACAAGGAATTTTGTTTCTAAATAGGAAGCTCAGTATTTAAGGATTTAGTTGGGTGTGAGCAATTACAGGTTCACTCCTAACCTTAGAAACCTTTGTGCATATGTCTGTATGTGAAATAAGCTCCCTTTACAGTCTTTGGACTCCCATGACCAAGGTTGTTTGCCTAAATGTAACTTCTAGTGCTGTTACAGATGCTCCATGGTATCTAAGACACTTGTGTGAGGTTAGCTAACATAACACAGAACCTATGGAAATGGTATAGCCTTCTGGACTGGTGTCCAGGCAGCATAGTTCTGGTACTCAAAACAGATCCTAGACACCTATCTTCCAGCAATTGAATCAAAGTCCTAGTCAATGCAATCTATGGAGCCTACTGAATGTCTAGCCACTAGGTGCCTGCTATACAGTGAAACAAATCATTCTGTCCAGGCTCCCCTGACTGTAATGAAAACAGGCTCAATTCATCTGCCCAAGGAGATGTGTCCAGTGTCATTTGAAGTACAAGAAGGTATATCCCCTTGGCCTCCAGCGGCCACTCCAAAGGGGTACAGGTTTGCTGTAGGTCCATTGTCACATCTGCTAGCCCTGAGCAGAGGTTTTGGGTCTCCTCCTCACCTCAAATGGCACTATGTGCTTAAGTTTAAGCAACTGAATGGAGCCCTAGATCTCCACCAATTATAAGTGGAGCCTAGACACATATATACAGACATTTCACATACAGACACCCTAATTTAAGGGTATTAGTTTGAAACTGAATCCTTCCCAGCTCTGGTGTGTACTTTACCAAGCTCTATGCACTCAAATACCATAGATGAGATCAGTAAACTTCAGAGAACTGTAGAATGACCTACAACAGTCAATAATGCTTAAAGCAAGAGAAAGTAGAACTAACAGCTGTCCTGGGAAGACAATGAGGTTACACTCATGCCCATTATACGGTATGATGAGAAGCAGTGACATTCAGCGTAATGAGCAGTGGTGACTGTGGTACATGGTGACACTCCCACTGCCACTCTGAAGAAGAGAGTGTGAAATAGATGAACCCAGGGACCTAGTGATCTTGAGGTAAAGAGGCACATCTCATTCTTCGCTAACACCTATTATGAGTCATCAGACCTTGGGAAAGACATTACATGAACTTTTATTTGTTATTTGCTTCAAACTGCATGGTTTAGCTGTTGTTCTGACTACAAAAATCATTTCTACCTAAAGATATAAAAATGAAAAGAAATTAAAAGGGAGAGTGAGAAACAATTTTGTCTGCCAAGGATAAAACTGCCAGTTAGACATCCTCTTCACTGTATATATCTGTCAGCTGAGTTAATTAGTAAGACCTGAAAGCGAACAACTTTTCAGCCACCACATGTCTTCAATTATTATTATAATTAGACAGGATGGACTTCAGTTCAGTCATATTTGTGACAAACGAAGTTATGTTCTGTAAGAGATTTTTCTCATCATCATATCAAGGATTAAATGTTTGGGCACTGACCATAATCTTTTCTAAAACTTCTTTTCTAAGTCTACATGGTGCATCAGCAGAAACATAATATCCTTTGGAAAGACTTCAGAAGTACAAACTGCCCCTGAGTGAACATGAAGGCAAGAGCACGTCCTTCAGTCTAGCTATGATACTTTAGGGCTGAGAATTATCCACCTCCAGATCACGGCAGTGGCCTTTAAAATGGGAAAGAGACAAACTATGTAGACCTCTGTAGCTGTTTTCTTTACATTCCAGAAAAAAACAGTGTGGACACTGATATTTGTTGCATGCTATATTATGTGAAAAAGTGCTGATTATCCTGAAACAAGCTATGTTTGAGGAAACATGTTTCCAGAGAGAATCAGCATTAAGAAAGAAGTGAAGAAAAACCATCCTTGGAGGTTGCTATTGTATCTTCAGATCACACAAAAAGGGCCACATCTAAAGCCCTGGACTGAGCTCTGCAAGCGAAGGCAGATACATTTTTTGCACTCAGTAGAGCAGATTTGCTTTCCTTCTCAGCTTGTCCAGATGCTCTCTTTCTCTCTCAGCCCTGCCTTATCTAGCTTGAATTTAATCTTCACAGTTGCACAGGTTTTATAAATCTGCAGGAATCTCTTAGAAGTCTGAGCAGACTCATCTTGCCTAACTTTAGACATCTACCTCTGAGCTACTGAAACTAGGCTTCCTTTAAAGAGAGGACCTGACTTGCCATGGGTAGATGCCAATCTAGAAAAAATGTTCTTCACACTGGGTTGCTGCCACATACGAGATCTAACTTCTTTGAGGACCTCTCATATAGTATCTGGATAACAGAGTTTGAAAACATTTAAATGCATATCATTGATTTTAGCAACAGCTGGTATGTAATAATTCTTAAAAAGGCAGCCTATTTCCCACTTTTTCCATTTATCTGCTTCTCTGAACGACTGTGCTGTAGCTATAATATCTCTGCTCTCCCTGAGCAGAGATATCAGTCATGCCTGAGCAAGCCATCAAGGATCAAATTCAACTGAGCTCTAGATATCTGTAGTGGAGGCACTCTTGAGATGTGGTTCACTTGAGCTATTCTAAATATCTACTTTAGCAAGAAAGGAAATCCACCCAAGAAATGCCTGTTTCACTAATTTACAGTTAATGGGATTGTGAACAAATAGTACAACTGTAGGCATCTACACCCCAAATATCACACACAGGTGAACCCTCCCTATGTTCTCTGTCACACTGTTTTTAATGTGGAAGATACTTATCTGTCATCCTAAAGACTAAATTTATTAAAAATTAGATAATTGGAATTACATAAATCCCTTAACTTTATCCTATATTTCTTCTTGCCCTCATGATAAGGGTCAGTAAAAGTAATAATAAAACGTAATTTAAAATTGTGACCATTTTTATTTGGAGCTGCATATTGAGATTGCATAACGCATGCCAGATTCCAGCAGGAACTATTTGTGTTTTGTATCTTGACACCAAACACTGTCAATGCTCAACAGTCACTGTATAATATTGATAGCCTTGGTAAGAAAATGGGAAAGCAAAAAAATTGCACAGTCTCCACTGGAATAACAGTTGAGCTACTGTTGTCAGCACAGTGATGATACTGCAAGCTAATCTACTTCTCTCAGCTGTTTAGCTTGACAACAGTTACAACGAGCAAGATACCCTCTGCAAACATTCATAAATACTCAAGATCACCTTGAGGATGTTCCAGAAGAACAGCCACTCAAACACAAGTTTGGTGACTTGTGTTTGAGTATGAGTATGAACTTGTGTTGCTAGTATGAGCAAGTCTGCTGAATGACCACACATACCTGCTGGCTTGTTCTCTGTGGTTAGGTTAAAGCAGGTGACAAAAAAAAAAAAAAAGAGAGAGAGAAGGGTCGGCCACCTCCACTCTAACAAAGGGATCATTCTGCTCCTCAGCTTAGCCACAAGTTCACAATTGTAAAATTCCTTTACAGAAGAGATTACTCATACTGACATCAGATTATTGGTTTTTCATTCTGGATGCCCAAAGGATCTTTTTCAGTTCCAAATAATCGGTCTCTAATTCCTGCTTTGTCTATATGACAGTTTGTTTCCTTTCAGCCCTCTTCTCTGTCTGAGGGGATTTCCTAGTCATACCACCACACAATGGACTAAGTCATATCCAGCACTCCTGATTCCAGCTTCTCAAGCATTAAGTGATTAGAAGCTGGACCACCTTTCTTCTCCCATCATCTCCATTTTTCCTTCTCTTTTTCAGGTAGGATACTAGGGGATTTTATGCCCTAGCTCTCTTATCTTCTGTGGCTGGATCTAATTCTATCTTTTCCTTGTCTGTTCTTGGGCCACCTTCTTCAGAACTATGTGAAGTTTACAAACTCTAACATCTGCTGCTTTGTGATGTCATAATAGTTCATAGTCATTTTTCCTGAGTATAAGTAAAAACACAATGTGTAACGATACTTGGGATTGTGACTTTGGAAAGTATATTTGAAGGGGTAAACCACCGAACCGTGATATCAGTATAATTTCTGAGAACTATATAAATGATATGCTATATCATAGAACATGACTTTATATTCTGAGTCCTAAATATATATGTAGATGTAGAGTATAGATGATGTGGCGATGAAATGGCGATGAAATGCACTCTGCTTTGCACAACATTGGAACTAGGGCTTTGTAGCTGACTCCTTTCATTTTTATGAGGATGTAAAATTTCAGAAACCTTCTTCTTTTCCTGCTTTGGGGCAAGTAGATTATAAATCACAAACACAGAAAAATGAAAAGCTAGAAATTGAACTCAGCAAATTTCTCAGTGCAAAACTGCAATACTAAAGTAGAAACCTTGATGAGCATGAACCAGCTTTTCTATTATTCAGCATTTCCATTGGGGATCAGATTTTCAGCATAGACTTGTCACACTTTCACATTTAAACAGGGCTAGGTTTTCAAATATGTTCAACAGTTGCCAGGTGATTCTCCTGGCATTCACACACTGGGAAGTTCTGAGAATCTCATTGCCCATTTGAATGCCAAAATGAGAGCTGTGCTCTTCAAAATTATGCGAGAATGTAGGATCATTTTAGCGTGCCCAATAGCTATTTTGTCTACTGTGAAAAGATGAAGAAGAAGAGCAGTTATTGTAATAGCAGATTCTGCAATGGTTTTTTTTTTTTTTTTTTGCTTCCTTCAGAATCAGAAGAGGAGAAAATGATCATGTTTTATCACTTTAACAAATTACTGTATGCAATTTATACTGAAGAGCCTCATCCCTTGGAGACTGTCCAGGTATACTTTTCTCAATGAACAGGTTTCTGTCCAATGGGTCTTTGCTTCTGTTCCTCTGAAAATGTGTTGAATTAATACAATTATCTTTAAAAAAGTAAACAGCAGAGCTTTATTCAAACAGCACTCAAATTTTTACCAGAACCCCAGATGCCCAAACGCTAGTAGAGGACTCATATCAGTTTATCACATCACAGCAAAATGAAACTAAATACACCAACTAGAGGAATCAGAAAGCTAAACTTACAGCTTACAACAGTTATCTGAAATGTATTTGGAGGGACTGCTGTAGGAAATGTATGTACCTCAAAGAGGGGCTTTTATTTTTATTTCCTGAGAACTTAGGTGGCTGTAAGCCAGATATTAGAAGCTGTTGGCACCCCGAAGAGATGATAATAGTCAGTCTAGTGTTTTGGGAAGGCTGGAAGAACATGGAGAATCAGCAAGTGGCTTCCTTAGATCAGATCTGTGAGATACTCATACCTAGGTGCCAGCGCTGAACTTTTTTGTAGTGCAGCATCTCAGAACTACCACTTGGCAGACTCCCACCTCCCATTGTTTCCATTCAGCTGAAATATTTTCCGTGGTTTCATTTTGTTTATTCTAAGCAAAAGTTTGAATCCTAAGTTCTCAACAGAACACTGACACACCTACCAAATCCATTTTTGTACATTTTCCAATAAAGTTTCTCCTCTTCTCTTTCCTCATCATGCTGGATTCTGGATAATAGTCTGTCATACTTTGTTAACTTTGCTAGGCAAACCTATTTATGACACTAGTCAGTGCTAAAAACAGCCACCATTCAATCAAATGAATACTGGTATTGTTATTAATTAGTGGAGAATTAAATATGTATCATTGGCCCATTGCTACCTTTCACATGATCAATACAAAGCAAGAACACTATTAAAGAATTAATTTTTCCTTTACCAGTCTCTTTCTTGGACCCTTGAAGAACCAGAAATGTTCAATAACATTCGAGTTTTATGCGCTGTAGACCAGAACATACTAGAAACATTAGTCTGAGACTTTTCCTTTCCATACACAAACATAGCTAAAATTTCACAACTACTCTATGGCAGTATACAGTGATTACAGCTACAGTGACTCCCTTACTGGAAAAGGGATTAAGGTGGAGATTCATCCATTCTAGTTTCTTAAATTTGATTTTAGAGCTGCAAATAAGCAAAAGAGTTTATGACAAGTGTCCTGTAAATTATTTTTTTCTCAGCGCTGCCCAGAAGCCAGGGACTGATAACTTCTTCATCACATAGTTACAAGTCATATTGCCTCAGTGATTGTTTAAGTCAGATGCAGAGCTCAGTACATGGAATTTCATTCTTCTGGTATTTATGGAAGCTATAAATTATATAAACAAATAAGTTTTCCATTAACCCAGGGATCAACCCTCACTGTAGTTTGTATAGACTTGCATGAACCAATTTGAACAAGTCAGGCCTGGTCATAATATTAAGGTCATCACAGATACAAGAAGTTTAAGGGAAGAAAGGCAAACTGGGAAGGCAGGAGGCTGATAAGGTGGAAGGAGTTTAATTCAAGAAGTGAATAAAAGAATTTTCAGCTTGACTTTGTCCATTGGGAAAGGGAATATTTTTGAAGGGTCAGTTGAGTAAACCTGTTGTTTATTTCACATGTTTTGAAGGATCTTTATAAATGCTGCAGAGGCTAAAGGGGTATGACCCTGGTCTGAATTCTGTACTTTCAATACATCAGTAAGTATAGGACTTCTATGCAAATAGAACAGAGTTAGCATGACTGTACTAACATTTCCTGAAATTAAAATTATTTAGGATCAAACATGGAAAATGTAACCTGAATACTTTTAGGTTTCACTATTTAACCAATTGAAAATATGAGGTTTTAAATGGGAACTGCAATAACGTACTTCACGTCTATAATTCAGAATAGACTCAATCACTACAAATTAGCTGGCTGCTGAAGTTCCATGAATACATATATTAATCTGACAAACAACACATATTTAAGTAAAACAGATACTGGGTCATTCTCCAAAATCAAGAGCTCCTACAGCTTGAACTATGGGAAGAGGCATTTTGTTGGAAAATGTTACAGCTTATATGTGTCTCAGTGACACTAAACAAAAAACAGAGCTGAACCACCCAGATTACTAAATTACAAAATATAGCAGGTCATATAAATGATACATATACCATTTCTTATCTTTTCAGTGCATGCACAGTCTGCTTTTATTTTTTGCCCATGACAAACGCAAAATCAGCTGTGAAAATAATGCAGGAAATTTTAGCAACAACATTTCAGTAGAAGTGGATTGAAAATATCCACAAAGTAATTTACAGTAAAACAGTTCTTACAACCTTGGACGTATTATCCCTAGAGGATACGACGTTTGCCAGGAATTGCATGCTTATCTGTCAGCTTGATTCTTGCCATTTCGTTCTGTTAATTTGCATTGGCATTCAAGCAGGTAGACATTGATAGACAGGCTTTGGGACATGTAGCCTCACCAGCTTATTTTAAACATTCACTGAGATCACAAGGCCTCTTCTTCAGAGCATAATAAACAATCCCTCTTAAAGTTTCTCACCCTATTTGTAGAAAAATAATCCATGAACTGCGATCCTTTGGATAAATGTGTTGATGCATCTGTTTCAAGAGCAAAATAATAGCAATAAAAATCTTCCTCTTAAACATATAAATGATTTCCTTCAGCAGTATAAATTATTTCAAGAATTCACTGATAAAATTATTTGTTTGATGGACCGACTGAGTTCTGTAGTCTCTTGAAGTATACTCAATTCATTTTTTTTAAATAAGCCAATTGGACATTTCATTAGTCTGGAAAATGTAAGGGTTGTTAAATAACATACTTCCTATCTCCCGCTATTTACAACAGCTCTTAATGCAGTCTAATGATCACATGAAATGTACTCATATACGTTACACACATGTATGCACATACACCCCTGCTCTAATTCAGGTAGAATTTTTCTGTTGAACATATCAGAAGCAAGAGTCCATGAAGCCCGGCAATTCTTTCATCGATATATATATCCTATCTGCATGTGAGATTAGAATACCTGACTCACAGGGGATGTCAGTTTTCCTCACGTAAATCAAGATTGAGCTAATTGGTATTTTATTCATTAGGTTTATTTTTACATCATATTTCACATTTCTAAAGGCTCTTCACACACGGAGTTGCTCCCCAAAGATCATCAGAGGTGTTTTGCTAATACAATTATCCATCCTTAGAGAATACTTTACAATACTGTAAACTTCACACCTTAATTATCTCTTTCCCAATGGCTGCTGTTCTCGTGTTACCAAAATCAGCTGATTTGGCAGACAAACAGCCTCTCCCTTCCCAGGCACGCACACGGCCATTGAAAGCAGCCCTAAACACAAAGTCAGCTTCTACAGTAGTCTTCTTTACAGCTCTTCCACCCTTTTCCCCTTCCTACTCTACGCTGACTCCTAATGCAAACTTCAAATCACTGCAAATCCAACAAAATGGGAATATAATCATAATGCAAAAGTGAGTAGCAGTAACGCTAGAACACTTTCAATTGCTTTCAGAAGTGTTGTGCCATCTTATGCTCTGTATTTCCATTTATTCTTTAATATACAAACTGTTCCATATCAAAGATGCCATATTTCAAACATTGCTCCATTTCTTATACAGTTACGCTCTTTAACATCGGCATTGCCTGGCATATGAATAATTAATTATAAATTTTGCAGGTCTATCCACGGGAGGACATGAATATGTTGGGGCTTTTATTCATATTCAAGTAACTCCACCATTTGCATTGGTGTCCAAATTCACCTTGTTTCTAGGACATCACTCTCTGTTAATAAACCTTCACTCCCCTCTCTGAGCTTGGTTTGACTCTTTTAGTTTAGACTTTTCATTATCTCCCTAAAGAGAGCTGTCTCCAATTCCCAGTTAAAAATTTTTGTTAAAGAAAAATGAGTTTGCATTTTAATATAATTACTCTAGTTTCTTCTTGTTCTCTCCCCAAATCATACTGAATGTGCAGAACAGTTGATCATTGTCTATTTTACAACAACTCATTACATATCAGAATTCTGTTTTCATACCTTCTCTCATGTTTTCTTTTGTTGACTAAACAAACTCTATTCCTTTAGGCATTCCACAAAGGTCATGTTACCTAATACGTTTATTATTCTTGGAGAGAGTCCTGACAGCAATAGCAATTTGTTTACATCTCACTTTAAAATACGATGCTTGGACTGGACACAGGATTTCAGTAAGGATTAGCCAGGTGCTTAATAGGCTGAAATAATTATCCATTTATACTACATTTTCTGCTTCTGTTAATACATCATAGAACACAACTTGCTTTTCTGGAACCAGCAATGCACTGTGCCTCAGTTTCTTCAACATGTTAACTTGTTGGGTTTGTCTCTGATTTGCTACATCCCTAAGTCCTTTTTCTACAGTTCTTCAGGCTAGTTATTCACCACTTTTAACTAATGCATTTGATTTTCCCTTTCTAATTGTCATGCTCCACGCTTGCTTCTACTGAATATCATCTTATTGATTTCAGATTTTGCCCTCTGCAGGCCTCTGGGATCTCTTCTCTTATGAAAATCCTTGCAGGTAATTTTTAATGATTAAGTTCTCTAATGACTTCAGAGTGAATTTCAGTAGATCTGACCAAATTCAATCCATCTAACATATCTAAATGGTCATTAATGCCTCCCCTCTCTATCTTGGTCTGCACCTCTGTCTTGTCAGTTAAATTAGTTTAAGTATCTGGTTACAATTGGCATTCTTTTTTTTTTTTTTTTTGTTCTCACTTAAATAAAGCACTGCATACTTCAGCCTCTTCTGCAGTGTTAATCTTATGTGAAACTTTTGTTCATTCTTTTCACTGTTACTATTTTGAAAATATACAAGTAGCAAGCAAACACTGAAAACTGCTCTTTTTTTTTTTAATTCTAGCTCTGATCACAATGAGACACCAGCCAGCTAAAACATATAATTCTCATCTCTAACATGCTTAAAATGTAACAAAGGTCACACAAGCAGATATGTAATAATGTCATACCCTTACTCAGCAGAGTTATTTCCCCTTGTTTTTGAAATAGCTGCATACATACTGTCCAAACCACCCACTAAGCTGCATTGGTTCTGCTGTGGTAATGAAGGGGGCTCTCCTGGATTGTATGCAAAAGTCTAATGAAACAACCTTTTCTAGTGAAGAGAATGAAACAGGCAAAAAGAACATAGCCTCATACTTGTTTTTGTAGATTTTGCATTTGTTGCTGGCCATCAGACAACTCTTCTGAAATCTGGAAAACATAGAAAAAATATGGAACTGCATGAAAACATAAAACTGTGTTTTATAAATTTGGGCTTTTGTCCTCATTGTTGTCCTGGTTCTGTGACTAACTTACTGTGGGTGCCTTTTTGTTTTTGAAAAATTCTCATCAGAGGGTAGAGTAGCTATGGGTGAGAACAGCAAATGCAAGAACTATCTCTGTGAGGTTCAAAGATATACTTATGAGAGCTTTATAGAATTACAGAATCACAGAATGATTCAGGTTGGAAAGGATCTCGAGAGGTCTCTGGTCCAATCCTCTTCACAAAGCAGGGTTTAATAAGGTTACTGAGGGCTTTATCCCATTGGGATTTGAAAATTTCCAAGGATGGAGACTGCACGATGTCTCTGAACAACCTGTTCCGATGCTTGACTGTTGTCATGGGGCAAACATTTTTCCTTCTATCTAGTCGGAATCTCTCTTGTTTCAATTTATGCCCATTGTCTTTTTTCCTCCCACCATATACCACCGTGAACAGCCTGGCATCATCTCCTTGAAGACTTCTGCACAGGTATTGGAAGGCTGCTATTAGGCCCCTCCAAGGTCATGTCTTCTCCAGGTTGAACAACCCCAGCCCCCTCAGATTCTTCTCATAGGGCAGTGTCCCAGCCCTTCTTGATGGTCCTCTGCTGAACTCACTCGAGTTTCTCAATGTCTGTCTTATAGTTAAGCACCCAAAACTGGACACATTATTGTTAGTGATGTCAAATGAGTTCTGCAGCTGCAGAAGAGAAAGCACAGCAGAAATAAAATGTGATGGGCTATAGTCAGCCTCATCTGTTCATATTTCAACAAAGCATTCTGTATGTTACAAGATGGGGTACTCTCAGTGAATGGATCTTTAATAAACAAAATTACAAGCCACTTTGTTCTCTACTTAATGATAGACTATTCTGTCCTCAATTCATGTTGTCATTGGTCTGTCTCTCACTGTACAAAAATTGCAGTCACTTGCTGTGGGCCAGTACCTACATATCTGCTGTTAAGAACATAATCTGGTACATGTATCTACACTGGATATCCAGGGCAAGGTAAGCTGCAACGTTCTCAGGATGCTGGTTCTCACTGAAGCCTGGGTCCCCACGGGCCTGGGAACCATGTCTTCAGGATGACACATGGGTCTCCATACTCTGGTAGTCTGGTAGACTCTCTTGCTTTCCCTCATAAATTATGTCAATTTATTATATTCTCTTACAGCAGTTTCCTAGCATGTAAAAAAGCTCACTATCTGGAATAACATCTCTGAATCTAGCTCCATGTGAAAAGACGAAGTCACAGGCACATTGTGCATGGCATAGACAAAAAATATACAGCCATAACTGTGTGACATACTGCATGGTGATAAAGTGGAGCTAACAGCTAACAGCTTGAGCCCATCTCAAAGAAAGGACATCTATAACTTTATCAAGTGTCAGCTGCTCTAGAGGGGCAGTTTTACAATCCATGATCTATAATCCTATACAGGAAATTTTTATTAATCTTCTTCCCACAGTCTTCGGAAAACCTTGAAGCTGTAATGAGTAGTTTAAGCAAGCCTGTGAAACTGTATTAAACAGTAAAGTCCATAAATTTCCTGCATGTTGCTACACTGGGGGCTCACAAGAAAGTCTGAGGTGTCCACTGAGCTGATAGTTTGGCAGTCACAACTGTAGGATAGTCTCACAGTTACTCTAATGGAATCTGTAAACTATCTTCAACAAGCATAAGAAATCTCGTAACTTTGGTAATAACGCACCTAAACTTATGGCTGATTAAAATGTTTTTTCTTTTTTCTTTTTTTTTTTTTAATTAGAGGAGGAAGAATTTATAAAAACCTGAAAAGTGTTGCTGATGGCTCTTTCTGACTTGACTGCTGTCTGGAAATAATTACCAGAAAAAGCAAAATGTTTTATCAAGGTGATATGGCTGCACACAATAAAAATATCTTTGTATTTTGAGAATGCCACACTGGAACAATTCCTTTTGAATCATGACTACACGCAGATTAACAGTTTACAATAACACAGCTTAGAGCAGATGATAGTTATTTGCCTTTTCACTAGGAGAATTCAGGATAAGGCCAACAAGACCTTTGCGATCTTTGCCCTGTATGTTCAAGAAATAAAAGTTGTAGAAGAATCTACAAGTACTAGCAAACTCTACTACTTGTAGTGCTCTTTCCATTTTTTTTTAATAATTGCCTTTCAAATTGCAGCCTCCCAAGCATTTTGTTGAAGAGAAGCTTCTGCAGAAATAGGAATTGAAAAATGCTTTTCCTCTAATGCAGCTATCACCCAGATGCTTCCTGATCTCTGCAGCTAGTAGATAGGGAAGGTATCCTATTAAACAGGTGCACCTTTGCACGAACTTTTGTACGATTACGTAGTTAATTACAAGAATTTGACTGCTAACAATACCAATCCCTTGCTTAAAGCTGTCTAATTAGGTTATTTAAAACAAATCATCCTTTTAGCTTATTAAAATGTAGATGAGAGACCAATGCAGGATATGTGATTTAGAGCTTAGCATGAAACAACCCCATGAAGCGAGAGCTCACTGAAGTTGTCTCTCTGCTCTATGGGTTTCTGAGCATTACCTAGGTTACGCTTGACTCTTGTTGAAGTGGTTAGTTACATGGGTAAACTGAAGCACATTCAAACTTTTAATTCTTCTTTTCTGGATCAGAATTGGTGCAAAAATAACTAAAGTATTCTTGTATTCTGAGGGTGATTTGGATTCTCTATTTATTCTTTCATTGATTGCACTATCAAATTTGCTTAGTTCCAAACTTATATATATATATATATATATATATATATATATATTTATTTATTTATTTATTTATTTATATTTATATTTATATTTATATTTATATTTATATTTATATTTATATTTTATATATATATATCCTGTTTATTCAGTTTCTGGAAATCAATGTGAGGTTTGTCCCTGCTTATCACAGTCTCACAGTCAATTCAGAAATATCTCCACGAGGAAGACAGGAGGCTGACAGAGCAGTTTCATTAGTGACAAAAAACAATACAAAACAGAACAAAACAAAAACACACCCTGATGGTGTTCAAGGAGGTATCTCTGATTACTTCATTAGATTTTTTTTATTAATGATGGTGATACTTGGGAAGCCGAGAACCTCAGTTTGACTATCAGAGTCTAAACTGATTCTGCAGGATTAAAAATCAGACTTGTTTTTTTTTGTAAACTCAGCAAATCTACTGCCAAGTCAAAGAGAAGGAGAAATATGGTCCCTCTTTATTTTTTCCTGAAACTCATTTCTTCAGCTCATTCCCTGTAAACACCTAAGGGATTTGATGTCATGTTATATGAAAAAGGAATACAGAAAGAAATTTTATCGCACCCTTTATATATCCCACCATTATGTTACCAAAATAAGTTTTGCTGCTTCTAGAGTGATCAGAAAGTAAAACATTAGTGTAAATGTATCATGCAACAAGACAGATGAGACTGTTACTAGCATGGCCAAAAAGGGAGCTAAAATATTTTTGGTGATGGAACTGTGGTTCCGTAGCTCACTAGGGATGATATGGTCCCATTTAATAATTCATAACACAATATCCAAACTAACTAAAATCTGTCAACAGTAGGCTGCGAAACTGATGAAGGAATTCATGTATCTTCAGCCATTCATGAAAGCTTATAGATTCAAAGTGATAAAATTCCCTTGCCTGCTGACTGGACAAACAACTCAATTTTGGACATCTGTTGTGCTACTGAAATCACATAAGACCTCTTCAGATTTGCATTCTGCTGAAATATGACTTACAGTCATCCAAGATTAACCTTCCTCTGCCATTTGTGGGCACACTGCACAAATAATAATGTGTGAAAGCATTTCCATTTATAATTAGTTGCACTTCCAAAACTTGGCAATCTCTCTCCCAACACACATCCTCTCTGACAGCCCACAGCTGACCTCATTGACAAGAAAAGAAGCAGGTCAGAAACCTGCTGAAAACAGAAAGAGCACTTTGCTCACATTTACATCATTTCTCTGAGATCAAATGCAAGCTGCTCTATGCATACTTTCTGCCACTCGGCCTACTCATTTCTGTTCGGGTGTATTTTGCGTAGAAGCAGCTCCAAAGTCTAAATGTCTGAGAGGGCTAAAGTGCAAGCAAGCGGCATTTGTTTGTTCCTATTGTGAGACAAATTGCAGGAAGGACTGAGAGGCTGCCTGAAGCTAATACACTTCAGTGTTTCTCTGTCTCTCAGACACAAACACACACACACACACACACACACACACACACACACACACTTCCTTGCTTCTTGGATTGAAACTATTACAGAATCACAGAATCACAGAATGGTTGAGGTTGGAAGGGACCTCTGGAGATCATCTAGTCCAACCTCCCTGTTCAAGCAGGGTCACCTAGAGCATATTGCCCAGGATCACATCCAGACGGGTTTTGAATATCTCAAGGGAAGGAGACTCCACCACCTCTCTGGGCAACCTGGTCCAATGCTCTGTCACCCTCACAGGAAAGAAGTTTTTCCTCAGGTTCAGATGGAACTTCCTGTGGTTCAGTTTCTGCCCATTGCCTCTTGTCCTGTTGCTGGGCACCACGGAGAAGAGACTGGCCCCATCCTCTTGACACTCCCCCTTCAGATACTTGTACACATTGATGAGATCGCCTCTCAGTCTTCTCTTCTCCAGGCTGAACAGGCCTAGCTCTCGCAGCCTTTCTTCAGAGGAGAGGTGCTCAGTCCCCTCACCATCTTCGTAGCCCTCCGTTGCACTCTCTCCAGTAGCGCCACGTCTCTCGTGTACTGGGGGGCCCACAATTGGACACAGGACTCCAGGTGAGGCCTCCCCAGGGCTGAGCAGAGGGGCAGGATCACCTCCCCCGACCTGCTGGCAACACTCTGCCTCATGCACCCCAGGAGACCATTGGCCTTCTTGGCCACAAGGGCACACTGCTGCCTCATGCTCAACTTGGTGTCCACCAGCACTCCCAGCTCCTTCTCGGCAGAGCTGCTTTCCAGCAGGTCAACCCCCAGCCTGTCCTGCTCCCTGGGGTTATTCCTGCCTAGGTGCAGGACCTTGCACTTGCCTTTGTGGAACTTCAGGAGGTTCCTCTTCGCCCAGCTCTCCAGCCTGTCCAGGTCCCTCTGAAGGGCAGCACAGCCCTCGGGTGTGTCAGCCACTCCTCCCAGTTTTGGATCATCAGCAAACTTGCTGAGAGTGCACTCATCCAGGTCATCGATGAATTTGTGGAACAAGACTGGACCCAGGACTGACCCCTGGGGGACACCTTTAGCTACAGGCCTCCAACTAGATTCTGCACCACTGACCACAACCTTAGACACATTAATCCAGGTGAGGCCTCACCAAGGCTGAGTAGAGGGGGAGGACCACCTCCCTCGACCTGCAGGCAATTCTTTTCCTAATGCACCCCAGGATACCATTGGCCTTCTTGGCCTCCAGGGCACACTCTCCTCATCCCACAGTCAGTTAACCCAATCCCATGAAACGGCTCAGGTGGCCAGTACACTAGTGAGGGGAAAAGTAAAAATCATTGTGCTAGCTGGTATCTGAAGTGGTTGTACTGTCCCCCACTGTGAGTGGAATTCAGAGATCCCTTCCTGAAAGCCTGTTTCCACAGGCTCAAAATTGTGTCCACGGCCTCTAAAAATGAGTCTTCCATTTTCTGGAACCTTTTCCTCATTTGTTCTTAATTTCTTCTGCCATTTGCCCAAAACTGCCACCTACCAGTATCTACTACTACAGCAGATTTCTCATTGAGTACTGAGCTCCGTATCTACTGTTCTGGTAGTTGTGATATATATTCAGCTCCCAACCACAATTATTTTGCGTGACAGAGCAGTGAATTTACAGAGAACTGAACTTTCTATGAGTTTTCTACAGTACACTTTGTTACATTTTGTAGAGCAGTAAATAAAGTTTTTCTCACTGACAGGAAAAGGTGAGAGGATTTATGCTGGCCTAATAGCACAGGATCTCTGGGCTTGCCTTAGCCTAAGCTGATTTTTGCTTGTTTCAGCTGCAAGAGCAATTGTCAAGAGTTCAGGTGACTATTGGTAAAATTTGTTTTAACTTCAGTTTAACTTTGTGCAATCGTGTTGTGTAATGCCTATCACTAAGTAATAGATAGTAATAACATTTATTCCAAGCTGAGTGAACTGTCTGTGATCCTAGAACAAAAATCTAGTGTAGAAGAGTAGAGGCACCAGATGGTACCAGAGGCCCAGAGTATAAACACAAGTCACAGTAAGCAATTATTGGTCACTTAGGGAACATAACCTTGTAGGTTAGGTAAAATCAGTTTAGGGTAGCAAAAAGAACAGAAAAACAAGTATAAGGTGGAACTGGGAACCAATGAGGGAAGAGCTAGCAGGAGAACTGTGTTAGAAAATATATAGAAACGAACCCAAGTCAAGCCAAGCTCAAAGAGAAGGAAGGCACGCCACCATCACCCTCATATTCTTCCAAGCTGTCACGGGAGGCCCAGGAGGGTCAGCTGAGCTGACCACCAAGCACCCTCACGCTCAGGTCCCCACAGCGCTCCAGGCTACTAGAAAGGTTCGGGTGGCGGAATATGTGTCCCTGTCACTTACAAAGGGGTTCACAATTAACAGCCAGAAACAAATAACAAAGTTTAATGTGCATCACTGGTAACAACAACAATTAAAAGCTAGTGATAACAACAATAGTAACAATACACCATTAATCAGTCAGTAACCACACATTGAACTCCCCCCACAAGACAGGACAGGAACAATTACAGTCATTACAAACACAAACGGGAGCTCAAACCGGTGAGGTGAAGGTACCTGGTGGTTATGTCGGAAGGCGTGGGGCGAGGAGGGGGACAAGCAGGCCACGGCGGGGGTGAGGGGTTGGTGCCCCTTCAAGCCCGAGGATTACTGAGCAGGCGGCAGCGGGCGCAGCGGGCCGCCGCCATGGGCGCTCTGCAGTGAGCAGGCCACAGCAGAGCCGGTGCGCCGCTGCGGTCACCGCTCCCCGGAGCGGGCAGGAGGGCAGTGCTCATGTGTCCGCCGGTGTCAGTAGCAGGGGGGATCCCCAGCTGCCTGACCTGGTGTCCCGGAGCAGGGGGCACGGCTACATATGTTTACCATATGAAATCTGTATCAGTTTGATGAAGAAATTTTTTTTTTTAAATCAAGGAGCTCATCAGGTAATTTTTGAAATGTAAAATGATACGATATGATTTCTGAGATTAGAGCTATGCATCAACAATGGACTATGGAACAAGCTGGAATTTTCTGGACGGTCTCTTCAGAAGGATGCCAGTAAGCAGCAGGGCAAGGCGAGCATTGCACTTGTGAAGATAACAGTTTTCTGCTCAAATCATGGTCGACAGTGACGATGGAAGTGTCTGATCTATTTCCCATCAGTCTGTAATTGTTGGTGTAGGCTGCAATCATTGTTGGGTGCATTCTGTGTGTCCAAAAAGTATTGTAAATTTTCTAATTATTTATGTTACCTGATAATGTGTGCTAATGTAATGTAACCCCTGTAGAAGGATGATATTTATTACAACATACCTTTAAAAGTAACATACATTAAAGGAATCATTGCAATCATTGCAAGGCCTCGTACATTTAGGGTAGATTCTAAACAATTGTAACAAATGCTTTAGGCACTCAGTAGTTATGCCTGAAGTCCAATGTGTGATATAGTAAGCTACAAAGGTAAGTAAGGATTACTGTCCGCCAAATAAATAGCCAAATCATCCACGTTGCTATCATAACCGAAAATGTGGGGTGCTGCTTCTGGCAGGAGTTCCTCACAGGGTGTTCTCCTACAGCTACAAGAACCTGGAACTTGGCCTTCCATCTTACAGTTATCATTTTAATCATTATAGGAATTTTGGTGATAGTACAGATCGTGTAGACTATAGAAATGGAATGCTTAGCAGGTTAGTGTGTAACCAGTGCTTGAAGAAAACAATGGGCTACACTCAGAGCTTCACAAGTTATCGCATGGCAAATAGCAGATGGGAAAGAAGGAAAGCCTTCACAAAGACCAATTGCTCTCTCCTGATCCTGATCTCCAGTGCAACAGTTTACAGCCTTAATTTTAAAAACTGTTAATAGTATCTTTTTTCACTAAAGCCTTTGTTTTATATAAACATGAATTGCAGAAAGGCTTTCCTCATACATACAGACATAATTTTAGGTAGACACACTTTAATTTAGTGTAACGCATAATTTTTTTTTCTAAACAACTAAGGCTTTTAACAATTCAGTTTTACATTTACTGAGCCATAGGATAGCAATACCATAAGTGTAAGTAGGCAGCACGTAGCAAAGTCCAAGTTAGCGGACATTGGCACTATTACCCCTTAAGTGCCAAAAACTCATTGCAAAATAGCTCTAATGGTGTAGTGAACTTTGATTATCTCTGCAGGAGTTACAAAAAGTGGACAGCACTGTAACACTGAAGTTCAGGACTTTTTCCTTTCTTTTGATTCCTTTTCAGTCTCACAGAACACAGGAAGACGTTACTTTCATGAATAAGAGCATATCTTACAGCATTCTCCTTAACCTTTCCAATTACATATTTGATCACTCCTTTGTCATGTTTCAGGGACACAGTTTGAATTAGGACTGCACAAAGAAGTATAATTGCTGCCACTCTGCCAGACTCATTAGGCTATACTCCTCCAGCTTCATCTACCTGTGACACAATGCAGCCTCCATAATCCTAAATGAAAGATGGAATAGCAAACTAGAAAATAATCACTTATATATCAGTATGAGAGCCAGAGAGGATTAATACATCATGATTCAAACATGCTCAGACATGGGAGAAAAGTTGGGAAAAGGCTTATCATTTCTAAGGCCTCCAAGGTAGCCTTTAAAACATCTTCCTGAAACTATGAAAATGGAAAAAAAACCCTAAAAATCCAAGAACAAAAAGGTTTTATGATTGGTTCATGACCAGCTGCTATGCAGCAAAGATGGCATGGTAGTTTTCTTAGTCTTACAGTGATAGCACCAGAAATGTCTAGAACAAGTTTGGTGTTCACCCTCCCTGAAGTCTGGCTAACATGACAGTAAAGAGTAAGAGAATAAAGGAAAGCCTTGGGAGATTATGGAAGCTTCCACAGAGGGAAAAGCTTGCCTGAGAGGGAAACTGAGGAATGGAGGGAATCCCTATGATAAAAAAGAAGGGCAGAAGGAAGAGGACTGTGAAGTTAAGAAAAGGGAATCATAGTTACTAAGTAACTGACTGAAAAAGGTTCAAGTGTCTCCCTAAGGCTGGCAAAAAAAGGGCTTTGAGATGACTGAGCAAAGCCTATGACAGACACACAAAAGCACGTGGAGACATGAGTGCAGCCCACGGATGTTATGGCTAGGCAAACATTGCTTTGAAGTGAATACTTTGAAGCTCCTGTTCACTTTCTGCATCCTTTTCTCGAGAGGTACAGTAAACTCAAGGTTCACTAACCCTTCTTCTCTGGACCCTCAAGAAGACATCAACCAATTTAACCCCACCGCTGCTTCATGCCATCAACAGCTGCTGATGCATCCTGTGGAACTGAGCTTCTCAAACCCAAATTCTAGGCTACCACCATGCTGCCCCAAAGTTACATGATAACCTGAAGAGATAGGGCTCATGACTGCAGCTACAGGGCTTCTCTTCAAATTTACACACCAGAATGAACTTCCTTATCCTTGCCCATAGAGTTCATTTTGCCACTTCTCTTTCTCTTTGTTCTGTCTCTACTTTAAGGACAACAAAGTTAGTTTTTCCTTATTTGTGAGAAAGCTTTATTATTTCCCATCAGCCAAGAACCTACTAAGGAAATACACATAGTATCCCACATGTAAGACTATGTGCTCGCCTAGCACTCCTGGATCTGGCATGCCTATGGATTGATCATGAAACGTACAGACACACCTCACTGAAATTTCGTGACAGCACCCAAAACTTGCACACCCAAACCAGGGCACCACAGAACAGCCTCTTCCCAGCAACCAATGGACACAGTCATCTCCTTTTAATATTCATAAACAGAACATACAAAATCAATGCCTCCTAGCCCTCAGCAGGGCTTTTTCCTTCTTCTCATCAGCTTCAGGCAATGTAGATCACTATGTTGTAAATCCAGACAGGTTTGGTCAGCAGCCTCTATCTTTCTCTTTAAAGAATATTATCTGCTTTTCAGTATCTTTCAGGCACATTTCACTTTCCTGTCCTTATCTCCATCACAAAGGCCATAGAAGCTGGTCTAACCAGGCCAGGTTGATTAGCTGCTTGGTTAGCAGATAATCTGTAGAAGTTTAGGATTTTGAGCCTGAAAAGGATAATGACAGTAGGACTCTGAACATCCAGATGACTCTGAACATCCAGATAGTTTTAATGTGTTGCTGTGATGTTGATGCAGCACTTGCACAAGAGTCTAGTGCAATGAAGTACTTCATACACGCACAACCACACTCCATCTCAACAGCTTTCATGTAATAGATGAAACTCACCTGGAATGAAGACAAGAGGCAAGAGCAACGCATTACTTAATTCTGTCTTAAACGCTATTATAGTAAGTGAAATGGTGTTCAGGCTTTATGCTGACTTTTATTGAAGAGATGTATCTTGCCCTAAATGAATTCCCCCCAGACAGCCACTATACCTAGGCTGGCAGATAATTCCATGGGTCAGCTTTTATGTTATTTAGGCATGACAATGAATCTGGACAATAATTTCCAGCTTACATGAAAATAATCTATTATGTTTGAACCCTGAAAGATGTGATCTGTTGCAACTGAAGAGCACCTCACCATCATTCATGGTTGACTCATTGGTACTCTGGCCTTTTCACTTTGATAATTAACCAGACTGTTGCCTCTGAATCATATGGTAACAGCAGAAAAAACGAATACAGCCTAAGCGTGTTATCTGGTCAAGCTGAAGTTGGTTGTCAGTAAATGATCTAATCAAGCAGTCATGAAGTCTAGCTTGTTTTTTATTCCCACCAGGCCATCACATTCCATCTCCAATCCCAGTCATTATTTCCCTGTCATACAAGAAACGAGTGGACACCTCACTAAGCAGTCTAGACGGAAACACCTCAGCTCCAGATCACTTGTAACCCGAACTTCCCAAAGAAATGAAATTCATGATAATCAGGTTTTCTATTGACACATTTGTCCTTTTCTCATAACTTTGAAACACATTCAGCAACAGATCTGATTCATAGCCTCATGCCTCAGAGATATTACATTCCTAGAGTTTTAGTGAAAATCAGTAGCTGGCTAGAAGAGAAAGCGACACATTCCTGCTTTTCTGAGAAAAACGCAGTTACAATTCTGTCCCTTACGCATGTTAAGATGTGTCAGCCACCTGGTCAGTTCACACATACTGCCAGACCAACCTGCACACATGGAACCCATAAGAAGTTCTGCTTGCCATGACAAATGGAGAAGGAGTAGGAGAAGGATCTGTGGATGAGAGAAGGAGCTACCCTTGAAAGGAAGATTAGGTGATACAGAACAGATAAGCCATAGAATAGAGAAATGCACTTCAAGAAGGCCATTAATCCCACTTACCTTGGGCATCTATAGGAAATGCCCTCTGGAGGGGAACACTTTTTTTTTCTGACTACAGTGGACAGCTGTTATCTAGCTCCTCTCACATGAAATCACCAAACAAATTACCTGATGTCACAAAAACAGGTCATCTAAGACAAAGCTATTCAGGGAGAGCAGATAGATAAACCTCAGCAGCATACACAAGAAGAAAGCAATAGAAGATTAGAGAGAGAGGAAACTAGTTTTTGTCATGTTGAGATAGGAAAGACATAGTATAAAAGTGGAGTTGGGAACAACCTTGGAGTTTTTCATTAAATCTTAATGCTAAAAGGAGAGGGACCAACAACACCGAGTCATGCATGACCCTCTCCATCTCCTTTTTCCCAGAATTTTAACAATAGAAAGAGTGAGGTGGCTGATGCTTTCTACTGAATCAGCACCTAATCTTTTGCTGAATTTTTTAGTCGATGCTTCACACTGCAGAACAGGTCCATTTAAGAATACTGACAGACAATATAAGGGTCCTGAATAGAAAATATCCAGGATGATAGTTCTTTAGAAGTTTCTCATGTACTTCACACAGTGGAAGTTTGCATCCTTTGCTTTAAAATTGGAAGAAAAAGCTCCATAAGTCAGGGATTTGTTTTTTCCATTTTATCTTTAAGAATGTAGATGAAGCTTCCAGCCTGCATGTTAACGTAAGCAATAAGAAATGAGGCACAGAATATTTCCTGGGGATTAAAATGCCTTTGGAATCAATGGCCCTAGGCTGCAACTGAGACCGTTCAGCCTCAGGGGCCCTTAATCTCCAGGAAATGTCCTATACCTCAGTCCTTGTTGCTGACATCAGCATACCATCCAAATACTCAGTCTGCATTCCAAACAATAAATCTTCAGTGTTAAACAAAACCTTGAGTACAGTTACTTTCTGTTGCTTTTTCTAAGACTCTACTTGAGAAGGCTTTGCAAGAAATTCCTCTTCTTTTTCTTTGTTGTGGTAGGTTGGGAGATTTGGATCACATACCTGCCCATGGCTTTGTCCAGTTGGGTTACAATTGTAAATGCTGAGGTCACATCTGGATTTAAACTTAGATGGTGGTTACCTCTCCCATATTCAACAGTATGAACTGAAGAGGCAAACTCACTGTCCAATAACATAAAAGAAGTCTCCAGCACCTTCAGCAAGACCAGTGCTACATTTCAACTGATCCCTTGTCACCATAATGTACTTTAAGGCAGCACAGTTCACATTGTCTTTCAGACAACATAGTGAAAACAGCTTGTGAAGGATGAAACTTGACCTCTTTCTTTATAAAAAAGTTATATTTAAGTTGTTAGCTAGCTTGATTCACTAAACCTAATTCTTCCTCAGTTGCATATTTCAACTAATTTTAAAGATCCTGTGAAGTGTATCAGTTACTACTGTTGGTATTGGCAGAGGGCCACAAACTATTTTTCATGCATCTTATGCATTAACTTAAACAAAAGACTATAAGCGGCATAGTAAAATTAAATACATTTAAATCATTAACTAATTAACTCTCACCCCTCTCCTGAGAAATAAGTAAGGGAGTTTCCTTAGCCCATTTGCATGGGACAAAAGAGACAAAGAAATGGAATGTTAGCCCTAGTGCTGTGGCAAATCCAAGGGACAGTCACCACTAGGACTTCAGAACATCCCAGTGCAGAGGTTTCTCCAGAGCCCATCTTGCCTTTCTAGCTGTGACAAAGCTAGCAGCTGCTTTCAAAACAAGTTGAAGGGCAGAGATAACAGCACCTGAATGCTACATGAGAAAGGCATTGTGGTAGTTCCCTTTAATGATATAAGCTAACTATTTTCCTCTGGCTCTGTTTTCCATCTTAAATAGAATTAGTCAAAGTGTTATGAGGATAATGGAATTAGCCTTTCACTCCTCAAAAATGTAAGTTCAAATATCAGTTTAGGTCACAAATGAAAACAGTTTCTTCCATTCCAACCTGGTGTTTGCACGTTAGAAAAGCACTATACAAATTGGCAGAATGGTTTCAGGAGTGGAACAGCAAGAGTAGCTTTTTCATTTGGCTAACATATGGCAGACTCTGTTCTTCCAGACAGGGTGTAACAGGCTGTTTCCTTTACCAATACAGTACAAAAAGTGGTGAGATCAAGTCCTATACTCTTTGTGCTTACACTAAACAATAGGAAAGTGAAATACGTGAGCAAGTTTAGAGGCAGGATGGCTTTGAAATGAGAATCAATAGAGCAAGGTTCATTCTTAGCTCTGCTAAGACTCCTTGAGTAAGCTTCAGCAAGCAGGACTCACCTTCAGTCACCTAACAATGAAGTATCTCTTCTGAACTACTTGTCAAAGTTGACTCTCCAGTTTTTACAGAAAGATGGGCACAAGGTTATCCATCCCACCTATCTTACAGCCAAGGATGACACAACATAAGCTGTCCTTTGGAAGCAGATCTCTCTTTCTAGCTCTCCCACCCTCTTTCTCTCTTTCTCAAATGACTTACAAACAATACAGATGACAAATTGTCTTCTAAAATGAAAGTGAGATATAGCCAGCCTTAATCCCTTTTTTCTCCTTCTTTGTTTTGTCCTACCTGTTCAGATTAACCTTTCAAAATCAGGTGAGTCTCTGAGCTTTTACTGATGGTTCACAGCATAAGGACCCCATTAGGGGCCACAGAAAATGAGTATACCTAAAATATCAACACAGTTGAGCATTGGACAAAAAATCTCATTTTATGGACAATTTCCAATGGGAAAAATGGCTGGAAAATTATGGACAACAAAATAATCCTCCCCCCAATAAAGCTTTGATTTCTAGGTAAAAATAGTGCCATTGCAGCAGTGAGAAGATGAAAGTTAAACAGCAAAACGTCACTAAGTGAATCAACTTCTGTTTCTGACAGAAAACACAGATTCTCCTTTCTTAAAGGAAAGAATTTTTTTGTACAGGTTCATTAAAGGGTAAATAGGCAAACCGGTAGACAGGCTAACAGGCTTTAATTTAAACAATGGTACTTCTGCTTGAGCTGACTTAAAAACATATATAACTATTTTTAAAAAATCAAAATTGGGTGGAAATGGAAGCAGTAGAGAAGTCCTAACTCCAGCATCTGCCATCATGTGTATTGGCAAAATAGTCAGCTGACAAGCTGAGACAGTTGAAAATAGGAAGATATGCAAAAGAAAGTGCATTTTAGCTCTGAGTAACCTTTGGTCTTGTAGGAAAGTGTGATAATATAAATAAGCAGAGCAGAGACATAATTTCTTCTTCTGCTTTACTGGGATACACAAAATTCAAGGGATGTCAAAAATAGGAACCTCTGTCTTCTGGAATTTCATTCATGTTCATGAAGAATTTTGACTTCTGCAACCAGTTAAAGATAAGTCCCTGAAAAAACAAAGCATCAAAACACAGAAAACAAAGAACATGAAAGTGTCTCTAAGAAGCAGCCATACATCTTCAGAATGGAAAAAAATACCCAACAAGAGAGTAAAGCCTCCGGCAGCAGAGTGACACGTAGAATATTTTGATTGTTCTGCCATCCAGGCAATTCCTGGTCTTATCCTGCAGCACAAACATACGTTGTTTTAGAAAATGTAGATTGCTTTAGAAAATAAACACAAAACACAGTTACTTTTCCTAGACATAGAATTAGAAGAAACCTCCACAACGGTAAAAAAGTTTTAAAAACCCAGCCTTGAAGAATATAGACCGTTCTTTGAGATGGAGTGCTACAGAACTTTCTGCAACAATGAGTTATTTCATATTAACCACAACAATCAATATCATGCATTTCGCTTTCAAAAAGAATTAGCTTAATTTGAAACAAGACTACTTTAATGCTGTTCACTCACAGTGTATTTAATGCAGTTTAATCATTCATTCTAAAAAACAAATCAGATTAATTTTTATAATTTACCCTTGCATAAATAACCTAAATAAAAAATCCGGCCTGTGTTAGTGATATAAACGAAGAGAATGCTAATTCAGATCAGAACATGAGCCTGCTCTTTAGAGATTGCTGAGGCAGAAAGGCTACCATTTTGATTCCTTAATACTTGTTTTCCTACTGTCAAATACCCGTGCAACCACAAAAAATAGACTAATGTTACAAAGCCAAGCATACTTATGTTATTTCACATTTTGCAATTGGCTTATACTTTGGGCCAAATTAAGGCCACAGCTTTCTAATTTTTGTCTAAATCACCTGACATGCTTTTAGGAACTACAAATTGCAATCAGTAATGACACGTGATCATTTTGTGTGTCAGGAAAAAATGTACAGCTTTACTCTTGGGGTGACAAACTGAAAATCTGGAGAACGCCAGGAGCAAAGGCTATCTTTAAAAGTCTCATTTATGCTCAGGGACAGTTTATACTTTTGACATCCAGTTAAAGATAAATCATGTAGCAATAACACAATACAGACAACAAAGAAAGAAAATGAAAATAAATTGTAATATTTACATGTATTGCTTAATAAGTCAGTGTCTGCTCTGTCCTTTCAACAAAACTAGAATAGTGAGCACTGAAAATACCAACTTTCTGAAATGGCAAATTAGTATAGATGTGGATAAAGGGAAGTGGGTAACTCAAATCTCTTTTTACCAATAGATTATTATTCACTGGCAGAAATTTACTTATTTACACTGAAGAATACAGACGTTAGGCATTCCCTTAGATAAACTCCCTTTTAGATTCCTAGAGGAAGAAAAATCAAGCAAACTTTTTGCCTCCAGCAAGAAAGAACCTGTTTTGTCAAGTGTGTAATTATTATTTTCCCATGACAATGACAAAACTGGGAAATGATATTCAGTAATGCCACTTCTCAGAAGACAGTCCTTGTTTGGTTCAAGACATTAAGCTTCTGGACATCACTTCATCTGTAGCTTGAAAAGGACTGAGATGCAGATATTGACTTACATATTGTCTACATTAAGCATAAAGCATCTGTGGCATGATTTTTTTAAAAATCAATGTATTTAAAACTGGTGCAAACATCTACATGGGCACTTTTATTTTGGTTCCAACCTGGACCACTTTAGGATATCTAAAATTGATGAGGAATATGTTTAAACTGAACAACACTAAACTATTTTTAAATTGAAGAAAGAAATCCTCCATAAGGATTTAAAATATTTTAATTAAACCAGTGCACATTTGTGTAGGGATAAGTCTCAAAGAAACAATGTGCTATAATAAATTATTTTGCTATTAGAATGGAGGAAACTTGCCCCATTTTTGCAAAAGCACTTCACAGAGGCAGGCTATGTCAAGATCTAATTCTTGAAAAAGTATGGGACATACCTTTCCCCTGTGCTGAGCAGCCACACAGAGGAAAAATACAACTGTGCTCTAACTTTCTCTGTAGGCGTAGCTCCAATATCATACTGAAAAGTGGGGCAAAACCTGGAAGCAGGACAAGGATCAGTGATCCTGTGCGGCCTGGCTCCCCTGAAAATATCATGAAGTAGGACATAAAACCCTTCTGAGTTATGTCTGCTGTGAGCAGTTCTAAATGTCAGCACATGCTATGCGAACCCACTGACACACTGTCAGTGGCATCTAGTAACTATGCCAGCCACGCTGGAAGCCAGGAAGTGTATTGAGGTAGAGCAGATCTACTCCCTGAACTGAGACACACAGGGTCTGTCCTGCTTTGTCTCACACATCTTCCTTATACTATTTATTTAATGCAAATGAGCATCTGTCATTTTGGGACCTGAGAACCTGAGACCTGAGAACCAAGCTGTAAGTTTCAAACTTAATTTCAGATCGAAGATAGAAACCCATCAACACCTCACTGTCTACTGCTGCAGCTTGAAAGGAAAAACTTCTGAAATGCACGTATTTTCCAGAGTTGACATTTAAGGGGAAAGCCTGGGCAAGAACTCAATATCCACTTAGGTATGGACAGTAACATCAAAATTAATGGTTATGGAGCTGTTTCTTTGCACGTGCTGTCTGTGACTTCCTTATAGGGGGTGTTCTGGTTTGGGGGGTGTCCTTACAGGGGGTGTCCTGTCTTGGTTTCATAGACTGTTTTCTTCAAATGCAAAGAACAATGCCACAGAAATGTCCTCGTAAAACCCTAGATCTGTAGCCCACACTAAAAGAAGGAATGCTTCGCATTCAGACTTATTACTTCTACTGCCTGGTAAGCCAAATGGGATACTTTATCCTCATGATGCGAATTTCTCAGACCACAGTGCATGTCATTAACCAGCTATGCATTGATTTCTTTCATGGTGGGAGGGCAAGGGTTACACACAAGACAAAAGCAACCTCAAGGCAACTAGTATTGATGAAGAGAGGAGCAGAGACTAGGAGCCAAGAGACCTGTGAACCAACTGCTACCTGTTCTGATGCTTTGCTGCCTGAGTAACTTTCAGTGTCTTCGACTACCTCTAGCTATTTTGACTGTAGATCAGCGGGAGCAGGGAATACATAATATCGTAGTACATGGCAAAAGTATAGTGCAAAGTGGGTACTTCAATATTACAAATGTAGATAGGCGGTGCAATATTACAACTCATTCAGCGATCGAGTGCGAAAACAGTAGGAACTGACCAGAAACCTGCTGCCTGGCTGAAAGCACAGAGCCTCTGGTACCAAGGAGCTGATGGCGGCGGGTGCTGAGGGGAAGGGGGGATTCGCCTGCCTGGCGCTCCCAGGAGCACACGGGAGGGAGCCTCAGGAAAACACGTCTCTCAGCCGCGGAAACCTGATTTGCCGACTGGGAGCGGCGGTCAGAAACCGCAGCCAGGCCACGCGGCAGCGGCAGGGCTGACTGAGAGGGGCTGCGCCGCCCCCCCCGCCCCCGCCCAGCAGCGCGGGGCAGGCGAGCCCGGCCGTCTGCCGCCGCGGCTCTCCATTCACGCCCCGAGCCACGGCCGCCTCCTCCTCCCTCCCGCGCTCCCTGTGGGCGCTGCCTCTGGCCCTGCCCCGGCACTTCCCTGCCGTCCGCCTCAGCACCCAGAGCCGCCCTCCCGCCGGCGGGCCCGGGGAGCCGCACAGCGGGTCAGCCACCCCCCCCCCCAACACACACCGCGCCCCGCGCCGCGCCGCGCCCTCCCTCACCTCGCCGCTAACGGCCCGCAGCGCGCGCCCGCCCCAACGGCCGCCCGCCCGGGTGGGCGGGGCCGGGGCGAAGCGCCCACCCGCATCACCCCGCCTCTCCGCGGCCGAGCGGGCGGTGCCGCCCGCCCCTCGCCCCGCCCCCGGCGCCTCCGCGGGGGCGGGGGAGGGGGCCGTGCGCGCGCGGCGCGGCCGTTAAAAGCCTTCGCGCCCCGCCGTGAGGGACAGTCAGCGGGGCCGCCGCGCCTGCTACCGGGGCAGCGGCCGCGGCCAGCGCGGGCCGCTCAATGCGAGGAGTGCGACGGGGGGAGGCTGCCGGGGCGGAGCGGAGCGGAGCGGAGCGCGCTGGGGCTGGGGTGGCAGCGATGCTGGAGAATGGCTCCCTGAGGAACTGCTGTGACCTGGGCGGGCGAGGCAGCTTCGGCTTCGCGGAGCGGGCGGAGGAGGAGGCCGCCGCCGCCGGCCCGCGGCCCGCCTGGGTGGTCACGGCGCTCTCCAGCGTGCTGATCTTCACCACCGTGGTGGATATCTTGGGCAACCTGCTGGTCATCGTCTCCGTCTTCAAGAACCGCAAGCTCAGGAACTCAGGTAAGTCTTAGAGAGCCCCAGGGGTGCAAGCCCTCGTCCGGAGCCACGGCGGCGCCCCCCTCTCAGCCACCCTGCGGTGTCTTGTCTACTTGTGAAGCTGGCCTGGGCTACCAGATAAACAGGGAGCCCTAAAGTGACCCCCTGCCTCAGTGCTCCATTCCGTTTGGTGCCTGTCCAAACTCTCCACCCTCCACCCGTCCTTCCTTTGGTGCTGCTACCAGCGTGCCCCTGTGCTCCACTCCCTCTGCTTGCCCTGCATCCTGCCCTCGCTCTGCAGGGAAGGAATGTGGGCCACAAAGTGGGTCTTAATGAAGCCTTGGGTAGTCTCTGTGGAGCTAATGAGGAGGGGAATTGTCTATTAGTGCAAGCTAATGAGATAAAAGTGTGCCCAAAACTGTCAGGGGAAGAAAGGATGCACTCTTAAGTCTTGCTCAAGAGCACTTTTTAGATGAGGTGCTATCCATGTTTGGGGTTGGGGCAGGGGGGAAATTCAGCCCAAGGTCCGGAGCTCTCGTCAGAGTTCACAGTAGGCTTTTATTAAATTGTCCTTCTCTTGTCCCCTGACTGAATGTTCTTCAACTGGAAAGCAGCAAATAAACTGGGTTTTCAAATTGTGTCTACAGTTTTTCTTTGTGTGCTAAAATGTGACAGTGGGTGTTGTATTTACTAAACTTACTTGCATTGTAGATAGTAGCATGTGTAACTAGCCCTGAGATCAGAGTCCTGTAATGAAGGCATCTACTAGGATCTGCCTCCCTCCTCCCAACTTCTTTTTATTTTATTGGTTATCTCCCACTGCATGGGGACTTTCTATCCCACCCACCCTGCTGACTCCAGCTGGTTTCAAGTCTAACAGCTCTCTTATAATGCACAGTTAGGCTGGTCCTCACATACTCGCACTCACTTGACTGTTAAGTATTAATGTAGTGCAAGGTGTTACCATTACAAAAGGCAGTGCCTGGACGAATAGTCCTCTACCTACTAATATTCTCATTACACCACGAAATTCCCAAAACTGCTTATTTCTTCAGATCTAGAGTGACACTTTGCAGGCTGTGCCTGCAGACCTCGATAACAAAACTTTACTGAGAGCTGAGTGAAGTTAGAGGCAGAGCATTGCTTGCACTGAGTGAATGGGCTCTGCATTACCTTAGTTTAACGTCACATCTAAGAGATAGCGGGAAGCGTGGGAAAGGAGGAAACTGCTGACTTGTATTTCCCAGTACCTGTAAGTGCTTTCACAGCGACATGTGAGCTCTGCGTTTGAGAGAGAGGATCCCTGTTCCTTTACCGTGCTATGGTGCTTCATGTGCAATGTGGCTGGAGCGCCTGCTACCTGGAAATGGGCATTCATTCACACTTGGCTTAAACTAACTGCTATTTAAGAACAGAAGCAGTCCATAAATGGAGGAGACCCAGGCCAGGGTGCAAGCAGTGGCTGCTACCCAACACACCGAGCTCTGCTGCATGCATCCTGCAGTGGGAGGCAACCCCATTCTGCAGGGGACTCAGTGCCCTCTGCCACCCCTTGGTGTGAGGCAGCGCACCTCTGTCAAGAAATTAACCCTTTTGCTCCTGCCAGCTGTTCCTGGGAACAGGCTCTCATGTATAGCTCATCCAGCCCAAGGCATCAAATCCCAGCCATGGGGAGAGCAGGAGAGGAACTTCCTTCTGAACAGTTTCCTCCATTCAAACGACAGTAAGGAGGAGGGTTTGGAGTGGAAGAGTTTGTCTGGAAGAACAAGCTTCAAGATACTGATCAAAGTGCTCCATGGCATCCTAAGAGTTTCTTGAAATGGTCTCATTACCCAATTCAAGTACCTGTTAATTGATCTCCTTCTACTTAATGGGGTGTCACGAAGATCTCTTCCTGATCCTTGATATTCATCGTGATGAGTAGCAGGGAGTGCCTTCTGTGTAATCTTCATAAAAATAAATATCGGATAAATTGCCAGTTCTTTGCTTTCCATTGGGGAAAAGCTCATGGGAAAAGGCTGAAGAGGTAGCCCTAAGCTGAAAGAAGTTGGGTGGGTGAGATCGTTGCAATGAGAGTTGCATAAGGAGAAGGCAGAGAGAGGGCTGCAAAGAGCTGTGGATGGAGTCTTGGAGAGAATGGGGAGGCAGCGGAGGCTGAGGCAGGGCTTGAGAGCCCTTAGGCTGAGACAAAGAAGCAAGATGGGTAGGCAGGTGGACTTAGAGATGTTTCTTTCTGAGCAGCTCAGAAGCAGCGTGCTCATACTGGCAAGTGGAGGGGAGGCAGGAGAAAGTGAAATGGTGAGAAAGATGACATTAAATGAGTTAAACTGGTAATAAAGAATGTCAGAGAGACAAGATGAAGCTAGTGGAATAGTTGTAACGGGAAACAAGGGATCGGGATGACTGAAGAAAAAAGGAGGAGAGATCTTAACACAATTATCTTTGAAGAAGCTAAATAGATTCCTGGATAGGGAAGAGAGTCTAGGACTTCAAATAAGCCATAGATGTATGAGGAATAAAGTAAGCAGCTCTACTTGCTTCTATAATACAATAACAATCTTCCCTCAAAGAGCAAAACAGGCTATTCCTTATGTTTAACAACACTATTCTATCTGAGGTTTTACAGAGAAAACTGATAATTGCAAACAATTTAATTATGAATTACCCTCCATACAGTTAAAGCATGATCAAAAGCAAATCTATTTTAATGTTGTCATATATTATGAGACATAAGAATGGCGTGAAATAAAATGACCCATTAGCCTTTATGTTGGTAAGTACTATGCTCAGCAAAAGAGAAGTGGAGAATGGATAGGACTGGCACTTTTAGAGATTACTCATTCACTCCTTAAATAGTAGGAATTTTGCCAGCATTACAACAGAAGGATTGTTTCACAGCGTACAGAAGTCTCTTTCCCTTGTTTAAATTTGTTTTTGGAGGGGGAGGGGAGAATTTGTGAAGGTTCTTCCAAGCAATGCAGAGCATAATTGGCGTGAATCAACCTGCTTGTCTTACATAACTGCACCCAGCCTTTTTGTGAGAGTCTGAGCAATTTGTGATCTCTAAAAACTGGTTGAATTTACAGAAATTAATGCTTTTGCGATTTCTCATTTTGGAGACAAAATAATTTTGTCCAACACACTACAAAGTTAAATAAAACTTTTTCTGTGGGAATGATGAATAAATTAGCCTGCCTTCCTATTTGGCTTTGTATACTGAATTTCAAAAGTGACTATTAATTTTGGATGTCTTCACTTAAGTATGCCTAATTGGAGGCAGCTTTTAACACGCTAAACTTTTGAAGTACTAAAGTCCACAAGCGCTAAGCAATCATTGTTGGATGGTCAAGTGTCCAGAAGGCTTATCAAGCCATTAAAATCACTAAACGCTTTTAAGAATTTCAGGGTACGTTTCTATAGCCGTAGCTATAGCGATAACATTAGGGGTTGGGGCAAAAACTCAGTAGGAAGAAGTGCAGCAGGTGGGAACCTGACAAGGCATTCCCCATAGCAGGGAGATGAAGCAAATCATGTGTATTTCTTTGGTGCTAAGCCAGCATAAAATCCGTAAGAGGTCTGAATTAGGTCCATTAACTCGCATATTATTTCAGAGAATAGTGAGGACTTGGGACTCTTTGAATTTTGGCAGAAGGCCTAATTTTAACCTCAGAGCACTGCCAAAAATCCATTAGTAGAAACTGTATTTTTAGTGCATTGTGTCAACCTTCTTCACTCCACTATTTTCCTTTCTATATATAACAGTTAACATGGCACAATGAGACTCTGATTTCCATTGAAATTGCAAGGTAGTTCTATGACACAAATTAAGTTATGCTTCTTTTTCCACCTGTGAGAACATGAGTGTAAGTGTATTTGCATTGATGAGTGTGTGTATGGCTGTAAACATAGACAATGCTACTCGTGTACAGACATCAGGACAAAACAGAACATTCCTGCACAAAGAATTGTAATTCTGGTTTTCATCTTTCTACTAAATAAAAAAGTTTAGAAACATAACCAAGCCTTGTGTTTTTGTTCTTTGCTACTTCTCCTTCCTTATCCTTCACTCCGCGTTTACTTCTGTAAAATAGTTGAGGATATGTTTTCTCCATTGTTATTTGTTGTTTTCAGTTATTCTACCTCTCTTTAGCCACACCAGTTCTCTTCCTCTCCTCTATTCTGCATCTCCCTTATTCCTTCCCTATTATTTCTCCTACGTGTGGAACAGCGGAGGGTCATAACATTTTCTCCTGGGATGGGATTCACCTCAGCTAACTATAGAAGACTACTGTCTTCTGAGCTGCTTCTGAGCTTCTTCCCTTGAGCTCTTTTTATAGTCAATGGGGAGATAAGCATCTTTAGGGATAGTTCATCCAACCCATTTTTGAAATCTATATTTGGATGATGTGATTCAGCCCCTAAAAGTGCCTCTTTCTCTTCACTAGGTACAAAGGAAAGCAAGACGGATGTAGCTCTGATGTAAACATCAGAGATTAGGTGAGGTGAAATCAGCATATGAAATCAGAAGCAATCCATCATGTAATTTTTCTATAGGCTTATATCATCTTTAATTTGTGCATGTTCCCCTTCCTTACTCCCTTTCCTCCAAAAAATTATTTTGATTCAAATAAGATTAATGCTAAAAACAAAAATTAATGTCTAATATAAATGAAATATTCAATACTTTATATACACTTCCTAGATCCTGAAACTGCTTGGTGAAGTTGGCTTTTAACATCAGAAATGATACTCACAAGAATAAATTTTGTTGGGCAGAGCTTGGGATCCCACTGTTTATGGTTTCAGCTAGGAGCAGGCTTGGCAGAACTTTATACTACTGAGTTTTTGAACCCTGAATCCTTGGGTTCCTTAGCCATGGACTGTGTGTGTGGCAGGCCAGGCCTTCACATTCTCTTTCACATTCAGGATCTCTAGCTTTGAAGCTGCCTGACACTAAGGAATTCATGGGAACATGACTTCAGTGTACACAAAGGTTTATTGAACCCTATGCTTATAACAAATCAGAGCTCTTTTATCTCTTTAAAATAATTGTATGGTTCAAAACAATTTCTTAGTTTAAGCTTGTACTTATTAGCTGCTGATTTATAGTAGATTTTATTTTATTTGTAGAGCCAACATTGTCATTTAACTTGGATAGATCATTTCTCTCCCTGGTGATAACTCTCATGCAATATTAATAGAAAACAAACATATATTCCCCCTCAGCCTTCATTTTTTCCATACCAAACCAGGCAAACACTTTTAATTTCCTCTAATTAGACAATTTCTTCGTTTTCCTGATTATCTTAAGCCTTTCAGCTCACCTCTCCCAGCTGAATTCATCTTTCCTAAACAGGAGAAATGAGAACTGTGCCTAGTATTACAGATGAAGTATCACCAATACCTTAAACAAATGAATATAAGTGCCCTGACCTGTCCTGCCCTGTCCTATCCTATCCTTCCATGGATAGTACTTGATACATCTGTAGTCGGCTTTTCCTTTTATGCAATAGCATAATATGGATGACTCTTACTGGTGCAGTCGGTTGTTAATAGAGCAGTTCTTTCACTTTTGTCATTTCAGTCCACAAAATTATCATTTTTCCTTCAGCACCTAACCCCTGACCTCATGCTATTATATTCCATACACTTTCTAATCTTTTGTTCCTCAAGGTAAACAGATCTTCCCTTGATTTTTCTCTGTATTGGTGTGGCCTTCCAAATCTGTATTATCACCAAATTTCTATGTTTTGTGATCTAATACTTCTGCATTAGACAAAATTAGTCCAGTGTAGGTTATCTCCCTGTGGTCCAACATTTTGCTTTCCTCACTGTCCATTGCATCGGTAGCCACAGTCTGTGTGATACCCTAGCAAATGCATTTCCAAAGCCATGCCAGCCTAGAACAACCTTCCCAGGTACAGAGAGTTTAGATGTTATTAAATATAAATGATCAGATTAGTTGGCACAACCTATTCTTATAAACTCATTGAATTCTATTGTGTTTGTCTTTTACCTGTGTCTTTAATTCTTCTTTCTTTCAATTTTTTTTTCTGTAGCCTTGTCTACTGTTGAGGTGCGATTAACAAGCCTGAAGATTTCTTGGTCCATTCTTCCTCTCCACCTCCTCCACCTTAAATACAGGTGCCATGTTAGCATATGGTCTTTGATAGAAAAATGGATCTCTTAGGAGTTGCTAATTGTATTTTAGTTTTCTAATTACTCCCTGACTAATTATTTTGCTTATTCATTGCTAGCACCATTCATGCAAAAAGAAACAAAAGTAGTGCCAGCACCCTAGCAAGGGTGAAGGAAATAGGTACTAAAATGTGGGAGCAGTCAGACATGCAGGGGAGCCGGGGCAAAACTGCCCTTTAGGATACATCTGGGAGCCAAGTTCTCTGCTACAGCCCCAAAGAAATCAATGCTTTCCTACTGGGACTGAGAACCAGAGAACACATCCTGCCTCTTTTGGCATGTCCCACATGTAGCTCTCTGTCTTATCAGAACCTATTACACTGTTTCTGAGATAACAGACATTAAATAATTCTTCCTGCCAGGTATATCTAATTGCTCTGACCTGCAGGCATTTTTACATCACTGTGGATATCATAGTTCCTCACCTGCCAGCCTGCCTTGTCCCAAGCCCACCGCTATTGTCCTTATTAAAAACTATAGCAAAATGTTTCTTCATATCAGAGACCATTCTGAAGTGATTTTCAATCTCTGTTTGGATTCTCCCTCTATCAGTAACTGCTCTTTCCTTCTTCTTTTCATCAATGTGACAAAAGGGATTTTGTTTGTTTTAGAAGTCTCTGAAAAGCCAATTAAGTTTAGGTTTTTCACAGAATCACAGAACGCTTGAGGTTGGAAGGGACCTCTGGAGATCATCTAGTCTAACCTCCCTGCTCAAGCAGGGTCCTCTAGAGCACATTGCCCAGGATCACATCCAGATGGGTTTTGAATATCTCCAGGGAAGGAGACTCCACCACCTCTCTGGGCAACCTGGTCCAGTGCTCTGTCACCCTCCCAGGAAAGAAGTTTTTCCTCAGGTTCAGACGGAACTTCCTGTGGTTCAGTTTCTGCCCATTGCCTCTTGTCCTGTTGCTGGGCACCACGGAGAAGAGGCTGGCCTCATCCTCTTGACACTCCCCCTTCAGATACTTGTACACGTTGATGAGATCGCCTCTCAGTCTTCTCTTCTCCAGGCTGAACAGGCCCAGCTCTCTCAGCCTTTCTTCAGAGGAGAGATGCTCCAGTCCCCTCATCATCTTGGTAGCCCTCCGCTGCACTCTCTCCAGTAGCGCCACGTCTCTCGTGTACTGGGGGGCCCACAATTGGACACAGGACTCCAGGTGAGGCCTCCCCAGGGCTGAGCAGAGGGGCAGGATCACCTCCCTCCACCTGCTGGCAACACACTGCCTAATGCACCCCAGGAGACCATTGGCCTTCTTGGCCACAAGGGCACACTGCTGCCTCATGTTTAACTTGTTGTCCACCAGCACTCCCAGCTCCTTCTCGGCAGAGCTACTTTCCAGCAGGTCAACCCCCAGCCTGTCCTGGTGCCTGAGGTTATTCCTGCCTAGGTGCAGGCCCTTGCACTTGCCTTTGTGGAACTTCAGGAGGTTCCTCTCCGCCCACCTCTCCAGCCTGGCCAGGTCCCTCTGAAGGGCAGCACAGCCTTCTGGTGTGTCAGCCACTCCCCCCAGTTTAGGATCATCAGCAAACTTGCTGAGGGTGCACTCTGTGCCTTCCTCCAGGTCATCGATGAGTACATTGAACAAGACTGGACCCCGTACTGACCCCTGGGGGACACCTTTAGCTACAGGCCTCCAACTTGACTCTGCGCCGTTCACCACAACCCTCTGAGCTCGGCCATCCAGCCAGTTCTCAATCCACCTCACTTTCCACTCATCCAACCCACACTTCCTGAGTTTACCTAGGAGGATGTGATAGGAGACAGTGTCGAAGGCCTTGCTGAAGTCCAGGGAGACAACATCCACTGCTCTGCCCTCATCTACGCATCCAGTCATTCCATCAGAGAAGGCTATCAGATTGGTCAAGCATGATTTCCCTTTGGTGAATCCATGCTGACTACTCCTGATCACCTTCTTGTCCTCCAGATGCTTAGTGAGGACCTCCAGGAGGAGCTGTTCCATCACCTTTCCAGGGATGGAGGTGAGGCTGACAGGCCTGTAGCTCTCTGGCTCCTCCTTCTTGCCCTTTTGGAAGACTGGCGTGACACTGGCTTTCTTCCAGTCCTCAGGCACCTCTCCTGATCTCCAGGACCTTTCCAAGATGATGGAGAGTGGCCTAGCAATAACATCCACCACCTCCCTCAGCACTTGTGGATTCAGGGCCCATGGATTTATGGATGTCAAGTTTGGACAAAAGATCTCTAACCTGATCCTCCTCCACTGTGGGAGAGTTTTCCTTTCTCCAGCCTTCCTCTCTTGTCCCCAGGCTCTGGAATTCCTGAGGGCTGGCCTTAGCAGTAAAGACTGAAGCAAAGAAGGCATTCAGCAACTCTACCTTCTCTGTATCCGTCACCAGGACTTCTTACTCAGAGGGATGCACTGCTCTTGAGCATGGAGGAAGTGATACTTGAATATTAACTAGCTCTCCTGGACCCCTCTTCCTTCTAGGGCCCTACTCCATGACATTCCCCTAAGTAGGTCCCTGAAGAGGCCAAAGTCAGCTCTCCTGAAGTCCTGGGCTGCGATCCTACTTATTGCCCTGCTCCCTCCTCGTAGGATCCTCAACTCCACCATCTCATGGTCACTGCAGCCAAGGCTGCCCCCAACCTTCACACCTCCAACTAGACCTTCTTTGTTTGTTAGTACAAGGTCTAGCAGTTCCCATTACCGGTTCCCATGTTATCCAGTTTTGCTCTCTCTGGCAAATCTTTGGTGGATCTCTTTTCCTGTTCCTTCTACAGCCTCTCTTCTTGCCCCAGTATCTTTTCTGAGACATTTCCTCCATCTAGATCTGCAACCCTTTCTTACAATTTTTCCTCTTTGGGATGCAAGTTCCAAATAATTTTTTGTATCGTTAATATAAAGAAATGTCAAGCTTTCGTCACATTCAAGTCTCTAAGCTCCTCAGTACAGTTCACTTTCCTAATTAGTTTCTTTTATTTATTGAAATATGTCCTTTTAAAGCAAAAATCCTTAGTTATATCTGTTTTGTTTATCCTTCCATTTAATTCAAACTAAATCATCTTCTCTGCTTTCAGCGCGAGGCTATTTTCTGTGATAAGCTCTTCAGGGATATCTTTGTTCTTTTTCAAAGCAAAGGCTGAAATATGTTGGCTAGTAGACTTTGTGTTGAAGAAATCTATTGGGTATCTGGCCAGGACTCAGCCACCACGAGTGTGTTTGTTATCCCCTTTGCATATAAGAAGCTGTAGTGTCCTATTATTAAATGAATTCCATTCCTTTTGCCCTACTAAATAGAGCTTATCTTACCCTATTGCAGATTACCAGGTACTTCCCTACACATTGCTGTTACAGCTCCTCCTCTATTTAATTTTGTCTTTTTATAGGATATTTTATAATGCGCTTTTGCACTTGCCCTTATAATGTCCTTTTTATTAATACACAGGACTACTTCAAAACCTTCATCCTTTTTTCTGTCTTGTGAAGACTATACAATTTTGAGTTAAGATTTCTCATCTCCAATCATTGATGCAATTTCATTCTAATAGAATTATTGCCATGAAATCTCTTTCATATTTTTCACTATTTTTGGAACCCTTACTTTGTTGCATATGTTCCTTGCATTCTTTTACTTAGTCTGCTACTTTTCTGACTACAAATGCAATCAAATCAGTAACTCTTTACAGTCAACCTCCTCAATCTCTAAGCTCCAATTGTCCGTATTTGTTGCCATCACCTTCCCCCAGCCAATTTCCCCCTGCCCTGTGTATTAAACCAAGAAATGATATGAATTTTTCCTATACTCTTTTTCCACCTCTCAGTTTAAAGTTCTTTTTATTCATTCTGCCAGGCTGGATTGGAAATAAGTATCCCATAATCTTAGACAAAATCTGTCTATCAAGGTAGGAATTCTCTTTTCAGAGGATCCCTCCAAATGGTCAATATCCCAAACCCTTGTACACAAGTTCTAAAATCACCCAGTCATATGCCCTTGACTCATTTAATACTTCTAATTGCATTTCTGTTCTCTTCCAGGTGGTGAAATAGGATAAGTTCATCATTGAATCCATTGTCTTTTCTGTGAGACTCGGTTGAAAAAGTAACTAGCTGAGTAAATAAGTCTTCAAAGGTATCTATAAAATAGTGCCTTTAAACTCTGTTAACCTGTTATTAATCCAAAAAGTAGAAAAACAAAGAGAAAAGCTAATACTGTTCATTTGCAAAGTAGGAGAAATTGCTTGAACAGAGGAAGTATCCTTCAGAAAAAGGAAATAAACCTTGCAAGTAAATTTTGATGTATAAATCAGAGATCTAAGAGCATTCTAGATGAGAAGAAATCTAAAGCATATAGGATTTTTAAATATTTTGAAAGTAAAAAGACTGTAAGGAAATTAGTAGCCTAAGAGAATTGAAAGAAGCATTTAGAAGTGTACAAACATTGTTTAGGAAAAAAATAAAAACCTTCTATATCAGTCCTTACATAGAGAATGCTCAGGAGATTAATAGTTTCTTCAGAAGCAGTAGGAGGTAGCTTTGCATGGCACTATATGCAGAATAATGAATAGCTTAGAGAAGATAGATTAGAATGGTCTTTTTCCTGAGTCTCATGACAAGACCAAGCATATGATCAATAAAATTTAAAGGTGAAAAATACTAAGATGGAAAAGAAAATGCTTTTTTGAACTCTAAGTAATCTGTGAAAATCAAGAATTTGGCAAAATTTAAAGAATTGTTGACTATTCTGTAAGTATTCTGAGTGTTCAATGTTATAATGGCTAATGCTACCAAAAATTAGAGGGTATAAAATGTGTTAGTGGTAGGCATAAACCAGCTTCTAGCAATTAAGGATTAGGATAAAACTCTAATCTGAGGGCAAGTTATTCTACATCTGTGGGATACTTTGTATTGTCCTCTGGTACCTGGTGATACATTACAGACAACAGCTCCAAATCATTATGGCACTTTCCTTTTATCCTGTAGAAGAAGAGATCAGTTTATTGATAAATGAATAGGAAGCGTTATCACCAAGATCAACTCCAAGACACTTGTGTGTATTTTAGAATAATATGCTGATCTCTGTTCCACTGAATAGCTGGGGTTCTTTAGAAGAAACAAAATGATAAGCATTCAGATGAACTGAATAAATACCTGCACCTCCAACTGAAGAGTCCGAGCAGGTATTTACATTGTCTATTGCGGCTGGCATGAGTATGCTCTGTCCATACTCTGAGCTGAAAGAAAACCATATGATGATGTTAGTGTGACATGTCACCTGCAATACTATACCCTGGCTCTCCATAGATCCTGCTCTAATGTGGTCACAAAGCTCTTTGTTTTTCTTCAGCTCAGAGTTTGAGTAAGTTTGCTTGTATATGTCTGAAATATCCTGTGCAAACATAACCTCAGAGACAGGAAATTAGAAGGACCTCTAGTTTGCTGTAGTATGGCAGTTCTTACGTGTCTTAGCAGCACTCCCTTTACTGCCAGCTGTCCCTTGGAATCTGGACAGGCTTTTCCTCTGCAGCCCTTGCTGACTATGTGAGGCATGTTCTGTCTTCAGTAAAGCTCTATTCTTGGATAGACCAGCAGAAACTCTTCAAGGGTTCACACAGCTCTTTGACACAGTAAGCAAGCTAAGAGCTAAGAGACCAAATATGCTCAGTGAGAGCAGTTAGAACTCATTTTAAAAGGCAGTAATTTTTTCTCTTTGCAGATACGTGTTCACCAGGTAGCTTGAGCCATTCTACTGAGAAATTTATAAAAGGCTATGTTCAGCTCTCTAAAATCAGGGACAGCTTGTTCTCTGCCTTTAGAAGGTGTAGAATTTGATCTATTCTGCGTACCACTATCTTCAGATATGCCAGCTTCAGATCGAGATTTTAGCCTCTTAGATATTATCCTTTACAAGCAATATTGGTACCTTCATGTAGAGTGTCAAATAAATTGCCTTATTCCCAAGAAGACAGATGCTGTTTTCAGAATGCATATGCGAACAACTACGTTATCCTGAGCTGACTTAACAGAACCAGTGCTTCGGTTGGCAGAAAGGAAGAAAGGCTACCATAATTTATATCTTCCTAAAAATCAAAATCTGAGCAGTTGAACTAGTTTTTAAACTGCCCTCTTGAGATGGGCATGAAACTGACTTCCTCATAACAAAAGTAAACAGAAATACATGTTTAAATCACTGTGGGTGCAACTCCATTGACTTTCTTAACAACAGTGGCTGTTTTGGAATCTTCTCATTTACTTTTGATTTAATACTGATAAAGAGTGAACTATATCACAAAGCCAACATTTTCCTGACTTTTCAGCTGGGTAAGAATGCTATTAAACTCAGAGATGGGACAGTCACCTCTTAACATGACAACAGATAACGTCAGCCTAGAACACCCATCAGCTTACACTACTGATCTGGATTTCTGGGTTTCTTTTTTACTCACTTATATATTACGGTGATTTTTGATTACACTGTTTAATAGATGCTGTTTAAGTTATGTCTGAAGAAAAAAACATAAACCTTCTCACAAAGTCATCAGTTGTGTTCAGCTACTATTTATGGACTTTAGTTTGATTTTTTTTGGTGTTCAAATACCTATATGAAGGTTATACTGATATTACATATCACTTCCACAGCACTGCCATCTTTCTGCTATAAAACAACACCTGTTCATCTCTTACATTAGATTACCACATTTGCACAATAAGGGCAGCAATTACTGTCAGAAAATATAACATATAGCCATTGAAGTTAGTAGTCTGGCTAATAAGATTAGGAAAAATATCCATTTCATGTATAAGCCTTGTAAATATAATTCTATTGACTAATTATAAGTTCGGAGTGGGTACCGAAGCATAAAATACAGCCCTGCATAAAAGACAGGGATGTACAAATGACATCCACATGTCTCTAAGCTTTGCTCAAAACCAGTCTGAAATTCTCGTTGTCCTCTCCGACTAATATCAATGAAAATTTTTCTATTACTACAGTATGCACAGAACTTAATTTGAGCTCGGATAGTAAAAAGGATCTCGTATCAGATGGCTATCACCTATAAATAATTGTTATCTAATCAATCTAGGTATTTTTATTTTATTGTCTCATAGCTTGAACAGTTCTTTTCATTAAAGTAAAAGTAATCCATTTTACTGAGCATTTTCTGCATAGTCCTAAAACAATGTGGCTATTCAAACTATTAAATGTGGTTAACCTTATACTTTGCATTCCATATATGCTAGGCAGGTATAAGGCATTTGGCTGTATTTTTTATAAGTGTGCTGATGTTAAAAGTTCATCTGAACCTCTTGAACCTTTCACAGCAGGATGAAGTCTTAGAAGAGTATCATTATCCCTTCCCCTTCCCCTTCTGCCAAGCGGGACCTGCATTCAGGTTTCCTCATCACAATATAGTCAACTAAGTTAATTCACGGCCAAGTGGTGTGTTTAGCAGAGCACAGGCCTCCACCTGTTCAGGTAAACTGTTAGATAGATCACTAACTCTTCAATGTACCATAGTCTTCTGGTTAGGATGACTACACCTTCTCTTTGCTGAGCATACAAGATCTTCTAGTTTGTTTTTCTCATGCCAGAAATTTTGCTTTCCTCTCTGCTCCAGCATCCACAATAACCCATAACTTCATGATTATGACCCTGGCTTACAGTATAGAGATTGTGGATTCAAGTCTTTCTCACTTTTTGAACAAGTGCTCAACTTATTAGGCATCAACTCAAAACTTACTACTCGTACATTTTTAATGGGCATTCTCAGTGAAACAGATGTGCTCAGACCATGCCAAGTAAACTGAACTCCTTTGGAGACCTCATGCCAGCACGACTCTTTTCTATGTCTTGCATAAGCCTTAGTCACAAGTGGAGCCCTACACACTAAGTTCAGAAGAGAAAGGAAACTTCAGCTGAAGATATTAAGGAAAGTTTTTGCCTGAAATTTCAAGCAATAGAAGTACTTCATGGCCTAACAGACTAAGAGGGCTTTTCCTGAACCGCTGTCCTGACTGATAAGCTCCCATTTCCACCTAGAGGATACGTTAGATTTCTAAGTTATTTGTTTATTTTCTAAGTTCCTGTTCCCCCCACTATAAATTAGTACTTTTATGCACAGCTGTGGCCTGGAAGTGCAAAGACATCTGAAAGCAGAAAACATTTATCCACACACATTTGCAATACAAAAAGAAACAGGAAAGACATTGGCTCAACTTTAGTTTTAAAGAGTAAGATGCAGGACAATTAGGCATTTTCATTAATTATTTATGTTCCTGGAGTCTAAAGAACATGCTTTACTCATGTTCTTCCAGAAAATATTTACTGAAGCCTAAATATAATGATTATATAATATTTAACTAGTTACATTTTCACTATCTTAATTTCTAATTACTGAATTTGATTGATTACTCAGAATTGATTCTGCATTCTTCAGGCCTGATTCATCATACAATCAAATCAAAGAGGGTCTTTATAGGGATTTCAGTGAGAGTTGGATCAAGACCTTTTATCTTGCTCATGTCCTGCTGAAATCAACTGAGTCTTTTAAAGCTCATGTAGCCTCCGGTCATCTTTAAGTAGGCTGAATTAGGTCCCAGGACTGTAAGACTGGAGCTCTTGGTATAGGAAGTATGTTTAGGGAACTTGGAATTCTCTTTACACTTAAAACGCATCTTTCTGAATGTGGAAGTCATATCAGCTTTGTCCCTTCCCTCATTCTCCCTAGAGTGTAATTCTGGCAATAGGTTATGCTGCTTATCAAATAGTTTATTAAAATGGGATAGGTTAAATGTCTTACCATGAAAATTTGTAATTCTCATATATATATTCCTATTAACAGATATACATATGTGTGTATATGCATGTTTACTATTTAATAATTAAAGCAGTATACATATATAGTATATATGTAACAGGTAAGATTTAAGCGTAAATCAAGCGTGCTTGATTAAGCTAATTAAAAATAAAATTAATCCACTCGTGATTCTAGTCATATAGATGCCAAATTGATAAAAAGAGAAATCTAAAAACTCTTAGTAGGTCTTTTTGTAGTTGGAAGTGGAGTTGCCAAAATGTTGGGATTTTTTTTTCCTTAAGAAGTTAGATTAATGAGGGAGCTGATGCTGTTCTTAAATCTCTTTACTACTGATTTTGCCGTGTTCTGTTCATCATAACTACTAGAACTAAATAATAAAATAAGAAAAAAACCAGCAAAACACAACACTTTCGCTACATGTCTCCCAAAGGAAAGGAGGTATGTTGTAATAATGGGACTTCCACGTAAAATGTTCATGTAATAAAAATATTGTTACTATCGTTATTTATATGTTTGACATGTGCAATTTTTCTTTAGGATTTTAGTAGTCACATAGTCTTTCATGGTATCTAGATGAGTATCTAGATTTGTGATTTACACCACTCTTCTCCTTCAGACAATTACTAAAAAAACAAACCAGGAAATTTTAGCAAGTGTCAAAAAGTTATGATGAACTTTTTATAAATAAAGACACTGTCTGAACACTCTTAAATGACAGACTGAATTGCACCTTTTAAGTCTTAAGCCTTTCCATGACAGATTTTGGCAGTTATTGAACCACATTGTAGAAGCAATATGTTCTGAGGCCGTAAGCAGTACTCGTAGAACTTCTTTTCATACTTATTTTTTCTGCTAAAGAAAACAACAATTATTGAACTGGAATGACTGTTGCAACAAACCTTTTTCAATATGCATAGCGTATCTGAAATCTGAGGAACAATAAATTTACTAATCCCTCTAACTCAGACACATATTTGATTATAACCATTATAGGACAAATATAACCATTATATGGCAAATCATACCCTTGGCCACTTTACGTTTACCCTGATTTTCTTCCTTTTACTCTCTGTGTGCTTGTTCTTAGCCTGTACATTTATCTGGCAGATACCATACTTTTTTTTCTGAATTATAAATTCTTGGCATAATGTGCATCCACCAGAACTATTGTACTTTCAAAAATAATGTGACTGAGAAATGCAAAATAATGAGAAGGTTTCTACTTGTTATATAGGAGCTTTTGAAAAGTCTACCCTATGTGGATAATAATAATCACAGCTCATTAGAAAGGTCACCATGTTCCGGTTTGAATAAAAGTGTTTTGATATTGAAGACTGCTTCTATACCAATCGATAAGAATTTATTTCACTGCATCCAAGAGTCACATTCTCTTCGCTGTCCAGACATAGGACCTTCTCACCAGTGTGCCAAGTGTTCCTTCTTCTGGAAACCCAGGCATCCAACAGGCAGGAATTGGTTATACTGCACCTCAGTCTGTGATCAGGATGTGATCTGTTGTATGCAAGGTGCAATCTCAATTTGTTTCATCAGTTCAAAAATAACCTAACAGCGTTAGTTTCTTATGGAAGGGAACAAAATAGTTGCTTATATGAGAATGGGCTAAATAACTGTTTACAACAGAGACTAAATTATAGCTGCAAACTAGACTAACTCTGTAGCTCTTGCTCCTTAAGTGGAAGTGGAAATAAGTTCAAGAGTAGTCTGTGGCTACTCCCGAGGGTGTTCAGAAGACCTGATACACATATGGCTACGTCTCAATGACTCCACTAACTGCAGTCTGCAGTCAAGAAAGTGGGAAAAGATCATGTGTCCTGAAACAGCATCTTCCAGATGGCAGGTTTGATATGAATTTTTCAGTTCATATGATATTATATATACCATCAGATTATGGTCCCACTTCATCCAGAAGGCAGAGGAAAGATTTCCCACTCTCCCCACCCCTCCCCCCCAAAAAAAGAAAGAAAAAATTAAAAAAGAAAGACAGGCAGAAAGGTATTAATTCACAACCCTTGTCCAAACAAAATGAGAATGAACACAGTTAATTCTGGAACTGAAGAGTTTCCTCTTGCTACTCCCCCTTCCTGGACTCAGTTACAAGGAAAGCCTGTAAGAGTATTTCTACAAGATTTTTGAAGAGAAAGAGAGTAGGAAGGAGAGAGAACTGCACATCCTACCATAAGAAAAAGCACTCAGAGGATAATCATATATTTTAGACACAGTAGCCTTGACTTAGTTGCTTAAAAATAGGCATCTGATGCCACTTGAGAAGCCTTGGAAAACGTGAAACATCAGCATGGGTCTTGCAGAACAGGACCTGTAGGGCACCTACACCTTTCTAGAGTGGCAGCTGGAAGCCAGACAAACAAGCCAAGGGCCTATGTTTAGGCAATTGAATGAAGCTCAGATGGTGACATTCTTCTGCTCCAGACGTGCAGGTGTCTAAGTGTGAGCATGGTATCTAGACTCCCGTAGTTAATGTAGTCAATACACTGGAATTGCCCTACAGAGTGATTCAGCTCATCCTGAGATAGTGAATGGGCACTTTCCAGGCACAACTGACCGCATCGACTAGATCGCCACTGAATATATGAGAAATTAGATTCACTTAGATCATATACATATACCTTTATTTAAATATTTAAATATAATTTGTTTTACTCTCTAACTCAATCCCATTCTTAGTATTGGGCTCTGACTCATGAAGCTCAGGTTGCATGCTTCTTTACATTGACAATGTGGAGATTTTAGTCCTCCTAACTTTGTTTCATCCTATTACATCTAAGCTGAATGCCTAGTCTGAATTACAAAGATTTGAACACTCCACAGCATGTCCATAAAAATTACAAGAATGAAAAAACTGAGAAAGGAGTTCTTTCAGTGTGTGGCCTCTGGAATTAGAAATAAGACAAAGTTCCTCATATTTCTCACTAAATGGAATGCCTTCTCTTTACAGTCTTTTCTCCACAATGAGATAATGCCACAACAAACTAAAAATTCTGGTTCATGTTGAGAAAAAAAGAAAAAAGAAAGTGAATCAAAGCGAACTGCAGCTGAGTCCTAGGATTTCCAGGCTCATACAAGGTACTGAATAGTTTGAGCTGCCCTTAAAAACAATATGGATGCACCTTGGCATCTTTCCAGTGCTGCACCTTCTCAGAGGAGAAAGAAGTAGCTTGGAGAAAGACATGCCTTTTCATCCTTCAATGCAGCTAACAGGCTTATTATAGACTGAACATAACTTATTAAAAAGGACAGAGACTATGAGCTTCCCCCCAGCCACATACTTAAATGTCCTCTCTCTTTTAAACTGACCTGACTATTCCAGCATTTGGATGAACGATTTCATGCCTGCACACTATATAATATGTTAATACCATGCACATGGGCCTGGAATTTTATCCTTTTCCAGGATATGTATTTTAGAAGCAAGAGTTCCATGGCAAAGAGTAAATTAGTTATTCAGCTGTTAGGTCCTGAAGTCCTAGGCTCACTAACTGTACATTAGTTAACTGCAAATTAACTGCACACTTTCATGGCTCAAGAGATTTCTGCTAAAAAACTGTAGTCCAAGAGGAAGCTCATTCTATTTAGCTTCAAGATTTGAGACAAGGAGGCGGGGATTAGAAACTTCCCATATCTCTTCCATGAAGATTGGAGAAGGAGAAACACTTTCAAAAGTTGTTCTTCATCCTTAAGATCTGAACCACCCTAAGGAGATGTCTAAATTTTTCCTTTGATGATGGAGAAAACCTAGGATGAGTGGCCATGTAAACTATGAGCCTCCATTTTAGGTGGCATGCATCTTTCTAACCCTAAGAAATGACCTTATGATCTTCATGTAGATTGCAGTGAGGTAAGAAGGGTAATGGTAATAGGTAATAAGAGGGGGTAGGTAATAAGTAATATGAGGTAATATGAGGTAATAAAGTAATATGAGGTAATAAGAAGGGGTAATGACCACAAGTTTCTGCTGGGAAGGTCCACTTTGGACATTACAGGAAAAAAAATCACTAGGAAGGTGATACCTGGAACAGATTATGAAGAGGAGTAGCTTCAGAGGTTTTCAAGACTCAGCTGGACAAAGCCATGACTGACCTGATCCAGAGCTGGAATCTGTTTCAGGTGGGGATCTGGATTATACGACCTTTAGAGGCTCCTTCCAACGAACATTTTTATGATCCTATATGATCCATTTTACAAAATCTCCTTTGTTGGATATCATAGCAGAATTCAAACACAGAAAAAACATGTAGTGCAAATAACCTCCCAGTGCCAGAAGCCATAATTCCAGAGCAAGTGCAGAATGGGTAGGGTAGCAGTAGCTAAGGGGTCAGTCCCATCACATTTTTCCCAAAGTTTCCAAACTTAGCAGAGGCCTTGTTCTGGGGGTTATGAGGTCTGGAAAACTCTTCTACAGGCCTTCAGTTTTGTTCCTCAGCTGTATACTCTGAAATAAGTACAGCCTTCAGGCTCATCCTGAGATCCAGACATGAATATAGAACATTGTCCAACACTAAAAGCTCATACCTGAGGAGAAAGTGGTTCTACAGACCTGAATTGAATAGGAAAAGTTAAAATTTTTGGAAAAAAAAAAAGAAAATATTCACTCACATAAAATTTTTATTGTTTGTTTGCAGATTTTCTAATGTTTTATCCCAAAACAGATATTGAAAGATGTTCAAATATCACACATTTTCCCTGTCTCAGAAACCAACTTCTGACCTTATTTAGATCAGCTAAGACAATAAGAAACCGAGCTTTTGTTATCCTGACTTTTTAAATTACGAAGATTTCAGCCAATCAAGAGTGAAGGAACAGTGTATACAGTATTTTTCTTGATGAAAAGGCAGCTATACTTACTTGAAAATAACTCTTTTCATTATAAATCACTGGCAGGCTACTTTGGAAAAAATAGCTGTTTGCTCCAGTTTTGTTTGTGCTTATGCCTGTAATTTAAGGCCCTTTTAGGACAATGGCTCATCCATCAGTCCTGTCACAAATTAAACTGGTACATTTCACAGCACTAAAAGTATCATGCTGGTGGATAAACAGACCGGTTTTACTATAATCCCCTGTGATCATTTTAGCACCTGTAAGTTCACAACACTTAATTATGCTATGATTCTTATCCATTAGTATTACAATAATAAAGTAAATTTTAGAATCTATCAAGCATCAAGGACTCATTCTAAATATTAATGATGATATCTGTCATGCTATTTCTTTTATTCATTCATTTTTATTGAACAGAAAGATGTATCCAGTAGGATGGAGGAATGAATGCTAAGATGAAGTGCTATATAGTTAAGTCTTTTCTAAAGCCCAAGTTATATGTTTGCTAAATTTATTCTGAGAAAGATAGCATTCTGTAGAATATAGCATTTATTACATTACAGAGAAACTTTTGTATGTAAAATAATTCAGAAGCAGTAGCGGTAGAATCATGAAAGTGAAATCCACAGCCCTCGGGCAGAATCCCCACTCTTTATCTGGGCGTATTTAGGAGCCTCAGAATGAAATTCATGATAGCCAGTATGCTGAGTAAGGTCATACTCAGTCCAGCCATTTGGAAACACTGAGGAAAAGACAGCATCTAAGCAAACCTGTTAGAAATCAGGTGTTACTAGAGTATACAGGGTGTAATCTTTGGATTGCTACGAAGGAAAAGCTTCACAAAACACCTTAGTTGGAATTTCCATCTTCACTCGGACAAACCCTCTGGGACTGAGTCTGCAAACTCGAGATAGCATGTGACTTTAACACACTGTACTTTCTTCCATGTCATCTTTTAAAAACAAAAGAACCATCTTTTTTAGCCCTAAGGTGAGAGATAGTTAATTCCTCTATTGTCTTAAAAGCATCTCAGCAAATCCCTTCTGAAGCAATAAGCCATCTTCACAGTAACTGCTACTACACTGTTTGGAAATGAAACCACGCTTATCTCTGAGGGCAGTTTTAGCCTCAGCCACCTAGACTGCCTGTTGACAATTCCAGGTTCTGATTTAAGCATTGCATCTTTCATTCAATCAAGAGCTGCTAAGATTGCTGAGTGTTACCCTGCATATCAAATATAGAGAGATTTGCAAAAGAAGTCAGCATGCAATCTCTTCTAGATAAACATGAAATGAAAAAAAAAAAGATTTCTCAAAGTGTTTACAGGCTGAGGAACTTATTGGATACCAAGCTCATCAGAAAATACAGCCCATCCACCTTACGACTATGTGCAAAATCGCTTAATCCTATTATCTACAGACTTAGAATTCACAAAAAGGAGATGTGAATCTCCTTACACAAGCAATACTTGTATACTTCTTATGTAAGTGCCTTTTGAAGCAAAGAGATGACTTTTCCTGCAGTTTTCTTGTAGGAACCAGCTAACTACGCTGTCTTAATGTGTAGCTCCATCAGAGTTGATCATGCATTTTGTTTTGAATAAAATGCTGTGCTCTGTCCTGGGCTTCACTCATGGAGTGTAAATATAAATATATAAATCATCTGCAAAAGCCTGATAGAGAAGTATTTTGGGAACCCTAAGAGCAGCAGCTATTGCATTCCTGCTTTTACTCCAAAACACTGCTAGCACCACAGAGGCCAAAATGACTCAGTTGAAAAGTTGAAATGACTCCCATAGTTTTCCCAGAAATCTAATCCGTAATGTTTAGTTATAAGAAATAATTTCTTATCTGTGCATAGCCTCAGACTACAAGAATGTGAAACATTTCTAATTAGTGCCCCATCCTTGGCTACTGCTTTTTTAGATGTAGGAATGATTTGGAGTATTAATGTAATGACCTTTTCATTAATATCCCATTAATTCTATCACAACCTCAGCAAAGTTTGACTTAATGAATGATTGTAAGACAAGTAACCAATAAATTTGCAGGATGCTACAAGAAGGTACCACTTCTGATTGCCTACTGAGGTAAGGCTCCAGCATGACACTAGCCTGCTCTTAAAAAGCTTGTACGTTAACTTAATTATTGGTGTTCATATAATTAAGTATTGCATTGAAAGAGACATATATTAAGAGGAAAGATTTTCACTTAATATAAACTGGCAGAACTCTATTAACAGAACTGGCTTAACAATGCATAGGCAGACATTAACTCATTCTGATTTTGGTGAGATTCCAATAGGAAATATTTTCTGAAATGCTTGCTTTTTTACAGTGTAAGTATTTTAAAAGGTAGAACTTTTTCTTTGCCTTTTAATGTGGTCTTTCTTTTATTGCTTACAAAAACTATTTTTCCCTTTCTTTATTGCTCCAATTCTGAAAAGATTGAACAGGGAAATAAAACAAAGCTGGTGATATGTTTGCAGTAGTAGCAGTGCATCTGGTTGCATGTCTTTTCTTTTGCTAAACAAGGGATAGCTCTTTGATAAACAATAGCAAGAGAATAGTTTGTATTTGTGGAACTCTGCATTTGCAGTGTACAGTGTACAGTGTTATTGAAAGCAACTGGGAGGTAAACCCTCATAAATGTTCTGCCTCAGAACATTTATGCACAAATATAATTTTCCAAAAGAGAAAACAAAACAGCACACTTTCTCAGAGCCTGAATTGCATCAGGATGGCCACCTGATAGAAAAGACTGTATTTAAAGAAATTTCTGTTAAATAGAAAGGCCTACAACTTAGATAATGAAACAATTATCTGATTAAGAGGAGACTGGTATCTTTATATGCCTCTATCTTGTGAGCTACAGGTCCTGATAGAAAGAAAATCTAAAATTTGAAGCAGAATAGTTAGCAGAAGTCAGGCAGTTCACTGGCATGTTCCATGTATCTTACTGACGTAAAATACAGTGGCAGAAAATGATTGTTGTGCTTCTAAAATACAGACTACTCTACATGCTCTTTTCTTGGAGATCTTTGGTAGAGATTGCTTTACTGATATCAGAATCAACGATGATTCTAGAAGTGTTTGTATGGGCTCTTGCACATCCCCTGTTACAGTGTCACCTGGCCTCACAGACCTGCTAGAACTTCAGCTGAGGGGTGGAAGTTGACACTTTGAACCAGAGGAAACTCCTGCTTTTAATGAGCCACTAAAGACAATGTTATAGCTGGCATAAATAAAGATATTCAATTAGATATCCATTCAGTCCGTCTCACCTTTCCCATTGCAGATCTGTGTTAGTGACAAACAGCTTTGTTTAGGAAAAAAATAAAAATAACTACACACTGAATCGATCCCTAATTATTGAGAGAGATTTTATTCTCACCTAATTTCACATGAACTCATATTTTATCCAGTTGTTCAACGCCATCTTTTATTTTCCAGCTAGTGTCTCTGATCAGCAGATAAGTGTTGTGGATGCCTTAAAATAGGCTAGTCAGTTGAAACCAGTCTAGTTCTGTTTTGCTTACTTATAAGACTGTCGTTTTCTCTCCTGGATATATGTGACATCGATAAAGTGTTTTCACTTTCAGATATGCTAACTTGATGATAACAATAGTTTACATCCTTTAAAAATTTATATCTTGACCATACTTTTTGTTTACCATTAGGCAAGCGATAGAAAGTTAAGATGGAGAAGACCTGAAATCAAGGACGTCTTCTTTGGCCATGTAAAATGCTTCGCGGTATTTTCTATCAATCATCTTGGGAAATTTTATATTTACTCATGTGATATGTCCTGTTGTTTTGAAACTTGGATAAAAAGCAGTTGGATTAAATTTAGATAAAAACTGGTTGTAATTTACTCATTGCCTATACATTCTTCTACCTTAATTAAATCATTGAGATCAGAATCTGGGCAACTGTACATTAAAGAAATACCATAATATTTAATTCGCAGATTATTCTTTTCTACTTTCAGAAGTTTGAATGGATGGAGCGTTAGTTCATCTACTGAAGGGCAAACTACAAAGGCTGCTTGTGAGAGCTACAAAGTGGCTGCAGAAATACAAGCTATTAGATTCACAGATAAGCTTAGAATGACCTGTCAGGGACAACTGTTTTCTGGATCAGTTTTCAAAATAAGCAAGTTGTTTGTTTGTATTTCTTTGTTCATTGGTTGCTTCCTTCCTTCCTTCCTTTTCTTTTCTTCATTCCCTCCCTCCTTCTTTCTTTGCCCTCCCTTCTTTCCTTCCTTCCTTCCTTCCCTCCTTCCCGCCTTCCTTCTTTCCTTCCCTCTTTCCTTCTTTCTTTTCTCCCCTCATCTGGTACAAAATCAAAGGCATCTTACTGGAGGAGGTATTCAAAACCTGATTGAATGTGGCCCTGAGCAACGTACTTTAGCTGACCCTTCCTTGAACAGAATGGTTGGACTAGGTGATCTCCAGAGATCCCTTCCAACCTCAATGATTATATGATTATACACCTGTACCTACCACCCTTCATTTAACTACATCAGTGATAGCATGGCTCACAGGCCCAGCCTGAACAGAGTTTCTGTCCACTTGCAAGACTTCTGCTGGTTCTCAGGAAAGATCTGAATTCAGGAAATGATCATTACGCACTTTTTCTAGATCGAGTTGAATCATAAGCCAGCCAATGCTTTTTTCTCTAGATTGGGTTGAATAATAAGCCAGCCAATGCTTTAGAAGAGAACACACATTCATTTTCTGTAATACCATTTTATTTACTCATCTGTTTACATGCTGTTTACAAACCTATGTGTATCATCATAAGATGAATCAAGTCAGTGCACTTTGCTTTAAAGCCTTGTTTCCAAAAGAAGCAGATGGCACAGACTGACAACGGCTTCTAAAGACATTCAACTCCATATGCATGTGCAGCCTTCCAAAAGCTAAGAACATAAAAAGGGTAATACTTCTTCTCACTGAAGGGTTATAATGGCTGTTTTCATCAAGTGTCATCTATTTTCTTCTTCAGAGAAATAAGAAACAGGAAAGAAAAAGTAGGGATAAAAAGGAGAGAGAAGACCATAATGATGGGACTCCAAAGGACAACTTAGAAGCACTGGCAATTTGTCAACCTAAACGTTCCCAGTATTGAATGTCCTCGGATACTTTATGTTATTTTAGTGTATCTGACACCATTTTATAGATTTCCAGTATGGTCTTAGGATCCACCTCTGTGCTGGGAAGTTGAATATAAGAAGTCATAAAAGTATGTAGCAGTAATAACTGTTAGAAGTTTGATTTCTTTTTGCAACTGTGCTTTGCATGTGCATGCATTGAATGTACTTGTTTCTGGTTGTATATCTGTCACATGCTGCAAATCACAGAATCACAGAATCACAGAATCACAGAACGGTTGAGGTTGGAAGGGACCTCTGGAGATCATCTAGTCCAACCTCCCTGCTCAAGCAGGGGCCTCTAGAGCATATTTCCCAGGATCACATCCAGGCGAGTTTTGAATATCTCCAGGGAAGGAGACTCCACTACCTCTCTGTTCAACCTGTGCCAGTGCTCAGCCACCCTCACAGGAAAGAAGTTTTTCCTCACGTTCAGATGGAACTGTCTGTGTTTCAGTTTATCACAGTTTCCAGAATGGATTTTCATCTAGGGGCTGCTTTCCTTTCATTATGAATATGGGTACCAAAATGAGGGCACAAAAACAACAAACTCTTATTATGCAAACACAATGATGACGAATAGAAATCAGATAGCTTCTAAGATAGTATTGGCAGCTATGTACTCACCAAATCATAATGCCTACTCTCAACTTGCCATTGAATAATTTACTTCATTATTGGCCAATCTGTAAGGTGGACTAGTGGCTCTGCCATTTTTAAAAGCAGTGTATAGGGACAGGCTAGCAAATGATAAGTGGTGAGAGATGACAACATGCTCCAATGTTCCTCTTCAGGTTGTTTCAAACTTTGCAGATTTTTAGAAGGAAGGAGATATAATGAATAGTTTATGCATTCATTACCCAGTGAATGGGTCATGCAACATTTTATGCCTCATATTGTGACAGCCCCTTCCAAATTTATCCAAGGGACTGGGAAAAGCATCAGCCTAATATGTGAGAACTAGCTTGAAAACCAACTGAATAGGAAAATGTGGAAAATGCATCACATGCACTTTTTTTTTTTTTTTTTAATCTGAAGAAGTACTTCTATTCTAAGTATTGGAATACTTCACAGCGCACCAAAAGTTCTTCAGCAAAGTTTCTGGAAGTAATGAAGTCTTAACCGTGTTAGGCTCTTCTATTCATTCATTAGTAAGTCTTTACTCAAAAACAGGAGGAAAGAAAACTTGATTTTGTTTGAGAGTTGAAAATCTGCCATTCATTTTTAGTTTGGGCTATCAGGTTAGCCTGACTGTTCTGGGTTTTACAGGTAGAATGTCCCTACTATATCCAGATTTAAATGAGTATCTAAAATCAGATGAAAGGAAAGAGTTGTAGTTGACAATGAAACAGTGGCATTTGTCAGTGAACTATCGTTACAAAAACAGCCTTAGTAAAATTTTGCAGAAACTCCAGTAACCCTTGCTATTTTTCATATGCTATTTGCAATTCTGAGATATATTTGCTGCCTATTAGATTAATTCGGAGAGCTATTGCTGTGCATATAGAATAGTTATACCAGACTTCAACACTAGGACTACTATTTTGTTACTTAATTCATGTAAAGCATTAAAAACTTACTGTAACCTTGGAAATAGCCTAATGTTCATTACTTGAAAAAAAGAAGGCCTTGAAGATTTGGATAACCTGATGCTTATATTCATGTAGGCATATTGAGTGCCATCAGGTGAATTAATTCCACCATTCTGTATGTCAGAACCATAACAAAGCTATCAAGGATCTGCAGGACAAAGCTACAAGGTGCACCTCATCATAGCTAGCCAAAACTCTTGGCTAACCGGTGCTAAGTATCTCCCATAGTCAGCAACAATGTGGTTGTCATTCCTATTGACTTGACACATTTTCGAACATTCTGAATATCTCTTATATTATTCTATGCTTTTAATGAAACTAAAATACTAGTGAATATTGACAAAAACCACAAAACCAACCAGCCAAACAAAACCAAACATAGGTTTTCACAAACAGTTTTCATAAAACTCTTTTCTTTCTTCAGTATCCTACCCTCCTTTCTGAAAGAAGGTGGATGATAACAATTATCAAAAGGACCTGAACACTGGTTGCTGTAGAGAGTGAAGAAAGAATACATAATTCCCTTTGACACAAATTCAGGCTAAAGAAAGTAGCAAAGACAAGTCATGATGTATTTAATGTGCCTAAGAGTTCTTGTAAAGCTCATAGAAGAAGAACTAGCTTTTCAGACAGTATAAATTAATATCTGGCAGGACACAGTAAAGTTTTGTCCAGAATTTTTAGCAGTGTCCCTGCTTTATTTGCTTACAAAATCCAGTCTGTTACAGTTGGCTTGATTCAATTTTCAGTGTTTCTTTTTTGTAACAAAATAGCATCTTTCAAAACACTACATATTTCACTTTTGTGTACTGAATGCAATATAGTGTTGGGAGACTGAAAAAAATATATATATGCTACTAACAAAAATAGGTTACCTAACTATTCATAGGATATGACTAAATTGCACCTGTAGTGTTTTACAACTTGTAATATTAGCCTTTTTGTCAGCAGTAAAGGAGTTTTCATACTTGCAGTCCTTCATGTAGGTTTCCTATTTTTCCTTGGTTGAAGCAATCAACAGCTGTGATTACCTCAACTGAAGGAAAATTAAGGAGATATGTACTGCAAGATAAAGGAAATAAGACTTCTTTCACGAACAAGTGAAAAACAGTCTATTTTCATTGTTATTTGGTGACTCCGTTCAGCAACTGGAGGCTTTTAAGTTGGGGCATCACTGGTGCCCACACTGGAAAATTCTGAGTAAACATCTTCCCTTTAGTCTCTGCAAATGTGTAAAAAGTAACAGTCAGAGGACTAGATATCCTTAGATGTAGAGATTTTCTCGGTAACAACGGAGGCCTCTGAGCATGCTAGACTACCCTGGAGGCAAAATTCTGACTTCAATGTAAGTCCTAAGATTGCCGCAAAAAGCAGCTCAATTGCAGGTGAATAGAGATGTAGAACAAGGTTACTGCCCCTTCATACATTTTGCCAACAAAAATAGGCTGGTTGTGTAGTGAAGTGGCAGGTAAGGATCTGAACGAGGATGTTGCATCATACTACATCAGCACAATATGGGAGCTCCAGCAAAAGCTGTGCTTCTGACTGGTGTCACTGAAACATACTGTACGCGTCATAAAACAGTTGTACTGGTTCAGATCAAGCATACAGCTGCTCATACTTTGTCTTTAACAGCAGACTATGAGTAGTCCCTCAACACCAGTACCACTCTGTGGTGCCATTTTGGAGCAATGAACCAGACAGGCATTGTCATTTTTTGCAAGGTGAGCCTAATAGAGGTAGTATTATCTAGTATAAAAGAGCAGTATTCATGAACCGTAAATGCTCTTCCAAAGCTGTTCCTTGGGAGAGTTCCTGCATCTATCTCAATTCCTCACAATTTCTGTTAAATGAGAAGTTTTTTTTTTTTTTTTTAACTTTGAGATAGATGAAGAGCGCTCTACAACATAAGTGATAACCCATGTGTTCTGGTTCCAGGGTGAAATTCTTGACACAGGCTAATCCCAGAAGAGCAGCTGGGCTGGTGAGTAGGGCTCTATCGTGGGACTATGGGAGACATAGGTTTAAGTCCTATTTCCACGTAAGGTTTTAAAAAGAGTCTACTACCACGGAAGTGTCCTAACCGCTGGGAGATTGTCAATTTTCTGGAAGATTGTTTTATCTCTTCCTCCTCCCCTTCTTTTTCTTAAAAAATAATGCACTAAGCACCAGGAAAGTTCCTGAAATCCCGGAAAGTCTCAGGAGCCCAGAAAAATACTTATCACCGCAATAAACATACTACCTGAGTAACGATTGGACTTTTGCTTTGGATGAACAACCCACTTGTTTTTACCTTCTGCGGTGTTAGATGCAATTTATAGTCTCTGTTTCGGCTGGTGCACTAGGTGGCAATAGAGTCATCATAGTCCCTATTCATTCTGAATGATTGCATGAGAGAAAGCCACAGCTGAACAAAATTATACATCTACGGGTTACAAACCCTGAGCATTTGCCAGCTTTTTAATAGCACAACATTAGAAAGATTTTTTAAACCTACAATAGATTATGGCACTTATGGCAGCAAACTCACAGCAAGTACCAATGCCCCCATATTTAACTGGTGGAAGAATAAGTTTGAGAACAGAACCTGAGGCTTTGCTTACTGAGTTACATTCACACCTACCTGCCAAGCATGCCAAAATAACGATCTTAGAAAACATATTCATCAACGGTGCAACTTACGTACCTCTTTTAGAAACGCTATGTCAATACCTGAGAATTACAGCTTCTGGCCTAAAATCTGCTCCTACAAATGTGTGTTCTACCTCCAGCTCATAAAACAATAATCCTGAGCCTGGGGTCAAGATCACAAGTCTGTCCCAATACAGCAGTCTGCTAGTCACTAAACTACAATCTCAAGCTACCTTTGACTTGCTGAGCTTCTAGTTCTGTGAATCCTGTATTCTTGGCACTGGAGCACAGCTTAAACAAGGGGTATACAGAGTGTTCTCCTCTAAACTACCTCACAGCGGGGTTGTTTATGTTGTTCTATTTTAAAATGAGAAGTACTTCTTCTCATCTTCTGCATAACAGGTTAGTGCTGTCATCCAGAATGTAGATGACTAAGTCCTGAGCCTGCTCAGTGTGGATTCTATATTTTGCTGTGAAAAACACTAGCAAATACAGATTTCTAACTTTCCAGCTGTCTACGTTGGAATTTCTTCTGAATGGAAAACTCTCCCAGAGCCTGTCGGTAGATGCACAATAGAAAGATAACTCCCATGGTAAATATTCCCCTTCTGCTCTGCATAGAGTACTCCCAAAGATGTTAGAGAATTTCCCTCAGACATAGCATAGGGTAATTACACTCATCAAATATTTTAAATAGCTTCCTAGCACATACCTTTCATGAAAAGAAATAACCTCAATATTTCATAGGTAAAAGATCCAACCTTGATTCTCTGTCTGTAGTATCTTTTTTGCCACTAAAGCACTGCAGTTCTAGTTAAAATATACTAATATACTACCTGTCCCTTCTGTTACATCAGTGTCTGCAGTACATCCAACAGATATCTGAAAACATGAGATATAACTGCAAGGGAGTGTGTCACCACTTTTAAACTATCACGTTCAAAGAAAACAAAAACCCATCTGGCACTTGCTTGGAGCATTATGTTAAACCTTCTGTTAGTAACATATCGCTCAACATTACACTAGATTAACACATGCCTGAGTAAATCAAAGATTACCACAGGTTTTGGCTGGTAGTGTTACAGGGAATTCAAATATCAGTGTGTGAAAGACTTAATTCTCCACTCCACCTGCAGGCTGGTGTCCACTTCTGCTGGCTTCATTCCTGCTGACAGGAAGGGAGTTTCATCTGAATTAAGTTGGCAGGATTTATTCTTCTTTTTCTATTGTGAAAAAAAAAAAACCCAAAAACAAAAATAGAGCAATCACAGGTAATTTTTAAAAGTCTAAAAAATTACATATTTAAACCAAGAGTTAAAAACTGCAAGAGTTAAATTCTTTAAAAAATAATAATCAAAATGTCCAAATTGAATAAAAAAATAGGCAATGTGAGAGGTGAGACTTCCACATTCTTTTATAAACTGAAGTTTCGCTGTTTGTTTGAGTTTACTTACACTTCTGCAACTAGCTGTATCCCAAATCAGCACCTGGAAATCCATGGTTATTATGTAGCTGCAATATTCCATGAGCAAGAAGGAATGAAATTATGGTTCAGGGTTAGCATTCAGTCCTTACTTTCCTTTTTCTTCATCTGGGAAGTAAGAAAAATCAGCACTTCTCCAGGAGCAGCTAATATGTATGACAATTGAATCAGTCACAGACTGGCAAGGCAGGAAAGGACCTTTAAAGATCATCTAGTCTAACCTCTCTGCTCATGCAAGGTCACCTAGAACAAGTTACCCAGGACCCTGTTCAGATGGCTTTTGAATGTCCCCAAGGATGGAGACTCCACAACCTCTCTGGGCAACCTCTTCCAGTGCTCCGTCACCCTCACAGGAAAGAAGTTTTTCCTCATGTTCAGACGGAACTTCCTGTGGTTCAGTTTGTGCCTGTTGCCTCTTGTCCTGTTGCTGGACACCACTGAAAAGAATTTGTCTCTATCTTCTTTACACCTTCCCTTCAGATATTTATACACTTTGATAAATCTCTTCTTGGCCTTCTCTTCTCCAGGCTGAACAGGCCCAGCTCTCTCAGCCTTTCTTCAGAGGAGACATGCTCCAGTCCCTTGATCATATTAGTAGCCCTCTGCTGGACTTCCTCCAGTACATCCATGTCTCTCTTGTAGTGGGGAGCCCAGAACTGGACACAGTACTCCAGGTATGGCCTCACCAGGGCTGAGGAGAGGGGGAGGATTGCCTCCCTCCACCTGCTGGCAACACTCTGCCTAATGCACCCCAGGATACCATTGGCCTTCTTGGCCACAAGGGCACATTGCTGCCTCACATCCAGCTTGTTGCCCACCAGGTTCCCCCAGGTCCTTCTCTGCAAAGCTGCTGTGCAGCCAATCAGACTCCACAATGTACTGGTGCATGGGGTTCTTCCTCCCTAGGTGCAGGACTTGGCACTTCCTTTTATTGAACCTCAGGAGGTTCCCCTCTGGCCGTCTCGCCAGCCTGCCAAGTTCCCTCCGAAAGGCAGCACAGCCCTCTGGTGTATCAGCCACTCCTCCCAGCTTTGTATCATCGGCAAACTTGCTGAGGGTGCGCTCTGTCCCTTCCTCCAAGTCACTGGTGAAGAAGTGGAACAAGACTGGACCCCGTACTGACCCCTGGCGCACACCGCTAGCTACAGGCCTCCAACTAGACTTTGTGCCATCAGTCACAGCCCTCTGAGCTCTGCCACCTAGCCACTTCTCAATCCACCTCGCTGTCCACTCATCCAGCCTGCCCTGAACTTGCTCTTGGGGATATTACGGGAGACAGTGTCAAAGGCCTTGCTGAAGTCCAGGTCGACAACATCCACTGCTCTCCCTTCATCTGCCCAGCCAATCAACCCATCACAGAAGGCGAGCAGGTTGGTTAAGCAGGACTTCCCCCCTGTGCATCCGTGCTGACTACTCCTGACCACCTTCTTGTCCACCAACTTGTGCTTGGAACTGGTGTCCAGGATGAGCTGCTCCATCCCTTTCCCAGGGATGGAGGGCAGGCTGACAGGCCTGTAGTTCCCTGGCTCCTCTTTCCTGCCCTTTTGGAAGACTGGCGTGACACTGGCTTTCTTCCAGTCCTCAGGCACCTCTGCTGATCACTGTGGCCTTTCACAGACGATGGAGAGTGGACTTGCAATGACGTCCACCAGCTCCGTCAGCACTTGGGGGTGCATCCCGTCAGGGCCTGTGGACTTATGCACGAGCAGAGCACCCCTCCTGGTTGACTCCTCTGTCACCTTTTTCGGAAAGTTGTCATCAGTGCTCTCCAGGAACCTCCTGGGATGTTTGTGCCCTGCTGTGTTGTTCCTCCAGCAGATATCAGGGTGGTTAAAGTCCCCGCTGAGAACCAGGGCCTGTGATTGTGAGGCTACTTCCAGCTGTCTCTAGAACGCCGCCTCTACTTCCTTTTCCACATCAGGTGAGCTGTAGCAAACACCTACAACGTCACCCATGTTAGTCTGCCCCTGTCCTTGCCTTCTTGACCTGTCCTTCCTAAATAGCCTGTATTCATCCACTGCAGTACTCCAGTCATATATGCCTGTCATGCAAGTTTTCTGGAGCATTTTGGGAACAGAGAAAAAGCCCCTACCTATGCCTTAGTTCTGCCTACCTACCACATGACAGTTTTTCCCTCCAGAGTAGTGTTTTTATTTCCACATAAAAGAGCATACCTTATGAAGCAAAGCCCCCAGCCAAGTCCAAAGGGAGCTGCAAGGTACTGTGGCCCAGTGAAAAATATGACGGATCAGAAAAGATAAGCATTATGCTTCTGCCATGTGTCACTGGCAGCAGCCAGAACCAGCAAAAATTTGGCAAGAAATTCCACTTAAAAGCTATCAGCTGGACATTTAGCAGAAATTTTGGCTCTGAAAATATAACTTATTGATTATTTCATGATGTAATTCTTTCCTAAAATATACCAAAACTATATGAAATTTGAGGAAAGAAGAGTAGTCAAAGAAATGCTATATTAGACATTCATGCGTACATGGACACACATATAATGAGGAAGTTTCAACACAGTGTCAGGAGTGGAAACAGATACATAGTAGCATCACAGTAACCATCTGATTTGCCAATATCCTGAACTCTGAGGTGGAAAAATGCTCATATCTTATTTAAGTTTACATTCAACCCGGCCCTTAGCAGAATCATCTGCTCAAATGATTTGGCTGAGAAGTAAATTCGGTCTCAGTTTCAGTTTCAGTGCTATTCCTATACAACCAGAAGTACGGACATAGGCATGTGAAGTCCATTTTGTATCAGTTTCCTGTTAGCTGAGCATGCTCCAATTTGATCTGCTGCAGACCTTGAGACTCAGTCAGAAGGGTCTGGAAATTAGATTTAGGCCTAGATCCAGAAAGACAATCTTACACAAGAAAAGTTCATGACAATACTTCATCAGAATAGCATAATTTTATTACTAATTATGTAGCGAAGGGTAAGTTAAAGAGGGATTGTCTTCTTGACTGAAGGGATGATTGCTTTCTTCAGTCTGTTATATATTCCTCTACAATTTCCGTGATGTTTTAGACTGTGACAATAGAGCCACATAAGCCACTCACTGCAGTGAACGTGAACTAAGGTGTGTTGGGATTAACATGCTGCTATATATCTTTGTCTGAAGGTGAGGTCTGTTCTTTTAAAAGTCGTAGGAACTGTGAGAGCGTTTTTGGCTTTGATTTGTTGCTTTTGTTTCCAACTATTATTTATGTGCTTTTTAAAAATTATTATTGTATCTTTCATCGGCAAAGAATTTTTTTGCTATCAGGTTTATGTTCTCTGAGTTTAACCCTTCTGGAGCTGTCTCATCAGAATGTCTCTAGGTGAGAATTCCAGGTAGATTTTGCTAGATTTTTCTAATACAATTCCATGACTTCTTAGCTTACTCCAGACTAGAAAGTAAGGTGATAAAAGCTTCATTTTTAGAATAAGTGGTCTTTATTTTCTCAGACCTCTAATGGACTGATTAATGACTCATTTAAATCTATGGCAATTCTCCAATTAACTTCAGCAGTCATAAAATAGCCCTACGAGGCAGATAATTTAGACCAAAACTACATAATTTATTAGAGGTAATAACATTAAAAATAATATTATAAAAATGACATTTTCTTTGCAGAAATTGCTAACAGTTAGAAATAAAAATTTTAAGCCACCAAGAATTTCCATACCAACCCTATTATTAGGATTAAGGTAACCTTTATTAGAGAGAGGTGATAACACAGTTGAGGAAGGATTTTGTACGCATGCACTGCACACTTGCAGAAAGTTGGAATTATGATTGAGATTGTAAAAGATATACTTCAATTTCCTCTACTGATCTACAGGAAAGAGCTAAAAGATTAGACTCACCTTGTGTATTTTGTGAACATTTTAAAAACTAGAACAACAAATATTTTTTATGCTTACTGTTTGTACATAAGTAACTTACAGAATGCATAAAACCATGCATCCATGAAATAATACCTTGTGCCTTTGACTAGCTGCCTAGAAAATGAACCCAGATTGTGTCTTTACACATCAAACACAACTCGAAAATTATCAAAGCCTTCCAGAACTCTCTTTTAAATATATTTTGAGTACAAGGGCTACAACAGTCTGGCAGAGGAATTCTTCTTTACAGTAAGGTTAACACCTACAGATAATATAATTTTAAAAGCTCTACTACTTATCATTATCAAACAGTATGAAAGGCTATTTAATTATAAACATTGTGCTGATTATTATACATGTTTTTAAGCCTTTATCCTTAACAAAAAGACTTTTCACTTACATTTCAACCGAAGACACAAAGAAGCAAGAAATGTGCAAGAGGGATTTTGAGTTTCCTCATGAGGTTAGCATATGAAAATGGAGGAATAGCAGGAATATCCTGAATCATCAGGCCTTGTCCTTCACTATTCCAAACACTCATCCACTATGCTATAATCACATTCACGCCCTTTCTGCCCTCATGCCATTCTTCGCTATGCAGTGGTCCAAGCTCAACAATAGGAGAAGAGGGGGCTCTGTGGCCTTTGACTATCGTGGTAGACAGAACACTAGCGTATGGTTCAAATCCCTTGTAAACTAGGGAGGATTAAAAACGCTCTCTCCCATTTCTCAGAGACAAATGCAATGGTCTGTACGATAGCCTGTGTAGAAGCACTCTTCCTGTTGAAGCTTGGCCATTTTACTCTAAAGAAGACAAGACTAATGGGATCAGTAGAAGAGTATGAAAGGAAGACCATGATTCTGTAGCCTAGCTGTCAGCAAATTGAGCTAAGAGGGTGAAGTCTATATGCAATGTAAAACAACTTGTTAAACAAATGTGTAACAACCAAAATAACTCCGAATGAAAAGTCAAACACCATGATATAAAATTTACCCTTTACTCGGTTTCAAAGCAAACTCCTGACCCTGTACAACACTCATAAAAAGGACAAATAACCCGGGCCCTTTATAGATATTGCACCACTTTTTTTCTATGGTATAAATAGTATGCTATTTTTTGACAGGTTCATTACTAGCTGCCTTGATTCACTACAGCTGGAATTATCAAGAAATCCTAAATTACATACACAATTAAAAATTTTGATGCCAAATATACTTTAAAAGAAGTGTCCAAATATTGCTGAAGAAGTAGACTGCCCAGTTGTTTCTAACTGAAAAATTACATTTTAAGTGTGTGCTTATGCTGGGAGGCCTGAAAGATGAGATTTGTTAATCTTAGTATGCATCCTGGACTAAACAGTATTCTTTTCTCTCCAAAAAACATATTAAAAGGGAAAAAATACTCTTTCTTTCTTCTGCCTTCTTTATCATCTACTGTCAGATACAGTGATGAAAAAATATAAGGGAAATTCTTATTTCTACAATGTAAGTATATTCTGATAAAGATGTCCCTGCATCTCTCTTAGGCTTGTCATAGTTATCATATGACTAGAAGGGGCCTTGAAAGTCATCCCATTCTTCCTGTGCTCCAAGCAGGATCACTTGTATCTAGGTCAGTCCTGAAAAATGTTTGTTTATCTTTTTCCTACAATCTTCAAAGCAAGATGTTCCCGCACTTCCTTTTTCTCACTATTAAAATGTTTTTCTTAATGTCTAATCTGAATCTTCCTTGCTGCAACTGAAGCTTGTTTCTGTTCTCTGCAGACTTGGGGAATGGATTATATCTTTTTTTCTTCATTTATTTTGAAGACTGCTATCACAATGCCCTCAGTCTGCTCCCTAATTTGTTCAGTGTTTCCTCAGAGATCATTCTCATCGCTTTCTGATGGACTGGCTCTAATTAGGATTCACTTTTTTCTTGAAGTGCAAAGTCCCAAACTGGAGGCAATTCTCTAATGCCTCACCAATGCTGAACAGTACAAAAAGATGTGTTTTTCAAAGTGTCCAGATCATGAATCTAGAAATGATGTTTCCCTTTTTCGTAGCAGCATGGTATTACTAAAGAGTGTTCAGTATGTCACACACATAGACAGCAGGAAATATCACCTTGTGCAGGTCCAGGAACATACTCACATGAACCCCTTCTCATCCCTAAAGTAAGGATGGCTTGGGAGGGCACAAAAAGTAGCATGATACTATTAATTTTACATCCTGCTTCTAAGACAAATAGCCTTCCATCTAATTCTATTTGAGTGAATCATAGACATGAAGACACTTGTGTGGCCTTAGAAGTGTAAAGAAGGTGAGAGATGGGCTGCTAAATGTATAACAAGGAACCACCTGAAATAAGTTATGCAGCTCTTGAGGGGAGTCAGGCTTCTGTGGCTACACATGGATAATCCTACTTTCTCTTGAGTTCCCTGACTGGTGTAGAAATTCTAATGAACCACAGTCTTTCTCTAGAGTATAAGACAGAAAGAGAGCTCCTCATTCCTCTGTTCAGGTTAGGCAAAGGAGCAGGTAGAGCAAATGGCATAGAGGTGGAATTCTGTTATTTTTTTGAGAAGTTTAATCCCGCAAAGTTCTTAGTGTTCTGGCTCCTAGCCACTGACGTCCCTGTCCACAAGATTATTTTCATCCTTAAAATTAAAAATATGCAGGACTGGTTTGTTAGATGAAGACTAGAAAGCTCAGGATTTGCAGGATTGAAAGTTTAATGTCTCTTTTAAAAATATGTCTTTTATGCTGCTTACATGCCAAACCCTTAAGATTAGTACATCTCCTTTCCCACTTCGTGGGAAGTTCCTACAGAACTATTTCACAATTTTCCTAAAAATTAAAGGGGCCACTGCTTACCATGGCAAGAATCTCATTTTTTAAGAATATATTTTAGTAACTAGCTATTTTATGCAGTATATCCTTAGATACACTGTGCAGAAATTTCAAAATGATGAAACGGACACTATTTAAAGACAGACGATAAGCTTCAGTTATATTACTAAAATTTCCTTGAGCATCATCAGCAGAAAGAGATGTAACAGCTCTTTCTGTGCATTTGAATGCTTTCTTCCATTTCCATTACACTCACGTATTTTTATTTTGTATAATTTAATATGCCTGTCTGTAGAAGGTAGTGAAAGCACTTCAGTCTTCTTCCTTAGCCACTGGAATAGGAAAAGAGCTGCAGCATGGGTAGGCCATTCATCAAGAAAATATCTATATTTCAGCCTATTGTGCAGCTGTTCAGAACAGACATAAAACCGTGCGTCCTTCTAATGCTGTTAGATTTGGTCTTTATGTATCTTTACATTTGCCATCTGTCAAGCCCCTTGATATTCCAGTGACAGGTTAGAATGACATAATAGCCTATCTACCTAGCTCTCTGTACACTTTCGTCTTTTTTTCACTTTATTTACTCCTACTGCTGGAGTGAGCTATATGGAAACAACTCAGTGCGTGCTTATGTAATAGGTCATTGACGGTTGCATTTATTAATGATTAGAACAGAAATGAAGGTATAATCCAGTCACCAGTAGATTTGAACCATCATGTTGTTGCAGCTATTTCTATGGCAATTTGCTTTAAGGGGCAGAATTACTTCCAACACAGATAAATGGATCCCATATACTTGCTGCTTGGAGGCACCATCAATAATTTGACATTGCCAATATCCAAAACACGATAAAATATTTTTTTCTTGTTCACAAACATGCTTGCCTTTGGACTTATGTTTATGTATCTTCTCTTTTTCCCTAGGTAATGCATTTGTGGTTAGCCTGGCTTTGGCTGATCTGGTGGTGGCCTTATACCCATACCCCCTGGTGCTCTTAGCCATTTTCCACAATGGATGGACTTTGGGTGAAATGCACTGTAAAGTGAGTGGCTTTGTAATGGGTCTAAGTGTAATAGGCTCTATTTTCAACATCACTGCGATTGCAATAAACCGATATTGCTATATATGTCATAGCTTTGCCTATGAAAAAGTGTATAGCTGTTGGAACACAATGCTATATGTCTCCTTAATCTGGGTGTTAACAGTTATCGCAACTGTGCCAAATTTTTTTGTGGGGTCTTTGAAGTATGATCCACGCATTTATTCATGCACGTTTGTTCAGACTGCTAGCTCCTACTATACCATAGCTGTTGTGGTAATTCACTTCATTGTCCCTATCACCATCGTGAGCTTCTGCTACCTTCGAATTTGGATCTTAGTGATTCAAGTTAGAAGACGAGTCAAGTCAGAAACAAAGCCAAGACTGAAGCCAAGTGACTTCAGAAACTTTCTTACCATGTTTGTGGTTTTTGTGATTTTTGCCTTTTGTTGGGCACCTTTAAACTTTATTGGACTGGCTGTAGCCATTGATCCTTTGGAAATGGCACCAAAAGTTCCTGAATGGTTATTCATTGTAAGCTACTTCATGGCCTATTTCAACAGCTGCCTTAATGCAATAATATATGGACTTCTCAATCAGAATTTTCGGAAAGAATACAAACGAATTTTAATGTCACTGTGGATGCCAAGGCTTTTCTTCCAGGACACATCCAAAGGAGGAACTGAAGGTCAGAAGAGCAAGCCTTCTCCTGCTTTAAACAACAATGACCAAATGAAAACTGATACCTTGTAAATGTGTAACAGTGAATGCAAGAGAGTGTAAAGGAGAACTCCAATAATATATTTGTAATATCCTGGGCATTCTTGTTTACTTTTTGGAGTTTTCCATTTGAATGGCACTTTGTGACTGGAATACTGTCTTCTTGATAAAGTACATTGCTCTCGTTAATTCACTAAATATACAAGATATCAAGTGAAAACATATTTCAGAATTAAAGCAGCAGGTGAGTGCAAGCTGTTTTAGTTCTAAGAGCTCAATTCTGCCCTCAGACATGTGAATGAGGCACTTTTTGACTTCAGTGGCAGTTTTGCATGCTTCATCCAAAGTCAGGATTTAGTCCTTAGAAAATGCAGTGACTGCACTCACCTAAGGGCACACCAGCCGGTCAAGCCCTGGAAAGTGATTTTTTTACCCCTCTTATATCTGAACAAAGAGAGTGAAGCAGATATTACTCTGCTTTCCATACATGAGTCAAACATAGCATTTCTGTGCATGTACTGGTGGAAGTAGTAGTATCTTGGAAAAAAATTTGTGAATCGGAGAGAAGAATGTTGGTGCAACAACAAATATTAACATAGCATTCCCCATCTCAGTGTACTTACTCTTGTTCATCTTCTATGGTCAATTTTATGGTAGAAGATATAATACAAAGGCTTCATTTCTTATACATTTACTTTGAGCAATATTTTTCCTTTAGAAAGGGCATATGATCAGCATTCTTACAATATCAGGCAGAGTTACTTCTGCACTAAAATGCAGGAGGCACATAACTATACAAAAAATCTGAAAAACGTAATGTTATAAATCCCTTTTCTTTTTCTTTTTTTTGAGCAAATTCTTCTGAGTTATAGACTCCAGAATGCATATGAAGGAATGAGTCCCAAATAGGAATGACACAAATGACATAGCAAAATTAAAAATGACACTTTTCAATAGTACTCTCAAAGATCCAGCTCAGAACCCTTAACAGCTGAAGTGAACCTGGCTTCAGTGGAAGACCTTTTAAGAAGGGGCTGTGACTAGTTAAGTATTTCCTGAATACGGAAAAGGGTATTCTGGTCTGCAGTGCAGTTCTAGTAACACTGTGAACTTCTGTGTCTGTAGCTGTTAGGGTGAGATTTACCTCATCTAATTCTGCCATTCAGAGGTGAATTCAGTTTATAGTGAAGACACTTATATTTAGTTGTCTCTGTGTAGGTGATTACTTGTGATAACCTGTCAATATATTCAGAGGAACCTAGCAGAAGATTCAGCTCAACAGCCATTGGGTTTCTAACTCCCAGTGAGCTGAATACCCGTCTAGGCTCCATTGCCTGTATTGATTACATCTTCACTGGGCTCCATTTATTTACCTGAACATATATATCAAATGGCATTTTATGTACTTTAGCATACCTGACATTTGCAACAGGCTGGCAGTTACGGCATATGACCTGTGCTTTTCTGGAGAAGAAAGAGGAGGCCAGTTAGGATACCCTGGATCATCTCAGATAGCAATAGACACTTGTGTGTGGTCAAATGAAAGAAGGCTCACTGACTGTAGTGGTAGCTGAGATATTTGGCTAGCATGCAAACATCTAATCTTGAACAAAGTCCACCCTAGGTGTCTAGTCTAAGCTAACTTCCAAGGCTCCTTCTACAGTCTGCACAGATAGAATTCTTCCTGCCTATGGTAGACAAGTGTCCAAGGATGGGATGAATTGCTCTGTGGAGATTCTGGTTCATTAACTTTAGAAGGAGCTTTGATTACTAGTTTAAACTCCTCACTATTGATAGCTGGAACAAGATATACCTTGATTAATTTGGGGTGTCTGCAGTGTAGGTGTTTGCATATGATCTAATTTCTAAACTCCCACTGTATTGCATGGAGTTCTAGGAAACGATGCATAATATCTTGAAACAGACATATTGGTCAGAGGAAAAGACCTTACTGATTGTATCCTTATTGACTGTAATGGAGATCAGACAGTTTATATGTAGACACGCACGCTTCAGACAAAAATAGGTCATCTGAACCCTATCCTTGGTGTAACTACAGTTCAAATCTGCACAGTTCATATGATAAAAGGATGATTTTTCCATTATATTTCGAGACTCAGGTGGAGTAACTTAGACTGGGCTTCTTTTTTTTCAGATGTCATCACATTCTAGCAATGACCATACAGAGCAGACTATAATCTGGGCTATACCTCTCAGCATTGTAGTCATTTGCACAGTGTGATTTGCATTATTTATATACCAAATTAGGGATTGGGAGTAGATGGAATCAGAGGCTGAATAAAGTTATTTCCTTGTTAGTCCTGGAATGTACATCACTCTAGTAGTACAAACCAGGGAGAGCAGAGAGGCCAATTAGCTTTTAACTGGCAAATCCACTTCTGGTAATGAAATAGGAAAAAAGAGGAATGCAGGTTGCTATTTACATTCCAGTTCGGGTTTTCTGGCCTAACTATTATGAAAAATACCTCTGTATAGTAATGTTAATTTATGCATCAAACATACTGCTCTTGGATCTGTTTAGACATATTAAACATGCTCTCTACTTTGCTATACTTATAGACAAATATCAAAGAACCACAGTATTAAATTTTTATTTACTTTCCAAAATATCTATCTAAAGTAAAAGTAGTAAAGCCAAATAACAAATGTGATGATTGTTCTAGCTACTTCACTGTTGTTCAGGTAATTTCTAATAATCTCTGAAGTACAGTACCCTAGCCCTCATACAGTAGTAGTCTAATGACAGCTGAAAACTCTATGAATAGGTATCTAAAAGAGATGCAGACATCTCTAGATGATAGATATAAAGATATATTTAATCTACTAGAGGAAATAGCTAAACAACCAGGACCTATAAATATTGCTCATGTAACTTGATAATTATGGGACAAATTGGTCTCGTAGTAGAGGTAAAAATATTGTAGCTAAAAGTAGCAATCATTAATATATTGATTCTACTTTGAAAATAATTCTGCAAAGCTGTTGCTTGAAGTTTTGTATTTTCTTTCCTCGTGACTTCCATACCAAGGTACTGAACATAGAACTAATGTACTTGCATGTCTACATGGGAAACTGTCCTCATAGTAAATAAGAAGTTTTGAGAGTCAGAGAATGCAGGAGAGGGCTCCAAGTTTGCTCCATTGACAATATTGTTTTTAATGACTCCTATCCCTAACTACTCAAAACTATGACTTGAAAGTCAAAATGTGTTGTCCAACTTATAGATAAACTAGCAATAGAAGTAAAACTGTTTGAACATTTTTTTATCACTTGATGACATGAATCAGAACAGAGTCCAGAATTTGCATTAAATTCCCATCATTATTTAATTTCACAAGAAAAATCAAAACATTGTAACCACTTCATTAGCCATAAAAGTGAGCAGTTATTGCTCGGCATATTCATAAGAAGCAGATTTGATATTTTTATGAAGTCATTTTACAAATTATCACTGGACATTAAAAATGAAAGGTCACTTTTAAGAATCCTTTTGCTGGTATTTCCTCAATCCCACAATCCTAAACGAAGCTCACATGAATAATTCACTGTTCAGAGAAAGAAATGTTCCAGCACTTGATCCTTCATCACAAGTGTTTAAAAAAATATGGCAACAATGCTGAATTCTTAGGCATGGATTCTACCACCACTACCACTACATGCACTGAATAGGACTTAGCTCTGCATGGTGTCTGTGCAAAAACAATGGAGTTATTCAATGTGCCAGATGCTGCTTCTTATCGAGTCTTGAAGTATGGACAATAACTTGTGCTTGGTAAAGTAAGTATTTATAACATGTGTTACTGCACAGCATTACATTTTGATTTAAACTGGAAATCAATTAACTACATGACTTCTTTTAAATTAATTTAGATGACTAAGTACAGCTCTTCCATGGTGAAACTTCTTCATTGAGCAATATTTTATTTTTTTCATATAATAATGCACCCACCTACCTATTTTAAAAGCCTTAAATTGATTTTATCCCTCACTTTATTGAATTCAAATCCTTTTCCCCTCAATCTAAATTTGACAAAGAAATTGTGAATGCAATTTGCAATTTAACTAACCATCAATATAGGCGATATGTTTATAACATGATTTGAAAGCGTACTCAGGAGGAACATTCTGTACAGGTTTATGTATCTTTGAGGAAATTATTATTTAATTTATAAAGACCCCAAAGTATCTATACCAGCATATCAGGTGTTGACAGTCAGTTTCCAGTAAATTTGGTGTGTTTTCAACCATTTAATTTTATCTTGATTGGAAAGCATTGTATTTTCTCACTTAAAAAAATCTATTCTACAGTTGTTCTTACAGTAGAAATCTGACCAGAAGAAAACCTACCCTTAGGCAGATTAGTCAAGACAGCTCATAAACCCCACTACAGTAAAGACGGAAGTGGAGGATATAGTGAAGTCTAAATGAGACTGAAGTGATGTATTAGCCTTGTGCTCTCCCTTCGTGCAAATGAAAATTTCACTCTCAAGGAAGAATTAAAACTAATATTAAGGATTAAATATTATTACTGACTTAATAGAATGATTCTTTCTTGCCCATTCTCAGGGGCAGAAATACACTTCTGTGTCTCCACTCCTTGCTTTAAGAAAACTCTTAGATTAAAAATGATTACTTTTATTCCCCAAATGTATTTTTAAAGAAGTGCATGAGGCTTGGATTTTACAATGAATAAATATCTATGGAAGACTGCATATATTTCTTAATCTTGTATATAAGACAGTTTTGTTCAGCTGAATATTTTCTGGCATTTGAGTTTATTACAAATTTAATGGAAAATATGGAAGGTAAAATTTCTTTTCAGTCATCTATTGATATATATATTCAGTCATCTATTGCTGCTTAACTGGGTCTTATACATCTGGTCTATAATAATAAATCAGTATTTATCAGTCATAATGAGCATTCATAGAGACAGCTATGCGTGTGAGTTGGAGAATGCATAACCGATTCATGTTCTTCCTCTTATTAGTAATGACTCCAGCTATAGTAGAAAAAATGGCTAAAACTTTTTTTAAAATCTTTTTGTAAATATTTTAAGGCAGAAATTTGCTCAATGTAACCTCTAGGATAAGAACCATATTGAATCTTTTGTAAAAAAAATTAGATACTCTGAATGTAACAGCTGGATTTGAAGGCTGAAGCCACAAAGAAGGTGATCAACTGTAACTCTCTCTGGATCTAGTCACAGAGGTAAGACTGTCACAGCTATTAACTGCAGAGACTGTTGTGTTCAGCTATAAAGGCTTAGTCCTTGTGACAGCTGGGATGGTTCTATGGAATATTTTTGGTGTCCACTCACAGAAGATGTTAATCTCACATTCTTGTGCAGGCAAAACTGCAAATGCCTTGATGGCTGCAGAATGAACTCTTGAAATTGCAGCATAAAGAATCATTCCTTGGTAGAATGAAGAAGATCTGACCACAGTAATGGCATTTTAAAAATAATGTTTTATGTCTGAGATACATACCAACCAATTCCACTCTTCTTCCTACAATGCGATACAATCAGAACTAAATGCATGCCAGCTAAAATTATAGGCGGTGGCAAGTGAGGTCCACTAACGGGACAGGTTTGCTTTTTAATTACATATGCATGAACAGTCGGGTTTTGCACTTAGAAAAGACAAAAAGCCTGTGAAAACAAGCCATTTGACCATTGTTTTAAATTGTTTCATACTGAAACCTTGTAGGTGGTCATGTATTTCCATATGTTTAGTGTAATTGCAGCCATTTCATCCTGGAAAAAAAATGCAAAATACTTTGGAAAATTCCACAGGAAAAAGTAATACAATCCTACTCCAAAGCAAAAGACACCCTCCTGAAGAGTTCTGCACTCTGCAATTCCTAAGCTAGCTCAGACACAGGGTACAGTTTCAGAAGTCCCCACAAGAAACTGAAGACACACGTAGAATAACACGAGAGCAAAATGTAGAAGATTGCCTATGGACACATAATGGTTTCCGGTCATAGACAACTTTTTATTTTTTCCAAAACACAGAGCTTGCTTGATGCAACCATAAAAAAAATGCACAGATAGGCCAGGCTCAGAAAGCACTTTGGCAAGCCAAGTTGTTGCTGCAGCTGTTGCTGCTCAGGATGGATGGCTTGTGGGAAGATAAGACCACAGTTATTGCTAGTAGGAAAGTGATTCCTTCAGTAAATACTGTCACGATCACTCTCCCTCCTATCTTCTGCTGACATTAAATCTCAAGGGATCTATTTGTAGTTCTTCAATGCCTTTGTATCCCTTTCTCCTGCTGCTCCCTTTCCCATATCAGGATAATCTTGGCCAATCCTCATTTCCCCAGCCTTGGGAAGGATGATTTGCTTACATGGCTAAGGAGCCTTAAACTGGCTCTGCATCTGACAAAATCAGTTCTCCGGGAAAGACAATCTCCCTCATAGCCTCCTGAATCACAGAATGGTTTAGGTTGGAAGGGACCTCTGGAGATCATCTAGTCCAACCCCCCTGCTCAAGCAGGGTCACCTAGAGCATATTGCCCAGGATCACATCCAGACGGCTTTTGAATATCTCCAGGGAAGGAAACTCCACTACCTTTCTGGTCAACCTGTGCCAGTGCTCAGTCACCCTCACAGTAAAGAAGTTTTTTCTCAGGTTTAGGTGGAACTTCCTGTGGTTCAGTTTGTGCCCGTTGCCGCTTGTCCTCTCACTGGGCACCATGGAGAAGAGACTGGCCCCATCCTCTTGACACTCCCCCTTCAGATACTTGTACACATTGATGAGATCACCTCTCAATCTTCTCTGCTCCAGGCTGAACAGGCCCAGCTCTCTCAGCCTTTCTTCAGAGGAGACATGCTCCAGTCCCCTCACCATCTTGGTAGCCCTCCGCTGCACTCTCTCCAGTAGCGCCACGTCTCTCGTGTACTGGGGGGCCCACAATTGGACACAGTACTCACATTACCCCAGGTGAGGCCTCCCCAGGGCTGAGGAGAGGGGCAGGATCACCTCCCTCCACCTGCTGGCAACATTCTGCCTCATGCACCCCAGGAGACCATTGGCCTTCTTGGCCACAAGGGCACACTGCTGCCTCATGCTCAACTTGGTGTCCACCAGGACGCCCAGCTCCTTCTCGGCAGAGATGCTTTCCAGCAGGTCAACCCCCAGCCTGTCCTGGTACCTGCGGTTATTCCTCTCTAGGTGCAGGACCCTGCACTTGCCTTTGTGGAACTTCAGGAGGTTCCTCTCCGCCCAGCTCTCCAGCCTGGTCAGGTCCCTCTGAAGGGCAGCACAGCCTTCTGGTGTGTCAGCCACTCCCCCCCAGTTTAGGATCATCAGCAAACTTGCTGAGGGTGCACTCTGTCCCTTCATCCAGGTCACTGATGAATACATCTTGCATTCAGTGTAACCATTTTTGTTATGTTTTGGGGCAATTATTACCAAAAGAAAAATAACATTTAGAAGAGATTCTAAAATAAAGTCTACTTCTGGCTTTAAATATTCACATCTGTGTGGTAATCAGTACATGAGCAGCTATACAGTTTCCCTGTTAATTCGCATAAAACTCTAAGATTCATAGAATCACAGTTTACATTGGTAGGGACCTGCAGAGGTCATCTAATCCAGTTCCCTGCTCAAAACAAATCCAATTAGATCAAATTCCTCAGGACTGTGTTTAGTCAAATCTTGACCACCTCCAAGGACAGAGATTACGCAGCCTCTCTAGACCGGTCAGTATTTTGTCATGGCTATTTTTTTTCCCGATATCTAGTCGGAATTTCCCATGTTCCAGCTTCTGTCTGTTGCCTCTCATCCTATCCTTGTGCACCTCCAAGATGAATCTAGCTCCATCTTCTCTGTATCCTCTGATCAGGTAGTTATAAATAGCAGTAAGATCTTCCCTTCATCTTCTCTTTTCTAAACTGAACAAACCCAGCTCTCTCAGCACTTCCTCGAATGTCCTCTGCTCCAGCCTCCTGATCAGCTTGGTGACCTCCACTGGACTCACTCCAGTACATCAATATATTTCTTGTACTGGGGAACTCAAAACAAGACAATACGACAGATTTGGTGTTATAAGAACCTAATAGGTGGGAAGGATCACTTCCCTAGACCTGCTAGTAGTGTTCTTTCTAATGCAGCTCAAGAAGTTGCTGGTCTTTGCTGCAAAGATGCATTGCTGGCTCATGCTCGGCTTGTTCTCCAGCACCCCCAGGTCCTTTTCTGGCAGAGCTGCTTCCTAAATGGCGGGGCCCCACCCTGTCCTTTGTATCGGAGTATCCTATTCTAGATATAAAACTTTGCGCTTGCTCTTATTTAACTTAATGAGGTTGCTCTCAACCCATTTTTCCAGCCTATTCAATCCCTCTGAAGAGCAGCTCTGCCTGCCAGTATATTGACTGCTCTCCTCAATTTGGTGTCATCCGTAAACTTGCTGAGACTGCACTCATCACTCATCATCTGGGTCATTAATAAAGACATTAAACAGTATTGGTCCCACTATTGATCTCTGAGGGACTGCGCTGGTTACTGACTTCCAGATGGACTTTGCACCATTGACCACAACCCTCAGCACAGGCTAATTCTTGATGATCCAAACTGAGTGTATGTCTCACTAGGAGAGATATAGGAGACTCTGACTGGAAAGTAGTGTAATATCCTTAATAACAACTTATTTCATCAAATGCTAGAGTATGTTCAAGAGTAAATATTTTGTGAAGGAATCAATCAAAAAGGATTATCAGATTTTGAGGCTTTTTCCTCTTCTTAGCTTTTAGTAGCAATTTAGGGACTTATTCTAAAAGCTGTTTTTGATATTGAAAAAGTGAATATCAAATTCCACCTGGATTTTCCCCCAGCTGGGCATTTTATACACTTTCCAAACTCTTCATTGCTGCCAAGCAGACCTTTAGCCAAAAGTCCATTGAATTAGTCTGGTTTAAGCAGCTGTGCCTATGTCTCTTAAGGTTAAAGCATCCTTGTCAGAAGTTACTCTTAGCCGTACTACTACAACTACATCTATTTTATATATTTGCTTTATCATTCACTTTATTTAACAGATGAGGAACCAGAAATATTTCTATAAAGTGCACGTAATAAATAATTTTACAAAGTACATGCAAGATTTTCCAAATTGCAATGTATACACTAATCCCATATACTTTAGCTTTAATACAATAATCCATATAACCATGAGCTAGTGATCCCAATGCTTTTTAAATACTAGGCCCTAATTCCATCTTTAATCAATCCAGCTTTTCTGTTATGCTTTAATCACTCTGCTATCTGAAGTCAATGCAAGTTTTGTCTTCATAGAGCTAGATTTCTGAAAGTGTTAATTAGTCTTAATCCAGCACTTAACGCAATAGTATATCATGAAATACGAATTTCAAGTAACATTACATCATTAAATATTGTCTATCAGAAGATTTGCCCTTTCTTCTGAAGTGGCATTAATCTTTAAATAGAGTACCACTTTGCAACACCATGAAAGCCTGTTCTGCTGCGGAATTTCAAGCAGACATTTAGTGCTTTACAATATTTTATATAATTAGCAGATATGAACCATCGAAAAGCTACTGCAGCTATACTGCTGTGCCATTGGCTACAACTCTCAGCTTTTAGCTGGAAATACAGAAAGTGAATCCAATGGCAGTAATAGCCCTCTCTGTTGTATATCATAAACAGATATGGCACTGAAGTCATCTGCGTTAAGACACACTGGGCCTACTTCTTTTTTTCCCAGATCTGTTTGTGTGGAGAACAATTTTTTCAAAAAACACAACCGTTTTCCATATATAGAGAGCACCTTTCAAATGCAATAGATGCAACAAATCATGCTGCCTCGAATGCCATATAATCGGGGAAAACGTATACAGATCCTTGACTTCGATGCTGCATCTCATTCTCCAGTTACTTTTCAAAGGGTACTTTCACTTTTTGAATAGCTAATTCTATCAGCTCAACTTTTCCTGTGCAAATAATGTTGCATGAATTGAACTGAAACCTGTGAAGCTAGAATAGTGTTATTTGTAAGAATTTGCTGTGCTTCTGACACATTTAATTCAGTGTCCTCCTACCTCTACAACTCCAGAGGAACTAAGGCTTTGTAAGAACATGACTTTTGTTTGGCGAGCTAAGAAAGGGATTTTAAAGTATACTTGAATACGTCTCTCTTAGTTAAATATAATTAAGTAACTTCAGAAAAAGAGAGTGATCTCTTCTTCATAGTTTGTTGATTGAAAGCATTTGAAGTTGCAGGGATCACCAAAGAACCTAAATACAAATCATGACCCAGCCATTAAGTTATCTAGAAGTTCTTAAGATTTTATTAATGAGGATTTGAGCACTGCCAAATCTATTCTTGGTGAGAAATTAGTACTTTCAAGAGTCATCTGCTGCAAATACATGCGTATCTCCCTTTTCCAAATTCAAATCACTCTTGTCAATCTCCAGTCCATTACACAGCAAATAGAATAGTGTGTAAGAAATAGGGAAATTGCTTTTCTCATTCCTGTTAAATACTACATCTGTGCTACTCCAATCATTTTCAGGAACACTCTCTAAAATGAAAAAAAGCAGTTAAATGTCTTAAAATTATTATTACAGGTTTCCTGAAGAATAATACAGAGATCTGTACATCCACGTAATTCAATACATGACATGTGCGCCTTCTAGACATCACATACCGCACACATCACCCTCTCTGAGACAATAGTAGTGAGAATCTCTGTAAAAGTAACAAGCACTGCACAGCTGGCTGCATATGAAACCCAGGTAAGTAGATTTTCTGCCTTTTTTTTGTTTTTGTGTTTGATTTTGTTTTCCACTGCTGTCTACCCATTTGCTAACATTTCAAATCATATTGCCTTACAAAGCAGAAAGCCAAGTAAGAGGTCAGATCATAATGGGTACATGGAAAAATTTATTATGAGCTGCTGCAAGATGAATAATCAAATGCACAATACGTTTCTGCTCCTCAGAATAATGAGAATCTAGTCCTGAAAACAGCCTCTCTTCCCATCGCTTTTACAAAATCGGCACCTCATAATCTCTAGTGAACATCTCACACCCTCCCCTGGTGATGAGCAAATGTGTCTAAACCATATTTTACAGAATATACCGGCTTGTTCAGAAAATCTGTGGTGAAGCAGACCCAGGATGGCTCAATGACTACAGAAACAGTATATACTGTCCTTCTGCTCTAGTGCTACCACTAACATTTGTACTATGAAACTGGATGTTAATGAAAATACCTAAGTATCATAAGAGTCATGATAAAATCAAAGTGTTAGAAACAAACAAATTAAAATAGGAGTGTTTTTTTTTCACATGATATTTCTCATAAGTAGTTTCAGTGGGATAAATGAAACAAAGCTAAAACATTCGGTATTTTTCTTGGCTACATGAAACTCCAAGTGTAGAGTATTGGTTAGATGTCTTACAAGATTGTTTACAAGCATTAGTTTTGCCTGATTAGGCAAGGCCCACTCATGACCAAGGTAACTGAAAGAGTCAGCCACTTTTGTCAGCTTTTGGTTCTGGCTTCCTCCTATTTGCTCCGTTGAGACCTTGGGATATGTTCGCACACAACTCTTAAAGGCACTCTACAACCTCAAGCATTTATAGACCACACTGAAGCATCTGAAGAGAGAACAGTGGCTCCACTATGTGTGATTCCTTGTTTCTTGGGATTCTGTGTTTCAAAGGAACTTGAATCTTTTGGGGACTGTATTTCGCATTGGTCTCTTACTGCTCAAATGTGTGGGTGAAGGAAGACCTTAGAGTTGCTACGCTCTACACAAGCAGGATGGGATTAACTCATTATTTATCTAGTGGCTAAATCACCTTGAGTCTTTAGGAGAGAGGCAATTAGGAAGTCAAGACATACTAGCTATGTTAGGAAGTCTGATCTTAGAGCTTGCACTTGGCCCACAACCTGTAGAAATTTCACACTCAGTCCTGTAATCCTGTTCTCTCAGTTTAAAAGTAAAATGGCCACTTGCACTAGCAGAAATGGGATAAAGGGATAAAGCTTTCCATAACACAAATGACATTTCATCCTATTTTATCATTCAACAAAAGCATGGAAATATGGATTTTTTTTCTGCTAGAAACACAAAGACACCAGAGAATATTTGTAATCATGATGCTAATAAAAACAAAAAAGTTTCTTTCATTTTTCCTTCATACATACCTGCCTATTTTTTAAAAGAGGATATGTTTTAACCCTATGTACACTGAATTTGTAAGTCTTTCTGTATTAAGAAACTAGTTATTTCTTTAGGAGCTCTGTGTTATCAGAAGAGGTACACACTCTTTGGAGGATAAGAATAATTTCTCATTAGGCCATAAATAATTAACATAGTCTTTGTTTCCAAAGTCCATAAATGGACTATTTTGTTTCCAAAATGACTTGACTGTTGCATTTAGGCAGTTACTGCATAACATTAATCAGGTAAATTGTAACTCAGGTAACTTAAAAATGGGGAAAAATGAGCTCTGAAATACTTTTCAAAGAAAATTCTTGGTAAGTAGACTCTTCATTACTTTCACGCTTAATGTGTGGCTCCTTTTGTTTGTACTAGATCAGCTGATAGACCTCTTCATCTGCAGTATGAAGCATCAGGAAAAGACAAAGCAAGTGCATAAGTGGTATTTAGGAAAGTAGGATCAAATATTTTGTTTGGAGCTTTCATATTCCTTCTCTACTGTAGGAAATCTGACAATAATAAGGGCTAAAGCATTTCTTATGGTTCTCCAGAGGCATTAGCTGCTGGAAGGATAATTGTTAGCTGTTAGTACAGAGATCAATGCTGCAGGTTTGATTGAGGATGCTGAGGTTATCCAATTGTTAAATTAGCTTATTTTGAATGAATGAGTAAATTAAGCCTAAGAGATCTCCTTCAGATGCCTGCATTCTAAGTAACTACGCTGTAGCTTGTTACGGAGCCCTGCAATTCTTCCTCAAGGCCTTTTTCATTTATGTTTACCAGGTTGTTATAGGCTGCAAGATTTACCTTATGAGTTTCAAAAGTCAATGATTCTCTCTCTTTGAAGACGTAAATGCCCTTTGTAAAAAATTCACATCCTCAACTTTGAAGTTCAGCAGAAGTATAGTATTTTTACACTTCATTTAAATGTTAATGTGTTATTTTCTAAACTTTAGACTTCTAAACTGCTGCACAATTTCTAGACTTCGAGATGAAAATTTTCATATAGAAATGACATTTCCTATAGGTTATTCAAAGTGAAGTCTCTGTAGTTACATGGAGGAGAAGAGGAAGACAAAGGTTTCAGCAGAAGAAAATATAACTGTATTCACAGGTGAAATGTTAACTGATTAGCTACACTGAAATGAAGACCAGTCATTCTGAAGCTGCATTTAGTGTTTATGAAAGGCACTGAAAAGAAGACCGTTTAAATTCCCTCTTCATCCACAAAACAGGTGAGAACTTTTACTCCATGCTGCCTAAGTAATAGTAATTACTGGTACACTTGACATATTTATACAAGAGACATATGTACAGTTTCTACACCCAAGTAGGTCCAGGCTGTCAATGATACTGCTAATATTGATGAAGGCTTTTGGTGCAGGGGGGACTTTCTACATTAGAGAGTTCATGTTGCAGTAGGATAGCAGTGATCATACACTGGTACTGTATGGCACCCATTCTTCCACAAGTATAAGGGCTTCGTAAACAAAGGGCAAGTAAAACCATCCTGGGATGTCTTCCTGCCTCATTTAATTGGAAAAGAAGTCTCTTGACCACTTTGGAAAGAACTAAGTCTTCAGGATCTCAAAGATGATATAAAAAATATTGGCTTTCAATTCTGTCAGTAACTTACTACTCACTTCAATCAGTGTACCTAAAAAATTTAAACTCCCTTTTCCTAAGACAGAAATAAACAGTGGGAGAGGTATAGATCTAGCTATAATCTGCATTTGTTTCCATACATTCAGGGAAATACCATGAGGGCACAATGACTATACGCAGCACACAGCATGAGGAATAAACAGGAGGAGTTAGAGATCTGTGTGCAGTCACAGGGCTATGATCTCAC